>NC_141685.1:1128731691-1130027763 GCF_964263255.1 Lissotriton vulgaris | reverse complement strand
CTGGACCTTCGACATTCCATTTCAACTGGAAGACGGAAGAAATCTCCCTTGTGGTCAAGGAGTGACCACCCTGTTCAAACAGGCACCAACAGCATCTTTGCCGGTCTGCATTTTCAAGGCTCCCCCTGGATCCCAAAGAATCTGCGACACAGGACACGGACTTCCAGACATCTCTGACGCTGACCTACGCTACCAGCAAAGCTGAGACCTGTGGCGGACACGAGAGACGTGAGACCGGAACTCCTGGACATCCTGCATTTTGCTACCAGCACCAACTTCCCAAGGTATCCCAAAGTTGTGCATTGGGGTGCTTGAAGCCTCAGCCCTGAGCACCTTTTGCACCGAAGCTCAGAGGCCCACACTCCACGAGTGTCCCGTGGGCCCGCTTTGTGCATTTCAGCTCGATGCATCTCTGCGGTTCCTAGTCCGTTGGCTATTGAGCCCCCAGGAAGACCAATCCTTGATTTAACTTGCTTTCCTCGTTGCTGAAAGGCTTGCTCCAACTTCCCTGCAAAGGAGAAGTTCCTCAGACCTTGCTGGTCTGCACCGAAGCCAATCTTGACATCCTGCGTGGATTGTGTTTGCCAAGACTTGTTGGGCCCAATCCGGATACCGACACCGCAGTCAACTAGATCCTTTGTGGGACAGCTCGAATCCAGCTCCTGTACATCATTGACGCCTCCTGGACCTAGTGGCTGAAGTGACAAACTTCACCTTTTCACCTGAAATCACCCGACATCTGGTGGCATCTTCCTATCGCCGCCCTGGTCACTGGCTAGTGGCCAAGATTCTGTCTCCTCTGCTTTCAGGTTCTTCACATCTCCGATCCACCCTTGGATCCATCTGGACACTTTTCCTCTTGTCGCCTGCAGCACTTCTTCGCAGCTCTCGATTGGAATCGACGACGAAACTCGACACGAAAAGACACCTATGCACCCGGCTTCCCTGGGTGAGGTAACACGAGTACTCCGGTGATCCCGTGGGTATTGACTCTCCAAGAGTCCTAGTCTAAAAGGGTTCCATCGTAGTTCACCTCCTTGTACCCTTAATCTTTAAAATTGTAACTTGTTTGTTTCCCATAGAAAGTCACAGCTGTGTTTAGACACTGCACGCGTCTTCCGTGGGCCTCCTACATCCTAACCTTTGGTTGTTCCTAGAAGCCCCAGCGATTTCACAGGCCCTAAGCCTGCTTTCTAATTCTCACATGGTTCTTATACCACTATTTTAGTATATGGTTTGTGAGGCCCCTAGGGCAAAGCGTATACTGTGCAACTTATCGTATGCTAATTAAGTTCCTTGTATTGTACTTTTACCTCTGACCTCATAAAGAGTGCAGAGGGGTTGTGTTTAGAATAAATACATATATATTTGATATATACCTTGTGTGGTGTTTCATTTGGTACTCAAGGGATTATATATGGTAAAACAACTTGCTTAACTCATCTCAAAGTCTTAGCGTGAAGGCTGCTCTCCACAGCTACCACTAGGATAGCTTTCTATAAGGTTGACTTCATAACCTACCATCAATAAGGGTCGATTGGACTGGTGCAAGGTGCCCTCTAGAATAGTGGACATCATATACCAGGCCAATTTCTCACATGCACTATACTCTGATGTGACACAGGGACCTCTGTTGGCCACCTGTTGCAACTGCACTATACCGTGTACCACAGGGACATCTGTTGGCCACCTGGTGCAACTGCACTATACTCTGTGCCACAGGGACCTGAGTTTCACCTACTTGTGTTACTGCACTATACTGTGATGTACCACATGCACCTCTGTGGCCACCTGGTGCAATTGCACTGTTTTCTGATGTGGATCAGGGACCTCTGTTGGATATCTTGTGTACCTGCACAATACTTTTATGTTTCACGTGGACCTCTGTTGACCACCTTGTGCAACTGAACTGTACAGTGATGTGCCTCAGGGACATCTGTTTGCCACCTTGTGCAATGGCACTATAGCGTGATATGGCACAGAGAGCTCTGTTGGCAACCTGGTCCAACTGCACTATACTTTGATGTGACATGGGGACATCTGTTGGCCACCTGGTGGAACTGCATCATACTGTGATATGCCAGAGAGCTATCTGTTGGCCACCTGGTGCAACGGCACTATACTGTGATGTGCCAGAGTGACCTCTGTTGGCCAAATGGTGCAACTGCACTATACTCTGTACTACAGGGACATCTGTTGGCCACCCTTTAAAACTGCACTATACTGTGTGCCACAGGGACCTCTGTTGGCCTTAGGCTGCAACAGCACTAGAGTGTGATGTGTTACAATGACCTATGTTGGCCACCTGGAGCAACTGCACCATACTGAGTGCCATAGGCACCTCGGTTGGCCGCCTGGTGCTACTGCACTATACTTTGATATGCCACTGGGACCTCAGTTGGCCACCTGGTGAAACCACTCCATACTCTTATGTGCCACGATGACCTCTGTTGCCCACCTGGTGCAACTGCATTATAATGTAATAAGCCACGGGTTACTTTGTAGGCCACCTGGTGCAACCGCACTATACAGTGATGTGCCACGGGTTACTCTGTTAGCCACCTGGTGCATCTGCACTTTACTTTAATGTGCAATGGGGACCTCTGTTAGCCTCTTTGTGTAAGTAAACTCTACTGTGATGTGCCACGGGTACCTCTGTTGGCTACCTAGTGTAACTGCACAATAATGTGTGGCACGGTGACCTCAGTTGGCCATGTGGCGCAACTGCATTATACTGTGTTGTGTCTGACCTCTGTTTGCCTCCTGGTGCATCTGCACTATACTATGAAATGCCTGAGGAACCTCTGTTGGCCACCTGGTGCTACTGCATTATACTATGTTCTGCCAGAAGGACCTCTGTTGATCACCTGGTTCAATTACACTATACATGTGTGCCACAGGGACCTCTACTGGCCACCAGGTGCAAGTGCACTATGCTGTGATGTACAACAGGGACCTTTGTTGGCCACCTAATGAAATGAAATGAAATAAAGGTTTTATAAAGTGTGTTATGCCGAGGCGTCTTAGCGCTGGAGCTGTCATAACCTTAGAGAAGAGGTGAACAAAAGTTAAGAGTTGGGAGCAAACAGCCATGTCAGAGCCTTTCTGAACAGTTGTCTGTTGGTTTGGCTTCTCAGAGTAAAAGGCAGAGTGTCCAAAGTTTGGTCGCCAGATAAAAGAAGCTTCTTCAACCCCATTTTACATTCTTCACCCTGGGGGTGACCAACAAAGAGGCATTCGATGATCCAAGGTTGCATTGTGGGACGTGCCATCTGATACAATAGTTGAATAAGTCAGGTTCTATCCCGTAAAGAGTCATGTGACCAATGCACAAGGACTTAAATTGAACCCTCGCCTGAACCGGCAACCAATGCAGCTCTCGGATCCCTTTGGACACCTAGCTGAATTTGGGTATTTTAAGTAGTAATTGTGCTGCCACGTTTTGAAGTGATTGAAGTTTATGTATGGTCCTTTTGTTTTTAGCTAGATAAAGGGTATTACAGTCATCAATCTTTGATAAAACCAGGGCCACAATTACTGTTTTCCTTAGATCCATCTGGATAAAAGGTAAGATTTTTCTTATGATCTTCAGGGTGTAAAAGCAGGATGATGTAATATGATTGACCTGATCTGATAAGGACAGCTGTTAGTTAAGAAGGACAACTAAACCTCTTACTTTCCTTATGGGGGATGGACATTATCCTGCCACTTCTGGCCACCAAGCTGTGTTCCAAGGGGCAGTGTTTTTTCCGAATAGTAGCACCTCAGTTTTATCGGTATTCAACTTTAAACAGTTGTCATGCATCCATCTGATTATGTGGACCATACAGTTTTTTTATTGCCACATCATCCAGCTTTGATGATAAAGACACCACTATTTGCGTATTGTCCCCAGAACAAATAGAAGTGAAGCTGTGAGAGCGGACGAGTTTGGCCAGTGGGGTGACGTAGACATTGAACAGGGTTGGCGATAACGAAGATCCCACGGGCATTCCGCATGGCAGGGCATAAGAATGTGATTTATGCCCTTCCGTCGCAACAGTTTGTTCTCTGTTTGCTAGGAACGATCTTATTATATTGATCTCCATTTCAGATAGGCGCCGAATGAACACTTGATGGTTTACCATATCGAATGCGACAGAGAGGTCTAGCAAGATTAATACTGCCTTCCCTCCTCCATCTAGCTGGATGCAGATCTTTTCGGTGGTTGCAATGTGGACTAATTCTGTGCTGTGCAGAGGTCGAAATCCATGTTGTGCTGGATCCATTTTGCCATTTGACTCCAGGAAGTACAGCAGATCTTCGTTAAGCGCTTTTTCAAGGATTAGAAGGAAGCGGCAAACAGGATATTGGCCGTTAATTTTTGACCTCCGTAGGGTCTTGGGAAGGTTTTTCAGAATGGGCCATGGTAAGGATTTTTTCCAGATGTTTGGAAAGAATCCTGCATTCAAAATGTTATTTAAAAGAGGTGCTGAATGGCCTGCTATGATACTAGGTACCGTGTGGAGAACTGTAGCCGGACAGGGGTCCAATGGTTAGCAAGACTTAATAGACAAAATAAGTCTCTCCTCTCACTTAGGTGCGAGGTGATCAAAATTGTCAAGACGAGCCTGCGTAGTTACTTCACCATTATCCAGGCCACCCATCATGTCTGGGCTGTCCAATCCTTGATGGCTGGAGAATTCATCAAATATTTTTATCGCAGAAATCTGCATTGAAGTATACTTCTTTCTGCACCTCTCTTGCTTCTTTCTGCACCCCTTGTGACTTTCACACCCCTCTTCCCTCTTTCTGCATCCCTCTTGCCTCTTTCTCCACATCTGTTCCTTCTTTCTGCACTTCCTTTGTTTCTTTCTGTGCCTCTCTTGCTTCTTTCTGCATACCTCTCCCCTCTTTCTGAATGTCTATTGCTTCTTTCTGCACCTCTCCTGGTTCTTTCTCCACCCCTCTCCTCCCTTTCTGCACCTCTGTTCCTTCTTTCTGCACTTCTTTTGTTTCTATCTGCACCTCTGTTGCATCTTTCTGCACCCCTCTCACCTCTTTCTCTGCTCCTTTCCCCCCTTTAAGCATCTCTGTTGCTTTTTTCTGCACTTCTCTTGTCTCTTTCTCTACCTTTCTTCCCTCTTTTTGTACCTCTCTTCCCTCTTTCTGCACCTCTGTTGCTTCTTTCAGTACCTCCGTTCCTTCTTTCTGCACTTCTTTTGTTTCTTTGTTTACCTCTCTTGCTTCTTTCTGTACTCCTCTTGCCTCTTTCTGTACCCCTCTCCCCTCTTTCTGCACACCTCTTGCCTTTCTGTACCTTTGTTCCTTCTTTCTATACTTCTTTTGTTTATTTCTACACTTCTCTTGCTTTTTTCTCCACTCCTCTTGTCTCTTACTGCACCCCTCTTGTTCTTTCTACACTTCTTTTTTTCTTTCTGCACCTCTCTTGCTTCTTTTTGTACCTCTCTTGCTTCTTTCTCCACCCTCTTGCCTTTCTGCACCTTTGTTCCTTCTTTCTACACTTCTTTTGTTTCTTTATGCACCTCTCTTGCTTTTTTACACCTCTCTCGCCTCTTTCTCCATCCCTCTTTCATCTTTCTGCACATCTCTTGCCTCTTTTTGCACCCCTCTTGCCCTTTCTGCACCTCTGTTTGTTCTTTCTGCACTCCTCTTGTTTCTTTCTGCACCTCTCTTGCCTCTTTCTCCACCCCTCTTTCATCTTTCTGCCCTCCTCTTGCCCCTGTCTGCACCCTTCTACCTGTTTCTTCTTTCTTCAGTTCTTTTGTTTCTTACTGCACCTCTATTGCTTCTTTCTGCACCTCTCTTGCTTTTTTCTACACCCCTCATGCCATTTTCTTTACCCGTCTTCCTGCACCGCTCTTGCCTCTTTCTACAGCTCTGTTGCTTCTTTCTGCACTTCACTTGGTTCTTTCTGTGCCTCTCAGGCTTCTTTCTGCACGCCTCATGCCTCTTTCTGCATACCTCTGTTGCTTTTCTGCACTTCTCTTGTCTCTTTCTCCACCTCTGTTCTTTTGTTTCTTTCTGCACCTCTTTGCTTCTTTCTGTACCCCTCTTGCCTCATTCTCCACCCCACTTCCCCTTTCTGCATCTCTGTTGCTTCTTTCTGCATTTCTCTTGCCTCTTTCTCCACCCCTATTCCCTCCTTCTGCACTTCTGTTGCTTCTTTCTGCACTACTCTAGATTCTTTCTGTACCTCTCTTGCTTCTTTTGCATCCCTTGTGCCTCTTCTGCACCACTCTTCCCTCATTCTGCACCCCTCCTACCTCTTTCTCCACCTTTGTTCCTTCTCGCTGAGATCAACGCCTTACTCAAGAAACCCAAGGCGGACCCCAAGGACCTCAAGAACTTCCAGCCCATCTCCCTGCTCCAGTTCCCGGCAAAGGTCATCGAGAAGACCATCAATGAACAACTGACCCGCTACCTCGAGGAGAACAACATCCTGGACCCTTCCCAGTCCGGGTTCCGCAGCAACCACAGCACCGAGACTGCCCTCATCGCCACCACCGATGACATCAAGTCTCTGCTGGACAATGGAGAAACGGTGGCCCTCATCCTCCTGGACCTGTCAGCTGTCTTCGACACGGTCTGCCACCACACACTACAAACACGCCTCCACAACGCCGGGAACCAAGAGAAGGCCCTGGACTGGACAACCTCCTTCCTCTCTGGCAGAACACAGAGCATCCGCCTTCCCCTTTTCCGCTCCAAAGCCACAGAGATCATCTGCAGTGTACTCCAGGGCTCATCCCTCAGCACAACTCTGTTTAACATCTACATGGCACCGCTCACCCACGGCGCCCGTCGGCCCGACCTCAACATCATCTCCTACACCGATGATACACAGCTGATCCTCTCCCTCACCAAGGACCCCCACACTGCCAAAACCAACCTTCAAAAAGCAATGAAGGCCGTTGCTGAATGGATGAGGAACAGTCAACTGAAGCTGAACTTGGACAAGATGGAGGTCCTCATCCTCGGATCCACCCCTTCGGCCTGGGACAACGCCTGGTGGCCGACCGCACTGGGAACCGCTCCAACACCCACCGACCACGCACGCAACCTAGGGGTCATCCTCGACTCCACCCTCTCCATGACTAAACAGGTCAATGCCTTCTCCTCCTCCTGCTTCAATACCCTCTGCATGCTCCGCAGGATCTACAAGTAGATCCCCACTGAAACGAGAAGAACGGTCACCCAGTCCCTCGTCAGCAGCAGGTTGGACTATGGAAACGCGCTCTACGCAGGAGCCTCGGCCAAACTCCTGAGACGGCTCCAACGCATCCAGAACGCCTCTGCACGCCTGATCCTCGACATCCCTCGCCGCAGCCACATCACACCCCACCTGAGAGACCTGCACTGGCTCCCGGTCAACAAGAGGATAACCTTCAATCTCCTCACCCACTCACACAAGGCACTTCACAACACCGGACCAACGTACCTCAACAGACGACTCAGCTTCTACACCCCCACCCGGCAGCTCCGCTCCGCCGACCTCGCCCTCGCCACATTCCCCCGCTTCCGAAGAACAATCTCCGGTGGAAGATCGTTCTTCCACCTCGCCGCTAAGACCTGGAACACCCTCCCCAACGACCTACGGCAGACCCAAGACCTGCTGACCTTCAGAAAACTCCTCAAGACCTGGCTTTTCGAGCAGTAGCAGCAATCCCCACCCCAGCTCCTTGAGACCCTCACGGGTGAGTAGTGCGCTTTACAAATGATATGACTGATTGATTGATTGATTGATTCTTTCTGCACTTCTTTTGTTTCTTTCTGCACCTCTGCTGCTTCTTTCTGCACTTCTCTTGCCTCTTTCTCCATCCTTCTTTCCTCTTTCTGAACCTCTCTTGCTGCTTTCTGCACCGCTTGCGCCTCTTTTGCACCCCTCTTACCTCTTTCTGCACCCCTCTCCCCTCATTCTGCACCCCTCTTGCCTCTTTCTCCACCTCTGTTCCTTCTTTTTGTACTTCTTTTGTTTCTTTCTGCACCTCTCTTGCTTCTTTCTGCACTTCTCTTGCGTCTTTCTGCATCCCTCTTCCTGCATCTCTGTTGCTTTTTTCTACACTTCTCTTGCCTCTTTCTGCACCTCTGTTGCTTCTTTCTGCACTTCTTTTGTTTCTATCTGCACCTCTGTTGAGTCTTTCTGCACCCCTCTTGCCCCTTTCTCCGCTCCTGTTGCCCCTTTCAGCATCTCTGTTGCTTTTTTCTGCACTTCGCTTGCCTCTTTCTCTACCTCTCTTCCCTCTTTCTGCACCTCTCTTCCCTCTTTCTGCATCTCCGTTGCTTCTTTCTGTACCTCTGTTCCTTCTTTCTACACTTCTTTTTTTTCTTTCTACACCTCCCTTGTTTCTTTCTGCACTCCTCTTGCCTCTTTCTGCACCCCTCTTCCCTCTTTCTTCAACCCTCTTGCCTTTATGTAACTTTGTTCCTTCTTTCTGTACTTCTTTTGTTTCTTTCTGCACCACTCTTCCATCTTTCTGCACCCCTCTTGCCTTTCTGCACCTTTGTTACTTCTTTCTATACTTCTTTTGTTTCTTTCTGCACCTCTCCTTCTTTTTGCACCCCTCTTGCCTCTTTCTCCACCCCTCTTTCATCTTTCTGCACCCCTTGTGCGTCTTTCTGCACCCCTCTTCCCTCTTTTTGCACCACCCGTGCCTCTTTCTGCACCTCTGTTGGTTCTTTCTGTACTCCTCTTGCTTCTTTCTGCACCTCTCCTACTTCTTTCTGCACCCCTTGTGCTTCTTCCCGCACCACTCTTCCCTCTTTCTGTACCCCTTTTGCCTCTTTCTGCACTTCTGTTCCTTCTTTCTGTACTTTTTTTTCTTAAATCATATTTTTATTGCCATTTTTGTAAGTACAGTACAATAGTAGCAATTTCGATTTGAAGATATATTTCATCAATTATACATCTTGTCATGGAGTAGAGTTACCTCACAGTATATGCCCCACTGAACAATTCTGGAAATGGCATTGTTGACACGGATAGATGGGTGAGGCGAGTACTGTGTCCATGTAAGGTAGGCTATGAGCTGTACTGGGAGTCAGGTGTTCGCTCTCAATGCCAGCCCTACGCTGTAGTTAGTGCTATGTGCCAGCTAATGATTTAAACCGGAGAAACTGAGGAGATATAACTGGGGTACACTGTGTCTCATGTTATGCCACGTGGTAGGGGAATCTAACTATTGCCTTCCTGCTAGGTCTTGGGTTGTGCATGCGCAGGGGGGGAAATGGGAGGTCGCGTGAATAGTGATGTGCGTATTGTGCATTCTTGGCCTCTAGCCTAGACCCACCCAATGTCTATTCCACAGGGGGACTGCCTTGAGTTGCCGCGGGGCGTGCATGAGCTACAGGGGAGTGGGTAGCCTGGACCCCAACTCATCTGATGTTTCTTGCGTGAAGGAGTGGAGTAGCACAGCCCATGGCATAGATATAGGATGCTTACTGGTTCCCTTGACTTCTTCAGATCGAAGTATCTCTTCCTCCGCCACACCCCATTTTTAGACTGCCCCGCCCATGCCGCTAATGGAGGTACCCCGGTGCCTTCCAATGAATTGCTATGCACTGCTTAGCTAAAAGGAGCACCAGGGAAGCAAGAAGCGTCTCGACTTTCATATTCTTGCGGCGTTTGTTAGTGCCTAGTGCGCAGGCCTCCCATGTGTGGATGCCGGAGCCCTGTGACTGCGAGGAGGATGGTGTAGATTGTGGTCCAGTAGATGTATAGCGCTGGGCAGTCCCAGAACATGTGTTTAAAGGGAGCGCTGGGTTCTGGACATCTGGGGCACGTGAAGGGACCCATCTGGGTAATATTGCTGGAGCTTCTCGGGGGTGAGGTAGGTGCAGTGCAGTATATGCAATTTTATGTTTTTGAAGCGGTAATTGCGGGATTCTTCTTTAGGGAACTCTAGGACGCTGGCCCATTCTTTGTCACTGAGCTGTCTTTGGAACTTAGTGTCCAATTTTTCCGTGAGGGGCACATGGGTGAGTGGGTTGAGGGCCCGTATCACTTTGTATATCCAGGTGACCATGTGTCGTCCCGGGCCCATCTGCAGTAGTGTGTGAATTACCAAATGTGTAGGGGTTTCTGTATCTATCGTGTGCCACTTTCTGCAGCAATCTTCGAGCAGTTGCCTATACTTAAGGAATTGTCCTCTGGGGAGTTCCATATCAGCCACCAATGTCGCAATATCTGCAGTTGCCCGTTTAGATAGAGTGAGCCTACTTCTGTAAGTGTGTGCTCTGTCAAGGTTTATAACATCCGTTCCATGTAGTGTGCCCGACCTCTGGGAAATCCCACCAGCGGCAGGATGGGGGAGTACATGGGTGACTCGTGGTTCATCTTATGTATGCGTATCAGGCAAGCGCGCACCATTGTCACCTGGAGAGGCTTGTTCTGAAGTGGAGTCTCCTCTGGCAGCAGCATAGGATTTATGGTTGGGGTCTGGATCTGCCCGGCGACTGTGGTCATTTCCCCTAGTGCTTGGCCCACTGTCCAACGTGACACCCATGGAAGCTGGGTGGCGAGGATGTAAGGCTCAAAGGAGGGGGCACCCAGCCCACCCTGGTCCAGGGGCAGCTGCAGTTTGGGGAGGGCAATTTGCCTGTGTCCCGATCCCCAGATAAGGGTCCAGAGGAGAGGGTCCAGTTCCCGGAAAAAGGAGCGTGGAGGGACCACTGGAAAGTTAGCAAAATAGTATAGTAATCGCAGGATGAGTATCATCTTGGCAACTGAGATTTTGCCAGTGACAGCCAAGTGGAGATCCTTCCAGAAAAGCACGGAGGATCTGATGCCAGCCATTGCCCTGCAATAGTTCCCTTCATAGAGATCTTGTGGCGTGTGGTATAAGCGAGCACCCAGGTATCGTACCGCCTGTGGGCTCCAGGAGAGATTGATGCCATCTAGTCGTATTGGATATGGAGAGAGATCATGTACAAGGGGATATACCATTGATTTGGACCAATTTACTATTAGACCTGCCTCAGCTTCGAAGTCCTGTAATATACGTAATATGGGGGTGAGATCTGATGCAATATCGCGGACAAAGACGAGCACGTCATCCGCATAGAGCATGACAGCATAGGTGGAGTCTACAATTGGAATGCCCCAAACCTCGCTCCCATTGCGGAGATGGGTCGCCAAATGCTCCATCACCATGGTGGAGAGCAAGGCAGAGAGCGGGCAACCCTGGCGGGTGCCTCTGCACACTGGAAACGGAGGAGATATGAGGGGCATCAGTTGCATTCTGGAGGTGGGTGTGGAGTAGATAAGTTTGGTGTACGCAAGTAGTCTGGCCCCACTCCCATTAAGCGCAGGACCTGAAACAGGTACTGTTGCAGGGATTCTGCTCATGCACAGAACAATACACAGGAAACCAGGACTGTGGTGTATTGTGGTGTACCAAAAACCCCACCTCAGTGCCTAGAGCCCCGATCTGACTAGCATTAGTGTCTCATTCGTTCTCCCTACTACAGCAAAGCTACCAATGATTAGACAATTTAGAACATGCGACTTAGTAAACTCTCAGGTATAGTGGGAATAAAGAACACTCTTTCGCTCTAACACTCATACTAGTCCACAACGTGAATAATCAGAGACACAATATAGTTTGAAATGTTTATTTTAACTAATGTGCTCTAAGATGCAGTACTCTCGCCAATACTAACAAAAAGATGCATAAGAATAATACAATCAGCATGTTTACAATTCCATGAAGCACAAAAGGGGAAATCATATTATAATGACAGTGGAAACAAGATTACAGCGCTATTACCACTCTCCCTGTGCTTGGAGCTAGTTTGAATTAATAATAGAAGAAGACCTCTAGGCTTAGACAGGGAGCCCCATACCTCCAAGATCAGATGAAGTGAATCACATTCTAGGCCAAGCACAGGTCCTCGAGGTTGGAAAAGTTGTCTCCAAATGCCTCCTCATGCATGCAAAATGCAATATTAAAAGCACCCAACTTTGAGTTTGGGCAGCTGCACCTTCTGTCATGTCTATGTGCGTGGGAATGATCAACATGAATTAACAGCATACATTGTTATTCGACCTGTTCAGACTGAGGGCACAGTTTGCGCTTAGATATGTGAAAAACAGACAGTTCTCATGTGAAGAAGCGCAAGCAGTTTATTTACGAGAACAGAGTCATGTAGTGTTGTATGCAAATGTGACAAAATGGTGTCTAAGCATATGTCTCACTTATGCTAACATAGCAATGTCTGCAGTTAACCCCTTATCCTCACTACACCCTCCCCTTGATCGGGCAAAGAGACAATGGACTCAATAGAATGCAGAGTTCAAGTTCGAGTGAGCAAGAAATAAGTTCATCCATGTCAAATGGGAAAATTGGAAGGGAGAAGAAAAAATGAAAAGAAAAAAAGAGAAGAGAAAAAAAAATGGGGGTGTAAGCCAGCAAAAAAATACTCAGTAAAAGTTCTCGACTGATGATGGAAGGCTGCTAAATTAATCCATCAGTGTATATGAGCAATACGTTGCAACGGCCTCCAAGAGGAAGTCATTATTACGGTCAGAAAAGAGGGATGCCATCCAAACAAGCAAAGAAAATGAACATACATGTTCATCAACAAAGGGAGCCTCTAGCGCCATCAGAGGACTACTTGCGTATTCTTCAAGAAAACCTTGTCGCAGGAAATCATGTGCAGCAGCACAGACTCCCATTCTGCCAACACTCCAAGCGCAGCAACGCAGGCCATAATCCCAACTCCCGAACATTTCAGCTCATGTGCCACAAGAGGACTCATTAGCAGTTCGTAATCTGGGGCAGGAGACACCGTGTTGGAGAGGCAAATATCCAGTGCCCATTCAAAGGAGCATTCCAGGCAGTGGAAGACAGGTTGCACACAAGTGAAGTATGCAAATCGAAAAGACAATCCATAAGCCGAGCTTAGCGTGGCCAAGGGCAGAGTACGTTAGCATTCAAGCATATGACTATGGAGCTGTATCAGCCGGTCTTGGCTTTTTGCGCCACAGATAAAGCAGCCATTCCGAAGCAGGCAGATTAACAGCAGCACCCCTGCAGCCAAGGCAAGTATTAATGGGAAGCCGCCGAAGATGCTGGAAAAAATAGAATGAAAAAATGCAGGTATCACACCAAATATAGTTTGGAATAAAGTCACAAGGCCGGAGCCCACAAGTTTAAAAAAATGGGCCACGCCTGTAGTAGTAGAGGCATTAAAAATGGTATGGATCAAGGCACTGAAATAAAGTGGGAGATCAGTATTTAAAAGCGCCTGCACCTCTGTGCGTGTGTTGGCCAATGTTCACAGGAAGATGTAAGTGCAACTTCTTTTTGGGGCATTAGTGCTCTTATTCTGCTTAATTTATTGAATTCTGCTTTCAAGGTCAGAATGGAAGGCCAAATGGAGATGTCGAGCCTCCCATGTGGGGGCGGAAAAAGCACATTTTTACAGCAAACTACATGTTGTGAGACAGTTACAATGTAAGGAATGCCAGCTAGCATGCCGCAGCAATCTTCATTATTTAAAAGCAAATAACTACTGTTTGGAAGCAGTGTGAATGTAGGTGTGAAAGCTGGCACTGGATTACCCTTACAAGCGCTGTGTAACTGTATATTCTTGCACACAAGAGAGTGATCTGGTGAGGAATCACACTATTCCCCAGTCAAGTTCACTTCTTTGCCATCCCTTAGGCATCTGTATGTGAAAGGTAAAGTGCACACCTTGTGGAGATATGCACTACCTGGGGGTTGATATCGGCCCAGGGCATCATGTTTCATGCATGAGCTAAACTTAAACAAGGAAAATGGTAAAGGTATTACACCATGGATGAGCAAGAGAGCAGAATCAGTTTCAGCTACAGAAATGGGTAAAGGTTCTAACTTTTCAATGTGTAACAGACTGTATGTTGCATCCTTCATGGACTTAAACTGTTGTTTATCTGTCAGGTTAAAAGGCAAAAATAAAGATGACGTGTTCATATAGTCCCATGGAACATTTCCCATCTTAAGTGTTTGCAAAGTCCAAGCAAACTGCATGATTGAACGCAATTGATCTTGACCATAGAACAAAACAGATACTTCATCATGAACAATATCCACAACAGATGAAACAATATTGTCTAATGTGTAAATGCGGGAGGAAACCGTGTTAATGCTATTATCAACGACTGAAAGCACCTTTTTAATATTAGCTTGGTCTATTGCCCTTAGACGTGAAGCTGCTTCAATTTGGGACAGCTTCCAAACTTCATTGTAAATAGCATACAGAAATCTTTTCCATCTAGCACCGGCGGGCCCTTTAATAAAATTCGTTAAACCAACATCTACTGTTAATAAAGACAAATGATGTTTAACTGACATTAGGTTAGAGTGTTTCAACCAATTTTGACATCATTTTCCTACAGAATAGGTTGTAACCGAACGTGTGCTTGGAAAACGTGGATCAGGTCTATCCTGTATGTAACTAGGAGCCCTGCACAGAAAACTATGTTGGCAGGAATCAGAACTTGTTTGCCAAACCAACCAACCCAGGGGTCTAAGGTAGAGACATTAAAGACGCATTTGCAATCAATGATTGCAACTCAGCGAGGGTCATATCGGTATGATTGTTCCAGGTGTCATAAGCATACAGATCAGGAATTTTAGGGGCATTCATTTGTTTTGAAGTGGCCAACCCAAAACAGCTTGTCTGATAAATCGAATTGTTTAAAAATAGGATTTGGTTAGGGATAAGGCACGCTCAATGTAAAGCCTCCGTGCCCTGTACCTGCCAGGATCTAGAACCCCAAACAGATTTAAGATCAACAGTATCTTTCCATAGCTCATAACCACCTATGGCTAACTGATCAATAAAAGATTTGGAATACAGTAACTTTGTGTGGGTGAGCCTGACTTTAGAATTTGATCTAGAATTAATTTTAAAATAAAATGAATCGGGATTGGATCTATTAAAATCAGTGAAGTTTGTACATTTTTTCAAAAGAGTTTTTGAACTGCCTTCAATGGGAGTTGGGCAATGTTCCCATTGTGCATAATTAACCACATTTCTAAATGCATTAGCTTTATGAAGGAAATGGACTTGAACTCACCATTCACCATGTTACCAGCCACTATAGTGCAAGCCGTTGAATAAGAATGTTTAGATCCCGTCGCCAGTTGTACAGAACCGTAGGTGTAAATGATACAATTGTAGTCCTCAAGCAGGCGCATTGACAGAGGAGCAGGATGAACAAATTCATACTGTAAAAACTCCTGTATTTGCATTGAGGAGTTAAAGATAAACGTGACATCAGGAGATGTCAGCAAAGTTGCCCATTGTATCCAATGAGGATGTAAAGCTTTTGAATTTGGTACACTGGCCTTCATCACTGCTTCAAGAGCAGGATCTGGTGTTACAACTAACATGCGTTTTCCTTGCGCCCGTGCGCATTCCTTCAGGATCGCCATCTGGACAGCTGTCAAGACTTTTTCAACCGATGAAAATCGCATCTGAGCCGAAGTGTACAAATGTGACTTGTAAGCAATAGGTACTGTGTCCCGTTCATTAAATGTCAAGTAGGTGAAACCCACTGCGCCTGACACAATTCCTATTACCAGGTTTGTGTGGTTGTCACGTGTCAACAAGTATTTAGATTCAAGAAGATCAGACTGCAAAGGTTGCAGTATAGCTGAATGTTCCGGAAGCCAGCAGGCTTTTGAAAAGGTTGGTTGTATCAAGGCATATAGCGGCTTGGTACGCTGGGCATATTCGGGAATGTAAGTTCAACCGAAGTTTAGAAATCCCAGCCAAGATTGTTATTTTTTCAGAGTTGTTGGAGAACGCAAACGTGCACATTTCTAAGGAAGTGAGGCGCCAAGCCTCTGCCTTCATTGTTGAGCTCATAGCCCAGGAACAACACTGTGTACTCTGCAATGTGTGATTTTCCCAAGTTATATTTGTAACCGTAGTATGCAAACAAAGCTATGATTCGGTCCACGCGACAGAGATGCGGCCATAATTTGTTGTCCTTGAGATAACTATCATCAACGTATGAGTACGCATCAGGGTCTATGTCGTCTAACATAGAGACGACAAGTATGGCGAAAATGCCAGGGCTGTTCTTGTAGCCCATGGCCAATCTTTTAAATTGTTTTTGTTTGCCGCCGTAAGTGAAAGCTGTGTATTGACTACTTATAGAGGACAGGTTATGACTAAAAAGGCCATTTGTAATGTCAAGAGTGGTTTTAAATCTTTTTCTTACAAGACTATCCATGAGGGCAGAACTCTGGGTATTCTGAACCGCACCGGTTCGACAATGAGAGTTCAAATGTCGATAATCCAAAACTAGGCAATACGACCCATCGGGTTTGGTCACGGAAAAAAGAGGGTTATTCATTGGTGACACACATGTCTCAATCACTCCTTGATACTCTAACTGTTCTAGAATTACAGAAACTGGAGCTTTTGCCTCCCGTCGGAGGGGATATTGGGGTTGTGGAGTAAGGTACAATGCCGGCTCAAGCACCAGAGCCCACTCTCCCGCAAAAAAGCCTTTGCATGCTCTTTTGGCACTGTGTGCGAAAAACTAGAGAGGAGCACATCCTCCCCCCTCTGAACGGCCAAAACAAAAGGCGTGGACCAATCTACCTCAGCTAACAATATGTCATATGAAGAAGTCAGATTTTCCCAAAAATTCCCTTTAACAACTTGTTGTATATCACCTTCAATTAAAAATACTATGTCATATAGTCTGTCAGGGGGAGCCACTCCGTGTCAGCAGTTTCAACTGTGATGAAAGTGTCAGTTGATGTCGCCTTCAGAAATGGACGCAGTGCTTGCCACACTATTGTAACCTCTGCTGCGCTGTCTAACAGCGTTACTGCCCATGTTAGGTTCCGAAGTTGGGTTCTCACCATCTGTGGCATATCTTGCTGTTAATGCAGCAACTTTCTTTTTCGGAAACAGAGGGCGATGACGAGAAAAATCGTCCTGCTTGCCTTTACTGTCAGTCTGACGAGGTTGCTCGCGTCCTTGCGGGGCACCTCGACCTCTCCCACGATCCTGGTGATCTCCTCCACCGGCTCCCCCTGATGTTTCCTGTGAAGAACGAGGAGAACGCTGATCAGGGACCTGAAACCTGTCAGGAGACCTAAATCTTGCGCGGTCGCACAAATCCTAAGTGCGCTCAAAAGACTGGGGTATCGGTGACGCAACACGCGACCCTTGTTTCTGTTGTTGCTTCCCCTGTTTTTTATTTTTCCAAATCTTTTTAGGTAAAACAGGACGGTTGTCTTTATTAGACTGCGCTGTCTGAGTTTGCGGTTATGATAGTGTTTTAGCAAAAGGCTTAAATCCCAAACTATTGCGGACAATGGTCTTGTATGCCTCAGCATTAATCTTCGCTAACTCACGGGGTTTTGCGGCATCTTGGAAAAGGCGCAAAGCATTAGACACCTGAAAGATAACTGCATACCCCTTTACATTTGCAAGGATGAGATCAGCAACTATGTCAAACACTCCGACAAGCCTCATTCCTAACTCAACTTCCACCTCCGGACCATGCTCATCCTGAACACGCTTGATCACAGAGGGCAGTACAGTCATAGAAGGTGTGCCAAAGCACTTCACATACACTGCTGCGAATACTTAACCCCAATTCTCATTATCGGTTACCTCTGGTATTAAGTCTTTCTGCAAACTAATTGTGAGGATCCTATGTTTTTACACAGGCGTTGTATTAGGAAACACTGCTTCCAGCTGGTCAAATTTCTCAGCAAGCCAATAAGGTAAATCATCCTTATGTTGGGGTCGCTTGCCCAAAACCGAACTAACCATGACGGGACTAATCAACATCCCGACCAGTCCAGCTGGTTGCGCCGCAAACCCAAGTGTCTCCACCTGGAGATTGCGGAAACGTATTGCACTAGAGCCCGATGAACTCCAACAAAGAGGTGTGTGGGGGTTCGCTAGAGGACGCACAATGGCTGCCTCTTGAGTCAGCTCCACCGGCCAGATAACATAATCGGCGATAAAAGCGGCTAAAGCGCACTAATCCGACAACGAGAAACAGCCACGGCTGTCGGAACATCTGGTGAGCAAATTGCCTAGGTGAGGAAGACATTCTCCCCCATGAAAGCACAAGAAGGAACTCCTGGGAGGCCGCGATGTGAGGAGCAACAAGATGGCGGCGCCTGGGGGACAGCAACTCGAGGGTGATTGTATGTCCCGAGGCGTAATGACTATTGCCTTGCTGACTGGCATAACACGACACTCAACATCCGAAGAAGGCAGGACAGGAATCGCACTGTAGTAACAGCGCTGGGAGGTGCCATAGAGGGATCGGAACTAAACCGAATGTATATCCAAGAATCGATCATCAAGATGGCGGCGCCCTAACAATGCATCGCGAATTAGAACGGAATGGGGTGCGACTGGCGCTGTGAGGCATATACTGCGCAAACAGAGACCAAGTGAGTACACAAGCAGAGGGTGATAATTGCACTTTTTGCAAACCGCGCGGTCACACTGCTGAGCCACTAGCGACACAAGTTGTTGTGCCCCCCTGCCGAGCTGAGGGACGGAAACTAATCGAAAAGTGGTTGCATCACAGGTACTGCCCCCTAAGCAATGTGAGAAGAGTGTAAAGAACGGAGGTCATACAGGTGAACTATTGCACACAACTCTAACACTCTCATGCTCATGGGGTGTCATTGCGCAGTGTTCGGAGAGCCCGGGGCGTAGTGACCATTGCCTTGGTGACTGGAATAAAGTGCTTTGCAGTGCCCGAAGACGGGGGGGACATGAATTGCGCTGTTGAAGCGGCGATATGCGGTGACATAGAGTGAGCAGATCCATTTTGTGCGCAAGCTCCAGAACCAATAAACAAGATGGCGGTACCCTTGCGAAGACGAGCGTATTGAAACGGAAGGGTGTGCGACTAGTACTGAGTGGCACTCACTGCGCACACCGAGACTAGGAGACTGTTGAGAAGGCGTAGGATCGCAGGCAGAGGAGGGAGTTTGCCCTTTCTTTTAACTGTGCTGCCCCGTCGCTGAGTCTGTAGCGCCACCAGTTCACAACTGACTGAATGGGTAACGATTAATAATCGAAAATTTGTTACATCACAGTCACTAACACCTACGCAGAGCGAGAAGAGGGTGGAAAACGGAGGTCAAACCGGACCACTATTGAACACGACGCGGACACTCCCAAGCTCGCATACCAGGTGACATTGCGCCGTGGGCCCTATGGGCAAGCCAGAGTAACTCCAATCGAAACTCACATTTGATGCTAAAAAGACTGCAAAAGGGGCAACTCATCATTCAGATGCCGAGCAGGAGGATGACACGCTACAGACAAATGATATGGAAAAAGTCCTCAAAGCTATTCACAAAAGTTTGCAAGATGTGCATGGGAAATTGGATTCAATAACGCAAAGAGTGGACAACATGGCGGCGAAATTAGACAAACATGGCGAACGGCTTGTGGAAGCGGAAACCCGTCTGGCAGCAGTGGAGGATGAATCCCACACTACCACCGAAAAATGCACTGAAATAGACAAGATCCTTGAAGTAATCAAGAATAAGGCAGAGGATTTAGAAGCAAGATCCCGCCGTAATAACGTGCGAATCGCGGGACTACCGGAGTCGACCAACACCGGTAAGATGGAGACCTATGTAGAAGACCTTACACGAACATCTTCGGTACAGAACATTTTTCAAGTATGTTCATAGTGGAATGTGCAGATAGATCCATAGCGCCAAGACCGAAACCGGGGGCGGCTCTGCGTCCGATAGTTGCTCGCCTTCTGAACTACAGGGATAGAGATACCGTACTCAAACTGGCCAGGGAGAAAAAGACAACCGATTACCAGGGCAACAAACTGGAGTTTTATCCTGACTTCACTATGAATGTCCAAGTAACCCGGAGAGAATTTGTACCTGCGAAACAAGAACTCTGTGAGCTTGGAATTGAATATGCGATGCTATATCCTGCCCGACTGAGGATCTTAAAAGATGGCAAAAGCGTCATATGTCAGACACACAAAGAAGCGCAAAACATCCAAAAACTAAACCTAAGACGGCGAGAACTACGACGACCAGACCAGCAGCAGGACTCGGACTGAACCCATGGGCGGCAGTGGTAATTCGACTCGCAAACTGGTGGCTACGGCGAAATGTGGGTATACCATGGTCAGGCGTAAGCCAGACAAAGATTGGCAGAAACAAACCAGAAACTCTACCTTTGAGCTAGTTACATGTCCCCGGTGGGAGTATGCTTTGTACCTGGCCCATCAGAAATATTAACGGTAGTCACTGTCCCCCCACCCAGACTGGCGGCTGTCAGTTCACACGTGAGTAACTAGCTTGTTGGGAACTAATGTGGAGGGTGGGGGCTGCTGGTGATCCTATGTAACATATATGAATGTTCAGTCCCCTACTGTACATAAGGGTGTGGCAACGGTTACATGAGACAATATTTTCGCCACCTGAGAGGGGTGCCAGAAAATCCACCGCACGCCAACCCTGTGTTGTTCGGGTGGGCCTGGGACGTTGACCTGTCAAAATCAAACAGACCAGTCACGATGTTAGATGCAAAGATCAGCTGTGCATTATTATGCATAAACCCAGAAGACTAATGATTTGGTGCTTACGTAATCAATATAAATCTGTCCACATCCACTATGTTGGATGACGTCGTTGACCCGGGTGGACCCCCCAATAGGGTGTTCACCTACCACAGTTATGACACGTTATATTTTTTTAAAAGGGAGTGTCTTTGGCATGGTTGGGATGCTGAAGTGGGAGGGGGGTGGGAGGGGAGTTGTGGGGTGATTGTGTTAAGATACCGCATTTCAGAAACACTGCCGTAATCCGAAAAGTACGCAGAGATATTATTGCTATGTTGTCAATTTTGGCCACATGTTATGCTAGTTGTACATTACACACTAGAACGAACAGGTATATGAGAAGGATGGCACATGGCTTAAACATTAATGGCAGGAAAATTACCATTCCTCACCTGGAACGTGAGAGGACTCAAAAATCCGAAAAAGATACGTCAAATAATGGCTTATCTCATGAGGCATCATATAGATATTGCGTTTCTGCAAGAGACGCATATTGACCCAAAATCGTCGAATCGAATAGGGCACAGATGGGCGGAATCAGTACATGGGGCTGCATATTCATTATACTCGAGAGGGGTCCTCACGCTCATCCGAAAAGGCTTAAACTTTAGAGTAGACCAGGTACACACAGATATAGAAGGACGTTATGTAGTGGTGTTAGGCAAAATCAGAGGGCAGAAACTGAACTTGCTTAACATTTATGCACCAAACACAGATGAACCAGACTTCTTTCCCGCAATCTGGCAAAAACTAAATGACTTCCCCGATGTCCCGTTGTTGTGGGGGGGGAGACTTTAATATCGCGCTTAATGACATAGTGGATCGCTCACTAACCTCGACTGAAACACACAAACGCGCTCTGAAGAAACTGCAAGACATAATGTTAGACAAACAACTATTAGATATCTGGAGACAGAGGCATCCGACAAAACTAGAGGCTACACATACGACGGCGGCACACGGCTGTTGGTCTAGAATAGACTACTGGTTAGGGACACCAGAAGCATCACTGTGGGTGGAGTCTATATGTCATTTACCACGAACGCTATCTGACCATAATCCAGTAACAATCACACTCAACTTATCTAATTATGTACCCCCTCGATTTAGTAGGAGATTCAATGGGAAGGCACTCTTAGATCCCCTTTATACAGAAACGATTAGGAAAGCCATAATAGAATATTTTGAGCTAAATGCACCTACCATGGACGACCCTGGATTGCTTTGGGAAGCCTTCAAGGCGTCCATAAGGGGGATTTGTATAAGCACAAGTGCGGGTATCTTAAAAGACATTCGACAACAAATGGCTCAACGAGAGTCCAAAATAAGAGATTTAGAACTCGAATGCAACACAACACAAAATCTCGCCCTATTGGCGAAGATCAGGGCAGAAATTTCAGAGTATCAAGTGAGTGCAGATGAGGAACTTCGATACGTCACTAAACGCCATACAGCGAGAAGCTACGGAGAGGGAGGCAGGCCAGGGAAAATGTTGGCAGACAAAATATGTGCGAGGAAACCACGCCCTGTGATACACGCAGTTAAAAACCAGGGAGGTCAGATAAGGCATGATACGCAGGGAATATTGGAGGAATTTATGCACACATACGGGAAGTTGTACACAGCAGAAGCCACAGCAACTGCAGAAGAAATTGCGCTATTTTGCGACAATATAGCACTTGCTTGGCTTTCTGATACACAGAGGGCGTACCTTTCCCTGCATGTGACGGTGGAAGAGGTCACGGAGGTTATCAAGACACTGCCCAATGGAAAAGCGCCTGGACCAGACGGGTATACTGGCGAATTCTATAAGGCCTATGTAGAACTTTTAGCTCCGCACATAGTAGCAATGCTCGGAGATGCCCATGAGAAAAAGATTCTCCCACAAACGTTACGGGAAGCCCTGATGATAACCCTCCTTAAGCCAGACAAGGACCCAGAATGTTGCGACTCATACAGACCCCTATCGCTAATAAATGGACACTAAAATCCTATCTAAATTGCTGGCTAACAGACTCCAACCCCTGATGTCAGATTAATACTCCCGGATCAGTCAGGCTTTATTCCATCCCGCTCCACAGCCCACAACACCAGAACATTGTTTGCGATTTCACACTACCTGACCACTAATACAAAGGCCGCTGCGATTTTGTTAGATGCTGCTAAAGCGTTTGACACCATAGCTTGGTCCTACTTACACACAATTCTACAAAGAAAGGGCTTTCCCCCGATCTTCCTCCAATGGGTGACACTACTCTACACGGCTCCTACTGCACGCATACGAGTCAATAAATACATCTCAGGGGCGATACACATCAAAAGAGGCACTAGGCAAGGATGCCCATTGTCCCCCCTACTATTTGCCATAGCCTTGGAGCCGTTGGCCTGTAAAATAAGGCAAGGACACCATTACTCGGAGATATGTTTTCCCCAGAGACCGCTCCATATATCGATGTACGCGGATGACATGTTGTTATACGTGCGCGACCAAGTAGACAACCTAAACCCGTTACTGAGGGAATATGTTAAATTCGGGCGGAAATCAGGCCTTAAAATTAATTGGGCCAAATCGATTATACTACCATTAACCGACACTACACAGTGGTTTAACACAGACTATCCACTGGAGTGGCAAACTGAACCTGTGCGATGCTTAGGAGTGTGGTTCCACAGAGACCCTGAAGTAGTCATCCGAACTAACTACGGGAAAGTAGTCACAGCCCTTGAAGAGAAAATAGAAAGATGGATCCAACTCCCTCTCTCCCTGGCCGACCGTCTCGCAATAGTAAAAATGGTAATGCTGCCAAAACTCCTATATTTATTCAATAACATACCAATCAAACCCCCCATGATGGTGTTCCGTAGATTAAAAACTATGATGCTAAAACTGATTTGGGCAGGGAAAGCAGCTCGAATTGAACTTGGTGTACTAACATTGCCATTTAAGAGCGGAGGATTCAAAGCTCCTCACCTGTACCTGTATTACTTGTGCGCCCAGGCACAGTACGCACATTTCTGGTACCATAAAGTCCCGTTCCTCACTCATGTAGCAATTGAAGAAGGCAATGCTTTACCAATACCACTTGATGCAATAATAACACACAAAAGGCCCCCATTACACAAACAAGACATAAACACTATAGACACGACGAATGCATCGTGGAGAAAGATGGGTCAAAAAGCGCACAAACTCCCACTATATGCTCCTCAACTACCGCTACATTATCACCCAGAAATCTCAGTAACGCAAGACAAGGTGGGGATGGAGCTACTGCAACAAGTAGTAATCAGTGTGATGGGGGACCTATATCAGGAAGGAGTCTTTAAAACAATAGAGGATATGCCATATGTACAAAATCAAACAATGCTGTTTAAGTTTACATACTTCAGGTTGCAATCGGCGATAAAAGCGCTATATCCGTCTTATCCAGCCGAACCGCAAACGTTGAAGACACTACAACTACTACTCACGACCCCCAAACCTCAGCACCTAGTCTCCAAAATGTATGTAGAACTGCAATCCGAAATAGGGGTCACGGCCCACAAGGCATTACAAAAATGGAACAATTGTTTAGACACTCCACTAACGGAGGAAGAATGGGCCACCACAGGCACCATCACGGGTTTACTGACACCCAACGGTAACCTTCGCATAATACACATAAAATATCTGCATCAAACATACCATACGCCAATGAGGTTACATAGATTTGGACTACGAACTGACACCAGGTGTTAGAGATGTGGAGCAGATGAAGCAGATTTTATACACCTTGCCTGGTATTGTACAGGGGTAGCTGATTATTGGATAAAAGTAGCACACGTGCTGGGGGAGATGACGGGTACCCACATAGACTGTAACATATGAACATGTTTATTGGGGTTACTGCCGGACGTACGCGCAATGAAACTTACGTTTTGTGTAATAGCCCTCACTATGGCAAAACGTAGAGTATCAATAGAATGGGGGAGTAAAAGGGTGCCAAAGGTTAAACAATGGTTGCAGGATTTGGTTTATTGCAAGGACACTCTGAAGACATATGAGGAGGAATTGCCCTTGGGGTCGCGCCCTAGAGACTACTGGAATTTCCTGATTACCTACCTTGCTGAAAGCAGCGATCAACTAAAAGATAAACCAACTGTAGCAAACACAAATGTATTTTTGATAATGTACACATGCATGCTTGGAAGGAGGAGGAGTGTTGTAATGCGGTGGAATTGTAACAGTTCTATGTAACCTGTTTGACATTGAGTGTCATTGTTATAATATATAAATTCCAATAAAAAAAATAAAAAAATAAGGAGGAGTGTAAAACACACAATTTATCTATAGGGTATGCTTGATAACATGGATGTGGTGTGTACCCGGCCAAAACTGGCCAAGTGGCTCCAGGGATCGACAAAGGGCCTAAACGGACCGAAGTCCCTGAGTGGGGGAGGGCACCATTTAACCAAATAGGATGTTGCCATGCCAACATCGGAACTTCGACTGTCTTATATGGTTGATATGCAACAGGTATCGCTGTGGGAGTGTATGAATGGAATAAGTTATCATCCCCATTCACTGCCTAAAAGGTAACCAAAGAGTAGAAAACCTCAAATTGGAACTCTGCGTTAGCACCAACCACAAAAATAAGCGCAATACCTGCTTCATGCACCCCATATTGTGTCAAATGAAAACGGAGTGCTGCGCGACTATGCGGTGCAATTTTGACTGCCATAATGACAAAGAAAAGGATAACTACTTATTTGTGTGGCGGCTCAAAAAAGGGTTAGCAATTCAATATAACAATATGAACCTTTTTAAATTTCAAGCTTGAATGAACCTATAACTCATCTATATAGGTAGGTTATGCCATCACAACCATTTTCCGGAAACAGGAGTGAGGGTATTGTGGACAAGTATAAGCACTACTAAAGTGTCTCGAAAATAACTATCAGACCAAACGTTAAATGCGCCATGTTGCAGGGATTCTGCTCATGCACAGAACTATGCGCAGGAAACCAGGACCTTGGTGTATTGTGGTGTACCAAAAAACCCACCTCAGTGCCTAGAACCCTGATCTGACTAGCATTAGTGTCTCATTCGTTCTCAGTACTACAGCAAAGCTACCAATGATTAGACAATCTAGAACATGCGACTTAGTAAACTCTCAGGAATAGTGGGAATCAAGAACACTCTTTCGCTCTAACACTCATACTAGTCCACAACGTGAGTAATCAGAGACACAATATAGTTTAAAATGTTTATTTTAACTAACGTGCTCTAAGATGCAGTACTCACGCCAATACTAACAAAAAGATGCATGAGAATAATACAATCAGCATGGTGACAATTCCATAATGCACAAAAGGGGGAATCTTATTATAATGACAGTGGAAACAGGATTACAATGCCGTTACCACCTTCCACATGCTTGGAGCTAGTTCTAATTAATGATAGAAGAAGACCTCTAGGCTTAGACAGGGGACCCCATACCTCCAAGATCAGATGAAGTGAATCATATCCCAGCACAAGCACAGTTCCTCGAGGTTGGAAAAGTTGTCTCTAATTGCCTCCTCATGCATGCAAAATGCAATATTAAAAGTACCAGTTTGAGTTTGGGCAGCTGAGCCTTCTGTTATGTCTATGTGTGTGGGACTGATCAACATGAATTAACAGCATACATTGTTATTCGACCTTGAACACGCTGTTCAGACTAAGGGCACAGTGTGCGCCTAGATATGTGAAAAACAGACAATTCTCATGTGAAGAAGCGCAAGCAGTTTATTTACGAGCCCAGGGCGATGTAGTGTTGTGTGCACAAGTGGCAAAATGGTGTCTAACCATACATATCACTTATGCTAACATAGCAATGTCTGCAGTTAACCTCTTATCCTCACTACAGTACGGCCATTGAAGGGTGTCGAAAGCTTTCTCCATGTCCAAGACCAAACATGCTGCACGGGGAAAGCGATCCCAGATCTAATCTTGGAACAGGCGCCATATGTTGTTGGAAGTGTTCCTGCCTGGCACAAATCCATTTTGATCTCGGTGGATCCATTTAGGAAGGACCGTGGCATACCTGTCCGCTAGGATTTTCCCATAAATGTTATAGTCAGTGGGTAGCAGGGCTATAGGCCGATAGGAGCCTAGTTGGTGCAGATCCTTATCCGGTTTGTGGAGAGAAACTATGACCGACTTCCATATTGACTGTGGGAGGGTGCCTTCGTCTAGGGCCGCCTGAAACTGTTTCACCAGTTGTGGGACCAATTGCATCACAAAGGTGCAGAAGAATTCCAGCGGTAGGCCATCCAGCCCAGGAACCCTACAAGTGGCCAGTGCCTGAGGCGCCCGCCCGACCTCAGTCGCATCTATGGGTTCGTCTAAGTCCTGTCAGGCACTGCGCTCTATGCGGGGCATGCATTACCGGCACAGGAACCAGGTGAGGTGTTCTGCATCTATTGGGGTGGGGTTCACATATAGTTGCACAGAGTGTCTCTGAAAGGCATCCAGGATGGAAAACTGCGAGTGAAGGAGAGTGTTCGGGTCAATGCGGATGGTCGTGATCGTCGGAAGAGTTGTGTCTTGCTTCACCAGCCATGCTAATAGAGCGCCTGCTCTATCCCCCTCTCTGTGGACCCGAGCTTGCTAATGCCCTAAAATTATATCTGCGGAGGTCAGCTAGGGCCTCCGCATACGCGGTTTTGGTGTCCGCTATTTGGGCTGGTGTGGCTCTACGCTGGTCAGCCTCCCGAATGAGTGTGGTCAGTGTCCGCTCCTTATCTTGGATGCGATTTACAAAAGGGGGTGGTGATGAACAGAGTGTCTGAATTGAGCAGACCACTCTTACCCAGTCCAAAGATCAGGGCTTGATCCATCACCGTTATTTATCTCACTGCCCCATCCCAGCTCAGAACCTGGCTATATGCAAATCAGTCTGTCCCTGGCCCAGTGCATCATGGGAACAGGGCAGACTAAACTACCAAGCCAATTCTTTACCAGAAAGGAGACAAGCTACCGGGGACCGGTTTCTGGCATTTCAGCCTCTTCGGCCCGGCTTGCTTGAATCCTGATGGAGCAGTGAGAAAGGGACTCATGTCTGAGTATACCCTGCCACACCTATAGTGGCCAAAATCGATTTACAAAAGGGGGTGGGGGCGCTCAAGGACTTGGCATACCCCTGTGATGTGTAGGATACATGTGCCCTGCATTACGACTTTAAATGTGTTCCATTCTGCTGCGCGGGTAGTGACTGTGTCAGTGTTCTTCCGAATGTAGTTCTGTATGTGTTCCGCTTGTGTTTGTTTGAAGATCGGGTCCTCCGGGCAGTCCTTGTGCAGGCGCCAGGTGGGGTTAGCGGAGGCCTTGGTGGGCGCCATTTGAGTGTGATCATGTGGGTGTTGTGGTCTGACAAGACTCAACCTAAGGAGTCCAGAATAGTGGGCAGGATGGAGGGGCAACAGAGGAAGCTGTCCAGCCGAATTTTGAGGTCATGTGGAGCTGAGTGAAATGAGTAGAGCCAAGGGGTCGGGTATTTAGAGTGCCAGGTGTCTGCCAGTGGCCAGTGCACTCCCCACTTGGGTTGTGATGGGGGATGCTGGGTGGGTAGGGGGTGTATGATCTGTCCAGAGCTGTGTTTTGTACGCAGTTGTAGTCCCTGCCTAGGATCCAAAGGGTTTGGATGTAGGATCTTAACGGCAGGGAAAGCATGTCCCAGAATTTACTCTGGTCCATTTTAGCCGCATAGATGCTCCCCAAGAGTACCGGTTGGCCATCCGCAAGGCCTTGTATCAGGGCATAGCGCCCGTCTGGGTCAATAGTTCTAGACTGCTCCTGGAATGGGACGCTAGGATGCACCCATATAAGAGTCCCCCGGGCATAGACTGAATATGTAGAGCACAGAGGATCCCTCACCAGCGCTTGCGTAACTTGGCTAGTTCCCCTGTGGTGAGGTGGGTTTCTTGTAGCAGCGCTATCTGCGCTTTTTGGCGCTTTATGTAGGCGTATACTGAGTATGCCTTGCGTGCTGTGTGCATGCCTCGCACATTGCATGTGAGGAAAGTGATGGTGCCTTTATGTGCCATTGAAATGTAGGGGGGTTGGTGGGGGAGGAGAGGATGGCTGGACCCATCATTAAAGCGCGACTCCTTTCATTACCCCCAGTGCCTGCGCTGTCCTAGTGTAAATGCGACCTCCTGACGGCCTGGATATGGTGGCATAGTGCAGTGTGGTAGAGTATCATGAGGGATGATAACTGGGGTGGAGGAACAGCCCCAATACTGGGTACCTATCGCTGATGGCAATACGTCCAAACGAACTCTTTTGTGAGAAGAGAGCCTGAACATTCTGTGGGGGTGGAGTCACATGCCTGCGAGGTGACTTACCGTGAGGGCATTTGTACAATCATTACGCACCAGTTGGCCTGTAGTGTAAGCTGGTGGGTGCAGTACTGGTGGTTCGCATATTCTCTTACCAGGCATTGAGTGCTTGTTCTACTAACAGGATCTAAAATCTCCCTCCCCTGTTGAGTCTGCCGAGGGCCGGGTCAAATCAGGTCATCGGCAGTCTGTGGGGTGACCAAGGGTGGGGTTATTGAGTCCAGCCTGGATTGTGTCCCCTCACTGTCGTCCTCTCCATCAGACAAGAAGAGATGTGGAGTACGGTCAATGTCAGTTGCAGGGGAGGAAGGTCGAAGCTCCACTGCAGCCTGCAGAGCTCTGCATCGCTCATGCACGATTTGTTCCAGATCGGGCGATCTTAGGGAGCTGGATAGCGCTATGGTGTCCCCTTCCTGTTGTGTCGCTGCGAGCAACGCCGGCTGGAGCCTGGTATCTTGGGGCGCTGATCACGGGTGGCTGCTGCTTTATGACCCTGTATGCAGTGTTGATCTGCCCAGTCGTGTGCCTCCTCAGCAGTCGTGAAGAAGATGGCAGAGCCGTCATGTATGATTTTCAGTTGAGCCGGGAACACCAAGGAATATTGTATGTTCTCTGGCTGCAGGCAGCGTTTACTTCCAGGAACAATGATCTTTGCCGCTGGACGGCCCTGGAGTAGTCTGGGAATAACATGATCTATTATTTCTTGATGCAGAGGGAGCCAGATTGAAGGGCTGCCCTAACCACTGCATCCCGGTTTCGGAAATGGAGGAATTTCGCTAGCAATGGTCGAGGCGGGGCACCGCGTGGGGACCGGCATGCTGGAACACGATGAGCCCTTTCGATAGAAAAGAACGCTGTCTGGTCCACGCTGGGAGTGAAAGATTTAGTCCATGTTTCCATGTACCTCACCTGGTCCGCCCTTTCAATGTCTTCTGGAAGCTCAAGTACACGGATATTGCATCGCCGTGAGCAGCCTTTTAGATCATCCATGCGCTCTTCCATGGTGGACATTCGGCCTAAGAGAGTTTGCAGCGTCTCCTGTTGTGCTTTGACTGAGGGTTTACTTGACCAGAACGCGCTGCTGTATTCATTGCTGCATTGCTGCTGATTTTATATATTTTAAAACTTAATTTCTTCACTGCGCGCTCGCGCTGTTGTTTTTCGGCGCACTTTCGCCTTAGCGCTATTTTGAGCACCATTCTCCCCCTCTTACCTGCATTATAAATTGTGTCCTCATTCCGCACTTTGCGGGAATTTTAACCGTGCTAGGACTCTGGGCTCTCGGGGACATCGCGTAGCGGTTTGGTAGCCGCCATCTTGGGTGAGTGAGGGAACCAGGAAGTGCCGATTTGCGGGCGCCATCTTGGTTGGGGGGCATAGTGATAGCTGGACACGACTCCTGCGCCTGGAAGGGTATTAAAGCTGAACTTCCTCATCTTCAGGTCAGATTACTTGACCAGAACGCGCTGCTGTATTCATTGCTGCATTGCTGCTGATTTTATATATTTTAAAACTTATTTTTTCACTGCGCGCTCGCGCTGTTGTTTTTCGGCGCACTTTCGCCTTAGCGCTATTTTGAGCACCATTCTCCCCCTCTTACCTGCACTATAAATTGTGTCCTCATTCCGCACTTTGCGGGAATTTTAACCGTGCTAGGACTCTGGGCTCTCGGGGACATCGCGTAGCGGTTTGGTAGCCGCCATCTTGGGTGAGTGAGGGAACCAGGAAGTGCCGATTTGCGGGCGCCATCTTGGTTGGGGGGCATAGTGATAGCTGGACACGACTCCTGCGCCTACGGCTATAAATAATGACCATCCTTAAAGCGCGCAGAGTAGGCGCGCAGCGGGAGCGTCGGTGGAGCGCCGGAGGTGCGCCAGAGGTAAGCCCGTCTGTGCCCATCCGGGCCCAGACGGGCTCAGGGCACGTTACACTGCTCAACTCTGCCATATGCATGGACACTTCCCTCAGGTACACCAGGGATACTCTATTATCGTTACGGGCCCCTATGCATACTAGCTGCAGCTACCAGTGGGTAGAAGGCACCCCTTTTACTCAATGCCCGCTATGTTGCTTAGGTAGTACCCTGAATGACCGGATACAGTTCTCCATGGCCCTGCTCAACTGCAGGTCATTACCGTACCACGCCATGGAAATTAATTCTTTGGTTCTGGACCATAGTCTGGATGCCTTGTTCCTTACGGAAACTTGGCTGACCTCTAGCTCTGGACCCGACATTGTTAAAGCCCTCCCTTCAGGATGCCTTATGCATCATCTAGATAGGCCAGATGGGAGGGGGGGAGGAGTCGCCATTGTGTATAGAGATAAATATGTATGCAAAGCGATAGACTGCGGTATTAATAATTCTGAGAGCTATCAATTTTCGCTGCGCATATCTTCTACCAACTCTATCTCTGGCCTTCTCGTCTATCGGCCTCCGGCAACGATGGGAAACTTCTTAGATTCCTTCATTGAGGCAGTGATACCACTGGCGGCCGCGTCCTCCAACTTTATAGTGCTCGGAGACCTCGTATCGTATCGTATCGTAAGGGGTGCTTATAGAGCGCACTGACACCATGGGTTTCCTGGCGCTGGTTGGAAGTAGAGGGGACAGAAAGACTAGCCAGATTGGGGGAAGAGCCAAGTTTTTAAAGACTTACGAAAAAGAGTTAGAGAGTTAGAAGTTTTAAGAGAGAGGGGGAAGGAGTTCCAAAGCTTGGGGGCCAGGTAAGCAAATCTACGGCCGCCAGATCTACAAAGCTTATAGGGGGGAACAGTCAAGAGATGGAGGTGGGAGGATCTCAGATTGCGGGATGAGCAATAGGGTCTGATGAGGGATTTGATGAAAGCAGGGCAGGGGCCAGGTAATGACTTAAAGATAAGGCAGCCGGTCTTAAATGCTGCCCTGGAGATGACTGGGAGCCAGTGGAGTTTGACAAGAAGGGGCCTGGCGGATTGCCACTTCGGAATCCCTAAGGCCAATCTCGACGCCTGATTTTGGACCACTTGCAGTCTCGCCGTCGATGTTTTGGGCAGACCGTGGTAGATCGAGTTAGAAAAATCTAGGCGGGAGAGGACAAGGGCCATGATAACCTGCAGGAGGGCATCGGGTGTGAAGAGGTATGCCACTTTCCTGATCCTGCGCAGTTGGTAGATACAGGATGAGACCACGGTCCCTACCTGCGGCCCTAGGGATAAGGCGGAATCGATGGTGACCCCCAGGCTCTTCACCGAGGCTACAGGAGTGGGAGAGGGGCCTAGGTCCGCCGGCCAGAATTGAGGCCCCCAGAAGGTAGCGCTCCTACCGGGAAGGAGGAGCTCCGTCTTTCCGGGGTTCAGCTTTAACTGATTTTGGCCCATCCACTGGAGAATGTGGGACATAACTGTCTGAAAGTTGGAGATAGCAGAGGGGGAATTAAGAGAAAAGATGAGTTGCAGGTCGTCCGCGTAGTTAAACACGGTGACGTCCCACTGCCTCAAAGAGAAAAGAAGGGGGCGAAGATAAAGATTGAAAAGAAGGGGGGACAAAGAAGAACCCTGGGGGACCCCGCAGAGCGAGTGCTCTCTGGGAGCCCTGAAGGCGCCCAGGCTGAGGGTCTGGGACCTGCCGGTCAGAAAAGATCTGACCCAGGCCAGCGCCAGGCCCTGGATGCCAGCCTGTTCGACACGGTGGAGGAGGATGTTGTGGTCCACCGTGTCGAAGGCGGCTGACAGATCTAGTAATACCAGGGCCTGGGGAACAGCCTTGTCAACACCGTCTCTCAGGGCGTCCAGCACGGCCAAGATCACTGTCTCCGTAGAGTGGCCGGGTCTGAAGCCTGCCTGGTTGGCCTCGAGGAAGTTGGAACTCTCGATAAATTGTGAGAGACAGGTGGTGACGTGGGCTTCCAGGATCTTAGAGAAGAAAGGTAAGAGAGAAATAGGGCGGTAGTTTGCCGGGACGGCGGGGTCGGCCCCCGGCTTCTTCAGGAGGGGTACCAGCACGGCCTCCTTGAAGGAACCCGGCACAGTACCGGAAGAGAGAGAAGAGTTTAACAGGGGGAGAATGCAGTTGGGTAGAGCGTGGCAGATGTCCCGAAGTATGGAGGGAGGACAACAGTCATCTGGAGATCCCGACTTAAAACCTCAATTTACATTTTGATGATCCCTGTGATGTAGTGGCGAGAGACCTACAAGGCATGCTGGGTGCATTTGATCTTCACCTTGTTAATGTTGGTGCCACCCACAACAAGGGTCATCAGCTGGATGTTGCTTTTGCAAACTCTGAGAACCTGCAAGCCCTACAGCCTTTGGATCTTCCCTGGACGGACCATTGTCTAGTCCCCCTTACATGGCAGCTGGGGAAAGAGAGAGATCCTGTACCTAAACGGTATACAATGGAACGACTCTGGTCGAGGCTACCAGCGGATAGCTGGGCCACAGAGTTGGCAATAACTTGTCCGCCCCCTGCCACTGACCCCATTGCTGCCGACCAGCATGTGGGAAGCTGGTTGACTAATACTCTAGACTCGCTGATTCCGAAAAAGAGAAGGCCCATCAGGGAAAGAAGAGTCCGCTCCGCTCCTTGGTATACCCCCGAGCTTAGGGGTCTTAGAACATCATGTAAAAGATCAGAACGAGCTTGGAGGAGAGAACGAACGGAAGAAAGTCGGGAAGATTATAAGGTAGAGATGAGGAAGTATAAAGTTGCTCTGAAAGATGCCAAAAGGAACTTCTTCAGCGATAGGATCGAGAGGGCAAGTAACTCACCAGGGGAATTGTTCAAATTTTTTAAAGAACTTCTGAAGGCCCCGGTCCCCCCAGTTGTGCACGACAATCCTCAAGAAAAATGCGAAGAGCTAGCTGACTTTTTTCACTCGAAAATAGAGAAGATCCTGTCCTCGTTGCCTGCGACCCCTCAGATCCCCTCGGACCCTAGCCCAGTAATATGCCCCGCTGAGCTATCCTCCTTCGGCCCTTTCTCTGAGGAGGAGGTTATAAAAGTCCTGAAAGGGATGAAGAGTGGGTCTCATAGCGACCCGGTGCCTATGAAATATCTTAAACTTGTGGCAAATACTTTGGCCACCCCGCTTACAGACCTCATTAATCTCTCACTCTCTCAGGGCATTGTGCCTCAGAGATGGAAAAATGCAGTTGTCAAAGCATTATTGGAAAAAACAGGATTAGACTCTGCAAATTTGGCCAATTACAGGCCTATATCACTCCTACCCGGCTTCTCAAAAGTCGCTGAAAAGTTGGTTAACCACCAGCTTTCTTGTCATCTAGAGTCCCACCACCTGCTAGGGGATTCCCAGACGGGCTTTCGCCCTGGTCAGGGAACAGACACAGCCTTATTGGCAGTGGTGGAGGAAGCAAGGAGCATTCTTGATTCAGGGGGGGTCAGTGGCAGTGATCCTCCTGGACTTGAGTGCTGCCTTTGACACCGTAAGCCATCAGGTGCTCCTCCAACGTCTGTCAGGGGTGGGTGTGACAGGGATGGCCATAAAATGGCTTGAATCCTTCCTCTCCAATCGTTTCTATCAAGTCTGGGAAGGGGCAGAGCAGTCGACCTTGTTCCCTCTTCAATGTGGAGTCCCTCAGGGCTCATCTTTGAGCCCTACCTTATTTAATATTTACATGACTCCTCTTGAAAGAGTGGTCTCCCCCTCAGGAGTGAGGATCATCAGCTATGCTGATGATACTCAGCTCGTGGTAGGCCTCACACAGCTGGTGGAACAACCCGAAATCCTTCATGACTGCCTCGCTAATGTCCATCGTTGGATGTCCCACTCTGCCCTTAAACTCAATGGTGATAAAACCGAGCTGATGCTGATGGGCAAATCCAGTCCCACACTCATTGCTAGCTGCTTGCCCCGGTCCTTGGGTGACCCACCATCTCCCAAGAAGGAGATTAAGACCCTGGGACTCTGGCTGGAGGAAGATCTGTCCTTTAGGACCCATGCCAGGAAGACCGCGGGGTGTGTTTTGGTCTGTTGCGGTCAGCTCGCAAGGTTTTACCACTGCTCCCTAACTCGTCTAAGAAGCTTTTGATCCGTGGTCTAATCTTGTCAAGGCTTGACTACTGGAATGCACTGTTTCTCGGCGCTCCCGAAGCGACGTTTAAAACCCTTCAACAGGTGCAGAATGCAGCCGCCAGAGTGCTGATGGAGGTTCCGAGAAGACACTCCGCCGCCCCGGCTCTGAAAACGCTTCACTGGCTCCCCGTTAAGGAGCGGGTGAAATTCAAAGCGTTATGTACAGCCCATAAGATCTTGCATGGCAAGGGCCCCTCTATCCTGTCCACTATGGCACGCCCCTACAAGCCCACACGCCCACTGCGTTCGGACCAAAGACATCTTCTACAGTCAGCCAGAGTAAAAAGAGCTCGCTCTGGGGGCCGTCGCTTCTCAGTGCAAGTGGCGGCACTGTGGAACTCCTTGCCCCTCAAGATTCGTTCAGAGCCCAACATCTTGCACTTTAGGAAACTCTTGAAGACCCATCTGTTTCCGGTGTAGCGACGTAGTTGAGCGTTCTCTTCCTGTGTCGACAGCGCCGGGATGCCCCCGGGTTACTGAGCGCGGTATAAATTTTATATAATAATAATAATAATAAGGGTTGCATCGTAGCAATTAGCATCTCATCATCCGATACTTTGTTCGCCAATTTGCGGTAGTCGTTGCGAAGGAGACTAATGTCCATTGTCAGGTTCCCCAGACGCTCTTCCATGGATACTCTGGAGTGCTCAATAGCCGCCATTACCTTATCTAATTTATCTGAGAGGGATAGGTCCGACGCTGCTGCCGATTAATTAGAGGATGCTGATTTGGCGCCCATGGGAGTGTTTAGTGCTGTCCCCGGCACCGCCGTATTCGCCGCAGCTCTCTGCTTCCCCATCATGTCAATTGTAGCGATGCACGGTTGTCAGGGCACTATGTGGGCTCTTGTCGAGCGCTGCTTTGCCTCTGGTTGGTGTGGCACACTATTGATTGACCAGGTAGTCGTTAAGGGGATCGCTGCCGCGTATGGTGAGGAGATGCCGCAGAGAAAGGGACAAAGGGCCAGATGTAGGTGGCCTTTTACCGGTCAGTAACGGCCGAAAACGGCAGTTACTGACCGGTAATAGACTTTTCCTATGTAGGGGGCATATTTACCAATTCGGTAAATAACAAATCGGTATTTACCGATTTGGTATTTACGGAATCATCTTTTACCGATTCGGTATTTACCGAATCGGTAAATGAAATGTAGGAAGCACTTCAAACAGTGCTTCTGTCCAGGTTTTCTCCACAGAATCCGGTTGATGCATATAATGGTCCACCTCCAAACGTCACAAACACTCTTGTTGTAAATACACAGAGTATTTGAGCCATTAGGCGAGGGAAAAAACAGGAAGAAAGGGAAGGAAAGGGAAGGGACAGCAGGGAAGGGATAAACTTGTAACGACAAAACATATACTTTAACACACAGGCGTTGCTCATCAGGCTACACTCATATGATCTCGCTAATAACTCTGTATACCTGTTAGAATAAAGGAAAGAGACCCTGGGCAGAACGTATCATCAATCACCACCTGTCTTGGCTGATAGGCCTGATGAAACATAAGCAAAGGTCATAAGTCATACATACTCTCATAGGAAACAAACATATAGGTAAGCAGACACCCTTTCCCTGCGTACCATAACAGAGGTGAAAAGATACTGTGTATGAATACTGGATTCTAGTAGCAAGATTCCCCTGCTGGATTTGAGCGAAACCAAATAATCCTCTTGAAAAGGTTAAATTATAACAGCACCTTGTAATCCCAGAAACGGTGGTGTGTAGGGAGCAAGAACCACAACACTCCGCTCTGTATACAATGGAGAAAGAGTGTCTTTGTATTTCAACCCTGAAATGTCAATACTTATGAGCATCTACTTCCTGGTAAACAATAACCGCCCAATGGGTGCATAGATAACGATGTCCGAGAACTTGTGGGCACGGCAGTGAGAAGACAGGGCCCCTTCACTCCGATCGCATGTAGAAAGAATTAAATAGGAAAAATGTCACCCACACGGTAGCGCGTAGTTGAGACCGCTCCTGCGCTCCGCTGTGGTTCCAGGACATACCGACACTTCGCTGATATAAATATTCAACCAACCAAAAACAGCTCATAGAAGTTAAGGCACTTCTAGATCGTAGAACGGCAACGCGTGGCCTTGACCACCGCGCTCTGCTCGTAGAACTCAAAGTACAAACGTCCACTGAAGCGCTACAAGAAGCTAGCGCCAGAATCGCAGAAATGCTTCCCCGAGCTCCCCGATCCTACCTTGATGCGGGGACCCGGTCAACAGTTCCAGAACGGAACACCAAAAGCCGCAAAGTCCTTGCAGAGTGCAATAGCTTCCTTTCCTCCTGACAACTCGGAAGTAGATAGAATTACACGCAACAGGAAGCGTGTTGAATGTCCTCAAATACCTCCCTCCTCCAAGGAGTCTGGGAGATGTAGTTTCTTTATCAGTTCATGGTTTCTTCCCACGCTAGACTCATAGAAGACTCACAGATCGCACAGTCATGCAGGCGCAACTAATGTGAACCTGACAGCTTCTGGGCTTAAATGATTCGTTATTTACCACCAACTATTAGTTGGTGGTAAATAACGAATTCCTATGTAAATGCAAATATGTGCATTTACACCTGTGCCATGTGACAGACATGCATACCCTTGGGGCATGTATGTGTGCCACATGTGCACACAAGCACTAATCAGGGGTGAAACAGGGTGTCAAAGTGCCACCCTGCCACCCTGGACTTTTTCACAATTTTACCGAATCGGTAATTACCGATTCGGTAATTGACATTCTTTCGTATGGGCCTCCAGGCCCATAGGAATGAATGGCAAATACCGAATCTGTAAATACTGATTCGATAAATACTGAATCTTACCGATTCAGTATTTTTTACCGAATTATTATCTACATTGCAATTATCGATTCGAAAATACTGCATCGGTAAAATTCAGTATTTTCGAATCAGTAATTTACAATTACCTATATCTAGCCCAAAGTCTTTTACCATTTCTACAGCAAAGTTTTTAAGCATAGGGTTAGCACAGTAATTCTCAAGGTTAGGTGGAAAGCAGCTTAAATGTCTGCTTTTCTATCAAAGTTTTATAGCACTGTGCTAATCCTATGGTTAAAAACTTTGCTGTAGAAATGGTAAAAGACTTTGTTTCTTTCTATGTCGCGTGGATAGTACTGTCCTAATCCTATGCTTAAAGACTTTGATAGTAAGGCAGACATTTGAGGTGAGCAAATTTTGAGTGTCGCTGGCGTTGAGAGTGCTCTATACTGGAGCTGCTTTCCACCTAAACTTGAGAATTACCCAGAGTTCTCCGTTTTTTTTGTTTGCATAATTTATGTGTCACTGTATACCTGAAAGGGAATTTGTTTTACTTATACTGGGTGCTCCCTTGTGTCAAGACGAAGCTATACCTCTCTGAAGAGCTCTAATGAGAGCGAAACATGTGTCAGGGGGTGCTTTTATTCATTTCAGGTAGTCCTGAATGGTATTTACCAATCAAAGCTGTAATACTGTGCCTGGAATGGTAAAAGGCTTTGGCCATTTTACAGCTCGGCAAGGATAGCACTGTGCTAATCCTATGCCTAAACACTTTGCTGTAGAAATGGTAAAAGACTTTGTCACTTTCTATCTCAGCGTGGATGGCACTGTCCTAATCCTACGCTTAAAGACTTTGATAGAAAAGCAGACATTTGAGGTGAGCAAATTTAGAGTGTCGCTGCAGTTGAGTGTGCTCTATACTGAAGCTGCTTTCCACCTAAACTTGAGAATTACTCAGAGATCTTTGCTTCTTTTTTCTTTTTGTATAATTTATGCGTCACTCTATGCCTGAAAGGGAATTGTTTTGACTTATACTGGGTGCTCAATTGTGTCTGGACAAAGCTATACCTCTCTGAAGAGCTCTAATGAGAGTGAAACACGTGTCAGGGGTTGTTTTTATTCATTTCAGGTTGGCCTGGATGGTATTTACCAATCCAAAGCTGTAATACTGTGCCTGGAGTGGCAAAAGGCTTTGGCCATTTTACAGCTCAGCAAGGATAGCACTGCGCTAATCCTATGCTTAAAAAATTTGCTGTTGAAATGAGAAAAGACTTTCGGGCATATGCATCAAAAATCGGTAATACATGTCGGTAATAGCGAAAAATAAGGAATCGCTATTAAGGACATGCAAACCGCGATGCATCAATGTAATCGGTAAAAATTACCGATTCGGTAAAAATCGCTATTAAATAGCGAAAGTCCGTCAGCGAGACTAGCAAATACCGAGTTAGCAAATACCGAATCGGTATTAGTGAATCCGGTATTTGCGAATTCGGTAATAGCGAAAACGGCAAAAATACGCGACGCATCGGAAGCAGGCCGATGACATCACAACCAGGAAGTAGGACAGCCCATGCTCCATTCAGTGTTCGGAGTAGCACAGAGGAGGAGGCAGAGCACAGGAGCTGAGGACCCAGACTTAACCACCAGCAACCAGGACTAGGCAAGCAGGACAAGATGGAGAAGGAGGCCCCCCAGCAGGGAAAGGACACACACCAAAAGAGAAAACGCAAGTTCTCTGATAAGGAACTGGAAATCCTCATAGAGTGTGTGACCAGCAACAATGACCGACTATTTGGGAAGTTGTCGTTGAAGGTGCCTGAGGCAGAGAAAAGAAAGATGTGGCTGCGCATCAAGGACAAGGTAAATGCCTGCGGTGTCACCCACCGCAGCATCGACGACTTAAAAATAGCTGGTATGACCTGTGTAAGGGGGCCAAGGAGAGGATTGCACAGAGGGTCAAGGATGCTGCGGGCACAGGAGGGGGCACATCCACTGTGACGCCTAACACAGCCCTGGAGGACCTAGTGGAGTCCACCATAGAACCGGAAGCTGTTGTGGGGGTCACACGTTTGGACACCTCTGGTGCTGCGGAAGGAGGACAAGGTAAGATGCATGGCAGCGTAACAATGCAGCGTGTAGTAAGTCCCTGCCCAATCCCCCATGCCAGACCCAGTGCACATGTATCGGTGCCCAAAACACATACCCTCACCACTGTGTTGCACCATGGGAGTTGTAGTCAATACATGAATGGGTGCATGCCAGAACCCCGAGAGATGAATACAGCTGCAAAGGGCGAAATGTCTGTCCGAAAAAGTTATTTATTGTGAGATGCCAAAGCTATTTTCACATACAATACCATGATAATAACTATGCACTGTTTCACACACAGATGCATCCCCCATCGATTCTGACGACAGTGGCCGCCTCGTCATCTCAGAGACACCAGTGTTGACCGATGCGGAGTGCTCACAGGGAGCTGAAGCCATGTCCTCCCCTTCACCACCACGGCGGACAGCACCTCCACCATCCCTGCGGTCCAAGACACCACCACCACCACTCCCATCCTCGCGGTCCAAGACACCACCACCATCCTCGCGGTCCAAGACACCACCACCACCACCAGTGCGGGCCACTCCGCAGAGCAGATGTTTCCTCCCTGCCCGTGATGGAGTTGGATCAGAGTTCAGCACCCCAAAATGTCCCACCCAGGCTGTCGTCACTCCAACCAGCCAAACTGCAGCACAACAGCGCATCAGGCAGAGGGCTGTGCCCCCGGGTCGGGCAGCTGCAAGACCAGTCGATCTGTCCGAAGGGTACGGAGTTGTGGAGACCCGGATGCTGCGTGTCCAGCGCCTGCAGGGGAGACACATGGGTGCCATGAAACTCTCCATGACCAAACTTTGCAACAAACTAGGCAACATGACTGACGCTGTACGTGAGCACACCACTGCCGTAGCTGCCGGCAACAATGAAATCAAGCTCTGCCTCCAGGAACTGACACGTGCCGTAGTCGCAGGCCAACAAAGTGAGCGTCGGCGTCACAGGCAGATCATGCTGGCAGTGAATTCTACAAACAAGGCCATCAATAAGCTGTGCAACAGACCGGCTGTGCTGTCCCGCAGGTCCGTGTCCCTGCAGGTGGACCTAGGTCATTATTGTGGGGATGTGGCAAAGGCCCTTGAGAGGGTGACCACTGCAGTGGAGCAACTGCAGCCTGGGTCAGCCAGTGTCAGCAGTCTGGAAGCGGAAGAGGGGAGTGAGGCATCCTCCAGTGTCAGCAGCGTATCCCTGCCGGAGACGAGCGGGAGGAGGCGCAGTGGGCGCAATGCAACTGCCACAGACACCCATCGTGGAGAAGCCGAGGAGTCATAGGACAAGAGACTGGGGATACGCGGCAAACGCAAGTGAACATGTGGCAAAGTCACACAGTCCTTGGAGACGTAACCATGGCCAGACAAATGTGCCACACGCATCACCCGTTCTGAGAAGGGACAATCTAAGTTAGAATTCAACTGCAGCAGCAGCATGTTTGTGTTACGTATATGTGCACCAGTCAGGTGTCCATGCCCATTAAACCCTTGCAAATCTGATCCTGTTGTCAAGGCACTCTCTTAACTGTCTCAGAAATGATGCCGTGTGATGTATGTCCGCCTCCGTTGCCCTTCAGCTGTGTTGGGCACATGCGCCTGTCGGTGTTGGGGGGGGGGGGGGTTGCTGTGCACGTAGTTCATCCTCTCCGTCCACCTCTATGGGTATCCCCCTGCATGTGGCGATGTTGTGCAGGATGGCACAGACAGCAATGATCTGCCAGCAGGTCACTGGGTCGTACTGCAAGGCACCTCCAGTCTTGTGCAGTATTCGGAAGCGACTCTTGAGGATGCCGAATGTACGCTCAACCACATTCCTTATGCTGATGTGTGCTCTGTTGTAGCGCTGCTCTTGCGGTGTAGCTGGGTTGAGGTAGGGAGTGAGTAGATATTCACGCAATGCGTATGCGCTGTCACCTGCAGGATGGGAGAGAATGGTCATCAGCATTATCCCCAAATTTACATTTGGGGATGGAGTGGATGGAGAGTACAATGATGCATCAATATGTACCTAGTAGGTGTCCCTCTCCAAATTCACCGTTGATCAGGCGCCTGTGGAGGCCACAGTGACGGAATATGTAAGCGTTGTGTTTGCTCCCGGGGAATTGGGCTACAAGGTCCGTAATGATGTACTTGGCATTGCACACTACCTGCATATTTATAGAATGATATGACTTCCGGTTGCGGAATATGTATTCGGTGGCTGATGGAGGACAGATGGGGACATGCGTGCAGTCAACACACCCTATGACATGGAGGAATTGTGCCACCTGGTAGAATTCCCGTTTGGTGCGGGTCAGCTGCTGGGGGGTTGTGGGGAAGGTGATGTGGTGATTTAATAATGTCAGCATGGCCTCTAGGAACCGGTGGAAGAAGCGTGATAAAGCGCTTTGCGACACGCCTCCAGTCTCAGCTTTTACCCCCTGGAAGCTTCCAGACGCAAGCAGGTGCAGGCAGCATAGGACCTGCACATGGGCTGGTATGGCGTTGGTCCTACGGGTCTCGTGCTGCAGTAATGGTTCCAGGTCTGCTATTAGGCGCATAATCATGGCACGGTTGAGTCTGTACTTATCGTACACCTGTTCCTTGGTCTCCCCCAGCAAAGTGATGCGTACCCTGAAGATCCTGTCCTGGATCATCCTCCTGTGCTGGGCCTGGGCGTTGATCCTCCTGCTCCTAGCAAGCACGTAGATGGGAGCCATTTTGGATGACATGTGGGGTTTCCCAGGGCATTTGTGAAGGGTTACTGATTGTCAGCACCTGCTGATGGGGTGTATTTTTTTTCCTATCCTTCAGTTTATTTTACCTCCTGATTGTGATTCCCCTTATTTTGCTCATGCTAAATAGCGATTTTTGGGTATTTTGGTATTTGCGACTTATCATGCATTCCATTGCGATTCGTTAATAGCGATTCGGTATTTCCGAGGTCAGCTTTGGGGTTCGGTATTTCCGATTGTCTGTTTTGCGAATCGGTAATTTACCGCGGGTGTTTTTTAGCGATTCTTTATTTTTTACCGATTTTGGGTTGATGCATAGCATTTTCTGGTTTTGCGTTCGGTATCGGCCTGTTTTACCGAGTCAGTGTTTTACCGGGAGGTATTTTCGTTGATGCATCTGCCAGTTTGTCCCTTTCTATTTCGGTGTGGATGGCACTGTCTTAATGCTACGCTTAAAGACTTTGATAGAAAAGCAGACATTTGAGGTAAGCAAATTTAGAGTGTCGCTGGTGTTGAGAGTGCTCTATTCTGGAGCTGCTTTCCACCTAAACTTGAGAATTACCCAAAATTCTCTGCTTGCTTCTTTTGTGTGTGTGTGTGTGTGTGTGTGTGTGTGTGTGTGTGTGTGTGTGTGTGTGTGTGTATATATATATATATATATATATATATATATAAAATGGTGAGCCCTACCCCTGGGAGGCCAATTATCTCTGCCATCTCCAGTGTGGCTGAGCACATTGGGGAATACATTGATTATTTCCTTCAAAATCTAGTGCAAGCACTGCATCTTATATTAAGGACACTGGCCATTTCTTAAACAGAATCAAAAATGTTCCTTGGAGTGATGATTTATTATTAATCACCCTTGATATAGAATCACTCTATACCAGCATCAACCACCAGGCTGGACTTAGAGCACTTGAACACTTTTTGGGAACCAGATCCATTAACTGTTACAATCATAATAAGATGTTGATAGAATTGACAAATTGGTGCTTGCATCACAACTTCTTTATGTTTGGCAAGGAAATATATCTACAACAGAGAGGAGTGGCTATGGGTGCCTGCTTCTCCCCCAGCTACGCGTGTTTACACGTTGGCTGGTGGGAGGAGCGGGTACTCAATGTCACTTACGGTGACATCATGGCTAACAATATACTGCATTGGATGCGTTTCATCGATGATGTCTTTATTGTTTGGAGGGGGGATCGGATTGATGCAGAAAATTTTATACAATCAATCAACATCAATAATGAGAATTTGCACTTTACATCACACATTGACGAATTAGAGGCAGAGTTCCTTGATGTTAAGATCTTTGTGAGAAATTCTAAGCTATGCACCAAACTGCATCGCAAGAGTACTGCTGGAAACAGCACACTCCATGCCAGCAGCTCCCACCCCTGTCATATCATTGACAATATCCCTTTTGGAGAACTGTTGAGGCTTAAACGTATCTGCAGCACCGATGAGGATTATCAACTCTGTGCTGCTGAAGCCCTTGACAGATTCAGGGAAAGGGGATACAAAGAATCGGTTTTGAAACAATCCATTGCCAAAGCCAACTGTAGACCCAGGGAGTCCCTTCTATCCAGTTCAGACTCTAGCTCTGAAGCAACTACAGAATCAAGCAGTAGTCCACCCAGATTGATTCTGACTTTCAATAGACAGGAACGCAAAATACGGTCTATCATCAACCAAAGATGGCCAGCCTTAAAAACTGACTTGGTGCTGGCCCCTAGAATAGCGGATAGACCTAATATCACTTACAGGAAGGGATTAAGCATGAGAACCCAACTCAGTCGTGATTTTCCAGAATTGACTAAACAAGATAATTGGATGGCTAGGCCTGGTTTTACCCGTTGTTCCAGTTGTAGAGCATGTAAATTTGGGATTAACACCACCAAATACTCCACACCTTTCAAACCTGACCCTGTGGAAATTAAGGGGAAACACAACTGCAAAACTGATTTTGCAGTATACGTTCTGACATGCACCTGTGGCCTTAGATATGTAGGCAGTACCGGCAAACAGGTGCATGTCAGAATTCTACAACATCTTCGAGCCATCGTGAACAACGACAGCACTTACCCTGTGGCCCGCCATTTTAAAGCCATCCACCAGAATAATCTTGACTGTTTAACATACTTTGTCATAGCCTCCGTACCCAAGCCTATCAGGGGGGGAGATAGGGATCTCATGCTCAGGAGATTGGAATCTCAGTTCATCCTTGAACTAGATAGTCGTTTCCCGAATGGTCTTAATACTACGGAAGACCTTCATGTGTTCCTGTAATGTCCTTTTGTTGACCAGTTTACACTTACTTTAAGCTACCCTGCCAGTGCCTATCTTTCTTGTTTCTTTCAAAGTCTCCGTTTAGAATTACATTCACTGAATCAATCCCATTCATCATGGCACACATGTTGAACAGTGATAAGGAGTTTCACTCCTATCCACATTTGAAAATCAACAAAAAAAAGACAACAAAACTTTACACAAATTAATTTTTTCCCTTCACTTTATTCCCTTCCTTTTGGGGGGCACACACATTCCTAAAACCTCTCTAGCACTTTTATTTAGACACAGACTAAGGGGGCATGATTATAGGCAGTCATTAAACTCTTTCGTATTGCACGATTTACTCCAGTGACCATGTTATATGTAATCAATCACAATCAATACACTGAGCATTCATGCTGATATCACATTGGATAAGTTTCTTATCCAATAGATCTGAGACTGCACTGGTGTCACACACTGGCATTAGATTCTAATGATTTTACATTATTATCTTTTTGTATACAGTATGCCATTTATGTATCAGTGACCAGCTGTTAACATTATATAATTGCGATATTTGCACATTGTCTCAGTTACATGTTTTTTATAAAAATGTATATATATTTTTATAGACTACAATATATTTATTCTTTTAATCATAAAATGAATTGTATTCTGATTGTGATTTCAATAACGCATTTATGCTGTTATTTCATTCATGTATATATCTATCATGGCACTGATTTAGAGGAAAGACTGCTTTAGCCTAAGCTATGTAGTGTGTCTTTTATGTCAATTTGTCACGTGGTTGTGAAAAAATGCCCGGGAAAAACTTTGTGTACTTAAGCCATTGTGAACTTACTGACTAACGATCTGTGAACAAGGGCGGACGCCCGAAACGCGTAAGATCTGGTGGCCTTGAGCGCTTAATAAATCGTTTTCAGCCCATAACGAACGTTGGAGTGGCGTGGCTTTTCTTTTCCATCATTGCTGTGGCGGCTGCTGCGCTGGTTTGGTGAGAGAGCCTCATTTGTGCATATATATATATATATATATATATATATATATATATATATATATATATATATATATATATATATATATATATATATATATATATATATATATATATATATATATATATATATATATATATATATATATATATATATATATATATATGGTATAGTTAGGAATTAGCATTTTAAAAACCTATTAAATTCACTGAAAAAACCATAGGTTTCACACCAGTTATAGTTAGCTGGAAATTTTACTCGCATAAAACCATTGAAATTCCAATGTTATAGTTAGTTGGACTCACTATAACTTGCGCGCCTGCAATGCACTGCTGATGACGTCACATATTACATCACTCATGACATGGTCAGTGACATCACTCATGACATCACAGATGACATCTCTAATGACATCACTCATGACATCACTGATGACACCATCCAGTGAATGTGTGTCTTTCAGTAAAATAAATATGTTTTACATATGTATTTGTAAAGGTCGCTGGAAGAATACATTTTTAAATAAGTGTCTAAATGGATGTTTTTAAAAAAAAAAAAAGACTGGTTAACTGGCTTATTAAGTGTATCTTAGTGAATACATATATTAGCGAGTAATGTTTAAATATTTAAATATATGTATCAGTGTTTCACTTTGTGTATAAGTGGCTGCATGGGTTAGTGAGTAGCTACATGTTTGTGTGTATGGGTTATTAGATGTTTTTTTTAGTATCAGTATGAGTGTCTGTATGGTTTGGTGGGGGTATTACAAAGCACATAGATGCATCAATGACTGACTCACTGTTTGTATGTGTTTTGAAGACAGCATATGTGCAGGACTGTATGGGTGGATGAGTGTGTATATGTGTGTGTTAGTGAGTGAATGACTGTCTAGTGTTTTTATCAGTAACTACATATGTTTTAATGTAGTATATGTGAGTATTGATGTATATAAGTGAGTATATGTGAGAGTGAGAGATTGTAAGAGTTCCTGTTTAAATAAGTATGTGTTTCTATAAGTGATTGTTTAAGAGAGTAAGTATGTGTAAGTTTCCTTAGAAGTAAGGTGGTAGTGTGTGTCTATAGCTGTATATGCAAATAAATGGATGTTCAATCCTTTATTTGCATGTGTCAGTATGTGTGTGAGTAACTTTTGGATGACTGTCGGTGTGCAACAGGATGTACAGGTGTATCACTACATATGATGAATGAGTATATGTATGAGTGACTATATAGAACTGTTGGTGAATAAGTGGATGTGTATATAGATGGTGGAATTACTGAATTGGTTGTTGTAACTGGGATGTGTATCTCCATTTTTTTGAAAATGTTAGTTTCTATTTTTGAATATGTGTTTCAAGGGTTACATTACACTGAAAGGAGGTCTGTCACTCTGTCACAAGGATGGTGTCATCAGTGATGTCATGAGTGATGTCACTGACCATGTCATGAGTGATGTAATATGTGACGTCATCAGCAGTGCATTGCAGGCGCGCAAGTTATAGTGAGTCCAACTAACTATAACGTTGGAATTTCAATGTAAAATTTCCAGCTAACTATGACTGGTGTGAAACCTATGGTTTTTTCAGTGAATTTAATAGGTTTTTAAAATGCTAATTCCTAACTATAACTGGTGTGAAACCTATGGTTTTTTCAGTGAATTTCATAGGTTTTTTTAATAGCCAATCTCTATAGGTATGAAATGTAATATTTTTTATGATGAATTTTATATTTTATAATTATGTAATACTATTTTTTTTATGTTTATTTTTTTTTAATGTTTATTATTTTTTTTTTATTTGTTTGCCCCGGAGCGCTCCCGGGGCGCGTACCGATGCGCTCACTGGTGAGCGTATTGCTACGGCGCGCCCCGGGGCGCGTACCGGGGAGCGTCCCGTTAGCGCTAATGCCGCGAACGAAAACATCATCGTGACGTTTCGCGTGACCGCGTCCGCGTGATACGCACGGCGTAAGCGCACCCGGAAGCACCCACGCGCATACAAACGCGCTACATAAGCGCTGTCGGGCGCACCCCGGGGCCCGTAGCCTAAGTGCGTAAGGTCATGTGACCTGAAAATAACACTTTTCATTGGTTCAAAACAGTTTTGGTTTCCAAATGATGAAAGCCCGGCTCATGTGACCTGAAAATGACACTTTTCATTGGTTCAGAACAGTTTTGTTTTCCAAATGATGAAAGCCACCACCTTTTTTCCTCATTCTCACTTTATTCTTTGAGTGAGGAAGACCTGCTTTTTTCTTACAGATATGGCTACTGTACTATCTGCAGCTGGAGCATCTGCCCCACCACCACCACCACCACCACCACAAGGACCACCAGAAGATCACATTGGTGGTCAAGAAGAAGAGGGGGAGGAAGAGGAGGAAGGGACAAGGCAGTTCCTGCATGAAGACAATCCCCCATACAAACCAAGAGAGCACTTCATATGGGAGTTTTTCAAAATCCCAAGGGGTTTTAAAATAGTAAACGCTGCGAAGGTGACTTGTCTCATCTGTAAAGCTGTGCTATCCTGGGGGAACCCTGCTAAAAAATATTCCTTTGGGAATCATACTATGATACGTCACATGCAGCGTTTACACCCTAATAACTATTCTGCAGCAGAGGTGAGGGAAATCTGCAGTAACCTACCCCAATCATCATCCAGAACTTCTACAACTCAAGAACCCACTCCATCGGGTCCAGAAGCAAGTGAAGTGATTCCAAATATACAAACAAAGTTTGGGGGAATACAAAATTGTTTGTATTTATGGTAACAACACCATTAGTTATGGTGAAAAAAGCATTACACTTATCACTGTTGCTATGGATCACCACAAATGCCCGAGGAAACCATAATTTTTCCTGTTTTTTTTTGTGCTCCAGTTGAGCCATTTTCAATTCCCTTTTTTTTGTTTCTCCCCATAAAAAATAAAAAAAATATAAAACTGTTCAGAAAAGCCAAAAAAGGAAAAAAATGTTTAAAAAAACAATAAAAAAAATATAAAACTACAAAAAGAATAAAAAAAACAGTTCTTTTTAGAACTACCTCCAATTTATACAAAAAGGCTTCATTTATAAAAAACTCTGTCATTCTTTTTTCCTCATGGAACGCTCCCCGGTCCGCTCCCCGGTGCGCGTACCGGGCGCTCCCCGGTGCCCGTACTGGGGGCTCCCCCCGCAAAAATCGAAAAAAAAATTACATTTTTTTTTGCCCCGCGGGGCCCTTGTAGCAGGGTTTCCGTTCTCCCACAGAACTGTGCATAGAGATCTAGAACCTCAGTGAGTTAGGATGCTCCAAAACTCATCTCAGTGTCAGAAATCCCCTTACCTAGCTAGCTACAGTGTCTCATGGCCTTACCTAGCTAGCTACAGTGTCTCATGGATCATTATGAAATGATCCATGTCTTAGACAAACCAGAACATGATCTTTAGAATACCTCAGGAATCGTGGAACACATGAACACTCTTTCGTTATATAATCATTTCAAACCAAAACTGAGAGTCAAAGAACACACGTGCAAGTTTGAAATATTTATTATTCAATGCAAGGTTCTCAACCGCAGTATCTTGTATAATACCAAAATGCAGATTATAAAAATCAGAGTTAGCAGCATAGTAACTAATCCATAGTAAGCAAAAGGTGATAGCATGTTACAATGCAAAATCCATAGAAATCTATATCACCTATATTTCGCGCACCCTATTTAGCATATTATTTTATATCTAAGAGGGTCTTATTCGGGCTTTAGCAGGGCGGACCCATACCTCTAAATGTCAGTAGGAGTAGATCACATCAACAGCTACCAGCTCTCTTCATGCGCAGCACCAAGTGTCTACGTTCATTCCGTGTAACTCTATCTTAAACCCGCGTAGAGCCCAAAATGTTGGCATCAACATTATTTGTGTTATGTCTAATGTGGTGCGAGGATCAGGCCTCCCAGCAACCTTGTGTTAGGTTATTCTTAGAGTGTGCAGCTCTCAGTGTGCAGACAGTTGTACCAAGTGTACCAGGCAAAGCTGATAGCATAGTAATAACATATTATTCTCAAATAAATCACCTCACCGCTTCTAGGGTGAAAGCGACAACAACAAGTAGGTGTCGTGTGCAAAACTGAAGCCGAAGGAAAAATGGCTGTTTAAACATGTAATACACTCATGCTAACTTAACGCAATATATGTAACGAAGTATCCATATGACACCCCCCCATTGATCCGAGCACCGTCAAACATAAGGGAAAAGGCAATACTAAATCAGATACATAATATGAAAGCAAAGTTCAATAATTTTGAGCTAAAATAAGCTAAAAAAATATGTATAAATGAATATGTATGAATGCCTACAGTGGCCTCAAATCTAAAAATAAAAGCAAAACCTTCGAACCAAAAGTTATCCGCCAGGTCTCAAAAATATGAAATGTAGGACCAGGTCGCATTAATGCAAATGTCTGTAAGAGAGAGAGAAGGAAAAAAAAAAAACAAGGCACTTATCCGATATCCAAAGTCATGTGCCACATTGACGTTATTCTCAGCGACATCATATGATTGAAATCTCCATCATCTGAACGCAGTCCATCCCTCCAATTTAGCAAGGGGAAAGTCATATTTCATAACAAAGCACTTCTCCCAGGCATCTCACGATTGGACAGTATATGCAAAGAAAGTTGCAACAGCCTCCAGTATGAAATCACTGCCATCATCCGAAAATAGTTCAGCAATCCAATTCAGCAATGGGAAAGAACATACGTGCTCCTCCAGCATCGGATCCTCCTGTAACGTCAGAGGACAACTCGGTGGGTTCACCAGATCGCTGTGTGTCAGAAAGGCATGCGCCGCCGCAGAGATCTCCCATTGGCCCAGTACTCCATTTATTGCTGCCAAGGCCATAACTCTTTCGCCAGAACAAATCAGCTCGTGAGCCACTACGGGACGCATTAGCTGATCAAAATCGACGTCAGGAGCAGTCCTCAAGCATAGACACAAATCAATGGCCCAATCGAACTCGCAGCTCAGGCAGTGAAACACAGGTTGGACACACGTGAAGTCGGTGAACCGAAATGACAATCTATAAGCCGTGCTTAATGCTGCAAGCGGCAATGTTCCATAGTAATTGAGCATCCGATTACGGCACAGTGTCAGGAGGCGTTGAACGGCTTCTTGCGCAGGACGGGCATCCATGTTTTATGAAGAAAAACAACAACAAAATGCCCGCAGCCACAGCCAGTAAAACAGGTAGTCCACCAAACAAACTCGAAAAAATAGAATGGAAAAACGTGGGAATGATACCAAAAACTTTTTCAAATGTAGTCACGAGGCCACTGCTAACCAATTTAAAAAAATGTGCGAGCCCAGTCGTGGAAGATGCATTAAAGATCTGGTGCACCAGCTCACAGAAATGAAACGGCAAGTCAGTATTTAAAAGCGCCTGCACCTCTGTGCGTGTGTTAGCTATGTGAAGGACATAATTTTCCCGGGCCGAACTCAGGGTCACTTGTTTTTGAGACAAAAGGGCCCTTATTCTGCTTAAACCATTGAACTTCGCTTCCAAGGTTGGAATCCGTGGCCAGATGGAGACATCTGAAGACCCATGCGTGGGTGGGTATAGAACATTCTTGCAACACACCACACGCTCTGATACAGTTACCACATAAGCCACACCAATTAATAACCCACAACATACTTCGTTGTTTAAAAGCAAATAACTACCATTAGTCAATAATGTAAATGTGGGAACTACTGCTGGAACTGGCGTGCCTTTTAAAACACATGCTAAATTTGGCCGGTCCTGATTACAAGAACCGTGTAACTGAATGTGTCTGCATATTAATGAATGGTCAGGTGACTGTGTGCATTCCTCACCATTAAGATTCACCTCTTTTCCATCCTTCAGACATCTGTATGTGTATGGTAATGACCATGCCTCATGGAGGAATGCATTGCCTAGTGGTTCATATCGTCCTATAGCAATATACCGCATACAATTAGTAAATTTGTATAAGGGAAATGGTAATGTAATCAATCCATGAATAAGCCATGTGGCAGTAGTGGTTTCAGCAACAGAGAAAGGTAAGGATTCTAGCTTTTCAATATGTAACATAGAAAATGACGCATCACGCATTGAAAGCATGCGTTGCTTTTCAGTCAGATTAAAAGGGGCGAAAAGGGACGAAACGTTCAATGAGTTCCAGGGAACTCGACCAGCCTTAAGTGTCTGTAGGGTCCATGCAAACTGCATTACAGAACGTAACTGATTTTGACCATGGTACAACGTGGACACCTCATCATGTACAATATCAACAACTGAAGAAACAATGTTATCCAACGTGTAAATCCTGGAAGAAAGCATGTTAATACTGTTATCGACCACTGCAAGCACTTTTTCCAAATTTGCTTGATCAATAGCTCTCAGGCGTTTAGCTGCCTCAATCTGTGAAAATTTCCAAATTTCATTGTACACAGCATAAAGCCAGCGTTTAGATCTACCCCTAGCCGGGCCTTTTATAAAATCATTTAGCTCTATATTCTCATTCAACTGGGACAGATGCAGTTTAACTGCAGCCAAAGTTGAATGCTGTAACCAGTTCTGACACAATTTGCCTACTGAATAAGTAGTAACAGTGTGACTTGTTTCAAAACGGGGATCCGGCCTGATGTGTGTAAAACCCTCAGACAAACCCAAAAAACGACGTTGGCAAGAATCAGAGCTTCTTTGCCACAAAAGCCACCCCTCCGAATCAAAACTGGAAATATTAAATGAGGAATTGTGCAAAAGTGCTTGTATCCCACTGATGGACAATGTAGTGAAATTACTCCAACCTGAATATTCTTCCAAATCAGGGATAGTAGGTGTATTTAATTTTTTAGATGTAGCCAATCCAAAGCACGTTGTTTGGAAAATAGTAGAATTTAAAAACAACATGTGATTCGGGATGAGACATGCACGATGCAAAGCCTCAGTGCCTTGTACCTGCCAATCTTTGGTACCCCAAACCGATTTAAGGTCAATAGCCTCCTTCCATAACTCATAGCCATCTATAGCTAACCTGTCTAGAAAGGACTTCGAATACAGCAATTTTGTATCGGTAAGTCTAACTTTGGACATGAATTTCTGTTTCACTTTAAAATAAAACGACTCAGGATTTGATTGATTAAAATCTGTAAAATAAGAGTATTTTCCCAGAAATGTACTTGAGCTCCCCTGTAAAGGAGCAGGACAATGTTCCCACTGTGTGTAGTTCACAGGAACCCTCCTGGAACTTGTTTTGTGTAAGAAATGATTTCCATAATGTTGATAACAAAACAAATCACCATAATTGACAGAATCTAAGTACAAATCCTCAGCATCAAAGGCCGCATAATATTTCAAATCAGAGAACAATGCTTCTACGGCCTGAAGATCCCAATCATCAGAACGAATATCTTGCTTAATCACATCTCCCATGTTTACTCTAAGCACATTAGGAACATTAATAACTTCTGTGGGGCCATGTATCTGAAACCTAACAGCATCCCACACAATCCCATCAAGGACAGGCCAAGCAGTAATCTCTACTGTATTTAAGTCTCTTTTTAGTCTGTGTGCTGAATGTGAGGAGGAAAGAGGGGCCAATGTTCCATTAAGGTACCGAATTCCTGTTCTTTCTTTCACATAATGGCCATCGATCAGGCGGAAAAAATAAAACACAAAACCAATTGACATAAAAAGATAAAATGAAAATAGTATCAGCCAAACGTATGTCCAAGGTGGAATTAGAAAATGTTTTTTAAACAACGTGGCATATTTTGCAACAGTCGATGGTTTCTTTGAAAGTTCCGAATCAGAGTCAAAAGAGAATCTGGACTGGTTAGCCAAACGAGCTTGTAAATCGGACATAGATAAATCAGCAGGATCTGCATAGGTCAATTCATCAATGTTAGTAACAGGAATAGTATTTAATAAAGGTCCGGATACAGCAGGCATCTCGAGGGACACCTCCTGATCTGCACCAGATGTAATAGCCAGCACAGAGTGCCTCACCATAGAAGGACAGGATACAGCCGGTGTCATGCTATGAAGAATCGGCCACCCTGTGTGTCTTGACATTGTCAATAGAAATAAATCTGTTTTCTTTACGACCTGGAAGTGGTGGTAAAATGACTGTTCTTGTGCCCTTCACTCCAAGAACTCGAACCGGTGCTCGATATGAGGGACCAAATTCTTTCTTGTTATCGATCTTCTCTCGAACCAGTTCTCCAACTTGGGGTAGCCAGCCAACTACCGGGATCTGCAACGCATCATCCGACGTGGAGGGCAAGTGTTCCTTAGCAAGACTGTCTCTGGTCTTTTGTAGATCCTGTAAAACATTGCAATGTTCATCTACGTCAAAGGCCGCGGCCTGGCAGTCTGCACCATCGAGGTCAGGGACGTACATCTTGATACCAAAGAGCATTTTGTATGGGGTCCGCCCACCCAGAGACCTTCTAGGGAGATTATTAAGCGCACGCTGCACGCCATAGAGGTGGGTCAGCCAGTTTCTACCAGTGCCTATAACTCGGGCTGTCAAAGATTGCTTTAAGTCGCGGTTCATTCGTTCTACTACACTATTGCCCTCAGGCCTGTAGGGACTTGAAAACTTGACTTGGACTCCCAACGAAACCATAGCATCCTTATACGCCTTAGAGGCGAAAGCCGGACCCTGGTCCAAATGGAAAGTACCACAGGCTAAGCATGGGCGGAAAATCCGTTCCGCTCGCGGATTTTGCGGATTTTCGGGAAATTCGCAATCCGCGAGATTCGCGAATCTCCCGCAAAATCCGCAAATCCGCGAGCAGCGGATTTTGCTCGCACTGCTCGCACTGTTCGCGTGAGTTCGCGCCCCGCGAATAAGTGCAAAATTGCAGAAATACGATCTTAGCAAAACTGAAAGTAACTACTTACCAGGTTCAAAAGTTCAGGCTCATCATTAGTAGCCATTTCCTGTAGTGCTTCCTGAGGGGCCCCTCCAGAGTTCAGTTGCCAGTTGAAACTATTATGTGACCCTGCTCTGAACCTCAGAATAGTTACACATATGCCACAAAGGTCCTGAATTACAGCTAAGGGAGACAAGCAGGAGCCAGGCTGGAAGTTAAAATCCATTAATCAGCCCCTAATTCATTATTGTCAGTTGGGGCAGGGCAGGTGTTGTAACTAATTTTGCAACAATGAAAGCACTTAGCAAGTGCAAAAGATCACTAATCAGGGCGCACTAAGGAAGCAGGTGCCAGCTAAAAAAATATTCTGTGACACATTAATCAGCCCCAAATTAATTCAGGTCACTTGAGGCAGGGAAGGTGTGCTTTGCTTTGCCGAAAATAATTTACACTGGACAACCAGAGGGTGTGGTGATGAAACAGAGGGTGGCATGGGTGGGCCAGAGGGTGGCATGAGTAGTCAGAGAGTGGCAGTGGTGACAGAGAGTGGCAGTGATGAAGAAGAGTGTCCCAAACAGGCTGGACACGTAGAAACAACAAGTTCGCAAAACTTGCGACCCGACAGGTAAGTTCGCAAATTGCGAAATTGTAAAAACCCTCGCGAACTGGCAGAAACACGGGCGAACAAAAAAAAAAAAAAAATCCGCAAATTCGCGGGGATTCGCGGATTTTGCGGATTGCGAATCCGCAAATCCGCAAAATTCGCGAACGCGAGATCCGCAAAATTCGCCCATGCTTACCACAGGCAAAGATTCCCACAAAGACACGCAAATCCTTAATGACAGTCCGCGAATCAGCGCTTCGATGCGGCCATACCCACACAAAGCGTGTGCATGAGTCAACTGCTACTAAGATGTATTTATACGCAGTATCAGAAGAAAAAGGACCGCAGTGATCCAAATAAACGCAACCAAGCGGTTTATTAGAGATGTACAACTGTGTCTGAGGCGGACGCGCAGCAGTAGAAGGCTTAATCTGCTGGCAAATGTCACACATAAGGACATAATCGCGCGTCTGTTTGTACAGTCCCCGCCACCAGAACCTTTGTTGTAGCTGAGTTACAGTGGCTGAGACGCCCGCATGCGCAGACGCCACACCTTCATGAGCCGCTGTAATCAGAGAAGCCCTGCGATCCGAGTTGGGAACTAGACGTTCGCCAACTTCAGGAATTTTCACATAAGGAACCTTATCGGGACTTAAGTGGTATTTTTTTTTTTTTTTAACATCATTTTTATTGCATCACCAATATAAAAGTACAGACAAGATATTTAGCAAAATGAGTATGGCACGGATCAGTACAGTTGAATACAATCGTTTTTCGTCCGGGGAGCTCTCCCCGCGTGCGATGCTGGCAGCTCCATCTCCGTCTTGGTCACATACTTCTTACATTGTCTGACCGCTTCATTGTGCAAATAACCCTGGGATGCTTTTGTGATTTACGCCCCTCCCCCTCCCCAATTTTCGGTACCCCAACATCCCTCCAAACCAGCTTCCTACCCGCCCTCCCCCGTGGTCGCGCTGCGCCTGAGTAACCATGTATCAGTGCCTGGTGTGTTGCGGGAGGAAGCAAACAATCGCTAAGGTGTGTTCTCCTGTATAGTGTTAGGGTCTGCTCCGGCTAGTTCGCTCTCGCCTTCCTGCCCCTCATCGTCCATATCCCTGAGCGCCTGCACCATCACCTCCCATGCAGTCGCCCTTTCCAGTGCTTTCTCATCATTCGACCTCCAGGCCATCTGGTATCGTAGGGTACTATCACACGCGGCCCATCTCAGACACTCCCCATACCATCTTTTATACGTGGGCCCCACTCTGGATTTCCAATTTCGTGTGATCTCCCGCTTGGCCAGGATAAGCCCTAAATCTATAAATTTACTTGACATCGTATTTCTAGGTGTGTGTGGGAACCAGTGAAGGATGCCAACTGCCTTAGTGTATTGGATATCCCTGTCCGTCGCCCCGTTAAGGGCCCGTCCAACTTCCTGCCAGTAGTCGCCTAAAGAGGGGCAATCCCACAGCATATGACAGAAATCCGCCCCCGCTGTACTACATCTGGGGCAAGCAGCGTCGACCGCCCCAAAGTACTGTTGGATTTTCCCGGGCGTAAGGTATGCCCTGTGGATAACATAGAAGTGGATTAATTGGAACCTGGCATTCCTCGAGCTCTTCCGCGCCCTCCTCAGCAGTTGGCCCCAGGTCGTGTCTGGTATCTCCACCTGGAGGTCCAGCTCCCACTTGGCCTTCAGGGCTGCCAGAGGTTGCAAGGCCTCCCGCTGCATCCGCGAGTACAGGCATGTGACGGCCTTAAAGGTTCCCGCCGCCATCATGGCGTACTGGCAGGCCATTGAGGTACCTGGTTCCTGCAGCCCTTCCCCCCAGTGGGCTCGCATGGCGCCTGTGACTGCCGCGTGCAGCAGGTAGTCACCCCTCGGTAGGTCAAATCTCTCTTGCAGGTCCCGAAACGGCAGCAACACCCCATCTTCGTAGAGGTCACCCAGCACGTGTACTCCCGCCTCCTCCCACCCGAGCAAGCGTGACCAGTCACCTCCATGTGGGAGGGCAGTGACCATTCCCAACGGTATTTCGGGGGCGTACATAAGGCGGACACCCGCCCGCTTACGGGCCCGGTCCCAACATAGACGGAAAGTCTGCTCCTCGACCGTCAGGTCTCCCACTCGGAGTTTCTGGTGCAGCGTGATATAAGCCAGAACGTGTCGCGGGGTGCCTTCGACTCTCGCGTCCTCGGGACCTCTATAAACTCTCGCCACCTCCTGAGTAAAAGTCGGCAGCTGGGCAGCGAGGTAATACCCCTCGAAGTCCGGCACTGCCATACCTCCCTCATCTTTGGGGCGTAGCAGCGTGTCGAGCGCTATGCGTCTCCTACCCGTGCCCCACAAGAACGCTATAATCAGTGACCTCAGGCGTTTGAAAACCGAACTCGGGATCCATACCGGCAGTGTCCTAAAATAGTACAACAGCCTGGGCAGGGCTATCATTTTAAGCAGGGAAATTCTACCAGCCAGAGAAAGCGGCAGAGTCGCCCAGAAGTCCATAGATCCCCGCAGGGCGTTAATACAGCGAGTTACGTTGCCATCCAGCAGGTCGGACGGGGTGTGGTAAACATAAACCCCTAGATAATGTAGGCAGCGCGGCTCCCACCGGAGTTCCTGAGCAGTGAGTGGGCACGGCTCTCCCGGCCTCAGGGGAAACAGACAGGATTTAGGCCAGTTGACCCTCAGGCCCGATAACCTACCGAACTGCTCCAGTAGCCTCCGCGCCCCCTGAAGTTCGGCGCCGGCATCGGCCAAAAACATCAACAAGTCATCCGCGTAAAGGGAGATGAGGTGCGGCCTCCCCCTAAAAGGCAAACCTGCATAGTGGCGGCTCAGTCTGGCTACCGCAGCGAAGGGTTCCATTGCTAACGCAAACAGTAGCGGGGACAAGGAACATCCCTGTCTAGTGCCACGCCTGATCGGGTACTGTCTCGAGATCAGCGCACCCACCCGGACCCTCGCCACCGCCTCAGTATAGAGGACCTTGGTCCACTGTATATATCCGTCCCCCAACCCGAAGCGGCGCATCACCTCATACAGGTATCCCCATTCGAGGCTGTCAAATGCCTTCTCAATGTCGATGGACAGGACAAATGGGGAGACGGTGTCTGGCCAGTCCACACCCATCAGTCTCGTGAGTCTGCGGATGTTATGAGTGGTGTTGCGTGTCGGTATGAAACCACACTGGTCACCATGAACCAGGCTCGTCATGTGCACCAGCAATCTGTTGGCCAGAATTTTACTGAGGATTTTGTAATCCGTCGTCAACATAGATAACGGACGGTACGAGGACAGCACCGCACCCTCTCTGCCCGGCTTCAAGAGTGGGATCATAAGGGCCTCGCACATAGAGCCCGGGAGTCGGCCCTTCTCCTGCGCCTCATTGTATACCTCGCGCAGCCGTGGAGCAAGATGCTCTAGGTATTTGCCATAAAATTCAATCGGTAGACCGTCAAGGCCCGGGGTCTTGTTTCTAGCCATCTGTTTTACAGCGCAACCTATTTCTCCGAGGGAGATTGGCCGCCCTAGCTCTTCTGCCTCCGAGTCCTCTACTCGCGGCAACTCTAGCCCGTCCAAGAACTCCTCAAGCTCCTCCGTCCCCCCCGTATCACCACTCAGATAGAGCCCCTCATAATAAGCTCGGAACTTGTTCAGGATCCCGGGTTGGGTGTGGCAAGGCTCCTCCCCTGGCTCCTGTATCCTCATGATCGGCCCTCCCCCCCGGATAGGGTTAGCAAGCCAAGCCAACATCGCCCCCGCCTTATCACCTTCCGCATGCGCCCTCGTCACGTACGCCTTGTGGTCGAAGCTACGCAGCCGCTCTAGCTCTACCGCCAGCCCCTCCCGCGCCCCGCTAAGCCCCTCCTGCAAGTCTGGGTGATTCGGGCGCCTCTTCTCAAGATCCCTCAGCCGTGTCTCAGCCTTGTCTAAGTCATCCAACAAAGTCTTCCGTGCCCCTGCCGTGTGCCCAATACAGTGTCCCCGCACCACCACCTTGAAAGCATCCCATTCAACCGCCCTCGAGGAAGCCGAACCACTGTTCTCCTCAAAATACCTCTCGATACGGTCACTCAGGGCCTCCCTGAACAACAAGTCGTCCAGGGTGTCAGGTTGCAGGCGCCATGTTGGCATGCAGTTAACAGTCACCATCCATTCCAGAGACATCAACAAGGGGTTGTGGTCCGATATCGTCCTTGCCAAGTATTCCGCCCCTCCCACCGCAGGGAGCACACATTCCGAACAAAGAAACGCATCCAGCCTCACATGTAAATCATGCAGGTGCGAGTGAAAGGAGTAATCCCTAGTGGTGGGGTGCAACGCCCTCCATGCATCCGTGAGGGCCCAGCTCTCCTGCCATTCTAATCTACGCTTGGCGATCCTATGTGCCGGGGACGCGCGTAGCGGGGGATGGGATCTATCTAGTAGCACATCCTCAACCGAGTTGAAGTCCCCCCCCAGGAGGACCGGCCCCGCCAAGTAACCCGCCAATTTGCCCGAGACGTTAGACAAGAAAGCGGGCAGGTCCACATTAGGAGCATACACATTGCAGAGCAATATCATCCTGCCTCTCAGCCTTCCTTCCACCGCCACATATCTGCCCTCTGGGTCTATCGATGACTTCGAGACTTGGAAGGGGACCCCCGCCCGTATCCAAATCAATGTCCCCCTCGCAAATGCTGAAAATGTTGTGTAGAATAACTGCCCCCTCCAGCGCCTTTGTAGAGCCGCCCCTTCCTGCTTATTTAGGTGCGTCTCCTGCAGGAACGCTATGTGAACCCCCCTACGCTTGAGGTACGCCTGAACCTTATGTCTGCGCGTCATGGACTGCATGCCCCGCACATTCCAGGTCACACATTTCAACGCTCCAGTACTAGCCATTCCCCCCTACACAACCGGACCATACAACAAAGAACAATGTTCGCCGAAGTCCCGCGACCACGGGCCCTCCCCCCCACCCTCTCCAAACAGGAAGCCAAACCCCTCCAACAACTACAACCCCTCGAGCAACCCCAACTGCTCGCAACTCCCACCCCCCCAGGACAGGCCCCCCCTCAACTGGAAGTACCCCCATCCAAACCAACACTCCCGATCACCCCTCAAGGAAAGGTGGTAATATTCGCAGTCCCCACTGCGATGACCTTAGGGGCCAGTAAGGCGCGGCTCAATGCTATAAAACCTCCAACAAATCAGCCCCGCGCGCTCCACCCCATAATCCCCACATTACAGATCCCCAAAACCTCAATCAATGTCTATCCACTGCTGCGGGTCCATCGCCCCGGTGTCCAACCAACGAGTCCCCTCCGCTAAACCAGTTCAACACGCCTCCAGTATCTCTCCCGAGGTCTGCGGCGTCACAATAGGGCCCCGGGCTCCACCAAATTCCGATTGTCCTGTCTCTGAGCCCGTTCCCGGAGCCTCCGAATCCGTGCCCTTCCCAGACTGAGTCCTGGCGGCTCTAGATAAGTCCACCACCGCCTGTAGGGCCGCCTGCCTCTCCGCCTCCGTCTGCGACATCGAGGGTTTCCCGGTCCTCCTGCGATTCTTCCTGATCCTTTGGGACTGCCTGATCGGCTTTTCCATCTTGGCCTCTTCCTCCCTGGCCTTAGCACCGTCCGTTCCTGCCTTATAAGTATCCCACCAGTCCCATGCATCCGCGGAAGTCGTAAAGAATAAAGACTTTTCGTCCACCACCACTCTTAGCTTGGCTGGAAACAACAGGGAGTACTTGATGCCTTCCTGGCGGAGCTCGCGCTTGAGGGACAAGAAGTTTGCCCGAAGTCGCTGAGTCTCAAACGTGTAGTCCGGGAACATGGTGACTCTGTTGTTTTCCACTTGAAAGGGCCCTGCCTCTCTCGCCCTCTGTAGAAGCCAGTCTCTGTCCCGGTAATGGAGCAACTTGAACACCACCGGGCGAGGAGGAAGGCCCAAGGCTGGCGGACGCGCCGGAACTCTATGTGCCCGCTCCAGGGAGAAGAAGGGGGACAGGCCTTCAGGTGCCACCTCCGTCCGCAGCCAGTTATCCAAGTAGCCCACCATGTCGTCGCCTTCAATTTTCTCCGGCAGGCCCACTAGGCGTACGTTGTTGCGCCTGTTCCTGTTTTCTGCATCCTCGGCCCTCCTTTCCAGTACCTTCAGACGGTCCATCACGTCGGCCATCTGGGCCTTCACCGTTGCCTGGGCCGGGGCTAAGTCCTTAACCGTGGTCTCCACGGATTTCACCATGTCCTTAAGTTTGTCGTGATCGGCCTTCAGGAGGCCCAAGCCCGTTGCCACCTGAGCTATGTCTTGCTGTAGGGCATCCTTTGTGGTGGCGATGGCTTCCAGGATGCGATCCTGCATCCGCTGTAACGCCGCCTGGTCTCTCTCTGCTCCTTCCGCCGCCTCGGTGTCGGTCGCGCCATCCCCCTTCCTTTTCGGTTTCCCCTTCTGGGCCGGGATGGGCGGTGGTCCTCAAATATGTTCCTGGTCGCCCTCCGAGCGTCGCCGGGCACCGTCCTCCGGCCGGGTTCTCAAGTCCAGAAATGTCACCAAGAGGCAGGAAGCACCGAGCGGTCGCGGTCCGGCCAGCGCCAGTTGCGCCTGAGATCCGGGGTTCTCGTCTCCGAGTCACTGTCGCACCGTTGTCGCCCCAATCAGGAGACGGCCCTCAACCACCGCCCAAGGGCGCGCCCAAAGTTCTACCAACACCTGGGGAGAGACGCGACGCGGCCGCCAGCACCTCTAGCGTGTCCGGGAGCGGTCTTCAGTGGGTCTCCGGGCAGGTGTCTCCGTCACAAGCGATCTCATGCCATCGCCGCCATTTTGGGGTCCGCGACTTCTCGGCCGAGTTCAGCTTTCGAAGTTAAGTTACTGCTGCGGGAAGGCTCGGTGTCGTCTTCCGCGGGTCCCGGACCCTCCGCAGTACCGTCCAGTACCGGATAATGTCCTTTATCTCGGGGTTCGAATGAATTTTCAGGATATTTTCCGGGATCGGGCACGGAGCTCCGAGCTCACGCTGCCTACCTCCTCGGCATCCAAGCCACGCCCCCTCCGGGACTTAAGTGGTATGTGTACTTCGAAGGGAACCCCGCAGGATATTTACCTCCCTTCTCCGTGGCAGCAACAGCCGCCAAGATGTCATCATCTATTTTGCTTTTGGACCTTGTGACTGCTGCAACTAAGTATTTTGATACCGCAGACTTCGCTGCCTCATCAGCAAGCGAATTTCCAACAGCGTGGACCCCCACGCGCTGATGGCCGAGAGTATGAATCACAAACACGAGCGGCAGTGTCTCTTTAAGTTCCGCCACTCGGACCCAGATCATTTTATGTTTTATTGTGCTACCTTTGGAATCACGAAAATCATTCTGAATCCAAAAGAACAAGTTCTCATTGTAAGACTGGACACAGTAGTAAGAGTCACTTACGATTAAAGTCGTCACACTTGGATCAGCGTACGCCAATGCGAGCATTAGAGCACGAAGCTCTGCTAATTGTGCGGTGCAGTCCCCTAGCGTTTGCGTGTGCACGACACTGGACTTGAACTCATCGTTCACCATGGCACCGACCACAATGGCGCAAGCGGAAACGTAGGCATGTTTAGAGCCATGCGCAACCTGCGCCGAACCATCAGTGTAAATGATACAATGGAAATCCTCCAACGGCCGCATCGCTAAAGGAGCCGGATGAACAAATTCATACTGTAAATACTCCTGCGACCGTAAAGCGGCGTCAAAAATAAACGTGACATCCTGGGATGTCAAGGATGTAGCCCACTGAATCCAACGAGGGTGCAAAGCTTTAGAATTTGGTACACTGGCTTTCGTGACTGGCTCCAAGGCAGGGCACGGGGTAACAACCAACATGCGCTTTCCCTGCGACAGGGCACGTTCCTTAAGAATTGCCATCTGCACAGCCGTTAAAACTTTCTCCACAGTGGAAAAACGCAGTTCAGCCGAAGTGTACAAGTGTGACTTGTAAGCAATAGGTACAGTATCTCCTTCATTAAAAGTCAGGTACGTGAAACCCACCGCCCCAGGGATAATTCTTATCACCAGGTTGGTTTGGTTATCACGAGTCTGTAAGTAGTCAGAAGCGAGCAAATCAGCCTGCAAAGACTGCAGAATGGCTGAATGCTCAGGCAGCCAGCATGATTTGGAAAAAGAGGGTTGTATCAAGGCATACAAAGGCTTGATACGCTGGGCATATTCCGGAATGTAAGTCCTCCCGAAATTTAAAAAACCCAGCAAAGACTGTAATTTTTTCAGCGTTGTCGGAGAGCGCAACTGCGCGCACTTCTCCAGGAAGTGAGGAGCCAACCCCTTTCCTTCGTGGTTAAGTTCATAACCCAGAAACAACACTGTGTACTCCGCAATGTGTGATTTTGCAAAGTTAAACTTGTAACCCATGTCTGCAAAGTTACAAATTATGCTGTTTACTCGACACAGATGCTCCCAAAGTTCGTCGTCTGTGAGATAAATGTCATCCACATAAGAACAAGCAACTGGATCGAAGCTCTCCAAAAGAGAGACTATGCGTGCGGAAAACACTCCAGGACTATTCTTATAGCCCATTGGGAGTCGTTTAAACATTTTTTGTACGCCGCCGCACGTAAAACTGGTCCATTGGGAACTTAGACCATCTAATCTGTGTGCATAAAAACCATTGGAAATGTCAAGCGTGGTTTTGAACCGTTTACGCTCAAGACTATTCACTAGGGCAGAGCCGTGAGTATTCTGTACTGCACAGTTACGGCAATGCGAGTTCAAATGCCGGTAATCCAAAACCAGACGATATGAGCCGTCCGGCTTGTTCACAGTAATAAGGGGATTATTCATTGGTGACACACACGTTTCAATTCCACCTTGATATTCCAATTGTTCAAGGATAGACGCGACAGAAGCTTTAGCTTCACGCCGTATGGGATACTGAGGTTGTGGCTGTGGCTGTGACCGTAAAGGAATCTCATGGCTAGGGGACAATTTATCCCAGCCACACTGATTTCGGTACACAGCCGGCGCAAGCGCCAGAGCCCACTCTTCTGCAAAATGCAGCGCTTCCACTCTCGATACAGTGTGCGCGAAACTGGGGAGGATCACCTCCTCCCCTCGCGGAGCTGCGAGAACAAAAGGTGGGGGCCAGTCAGCCTCCGAAAGCAAAATGTCATACGTAGACGAAAGATTTTCCCAAAATACCCCTTTTACAGTTCGCTGCATGTCACCTTCAATTAACAGGACAATTTCAAAAAGTCGTTCAGGGGGAGCAACATGTGTATCAGCCGTTTCAATCACAACATAAGTGTCAGTCGCTGTCACCTTCAACAGTGGACGGAGGGCCTCTCTCACTATGGTAATCTCCGCCGCGCTGTCCAGCAAGGTCAGAGCCCACGTCAGATTCCGAAGCCGCGTTCTCACTATCTGGGGCATATCGATGCGCCGTTAAGGCTGCGATCTTCTTCTTGGCAAACTGCGGTCTCTTGGGCGTAGAGTCGTCCCGCTGATCCCCTTCACTTCGCGTGCGGGGCTGACCACGTCCTTGCTGGCCACCCCGGCCCCTGCCGCCCCCTCCACCACCGGTTGACGGAGCCGATGAGTCCTGAAAGGAACGAGGAGAGCGTTGGTCAGAAGCCTGAAATCTTTCAGGCGATTTAATCGTCGCGCGATCGCGCAAATCATAAACTCGATCTGACTGCGCAGGTTGTGAAGGCGCCGGACTAGAAACCTGTGTCTGCTGTTGTTGTTGCTTACCCTGATTCTGCTTTTTTGGCCAATTTTGTTTTTTGGACTTGGGTTGTCCGCCCGATTCCGAAGACTGTCCCTGGGGCTGTTTCTTCTCCTTTTCAGAAAAAGCCTTTACACCCTTAGAAGTGCGGCCAACCATTTTATAAGCCGCCACAATAATCCTTGCTAACTGACGGGGTTTATCGGCATCGGGAATTAACGCCAGAGCATTGGCCACCTGAAAGTTCACTGCATCCCCCTTGACATTTGCAAGGATAAGACCGCAAACAGTCTCAAACGAGCCACTCAGGCGCATACCTAATTCAACCGCCGACTCTGGTCCGTGATCATCCTGAACACGTTTAAGGACCGCAGAAAGGTTTGACACAGACGGGGTGCCATAGCGCCTCGAGTAAACCGCTGCAAAAGTCTTACCCCATGTTTCACAGTCAGCAAGTTCAGGGGCTAAATCTTTCGGTAAACTGAGCGTAAGAATCCGGTGTTTTTCACCCGGAGTCGTATTAGGAAACACAGCCTCCAGCTGGTCGAATTTCTCGGCAAGCCAGTAAGGAAAATCATCCTTATCCTGGGGCTTCTTGCCCATAACGGAATTCACCATGACAGGACTGATTTTCAAACCAGCCTGTTCTGCTCGAAGCTGCGCACCTGCGGGGGCTGCGCCATGAACATTACGACCAATGTAATGAACAAGCGCCCTAATCACTCCAACCGCGACTTCATGAAGACGCCGCAGGTCAGCCACATTACAAGTAGCGCGATTAGGGTGAGGAGTAAATCCACCCAAAGCGGGCCAATTTGTGCCCGGAATGGACAAAGGACCTAACCTCGGAGCCGCCAAGGAATGGGGTAGGGCGCCACCAAACCAAACTCCGTGCTGCCAAGCATCGATAGGTACTTCCAGTGCCCTGTACGGAGCATAAGCCGTCGGTACAGCCGAGGCAGTGTATGAATGGAAGACACCCGAATTAGCGTCCACTTCCGGAAATGTCACCCAGGAATAAAACAATTCGTACGGGTACGCATGTTCCGCACTCACCACCAGAACCACAGCCAAGCCTTCCACAGGGACATTATATGCCCGCAAGTGGTCGCGAACCGCGATGCGGCTATGCTGCGGTATGTCCACGGCCATGGTAGCACAGGAATAGAAAAAAGACAAAGAACACTTTGTAGCACAACTGGGTAGTAATTCAAAGAAACCGTTTTTAGAAGAATTCAAGCTTGAAAAGACCTATTTAAAAAATAGGTAGGTTTTTCCGACACCACCGTTTACCGGAAACGGGAATGAAGGTGTCAAGGTTTGAATGATATTCTACTCGAGTGTCATGATATAAGGCCAACAACGTACGGGCGCCATGTAGCAGGGTTTCCGTTCTCCCACAGAACTGTGCATAGAGATCTAGAACCTCAGTGAGTTAGGATGATCCAAAACTCATCTCAGTGTCAGAAATCCCCTTACCTAGCTAGCTACAGTGTCTCATGGATCATTATGAAATGATCCATGTCTTAGACAAACCAGAACATGATCTTTAGAATACCTCAGGAATCGTGGAACACATGAACACTCTTTCGTTATATAATCATTTCAAACCAAAACTGAGAGTCAAAGAACACACGTGCAAGTTTGAAATATTTATTATTCAATGCAAGGTTCTCAACCGCAGTATCTTGTATAATACCAAAATGTAGATTATAAAAATCAGAGTTAGCAGCATAGTAACTAATCCATAGTAAGCAAAAGGTGATAGCATGTTACAATGCAAAATCCATAGAAATCTATATCACCTATATTTCGCGCACCCTATTTAGCATATTATTTTATATCTAAGAAGGTCTTATTCGGGCTTTAGCAGGGCGGACCCATACCTCTAAATGTCAGTAGGAGTAGATCACATCAACAGCTACCAGCTCTCTTCATGCGCAGCACCAAGGGCCCGATGTAGGTAAATTCCATTTACCGATTTTGAAATACCGAATTTTACCGATTCGGTATTTCAAAATCGGTAAATGGGATGTAGGTCCCAACATCTGGAATCATTACCGATTCCTTACAAATTCGGTAATTACCGATTCGGTAAATACCGAATCGGTATTTGCTATTGAATCCTATGGGCCTTTGAAGCCCATAGGATTAAAGTCAAATACCGAATCGGTATTTACCGAATCGGTAAATACCGAATTTGGCAAGGGTGCAGGGGGTGTCACTTTGACACCCTCTAGCACCCCCAAAACGGGCATGTGTGCAATGTGGCACACAGACATGCCCTAAGGGCACGTCTGTCTGTCACATGGCACATGTGTACATGCACAGATGTGCATGTACACAGGAATCGGTATTTTACCATGGATTTGTATTCCATGGTAAAATACCGATTCTGTAAGCCATGTGCTGATGGAACATTGGCTACCTACATTGCATTTTCGGTAATTTTACCGAATAGTTATCATTACCGAATCGGTAAATATTACCGATTCGGTAAATTTACCGATTCGGTAATGATAACGATTCAGTAAAATTACTGAAAATGTGCCCCTCCATCTCGATAGCCCTTTACCGATCGGAAAGGGCCGAAAATCGGTATTTTCGGCCGATTCCGATCGGTAAAGGGCTACCTACATCGGGCCCCAAGTGTCTACGTTCATTCCGTGTAACTCTATCTTAAACCCGCGTAGAGCCCAAAATGTTGGCATCAACATTATTTGTGTTATGTCTAATGTGGTGCGAGGATCAGGCCTCCCAGCAACCTTGTGTTAGGTTATTCTTAGAGTGTGCAGCTCTCAGTGTGCAGACAGTTGTACCAAGTGTACCAGGCAAAGCTGATAGCATAGTAATAACATATTATTCTCAAATAAATCACCTCACCGCTTCTAGGGTGAAAGCGACAACAAGAAGTAGGTGTCGTGTGCAAAACTGAAGCCGAAGGAAAAATGGCTGTTTAAACATGTAATACACTCATGCTAACTTAACGCAATATATGTAACGAAGTATCCATATGACACCCTTTTATAGCCCCCACATCAAACCTATGGGGTCAGGGGGGGGGTCTACTCTGCCCCCTTATGGTCAATTCCCCCTTTGTTTTTGTCACCTCTTGTGTCTCGATCTTACCGAGACACAAGATGGCGGCCGCTCCGGACTGTATCGAATGTTTGCAGACACCCGACAGCCAATCAGCTTTCTGCGCGCAAGTCGCGTAGTGCGCCCGGTGCGCTCCCCGGTGCGCGTACCGGGGCGCACTTACCGATATATATATATTTTTTAACCTAAATTACTCAAAAACCACTGGAGCACATATCTTGAGACATAGGAAAGGCACAACGGGCTACCAGTCCCTACAATTTTGCCAAGAAATCCATTCAGCTGTTCGGGCTAAAAGTGAGGTCGACCGCCCTATGGAAATTAACATGGGGAAAACACGTTTTGGGACCCCCCTTTTATCTCGGCCCCCGCTTGACGAATCCCCCCAAACTTTTAGGGAAGGACCGGAGCGCCGAGAGGGAAATTTGAGGAAATTTTCAGGCAGATTCCTCAACCGGCGCCAAAGTTATTCCCAATAGAATGTTGAGATTTTGCATTGAAAATAATCCTAACTATAACTACCTACTGGCGACCGCCAGTAGGAATATATATATATATATATATATATATATATATATATATATATATATATATATATATATATATATATATATATATATATATATATATATATATATATATATATATATATCTCATGTGACCAAGAACAACCAGGGTTGTTCGAAACGCGTTGTCCTGGATCGCTTGCTGTGCCGAAATAAAGAAGTTTAAAGGACTACGGACTCGTCTGAATTCTTCTCTTACCAGAATTCTGCTGTTTCATATATATATATATATATATATATATATATATCAAGGCTTGTCACAATATACAAATTGTATAATTATCATCCTTTGCCCTTACCACTTGTTTTTTCAATATATGAAGGGTAGATGTATGTGTTATTTAGCGCATTTTATCCATTACAAGATGGTGTATATATTCGACCTAGGGCTAGTCCTTTACCTATGTCTGTTATCACTAAGGAGCTTTATAATTGAGTCATGTGCTTAGTGACATTGACACTGACGAAGGCTGACGCCGAAACGCTTTTGTTGTTGATCTTTCATTAATAAAGACCGCTGTGATATACACCACCCCCGGAGTGCTGTCGTTCCTTTTGAGGGAAGGGACCTTTGAGCGTTTATATATATATATATATATATATATATATATATCTCATGTGACCAAGAACAACCAGGGTTGTTCGAAACGCGTTGTCCTGGATCGCTTGCTGTGCCGAAATAAAGAAGTTTAAAGGACTACGAGCCCGTCTGAATTCTTCTCTTACCGGAATTCTGCTGTTTCATATATATATATATATATATATATATATATATATATATGTATATATATATCGAGGCTCCATGTTCGCGTCAGGACATCTGTCCGAAACGCGTTTGTTACACCTTGTTTGTGGGCTAAATAAATCTTTGCCGCTTATACCCCTGGAGTGCGTGTAACGTTTTCATAACAGAAGCGAGTTGGAGCGACGATATATATATATATATATATATATATATATATATATAATATATATATATTAAATAGTTATATAGCTAGTTCTTTGCAACAATTATGGTGGGCACAGGTACCCTCTGGTGCAAAAAGGACATTTTATTTATGGGATTGGTACCATACTGAGAAAAGTGTTTTTTATGTTAGCCTGTGCCTTTCACATAAATAAATGCACTTTTAACATCAAGAGTGCTTGCAGTTGTTTCTTTATTCTGAAAGAAGTTGGCATGTGATGTAATTCACCAGGGTTTATGATCTACGCACTTTGCTGAGTGCATCGGGCCCAGAATTAATAAAATTTCACCCAGCACAGGACAGCAAGACAACTTGCTGTGCTACTTCAAAGGGAGAGGACAGGAATGTAACCTATTTTTTATTAATTTATCAAGATATGTCAGATTCCTGCTCTCTCTCTCTGCACGGGTGCAGCAAGTGCTGCCTACCACCATTGTAGGCACACTTGCGCCATGGTGCAAGGCAGCCATATTACATGGCACCTTGGATTGTTTTTGTGCAGAAAGGGGACACCTCCCTGCACAAACACTATCCTTAGAGGCAAAAACAACACAAGCCCTTGATAAATCTGGCCCCTGGGAGTAGTGGGGCATGGTGTCAACCTGACAGGGATGGGGTTGCACCATTGGAGTGGAGTAGACGCCAAGTGAATGATACTGTCTGCATTCTGTTCCAGCGTGAGCTACCCTGGTGCTTAAATGGGATGTTTTAAGAAGGGATGCCAACTCCTATGACTATTAAGATAATAGAATATCAGGGTGTTACCGTTCTTCTCAGAGCCTTTAAGTATCTTTTACAGTTCCAATCTCCCTGATGTGTAGTATGTAATGCAACAAGAGACTGACTTGACCCATCAAAAGGAGGAGAAGCAAAGATCATTCATTGCAATGCATGAGTAGCTTAAAATTTAATTTTAGGTTAGGAAATTAGGAATGGGCTATCTGATTTAAAAAAGAACATTGCTGTGTCTGTCAAAATGTTTTTGAAGAGAGTACCACTAATCATGTTTTTAATCTTGTTTATTTCTTTTATAAGCACTTATGGGCAAGAGGGCATCCGATGGCCATGGGGTTGCCACCACAAGAGTTGTGGCAGGGGGGACTACCACCACCACCACTTCCAGCTCCGTGGCAGATGGTTCTGCTGGCCACAGTAAGTCATGTTTATTAATATTTCTTACATTTACCTCTTCTCACTAGTAGAATTATGGCATTGTGTTTCCATACTATCTATTTTTTTTTAACTCCCCTATATAATGTTTGTTATCCCTGAATTACCCTGTGTTTTCTATATTTCTTGTTTCCGCAGCTGACTTTCTCCTTTCTGTACCTTTCTTCGGCTCACTTTTGTAATAAGCTTCCCCTTCTCCCTCTGTTATATGTCTTGTGTAGTACTATTAAGAGAACAGATTTTTGATAACATGAAAAAAAAGTATAGGGACAGAGAGGTAGAGTGGCCATGGCCATGAACCCCCAATGTTGTCTTCTTTATGCAGTATAATCACAGTTTTTATGACAATGCAGCATTACGAGAAAAGAATAAGATCCTATTAACAACCAATACCATATGTCCTTCATTGATCATTCCCTTCCACACCTTCATTGTATTTCACTCTCAGCCTTATCCCTCCATTAGGAGAAAAAACTTTTGGTTGACTTGACCACCTGGTTTTTTTGTTACATGCTGTCAACCAACAAACCTCCCAAAGTGATAGTTTTAATAGAGGCTACTGCTAACCAAACTGTAGTGAGGTATTTCTCTTGTACTTTGTGCAAAATAATTACTTAGGTGGCTAATCTGGTATGTAAAACGGGCGCATTATGTTTTTTTCTAAGCTCAGAGATCACCAGTGCCAGCAGCCAGCCAAGAACGGGGAAGGCCCAGGCGGTCGGAGGGGGAGTAGTCCCAGTGGTGGTTGGAACAAGTCGTAAGTCATCATGCTTTCTTATTGACAATACTGTATTTGTTAAACGAGGCAAATATCCCACCCATCACTTCCCTGTCAACTGCATTTCACCACCTTAAACTGCAGCAGCGTTTAATTTGATGGTGGAGTGTAGGGGGTGAAATGTGCATCTGCTTCAGTTGACAGCACGGCATTACAAAGTTTGCAATGCATACAAATAGAAAACAAGTTGTGTCTTCCAATGCCCATCCAATCACCTACTACTAGTACTTCACTTCATCATGTTTTCCTTGTGTCAAAGTCCTACCAAAAAATGTAAATTCAATCTCAGCATGTGCAACATTTTTCTGCCCAATTGACTTATATTTAATGACTTCCATGATGGATTTACGCCTCTTCCAATTATTTCCTTCTGTCAATTTGTCATTTGTCAACCAGTCTGTCTAAGCAAAAGCATAGCACATGATCAGTGGCACCCAAACTTTCCATAGCTAAACCTGTACTTAGTAACATTCCCTACAGCCAAGTGAAAGTATTTATTTTAATAATTTGAGGTGGAGACAAGGGTGTAATGTTAGACTAAGTGCCTGATTTAGAGTCTGGTGGATGGGATACTCTGACAAAAGTGCCAAATAAAATATATCCTGTTCGCTTTACCACAGTGCATTGTTTATAACCTGTGCTCTGTCTACTTACGGCGGACAGGATAACCTTTATACGTCACATGTGTGATGGAGTATACAATCTGCCCCTAAAATTGGAGTCAGGGTAAAATTGAAGAGGCAGTCGGAGAAAAGCTGGGCCATTGGAATAAATTCTAATAAGTTAATAAATTCTCATGCCATTATAGCTGCCCCAAAAACATGCTGCTGAGTAGCAGGCCCACCAGCATGATTCCATTAATTGTGCACATATACTAGAGTCAACTATACTTTTAACTATGCAGCATATGCGCCTTACTCATCAATGAGAGGAAATTCATAACACACAAAGTCACTACGAAAATCACTTTTTGATTATGTTGCTATTCAAGCTTTATTCCTTGCATTCAGTACTATTGCATTATGTGATGCATATGAGCAAAAAACGTGGTCCTGTAACTAATCAATTCGAAATTCCAATGGCCCTAGTGGCCGGCAATGTTCTGCTACTGTGCCACTACTGTATAAACAAGTGTTTGCACTGGGCAATACAATGTGTGTTTTTCTTTTTTGATATAGCTACTCCTACTGCTGGAGGTCCTCCATCTGGCAGGAGATAAACGCCCAAATGTGGCTCCAAGGGGTGGAAGCTGTCGCAGCTGAATACTGCCGGTTGCTGGCCTTGGAGGAGGGCCAGGCACATGCCTCCAGGCCTGTATGCCATCAGACTGGCCTGACTCCATCCTACCCACTCCAACATCAGTCCCACTTGTAGGCAGTGTCCACTGCTGCCTAGCGGAACAACACCACCCCCTCCCTCCTCGTCATCATCGGAAAACTGCCTCCTCTGCCACGCCGTACAAGAGATGGCACTGCTCCGGCAGAACCTGGCCTGGAACAATGCATGCCCAAGCTCTGAAATGGATGCTTTCATGGCCCTCTTTCATTGAACTTTTTTTGAGAGAGGGACTATGTTGTTGTCAGTGGAGAGGGTTGGAACTGGGAAGGAAAGTTGGAAAAATGGTCGGACTCATGACATTTGGGGTTTCTGCTTGGGGAGAGGGATAGGCCTGTTGTTGGTAGAGATGTGTGTTGCCTTATGTAAAAAAAAAAAAAAAAGATTAAATACATATCACTTGCTATCTGTTTTTTGTCTTTACATTGCTAGTTAGCGTAGCATTGTAGTTTATTGAGGCGAGCGAGAAGAAAAGGTGTTCTTTGAAATTGTCACTATTTATACTGTACATTGACTTTTCCCCTAGACTTTCTGTACCTGAAGTCCATTGCCATGTATTTATTCTTCAGCAGGTTACTTTACTTACCTTTCCCTGTAGTCCAGTATACCCTGCTACCGGAGTATGCCCACAATTTACAACATCTTAATCTTACTTATCTATCCCTGCTTCCCAAGAACAACCTCAGTAATAAGTTCTTAACTAGTTCACTTCTTAGTTCTTACCTGAATAGATTAAACAATGGATGTTACCTCTCTCAATCTTCCTAAACCTTTGGGCAAGGTTTCTCAAAGTTTCATCTTAATGCTGGTGGCAGAAGTGGGCTAGCATTAACAGGGAAGACATTCACAAAGCGAGGTCCAACTCCCACCCATTCCGAATAATGCTTGCAAGGTGAGCTCTAACTGTAGGATTATTCAGAAGGATTATCCATCACAGTCAACTAGACTGAAAGAAAACACAAAGTAAGTGGTTCATCTAAGACTGAGAGGCCCCATGACAAAAACGTTATACTACAAACAACAACTAGCAGTAATACTTATAAGTAATCTGGAAAGCTAGTAACTATTTAATTTTTTTTTTTATTCTGGGGCGTGGCCTGGGCGGCCAAGATGGCGCTCGAGTCTTAGTGGGACTCCTGCCACCTGAGGAAGATCTGCAGACATCCTACCTGACACCGACATCCAAAAAGTCAGTGGTGCCCCGTGCTGGGCTCTGAATGCTGTTGGGTCCTCTTTAGCCCGTTGCTGAGCCGCTGTCCTCTAGAGAAGAGTGGAGGCCTGCTGCAGTATGGAGTGCCTGGCAGAGACATGCACGGGTCGCGGGCCGGACCGGAGTGCTGTGTCCCCCGGATAGGGGGTAACAGGGCCCTTGACAAGAAGCGACTGACCGGTGAAGATGGCCCTGTCTGGTGGGCGGGGCCCCCTCCCTTCTGCCCTTACTGGGACATCAGCGGGACCGGGTGTGCCATGCAGCGATTAGCAGCGAACTGCACTAGCTGTGTGGTGTGTGGCTGAGATGGTGCTGCTTCCCAGCTCGGTGGTGAGACTTCTGCTTGCCGTCAACGGAGGCCCCATTTATCCTGCTTCCTTGAACATTGTGTGTCTGTGTGTTCAAGTGGGTGCAGGGATTGTTGGCCTCAGCGGGTCCTCCCATATTGCGCTCTGCCGCCAGCTGTACTGGATAGCTCTCATCCTCTGGCCTGGCCTTGCTTGGCAGGGATCATCATCTTTGACAACCTGGGTGGTTGGTGACCCCCCGACCTTCTCCTCTTGCCGCCCTGGACATTGTTCTGGAAGGGACCCTGTGGAGGCTCGCCTGATCCCTGATCTGGGCACTGGGGCGGAGGAAGGTTCCGCCGCAGCCATCGGCTCAAACAAAGATGGATCAATACATCATCCCCTCTTACTGCCCCTCACAACCCTGGAGAGAGTTCAATGGGTCCAAGACCTGGCGTGGCACAGCAAGGGGCCGCAGACTTGGCTGTGGTCCTTAAGGCTATACAGGACTCAATGCAGGGCTCGAGGGGTACACACAGGTACACGGCATCCCCTGACTCTTTTCACAGGATAGACGCCGTCCTCCAGGCCAAGAAGCTGGACCACACAGAAATATGCTGAATGTGTCACAGTGTAATTTTCAGATACCGGGACACGTTCAGCACTTGACGTCATGAGGTCATTTGCATATTGTCAGTCCCCCCACTTCTTTTTATAGGGCTTGTGCCCTGACTCAATGAATGCTGTGGAGTCTAAGGTGGACAGCCGCCACATCGATTTATCCTTGTTGCAGCAGTATCTGCGCAACATGGTAGACAAGACCACAGAGGTTGAAAACCGAGTCTCTGCAACTGAGGACAACCTCTCTTCTCTCAAAAACCAGATGTCCAAGATGTCCGCTTCAGTTTCTGCCCTGACTGAGAGGGCAGAGGACGCAGAAAACAGAGCATAGCAGAACTACCTTAAGGTGATTGGCTTGCCTGAATCCCTGGAGCAGAGGGGTCTAGTTGGAGTGTTGGAGGATTGGTTCAGAACGTAGGTGCCCAATGACAAACTGTCCCCCTTCTTTGTCATTGAGAGGGCGCAGTGCTCTCTGGTGCTGAGGCCTCCCTGTGCTGCCCCGCGGTCTCTGATCCTAAAGCTGCTCAATTTTAAGGACCGAGATGTGATACTGCATAAGGCCTGGGCCCATCCTGACCTGTGGTTCAACAATTCGAAGATACTCTTGTTTCTAGACTACACCAGATCAGTGCAGCAGCAGAGGTGCTCCTATGCTGAGATGAAACAGAAACTCTGTGCCTTGGACTTGCCCTAAATGCTCCTGTTCCCCGCACGCCTTAAGGTCCTTTGGTTGCCTCGTGCCCCCATGCACGTCCGTTCCCGCTACCCTCATCCAGTGTAATGCCCGCCCCACTTCCTGACCGGAAGTGGTGTCCGGTCTCTGCCCCCTCCCCTCAGTCCGAGTGCAGGGTCCTAGTGCCCCTGACCTCAGGCCACTATAGTCTGCAGGTCAGAAGTCATGAGGTGTCTTCAGCTATGATGGGTAAGTGTCAGCCTTTACAAACCTGCCTTTCCTATAGGCAGACTCATTCTAGTTAGTTACAGCAAAACCTACCACAACTTAGCGACAACATGTCCACTTGATTCCATTAAAGACAGTTCTTAAAGAGGGGTTTGGGGGCAGCCAAGCATCGCAAGGTCTGCCACCCGGGCAGATTGAGAGGGGGTGGGGCCACACAGTCGTGACCATTTTGTGCCCTTGGGCTACTTTGGGACTAGCCCAAATGTAGCCCAAATTCGTAAGAAGCAGCCCAAGCTACTTAGGGGGTTTGCGCGCTTGCTCAGCCACCATTTTAGGTTCTGGTGACCTGGTGGCTGGGAGCGTGGTAGTTCAGGTTTTGTCAGGAGGTTTGTGGTAGCTGGAGGTTTAGTGTCATTTAGTGAGGTAGAATTGATTGTCGTCATGGCTTCAGAGGATTATCGAGTGCTTGAGGCCATTCGCCTTCTTAGCGAGGCTGGCCGAATGGATTTATTGGTGTCTGGCCCCCAGGGCGGGTTTCACCCGGTGAGGCGCGCGTCGGCGGGCGTGGCAGCCGCGGTGTTGGCATGCTCGCCGCCCCGCAAAACCACGAAGAAGTAGGTGAGGTCGCAGGGCCGCGCTGATGCAGAGAGCACGGCCCTGGTGATGAAGTTGTGGGGCCCGTGGGGTCGGTTGAGGCGCGGAGGCAGGCGGGAAGAAGGCACGACGGAGGAGTGCTTCGTGCGTCTCCCCCATGAAACTGTCAGGGAAATGCGGCCGCTCCGGTAGGATGGGAGCGGCCGCAGGAATGTGGAAGGTGGGTGAGGGAAGCGGGGAAGAGTGTATGGAGGCCCGGGCCTTCTACGCCGGGCCTCCTGGCAATGAAGTGATGCCGCGGGTGGGGAGGGGGGCGAGCGGGCAGAGGTTGGGGACATGTCCCCGGTCCTGCTGAACTCTGAGGACAGTGAGAGGGACTGGGAGGGTTTAGATGTGTTTTAGTCATGGGCGGAAGGGGTTAGGGATGCGCGACTTAAGGGACGGCAGGCGGGTGCATCGGGGGCAGAGGCTTCCTCCCCCCCCCCCCCGGGGCTTCTTTTTACAGAACTTCAATGGTGTGTCAATAATGAGGGGCGACAACATGGTCTGGGACGTGCAAATCTTTTCAGACACAGTAGGGAGCGAAGGATTTGGGCTGTATTGGCAGGGCAAATGGTGTGCGGATAGGTGGCCCCGGAATGGGCGGGGAGTGGTCGAAGCATCGCTTTCCTAGAATTTTTCCCGCTAGTGGTGGCGATCTCGCTTTGGGGGGACTTGCTGGCCCACAGGAGGGTGACGTTCAGGGTAGACAATATGGCAGTGGTGGAAATTGTGAATCGGCAGTCTGCAAGGGATGCGCAAGTGCTGAAGTTGCTGAGAGTGTTTGTGCTGGGCTGTTTGCGGCATGTTATTGCCTTTCGCGCAGTGCATGTGCCACGGGTGGACAATGACATAGCTGATGCTTTGTATCGTTCGCAGTGGGGTAGATTCCGTGGGTTAGCCAAGGACGCGGACAAGACCCCGACCAGCATGCCGCCGCATTTGTGGTACGTAGGCAACACAGGATGTTGCAGCTGATTTTAGGGTCCCTGGCACACTCCACAAAGGTGGCATACACAACGGCTTGGGAAGAGTTTGTGGCTTCAGGGGCAAGGCAACAGTTTTTGGCAGCGGTCGGTGGGAGGATGTAATACAGTTGATTTTGTCCTTAAGAAAGGGCTCACGCGGGTCACGATAGCGGGGAAATTGGCGGGGATCGCGTTCATGGGTAAGCTTCTGTGGGGTTATGCGCCGTCAGCGGGGGGAACTCGGTTCACGCATGTTGGAAGGGTGGGCCCGGGAGTGTGGGCGAGCGACTCGGGTCAGGAATCCCCTGTTGTGGGACCTTTTAGGGAAAGTGCTGCAGACGTTGCCAAAGGTATGCAGGGATGACTGGGAGCTTTGCCTATTTTCCACACTGATGTGGATGTTTGGGGGGGCTTCTCGGGTTTCGAAATTATTGGGGTCCAAATGGGGAGACAGGTTGTTGTGGTCCATGGTTTCCCTCCGGGGGAACGGGGTATGCTTGTGGCTGCGAAAATCAAAAACGGACCAGAGGGGTGGGGGGAGATGAGTCTCTTTACAGGCAGATGAATCGAGCTTGGCCTGCCCCTTTGGGTGGGGGTTGAGATGGAGGGCCATGGCCCCAGACGCAGCAGGTGGTGTTCAAGCACGCGGATGGGCGGGCGGCAAAAGGATCGCAGCTTTTGGCCATATTGAGGAAAGCCCTGTTCCTATTGGGCTTGGATGGTAAACATTTTGGCACTCATTCATTTAGGATCGGCGCTGTGTAGGAGGCAAACAATCGCGGTTGGGGGCGAAGGGACATTATGAGATTGGGCAGGTGGTCGTCAGACTGTTACCAGAGTTATTTGCGCAGTGCTCCTAGCGAATTGTAGCGCGGTTGTGTGTATTTTCCCGGTGTTCATTCATGTTTCTCGTTTCAGGTTCAGAGATGGGTCCCCTCGCCAGGGAAATGTCCATTTGGATCGTGGGCCCTTCTTTTGTGAAATGGGCTCAAGTCCAGGCCCGCTTCAGCTATTTTGTGGAGAACCTTGGATTTAACAAAGAACTGTTTAGTGTTTGGTGGAAAGAGAAAGGGGGTATGCTCTGGAGAAAACTGTTGGAAGTCTTGAATAGGATGTTGGTGGCTGGTAGGTGCCCGATGTCCTGGTTGTCCACCTGGGGGAAAACGACATGGTTAAAGAGACGGGTCTGGCACTGATGAGATGCATGAAGCGTGATTTGGAGGTAATTAAGCAGCAATGGGCAGGGTGCGCAGTAGTTTGGACTAAGTTTGTACCGCGTAGGGTGTGGAGGGGTGCCGTGAACCCCGGTGCAGTGGACAAGGCCAGGAGGAAGGTGAACGCGGAGATGGTGCGTTTTTGCCCCATTTGGGTTTTTCCAGGATCAGGTACAAAGATATCCGATATGACACGCCAGAATTTTTCAGGGGTGACAGGGTCCATCTTTCACGGCTCGGCATGGATTTGTATTTGTTGGAGTTGAGGGAAGTGCTGGCCAGGATGCTGGGAGTGCGCAGGGGTTAAACAGGGCATCTTTTAGGCTTGTCTTTCAAGGGGATGAGTGGTAGGCAGGGGTTCGGGGGCGGGGAGTTGGGGTGGGGGGCAGAAAAAGGGGGAGGCGGCGTACATGCCTACCCTCCCACCTTTTCCTGGGTGGCGGGGTGGTTTGAAAGTTGGCCAAGTTTGGCTGGAGTTTTGTAGTTTCTGGTTACGTTTAGGGAGTTTGTGAACAGGAGCAGGGAAAGGTTAAGCAGGCTGGAAGTCTACATTTAGAGGTTCGTTAGTTAACCCCTTCGATGCTCATGACGAGCTCAGCTCGTCATGCAGTACACTGCTCGTGTGCTCATGACGAGCTGAGCTCGTCATGAACAATGAGTTTCAAGGGAGTGCAGCATCCGGGATGAATTGCTGCAGCACTGATGGTGTTACAGTTGCAAGAAGGCAAGTAGGATTTTAGGTCATGAGATGTTAGGAGTCAAAAATGTTATATTGTAAGATTGTGTAATATTATTGTTATTGAAAGTTATTTATTGTATGTTGCAGGGTGGGGGTTTATGATGTGGGGATCGTAGGGGTGGGGGGGAAAGACAGGGGGTTAGGTAATTTGATGTATAGAGAGGTTTTAGTTTTGTAAGGCAAAGTGCCAGTGTTAATAAAGTGTGATATGCACCTGTTTCAATAAAGCGGCCTTTTACACACACAAATGGTTGTCGGTGTGGCTTGCCCCCCTTCCCTCCCAATGAGGGCTTGACAGACCATACTCGGATTAGACAGACTGCAAAGGCACTGAGAGAGCAAAACCACCATACAGAGGCGCTGTAAATGAATACTACACAGAGCCCTACTGCTACCAATGTCTAGGGTCCTAGAATTAATTCGCTCCCCGAAGGTGCTCGAGGCTGCCTTTTCTGGTGCCCAGACTCATTCCCTTTCCTCCACCCCTTACTTCACAATTCTATTTGCCCCTATTTCCTTCCATCTCTTTCATCCATTCACTCACTCTTTGCTCCTGAAGAGTAGCTCTTCCCTTTCACTTCCATTTTGACCTCATCTCTATTTCCTTCTCCCGCTACCCCTCTCCTATTTCGTCCTCTTCCCCTTCCCCCTCCTTAGTCCAGTCCTCCTCCTCGTTCCTCCTCTCCGCTCTTTCAACCGAACGCCGCCCTTCTCAGGCCTGCCAATAGAATCGGCCGTTACTAGCGGTGGGCGGGGCCAGCATTGTCCGCGAGCGCGGATTAGGGATCCAGTGTCAGGCCCGGTACGGGTGAGTGTGCGGGGTACGGGGGGAGATGGGGTGCGGATTAGAAGCACTGGTGCAAAGGAGCACGTCGTTAATTTAGGAGTGTAAATACATGGTATGACTGGGAGGGCAGAATGGCGCCGAGACACAATAATAGTGGGGCAGAAGCATACTGTAATGGCAGAGTGCATTGGGAGCTTGGGTGGTAGGGGGCGGATGCCATTGGCCAAGCAAGCTGTACAGGTTGGTGTTGGAGGTGAGAGCATGCTGGGGGCGGGGCTGGTGGTTCTTCAGCTCGGGGAAGGTTAATGATGGACAGCCGAGTTTACATTGGAACAGTATAAGGGGTCAGAGTCAGGTGTTAATTGTTTTAGTAGGATAGTACTGAGAGACGAAGGTGATTCGGGGGCGAGTCATATACTGTAAAAGTCTGCCTAGAAGCCGGTACCGGAGGGAGGATGGTTCTTGTGTGACAGGGTGATTCTGGATGTGTTGGTAGCCCGGCACAGTGGATAGGACGGTCCTCGGTTTCTGTGGCACTGAGGTGGGTGTGTGCTAGGGGCACCACGGTGCCTGGGGGTAGCCTAGCACTGAGAGCAGGATGTCACTTTGATTGTGTTGGTATTAGGGCCAGGTGGACTCTGGTGGTAGCGCAGCTCTAGGAGATGGCGGTATGGGGATACAAATTTGGATTAGGTCCACATTTTGATTAGTCGCGTGGAGAGAAAGGTAGGACTAGGGAAGGATTGTAGTGGGTGGGCATGGTGCCACTGAAAGGGCAGTATGGCATTGGATGCAGGCTGGTACTGTACCATCAATGGCCGGGAGAGGAAAGCATTATCGAACTAAAGGGTACCGAAAAAAGAGATGTTTTTAGTACAAAAAGGCACAATAATAAGGGGCCTTAGGTACCGGCAGACACTGTAGTATTTCAGGCGGATATGCTGGGGGGCGCCTGGTATGAAGGATTGATTGGTACTGGTGTGGCATGTCACAAGCCGGCCCATATAAACGGCGTGAGCGTGTTATTTCCTGCGCTATGGACACACCACGTTCAAATCTGTATATTAAGCAGAGTCCTACATATGCTAAATTTTCAGCACAATGGGCAGAACATTTTACGAGCCCGAATATCCAAGCAGTTAGTGTTGCTCGTGTGTGCGGAAGCGCTGGAGATCAGGTATATTCATGGAATTAGTCGTGTGTACGCCAGTCCAGATGTGCGTGCAAGATTCACACCGCCCGGTTACAGGCGTGCACATTCAATCTATGGGGTTGCAACTTTCAGGGCAAGTGCACGCGCATCGGTATATCCGAGCAGCTGTTTTCCGTGTGCCGCTTTCAGCACCATAGACAAGGCTCATCCCAGCATGTGAATAAAGCTTGACAGGTACATGCGAGCACGGGGACTACGCCACCTCTGGCTGCATGAGTAAAGCGCTTGCTTCGAAGGGGCAAATACCTAAGGGGATGTGTTCGTGCGTGTACGCCCCTCCATCCCTTGAAGCCGCACTCTGGGTTTACAGATGCATGCACAGAATAGCAGAGGAGGGAGGGTGATGATGGTTGGGTGCTTCGAGTCAATATGAGTGTCTGAGACGGTCATGCACCTACGAGGGTCAGTTTGCTGGCACTAAATTGGGGCAGTTTAGAGTAGAAGCCATCCTCCTCTCAGTTACCAAAAAATGCTCTTCTTGACTCATGAAAGTGGGATGGAAACCATCCTACTCTTCCCCTCGAAATCACCCTAATCTCGCCACCCTGCAGTGACAGGTTAAAGACACCTTACTCTCCATTACCCCAACTGTGTTATAAACTATGCAATAGATACAACTAAGAGTACCCCTTCGCAGCGAATGTGTAAGACTAGAGCATCCATTTTAGAGCTGGCCCGTATACATAAATTAAAAGATATCTGGAGACAGCTATACCCTACACTGGCGGGATACACTTACCATTCTATACCTCATAAAATGTATTCCTGTATAGATATGGCCTGGGCAACGAGTCAAATTACTAATGGCTGTAAAATGGAGATCTGCCCAAAGTTAACGTCGGACCATAACCCTATAATGGTAATTTTTAAGGTACTCTCCCCCAAGAAAGTACCCAGGCTTTTTTCTTTACCCAGACACCTCTTATCTGATAACAAGTTCATTTCTTTACTGAAAGTTCACATTAAGGAATTTTTAGAGTTTAACATTGATTCAACTAAGATAACTACAGTTTGGGATTGTTGTAAGGCCAGTATTCGAGGATTTGCACAGCAATATATTAACCAGCAGAATTTTAATCAGAAAGCAGAGACTCAGTGCTTAATCTCAGGAATTAGAGGGTTAGAAGAACACCTGGCCGAGATTGCTAGAAAGGAAAGCGCAGGAGCTCCTAACAATTTAAATAAAGACAGTCTGGAACTTAAAATAAATACGCTGCGCTGCGAGACAAAAAAATTCTTAAGAGATAAAGTCACAGCTAAACTACACAAATATAAAATTACACAGTATGAAAGTGGCGACAGAATAGGAAAAATACTTGCTTATAAAATAGCCGACGAACGTGCCACTTCTCTAATTAAGAGTATAAAAGGAATAGATGGGACTATTTAGACTCAACCCGATAAGATACTGCAACAATTTGCTGATTACTATACTAAGCTGTATACCCCCGAGAATGTGCCTTCAACTGACTTGGTGGAGAACTATATAAGAAATAACTGGCAATCAGAGAATGACCCGAATTGTATGGAAGAGTTAGAAAAAGATTTTACTGAAGAAGAATTAAAATTAGCTATTTTTTCCCTTCCATCTGGAAAGGCTGCCGGAGAAGACACCCTTCCTATTGAAATTTATAAATTATGCTGGGAAGAGCTCGTGCCTATACTTTATTTAGTTATTAATCAGATTGCTACAGAAGAAGGGGCCCCGTCATCTTGGAACACCGCCAAAATTATATTTTTTTAAAAAAAGAATAAAAATCCCATGGAATGTGGATCTTATCGCCCAATTTCTTTGATCAATGCGGATGCCAAGCTCTTTGCCAAATTATTAGATTTGAGACTGTCCCCCATTATGCCGAGAATGGTTAGCAAACATCAGCATGGTTTCGTATCAGGCAGAGATACGACGCAGCATGCAAATACGGCCACCACAGTGCTTGACATGGCCGCAACTAACTCCACCCCACTCGGTATTATACTACTCGATGCTGAAAAAGCATTTGACCGAGTGGGGTGGGACTACCTGTGGTCAGTTTTGAAAGCAATGGGGTTTAAAAGTACGTATATTACCAGGATAAAAGCACTTTATTATTTACCTAATGCATTAATTGGATACGACTACCTACTTTCTACTAAATTCCCCATTAGAAGAGGAACTCGGCAGGGTTGCCCTTTATCACCCCTTTTATTTGCCCTCTCTATGGAACCCTTTATCAATGCTATACAGCTTCAAATTATGATAAAACCATTTACATTCGGGGCAAACTCTCTTAAAATAACAGCATACGCCGATGATTTGGCAATTTATACAAGCGACGTGACTGAATCCATGTTAGGTATAGTTAAAGAGGCAGAAGCCTTTGGAAAAGTTTCAGGTTATAAGCTAAACCTAGATAAAACACAAATAATAGCTAATTACAAACCGACAATACCTGTGGTAGGAGTAAGTTATTCTGCTACTTACTTAGGCATTAAGCTAACATCCAATATAAGGGAAATTAATATACTGAACTATGATGCTTTACTAAAAGAAACTGAGGCCCTCCTTAAAAAATGGCATACGGTACCTTTAAATCTTATCGGGAGAATCAACCTTATTAAAATGAATATCTTGCCAAAATTTCTATACTTATTCAGATGTATACAATTGAAAATAAACACAATCTTTTTCAGAAAACTAGATGGTATATTGGGCAGCTTCATTTGGGGCTATAAAAAGAACCGAAGAGCACTTTCCTCTCTGAAACTCCCGTTTATAAAAGGAGGGCTTAATTTCCCAGATTTCCGATCGTATTATATCGCATCATTTTTGGGGCGGATACAGAGCTTATTTAATTCCAATAATCCATACTTCTTTCATCAATTTATGCTGGGGCCAGAATGCTTGCAGTTTATGGCTAGAAGTAATGATCCAAATTACTTTAAAAGGGTGAGGTTTAAGACTGCAAAGGACATAATTAACATCTGGAGGATACTTATGAATCAGAATAAGCTATCATTTTATCACCCACTCTTAAGTCTTTGGAACAACCCAGGCTTACCTAGTATTTTTTCTGATTCTGGGTGTAAAATATGGGAGAGTCTAGGAATATCGAAACTTGGGGATCTTTACGGTTCCTCAGGCTTTTTGGAGTTTGAAACATTAAGGTTATTGTACAAACTACCAGAGCATACTTACTTTAAATATACACAAATTTGTGATTTTTTTGTAAGAAAATTAAAAATGAAAGAGATTCTGGATTCGGATTTTTGGCAATGTTTGTACAAAGGAGAGGAAAATCAAATAGTAACCATTAGTGAGGGATACAAATGCCTTACTGAAAATAAACCAGACGACTGTCCAAAAATAGCAGAGAAATGGGCCCTTTGCTTTCCAACAGGTATCACTTCGAATGAAATATCTTACTCCTTAAAGAAAATTGATACGCTGGTTCACTCTTCAAGCTTAAAACTGCAAGCATATAAAACAATCTGCCAACTTTACTACACTCCTCTGCAAATAAGCAAATGGTCCTTGAATAATGGTTCTAACGATCGAACCAAATGCCCCAAATGTCGTTTACAAGCGGCAGATCTAGAACACATGTTGGCTCTATGCCCTGCGCTAGCTTCATTTTGGAATAGTATAGGGAAGATATTGAGATTGAAATTGCTAATTGATGTACCTTTAACATCCAAAATGATACTGCTAGGTATACAGACTAACCCTACACCTTTTCAAGATTTAATTTTTATTGTGCTGGCATGTGCAAGGTTAGTTTTGGCCAGAGCTTGGATAGCTGATCAAGCACCTAATGTGAATGAATGGTGGTGCTTGGTTAAAGAGATACATCATATGGAGCTATCTTTAGCTAGGAAAAGAGGAGTGAAAGCAATGATTAAAGTAAAGAGAATATGGGGAGGCATGTTTTATATACCCGACACTAACTAACCTGTTTTGAAGTCGTGCTTAACTCAAATTCAGATAAGATTGTATTTATTTTTGTAAACCCTTTTTTTTACAATTATTTTTCATTTGTCTGTCGGAGAATTGACTATTACTTACTAGCTATGGTAAACTGCCTTTTGTAATAATCTTTAAAGACATTGGAAATTATGTACAACAAAATGTTGATTGTTCTGTTCAATTCTGCCTGTGATATCCATTAATAAAAAGGATTAAAACAAAAAAAAAAAACTCTCCATTACCCCAGAGAGAGTGATGCAAACCCTCCCCCTGGAAACTGCCAGATTTTTTCCACTCAGGAGAAAGAGGAGGAAGCCTTACTCCTCTGTCTACCTCTTAGAGGGGAATGGAAGTCACCCTTCTCTCATCCACCACACACTATTAGGTAGCTCTCCTAGTACTCTCCCACAGGAAGCCCAGCTCCTGCTTGCGGTGATGTCCACGGAGAGCGCAGTTCTTGTTTTTTGGTGGTCACACCACAACACAGCTCTGGGCTTCAGTGGTAAGATCCACCATAGGTAAACCTTCTGATTTAGAAGGTGTGATCAGCCACATGGCTGTGAGATCCATCGTCAATCCACAATTCTCGTTTGGAAATTGTAGTAATTGAATAACCTGTTGAAACTAGGTTGATCTTCAAGGAGAGATGCACTAGTGGGAAGGTGTATGTAGCGAAGAAAGGATTAAATATCTTGGGGTGGTACCACCAGGGGCTGTTTGGGATGACCTTCAGACCAGGCACCAAGGAACCAGTTTCTGTTGTTGATGAGAGTGTGCAGGGTGATGGCTTATCCCACTGGGCTCTTAGGTTTGGTAGTATGTTTGCTGACAAGTTGGGGCACATTAAAGGGTTCAAACAACTTATCAAAGTAAAGGAACAAATTGTTCCTGTAAAACATATATTGCGTAATGTTCCCTTTAGTGTCAGAGATGATTTAGCTGAAGAGCTCAAGAGGATGTATGAATCAGTGGTCATAAAGCCGGTGGAGTTATCTTTATGGTTGTCTCCATTGGTTGTGGCCTGCCAAAAATATGGGAGTCTCAGGGTTTGCATTGACTTGCGCCGTCTGAACAAATGGATATGGGTTGATTCGCATCCACTTCCCCGGACCGATGACATACTTTCCAAATTTGCAGGTTCCAAATTGTTTTCTAAGGTAGACTTATCTTCAGCATACCATCATTCGAAACACTCGAGGGATTCAGACGGATAATCGAGCAGGTATGCAAAATAGAATGATTGCTCTTCTTAGCCCTTCTCAAATGCATTTTTCAGTACCCAGCTGCTCTAGGATGTCGCATTCAGCCCCTGTTCCCATATTGCTTTGAGGTAAAAGTGTGGTCAGGAAAATAGTGGGATTGGATTGTAGTCTGAAATGGCGGGCACCAGGGAACAATTGAGGGGTACTTGTTATTTTTTATTGTGGCATTGCATCACTTCTAAAGTATTATTTAATTCTGCAACTATCTTCTTCCTGGCTTAATTGTGGTCTGACTCTGAGCATTCTTTTTGCGATAAACACAGTTAAGTTGTATTTTTCCAAATACTAGGCAGCTGCGTATTTGGACATTTAAAATGTACGCATTCAGTTTCCGTGCTCCTAATGCTCATCTGCAACAGCTGAATTGTAGTTTTATATTTTTTTCTGAGGCTTAATAAATGCAGCGCTTCAGGTCAAGATCTGCACCATATAACTGAAAACAACGTACTTTCCTCCTATTAGAGACTGCTAATTTCTAATAGCAAGAGAGTATGTTTTTTAGTCTCTAATAGGACATGGGTTTGTTTTTTCATTTTTACGGGGCAGAACTCGATCCAAAAGTTTTGGAGTTCTTTTACAAAGCTAAGCCACTGATCAGCCCCTGTACTGAGGAGGAGGGGGGGTGGGTTGAGGCACGGGTAGCTGGTCCCTGGCCTGAGAGGTCCTGACCAGGCCCGGACTGGCCGTTGCGGGCACCGGGCAATCCCCCGGTGCGCCGTAAGGGTGGGGGCCGGTTTTGGGCCCTGGGGGCCGTTTTTGCAGCATAGCTGCAAAATAGGCCCTGTAGCAAAATCGGCCGAAAACCGGCCCGGCAAAGAGCTCGGTCGCCCCCCCAGGGGGCCGGCCGAGCACTTTCCCAGGGCCGGTTTTGGTTCTCAGTCCGGCCCTGCTCCTGACTGGGGAGTGGGGGCTGCAGTGGGGCCCCTCAAGTTTCTTTACGGCACTGCTAAGAGGTAAACCACACAGGGCAGAAGATGAGCAAATAACGATTAATAGCAACCGGGGATATGGGGCATGTGTAAAGGTGTGTCCAGTCACCTTAGGAACATAAATATACACCACATTCTGTAGGCTGGTGCAAATTTATGGCCAGGTTTTAACCCCCGTGGGTGCACACCAGTTAGTGGCACCTGCTAAACATAGTCCAAATACCGTCTGATGGTTTACAAATACAAATTGACACATGGGGGGGACCAATCACTTTTGGAGTCTTTCTCGTTTCCTGGTGTAATCTAGGTGTTTGTTTGGAGCACTAGGGGCAGGATTACTCCAGTGGCCCAGGAGCACAGTACAAGCATTGTATACGCACTGACTCTTCAGTAATGCACATTTCACACCGTTGTAAGTTGAAGAGGTGCTCACTCATTTGCATGAGGGTGTGGCCTCATGTATCACCGTCCATCACCACCCCCTTTTGTACCGCTTTTGGCCACCATAAGTGTGGCAGGGTATGCTCAGACGTGAGTCCCTTGCTCACTTTGCCACTGGATTCAAGCAAGCCGGGCTGAAGACAGCTGGAATGCCAGAAACCGGTCCTCGGAAGCTTTTTTCCGGTCCAGGGAAGACATGGCTTGGCAGTTCGGGCTGGACTGTTCCCATGAGGCACAGGGTCAGTCTGATTTGCATATAGCCATGTTGGAACTGGGGTGGCAGAGTGGGCTAAAGAATGGTGATGGATTAAACCCAGATCTTTTGACTGGGTGTGAGTGTTTGATTGATTCAGATGCTCCGTCCATCACCACCCCCTTTTGTACCGCTTTTGGCCGCCATAAGTGTGGCAGGGTATGCTCAGACGTGAGTCCCTTGCTCACTTTGCCACTGGATTCAAGCAAGCCGGGCTGAAGACGGCTGGAATGCCAGAAACCGGTCCTCGGAAGCTTGTTTCCAATCCAGGGAAGACATGGCTTGGCAGTTCGGGCTGGACTGTTCCCATGAGGCACAGGGTCAGACTGATTTGCATATAGCCATGTTGGAACTGGGGTGGCAGAGTGGGCTAAAGAATGGTGATGGATTAAACCCAGATCCTTTGACTGGGTGTGAGTGTTTGATTGATTCAGATGCTCCGTCCATCACCACCCCCTTTTGTACCGCTCATGCAGACATGACCTTTTTTATTTTTTTGGGCATATGCACATTCGTTATATTACAAATGACAGCACGGCCAAGAGTGGTTTAAGTGTGACCTCTTTGATGCACTCTCCTTCAATGGTGTCTCTGTTCAAATGCTCTATTAGAAACACAGTGACACGTGTTGAAATAAAGATCCATGCCCAAGTAGATCACAAGAAACAACAATGATACCTGTTTCCTGGCATGTTTTGGTGGTTTACTGTCAATTGAAGACGCTGCTGATGTAATTTATTGTAACAATCCACCACTAGTATGTCAAATTGCCCTGCACAGGCCCATACGTTACTCGCAATGCATGGTCATGCTTGATAACACTCGGGAAGAGGAAGTGGCATCGGGTCCGGTGAAGCCCACAGGGGACCGGTGTACGAGCACAGTTAAAAGCATTAGACCTCAACTGCCACCTCTCTGAGAGAAGTTCAAGTAACATACCCGCCGCTTCGCATCTGCTTTCAAAATTAACTTCTAAAATTCCCAGATTCCCGTGGAGCAGACAGATTTGGTGTGGGAGAGATTCCCTTGAAAAGGGAAGCAACAAACAGCCGCAGGAGGAGAGACAATCGTCGCCAATATAAAGTTGATAAAAATTGTAATAAAATGAAGAATAGGACGTTTAAAGAAGCAAGGTGGGTTTATTAAACCTCATCCTAAAACAGCCAACAGCAACTGACAAAGTACAGAATTCTTATGAGGATTACATTCTGAAATATAAGAACACAGGTGAAGACTCATGAGTCTTAAAGGGGAAAGGGAGAGAACATCACACTATCCTTCACCTGGAGGTAGACCCACTGGTAAAACAGTAGTGATCAGTGATAAGTGGTGCTCAAGTGAGGTGAATTAAAATTGCCTGCATTACCAAACGTAAAAAATTTATACCGTTTGGAATTTAGGGAAATAAAAACAGTGTGGTGCGTAAGTAGGCAAGTTTCCAATCTAACGCACTCATTTGTCCATGTGAGTGGTCGACATGTTTCAGCCTCATATAAATGCCCAGCTGGGTCGGGGGGCTTTCTTCAGGACCTATAGTTGTGTAGGCTTGTTTAATTTACAGCCTAAAGAGCTAAATCATTTACTCACCAGTGTTTTTGTTACGGGTCATGTAGTACCTATAACTTTGAATCCCTAGTTCTGTGCTTCCTCGGGGGGCCGGCGGGCTTAGTAACCTGCTGGTGACTCTGGTTTCAGCGACTTGTGCTCGTTCTATAATCGGTGCCCCGGGTCGTAAGGAGACAATGCGAGACCAAGAAATAATCCAATTGCACTACAGCTTTATGTGGTGCAAGAAAATATGTGCTACCCCCCCCCCCTCGTGTGGTTTAAGTTGTGCCCAAGCATCTGAGAGCCCATTGTCTTGCATCATTTGAATAAGGGCCCAATGTACTTTTTGTTTCACCCTACATAATTACTTGGGTTCCCCTTCCATAGTCCCCCAATCCATACCGTTTATATTTAAATCACCACATACTGTGACTGGCAGAGGTAACTTGACCAGTTCTGACATCACCCGTAGATCCATAAATTGTGCAAAGTTAAATCCCTGCTATTGGCATTCAACAATCACCCAACAACCGAACCTATCAGCTGATCAAGTTTTAAATATAATCCTTCCAATCCTGCCCATTATTGCCACCCCATGCGTTCTAGTCCCCTGTGTGGTATGTGCAATCAATTGAAACCCCAGTCGTTCTAAAAGATTTTTCCTCGTCCCCTCAATATGTGTTTCTTGCATGCAGAGAATGTCAGCATGCAGCATCCTAAGCTGTTCCTTGACTCTTCGCCTTTTTGTCGGGTCAATCAGCCCACATATATTTATTGTTGCTATGTTCTAACCTTGCTGCTCTTCCTTGAGTGATGGTGCTATTTTGTTTTTTTACTCCCGAACCATCGCACAGGGTGGCCCTCCTGCCACCTTGTACCCCAGCCCCCTTCCTATAAAACCCTCCCCCACCCACCTGCCCCACCTACATTGTGAGACAAGCAGACCTAAGGTCTATGTGATGGAGCCTGCAAGTAAGCCCCCCCTTGCTGCCATCGTACAATTTCACCTTTCCTTTTTTTCCCACCCACCCATTATTTATTTTATTTTGTTTTTTATCTCACCTTTTTAAACAGTGCTACCTCCTTATAAGCCCTTCTATACTGCAATTGACTCCCAGTGCCATCCCCTTAGAGCCCCCCGGGCAGCCCTACTTACAGCTTCATTGCTATCAAGCCAGATAGACCGAGATTAACCACTATCATTAAGCTTTCAGTTTGTCCATATATTCTTTAGCTTGTATGTCTGAGGTGAAGACTTTTGTAGTGTTCTTGTTTATGATATTCAGCCGAGCTGGGTTCATTAGATAAGGTTCTGCCCCTAAGGTTTAGCATGGTTGTATCAGTTCCCTTAACCTCCAGCGCCTTTCCACCATGACATGGCAGAAATCTGATGAGCCAGCCTGGCATTTGGTCGTTCCTTTGCATATACTTCCTCCCGGAGTAAATACTTCCTGAAGTATATTAATATTGCATAGCAGTGCATTCTCTGCCAGGCTGACTAGGTTTCTTGAAGCTCAACAGGAAAGAGGGAACCCTTTGCATTTCTGTTTCCCAACTCCAATGGTGAAGCTCGGGAATGGCTTCTTTCATTAACTTCAGCATATAGGCCTATATATCATTGCCCTCCACACCTTCTTTAATACCAGGTATCCACGGGTTGTTACGCCTTCCATCTTCCATTGGAAATCAGCGAACTGGGCTGCTTGGATTTCTGTCTGTTCCTGCGCCCTGGTCATATCATCTTCCAGCGTAGCAGTTCTTTCCTCAACCGTCACCTACTTTGTATTTATGTCCGTGCAGGCTTTAGCCATTTTCCTCACAGCGCCCTGAGGTTTCTTTGTTGCCAACCGATTTTTCTTCCCATCCATTCGGCTCCCTTCTTGGAACTGCTTGATGGATTCATAAATTAATTTCAGGGTGGGTTCTTCAGCTTTTTGAGTTCTTGTGTTCTTAAGGACTGCTTTAACCCCTTCGCTGCTAGGCCTTTTCCCCTCCTGTGCTGAGCCCTTTTTTGGCAATTTGGGGTAGTGCGCGCTTAGGCCCCTGTAACTTTTTGACCACATAAGGTATCCACGCCAAATTTGCGTCCTTTTCTTCCAACATCATGTGGAATCCAAAGGTGCCCAGGGTTTCTGGATTCTCTTGGAGGGGTCCCAGAAAGTAACCAAAATATAGTGATTTTTTTGTTTTTTTCAGAAAAATTGGAAAAACGGGCTGCAAATGAAAGCCTCTGGGTTTTTCCCTAAAAACGTTATCAAAAAAGGGTTTGTGGGGCTGAAATCTCCATTTTCATAGCTTTTAGGGAATAACAGTCTTTTGTCAGAGAACCGACATTTTTCACACAGTATTGGCATTTTTCTGTGACATAGCCTATTTTTGCTATTTTTAGAGCTTTCTACCTCCTTCCAGTTAATGGTAGAAAAGAGTTTGAAAGCAATAATGGATCCTGGAATGCTGTACATTTTCGAAAAGTACACAAAATTCTGAATTCTGAAAGGGGTCATTTGTCTAAATCCATGAAGGTTTCTTTATAGAAACTAACAGTTAAATATCGAAGAAAATGAAAATTTGTTTAAAAAAACAGCCTTTTGTCTCAACGTTTTCACCTATAACTTTTTCTAATTTTGAGAACTCTTGGAAAGCAATATACCGTTATGTCCGGTAGACCTTCCTGGTTGTGGGGATATATAGGACTTGTAGTGTCACCAAGAACCCGACAAACCCAGATCCAAAAACTGAGGAGCAACTTGCAATGGTATTTTTTCATTTACCGGGTATAGAGCACTTTGTTTTGGAAAATGTATACATGGAAAAATCTGTATGAAAGTCACCTATGTATTTCTGAATTGGGTACAAATTATAGAGTTCAGAAACAGTATATAATTGATAATTTTCAAAATTGGGAATACTCATACTAGCATGAGAATTATTGGTCATTTTTCAAACAAAATTTTTTTTAAACACAATGTGTTTCATTGAAAGGGAGAAATGCATGAAAGCTCAATGGGTAATAACAGTTAATTTACAAATTTGAATTACCTCAATTCTCCCGATAAAAACGGTACCTCACTTGTGTGGGTTGGCCTTGTGCCTGCGACAGGAAACGGCGAAAAATGCAACGTGCTCACACCTACATTTTGCAGTTACAAATTGACCCTTTTTTGGCAAAGTGCCTACCTGTAGTTTTGGCACCCTAGCTCTGCCGGCATCTAGGGAAACCTTGCAAACCTATACATTTTTGAAAAGTAGACACCCAGGGGAACTCAGGGTGGGGTGACTCCTCTGCCTACCCCCAGGTTTTGTTACCCAGAATCCCTTGCAAAGATAAGATTTTGTCAAAAAAAACACATTTTCCTGACATTTCAGTGGTGGAAAGTTCTGGAATCTGCGTGGATCAACAAATTTCCACCCACCCAGCGTTCCCCCATGTCTCCCGGGAAAAATGGTACCTCACTTGCCTGGGTAGGCATAGTGGCTGCGACAGGAAACAGCGCAAAACGCAACATGGTCGCACCTCAATTTTCCTGTGAAATTTTGAGCTCTTTGGACAAAGAGACTACCTTTAGTTTTTGCGCCCTGGCTCTGCCTGCACCTAGGAAAACCTAGCAAACCTATACATTTTTGAAAAGTAGACACCCAGGGGAATTCAGGATGGGGTGACTCCTCTGCCTACCCTCAGGTTTTGTTACCCAGAATCCCTTGCAAAGCTAAGATTTTGACAAAAAAAACAAATTTTCCTGATATTTCTGTGGTGGAAAGTTCTGGAATCTGCGTGGATCAACAAATTCCCACCCACCCAGCGTTCCCCCATGTCTCCCGGGAAAAATGGTACCTCACTTGCGTGGGTAGGCATAGTGGCTGCGACAGGAAACAGCGCAAAACGCAACATGGTCGCACCTTAATTTTCCTGTGAAATTTTGAGCTCTTTGGACAAAGAGACTACCTTTAGTTTTTGCGCCCTGGCTCTGCCTGCACCTAGGGAAACCTAGCAAACCTATACATTTTTGAAAAGTAGACACCCAGGGGAATTTAGGATGGGGTGACTCCTCTGCCTACCCTCAGGTTTTGTTACCCAGAATCCCTTGCAAAGCTAAGATTTTGACAAAAAAAAAACATTTTCCTGACATTTCTGTGGTGGAAAGTTCTGGAATCTGCGTGGATCAACAAATTTCCACCCACCCAGTGTTCCCCCATGTCTCCCGGGAAAAATGGTACCTCACTTGCGTGGGTAGGCATAGTGGCTGCGGCAGGAAACAGCGCAAAACGCAACATGGTCGCACCTCAATTTTCCTGTGAAATTTTGAGCTCTTTGGACAAAAAGACTACCTTTAGTTTTTGCGCCCTGGCTCTGCCAGCACCTAGGGAAACCTAGCAAACCTATACATTTTTAAAAAGTAGACACCCTGGGGAATTCAGGATGGGGTGACTCTTCTGCCTACCCCCAGGTTTTGTTACCCAGAATCCCTTGCAAAGCCAAGATTTTGACAAAAAAAACACATTTTCCTGACATTTCTGTGGTGGAAAGTTCTGGAATCTGCGTGGATCAACAAATTTCCACCCACACAGCGTTCCCCCATGTCTCCCGGGAAAAATGGTACCTCACTTGCGTGGGTAGGCATAGTGGCTGCGACAGGATACAGCGCAAAATGCAACATGGCCGAACCTCAATTTTCCAGTGAAATTTTGAGCTTCTTGGACAAAAAGACTACCTTTAGTTTTTGCGCCCTGGCTCTGCCAGCACCTAGGGAAACCTAGCAAACCTATACATTTTTGAAAAGTAGACACCCAGGGGAATTCAGGGTGGGGTGACTCCTCTGCCTACCCCCAGGTTTTGTTACCCAGAATCCCTTGCAAAGCTAAGATTTTGACAAAAAAAAACACATTTTCCTGACATTTCTGTGGTGGAAAGTTCTGGAATCTGCGTGGATCAACAAATTTCCACCCACCCAGCGTTCCCCCATGTCTCCCGGGAAAAATGGTACCTCACTTGCCTGGGTAGGCATAGTGGCTGCGACAGGAAACAGCGCAAAACGCAACATGGTCGAACCTCAATTTTCCAGTGAAATTTTGAGCTTTTTGGACAAAAAGACTACCTTTAGTTTTTGCGCCCTATCTCTGCCAGCACCTAGGGAAACCTAGCAAACCTACACATTTTTGAAAAGTAGACACCCAGGGGAATTCAGGGTGGGGTGACTCCTCTGCCTACCCCCAGGTTTTGTTACCCAGAATCCCTTGCAAAGCTAAGATTTTGACAAAAAAAACACATTTTCCTGACATTTCTGTGGTGGAAAGTTCTGGAATCTGCGTGGATCAACAAATTTCCACCCACACAGCGTTCCCCCATGTCTCCCGGGAAAAATGGTACCTCACTTGCGTGGGTAGGCATAGTGGCTGCGACAGGAAACAGCGCAAAACGCAACATGGTCGAACCTCAATTTTCCAGTGAAATTTTGAGCTTCTTGGACAAAAAGACTACCTTTAGTTTTTGCGCCCTGGCTCTGCCAGCACCTAGGGAAACCTAGCAAACCTATACATTTTTAAAAAGTAGACACCCTGGGGAATTCAGGATGGGGTGACTCTTCTGCCTACCCCCAGGTTTTGTTACCCAGAATCCCTTGCAAAGCCAAGATTTTGACAAAAAAAACACATTTTCCAGACATTTCAGTGGTGGAAAGTTCTGGAATCTGCGTGGATCAACAAATTTCCACCCACCCAGCGTTCCCCCATGTCTCCCGGGAAAAATGGTACCTCACTTGCGTGGGTAGGCATAGTGGCTGCGACAGGATACAGCGCAAAACGCAACATGGTCGAACCTCAATTTTCCAGTGAAATTTTGAGCTTCTTGGACAAAAAGACTACCTTTAGTTTTTGCGCCCTGGCTCTGCCAGCACCTAGGGAAACCTAGCAAACCTATACATTTTTGAAAAGTAGACACCCAGGGGAATTCAGGGTGGGGTGACTCCTCTGCCTACCCCCAGGTTTTGTTACCCAGAATCCCTTGCAAAGCTAAGATTTTGACAAAAAAAAACACATTTTCCTGACATTTCTGTGGTGGAAAGTTCTGGAATCTGCGTGGATCAACAAATTTCCACCCACCCAGCGTTCCCCCATGTCTCCCGGGAAAAATGGTACCTCACTTGCCTGGGTAGGCATAGTGGCTGCGACAGGAAACAGCGCAAAACGCAACATGGTCGAACCTCAATTTTCCAGTGAAATTTTGAGCTTTTTGGACAAAAAGACTACCTTTAGTTTTTGCGCCCTATCTCTGCCAGCACCTAGGGAAACCTAGCAAACCTACACATTTTTGAAAAGTAGACACCCAGGGGAATTCAGGGTGGGGTGACTCCTCTGCCTACCCCCAGGTTTTGTTACCCAGAATCCCTTGCAAAGCTAAGATTTTGACAAAAAAAACACATTTTCCTGACATTTCTGTGGTGGAAAGTTCTGGAATCTGCGTGGATCAACAAATTTCCACCCACACAGCGTTCCCCCATGTCTCCCGGGAAAAATGGTACCTCACTTGCGTGGGTAGGCATAGTGGCTGCGACAGGATACAGCGCAAAACGCAACATGGTCGAACCTCAATTTTCCAGTGAAATTTTGAGCTTCTTGGACAAAAAGACTACCTTTAGTTTTTGCGCCCTGGCTCTGCCAGCACCTAGGGAAACCTAGCAAACCTATACATTTGTGAAAAGTAGACACCCAGGGGAATTCAGGGTGGGGTGACTCCTCTGCCTACCCCCAGGTTTTGTTACCCAGAATCCCTTGCAAAGCTAAGATTTTGACAAAAAAAACACATTTTCCTGACATTTCTGTGGTGGAAAGTTCTGGAATCTGCGTGGATCAACAAATTTCCACCCACACAGCGTTCCCCCATGTCTCCCGGAAAAAATGGTACCTCACTTGCGTGGGTAGGCATAGTGGCTGAGACAGGAAACGGTTCAAATCGTACGGTTGTGAATTTACAATAACCAATAGCAACATTACCTTTTTTTTTGGGGGGGGGGACTGAGTTTTTGGACCGGGGCTCAGCGGGCATCTTTGGAAAGTTCCAAACCCAAACAGTTCTGAAAACTAGACACCCAGGGGAGTCCAGGGAGGTATGGCATGCGTGGGTCCCCCAATGTTTTCCTACCCAGAAATCCCTGCAAACCATAAATTTTGGTTAAAAAAACAGTTTTCCAAACATTTTTGCGTGGGATCTCCGTGTCGGCACAAATGTCCAACCACCCAGCGTTCCCCTTGTTCTCCCGAGTTAAATGATACCTCACTTGTGTGGGTGGGCCCAAGGCCTGTGTCTAAGGCAGTGGGGCTTAATTTGTAAAACATAAATACTACTTTTTCAAAAGTCATTTTCGGACTGTTCTGCTTTGGGGCACCCACACAAGTGAGGTATCCTTTTACTCGGGAGAACAAGGTGAACGCTGGGTGGTAGGACATTTTTGCCGACACGGAGATCCCACGCAAAAAAGTTTGGAAAAGTGATATTTTTACCTAATTTTAAGGTTTGCAAGGAGTTCTGGGTAGGAAAACATTGGGGGACCTACGCATGCCATACCTCCCTGGACTCCCCCGGGTGTCTAGTTTTCAGAACTGTTTGGGTTTTGTACTTTCCAAAGAATACCACCGAGCCCCGGGCCAAAAACTCAGGTGCCCCCCCCCAAAATCAAGGTTGTTTTGTAATTGGCTATTGTAAATGCACCACCGTACGATTTGAACAGTTTCCTGTTGCAGCCACTATGCCTACCCACGCAAGTGAGGTACCATTTTTATCGGGAGACCTTGGGGAACGCTGGGTGGGCGGAAATTTGTGTGAGCCCAGTGACGCCACGCTTTCCCACACAAAAAAAGTGTGAAAAAACGGATTTTTTCAACATAAATTGAGGTTTGCAAGGGATTCTGGGTAAAGGAACGTTGGAGGATCCACGCAAGCCATACCTCCTTGGAAGCCCCCGGGTGTCTACTTCTCAGAAATGTGTGGGTTTGGTAGGTTTCCCTAGATGGGCGTCTAGCACGGGGCCAAAAACCCAGGTAACCCCTCTTGCAAAAGCTGGTGGTATTGAATACCACCAGCTTTTGCAAGAGGGGTTACCTGGGTTTTTGGCCCCGTGCTAGACGCCCATCTAGGGAAACCTACCAAACCCACACATTTCTGAGAAGTAGACACCCGGGGGCTTCCAAGGAGGTATGGCTTGCGTGGATCCTCCAACGTTCCTTTACCCAGAATCCCTTGCAAACCTCAATTTATGTTGAAAAAATCCGTTTTTTCACACTTTTTTTGTGTGGGAAAGCGTGGCGTCACTGGGCTCACACAAATTTCCGCCCACCCAGCGTTCCCCAAGGTCTCCCGATAAAAATGGTACCTCACTTGCGTGGGTAGGCATAGTGGCTGCAACAGGAAACTGTTCAAATCGTACGGTGGTGCATTTACAATAGCCAATTGCAAAACAACCTTGATTTTGGGGGGGGGGGGGGGGCACCTGAGTTTTTGGCCCGGGGCTCGGTGGTATTCTTTGGAAAGTACAAAACCCAAACAGTTCTGAAAACTAGACACCCGGGGGAGTCCAGGGAGGTATGGCATGCGTAGGTCCCCCAATGTTTTCCTACCCAGAACTCCTTGCAAACCTTAAAATTAGGTAAAAATATCACTTTTCCAAACTTTTTTGCGTGGGATCTCCGTGTCGGCAAAAATGTCCTACCACCCAGCGTTCACCTTGTTCTCCCGAGTAAAAGGATACCTCACTTGTGTGGGTGCCCCAAAGCAGAACAGTCCGAAAATGACTTTTGAAAAAGTAGTATTTATGTTTTACAAATTAAGCCCCACTGCCTTAGACACAGGCCTTGGGCCCACCCACACAAGTGAGGTATCATTTAACTCGGGAGAACAAGGGGAACGCTGGGTGGTTGGACATTTGTGCCGACACGGAGATCCCACGCAAAAATGTTTGGAAAACTGTTTTTTTAACCAAAATTTATGGTTTGCAAGGATTTCTGGGTAGGAAAACATTGGGGGACCCACGCATGCCATACCTCCCTGGACTCCCCTGGGTGTCTAGTTTTCAGAACTGTTTGGGTTTGGAACTTTCCAAAGATGCCCGCTGAGCCCCGGTCCAAAAACTCAGTCCTCCCCCCCCCATAAAAAGGTAATGTTGCTATTGGTTATTGTAAATTCACCACCGTACGATTTGAACCGTTTCCTGTCGCAGCCACTATGCCTACCCACGCAAGTGAGGTACCATTTTCCCGGGAGACCTGGGGGAACGCTGGGAGGGAGGAAATTTGGGTGAGCCCAGTGATGGCACGCTTTCCAACACAAACATTGCTGAAAAAATTGTTTTTTTAACTAATATTGAGGTTTGCAGGGGATTCTGGGTAAAGGAACGTTGGAGGATCCACACAAGCCATAGCTCCTTGAAAGCACCTAGGTGTCTACAATTAAAAAATGTATGGTTTTGGTAGGTTTCCCTAGTAGCCCATCAATTCCAAACACATACACACATACTGGTTGGATTTGGCACGAGGGCAAGTGATGGTTCAGTATATAAAAACATTAACAAGAGATTTCCCAAAAAAGAAATGCACTGTCAATTACATGGACAAAGAAACTGAACCAATTACTTGCAGCTCGTGAGCTGTAAAGCCAGCGTCAAGGCACCAACCGCTTTACAGGCCATTAACACTCCTTTCATACCTAAAACAAAGAAAAACAATCACACCACCATGCACAAAAGGAACACATCACAACATTTACAAAAAAAAAAACAGAGCACCCGTACTGAAAAATATAAAAATTAAAAAAAAACAGCAAACAAATCCTCAAACACACACACTGGTTGGATTTAGCACGAGGGTGAGTGAAGGTTCAGCATATACAATTCAATTAGCAAGCAAATTCACAAATAATGAAATGCACTGCTAATAATTGAGAGAACGAGAAACTGAACCATTGACTCACAGCTCGTGAGCTGTAAAGCCACGACAAGGCACCAACCTCTTTACAGGCCATTCACACACCTTTCATACATGTGACACATACAAAACATTCACACCGCCAGCCGCAGGCCCTTCACATCAAAACACTCACACCAGCAGACAGCGCCATTCAAGGACCCATCACATTCACACGCCCACATTCCAGACACAGCAAATACACAAATTGATGGACTGGGTGGAGTGGCACTCAGCTAGCACTGTGTGTAGTGACCATCAGAAAGTAAATACTCACACACCGCCAGCCAAGCGCAAGTCCACCAACACCACCAACCAAGCACTTGTCCACACTCACCGCCAGCCAAGCACCTAACCTTGCACACAAACACCAAAGCACCATCCATTCACACCGCCAGCCGAGCACCAATCCTTGCACACAACCAGCAAAGCTCCATGCACTCACACCGACAGCCAAGCACCTAACCATGCACTCCGCCAGCCAAGCAAAAATCCACGCACCCCCCAAGCACAACTCCAATCCATGCACTATGCCAGCCAAGCACCAGTTCACGCACACCACCAGCCAAGCGCCATCCACTCACACCACCAGCCAAGCACCTAACCATGCACTCCGCCAGCCAAGCAAAAATCCACGCACCCCCCAAGCACAACTCCAACCCATGCACTATGCCAGCCAAGCACCAGACCACGCACACCACCAGCCAAGCGCCATCCACTCACACCACCAGCCAAGCACCTAACCATGCACTCCGCCAGCCAAGCAAAAATCCACTCACCCCCCAGCACAACTCAAATCCATGCACTATGCCAGCCAAGCACCAGACCACGCACACCACCAGCCAAGCGCCATCCACTCACACCACCAGCCAAGCACCTAACCATGCACTCCGCCAGCCAAGCAAAAATCCACTCACCCCCCCAGCACAACTCAAATCCATGCACTATGCCAGCCAAGCACCAGACTACGCACACCACCAGCCAAACGCCAGTCCACGCACACAGACAATCCAAGCATAATGCAGCACACACCACCATCGAAATTAGATTTTTTTTAAGAAATACCACAAATCAAATGATGAAACCTACAAATCTGCTAACACAAAGTCAAAAACTAAATGCTGTGCACCAATGCACACCTTAAAGCAGACTAAAAATATTACAGAATACAGACCAGACAGTACACTTACAAGCTCAATGAAACTCCCAAAACTTCTTTTGTGTGTGGTACGATTTAAAACAAGCTGGCACACACAATCCAGGTTTTGAAGGACAGTCAGGGCAGTACAAACGAGACTCCCTCCGCACTTCTCTTCGCCAACAGACTCTACATCTTTTAGTGGGATTGTCTTTTGCAGTTGTGGGAGGAATGTATTCTGGAAAGTGGCGATCTTTCAGTCTGGCAACTTCCTCCACCACTCCAAATCTTGGGACACTTGCCTGTTCCACTAGTACAAGGCTGCCTATTATACTCTCCTGAAACTTAACAAAAGGCATCTTTACCTCAGGACAAGATTTCTGGAACACAACGAAAGCATTAAAGGATGCCAAGTGGAAAAGATGAATAGCCAACTTCTTGTACCAAATGTAAGACTTTCGTAGAGCAGCATAAGGTTCCAACCTCTGATCTACTCTGTCAACACCACCCATGTACTTATTGTACTGTAAAATGCACACAGGTTTACGCACTTCAGCACGCTCACCCCAAACAGGCAGAGCTTCAGTGCTTTCATCATGGATTGTAGTCAGCATGTACACATCTCTCCTGTCACAAAACTTCACAGCTAGAAGCTTACCACATCGCAATGCAGTAGACTGTCCCCGCACAAGCCTTTTGCAAACAAGTTCAATAGGGAAACCTTTCCGGTTACTGCGCATCGTGCCACAAGCAACAGTGCCCACTTTGGCCAATTCCTTGAACAAACGCACACTAGTGTAGAAGTTATCTACATATAAATGGTGGCCTTTGTTAAATAATCGTCTGCCTAGTTCCCACACAATTTTCTCAGTCACTCCAAAAGTGGACGGACAAGCAGAAGTGTTAATGCTGGAATCCTTACCGGTGTACACCCTGAAATTATAAACGTATCCAGTCTCACTGTCACACAGCATATACAGTTTGATTCCATAGCGTGCCCTCTTACTAGGAATGTATTGCCTAAAAACCAAGCGGCCCTTGAACAATACCAAAGACTCATCCACAGCTATTTGTTTTCCAGGAGCAAAGATCTCAGAAAAACGATCAACAAAGTGATCAAGGACAGGCCGAATCTTAAAAAGACGGTCACAATCAGGGTGATCACGTGGCAACGCTAAATCATTATCAACGAAATGCATCATGCGAAGAAGAAGCATATACCGATCACGAGTCATAACTGCTGGAAATATGGATGTTGCCATCAAGGGACTAGTGGACCAATAAGAAGACATTGATGGCTTCCTTAGCAAGCCCGTCAAAAAAATTAATCCCAAAAACTTCTTCATCTCTTCAACATATGTGGGAGTCCAATAGGTAGCTCTAGAATGGGGCTTAAGGCTGGCACTGTGTTCCCTCAAATACTGCTCTGCATACAAATTAGTTTGCTCCACAATCTCTTGCAAAAACTCATCGTCAAAAAACAATTGAAAAAATTGAATTGGCAGAAAATTGTCAGTATTCACTCTACACCCTGGAACACCAGTGAAGTCTGGCAATTCAGGCTGCACCATGCCAGGGGCAACCCAGACGTCATCACTAATATCGGAAGAAGAAGCCACCCTAGCCTGCAGCCCAGCTGCCTCTTGCTGCACTACATCAACGGGAACACTAGCATCCCCAGCTGCCTCTTGCATCTCAACATCAACAGAGGAACTCGCCTCCCCAGATGCCACTTGCTGCTCAACAATAACAGAAAGACTAGCAGCACCAGATGCCTCATGCTGCTCTACAACAGGAAGACTAGCAGCACCAGATGCCTCATGCTGCTCTACAACAGGAAGACTAGCAGCACCAGATAACCCTTGGCGAACAACAGCAATGTGAAGCTTTTTGGGCGCAGCCTTTACCACACTTGCCTCTTCCCGACGAGAAAGTAAGCGAAACCTTAAGGACCTAGGCAGCCGCTCAGATGGCTCTTGCCTCTCTACCGGCACATCAATGTCCCTCTCTACCACAGGCACTTCATCAGCACTAGAAGAATCATCATCCGATGAAGAAGATACCATGCGAAGAGAAAACTCACTGCCTGAATCTTCAGCAGCTTCCTCATGCTCCGAATCGGAGTCAGTGTCTGGACCATGCTCAGAGGAAGACTCAAAAAGCAAACTAACAACGTGCTGAGCAGTCATCCTGCGAGCAGCCATTATCCTAACAAAGCAAGAAGACTACACACACAAGTGAACAACAAGCTACACTGTGCAAAGTAAGAAGTAAACAAGGTAGAGTCTTCACACAAAGATCAATACACTTTAAAAACAATTCAAATCTAACCAAATATAAGAACACTCACCAGCACCTACTCTGCTGAAACACAGCAAAAATAAAGGAAATCCCACTAGAAAGAAACAAAAGTATAGATTAGACAAAGTACACATCAAGCAGCAATACCAAAAAAAAAGGTAACAAACAAGAACCACAAAGCCACACAAACAGCAATAACTAGACTTTTCATAAAAACACATTCATCTAGGGAAAGTAGTACAAAAAACCTTTACTTACCAAGCACATGCAACTACACAGGCTGCAAAACCAGCAGTAACTGAACCACAACCTACACCAATACAAACAGCAAAAGCCTGGATCAAAAACAAAGAGGAAATAAAATTAATACTACATTTCACAAACAAATGAACAAACAACACACAAATTTACCCACAAAATCACATCCACACAGATGGGCCATCAAAAAGGGCAAAACGGACAAAAGTACGGGTTGATTTGCCCACCGGGGGGGCAGAAAATCTAAGTTAAAAATCCAACCCACCAGGAAGCGACCCTTGCAAAAGGGGTCACTTCCTACAATCTAAAATAAAATCCCTGGTGCTAGTGGGGGCATTTCTACCGCACAATCGCAATGCTGTGCGCGACCGTGAGGCAGAAATGCCCTGGAAAGAGACATCAGGAGAGAGGAAAATCACTTGCCTCTCCCCTGATGCCTCTTTGCGGCCCCCCCCCCCCAACACTCTCAAAAACAACTTAACACCTCCAGGCGCAGGAAGCAAATGGCTTCCCGAACGCCTGGGAATCCCTGAAGATGTTGACGCGTGCTGTGCGCGCTGACGTCCTCAGGGATTCTCATGGGGATGGGGGCAGCAGAATTAATGTGGTTAACTGTGATGCTGGACAGAGGCACTTGCATCCTTAATATAATAATCCTCTGAGGATGAATACATATTTGCTTGGCGGCCCCTGGCAGGGATTTTGCGGTCTCCAGCTTTGTTCCACTTCATAAAACCCTGATCCTCCCCCCTCATGAGCTACGGATGGCTCCACCCCGCCCGGAGCCCCTCTTCTGGGGGCCCCCTTCCTACGCTCCCTGCCCAGGGCCGCCATGAGCCTAGAGCCGCCCCTGTCCACCTGTCCTTCCTTCCTCAGTAGCTGTGTGTGGTAAGAGCAGGGAGGAATCAAGAACAAGCTGTACTCCCCCTCCACCAACCCGGCTCAGCCAGATCTCAGCTCCAGATCAATGTGACCCAGCAGAAGCCGCCTCCACAGCGTAGGAGAACTGAACGGTGACAAACTCCTCCTACTGCTATAGGTGTGGAGGTGCAGAGACCGCCCCCTGCCCTTTCTGGGTGCACCGGATGGGGAGGCTGCTGGTGATGAGCAGCCAGTCAGCTACAATATTGTAAAGGGGTGAGGTAGTGCACCTCTGGAATAACTGAAGCTCAAGGGTAGGGTGTTTGGCACTGGGCTGAAGGATGCAACTCAGGGGTAGAATGTTCACTTTGGGGGAAGCTGGGACTCAGAGGTAAAGTTTGTGGCACTCAGGTGAAGTTTGCACTTGAGGGGCACCAGGGTCCCATTGTGGAGCTGAGGAGTGAAGTTTGGACCAACGAGGCAGATTCTGAAACTCACAGGTTCCATTGCTTCGCTGGTGTAAATGCTGCTTGGCACAATCTTACTCTCTGGGGTAGACAGAGCTCACAGACCCAGGGGCCAGTGTGCTGTTCGGGGGTCAAGGGCTCCTGTCCAGCCAGAGTTATGGTTTCCAGGCATTTCAGAGTTTGATGGAAGAAAAGCACCTCCGCTGCGTCTCGTCTTCCTCTCCAGGGCATTGCCCCTTTCTCCCTCCCACTTTCCAGGAGATTTCCTTCCTTTCTCCAGGCCCCCTGCTCATTCTCAGTACTACGCCCCTTCCTCTATCTTTTGCCTGTGACTGGCCTTCCCGCCATGGGGGTTTCAGATCCACATACACGTGCCTGTTTGTGGATTGGTGCAATTTACATTTAGTGCACCTATTTCTGGTTAGTGGCTCACATGTTTGTAATGTAGCATTTGTTCCTCGTGCTTCTGGTGTGGGCTGAAGCACTGCTGCCTTTGTGTTTATATCCCACATACTGGGAAGAAACGTAAAAACAAACTTAGCTCCCCTTTGGCAGCACACTGTTCCTTCCCCACCCACGAAATTGGCAAATAATAAAAAAAAAAGTTAAATCCCTAGCATTCCAGCTGCACGATCGCACGATCGTGCAGCAGGAATGCTCTAAAGTTGCATCGAGGGAAAGGAAAAGCCTTTCCTTTCCCTCGATGCAAGTTTCAAAACGATCCCCCCCGCCCCAGCCACAAAACATACCTCTTTTCACGAAGACGCGCAGGAAGCAAATGGCTGCCCTGCGCGTCGGTAAACAAAAGGAACCCCCGGTGACGTCAGCGCGCCTCGCGCGCTGACGTCATTGATGACGCGGGCGGGGAGGGCGGGGGGAGGCAGGGAAAGGTCTTCCCCTGCCATCCCCGCAGAAAAGAAAAAAATCCGGCAGACTCGGGAGGAGCGCTGGCGCTTCCCCCGAGGGTGGGGCTCATGACGAGCTGGGCTCGTCATCAGTGTTTGAGGAGGCTACACCATGACGAGCCCAGCTCGTCATCAGCCCCGAAGGGGTTAAGTCATGTTTTTTCCCCTCAACTACTGAATTTCTCTTAGGATGGTAGGGGGAGGAGTACCGCAAGATCACACCCTCATTTCCCATGCCTTCTGTGTAAGCTCGAGAGCTAAACGCTGGTCCCTGGTCGGAATCTAGTGTGCCAATAGTGTATGTCCCGATGAAAACTCGCAAATCCTTTATAACAGTTCTGGCGTCAGCCGAGCGTTGTGGCCAAACCCACAGGAATCTGGACCATGAATCCACTGCCACCAAGATGTACTTGTAAGCCCCATCTGAGTGTAAGTGGCCGCAGTGGACCAAATAACATGCTACGGTGGAACCTTTCATCTGCTGGCAGATATTGCATTTAAGGACAGCCTCCTTGGTCTGTTTGGTAAGACATGGCCATCAATAACGATTCTTTAGTAATGATACTATAGCTGTAATCCCTGCGTGAGCTGAGCCCAGACCCTCAAGTGTAGCTGGTATCAATCCCAATCTGCAATCAGTTTTTGGTATTACTCTATCCCTCACTCCTGGAATCTGAGCATACGGTATGTTTTGTGCTTCTGACTTATAGGAGTACTTGACTTGAAAGCATTTCAGCAAATGGGTGTCGTTGCAGGCCGAATTGACAGCCACCATGATTTCTCTGTCTAATCTCATACTAAAATGAGTGATTGCAGCAACAGCAGCACTGCGGACTGTTGTCTTTGCGGCCTCATCGGCCATAGAATTCCCTTCAAAGTGAATGCCAACACGCTGATAACTCAATGTAATCAATCAATCAATTAAAAAATCATCTGTAGAGCGCACTACTCACCCGTAAAGGTCTCATGGCGCTAAGGAGGGGGTGGGGAGGCAGCTACTTGTCAAACAGCCATGTCTTGAGGTGTCTCCTGAAGGTCAGCAGGTCTTGGGTCTGACGCAGATGGGCGGGGAGGGTGTTCCATGTCTTTGCGGCAAGGTAGGAGAATGACCGGTGGTCGTTTGGCGGATGCTTGGGACGGTGGCAAGGTCGGCAGAGTGAAGCTGGCGGTTTGGGGTGTAGAAGGACATTCGTTAAAGTATGCTGGTCCGGCATTGTGGAGTGCTTTGTTAGCGTGGGTGAGGAGTATGAAGGTGATCCTCTTGTTGACCGGGAGCCAGTGTAGATCTTTTAGGTGTGTGGTGATGTGGCTGTGGCGAGAGAGTCCGAGGAAGAGGCATGCAGAGGCGTTCTGTATGCGTTGGAGTCTCTTCTGGAGGGTAGTCGTGGTTTCTGCATAGAGGGTGTTGCCATAGTCCAGCCTGCTGCTGACCAGTGCTTGGGTTACCGTTCTCCTGGCTTTGGTGGGGATCCATCTGTAGATTTGGCAGAGCATTTGGAGGGTGTTGAAGCAGGAGAATGAGACGGTGTTGACTTGCTGGGTCATAGAGAGCGTTTAATCCAGAATGAACCCTAGATTGCGTGCATGGTTTTTATTTTTTTTTATTGCAAGGTCATATAGATATCTTCAACAACAGTACATATCTGTGCCTACAACCCTGAGGCCGGCATATAATGCGTCATATGGATGGTCCAATTACATACATTCAGGCCTTCCCCGGTCGTTGTTGCACTATCGGTCAATTAGGTTATTTGATCAATAGGAACGGATTCAATACATACAGAAATTCAACTTGCATTTTGTGTTTTATGTGTAACTAAGAAACTCCACACATGACTCGGTATAAATACACTTTATGTATACTGTGCTGCCCTGAGTGGTCGCTCCCCTGTCTCTCTGCCGAGACGCGGTATCGTTGCACTGTGCTGCATTGTGATTAACTGTATTATTTGCGCCTGGAACTTAATTGCATTTACCTCGCTTGGTTGTTGCATAGCTGGCTTGTTCTATATCTGACTTGTAGTTCAGTTCATTGCGCGATATCCCCCGGCGCCCTGCTCTGCTCCCCCCTCCATTTTGTTTCTGTTGTTGTTGTGCTCCGTGTGCGTTCACTTGAGCCCGCCCCGCCTCCCAGCTGAGCCGCCCTCGCCCCTCCCCCTTTCCACTATCCATATATGACCGTCGCATTCGCGTGCAGCGTTCACGCGCAGCGATCGCGCCCCAGCCGCGCCGAAGGTGCGCCAAAGGTAAGCCCGTCTACGCCCGTCCGCGCCTGGACCGCGCCCAGCGCCAGAGCCCCTGGTCCTCGTATTGTCCACCCCTCCCGCATTACTTACGATGCCACCACCCTCCTAGCCCTTAACCCCGGCCGTTCCCCCAACTGCGTCCAAGCCGCTCCTGGACACACCCATGGACCCTTTTCCTGCAACTCCTGCAAGTTTGACGGCACCAAGAACAACTCCTCATCTACGAACACACAACAGTTATCCGACCCCAACTACCTACAATGCATCCTGCTCAACACCCGCTCGGTCCACAGGCACGCCATTGACCTCTGGAATCTACTTGACACCATCTCTCCGGACGTCGCCTTCCTAACAGAAACATGGATGAACGCCACATCAGCCCCAGACATCACCATTGCCATCCCGGAAGGCTATAAGATCATTCGCAAGGACCGTACCGGCCACACAGGAGGAGGTATCGCTATCGTCCATAAGAAAACCATCCGCATCTCAACCAGCTCAGACGTCAATCTCGCCAACTCTGAACACCTTCACTTCCAGATCCACATCGACCCCAAGACCACACTCCGAGGCACCCTCCTTTACAGGCCACCAGGACCCCGCGCACAATTTAGTGAAGACATCACGGACTTCATCACTCCACACGCTCTCCCCTCCGAGGATTACATCCTTTTGGGAGACCTCAACTTTCACCTTGAAAAGAACAATGACCGCAACACCACCACCCTTTTGGACAACCTCGCCAACCTCGGACTTAAACAACTTGTCACTACCCCCACCCACATCGCAGGTCACACACTCGACCCTATCTTCACCTCCAGCAAACATGTCTCCTTCAGCCACACCACAGCTCTCCTTTGGACTGACCACAGCTGCGTTCACTTTACCTACAACAAGCCCACATCCAACAACCACCCCCAACCCACTCTGCAAAGAAACTGGAACAAAATCACCATCGACCAGATCTCCTCATCGCTTCTTCAAAACCCCCCAGCCCACTTCTCAAACCCAGACCAAGCAGCCACCAACCTCACCCAATGGTTATCCAACAGCGCCGACATCCTAGCACCACTGAAAAAACGACAAATCAAACTAGGCAGCAAGAAGGCCTCCTGGTTCAACGATGATCTTAAGAAATCCAAGAAACTCTGTCGCTCCCTTGAGTAGGCCTGGAAAAAAGACCCAACCACCAGCACCAAGGACACCTTCAAAAACGCCACCCGCTTACACCACCAACTGATCCGGAATGCCAAGAAAGCCGCGTTCAAGGACCGACTAGATAACAACGCCCACAACAGCAAGGAATTATTCAACATCGTCAAGGGATTCACCAACCCCTCGGCCAACTCCAACGACATCACCCCCTTTCAAGCCCTCTGCGACTCCCTAGCCTCATTCTTCCACAACAAAATTGCAGACATCCACAATAGCTTCGACAACCGACCCGAAGACCAACCCAACCAACCCCCTGCAGGACCCCCACCCCCCTGAACATCCTCAATGACTGGAAGCCAGTCTCCACTGAGGACACCATCCGTCTGATGAACTCTATCCACTCAGGATCCCCCACAGACCCATGCCCTCACCACATCTTTAACAAAGCAGACTCCATTATAGCACCGCACCTCCGAGACGTCATCAACTGCTCCCTCAACTCCGCAACCTTCCCGGAAAGCTGGAAACATGCCGAACTCAGCGCCCTCCTGAAGAAACCCACAGCTGACCCCACCGAACTCAAAAACTACCGCCCTATCTCACTCCTTCCATTCCCGGCCAAAGTCATCGAGAAAGTGGTCAACAACCAGCTCGCTGCATTCCTAGAAACCAACAAATCCCTCGACTCCTCACAATCCGGCTTCCGAGCCAAGCACAGCACTGAAACCGCCCTCATCGCAGCAACAGACGACATTCGAACTCTACTGGACAATGGAGACACAGTTGCCCTCATCCTCCTCGACCTCTCCGCAGCCTTCGACACGGTCTGTCATAGCACCCTTTTACAACGCCTCAGAAACGTCGGAATCCAAGGAAAAGCACTGGAATGGATCACCTCGTTCCTCACCGGAAGAACCCAGAGAGTCCGCCTTCCACCATTCAAGTCAGAGGCCACTGAAGTCATCTGCGGCGTACCACAAGGATCCTCACTCAGCCCCACCCTCTTCAACGTATACATGAGCCCCCTCGCGGCCATCGGACGCCAACACAACCTCAACATCATCTCCTACGCCGACGACACTCAACTGATCCTATCACTCACCAGAGACCCTAACACTGCCAAAACCAACCTGCATGAAGGAATGAAAGAAGTAGCCGAATGGATGAAGCACAGCCGTCTGAAACTGAACTCAGACAAAACAGAAGTCCTCATCCTAGGCACCTCCCCCTCCGCCTGGGATGACTCTTGGTGGCCAGAGGCCCTTGGAAAAGCACCCATCCCGACGGACCACGCACGGAACCTGGGCGTCATCCTGGATTCCTCACTCTCGATGAACAGACAAGTCAACGCCGTTTCTTCATCTTGCTTCAACATTCTTCGCATGCTCAAAAAAACATTTCGCTGGATCCCCACCGAAACTAGAAAAACAGTCACTCACGCTCTGGTCACGAGCCGACTGGATTACGGAAACACCCTCTACGCCGGTACCACCGCAAAACTCCAGAAAAAACTCCAACGCATCCAGAACGCTTCAGCCAGGCTCATATTAGACATCCCACGTAACGAACACATCTCTGGTCACCTGAAAAACCTCCCCTGGCTCCCCGTCAACAAGAGGATTACTTTCCGGCTCCTAACCCACGCACACAAAGCACTCTACGAAATCGGACCCGAATGCCTCAACACAAGACTGTCCTTCTACATCCCCGCCGCCAGTTACGATCCTCCAACCAAGCCCTTGCCACTGTTCCTCGCATCAACAAAACCACCATGGGAGGTAGATCCTTCTCCTACCTGGCAGCTAAAACCTGGAACTCACTTCCTACTCACCTTCGCCTTACTCAGAACCACCTAGCATTCAGAAAGCAACTTAAAACGTGGATATTTGACAAGTAATTCCCCACCCCTCTTCAAGCGCCTTGAGACCCTCTGGGTATGTAGCGCGCTATATAAATTTACTGACTTGACTTGACTTGACTGTTTGAGATCATTTCTGCAAGCAGCACAGAGTTACACCCTGCCTTTTAACCCCACCATCACTAAGCCCCATTGTATTGAATTAATCCCGTACCCCTTGCGTATGCCTCCCTCCGTAACCCTTAGCCGCTACTCAATGTCCTCTTCGTCCTCAGAGCTATCAAGATCCTCCTCCGGCAATGGTTCACAAATGTCCACTCTGTACGTGTTCCAGGGTTGCCAGACTCCATTCCATTTACGCGGATTAGCTCTCAGTTTGTATACCTCCCTCTCTGTTAACATGAGCATATCCATGTTTCTGCTCCATTGTGCCAAGGTGGGGAGCTCTGCCGCCCCCCATTTTTGCGCAATGTCTCGTTTGGCCGTCATGAGGCCTATCGTAGTCCAAACCCTCCTATAAAACGTTAGATCTGTAGGTCCCCACACGTTCAACAGGCATACACGTGGGTCCAGTGTCAGTGAGGTGTTAAGTGTTTGAACGATAGTGCGGAGTACCCGCTGCCAGTAACTCACAACGCCCGTGCAGCTCCAAAGTGTGTGCATGAAAGTGCCTTCCTCACCGCAGCCCCTGAGACAATAGGGATGATCTGCCCTCTGCAATTTGTGTAGAGTAGGTCTCGTATAGTATATCCTATGTAGGATTTTTAATTGTACCAGGCGGAACTTAGCTGATACGCCAGCCTCACGCTGGGATGCTATGGCAGCGTTCCATTCGGAGTCATCAAAATCTCCGACGTCTTCCACCCATTTGTCCTTCAATTTCCCCAATGGGTCAGGTAGATTATTAAGCAACTTACGATATGTTAAGGAAGTTGCACCTTCCTGCATAAAGTCTGTAAGCAGACGGTCTTCCAGCGGGGAGGACTCGGGAGTATCGTATTCGGTGGGATCGCCGCCTGGAGGGCATGCCTAATTTGTATATACCTATACAGCTCAGTGTCCCCCAATTCATACTGTTCCTGAAGGGACGCAAACGGGACCACTCCCTCTCTAGTCCACATGTCCCCCACTGTTGATATCCCAATGTTGTCCCACTGGGTGAAACCCTTAGTACGCCGCAAGTGTCCCAGTGCCTTAGTGTCCCACAGTGGTGTGAGTTTTGTGATGGTCCCTTCCCAGTGTAGTTTTGTTTGCGCCCTGTACCAAAGCTGCACGGTATGTTTGGTGGGTCCTATGAGTTTCGCCGCCGTACCCTTGTGATACAGAGGCGCCAGTAAACTGTTGGTGCCCAGTTGTGCCCTGTCCGACTTGAATGCTGGGTCGTACTGCGGGGCGTGGACCCACTGGTTGAGGATCTTGAGTTGGGCCGCCCGGTAGTACAGTTGCATATTAGGCAGTGCAATCCCGCCATCATACCAGCTCCTGTTAAGTTTTGTGTGGGCTATTCGGGCTGGTCGATTCCCCCATAGTAAACTCGATATCAGTGCAGTCACCTTCTGGAAGTAGCTGGTGGATACCAATGTTGGAATGTTTTCAAGTATGTACAAAAATCGCGGTAGCGCCATCATTTTAAATAATGCTGCTCTGCCCAGCAATGTTAACGGAAGTTCCTTCCAGTGCTGCACGTCATTACGTAGCCGAGTTAGAGGGGGTTGCAGATTGAGTGCAGTAAATTCTGTGGCATCTCGGGTGACATATATTCCTAGGTATTTAAAGGAGGTATGAGCCACCTCCAGAGGGCAAGACTCCGGAAGGGGCGGGATCGGCCCTTTGAGCTCGTTGATTATCGATTTAGACCAATTAATAGTGTAGCCGGACACTCGCCCATGTGAGTTGCATAGTGCTAGGAGGTTCGGAAGGCTATTCTCCAAGTCCGTGAGGTAAATCAACATATCGTCCGCGTATAAGGACACTCTATCTTCCCAGTGTTGATCCCATCTAATCCCCCTCAGAAGCGGCGTATTTCGAATGGTAACTGCCAGTGGTTCTAGGACCAATGCGAAGAGGAGGGGTGAGAGTGGGCATCCCTGCCGAGTTCCCCGTCCCAGACGTATGTTACGCGATATATGACCATTTGCTACTACTCTTGCCACCGGGTCCTTGTAGAGTAACCTGATCCAGGAGACAAAGGTGGGTCCAAACCCCATGTGGGTGAGCACCGCGAAGAGATAGCTCCACTCCACCATGTCAAACGCCATTTTGGCATCCAATGACAATATCGTTGCTGGTTCCTTCAACAGTCGGGTTCTCGCCAACACTCCATGCACCCTACGAAGATTCAAGGCCGTACTTCTGTGTGGCATAAAGCCAGACTGGTCTGGGTGGATCAGCTGGCCTAAGTACGGCATGAGTCTGTTCGCCAGCACTTTCGCTATTATTTTGGCCTCCGGGTTCAGGAGCGAGATAGGCCTATAAGACTTACAGTCATTAGGCGGTTTACCCGGCTTTGGGATGGCTACTATGGTCGCCATCCGTTGATCTGGGGGCAGCGTACCTTTTTCCCTACTTTCCTCATACATCTGGAGAAGGGGTTCACCCACGGACTCCGACATGGCTTTAAACCATTCAATGGGCACTCCGTTAGGGCCCAAAGCCTTACCGGAATGGAGGGAATTGATTGCCAACTGAATTTCATCAGTTGTCAAGGTGGCATCAAGGTCCTTCGCCGCCGCCTCCTCTGTCAGTGTCGGCATAGACACGTGACCGAGGGCGGCTCGGGCTTCTTCCTCCGTCACGTCTACCGTCGGGGTATATACTTCGCTAAAGTGATCGGCCAATGCATCTACTATTTCTTCCGGCTGTGTATGCACTATCCCATTAGTGTCAGTGATTTGCAGTATACTCCTGCCTCCCCCCTGCTTCCTGTCCAGCCATGCTAGGAGCTTACTGGCTTTGTCCCCAATGTCGTAGACTCTGTGTTTAGTGGCGGCGATGTCCGCCATGGTAACTCGCCTCAGATGGTCATTCAGGCGGCGTTGGTGTAGCTGTAGGGAATGTAGTGTGTCTTCTGATGGGTCAGCCATATGGGCAGTGTTAGCCCTTTCTAGGCCCAATTCCAGCTCCAAAGCTTCCCTCCCTTGCGTTCTCTTGTGGTTTGTTATCACCGCAATGGCTTGCCCCCTGAACACTGTTTTATACGCTTCCCATAATATTGAAGGGAAGTTTACCGAGGACTGATTTTCCTCGAAATACTGTAGGGTTGCTTTCTTCAGATCTTTACTAATAGATGGAATTTTAAGATACCCCGGAAATATCGGATAGATCCTCTTGCGCTTGGTACCTGCACTAGACATGGTTAAAGTGATCGGTGAATGATCCGAAATACCCCTCGGTTGTATCTTCGCTTCGTCAATGGTAAGGAGACCGTTCCCTAGTGTGAGAAAGTAATCTATCCTTGAGAGGCTATTGTGCGTCGCCGAGTAGTAAGTGTATTGCTGTTGCTCCGGGTGCAGCAGACGCCATACATCCACTAACCCTTGCGCTTCCAGAAAAGTCTGGAGCTTGCTAGGACCATCTGTGTGTGTTCGTACTGGGAACCGATCATGGGTGTTATGTAGTTTTGTGTTAAAGTCCCCGCCTATGAGTAGTTCTCCTTCAGGGAGTCCTAAGAGGAACTTGCCAAGGTCTGGCAGCGCCACGGCCTGTAGCGCCGGCGGGATGTAAACAGAGACCACGTTCAGTGGCCTACCCTCCCACTGGCCATGCACCGCCGCGAAGCGGCCCTGGTCGTCTATCTTCGTGGATTTCACTATGTATTGGGAGGATTTTCGCAGCATTATGCCAGTACCGCGAGACCCTGAGGTGAATTCTGCGTGTGCAATCATGCGGTATCCCTGCCTATCCATTGCCTGTGTGGCCGCCCCACTAAGTGTGTTTCTTGCAAAAGAACCAGGGCGGGTCCCTGCCTCCAAATTCCCTGTAGCACCAGGCCTCTCTTGATCTTATCGCCCAGGCCCCTGACGTTCCAGGACATAATTTGCAGCGGGGCTGGCGGGGTGAGACTATCTACCCTGGCCATGGCAATCGTTGGTAACGGGGCCTGAGAAGTGCCGCAGGGTTTGGCCCATCCTGTGTCCCATGGAAGGATCTCGTCCGGCAGCGGGCCCATCTCCCTGTGTTCGAGGTAGTGTGTTTGGGCAGGAACAAAGCAGGTGTAACGCCAGCATGCCTATTGTCATGTGACACCCCCTGTGTCATGTGGTGCTGTGCATAGGCAGTGTCATACCAATCAGCATGTGCATGTGTCAAACCCTTAACTTTTAGGACCAACTGGTCCCGAACAATAACCATCCCCCTTCCCCTACTCACCCCCCTCCCTGCCCCCCTGCTATACGGACTCAAAACTGCCCGCCCCCCCAACTGAGCAGAGTGCATGCCCCAACCCCAAAACAGTGTACTTGCGCGTCGGGGTAAGGGACTCTCCGCAGTCAGCGGCCCCTCAGTCTCTTCCCCGGAGGTCCATCACCCAGTGTCCAGTGGTGGGCTGTAGGCTTGCAGCACAATAAGTCTAGCAAAATGTAAAACCTGGAGGTCATTGATCTTCGTTGTCCTCTTCCCCAACGTCGTCTCTTAGGGGCGAGCCGCTTACCGGGCCCCCTCCTGATGCCTGGGATTCCGGATGACGCCCGGCGTTACGGCCCTTTGGATGCCGGTTGGATCGCCTAGGGTGCGGGCCCGGCCTCTATCCCTCCAGCCAGTCGTGCACGGATTCTGGGGTATCAAAGAACCATGTTTTATTTTCCGCTACAACCCGGAGCCTGGCCGGGAAGAGCATGGAATATGGGATCTCACGTGCTCTGAGTTCTTTCTTCACCTCGAAGAAGGATCTTCTCCTACGTGCGACATCCGCCGTATAGTCAGGGAAGAAAGCCACAGTGGAATTCTGGAGTCTGACGGGGGGGGACGTCCGGGCCGCCTGTAAGATGGCGTCCCGGTCCCGGAAATTGAACAGTCGGGCAACAATAGGTCGTGGGGACGACCCAGGTTTCGGTTGGTCACCCGGCACACGGTGTGCCCTCTCCACGGAAAAGAAGGTGGACAGTCCTTTTGGTTTAAGTTCATTCGTAATCAGGCTTTCCACATACAAGTCCATGGCTCTCGTGCCTTCCGACTCTGGCACACCAATTATGCGGATGTTGTTCCGCCTGGAGCGCCCTTCCTGCTCATCGAGCTTCTCACGTAGTACCTTGTTGTCCGTCGCCAACTTCTCCACCGCCTGCTGAAGTTCAGAGACATCCTCTACAAGGGATTTTGTGACCACTTCCATGGCGTTGACCTTCTCTGACATTTTGTGGAGGTCGGCTCTGAGCAACGTGACATCCGTTGAGATCGAGCCCACTGTCGACTGTAGCTGAGCCAAAGCCTGCATCACGTCGTCCAATGTCGCCTTCTTTCCCCCTGGGGCATCCGCGGATTTGCCGCCCGCCTCTCTTCCTGTTGTGGGGGAGGTAGCTGGCTTGTCGCAAGCATAGAGGTCTATGCGGGTCTGCGTGGTGCCACTCTTCGGTCCTTTTCCCGCCATGCCTGCGGTCTTCGTAGCTTTCAGGCCTTTCCGATCCAGCGTGTCCGGTCCACCCCACCCGCGATGGTTGCAGTGCGTTGACGTCTTTGCCCACGTTCGTGGGTGACCAGGGAGCTCCTTTGCTGTCTGCAGGCGCCAGTGAGCCAAGTTCTGCCAAGTTCTGTAGGCCCGTTCTGCCCTTATCCACCAGGTGTGCTCTACAGGGTGTGATCCGACCCACCAGCCGGGCACAGGTATGCCGCTCTGTCTCCGCGTCCCTCAGGGCGGGTTGCGCTCCCATTGGAGTGTCTATCTTCCGGGCGGGGTACCCAGTCGCGCTGCGGCGTTAGTGGCTCCTCTGTGTCGCCGTGAGAGAATCGCGCTGGGTGGCGTGTCATAGGCCCCCGTGTGCACTGTATGTTGGGTGGCCGGCCCAGGTGTCCACAAATCAAACACACAAAAAGGGGGGGGTGTACCCTACCCCCCCCGCACCACGTGTACTGTGCCGACAGTCCCACCGGCGCGGTGGATGGCAGGGTGCAGGCGGCCGCCGAGGTGTCTCCGTCAGTGCGCAGTGTGTGGCGAGACCCCCACCTGCCCGCAGTGCACACGGACCCCCGGCTGACTTCAGCGGTGATCACCGCCCGGTCCCCCTGTGCCGTCTGTCATCTGTAGCGGGGCAAGCACCCCTTCGCGGTCTACCGGTGCGCACTAACCTCCGCCGTCCAGAAAATGGCGGCTGTCTTTTACATTCCGCAGTTCCCCTCCGTGTGCGGCAGCCAGTCGTGCACTATGCGGATCCGGAGGTGGCGGTTAAGGTGGGCAGACGCCGCCACTGTACCTCCGACTGCAGACAGTATCCAGTCGATCGGTGCGCATACCGGGTCCCAGCAGCCATTCACGATGTGCGGGCACTTCCGGCGCGGGTCCCCCGGAATGGCCTCACTTCCTGTCGGGCAAGTTGATCAGGGAAGATCCCGGCTCGAACAGTCTGTGCGGGCCAGTCCGCTGCTCCGATGGAGTTTGGTCTCCAGACGTCGGATTTGGACGCCGCTTGTCGCGACTTGCACCGCCCGGTCCTGGGCTCTGGTCCCCTCCTTCAGGGATCGAAAAAAGTGTCCGATTATTAGCCGGATCGTCGGAGAGGCCGCCTCAACTGCGGAGCCTGTCCCTTGTGCTGCCGCCATCATCGGCTGTTAGCCACGCCCCCGCGTGCGTGGTTTTTGGGTGTTGGGGCAGCTCCCAGCGAGGTCGGCCACCAGGACTCGTCCCATGCGGAGGGGGTGGAGCCGAGGATGAGGACCTCCGTTTTCTCTGAGTTAAGTTTCAGTCGGCTGGTCTTCATCCAATCTGCGACAGCCTTCATTCTCTCGTGGAGGTTGGATTTGGCGATGGCCGGGTCTTTGGTGAGGGAGAGGATCAGCTGTGTGTCGTCGACGTAAGAGACGATGTTGAGGTGGTGTGCTTGGACGATGTTGGCGAGCGGTGCCATGTAGATGTAGATGTTGAAAAGGGTCGGGGTGAGTGATGATCCTTGGGGTACGCCGCAGATGATCATGTTGGCTTTGGATCGGAACAGGGGGAGGCGGACTCTCTGGGTTCTGCTGGTGAGGAAGGAGGTGATCCAGTCCAGGGTTCTGCCTCAGATCCCTGGGTCGCAGAGGCGTGTGCGTAGGATGTGGTGGCAGACGGTGTCGAAAGCGGCCGAGAGGTCGAGGAGGGTGAGGGCCGCGTTTTCGCCCTTGTCCAGAAGGGTCCTGATGTCGTCAGTGGCGGCGATGAGGGTGGTCTCGGTGCTGTGGTTACTGCGGAATCCGGATTGGGAGGAGTCCAGGACGTTGTTCTCCTCCAGGAAGTGGGTCAGTTGTCTATTGGCGATCTTCTCAATGACTTCAGCCGGGAACGGGAGCAGGGAGATGGGTCGGAAGTTCTTGAGGTCCTTTGGGTCTGCTTTGGATTTTTTGAGGAGGGCGTTGACCTTGGCTGGTTTCCAGCTCTCTGGGAAGGTGTGGTCTCGAAGGAGCTGTTGATGATCTTTCGGAGTTGGGGTGCGATAACGGAGCTTGCATTGTTGAAGATGTGGTGGGGGCAGGGGTTGGAGGATGAGCCGGAGTGGATATGTTCATGATTTTGGTGGTGTCTTCGTCGTTGACGTTGTTCCAGGAGAGCAAAAGGTTGGTGTGTTTGATGGGTGTTAGTTTGGGGGTGTAGGTGTCTGTCGTCGCCGCCTGGGTGTTGAAGCTGTTGTGGATGTCTGCGATCTTGCAGTGGAAGAAAGTAGCAGGGAGTCGCAGAGTTCTTGTGATGGTGGAACGTCACTGGAACTGAAGCTGGGGGTGGCAAGTTCTTTTACGATGTTGAAGAGCTCTTTGCTGTTGTGTGCGTTGTTGTCGATGCGTTCCTTTAAGGAGGTTCTTTTGGCTGATTGGATGAGTTGATGGTATTTGCGTCTGACGTTTATGAGGGCTGCGTAGTTGTCTGGTGTCTGGTCATTGCGTCATTGCTTCTCGAGTCTTCTGCAGGTGTGCTTGGAGTTCTGGAGGCCGGTGTTGAACTAGATGGCCCTTGTGTCGGTGCGCCTGTTGGAGGATCTCCTCATTGGGGCGAGGGTGTTGGCGCAGTCGTCGATCCATTGTCTGAAGTTGTGGGCTGCTGTGTCGGTCTCGGAGGGCTCGGGTGGAGGATCACGTGCGAGTGCGGTGATGAGCTGGTCTTCGGTGACTTTTTTCCAGTTGCGGTGTGGGATATGTTGCGGTTGGTTGTAAGCGGTGTGTTTCTCAAAGGAGAAGTGGATGCAGTGGTGGTCGGTCCAGTAGAGTTCGGTGGTGTGGCTGAAATTGACGTGATCGCTGGCGAAGAAGAATGTAAGGATAACATGAGCCTTAGGCACATAATCTTTCAGCTTTGCCACTTGTTCCCGAAGCATCTTGTGCTTGTTTGTGGTACCCTTTAATTTTGAAATCCATTTTGGCCCTAATAGTGAAGATCTTCATTATAGGAACTGGCATAATAGTATAAATCACACACTAGGAGTGTAAGGAATTCAGGATCTGTATTTTGTAGTGCCATAATCAGGGCTTTTAGTTCTGTCAGCTGCGTTTTACAGTCCCTTAAGGGCTGTGTGTGTGTTTTTTCAGGACTGAACTTTCCTTCACACATGTGCCCCTGTACGATTGCGCACACAGCGGAATACTGTAGATGTGTCCCTACTGCGGGTTGAGCTGATCCAGCGGTATAACTGATGTATTCATTTCGATCTAGAGGCATTATTTCATGCGGCAGAGGATATTCTTGTTCGTACTGAAGAAATGCTTGTGTTTGTAGTCTAGAATCAAATCTGTAGTCTACATCTGTTACAGTAACAGAGTTAGCCCATTGAATCCATTGTGGATGCAATGCTTTAGCATTTGGATCGCTTGCTTTGGTAACTGTGTATAAGGTCGGTACTGGGGTAACTACAAATATTAGTTTACCTTAAGCCAGTGCTCTCTCTCACTACACTAGTCTGTACTGCTGTGAGAACTTTCTCAGTCAGTGTAAAACGCATTTCAGCGTTTGTGTACAAATGTGATTTGTATGCAATGGGTACCGTATCACCCTAATTGAAGGTAATGTAATATAGATATACCCGGTTGGTCAAGCAACTATGCAGATTACAAGGTTAGTCGAGTTTACATGTGTGTGCAAATGTTTGGAAGCTATCATGTCAGCTTGTAAGAAACTTAAAATGTTTGTATGTTCCGGTGATCAATTGCTGATTGAAAAATCAGGTATCATTAAGTCGTAGAATGGCATTACTCATTCTGCATAATCCAAAATGTATGTTCTGCCAAATGTAAAAATTCTAAAATGGATTGTAGACTTTTCAGAGTTGTTCGAGGTTGGAGAAGTGCACATTTTTCAAAAAAATGTGCTGCCAGGCTTTTACCTTCATTTGACAACTTGAATCCTAGAAATAGGACATTAAGATGGGCAATTTTTGATTTTTTTTAAATTAAATTTGTAACACAGGTGAGCAAACCTTAGAATTATGATGTTCACTCTATCCAAGTGTTCCATTAACTCATCGTCCATCAGATAAATATCATCTACATAGGACTAGTCAAGTCAAGTCAAGTCAAAGAATTTATATAGCGCTCTACATACCCAGAGGGTCTCAAGGCGCTTGGGGAGGGGAATTACTTGTCAAATATCCACGTTTTAAGTTGCTTTCTGAATGCTAGGTGATTCTGAGTAAGGCGAAGGTGAGTGGGAAGGGAGTTCCAGGTTTTAGCTGCCAGGTAGGAGAAGGATCTACCTCCCATGGTGGTTTTGTTGATGCGGGGTACAGTGGCAAGGGCTTGGTTGGATGATCGTAGCTGGCGGGAGGGGGAGTAGAAGGACAGTCGTGTGTTGAGGCATTCTGGTCCGGTTTCGTAGAGTGCTTTGTGTGCGTGGGTTAGGAGCCGGAAGGTGATCCTCTTATTGACGGGTAGCCAGTGGAGGTTTTTCAGGTGACCAGAGATATGTTCTTTACGCGGGATGTCTAATATGAGCTTGGCTGAGGCGTTTTGGATTCGTTGGAGTTTTTTCTGGAGTTTAGCGGTAGTACCGGCGTAGAGGGTGTTTCCGTAGTCCAGTCGGCTCGTGACCAGGGCGTGGGTGACCGTTTTCCTAGTTTCGGTGGGGATCCAACGAAATGTTTTTTTGAGCATGCGAAGAATGTTGAAGCAGGATGAAGAGACGGCGTTGACTTGTTTGTACATCGAAAGTGAGGAATCCAGGATGACGCCCAGGTTCCGTGCGTGGTCTGTCGGGATGGGTGCTTTTCCAAGGGCTTCTGGCCACCAAGAATCGTCCCATGCAGAGGGGGAGGTACCTAAGATAAGGACTTCTGTTTTATCAGAGTTCAGTTTCAGATGGCTATGTTTTATCCATTCGGCAACTTCTTTCATTCCTTCGTGTAGGTTAGTTTTGGCGGTGTGTGGGTCATTGGTGAGTGATAGGATCAGTTGAGTGTCATCCGCGTAGGAGATGATGTTGAGGTTGTGTTGGCGTGCGATGGTTGCGAGGGGGCTCATGTATACGTTGAAAAGGGTGGGGCTGAGTGAAGATCCTTGTGGAACGCCGCAGATGACTTCAGTGGCTTCTGACTTGAATGGTGGAAGGCGGACTCTCTGGGTTCTTCCGGTGAGGAACGAGGTGATCCATTCTAGTGCTTTTCCTTGGATTCCGATGTTTCTGAGGCGCTGTAGAAGGGTGTTATGGCAGACTGTGTCGAAGGCTGCGGAGAGGTCGAGGAGGATGAGGGCGACTGTGTCTCCATTGTCCAGTAGGGTTCGAATGTCATCTGTTGCTGCGATGAGGGCGGTTTCAGTGCTGTGTTTGGCTCGGAAGCCGGACTGTGAGGAGTCGAGGGAGTTGTTGGCTTCGAGGAAGGCGGCGAGCTGGTTGTTGACGGCTTTCTCGATGACTTTGGCCGGGAATGGAAGGAGCGAGATGGGACGGTAGTTTTTGAGTTCGGTGGGGTCCGCTGTGGGTTTTTTCAGAAGGGCGCTGAGTTCTGCGTGTTTCCAGCTTTCCGGGAAGGTGGCGGAGTTGAGGGAGCAGTTGATGACGTCTCTGAGGTGCGGTGCTATGATGGAGTCTGCTTTGTTGAAGATGTGGTGAGGGCAAGGGTCTGTGGGGGATCCTGAGTGGATGGAGTTCATCAGGCGGATAGTGTCCTCAGTGGAGATTGGGTTCCAGTCATTAAGGGTGTTCGATGGTGGTGAAGGTCCAGCATATGGTTGGGTGGAATGGTCTCCGGGTTGGTTGTCGAAGCTGTTGTGGATGTCTGAAATTTTGTTGTGGAAGAATGAGGCTAGGGAGTCGCAGAGGGCTTGAGAGGGGGTGATGTCGTTGGAGTTGGCCGAGGGATTGGTGAATTCCTTGACGATGTTGAAAAGTTCCTTGCTGTTGTGGGTGTTGCTATCTAGTCGGTCCTTGAAGGCGGTTTTCTTGGCTTTTCGGATCAGTTGGTGGTGTGTGCGAGTGGCGTTTTTGAAGGCTTCCTTGGTGCTGGTGGTTGGGTCTTTTTTCCAGGCCTTCTTCAGGGATCGGCAGAGTTTCTTGGATTTCTTAAGATCATCGTTGAACCAGGAGGCTTTCTTGCTGCCTAGTTTGATTTGTCGTTTTTTCAGTGGTGCTAGGATGTCGGCGCTGTTGGATAACCATAGGGTGAGGTTGGTGGCGGCTTGGTCGGGGTTTGAGGAGTGGGCGGGGGGCTTTTGAAGAAGCGATGAGGAGATCTGGTCGATGGTGATTTTGTTCCAGTTTCTTTGCAGAGTTTGTTGGGGGTGGTTGTTGGGTTTGGGCTTGTTGTAGGTAAAGTGGACGCAGCTGTGGTCAGTCCAGAGGAGAGCCGTAGTGTGGCTGAAGGAGACATGGTTGCTGGAGGTGAAGATAGGGTCGAGTGTGTGACCTGCGATGTGGGTGGGGGAAGTGACCAGTTGTTTAAGTCCGAGGTTGGCGAGGTTGTCCAAAAGGGTGGTGGAGTTATGGTCGTTGTTCTTTTCAAGGTGAAAATTGAGGTCTCCCAGAAGGATGTAATCTTTGGATGGGAGGGCGTGTGGAGTGATGAAATCCGTGATGTCTTCACTAAATTGTGCGCGGGGTCCTGGAGGTCTGTAAAGGAGGGTGCCTCTGAGTGTGGTTTTGGGGTCGGTGTGAATCTGGAAGTGAAGGTGTTCAGAGTTGGCGAGATTGACGTCAGAGCTGGTTGAGATGTGGATGGATTTTTTGTGGACGATAGCGATTCCTCCTCCTGTGTGGCTGGTACGGTCCTTGCGTATGATCTTATAGTCTTCTGGGATGGCAATGGTGATGTCTGGGGCGGAAGAGGCGTTCATCCATGTTTCTGTTAGGAAGGCGACGTCCGGAGAGATGGTGTCTAGTAGATTCCATAGGTCAATGGCGTGCCTGTGGACCGATCGGGTGTTGAGCAAGATTCATTGTAGGTTGTTGGGATCGGGAGTCTGTGGGGTGATCGTAGCGGAGTTGTTGACGGTGCCGATGAATTTGCTCCTCATCAAAATTTTGAAGAGACTCTGTCAGTCTTCCTGAAAATAGCCCGGGACTATTCTTATACACCTCTTGGTGGTAAACGTCAAAAGTGTTGCTTATACCATAGCGCTGAGAATGCTGTCAAGTATCAGCTTCCTGGTGATATATTTTGGGAAAAAAAAAACATTTGCGATACCAAGTGTTGTTTGTATTTCTTCTCCACAATGTTAATCATTAGTGTAACTCTGTGTGCATTTTGTACTGTATATGTCAACAAAAGGAGAGGTAGGGAGTGGTTTGAGACACTCTTATTCCCCGGTTATGCTCAATAAGCAAAAAAAGAGTGTCATATGGTTTCAACGGAACCACACGAAAAAGAAACAACAAAAAGGGAAAGAACGGCCTCACTCAGCACGTTTTAGGAAAGCCCTCACTCACCATCTGGTGATGACATGCTTCATCATTGGGCCCCACTGAAGAGGCTGAATGCCTCTTTAGTGTGCTTCGACGCCAGATCTACTGCGGAGCAGGTTATGTGGGTTCAAGGCGTGCAGTGAAAAATAAACTAAATAGTGGTGAGGGGATTAAAAAATGTCTTTAGTGTATCAAAAATTATTTATTTAGGCGATCACTTAGGACATATTAATAAAATTAAGTGTAGGAAAGCAGTCCACAGATTAATTGTGTGGTTATTTCCTTAATTGTCAGTCAACATGTTTCTGCCTCTGAAACGGTGTAAAGTTACCAGGCATTCATCAGGAATATATAGGTGTACTAAACCCTGGCGGTATGGGCACGCTAAGGCCCACCCTTGCCTAGGGACGTGTAAGTGAAAAAGAAAAGGTGAAAAAAGTGCGAAAAATAGGAAGAGAAACTGTCTTCCTAATAACTCCTGGTTTAGGAGGCTTCCTTCATTAAGGTTTCTCCACCTGTAAAGAAAGAAAGACATAGACATACATAGAGGACAAGACAAACAATTATAGTTTGTTCTTAATCACAATTGTAGATCTATGGTGCTCCAATCGTCGTGAAAGAGACAGTGTGTGGCGCTATAACACTATGTTTATCACCACCTCTGTCCCTGGGTTAATACGCACTAATCACTGGGAAGTGCAGCGTGCTAGAAGTGAAAAATTGGTGATTGTGGGTGATTGTATTAAAAAGGGAAGAGCGTCTTCCCATAAGCGATCAATATGCCAAAGTGAAGAAACGATCGCTATGAAGGTAAGTTAACATGTCTCACTTTTCTGGTGTAACAGGGGTACACCATGGGTCACAGGAGGGGGGTGGTAGCGTAATTGGCACACCCTTGGGAGAGGGAAGAAAACATACAATTCGTCAGAAAATAGAGAAACAGTACTTAGCTCCGTGATATGCCGCCGAGATCGGGAATGTCAATGATTGCTGGTTGACTTACGCCCTCGACGCTAGGCCCCTTCACCTCATCCATCCAGATTTGGAAACAGTATATTGACGACGTCCTAGTGATCTGGACCGGCAATGATGAACTGCTAGCTTTTCTCACGTGGATCAACACTTTGGACCCGAATTTGAAATTCACATATGCTACCAGCAAAAATGAGGCCATTTTTCTTGATGTGACTATCACTGTCTCGGGGACCAGTCTGTCAACTAAAACACACTATAAACCCACTGCTAAAAACAACTTATTGGAGTTTACTAGTTTCCACCCACGCCCACTGAAAGAAAATGTCCCATATGGTCAGTACCTACGAATCAGACGTAACTGTACCAACCTACAGGACTTCAAGTCACAGTCAGTTGACCTTACAGAGAAATTGAAGTCAAGAGGCTACCCCGCAGCAATTTTGAACAAGGGCTACAAAAGAGCGCGCAACCAACCACCGGAAGCGCTCCTTGAGGACAAGACTGACCACCCCAATGAAATTCCACTTACCTGTGTCACAACATACAGCACCCTTTCTAATACTATAAAAAAATCCATCAACAAAAACTGGAAAATCATAACCAGCACCAAGAAAACCTGGAAAAAAACCCTGTTTTCCTTCAGGAAGGGACGCAGTTTAAAAGATGCCTTGGTCCACACACGACCCAAAGTAGCCGACCCAACAGTAGTAAGATCAGTGACAGACACGTGGGGAATGCCAAGGGTGACGGGCCATTTCCCCTGCTCAAACTGCAGCGTCTGCCACCTCACAACTCCTACCAAGACCCTAGCACTTGAACCAGGGAAAGTATGGACACAGAGAGACCATATCAATTGCAACTCCCCGAATGTGATATACATGATTACCTGCTCCTGCAGTCTACGCTATGTAGGTATGACAAGTAGGAAAGTTAAGCAGAGGATCTGCGAACACCGATCTAACATCAGATGCAAAAAAGCTACAACGAAAATGAGCTGACATTTCCTTGAACACAATCACACCACCAATGACATGCAGTAGACTGTGATTGAACAGTTGAATACTGGCAGCAATATCAGCAACCGTCTTTTTGAGAAAGAGCAGAGATGGGTCTATCGACTGGGGACCCATCTAGTCGGACTGAATGATGACATTCCATGGAATTCTGTGATTAAGTAGATACCTTTGACAATCACTAGAGTGTCACCTGAAACGGTACCCCGTGATCACTGCCCCATGGCTACATATAGGCATTAATATTGCCCTTGTTATATGCCATACCTATCACCCAATATCCATGACAGGTTGTATCTTATCACACTACCAGGCTAGCCGCATCCATTACTGCCTACTTCTCATAGTAAACTAGCAACAGAGTGACCATCATCTGTCATTATGTACCTGCATGTACTTGATACAGTACCCTGTGATCACTGCCCAACGGCTACATATAGGCATTAATATTGCTCTGGTAATATGACATACCTAACATCCAATATCCGTTGCTTATTGGACCAACAGGTTATCCGCAGCCACTATCGCTTCCTTTTTATAGTAAACTGCTAACCAAGTGACCATCACCTATCATCACGCACTTGCGTGTACTTTTCCTTGGCTGAGCGCTAGAATTCACACCATTAAGCCGGGCATGTTTTTCGAAACCTTTTGATCATTACAGATCTCTGCTACTTTGACAAATCACTAAATATGGCGATAAACTGTCCGTCTGCCCGAGCACACCGAACTAATAAAGTTACCATCTTCAAGGCTTAGAACACGGTCACTTAGTCCCCTGACGCCGGCATACGTGACCGGCTACCTAGCAACCGATCGAGCCTCTGCCCCTGACGCCGGCACACGTGACCGGCTACATCACATTACGCTTCATGCTCCTATTGGCTACTGATACAGGGCGCCGCCCCCTCACCCAGGCGGGCCCCGCCCCCCGGAATCAACGCCTCGCTGCCAAACATTCATAACCTGCTTGTTGGGCCCCGCGCTTGATCTTCGGGGTCCAGTCTGAGGGTAATGCAGGTATACTGAGGGTGCCTAGCGTCGAGGGCGTAAGTCAACCAGCAATCATTGACATTCCCGATCTCGGCGGCATATCACAGAGCTAAGTACTGTTTCTCTATTTTCTGACAAATTGTATGTTTTCTTCCCTCTCCCAAGGGTGTGCCAATTACGCTACCACCCCCCTCCTGTGACCCATAATGTGTACCCCTGTTACACCATAAAAGTGAGACATTTTAACTCACCTTCATCACTTTGGCATATTGATCGCTTATGGGAAGACGCTCTTCCCTTTTTAATACAATCACCCACAATCACCAATTTTTCACTTCTAGCACGCTGCACTTCCCAGTGATTAGTGCGTATTAACCCAGGGACAGAGGTGGTGATAAACATAGTGTTATAGCGCCACACACTGTCTCTTTCATGACGATTGGAGCACCATAGATCTACAATTGTGATTAAGAACAACCTATAATTGTTTGTCTTGTCCTCTATGTATTTCTATGTCTTTCTTTCTTTACAGGTGCAGAAACCTTAATGAAGGAAGCCTCCTAAACCAGGAGTTATTAGGAAGACAGTTTGTCTTCCTATTTTTCGCACTTTTTTCACCTTTTCTTTTTCACTTACATGTCCCTAGGCAAGGGTGGTCCTTAGCGTGCCCATACCGCCAGGGTTTAGTACACCTATATAGTCTTGATGAATGCCTGGTAACTTTACGCAGTTTCAGAGGCAGAAACATGTTGACTGACAGTTAAGGAAATAACCACACAATTAATCTGTGGACTGCTTTCCTACACTTAATTTTATTAATATGTCCTAAGTGATCGCCTAAATAAATCATTTTTGATACTCTAAAGAAATTTTTTAATCCCCTCACCACTATTTAGTTTATTTTTCACTGCCCGCCTTGAACCCACATATCCTGCTCCGCAGTAGATCTGGCGTCAAAGCACACTGAAGAGGCCTTCCGCCTCTTAAGTGGGGCCCAATGATGAAGCATGTCATCACCAGGTGGTGAGTGAGGACTTTCCTAAAACGTACTGAGTGAGGTTCCGTTGAAACCATATGACACTCATTTTGTACTGTAAACATGCGTGAGGAAGTGTTCAAGTGTCTGTAGTCGAAGACGGTATGAATTATCTGGTTTCATTACGGGAAACAAGGGATTATTTATTGAAGAGGTGCAATTTTCTATTACACCTTGGTATTCAAGTTGTTCTAGTATTTCCCTAACTTGTTTTTTAGCTTTATTTTTCATTGGGTATTGTCTCTGAGGTTGAGAGACTGATTTTAATAGGATTTCGTGATTAGGAGACTCATCATCCCACCCAACATGATTTCGGTATAGTGCAGGAGCTAGTGCTAGCTCCCACTCCTGGGTGTATGAATGTTTATCTGATTCTGGAACGGGTTCAGAGAAAGCCGGTAAAATTATTGTTTCTCCCATTGGGCCCTCCATTACAAACTCAGGTGGACAATCCTTTTCAGCCAAAAAGAATGTCGAAACCATAAGTTAGATTCTCCCAAAAGAGACCCTTAACTGTCCTGGTCATGTCCACCTCCATTTGGAGTGTAATTTTGTATAAACTATGAGGGACACTTACCCTTGTATCAAGTGTTTCCACTGTGATATGTTCACTCTACACTACTTGAGCCAGATAATCCAACAGATAATCTATGAAGCTATTGTGACTTCTGCAGCGCTGTCCAGCATCATCACTGCCCTTTCCCTGTTCAGAAGCAGAGTCCACAGCAGTCTGTGCATGTCTTACTTTGATCCCAGCTACCTTTTTCTTTTTTTAAATGGGATTACAAATCCTTTGTTTGTCTTTCTTAAGGATGTAGTCTGAAGTGCGATATGTCTCCCTTTTTGACTTTACGTGCTCTGAAGATTTGCACTCTCTCTGTCCACCTCTCTCTGAATGCATATCGGATGAATCCTGAAGGAATGAGAGGAATGTGTATCAGTATCCTTATACCGGTCAGGCTTTCTATTATTAACACAGTTTCTCAGGTTATATTTTTTATCAGTGGGTTCCTGTTGAGGAGACCCACCCTGTGAACATGTTTTATTTTGTTTATTTTTTGTTTATTATCCCACTTCTTCTTTGAAGAATAGGGGGCTTACTTTGAGTTTACCCTTTCAGAATTACCCTAAACCATTAGTTTCCCAGGTCTGGCTCCTAAATTATCTTTACCCAGCATAGCATAGGTTTAGTCAAAAAAATTTTGGTAATTCTCGCTCTTGCTGTGCAGGAGTGAGTTACTCTAGGCGGTGGTGTATAGCCAACGTGACTGCCTCCCCATTTATGTTACCTAACAATATAGAGGATACTGTGTCAAAGTTCCCTACCAGTTTCATCTCTACTCTCAGGGCTGGTGCTGCCCTGTACTCATTCTGTACTTGTTTCAGTAACTCAGGTAGAACTGATGTTGAAGGGGTAACATGTGTTCTGGTATAAACGGCAGCGAATCAGAAAAGGGGGTGGTGATGGACAGAGTCTCTGAATTAAGCAGAAAACTCCTACCCAGTCAACAGATCAGGGCTTGATCCATCACAGTTTTTTAGCTCACTGCACCATCCCAGCTCAGAACCTGGCTACATGCAAATTAGTCTGTCCCTGGCCCAGTGCATCATGGGAACAGGGCAGACCAAACTACCAAGCCAATTCTTTTACTGGAAAGGAAACAAGCTTCCGGGGACCAGTTTCTGTCATTACAGCCGTCTTCGGCCCGGCTTGCTTGAATCCTGATGGTGCAGTGAGCAAGGGACTTACATCTGAGCATACTCTTACACGCTTATGGTGGACAAAACGATTCAGAAAAGGGGGTGGTGATGGACAGAGTCTATGAATTAAGCAGAAAACTCCTACCCAGTCAACTGATCAGGGCTTGATCCATCACCGTTTTTTAGCTCACTGCACCATCCCAGCTCAGAACCTGGCTACATGCAAATTAGTCTTTCCCTGGCCCAGTGCATCATGGGAACAGGGCAGACCAAACTACCAAGCCAATTCTTACACTGGGAAGGAAACAAGCTTCCGGGGACCGGTTTCTGGCATTTCAGCCGTCGTCGGCCCGGCTTGCTGATACCTGTAGCAGCTATTTGTGGTTGTGCAGCCTGAGCCGTCCGTGCAAGGTTAATTGTGAGTGTTTGCATAATGTACCGCATGAGGTTTCTGTAAATGTTTACTAGATCTTTCTATAGTATTCTTATTTCTGCTGCATTTAGCAAGATAAGGATGATGTTTATAAGCAGCTAAGACTGGCCAGGTCACACCTTCACTGAGTGGACCACATTTTACATTTTCTACCATATGGGGGAGGGCGCCTTTAAACCAATTTATATGTTCTTGGTAAGTTAATGATATTTCTATGTCCACATATGGAAAATATTCCTCTGGTGTTTCATTTTCAGTGTAAGTGTGAAACAATTTTGTGCAAGCATCTGCAGGCGGGAATTTAACCAAAGAGTAGAATTCCTCTGTTCTCAAAGCTTCATGTGCCTCTAACACAAAGGTAAAGTCCCCACCCATTGCCGGGAGGCCGTAATGTAATAATTTCAGAGTAACTGCATGTCTGCAATATTCTGTAAAATTTTAAGCGACTTCATCCTCTCCACCAACTTCCCTGTTTACGGACATTGTGTGAAGAGAGTAGAATTTATTGAGATGACTTTATGGAGATAGGGTTAGCACAATGTGGGAAAATGTTATCCTATAAGCTTGAATAACCTACATCCAATACATAGTGTATACCTACCCAGCTGAGGTGGATTTTCCTTCCAACAACAGACGCCCCTGGTTTGGAGGTAAGTAGGAGTCTGATAAAAGCACAACTGAACTACTCAGATAGACTGTTAATTAAGACACAACCAACGTTGGCAGCGCCATGTCGTGTAGTTCCTACTAATCCATAGGATCTGCATGTTTATTGGCCAACATAAACTAGGGGATTGGTACCTAGACTGATTCCGGACACCTTTGCAGGATATGTTGGCCTATAGCCCACCGTAGGCCCCAATAACTTTATCAGGGAGTGAATGGTTTCTGTCATCCACTGAACATGACAACCCTGACCCCTCAGGGATCGTGGAATTAGATCAGAATCATTCGCTGAGTCACTCGTGCTATCTTGTGCTCAGAGAAATATACAGAATACACAGTGGGACGTTTTCAATATATTTATTGAACAAATGTTATTCTTGTATTGAATACATGTGCTACGATAATCAGTACAAAGAAGCAGATGAAATTGATTACAAGCACCAAAAGCATAAATAGTAGGCATAGTTCTACCATGGTGCTAAAACAGTGTATACATGCAGGCATGTAAACAAGGCAGTAATCTGGCATACTCCTACTGTGCAAAACCCTACTCTGAGTGTACCTAGAGCACGGGTACTCATAACAAGGACTGCGGGTCGCCAGCGGCCCAGCAAGCCTTCCTTGGTGGCCCGCGGACCTTGCAGACATAAAGAATGTCTCCAAAGGGAGGGAAACAGAGGGAAAGGGATGGAGACAGAGGGAGAGCGAGGAAGGGAGGGAGAGCGAGGGAGGGAGAGGGAGGGAGGGAGGGAAAGGGAGGCAGAGGGAGAGGGAGGGAGGGAAAGGAGGGAGGGAAAGGGAGGCAGACAGAGGGAGAGCGAGGGAGGGAGGGGAAGGGAGGGAGACAGGGAGGGAGGGAAAGGGAGGGGGAGGGAGAGGGATGGAGGAAAAGGGAGGGAGAGGGAGGAAGCGCGAGGGAGGGAAAGTGAGGCAGACAGTGGGAGACCGAGGGAGGGAAGGAAAGGGAGGCAGACAGAGGGAGAGGGAGGGAGGGAAAGGGAGGGGGAGGGAGAGCGAGGGAGGAAAAGGGAGGGAGAAGGAGGGAGAGGGAGGGAGGGAGGTAAAGGGAGGTAGACAGAGGGAGAGCGAGGGAGGGAGGGAGACAGGGAGGGAGGGAAAGGGAGGAGGAGAGCGAGGAAGGGAATGGGAGGGAGAGGGAGGGAGGGAAAGGGAGGTAGGCAGAGGGAGAGGGAGGGAGGGAGGGAAAGGGAGGCAGACAGAGGGAGAGCGAGGGAGGGAGGTAGAGGGAGGGAGGGAGAGCGAGGGAGTGAGGGAGAGCGAGGGAGGGAGGGAAAGGGAGGCAGACAGAGGGAGAGCGAGGGAGGGAGGGAAAGGAGGGAGGGAAAGGGAGGCAGACAGAGGGAGAGCGAGGGAGGGAGGTAGAGGGAAAGAGACAGGGAGGGAGGGAAAGGGAGGGGGAGGGAGAGTGAGTGAGAACGAGGGAGGGAGAGGGAGGGAGAGTGAGGGAGGGAGGTAAAGGGAGGCAGACAGAGGGAGGTAGAGGGAGGGAGGTAGAGGGAGGGAGACAGGGATTGAGGGAAAGGTAGGGGGAGAGCGAGGGAGGGACCGGGAGGGAGAGGGAGGGAGAGATAGGGCGAGGGAGGGAAAGGGAGGCAGACAGAGGAAGAGCGAGGGAGGGAGGTAGAGGGAGGGAGAGCGAGGGAGGAAGGGAAAGGGAGGCAGACAGAGGGAGAGCCAGGGAGGGAAGGAAAGGGAGGGAGAGGGAGGGAGAGCCAGGGAGGGAGGGAAAGGGAGGCAGACAGAGGGAGAGTGATAGAGGGAGGGAAAGAGAGGGAGACAGGGAGGGGGAGGGAGATCAAGGGAGGGAGAGCGAGGGAGGGAAAGGGAGGCAGACAGAGGGAGAGCAAGGGAGGGAGGGAAAGGAGGGAGGGAAAGGAGGGAGGGAAAGGGAGGCAGACAGAGGGAGAGCGAGGGAGGGAAGAAATGGAGGGAGAGCGAGGGAGGGAGGGAAAGGGAGGCAGACAGAGGGAGAGCGAGGGAGGGAGGGAGAGCGAGGGAGGGAGGGAAAGGGAGACAGAGAGAGGGAGACAGACAGAGGGAGGGAGACAGACAGAGGGAGTGAGAGGCAGAGGGAGGCAGACAGAGGGAGACAGAGAGAGGGCGACAGACAGAGGGAGGAGGGAGGCAGAGGGAGGAGGGAGACAGAGGGAGGAGGGAGACAGAGGAAGGAGGGAGACAGAGAAAGGGAGAAAGAGAAAGGGAGAGGGAGGGAGACAGACAGAGGGAGGGAGACAGACAGAGGGAGGGAGACAGACAGAGGGAGGGAGACAGACAGAGAGAGGGAGACAGACCTCAGGAGGCAGAAAGAGGGAGACAAACAGAGGGAGGGAGAGGGTGACAGAGGGAGACAGAGGGAGGGAGACAGACAGATGGGAGACAGAGAGAGGGTGACAGACAAAGGGAGGAGGGAGACAGAGGGAGGAGGGAGACAGAGGGAGGAGGGAGACAGAGGAAGGAGGGAGACAGAGGGAGGAGGTAGATAGAGGAAGGGAGACAAAGAGAGGGAGACATAGAGAGAGAGACCGATACAAAGAGAGGGAGACAGACAGAGGGAGGGAGAAGGAGGGAGACAGAGGGAGACAGACAGAGGGAGACAAAGAAAGGGAGAGGGAGGAAGACAGACAGAGGGAGACAAAGAGAGGGAGAGGGAGGGAGACAGAGAAAGGGAGAGGGAGGGAGACAAAGAGAGGGAGAGGGAGGGAGAAAGAGAAAGGGAGAGGGAGGGAGACAGAGAAAGGGAGAGGGAGGGAGACAGAGAAAGGGAGAGAGACAGAGGGTGACAGACAGAGGGAGGGAGGAGGAAGACAGACGGTGAGAGACCAAGGGAGGGAGGATGGAGACAGAGGGTGACAGACAGAGCGAGGGAGGAGGGAGGAGGGAGGAGGGAGGGAGGAGGGTGACAGATAGAGGGAGGAGGGAGGGAGGAGGGTGACAGACAGAGGGGGGAGGGTGACAGAGGGAGGGAGGAGGGTGACAGACAGAGGGAGGGAGGAGGGTGACAGACAGAGGGAGGGAGGAGGGTGACAGAGGGAGGAGGGCGACAGCAGGAGGATGGCGACAGCGGGAGGAGGGGGACAGAGTAAGGGAGACTGAGAGGGAGAGGGAAGGAGAGAGAGGGAGACCGAGGGAGACATAGAGAGGGGGAGACAGGGAGAGAGGGAGACAGAGAGAGAGGGAGACAGAGAGAGAGGGAGTGAGACAGTCTGAGTGAGACAGAGGGAGAAATAGGGAGAGATGGAGGGAGCGAGGGAGAGAGAGGTTGAGAGAGGTTGAGAGAGAGAGGGAGAGAGAGAGAAAGAGAGAGAGAGAGAGAGAGAGAAAGAGAAAGAGAAAGATGTGTGTATGCCGGGTCTGGTGGCTGTGGACGAAGGCGTCTGCTGCAGGGACCTGTGTTCAACCTCATGGTCACAGTTTTTTTGTTGTTCTAGCCCCACCACCTCCCCGACTGACCCCGCCCCCACCGGTGCGGCCCTCGGACACAAACCACACTGTAAATTTGGGCCCCGAGACAAAGTTTGTGAGTACCAATGACCTAGAGTGTGTGAAGCCAATAATCCCCCCTAGGGATAAGCCAACCCCATTAACTGGTGAGAGAGAATGTAGGAGCCCATCTTGGTCACAACCTAGACACCCCCTCACAGAGATGTCAGACACTGCATGGTGAAGTCTCAGCATGTATGGACTCCTGGTGTCAGCTGAAGTGCCTCCTCTGCTAATCTATTGTGATGCTCATTATTAATAATAGAAAGCAGCCTTGCGATGTTCGTTGTAGATTAGCAATGTTATGGATATGTAGATAGCTCTATCACCCCGTGGATGAAGATAGAACGACATTTGTACATAGTGAATAAAGAGGTCTTGTACATGATGCTCGACTTATCGTAATAAGGTTGTGCGAAGCTCGATGTGTAACTAACCCAATATTGTCGTGCATGCAAATATGTGCAAAAGCTCACTGCAGAAATGTTATTGTGAAAAGTAGGACAATGTAAGAAATGAGCAGCTTCGCTACAGAGGCCTAACCCGGGAACATAACAATGTGTTGAAGGAGGTTACTCATATTTTGGGTGCGATGTAGTAGAATAAGCAACCTCCAGTTTTGCTTTTGTGAATGTGGGGAGTGTTTGCAAGTGAGTGAGGCAGAGCATAGGTGTCTGGTGGGTTGGTGAATGTGTTGGCAGCTGTTCAGGTATTCTGGTCCAGCGTTGTGTAAGGCTTTGTACGTTGCGTGAGAAGTTTGAATTGGCTGCACTTGTGAATGAGGAGCCAGTGAGGCTTCCTGAGGTGCGGTGTGGAAGATCAAGTACGAGTCATGCAGAGGTGTTCTGGATGGTCTGGAGTCTGTGTAGGACTTATTTCAAGAATAGATCATAGAGAGTGTTGCAGTAGTTCAACCTGTTAGTGATGAGGGCTTGCGTGATGGTTTATCTGGTGTTCTGAGGCAACCATTTGAAGATCTTTCACAGCATGAAATAGGATGTGGAAGCAAGAGGTGCACACTGTCAAGTTGAGCTTGCCGGCTAGGATGTTCCCTAGATTTCTTGCGTAGTCTGGGTGTGGGTGTTGCTCCTTTCTCAGACAGCCACTAGGTAAAGTTCCATGGGGAGGTATTGTTGCAGAAGACCAGTACTTCCATCTTGTTGGAACTGAGCTTCAGGCAGTTAGTTCACATTCTGCTACCGTGGATATGCAGTGTTTCAAGTTGGTTCTGGTGGTAGTTGTCTTGTCAATCAGGGAAAGGATGAGTTGGGAGCCATGTACCAATATCGGTACTACAGGTTCACCAATCAGCAGCCCCTCTCAGCTAAAGGATCTAATTGAATTTCTAAAGGAGACGTGTCTCCTCTGGCCCCACTTAGGTATCTAAAAGTCTCCAGTCAACTGTTTGAGAATGTCAGCAAATCACTTCCACTGTCCCAGGAAACAACCTCACCTCTAGCTTGTGCACAGAAACTAGGCAGGGGCTTTAAAAAAGGAATTTGGAAGCCCTATAATCTGATTTACGTATACACATAATGCATGTACCAAACAGTCCACATAAAAAACACGCACAACATATACTTGGGATGTTAGAGCTACCTTATGCAGTTTGATGCAAGGCAGAGTTTTACTGCTGTGGTTGACTTGAACAATACGTACAGACATCAAGGTTGCTTAATTGAAGACAGTGACCTTCTATAATTTCCTCTTTGATGTACGCAATCTTCATAAGTCTTTCTTTCATCTTTGTCTAGTTGAGAACCTAGCGTCCGACCTCCTATCTCCTGTGCGCTCTGTGAGCCTCTGCAGCCTGCCACCCATGATGCCACCTCCGTTTGTGAGTATTTATACATTTATATTTTATTGACTGCACACCCAGCCAGTTGATTCACTGTTGAGCTATTGAGCAGCTTGGACAAGATAGTGCATGTGTAAGAGACGCAGAGGCCTACATGTCTGTTATATAGTCAGTGCTGCAAAGTGGGAATAAACATTTTTGGAGCAAGTCACATACAGGGGGTGACATATCATGGTGGTAGGTCACTTCCAAAGCCCATACCACCTGCTAAAGATGTCACAGTGGCTGAGTGACACTGTATTATATGGTGAAGACTGATTTGCATATGGCTGGGTCCAAACTACGGTGGCGTGGTCAGAAAAAAAACCGATTGATTTATGCCCAGATCCAAACTGGGGTGGTGTGGTGAGCAAATAAATGATTTATTTAGGTCCAGATCTATGTACTGGAGGTGAGTGTTTAACATTGTTTAGCATTCCGTCCATCAATTGTTATTTTTTCATTTGAACTCAATCATAGCCACTAATTTCAACCTACATTTATAATGCATTTGGTACATACCATACAACTACATTGACATGGTAAGTATATCCTTATTATTTGTATCTGTATGTTGTCTACCTAAACCTAGTAACTATTGTGATCACCTATTATCCATAGCTATACCTACCTTGCATGTAGTGAATGCAATATTATTGTCATGCAATAAAGCTCATGCGATGTAGGAGGGGTGCACTACTAGAATACTTGTCAGTTCCACATCAGATAAAAGGTAAAGCAGTCACAGTCACCAGTATAGCACTATAATGAGTAAGAATATAAGTGTATGAGACCCCCTGATTGGGGCTTGGGTTGACGGAGTACTGGGATGACAGAATATCAGTGTATGCCGATGACATTCTCCTTTATATCACCTCCCCCAGGTCTTCCATTCCCAGATGAATGAGTATTTTGTCTATGGGGAGAACTCTGGCTACCTAATTAACTGCTCCAAGTCGGTGATGTTTATCCTCCGAGGCCCGGCGCCCCGCCTTCCATCTTGATGTGAAGCCTGTGTAGTTACAGAGAGTTTTCAATACTTAGGCATCCACGTTCATACTGACCCCAAGATATTTTGGGCCAAAAATCTGAAGGGTCTCTTGGCTTGCCTAAAAAGTGATGTGTGATGCTGGAGATCTCTTCCCCTTTCTTTACTGGGAAGGGCAGCGCTATTCAAGATGATGACGCTGCCCCGTTTTTTATACGTATTGCAGATTTCCCCCTTCCCAGTGTCTGACACATACTTTAAAGCAATCAAGCAGTCAATAGTGAAATTTGGACCCTGCTCTGGGATGGATGCTCTCCCCCATATTGCCTTGACAAAATTGACTGAGGGTGGTATGACATGGAATAGCCCTACCTGATCTTCAATTATATAATACAGCAGCTCAACTAACAACCGTCACTCGTTGGGCCCACCAGCCCAGATAGAAACCTGACTATAATGGACCACCTGGTTCTTCAACCGGGACGATACTGTTGAACTCTGTACACTGATTCACGTCATTTATATCTAGAGGGACCAACAGCCCTAACGGTCACCTTTGGCACTCACCCGGCTGAGAATCGGGATGGGAAAAGAGGATTACACGAGACATGCTATGGACCCTGAACTTCTAGGCACAATGACAAATAGGCAAGGTTTCGAAAGGTGGAACCTATAGGTATCTCCTCGGTGGGAAACACATGTACAACCAGAGGGGTGATTCCATTTTCAGACTTAAAAAAAAAATACGTATTAGCCCCCACATTGGCCTTCCAGTATTTTCAAATCTGACACGCCCTTTAGGCAGTACTTCCCCCAGACGAAGCCCTACCGGAATCGTCCCCACTGGACGATAGCCTGCTGGAGGATTATCTCCCCACTAAATCACATGCTGAAAACTCATCAATAACTCCCTTGACACTCTCACCAAACTTCGAAAATGCTGGGGAACAGATTTGAACGACCTGCAGGACGAAGACTGGGTAGAAGTCTTGGCTTCACTGCGAGAGGTAGCTGTGCAACTATGCTTTTGATTAGTGCAACTAAAAATTATTCAGAGAGTATACATTGTAGGAGAGTAGGGTCTGCATCCTATGGTTACCCCCACTCTTTGCTGTGTTTCACTGGTTTTTCGACTTTAGTATTGCTGTGGTCCTGCTAATCAGGACCACAACCTAGCTGTACTCTCTCTAAATTGATACCATGTACTTTAGGTACATGCCAGATTGGTTACTAAGTTACCTTGTGAGACCCTAGTATATGGTACCTTAGGTACCAAGGGCATAGGTACCTCAGAGGCCTACTAGGGGCTGAAGCATGTATTATGCCTCCGCTGGTAAGCCTTCCGAAATGGCACCACAGGTCTGGACTTGCAGCCTGAGTAAGGTGGTGTAAACACCCCTTACTGAGTTATAATATACCTATAACTACCTAAACATATAGACACATACTATAAGTCACTCCATTGGCAGGCCTTGACAATACTGAAGGCAGAGTGCTTGGTTTTGTGTGAGAGGGTGCCCTAGCATGAGCTGAGCCCCTCTGCAGCTTTAGGAAATCCTTCCTTACAGCTGTTCTATGATATAGCCATACCATATACTCTTAAGTGCATTATAATCCTCGCGGTTAATGCTAACTTTGGTTTTGCTTTATCAAAACATGTTGTGTAAGGTGTCATATGCTTTGGAATACTACCCCCCGCCAGTCCTGGTGTCGAGGGTAGCATTCCACCCTTCTAGAGGGAGAAGACATGTAGTTGTAGCTTTACCCGGTTAAAGTTTAAAAGAGCCTCAGCATCACACAATGGATGCTCTGCCACAGACACGAGTCTGACATCCTGCTGCTGGACGAAACTCCAGTAGGGGAGGCCTGGACAATAGGTTTCCTGTCCAGGGAGGTGCCAGCACCTCCCCAGACAGGCTTTAGTGTATTGGGGCAGGGTGGGTTGCATTCAGTGAATGCTTTTCAGACACTGCCTGGGGCACACAAGGTGCTCCATGCATTTCCCAGTTTAAACCAGTTGCTGGGGCACTCATACCCAGCTCTGGCGCCAAACGGGACAAAGCGGAAGGGGTGTAACCACCACCCCCCAGGTCCTCCCATAGGTCGGACTTTAGAGTTAGTCCATCGCCTAGCCTCAGCCCCAGCTCCGGCGCCAAACTGGACATAGGGGAAGGGGTGTAACCACCCCCTCCCCAGGTCCTCCCATAGGTGGGACCTTAGCGTTAGTCCATCCCCTAAACTTAGTATAAGTATGGGAACCCAGTCCCTAGGACTTTAGATTACCCTGGACGAAACTCTGAAGACGAAATCCTGGACCTTCGACATTCCATATCAACTGGAAGACAGAAGAAATCTCCCTTGGGTCAAGGAGTGCCCTTCCCCTGTTCAAACATGCACCTAAGAGCATCTTGCCGGTCTGCATGTTCGAGGCTCCCGAAGAATCTGCGACTCAGGACACGGACTTCCAGACATCTCTGAGGCTGACACGAGTCCCCAGCAGAGCTGAGACCTGTAGCTGACATGAGAGACTTGGAACCGGAACTCCTGGCCATCCTGCAAGTTTGCAGTTGCACCTACTTCCCGAAGTTTCCCAAAGTTGTGCATTGGGCTATTTGTTGCCCTTGCCCGGAGCACCTTTTGCACCAAAGCTGAGAGGCCTGCTCTCCACGAGTGTGCTGTGAGTCCACTTTCTTCACCGCAGCTTGAGGCTCCATCGCAATCTCTAGTCCGTTAGCTAGTGGGCCTCCACGAAGAACAATCCTTTGTTTCATGGGCTTTCCTGGTTGCTCCAGACGTGCCCTGACTCCCCTCCAAAGGTTGAGTCCCTCAGACCTTGCTGGTCTGCACCGAAGCCAGTCTTGTCCTCTTGCGTGGGTTGCTGTTGCCAAGGCTTGTTGGGCCCAATCCGGATTCTGACGCTGCAGCACTCGACATCCTACGTGGGACAGCTCGAATCCAGCCCCTGGTCATCGTCGACACCTCCTGGTCCTCTTGGCTGAAGAGTCAAGCTTCACCTACTCCACTTGAAAGCACGCTGACAAGTCAATGAGCCCAATGCATCACCCATCCAGATCATGAGGACATAGTCTATATATCGTTTCCATAACGTGATATTGTAAAGGAAAGGGTTATCGTGGCTATAGATGTATTCATCTTCATAGTTGTCCATGAAGAGATTGGCTAGGCTTGGGGCAAAGCCTGCTCCCGTAGCTACGGCCTTACATTGGATGTAATACTCATTTTGGAATAAGAATTTATTCTTACTCATAGCAATGTCAAAAATGTTGTCGGAAACCAACAAGGGCTTTCCCTTTTGAGCAGAACTTTGTGTGTTTCATTAAGTGCTTTTTTGGGGGGGATGCTAGTGTACAGAGAAGCCACGTCGAGTGTGACTAAATTGTTGATCTTCTGTTAATTGTATTCACACGGCGTGAAACTTGAGGAGGTTCTAAAGTGTGCTGCTGCATTATGTGTTACAATCCGTGGATTTTTATGGAAATAGTATTTCATTCTGATTTTTCTGAAAAATTGCTGTAACTCTGCCTTAACATTAAATGAATTTGGTGGAGTTGTGGAACAAACGAGAGCCCTTTAGACAACATTTTTTATTTCAGAATCAGTCAGGGTGTAAGTAGACAGATTAACAATGGGGTCAGACTGCCCATTGTTCAATGACTCTTCATTTATCTCAATTTGTGTGGGCTCTTGTAATGAAGCTACCATCTGTAGGTTTGTCTCAGAGTTTGAATCTTTCTGTGAGTTTCCTCCGGGTAGAATCTCACTCTTGTGTTGCCCCTTTGTGTGTTGTTGCCCCGATTCCACCCTCTCGATCTGCCCCAATTTTGCTCCTGTCTGTGTTCTCTGTTTGGATTCCATGTCTTTTCCCCTACAAAATTTGAAGAGTTTTGGTTGAAGGATCTACCACTTGTGCCCGCCCTGTGTCGGTCTCTGAACCACTTCCAGCAGATGAATCCGAGAAGGTTGCGAAACATCTGGGCCCTTGTCTACCTGTATTCATGAAATAGCCCTGGCTATCTTGCTCGTAGTAGTAGTCAGACAGGTAGGGATATGTTATTTTCTTGTTGTACGCTCTGATGTCTCTAGTTAGCTTGTCCAACTTCCTCATTAGTGTGATGGTATTGAATTCAGAAGCAGTTGAGACTGCTATTGAATATGTAAAAAAACTGACTCAAGAAATAACGGACCTAAAAAAGTAAAAATTCTATTCATTTTTATATATCAAAATACTTTTTTTGAATTAGTAAATATTTAAATGGGCTGACAAATATAGTACAACAAATAATAACGTAATGACAATGACACAAAAATAGTGACTGATGTGACAAATAGTCAAATAAACCATCTAATTCATAAAAGACAAGACAACATCACAACTATAAAACTCCTCTGTCTCCTTTTGAATTTCAACAGTAACCCACAATGTCTCTAAAGTATATAGTTACTGATATTCAGGACATGAGAGAATTTTGCGCTGATGTTTCGACCCAGGTAACAGTGTGATTACAGTATCATCAAATAGGGTATTCCTCAGGACAAATTAAAACCTAGTGTCAGCCTATACACCAAAAGAAAAGAAGAATGAGTATTAGAATAGCATGTGCATGTTATATGATAGTATGAAATAGGGCATGCTCAATTACCCAGTGAATCACTCACCCCAGTATTCCAAAATTGAAACTGAGTCTACTCCCCCAATTATAGTAGGAGCGTTGTAACGGAAAAGTAACTCCAAATCAAGAAAATCGTTATAGTTGGTCTGTGGGTAAATAATATATAACAATCAGCAATTGTGATTATAATAGCAGTGTTATCATCGGGGATCTTAGAGCACAAGCACTTACCATAGAGTTTCAATCATATGGTATCAATAAGGTCCAGGCCTCCATTGGTCCAATATATCTTGTGTATAAGCAACAGGATGTTCCCTTGTTCGAGTATATCTATGTCCCACAGTATGGACAATCAGTGGGAAAACGATGTGGGTAACCATCAAGATCTAGCCATGCACCAGTGCTCTGTGATGATTGTGCGGGAATAAAAGTGCTTACCCTAAAGGATGGGGTATCTCGCTGTAACTGGAAATCTCAGGGCACCCGTACCAATTCACCGCGCTGCACCCGCAGAAAAGAATAAATGAGTCACGTGTATTGGAAGAATGAATCAACCTTCCGAAGAACTGCCTACACCTATACCAGTTTTCTGAGGGAGTAAAGGGGAATGATTAATAAGTTGCCTTTGTTAAGAAACGGCATGTCGAGTCAGTTTTCAAGGGTAGGACACTCACCGCGATAGCTTTCGTAGCCTCCGTCTAACTGGGACAAGGCCAGGAAAAGGAATGATTATTTGTTTTGATCCTTGTTGTGTGCAGTTCAAGGTAATTGAATTAGCATCTGTAATCTTCTTCAAAAGTACTTTGTTCAAAAAAGAAAACTTTTGGTTCGACCCAATGGAGCCATTTGTAGTTTAGAGCACTATTACCCAGGTTCCGAAGGACACAGGATCCGCCTATTGATCTTAATATTACGGTTACATAGATGGCGCACTCTATATGTAACTGCATGTTCGTTTTTTTGTCTCATTATCGTTTCTCTCCTCTGTGTGTCTCCTGCTTCTGTTGCAGATCCCTCCTCCAGGAATGCCTCCTCACTTTCCGCCCATTGGAATGCCACATTTAGGCCAGAGGCCTCCAGTAATGCCTCCTGTGCCACCTGGTATGCTGCCTCCGCTGATTCCACCCATGGCAGGACCACCTCCTTTAGGACAGGTATTGTATTGCATTGCATTGTATTGTAATTGCATTTATTTAGCACTTACTGCCCCTGGCGAGGCGTTGAAGCGCTTTTTCGGCAAGTAGCACGCTACTCCAGAGCCCATAAAGGATTAGTGGTGAATTAGTATAGTGAAAACATGAAAGTAATGTGAGTGGTGGATATGTTAGTCAGTTATTTGGATTGGGAAGGATAGTGGAGGGATAGAGAAGGGAAAACGATTTGCACTTATATAGCGTTTGCTAGAGTCAGGCATTGGCCATGCAAATGTGGCAGAAGAAAAAAACGTTTGAAGGGGCAGGTGGGAAATTATATTTTTGTTGACAGGATAGGGCCCCTACATCCTCTTTTGTGGCAGGAGATAACTGTGGTCTGTGTGGCACAAGAGATGTAATACGATCTGATTGTTAGTGCATTTTGGAAGGCAGAAAGCGGAAAACAGCTTGCTTTGAATCCTTGTTACCTCAAAATTTCTTTTCTCAGCTATAAAAACCAGTTACTTACCTTTGGTAACAATATATCTGTATGAGACATATATTCGTTATAGATTCCTTACCTTAGAATTACCCCCAGGCGTCAGACTGGATCCAGAGAATTTTTCTTCAGCAGTACCCCTGCACGTCGGTCGACTCTGCGTTTGTCGTTGGTGTTGTGATCGTCGAAATGACGTTGCGGTATCTCTGATGTCAGTTCTTTACGTGACATTCCACGCCAGATGTGCAGAGCCATGCAAGACACTGACCACTGGTGCACAAAACTAGGGCCCAGAAAGGGAGTCCCTTACTCTAGAAGTCAGTAAGCAGAACGGGATGGATGGGTGGGGCGGTAAGGAATCTATAACGAATATATGTTTCTTACAGATATTTTATTACCGAAGGTAAGTAACTTGTTCATCTGAAAGAGACTATTAGTTATAGATTCCTTACCTTAGAATAGATACCCCATCAATACCAACCATGGAGGTAGGTCTGCGAACCAATTTCACAACAGAAAGTCCTGGAGAAGTGAAAGGCCAAAGAAGCCGTCTCTCCGGGCTTGACTATCCAGGCAGTAATGCTTAGTGAACGTGTGCAGTGATGCCTGTGTGGCTGCCTGGCAGATGTCACTGAGGGGGACCCCCACATCCCAAAGCAGTAGTGGCTGCCGTCGCCCTGGTGGAATGAGCGCACAGTCCTACCGGAAGCTCCTTTTTCACCAAGGAATAGCACATTTTAATGCAAAGGACAACCCATCGAGAGATAGTCGCTTTTGCACGACCTGACTTTTCTTGGCACCCACATAGCCAACAACGAGTTGATCATCCCCCCAGAATTGTTTTGTGCGATCCAGATAAAAAGATAGCACATTTTTTTGGACCCAGACGGTGGAATCTTTCCTCCTCTTTAGAAGGATGCGGGGGCGGGAAGAAGGTGGGCAAACTGATGGTCTGTCCTATGTGGAAAGAGGTAACCAGTTTGGGAAGAAAAGAAGGTTGAGTTCGAAGGACAACCTTGTCCAGATGAGCAGCAAGGAAAGGAGGTTTAGAAGAAAGAGCCTGAAGCTCACTCACCCTGCGAGCAGAGGTGATGGCAACCAGAACCTCTGAAAGAGGGGCAGAAAGGGGATCCACAGCCTTTGCTGTGCACCATGCCACAAATTTGTTCCGCCTACAGGCGTATACAGTTTTAGTGGAGGGACGCCTGGCTGTCAAGATGACATTGCAGACTTCGGGAGGAAGGTCAAAAGCTGTTAACTGTCACTGCTCAATCCCCACGCAAGGAGGTGGAGGCTGAACAGGTTCGGGTGGCAGACCGTCCCCTGCTGCTGCAACAGAAGATCCTCCCGAAGAGGCAGTCTGATCGGAGGATCGATGGCCATGTTCAAGAGCTCGGGATACCAGACTCTTCGTGCCGAATCCAGAGCCACAAAAATGGCTTGGGCCCGGTCACACTTGATCTTCTTCAGCACTCTGGGCAGAAGTGGTATAGGCGAAAAGGCGTATAGAAGACCGCAATGCCACTCGCAATGAAAAACGTTGCAGAGCAAGTACTGCCTTGGAAATTCCAACGTGCAGAACTGCTGACATTGCACGTTCTCTTCGGTGGCGAACAGATCTAACCAAGGCTCTCCCCACTGCTGAAAGAGACCTTGCACCACCTCCAAGTGAAGACGCCATTTATGATCCATCATGCACCGCCGGCTGAGTTCGTTGACCCTGGCATTCAGGGAACCTGCCAAGTGTTGAACCACCAGGGACATGCCCTGATGTTCCAGTCACACCCAGAGGTGGAGAGCCTCTTGACATAGGGTCCACGACCCCACCCCACCCTGTTTGTTGCAGTACCACATGGTGGTGGTGTTGTCTGGGAACACCTGCACTACTCTCCCTTTGACAGAAGGAAGGAATGCTTTCAGTGCAAGATGGATCGCCCGGAGCTCCAACAGGTTGATGTGGAGCCCGGACTCCACCGGGGACCAGAGGCCTCTGATCTCTGCCTCTCTCATGAGGCCGCCCCATCTCAGAAATAACGCATCTGTCACCACTGTGAAGTCTGGTTGGGGAAGAGAGAGAGATCTGCCGTCGACCCAATCCTGGTTCGTTAGCCACTACTGCAATTGGTGTACAGCACCCTCCGAGATTTGGACATCGGAAAGATTCCCTGATGCTGCGCCCACTGGAACTTCAGGTCCCACTGCTAAGCATGCATATGCCACCCGGCATAGTACACCAGAAGGATGCAGGAGGCCATGAGGCCCAGCAGCCTCAGGGTCATCCTCACGGAAACCCAGGATAGAGGCTGAAACATCTGTATCATAGCCTGAATATCCCGGATTCGCTGCTCAGGAGAATAGGCCCAAAACTGCGCTGTATCCAGAACTGCTCTGATGAAAAGGAGCGTCTGAGAGGGAATCAGGTGTGACTTTGGCACGTTGATAGTGAACTCCAGCGAGTGCAGGAGGTCCGCCGTAGTCTGGAGGTGGGAAACAATGCTTGGAGTGAACTCGCCTTCAACAGCCAGTCGTCGTGATAAGGGAAGACTGGACCCCCTGATCTGCTCAGATGAGCTTTGACCACCGCCATCACTTTTATGAACACCCGAGGGGCGTTGGTAAGGCCAAAGGGGAGCACGGTAAACTGAAAATTCTTGTGGCCTACCGTGAACCGTAGGTAACGCCTGTGGGCTGGCAGGACAGGGATGTGAAAATAAGCGTCCTACAAGTCCAGCGCTACCATCCAGGCTCCAGGGTCGAGGGCAGACAAGACCTGAGCTAATGTCAACATTTTGAACTTTTCCTTCCAGAGGAAGCGGTTGACGTCCCTGAGATCCAAGATAGGACGCAGGCTTTTGTCCTTCTTGGGCACCAGGAAGTATTGAGAATAATAACCACGGCCTACTTCTGGCACAGAAACTCGCTTGATTGCTTCCTTGGCCAAGAGAGCCGCAACTTCCTGACGGAGATGGGTCAAGGGATCTTCCAACATGCGATGGAGTGTTGGTGACATGGAGGGAGGGGTAGTCTTGAAGGGGAGGGAGTAGCCCCTTCGGACTATCTGCAAAGCCCACTTGTCCGACGTGATGTTGTGGCAGTGTGAGAGGTGATGGCGGAGCCTGCCGCCCACTGGCAACAGGTGGCCCTGAAAGTTCGGACTAGGAAGGTTTGGAGGCTGCTGCAGAGGAGGCACTGGTGGACTGACCCCCAGGCCCAAATCGCCGTTCCCACGTCCCTGACTGCGCAGAGGCTGAACAGCTTGCGCTGGCCCGTGGCCATAGCCACGAAAGGGGCGAAAGGCACACTGCACAGGGCGCAAGGTGGTAGCGAGGCCCAAGGATCTGGCTCTAGCCCTAGAGTCCTTGAAGAGCTTGAGCACGTTGTCCGCGTTGTCACCAAACAGGCGACGGCCATCTTAAGGCATGTTCAAAAGGGTCAAACGGACATCCTTGGAGAAGCCAGTGGACCTCAACCAGGCGTAGCGTCTCAGGGCTACCAACATAGAAATCGTCCTACCCAGCGAGTCGGCGGTGTCCAGCCCACAGCGGATGGCGAAATTTGCTGCATCTCTACCCTCGGCAAGCGCAGGGGCGAGTACAGTCCGGGCCTCCTCCAGGTGCTGTGGCAGCACTTGCACGACTGTGGCCCACACAAGAGTGGGAATAATGGCCCAAGAGACATGCGGTGTTCACCGACCGCAGTCCTAAGCTGGCAGAAGAAAACATCTTCTTCCCAAGATGGTCCAGCTTCTTGGATTCCCTTTGTGGGGGAGCAGTAGGAACACACCTTTTGAGGCTGAGGCTTGGACCACCAAGCTCTCAGGGGTAGGGTGTTGAAGGAGGGAAAGTGGGTAGCCCAGAGCCTGGTGGTGGCGTCTGGAAATCATCCTATCCAAAGGAGCCCCTCTGCTGGGCTTGGAGCAAGTGTCCAGTAGGATGTCTGTAAGGGCTTCATTGAAAGCAGCAGGGGCTCCGAAGCTCAGGAGGTTAGTTCTGACTGCCACCGTAGGAAGCTCAAGGCCCAAGGCCTCAGCCGACCTACGCAACACCACAGCGTAGGAGGCTCTCTCCTCCATGGCCACGGTCAGGGGAGAAAGCATACCAGGGTCTGGGGATGTATCAAGACCACTGGCTTCACCCAACTCCTCTCTCCAGTCCAGCTCTTCTAGCTAATCTGCCAAAGGGTCAACAGGGCCCTCCCAGTCCTCCTCATCCTCTCCTGGCTGCCACTCAGGGCGAAAAGGAACGCCAGGGATAAACAACGATACAAAAGAACACCCGGCGCCCGTACCGGCATCGGTCGATGCTGCTCCGGCTCAGTGTCCATGTCAAGGGGGAGGCCAGGGTCGATGCCGGCTGGGGACACAACCGGCGCCGGAAGCGACGGAGGTGTTGTCAAAGGAATCAGCGCCAGGGGAGGTGTTGTAAGGTCGACCGGCGCCGACCCAGATCCCTGGGGGCCCTGCTGCGCCGGAGCTGCCGGCATCGAAGACCTAGAGATCCCACTGAGTCTGCGTGTCCGAAGGCACTCCGGTGGAGTCAGGCTGCCGAAAGATAGAGTGGAGAGCTTTGTAAAATGCACAAAACTGGGCAGGGGACGCTCTGGTTCCTGGGAAGGGAGGGAAGCTCGGAGCTGTCCCAGCTGGTCCGTAGGCGGAGCCGAAGGACGACGACTTTCCGCGTCATGTTAGCCGACGGATGGAGAGAAGGCGAAGAGCGACGGTGCTTCTTCTCCTTTTTCTTGTACTTCGACTTACCTGAAGACAAAGGCTTCGACGATGAATGGTTGTGGTGACTCTGTGACTTGTCCCGCGAACTCCTGCTCGACGGGGACCTCGAGCAACGTGGAACCGGCTGCCGGTCCTCCAGAAGCTTTCGGGACTGCTCCTGCAAAGACTTCGGGTTCATGGCCTGACAGTCGGAGCACGACTTTGGGTCGTGTGTCGCGCTCCAGACACCAGAGGCACACGAGGTGTGGGTCCGTGACCAACATCATTCTGTGACAGGAGTCACAGGGTTTGAAGCCGGTACGTTGATGGGACATCCTTATGTGCACCAGGAGTCAAACGACTCGAAAAAAGACGTTGACAAAGTCGAAAAAACTTTAATAAAAAAGTGACTAATGATACTGCTCTCCCCGGATCTGCGCTGGCTGGCGTAGAAAAAGAAAGAACTGACGTCTGCGCACAGGGGGGCGTCTAAGTAGATACCGTGACATCATTCCGGCAATCACGATGCCAACGACGAAGGCGGAGTCAACCGACACCCAGGGGTACTGCTGAAGAAAAATTCTCTGGATCCAGTCTGACGCTTGGGGGTAATTCTAAGGTAAGGAATCTATAACTAATAGTTTCCTTCAGATAACTTTGATTGGCAGCTGAGAATTCAGATTCATTCTTCATGACACCCCAACAGCACAGACCTGGATTGTGAAGTGTGCTCCTGGGGCCTGAAATATATGTGCTGGAAAGGCCCGGATTATACAGATGCTGCTGGTATGTGGACTACATGGATGTGCTGCTGAGCCTGAATGATACAAAAGTGCTGCTGGGACTTGTATTATAGAGACGTGCTGCTGGGGCCTGGATTTGATATATATGTCGATGGGGCCTGAATTGTATGTGCTGCTAGATACCGCAGCCTTGGGCTGTACTGATTGTTACTGAGTGACTGAGGCCAGATGAATTTGGTACTTTCCTTCATTCCACAGATGTCGAACATGGTGCCACCCCTCATGCCAGGGATGATGATGCCAAACCTGCCCTCAGCACCACTTTCTGTGAGTATTTGTGTCTGTCCAGTAGGTTACTCCGGCGAGTGCTTCCTCCAGCATTGTCATTCACTCTTGTACATACTTGTGAGTGAGTGCAGCATCTGGCAGAATGAGCCAGTCCATACATCCACACAGCCAGTCACCCATGATTCTTTCGATATAGAGTCAGCTCCTCGGACCCCTGTTTTACGAGATGAGTGGGGTGTGTTTAGAGCTTGGCAGGCCTGGAGCACCATCACAATGGACAGTGTTTCTGCCCTGCCAAACTCGTGGATCCTTCCCCTATTTGGTAGTAAGAAAACTGTGGAAACCAGTCACCTGGCCGGTGGCTCGCCCACCAAAGTATAAATGAGTAACTGATTTCAGATTCAGATTTAATCTTTATTGTTTGAATTAATTAAAACCATACCAATATACCAATAAAGCTTAGTGAGTTATACTGACTTAATATACATATTAAAAACGGTTTTAGGATCCGAAAGTATATAAGTTTAAAAATAGTGCAGGGTCCATTTAGTGCAGAGTTGCCTTAAAGTGCTATTGTGCTTTCTCATTCAGTCTATTTCTTACAAGTTTTTCGCATTAAAGTAGAAATTTTGCCAGATTACAATTGAGCTGTGGGTCATTCGGGTCGAGACATCTTAATATTGTAGATCTACAGGTACGGATACCCCTAATGTTAAAAAGTTTTTGGGACAATAAATGTCGATGTTGTTATAAACTTGGACAGATGCATATTAGGGAATGAAGTCCTGTTGTAATGCACCACAGAGGCCACGTGATTTGGGTCCATTGTATTTCCAGCTAGGTTGATCTAATTAACTGATTTTTTCACTCCTATTTAATGAAAGACTGATACCCCCCCGCGCTTCTTCACGTCTGTGTATTGGGAATATCTTCATGTGCTTCATTTTTCTTAATTTCCTTGGCAGGCAGTTGTACCAGGGTCGGAATCCACAAACGGTATGTATCTTCTTCTGGTACAAAGTCAGGATCAATGCTTTTACAAGTAAATTTGTATACAATGACAGCCAAACATATCAATTTATTTGCTTGAACTTGATGTTTCTCACTCTGAGAGTCTGTGTAGTGTAGTTCCTATTTTCCCAATAGGCTCTGCGCATTGGAATAACATAAACAGCAGTGTAGACGTAGGACTGAGGTCATCTAGGTCTCTACTGACTATGTTAGACTTAATTTAGGTTTGCGCCAGCTAGCTCAGAGGTCACTAGAAACTTTCTTGAATGATTAGGGAGGGATGAACTTCCCTGATTCAGACGAGAAGGGATTCAGTTTCTGACAACCGCATAAACATGACAACTTTGCTCACTCAGAATAAGAGTGTATCTCTAGAGTCATGTGAAAACAATAGGCAGCTATTTCACTCAGTCAACCATGCATACTTAGTTTCACCAGAGTGCAGAGAAATAGAGAGACTGACGTTTTCAATAAAAAGGTGTTATTTATTGAGCAGTCTTCTTTCTCATGCAAGAGAAATGAATTGCCACAATTGCAATACTTATCATAAAGTAAAGTGCTTACAGTAAAAGTAGTATTATGAAATAATACTGTAAAAGCATTGATATGGTTTCTTAGCCATATGGTACTTTTAAATGGATAAAATATATGCATTCATAAAAACATTGACTAACGTACTCAACTGGTGCTTCTAACTAAGCCTACCCCGGTGTACCTGACCTAAGCCTAATACTTGGGAAGGAGTAAGGAAGTAGCAGTTTAAGTTAAGTTGCTTAAGATTGTTTTGCCAAGAATCTGCATCAAGAATTCTCTTAAGGGTTTAGTCAGCTCCGTACCTTGGTAATAGAATGTGGGAGGTCTGGTATCTCTTTCTTCAGGACTTGATCTCCCATCAACCCGCAAGGGTAGGCTAGAAACACCAGAGCTGGATTTTCTCGGCTGGAGAAAAAGACAGCGTCTCTCTCAGTGCGTCAAACGGGAGGGGCGGCTTCCATGGGCTCTCGCATCAGCTGGGCTCTCTGTTTGCTTAAGGCAACTGTTGGTATATTTATACCTGAAAGGTGCTGAGTTTGACGTAAGGTTGGACATAAGACGTCACTAAGAACTAACAGTTCTTTCTGGACTTCAGGTTCTTCTTCAAATCAAAACAAAAACAGGGGGGATTTCCCGGGCTGCTGGAGGCTTGGTTTGTTTAAAGAACGCGTTGTGCTTTCTTGGAGTCGATGGGAGTAGCCGTGCTGTGCTTTGGACTGCATGGGCTATTACTGAATATGGATATGATTCTTATGCCTTTATAAGGATATTATTGATTATAACCACATAAGGGCTTGAATCGGGAATATCGAACTAGGGTCCTAGATAGAAACACGACATCTGTTTGCCTTGACGCTTTGGGGCATTTGCTCGTTCATATAAAGCCTTATCTTTCATACAGTCATTCATTCAGCATCTATTTCGATAGCTGTGGGACTGCAAAGATGTCTGTAACCTCTCACTTTGATGAAACCAGGTCAGGCTCTCAGTACCATACTGTATGTTCCCCAAACAGTGTTGGGCAGTGAGTATAAGCTAAAGACAACGGTCCTTGACGGGAAAAATAAACGTTGCAATAATTATAGGCCACAATAAGCACTATAATGAAAAAAAAGTCCAGTCGGACTTTGAAATTTATTCAATGTTTGAATATATTAGATCAGACGAACCAACAATGAAACAGTGGGACACAATCCTGCATCCACAGTGCTACACATACAATCAAACAGTACAAATACTTGGGGTATTTCAGGCATATAAAAAAACAGGAGCAAAAAGGAAATTTAAAGTGCATTTGCTTCACATATGTGGGAAACATACGGTTTTAGGCACATAATAGTACACCATTGTTTAAACCACATATTGTGTGACACAATATGTGGTTTAAACAATAGTGTAGCTTAATTGATACCCCAGGTCCTTGCTTACCTAGTGGGTTCCCTTGTCCTTTAGTAAAAGGGCAGTGAGTATAAAGCACAAATGAAATTATGTCCACAGTATTTTAGTGCATATGAGATCATTTTAGATTCTTGCTATGTAAGAGAGATTACCACAGTAGTTTGCTCTGTAAGAGAGATTACAGCGGAATAGTGTTATGTAATAATGCAGTATCTCGATAAAAATGATGGATTACTACATCATCATGCTGTGGATGAGACATTTCAGAAAGGGGGTGGTGATGAACAGAGTGTCTGAATTAAGCAGACCACTCTTACCCAGTCCAAAGATCAGGGCTTGATCCATCACCGTTATTTATCTCACTGCACCATCCCAGCTCAGAACCTGGCTATATGCAAATTAGCCTGACCCTGGCCCAGTGCATCATGGGAACAGGGCAGACCAAACTACCAAGCCAATTCTTATACTGGGAAGGAAACAAGCTACCGGGGACCGGTTTCTGGCATTTCAGCCGTCTTCGGCCCGGCTTGCTTGAATCCTGATGGTGCAATGAGCAAGGGACTCACATCTGAGTATACCCTTCCACGCTTATGGTGGACAAAATGATTCAGAAAAGGGGGTGGTGATGAACAGAGTGTCTGAATTAAGCAGACCACTCTTACCCAGTCCAAAGATCAGGGCTTGATCCATCACCGTTATTTATCTCACTGCACCATCCCAGCTCAGAACCTGGCTATATGCAAATCAGTCTGTCCCTGGCCCAGTGCATCATGGGAACAGGGCTGATGGCTTCTTTAGTAGAGCGCTGAGTTCGGCGTGCTTCCAGCTCTCCGGGAAGGTAGTGGTGTCGAAGGAGGTATTGATGATGTCCCGCAGGTGGGGTGCGATGACAGCGTCGGCCTTGTTGAAGACGTGGTGAGGGCAGGGGTCAGTAGGAGATCCGGAGTGGATGGAGTTCATCGTGCGGACGGTGTCTTCGGTGCTGATCGGGGTCCAGGCGCGGACGGTGGTGGTGGGGGGCGGTGGTTCGGTCGTGGCGAGCGTCGGTTGAGTGCTGAAGCTGTGTTGTGGAAGTAGGAGGCGAGGGAGTTGCAGAGGTCTTGCGAAGGGGTGATGTTGTTGTTTCCGGCGTTGGAGTTGGAGAGCTCTTTAACGATGTTGAAGAGTTCCTTGCTGTTTTGTGCGTTGTTTTCCAGTCGTTCCTTGAAGGCGGTTTTCTTGGTGGCGTGGATGAGTTGGTGGTGTTTTCGGGTGGCGAGCTTGAGGGCAGTCATGTTGTCCGGTGTTGGGTCTCTGCGCCAGGTTCTCTCGAGGGCTCGGCAGTTCTTCTTGGAGCTCTTGAGTTCGTCGGTGAACCATGGGGCTTTCTTGCTACCGGGTCTGCTAGGCGGGGTCTTCAGAGGGGCGAGGTCGTCTGCGCAGTTGCTGATCCCCTTCGCGAGGTTGGTGGCCGCCTGGCTTGGGTTCGTTGCGCTGGTGGGAGGGTTCATGCTCAGGGAGGTCGCGAGCTGGTTGGCTATGATCTTGTTCCAGCTTCTGCGTGCGACCTGTTGTGGTGGTGGTGGATCGTGGTCCTTCTGAAGCTGAAGTGGACGCAGCTGTGGTCCGTCCAGTGGAGTCCGGTGGTGTGGCTGAAGGCGATGTCCTTGCTGGATGAGAACACGGGGTTGAGTGTGTGTCCGGCGTAGTGGGTGGGGGTGGTCACCAGCTGCTTGAGACCGAGGTTGGCGAGGTTGTCCAGCAAGGTGGTGGTGTTGCGGTCGTTGTTGTTCTCCAGGTGGAAGTTGAGGTCCCTGAGGAGGATGTAGTCAGCGGAGAGGAGGGCATGCGGGCTGATGAAGTCGGCGATGTCTTCGCTGAATTGTGTGCATGGTCCCGAGGGTCTGTAGATGAGGGTGCCTCTGAGGGTGGTCTTGGGGTTGATGTGGACCTGGAAGTGCAGGTGCTCGGCGGGTGCGAGGGTGTCGTCGGTGTTGGTCGTGATGCGGATGGTGTTCCTGTGGATGATGGCGATGCCTCCTCCGGTCTGGTTGATGCGGTCCCTTCGGATGATCTTGTAGCCGTCTGGGATGGCGATGGCGATGTCGGGCGCTGAAGAGGCGTTCATCCAGGTTTCCGTGAGGAAGGCGACGTCTGGTGAAGTTGTGTCGAGCAGGTTCCACAGCTCGACGGCGTGTCTGTGGACGGAGCGGGTGTTGAGCAGGATGCATTTCAGGTGGCTGCTGCTGTTGCTCGTCTTGGTCTTGGTCGGTGCTGGAGTAGTGCAGGTCCGGATGCAGGTGAACTTGCAGGAGTTGCAGCAGAAGGGACCGTGGGTGCGTCTCGAGGTGGCTCGGTAGCATCCCGGGATTCGGCCGGCGTTGAGTGTGTTGAGGGTGGCGGCGTTGTACGTCCGCCGGGTGGGCTGGTGTCTGCGGGAGCCAGGGGTCCTGGCACTGGGCGCGGTCCAAGCGCGGACGGGCGCAGACGGGCTTACCTTTTGCGCACCTTCGGCGCTCAGTCGGTGCTCCCGCTGCGCGCGTCCGCTGCGCGGTCGCTCTGGGGGCGTCATAAGAAGGAGGACGTGAGGGTGGGTCAGCTGGGCGGCAGGAGCGGCTCGGCCAATGGGCCGTTGGTGGGCGGGGCCTGTGGCGAGCAGCGGCGGGAAACTGGCGAGCGGGCGGCTCTGCTGTGGCTGGGCCGCTCGGGGGGCCAGGGGGGCGTCGGCAACAATCTTTGTTGGGGGCTTTTAATGATTACCTCACTATGACCCTCCAGCAGTGCCACTCGTCTCTCCATAGCCCCTCTCTCACATGTATTTCATTTGTTTTATAGTGCCTCTCATTACCCGTGAAGGGTGTTGGAGCAATTTATATCAACACAGATGCAGAGACAATGAATCATTCGTTTGTAAATCTGTGTATAATAAATGTCACATAAGAAGAAAGGGAAAGCAAGCTGTAGGATTCAAATGTCATCCATACTTGTAGGCATTTTTCAGTGTGCTTGGTCTGGAGAAGCACAAACTCAGAGTTCATAACATAGCACAGTGGTTGGGATTTGATTTACTTATAAGAATGTATTTCTACTGGGGTGTGGCTTGGCCCGCCAACTTAGTGGTCGCTCTTGAATAGAACTCCGCTTTATCGGTTGGAGAAATTCTCCATAAGTCTTCCCTCCCGGGTTTGACATAAGACATCATTCAGCTGTTCCTGTGGTGCGGTGACTGAGGGCTCGGCTGCAAACCCCTGTGGAGCAACCTGCTCTGGCTGAAAGCTGACGCTTGACGCCGGGTGCAGCAGTGTCCTAAGTGGACATGGGGCCTGTCACCTGATAACCTCCCCAAGGCACTTCTTGAGCTTATTGGAGGTGTATAGATCTAAAATCCCCGCAACAATACTGTATGGTATTGAATTTATAGAGGTGAAAAATTGGGACTTTTGCCATAAGATTGAGGGGAAACTACTAAGATCTCTATCTTCCCTAAATACTGCGTGCTCTTTGGCCACATGCAGGCTCGACTTCGGTCTTAGGAGCAGCTGGGTACAGGGATTGTGTGCCCTAATAAGATGGGTGGCCTGCCTGGCTAGAGCGGAAGTAGGGACAATGCGAGCTCTCCTCAGAAGTGAATTATTGGGCAATTTTAAAGAGTTTTCTCAACTTGTAAGGAATTTTAGAAAAGCTGTAACCCTTTTAAAATTAGATGAAAACGTTTTGTTTTCGTATTCTCCCTTACAGTTAAAACTCGTTTTAAAAGAAGCCTCGTGGGATCTATGCTTTCAGTCTGATAAAAAGTTAATCTGCGAAAAAAGGAATGTAGACCTCCTCCTTAATTCTTATGTGATGAAGTTGCCTCAATCCTATGTCACATGGAACCTACCGCACGGCATTCGTAGATTTTGGTTTCTTTTACGTTACGACTTAGTACCTTTAAATCTACTGTTATCCAAATGGTATGGCTCCTCTGCTTTGTGCAATTTATGTAAATTGAGTAACCAGGATTGTATGCATGTTTTACTGATTTGCCCCGCGCTCCGTAAATTGCGCTTCAGATGGTTAAAATGTATTTGTCTCCGCCTGGGCATCGTCACTTTGAACGGCTTTCTTCATGCACTTTATTGCCCTCCTAATGAAATGTTCTGTTTCCATATTTTTAACTTTTTTAAAGGTTTTTTAGCTATTTATTAATATGTCTTGGAGATACTTTGACTTTCCGACCTCCCGTAGATTTGTCTTTGCATGTCAGTCTTGCACTTAAACTTGTCTCTCAAATGTCATAATTTTGATATGTATGTGTCTTGTTTTTTATCTTGTATATTTTATGTGGCCCTCTTCTGAGAGCCAAAACATAATAAATAAAATTGAATACTGGGGTGTGGCTTGGCCCGCCAACTTAGTGGTCGCTCTTGAATAGAACTCCGCTTTATCGGTTGGAGAAATTCTCCATATGTCTTCCCTCCCCGGTTTGACATCAGACATCATTCAGCTGTTCCTGTGGTGCGGTGACTGAGGGCTCGGCTGCAAACCCCTGTGGAGCAACCTGCTCTGGCTGAACGCTGACGCTTGACGCCGGGTGCAGCAGTGTCCTAAGTGGACATGGGGCCTGTCACCTGATAACCTCCCCAAGGCCCCTGGCCAAAGCAGCCCATGGAGAGCACCCAACATGGACACATTGAGGCTAATCCTGTCCGCGATCCCACACAGCTGTGTGGTGAGGGTTGCAGAGCGCCACCTGACATTGGCTCTCTCTACTGCTACACAGAGAGCGAAATACCCCAGAGGTCCATGCAGTGTGTTGCCCTGGACAGCGACTGGTGGATGTCAGATGGGCCCCTTATACACCTGTGGACAATTGTGCACCGCCACTCCCTCTTGGGGCTGCTGAAGATGGGTGGATGCGGCACCAAGCCCCTCACCTACAGTTTGGCCTTGTCTGGCACTGCCGCTCATGCACATGGCCTTTGTGGAGATTCCCACTGACCCCTGGGGTGGCAGCGGGTGCAACCGCCTGCCTGCTATCACCTATTGGGAGCCCCTGCCTACACAGCAATGAAACAAGGTGAGGAGGGGAGCTCACCACGCACCAGAAGTTTCAGCAAGTGCATACCTACAACACCCCCGGCCCGGGCGCACCTTATTTTTTTTATGTCTCGCCCGCCAATGCGCTTGCGCATTGCTGGTGAGAGATATAGAGGGGCACCAGAAAATCCTACCAAGAGGGCTTTAGCATGTGGATTATGGCCAGTGCATGTGCGCCGGGTGCTCGCTCGCCATTTGCTCCCCGCCCCCTCCCATCAGACTTGAAAGGAAGCTGCTCGCAACTGCCATTTGTCTGAGCTTCGGCATCAGACTTCAAAGGCTGCTGCTCCCCCGCCCACTCCCCGCCACAGCAATGCCGAGAGCTTGTTTCACTCGCACCTTCTTGTCTGCCCTCCGCATCTTCTATCTTTTTACCTGCCTTTTCCACCATCCATTCCCCTCTTTCATACTCCGTCCCAGTTAGCACCCTCTCTCCCCATCACGAGCCTCTGTCCCGCCTGTTTCCATTCAAACCCCTTATTGCTTCAGCTCGGAAGTGCTCTACAGATGTTTCCACTTTTCAAAAGGCTGCCGCTCCCCCACCCACCACCGCCTCAGTAATCCCGAGAGCTTGTTTCACCCGCCCCTTCTTGCCTGCCCTCCGCATCATCTGTCTTTTTACATGCCTTTTCCCCCGTCCATTCCCCTCTTTCCTACCCCGTCCCAGTTAGCACCCTCTCTCCCCATCACGAGCCTCTGTCCCGCCTTTACTTTTATCTGGAGCTTGCAATCTCATCCCAAACCAGCTCCAGATTAGCACGCCTGTGAGAGTTTTGCTGTGCAAAATTAACAACCCATGTAATAGAATAGACTGGGTTTAAAATGGCCGCCACAAAATTTGCTTAATAGATTAGAGCGAGGGGATTTTTGACATTGACCACGAGTGACTTAAAAACATTACCAACAAACAATGTTTTTAATCATAGTTTATACAGGCATTACAAATCAACACTGTGTTCTGCATTGACAATGCCTGACCAATAGGGTGTTTCCGTACCGTTCATACATAGATTCAAATGCCGAACTTCATTGCATAAATAAAAGAAACGTAAATCACTTGCCGCTCACTGTTGTAATATATATCTGTTCGCCACTACTTTGGAAAGGTTGCCTTACCCTTACCAGCTGACTCTCCTCATTTCTAACCCTCTTGTTTCTCCCAGCTAGTTTAAAGTGCACTGGATATCAGTAGGTCTTTCGTGACGCTTTTAAAGGTACATACACACTTCTCGAGATAATGAAAAGGAAGGCACTCCTTTCTTTTAACAAAAATATAATTTTGATCCTCTTATTTTTTTCACATGCGTGCTGCAGCGGTGGCACGTTTGTCCTTCTTCCGTGCCTGCTAAACTACCAACCTAACTTGAGTGGATGAACCAAAGTTCATAAAGACAAAGTGAACCCTCCCATGAGGCCCATTGTCACAGGTTGTGGCACGATTTTTGAACCATTGGGGCAGTACATAGATACTTTTTTACAGCAATTTGTTCAAGAGTGGCCATCCTACACAAAAGATACCAATCATTTTTTACAGAAATTAAAGAACATCACCATAACACAAGATTTACTACTATGCACTATAGATGTAAAATCTCTTTACACTTCGATACCTCACCAAGCAGGACTGGAGGCTGTGGAATGGGCGCTGTTGGGGCTGGAAACTATTAGAGCAGAAAAATCTTTCATTCTAGAATTGTTGCATTTCTGCTTATATCACAGCTATTTTCAATGGGACAAAAAAAATTTCTTGCAACAGAATGGAACATCAATGGGATTTGCGGGGGCCCTCGCATATGCCAATACGTACATGGCTAAATTTGAAGCAGACTACATTTACTCGGACAAAGAATGGCAGGATAACAGCCTGATATATCAAAGATTTATAGATGATATTTTTGTACTATGGTCAGGCAACAGAGAAATGTTGGAAGAAAAAATCTTGACTTTAAACACTCATGTGGATCAAATTAAGTTCACTCACACCATCAGTGACCATGAAATAGCATTTTTGGATGTTTTACTGACATTAAAACATGGAACATTACAAACTGAAGTGTTTCGAAAAGAGACCGATGTTAACAATTCCTTATTGTTTCAGAGTTTTCATCCTCAGAATTTAAAAATGAATTTGCCCTTGTCGCAATACATGAGAATAAAACGGATATGTTCAGAATCTGAGACTTTGGAAAAACATTTGGAAATACAAGAAGGAAAATATGCATCCAGAGGTTACCCGGAGAGTGTGCTAAAGCAAACCAAGGACAAGGTTGCCAGGTTCAGTAGGGAGAATCTCCTGGAAAAGAAACCAAAGAAGACTCTGGACAGACAGGTGTTTGTTTCAAAATACTCTACAAGCTCATCAAAAATAAAAAACATAATAACAAGACACTGGGAACTTTTGTTACATGAACCAGATTTTGGAGGCATTTTTCTGCAAAAACCGATGTTTGCATATAATAGATCAAAAAACCTAAAGGAGCTGTTGAAAACACCCATAATCAAAAAAAGACTAACCCATAAAGGGATGAAAAGATGCATGAATTGTGTGCATTGCCACAATGTGATTGTTGGGAATACTTTGCATCATCCCCAGACAGGAAAAACCATTGACTTACATCATGACAGTGATTGCAACTCCAAAAGCGTGATTTATTACATCAAATGTCCATGCGGCAAATTGTATGTGGGGAAAACTGAAAGAAAATTAAAAACAAGAATATCCGAACACAAAAGTACTATCAGGAATGTTAATATCAAGAGCAATTTAGCTAAACACTGGTCAGAAAACAGGCATAACATCTCCCAGCTACAGTTTTCAGTTTTGGAGAAAACTGAATTACAAGAAGGAGTGGATCTCACTAGATGCCTCCTACAAAGAGAGATATTTTGGATCCGGTACCTAGGGACCCAGGAACCAAAAGGTTTAAATGAAAAGATAGACTACACATGCTTTCTGTAAGAAAGATACTGTAATGCTAGGCTAGATACATGTAGAGGTTTTGGCCAAGCCTCTCTTTAGCATGTGAATATTTGACTATATTTTCCATATATGCACATTTGAATGGTTGAAATGCACTTAACGCACTGTTATCATACACCACTGTATTTGTACTGAAATATTCTCTATGCATTTTAATTTTTTGAGCACTTTATTATTCACATTTTCCTTTTCTTTCCTTTTATTTTTTATTTATATTTCGGCTTTGAGTATAAGTGGCAGTCAGAGGAATATATGGTTTTATCAGGGCGGTATTTAGTGATTCCGTTCGGTTTTTGCCTTTGAGTGAACTTCCCCGAGTGCCGATGGTTCCATGTTTCGTTTTGTAGACTGTACCAAAATGGCGCGCCCGAGCGTTTGGACTCAGTCCGTTTTCACTGTTTCCAGTCTCCCGAGAGACAATCGTGTTTTAAACCTGGCCAGCCCGGTGTTGGGATCGAAAACGGCAGGTAGTGGAGTTAGGAGTTGGTGTTGAGCGTCTAGGTAAGAACGGGCGTCCGTGGGGGATAGCGGAGGTACTGTTTGAAAATTGAAGCACGAAGCTAAGGATTGTTACACATTTGTTGTAGGTGGCATTTTGAATTGATACGGAAACGCGGTGGTTTCCAACTAAAAAAGACTCGAGGTAAGAGGAAGCTCCACGAGGTGGCTCTTTGGCTTTAGGGTATTGGTAGACGAATTTAGCATGCATTTACAGTCAGAATTTTTGTTTACAGGTATCACAACCTCGTGGTTCGGTTGTGAGTATATATTTTTTAACACATTCACTTTTGAGGTGAAATGGTGGTGGTTTCTAGGTTTAAAAGGTTTAAAAGTGCATGATGTAGTCATTTTTCCTCTACATGAAATGTAAAGTGATTGTTCGTTGTTTTGAGCATCCGTAGGTTTTTGTAACTTGAATCTGATGAGATAAAACAGGATAATATTATGAAATTGCTGATATGAGATATTCATATTTTCAGGCCCCTGAGGAAGAGTCCAACTAGGACTCGAAATGCATCGGGCTACATCAACTATACGTTGTCAAGAAAGATTCTGTTGATACAGTGAAATTCTGAAATGTTTTGTTGTTTTTTGAATATATGTTTGAATTTATTGAAAATGAACTGATGATTAAATATCATACTTTCAAAGAAGAATGGTGAATTTGGTTATGTGATAAACTTATATTTGAAAGAAGTGAAATGAAAATTAAAATGATGAAATTTCTAGTGTGATTCACTAGCAGCAACAGTGCGCAGGGGTTGAGAGGTTCATCCACTCAAGTTAGGTACATACACACTTCTCACCTAAGAAATAAACTCCACCCTCCAACTCCACCCTCCAACTCCACCCTCCAACTCCACCTTCCAACTCCACCCTCCAACTCCACCCTCCAACTCCACCCTCCAACTCCACCCTCCAACTTCACCCTCCAACTCCACCCTCCAACTCCAACTCCACCCTCCAACTCCACCCCCAACTCCAACTCCACCCTCCAACTCCACCCTCCAACTCCACCCTCCAACTCCAACTCCACCCTCCAACTCCACCCTCCAACTCCACCCTCCAACTCCACCCTCCACCCTTCAACTCCAACTCCACCCTCCAACTCCAAATCGAACTCCACCCTCCAACTCCACCCTCCAACTCCACCCTCCAACTCCACCCTCCAACTCCATCCTCCAACTCCACCCTCCAACTCCACCCTCCACCCTCCAACTCCACCCTCCAACTCCAACTCTGCCACCCTCCAACTCCACCCTCCAACTCCACCCTCCAACTCCACCTCCAACTCCACCCTCCAACTCCACCCTCCAACTCCACCCTCCAACTCCACCCTCCAACTCCACCCTCCAACTCCAACTCCACCCTCCAACTCCAACTCCACCCTCCAACTCCACCCTCCAACTCCAACTCCACCCTCCAACTCCACCCTCCATCACTCAGGGGCACCACCGGGGGACACCACCACATCACTGGGGGACACCACCACATTACTCGGGGACACCACCACATTACTCGGGGACACCACCACATTACTCGGGGACACCACCACATTACTCGTGGACACCACCACATTACTCGGGGAAACCACCACATTACTCGGGGAAACCACCACATCACTCGGGGAAACCACCACATCACTCTGGGACATCACTCAAGAACACCACCACATCACTCAAGGACACCACCACATCACTCAGGGGCACCACCACATCACTCAGCCCAACCACATCATCACTCAGCACCACAACAGCACTGTCCTTGCTTGCTACCAACAAGCATTGCCATAGCCAATAGGACTCGCATTAGGAAAGTGTAAGCTATTGGCTTTGTGAATAACAATGCTATTAATTTATATATTTCAAAGCCAACACATATTAAAAAAATGTGTCATTTACAATACCAATAGCTCACACTTTCCTAATGCGAGACCTATTGCATTGCAAATGCTTGTCTCCTAGGCCGTCTGCCAACACGCTAGATAGAATTGAAGGAGGCTTTTTTTGGGGCCACCACTCAGACGTGGAAGGCCGCACTGCAATAGGGAAGGGGCCACCACTGAAATACAAGAGAGGGGAAGACCCTCTGCTGCCTTTTTAGGCTCCCCTCGCCTGGGGGAGATCAGCTCGGCTACAATCCCTCCTGGGTCCCCCTCCCCCACTGCAGGGGGCAGAAGCTTTCAGCATCTGTTCATTAGGAGACACCCGTCTGTTGAAGACTAGCGAGCAGCTCTAGCAACATCTCTCTACCACATCTGTTTCTGCCTACACTGTAAGACCTCAGTCAAACCTCCCGATCCTGGATGGTGGTCTTGCTGATCTGGTAACCAGCTCACCATGGCGCCACCCGGCCAGCTTGATTTCTGCCCACCAAGTGCCCTTCTTCCACTGGATACCCGAGAGGAACTTCAACCTACGGTATCCTCTCATTTAGGCACCACTTACTCTCTCCAGAGCCCCAGCCATACCATCTGAACACCGGGGTGCCTTCTGACACTACTGCCTCCACGCCCTTTCCCCTCCCAGCCGCTTGGGAGTCCCTCTTTGCCATTATGAGCTTCCTCAGATCTGCCAGACTCGTGCCAGCAACGCAGGTAGCCGACAGTCAAAAAATCATATGAGAGACTCCTCTACCCGACAACTCTACACAAAACCCACCATTAGATGAGAAGCTCCACAAAGTCGTAGGCGCAAAGAAGCAGCTTGCAAACTCAGCATTCACTACTACTTTGTTGCAATACGGACCCTAAATATGCTTGAGATTTGATCGATCATCACTACAATGGACCTCTGGCTGCCCGTGTGGGTAGACCCCAGCACTTGATGAGAGGGCAGCAGAAGCGACACCGAGTCAAACAGGGTACTTCCCTGCCCCATGCAGTCTCCAAGTCACCCCCCAACCCTGAGCAAATCTTTGCGGATCAACGACGGGCTATACAGGCAGCTACATCACTGGGGGACAGCACCAGATCCTCGGAGGGGGAGAGGGGTCCCCCATCTTTATATCTCATGACAAATCCACAGTGACGGACAGTCCTCACCATGTCTCCCAGACTCCTCCACTGGTTATCCCACAAACAGCAGACACTATAATATGACTAAGATCCCTTCCCTCCTCCGCCTGTCTCCCCCCTTTTCTTTTTTAGTTTCCTTTTGATGCCGTGTATAGTTTATACACACTGATGTATGTCCTACTCCTGTCTGCTTTGTCTCTTTTCGCCAAGTCTCCACATCCATTGCGTAGCAGAAGCACGACAATCAGGATACCTGCTATTAGTAACAGGATCAGCGGCAATCCTCAAACAAGCATTGAAAATACAATAGGTCTCGCCTTTGAGTAAGTTAAAGCCAATTGCGTTGCTATACAATACCATTAGCAAAGCAAATGGCTTTAACTTAATCAATGCTTGTATGTTTAAGACCGAATCAGCCATTCATAACAAATCGTTTACAGGTGCTTGTCAAGGATATGGCTGTATATGGGAGTCCATACCCTTACTCAGACTAGCACTCACCTGTATCGGTTGTCTACGTGTACACACCTAATACTTTCTGTTGCTCTTTAATGTGAAAATCAGAGAGTGACTGAAGTAGGAAGCACTTGGCTGAGAGACTCTGCACCCTAATTCTGAGCTACGGCAAGTCCCAGGGTTTTGTCCCTTTTCCTTCCACCATTTTGCCCAGATAGCGCTTTCTGTCTGAGATCTTGCTTCCTATTAGAGTTGAGGTGCGGGGAAGATGGCAAATGAATCTGGTTCAACTTCCTTGTGGTGGTTTTTGTTGAGCACGAGAAATCAGTTCACGCAGAATGGGATGAGATGCCACAAAGACGCCAATGTGCACTACAGGCGGGCGGCCAACTCAAGCCTGCTGAACTCCTGCTACAAAGCACTCAGCTTTTAGGTGCTTTTGGAAGCGGGCTCTGCGGCTTTTAGGCGCCTTTGGAAACTGACTCCAGGCCAATGTATGAAACCTAGTTCTCTTTTGATAACAGCGTCGCATCCCTTTGGTCGCATTATAGCTACCTTCCAACATTACGGTTGAGGGGCCCCATGTTAATCCCACGTTGAGACATCCTGCGATGCAGCTGTTTAACGTCGGAAAATGGATTGTGACAGTGACAACATTTCCAAAAAGTGCAGATCCGCTTATTCTGAGTCTCCAGCAATGGGAGGGCGGGGATGTGCGCCTCTGATTTGTGTTTGAGAGGCGCAGCATCGTTCGCATGGGTGATGTCTGAGGGAAGCAGATTAGCATAAAACGTAACGAGGTCAAGTAAGTGGATGTGAAATAGAGAGTGCTTAAAGACACCATTCCGAGAGCTGACAGAAACATCACTGTTTACAAATGCAAATCAAGCCATTATGCCCAATAATTATATGAAAATATGAAGAGTTCAGCATGTTTTCAAGCCCTTGTGGCAGGTAATGGGATGTATGCTTATGTAAATAACTACTATTAAAGCTAATGCTGGGGGGAAAGGCAAATACATTTATAGTACGGCGACCGATTTAGTATGCTTTAAAACCTCAACAGTGCTCACTTATTAGAAAGGAGTGCATTATTATGCTTAGAACTCATTACAGCTACAAGTCACCGCAACTCCATTAATTACGACGCGTTAATGAAAACGGGACATGTACCAAAAAAAAGGAAAATTATAGGCTCTGAGCAGTTTTCTTAAAAGACAAAATCAAGGGGTATTAGCATCATGGTGCCTCCTGGGGAGCCGATCATCAGGGCTGCTACCGTAGTAACACCCCCGCCGGCCCTGGGGTAGGCACCGCTCGACTCGAGGAGGGCGGGAACGCGTCCTGGTAAACCATCGACTCGGCGGCTGAAAGCACAGCGGTGGGGACCACCACTGAAGGAGGAGGCGCAGAAGGACAGAAGAAACCGTAGATGTGCTTGCCGGGATTGGATGCTTTACTGGCAACGAAAAAAAAAGTCCCCAGAGTGTCACACCACCAGTAAAGCATCCAATCCCCGCGTGCACATCTACAGTCTCTTCTGTCCCTCTGCGTGCATGCTTTGAAATCCATAACGATTCCAAAAGGCCCTCGTCATGGCGAGAGCAGCGCATGGGCGCTGCTAACGCCAGACGAGACCTAAAAATGCTTCCCAATATGGAGTGTATAAAGTTTGGAATAACTTCAAGGACCGTCTGGTGCTTAACAGTCCAGAACTTATGTTCTTATATAGGTGGACAATGCCTGTTGTAATAGACATGTTAAAGATACGATTTATCATTTCTGCGAAATGGAAAGGGCTGTTTATAGGTATAAGTGCCTGTATCTCTGCTGAAGACCTTGCTACTTGGAGATCCAAAGTCTCTCGAGCAGAGGTTAAGGGCACGGATTCCTGTGTAAGCATGACTTTCATTCTGCTCAAAGTATCAAACTGTATTCATTAAATATTTCATTAAGGCTATAGCGGCGCCTCCCTGACTGTACGTGTTGGGGGAAACAATACTTGCATATAGCAAGTAACCCTGGAACTTACAGTTACCAGATATGTGATACCCAGAAGCATCCCACAGCAACCTTGATCGTTCAGCATCAAGTAACTCCCATTCGAAAGTAGTTTGAATACTGGAGTGATCACGGCAGCTGGGATACACTTTATGTGACAGGACAAGTTTGCTACTGAACCTTTACAGGCCCCACAAAGCATTATATCCTGGCATATAAGTGATCCACTTAAGGTATTCTCGCTGTTATTACTGCTAAGAAACACTTATTTTTCCCCACTCCGGCATTGAAATCTGTAAGGCAATTTCCAAGATTTCTTGATGAATTCCTTACCCATTTCTTCATATCTGCCTGCCTGCATTTGTTCTAGGCAATAATGGAATCGAAAAGTTGTGACCGGGAGAGTTATGTGGCCATGGATTACCATTCTGTGGACGGCGAGTCTGCCACAGTAAATGTTAATCTGTCCAGTTTTTCAACGCACAGCATTGTATACTTTGCTCCCCTCTGTACCCTATCTGCTTTTCTGTCAGTTTGTATGAGGAAAACAGGGACGTGCTGTTTATAAAATGCCATGGTACATAGCCTGCGTGCAAAGATTGCAGCGTCCACCTTAACAACATAATAGAACGCAATTGCGATTGCCCGTGTTGTAGTATGGACAAATCTTGTTCTAGTACATCAATAGCAGAAGATACAATGTTGCCCAGTGAATATATCTTGGATGTTAAGGTTGTTAACCCATTATCGACCACTGATAGACCTTTCTCTAGATTTAGACGATCGATTTCTCTTAATCTTTCCGCGGCCTCTTGTTGAGAGATTTTCCATATTTCATTATAGACAGCATATAAGAAACGATTTTGATGTGGTTTAGTTGGACCTAATAAAAAATCCTGCAGTTCCACATCCCCTGTAAGTAAGGATAAGTGTTGTTTCACCTGTGTGAGTGTTGAGGTTTGAAGGCAATCAAGGCATAACTTCCCAGCACTGTACGATGTCACTACCCCTGGGTGTTGTCTTTGCACATGCGTGGATCCGGCCTATTAATACTAAATCCTTTAGTTTTACCCAAGAATCTTTCTTGACAGTTATTAGTGTCTATGGGCCAAATCAACCATTCCTTCCAATCGGGGTCTGATCCATTGCTTTGCAAGATGTCATCTACTCTAACCACATTTTGTGATGTTACATTATCCTCAGTGCGTGATGGTGCTGGTACCGGAGGTGTGTTCAGATCTTTATTCATGGCTAACCCAAGATAAGTTGTGTGTTGCACTGGTTCATTCAAGAACATTATTTGTAGAGGAATAAGACATGCTCTAAATAGTGCCTCTGTTCCCTGGACCTGTCAGTCTTTTGTACCCCAAACGGATAGTGACTTTCCATAGGTTGAACCCTTGTACTGACAACTGGGCAATAAAAGAAGCAGAATACACCTGTTTGGTGCTTGTCAACTTTTTTTTCTGTGCTGGTGTAGGTGCAACTTTATAGTAATATGAGGCTGGGTCGGATGTATTAAACCCTGAAAAATATGGAAATGTTTATACAAATCCTTTGAACTGCTTTTCGGCGGTGTCGGGCAATGTTCCCATTGGTGATATGTGAAAACATTCCAAGGGTTAGCAGATTTATGCAGAAAGTGATGACCATCATGTTGATAGCAATACATTTTCTCAAAGTCTGATGTGTCTTCTAACATTTCATTATTAGAAAAAGCAGCAGATTTCTCTAAATCAGACAACATATTATTTACTGTTTCATCATCCTAATTGTGAGACGTTGGCCTGATATGTGATGCTCACTAATTCTAGTGATCACCTTGTATCATGCCAAGCAACCCTTATGATGATCGGTTGTAAGTCAACCTTATAGACCAGTTATCCTAGTGGTAACGTGGACAAAGCAGTCGTAGGCTAAACTCTGAAAGCCATGTGAAGCCAGCTGTATTACCATACACAACCCCCTTGAATACCAAATGAAAGGACACCACACAGATATATATTGAAAATATATATATATTTATTAACTACAAATATCCCCTGAACTCTTTATGAGCACAGAAGCACAAGCGTTAAACAAAACACAGTTTAAAATACACAAAAGTTGCACAATATGGATGAGCCCTAGGGGCCACCTGAACCATATACTAAGAAAGTGGTATAAGAGATACCAATCTAAAAGGAAACAGGCCTAGGGCCTTGGGAATCGCTGGAGCTGTTCGGGACTAGCAGTGACTAAGTCGGGAAAGGCCCGCGGGACTCGGGTGCAGTGTTTAAAGTGCACGCACTCACCAATGCAAAGTCTATGGTGCGTAAAAGTTAGAAAGTTAGTTAGTTAGGAACCTTCCGAGTGACCTAGAAAGCTGAAACTTGAGACACAGGCCCTAGAGGTGTGTACCAGTGTGGGAACACCGGCGTTGCTGAGTTACCTCACCCACAGGAAGCGGGTGCATAGGGTCGAAGTAGTGTCGGGTTTCGTCACGCTGGTCGATGGTGCTTGGAGCTGAAGATGCTCCAGGCGGCTCGATGTGAAGAGTTCCGGTGGATCCAAGGATGGATCTGAAGTTGTGAAGACCTGAAAGCAGAGGGGACAATGTTCAAAGTCACTAGCCAGTGACTACCGTGGAACCAGATTGGAACCAGGCGATGTCGGGTGCAAACAGGCGTTGAGGTGTAGCTTCTCTCTGCAGCCACGTGGACACCGGGGGTCGAGGACGTCCAGGAGTCGGTCAAGAGCTGTCCCACGCAGGCTTCTCGCTGTTGGCGGTGTCGGCAACTTGATTGAAGCAAACAGGCTTTGGCTAATGCAAGCCACGCAGGAATCGAAAAAGGCTTATCACTCGGACCAGCAAGGTCAGAGCGGGTGCTCCCTTTTACAGGAGCGAGGGCAAGTCTGGAGCAACCAGACCCGCAGTGTAGTTTGTCGGTTTCGTCGCCAAGATGGCCGCTGACTACGTGTCTAGTGGCCGGGTTGGCGCGTCGAGTGGCACAATGCAAAAGGGCGATTGAAAGAAACAAGGACCCCCTGGGTAGTAGTGTGAACAGACTCCTAGGGCAGGGTAAATAGATTATGTGAAAACAATCCTAGGCAGTCTAACTGGTAGGTAAAAATTAATCCGACCCAATAGTGAAAGGAATATTCAAAAATGAATTTATAAAATAAATGTACTTTTAATTAACATATTAAAAATTATATAAGTACCTGAACAAAATTCAGGTTATATGATGTGATTTATAAAAAAAATTATTATTTTATTATTGTACTTAAGGCACCACCTATGATTTAGGGTGTCCTTTTTATTAAACTGTGTTTATTCTTCTCTTTTTTTAAAAGAAATTCTGGTGTATTAGATATATTTGTGTTGAGTATTATATGTAAATGTCATGATATTTGTCAAATCACATCATATAACCTGAATTTTGTTCAGGTACTTATATGATTTTTAATATGTTAATTAAAAGTACATTTATTTTATAAATTCATTGTTGAATATTCCTTTCACTATTGGGTCGGATTATTTGTTTACCTACCAGTTAGACTGCCAATAATTGTTTTCACATAAACAATGCAAAAGGGCCCCACGCAGATCGTGGAGATGCTGGGGGGCTGATCTTCGGTGCAAGGGCTGCTCGGTGGTGGGGGTTCTCAGTCCCCAAAGCACAACGTCGAGGGTGCCTCTGATGCTGCGCAGTCAGCTTTTCGGGTGTCTTCCAAGAGGTCCTGTCCCACGTCTCTCGGTGCCTCCATGGGTCCCTTCTTTGCAGGGACTGTGGATCGGGCTGTGAGAAGTCTGGGAGTCTGGGTCTTGTCAGGCTCTGGGCTCGGGCTCGAGGCGGCGGCAAAGCAGACGTCGAGTTGCTGGTTGTACCCGTGTTCACAGGGTGGCCACTCCTAGGCCACAAGAGAGATGCTCTTCGGTCTTCTGTGCAGCAGAATGTTGAAGTCCAGTCGTCTTCTTCGTTTAAAGTTGATTCAGGATGATCTGAGGTGCTCTGGCACTGCTCCCACTCTTATTCCCAATCTGAGGGGTGGATCACCTGCTAGGTCCCTCCTCTGGGTGGGACCAGGAAGGGGGGCGGTTACACCCCCTTTCCTTTGTCCAGCTCCTTGCCAGGCCTGGGTCTGGAAAGTCCCAGGACCGGTTTGGACTGGCTTATGCACGGGGACACCTTGTGTGCCCCAGGCATGTCTCAATCTATTCAGCCCTGTCCTACCCAATACATAAAATCCTGTCTGGGGTGGTGCTCGCACCTCCCAAGGCAGGGAACCCTTTGTCCAAGCCTCCCTCGCTGGAAGGACTCCCAGCAGCAGGAGGTCAGACTTGTGTCTGTGGTGGCAGCGTCCATTTTGTGACGCTGAGGCTCTGGTTAACTTTAACCGGGGTTAAGGCTACACACATGTCGTGTCCCTCTAGAAGGGTGGAATGCTATCCCCGTCGACAGAACTGTCGAGGGGATAGTATTCCAAATCGTATGACACCTTACTAGACATGTTTTGATACAGCCAAACCAAAGTTAGCATATAACCACGAGGATTATAATGCACGTAAGAGTATATGGTATGGCAATATCCCGGAACAGCTAAGGGAGTGGTTCCCGACAGCTGCAGACAGGCTCAGCTCATGCTAGAGCACCATCTCACATATTTCCAAGCACTCTGCCTCCGGGATTGATGAGGCCTTCCATAGGAGTGGCTGATAGGAACATATGTGCCCAGTTTAGGTTAGGTATAGGGATACTACACCTAAGGAAGAGGTGATTACACCAACTTGCCCCAGCTGAGTGATCAGCCAGTTGTGTCAAATATGGAGGCCAGTCCAGGGGTGGCATAAAACATGCTGCAGCCCCTGGTAGGCCTTGGAAACACCTATGCCCTGGGTACCTAGGGTACACTGTTACAGGGGCCAATAAGGTGAACCAGTTCCAATTCGTATGCACCTAAGGTACATGGAGTCCATTTTAAGGGAGAGAGCAATCAGCCTGGGGCCCTGAATAGCAGGATCCTAGGCCAACTATGTCAAAAAACCAGCTAAACACCAGGCAAAAAGTTTGGGGGTAACCATAGTCAGATATCCACCTTCCTACACTAATCATCGGAAAATGTAGTTGAGGTAATGAATGATATCACTCAATGATATTTTAAATAAATGTGGTATTTTTAAAAGTTCAGTTGGGCCAAATATATCGGAATCAACCGTGTCCCATACTATACCATCAGGTATAGGAACGGCTGTAAGGTTCTCTGATACACAAGATGATGGACGGAATGTTGCACAATTGCAAAACATTCACCCCCAGTCACAGATCTGGGTTTAATCCATCGTTATTTTGCTCACCAAGCCACCCCAGTTCAGACATGGCCATATGCAAATCAGCCTTGACCCTGTGCCTCATGGGAACAGTCCAGGCCGAACTGCCAAGCCATGTCTTCCCTGGACCGGAATCAAGCATCCTGCTCTCAGGAGCTATGTTCTGGCAAAAGAATCCATTTGAGATATCTATTGTTGTTTTGTATTTTTTCCTCCCAATGCTATTCATTAATGCGGCACTGTGTGCATTTTGAATGCAAACGTCTTAGTGCGAGTGTTTAAATGTCTGTAATCTAAAACTAAATGATATGAATTGTCTGGTTTTGATACTGGAAACCAAGGGTAATTCATTTGAGAGGTGCAAGTTTCAATCACCCCTTGATATTCAAGTTGATCTAAGATCTCCCTGACATGTGTTTTAGCTTCTTGCTTTATAGGATACTGCCTTTGTGCAGTTGGAGTATTTTTTTGTGGAATAATGTGGTGGGTCGAATCCTCATCCAACATTGCTGGATCGTGGGCTACCTCCCACTTCCACGCAAATGTATATTTTAAATGTTTTGGAACTTTGTCAGAAAATTCTGGTAAAATTACCATTCTCCCCTTGGGCAACCCATGACAAATGCTGGCGGCCAATCTTGTTCAGCTAACAAAATGGCATAGCCAAACGTCAGGTTCTCCCAAAAGAGACCTCTAACTGTGCTAAATTTGTCCCCCTCCATTTGGAGCGTTATTTCATACAATTTATGTGGGACACTTACCCTAGTATCAGGTGTTTCCACCGTGATATAATCTTTCAAGTCTGCTGTCACCAGAGATTCCATCAGGTTCTGGCGAGCTATTGTTACTTCTGCCGCACTGTCTAGCATCGTCAGAGCCATTCCCCGTTCAGTAGTCGAGTCCTCAGAATTCTGACCATGTTTGATCTTTAGACCTGCAACCTTCTTCTTTTTGAACTATGGTTTTGGTTTGGCTTTATCTTGTTTTTTGGAAGTATAGTCTTGAGCGTTCTGCTTGTCTCTGGACTTTGTACGCTCTTCTTGTCTGTCTGACCGTCCTTCCCTCTCTGAGCTTTTCGGTGAACCCTGAAAGGAACGTGTATCTGTATCCTGATACCTGTCAAGTTTCCTCATATTATCCCTACTCCTAAGGTTATACCTCCTTTCAGAGGGCTCCTGTGGAGGAGATCTACCTCTGGACTGAGATCTGTTATCTTTAACATTTTGTTTTTTGTTATTGTCCCACTTCTTTTTAGAAGAAGTAGGTGTCTGCTTGAAAGTCTCCTTCTCTTGACTACCCATCAGTTGTGGTTTTAATGCTTTTCCACCCAAACTGCCCCAGCCTAATTCTGCATACACAATTTCAGTTATTTTGGGTAGTTTGTGCTCCTGTTGTAAAGAACTGAACTCCCTTAGGCATTGGCGGATGGCCACTGATGCTGCCTCCCCTTTAATATTTGCTAATATTATGGCTGATACCTGGGCATAGTTACCTAGTAAATTCATCCCTAAGTTCAGAGCAGGCTCTGCTCCATACTCATTTTGTGTTTGTCTTAATACGGCTGGTACTACTGGTAATGACTGGATACCATTTGTTCTGGTATATATGCCAGCGAAAACTGTACTCCATGAGGTACAATCCTCTAGTTGTAGTGTGATCCCCAAGGGCTGGCAGATTGTTAGCATTCTGTGTTTTTCATAAGGGCTAGTATTTGGGATTACTGCTTCTAGCTGTGTTATTTTCTGAGCTATCCAGAAGGACATTGGTTCACGTTTTGCGGGCATCTTACCCATTACTGCGTGTAACGTTTGTGGTGTTATTTTAGTTGCTGTATTTTGAACTTGAGCTGTATTTGTTGTTGTCATTGCTGGCTGGACTATAAATGTCCTCATGACCTATTTCGTCATGTTTCTGTAAGGCTTTATTAATTCTTTGTGAAATATGAGTAAGTCTGGTCCTCGCATAGTTTTAATGTCAGGATGTGGTGTATAGGTTGATAATATTGGCCTTGTTGCTCCTTCTCTTCCGAGCGGACCAAGTCTTACTCTTCTTCTTATATGGGGAAGGGCGACTTTAACACCTTAACTGCTTCGAACGTTCCGCGCCAGTGCGGAGAGTTCTATTAAGCAGGCGGGCCACGTCGGCCAACGGAAGTGCGCAGCACTAAGGAGGTAGTGCTCGCGACGGCCGTTGGCCGACACCCGCAGCAAACGGGTTAAACCAGTATGTGTTCCTGGTATGGACGCGGAACCTCAATGTCCTCAAACAGACAATATTCCGCAGGGATTTATGAGAATAGCACGACTGAACTACTCAGAATCTAGTGATAAATAAGTACCCAACCAACGTTGACGGCGCCATTTTGTGTAGTTCCTATAGAAAATATACAGGATCTGCGCGTTCAGACAACATACACTGTAGGATTGGTGTCAGACGAATTCTGATCACCCCCACCGGCTATACTGGCCTTCTTGTACCAACTAGCTCACAGTGCCACTAGAATCTCCTCTTACCAGGGAGAGAATAGTACTCGGCAACCATCAAACATGACAACCCTGATCCCTTAGGATCGTGGAAACAATATACTACTTTTCGCTCAGTCACTTGTGCTTACTTAGTCTGTCTCAGAGAGATACACAGAATAAACAAGCTGGGCGTTATCAATATTAATTTATTGAACAGTTGTTATTCTGGTGTAGAATAGATGCGCTGCAAGAACCGTTAGACAGTATTGGATATAAATGATTAACAGTATTATGAAAGTAAAAGGATGGTATAGTTCTACCATCTTATTAAAATCATGAATACATTCGAGTACATAAAACACATGATAAAAGGTGTGTACTCCTACGATGCTTCCCTAACTAGATGTACCTAAGTGTACCTAGCATAGGTGTAGGTGTTAAGCCAAGAATTCCACTAGGATTTAGTCAACCCCATTACCTGATGTGGACTATGGGACCCCGTCCTGGTCTTGAGCTGGACACCCCGCGAGGGATGTTAGAGCACTGCAAGCTGTACCCTCTGCATGCAGGAACCTCAGCATCTCTGGTCAGTGTGTCAGCCGGGAAGTCTCAATCTCCTCTAACTATCTTAGCAAGATGTGATGTATATATACACACCCGTAGGTCTCCCCAAGGGCCCTACCTTGGGTGTATTACTGTGTCGGCTTAAGGATGACGCAGGGCATGAACTTTGTACATAGATTTTAGACAGGAGATGGCGGTCCTGCTGTGCTTCCAAGAACCCTCATGCATAATGTATGAAATTTAGAACTAGGGAAAACCTGTGTTCTGAATGCAGTGTAATATCTAGGTAAAAGGTCAGTCCCGTGACAAGTGTAATGTAGGGAGAGAATATAGGTGAAGGGTAACAAGTTTACTGAGGCCTATATTATAGTACCTATATGGAATATAACAATGCTGTCTACTCCTACTTTAAGCGCCAGAAGGAGCATATTATCTTTCTTCAAGAAACACACATTACATCAGCTGAACTACAGCGCTTAAGCAAATGGAGGGTGCTCCTCATATCTAGCACCTACTCTGCGTAAGCACAAGGAGCACTCATCTGGATCTGACCAGGGGCCCCCTTCAAAGACTTGGGACACCATTGTGGATAGGGAGATGAGGTATGCTATGGTAGAGGGCCGCTTCCATGGTTCCAACATCCTTCTAGGCTGCATATGTACTCCCAACGTGGACCAGCAGATCCTTTTGGTGACACTGTCTGGTGTGCCAGCGCATAGAACTGAGACGCATGGATACTAGCTGGCGACTCAAATTGCTCACTTAACATACACCTCGACCACTCCCTCCCTCCCCCCTTCATAATCTCAACTGGGTCATTTTCAGAGATGGGGCAGCCACTGGTCGCTGGTGGACGTATAGATATCCTTAAATCCCCACGCTCTGGTTTATTCCTTCTATTCAGCCGTACATAACCTGTATATGCGCCTCGATCGCACTCTCTTCTCAACCTCCATCCTAGAAGCCATCCACCACACTGACTATTTAGGTCACCTAATCTCCGGCCCTAATGCACACACCATTGATATGGCACAGAATGACCCACACCCCTAGTGCCCCTGTGGTAGCTCCCCAGGGAGATGCTGGAGGGTCCCACCTTCCAAAAATCCCAAGTCATTACCCAATACTTCTTAGATAACCAAAACACAGCGTACTCTAGGGCATTTGAATGGGACGCCTTGAAAGAGGTAACACAAGCGCTCGGTTTACAAGAAATAGCAGGAGTCTGTAAGACACTCTAGCTCAAGATTGAAAAAACACTGAACGCAAGATTGCTAATCTGGCTAAGGCGGCAGTCCTGGATGCCTCCAAGAGCCGTGCATTCACAGAGGATGAAACCCACTATGTAACCCTTCTAGAGCAATTGCGTTGCTTCAAACGTAAAGCTTACTTGGCTAGGACACACAGAAAGGGCGAAAAGTCCAGTTGTTTCCTTGCATTTGTTGTTTTGCCAGTATTCCCACTCTGGGTTGATCGTAGAGATCACCTTGCCCACCGGTGCTACTCTACATACTCAACATGACATACTTGATGCCTTCTTTACCTTCTACTCCTCTAACTATGTGGCAGCCCCCTGTCCATCTGCTGAGGTAGTCTGCTCGTTCCTGACGGGGCTTCTTCTCCCATGTGTTTCACCCATTACCGGACGACCTGGAAAAACCTATCACCGTACCTGAGATCAAACTGGCTTAACCGACCATAGCCAGAAATAAGACTCCCGGCATCAACGGCTGCCAATTGAATATTGAAGCGCCTTTACCTCGCTTCTTGGTTTGCGGTTTCTACTGCGACATCGGGAGCCCACCCCGGCCGCACAAAGGAAAGTGAGGTGAGGGAAGTGCAAAAACAAGCGCTCGATCGTGGAATAGCTGCCCACTGACTAAACGAGTGCCCGAGAATCTCATGAGAGCTCGGTGGCCATCTTGAAGTCAGACGGGACAGCCAATGAAGAGCTGAAGAAGGCCCGGCAGCCATTTTAAAGTCAGGCAATGCAATAGGTAGCAAATCTCGCCCACAGAAGTACTGTCGACCATCTTAGAGTCAGGCGGGACAGCGAATGAGAGACTGGAGAGGGCCATGCGGCCATTTTGAAGTCAGGCATTTTATAAAAAGCCATAGGAAAAGGAGAAAACAAAGAACTAAAGGGAAATTGCAACACAAAATGGAAAGAAGGAACACAGCACAACAAAAAGAAGATGGAAAGACAAAGGAAAGAAGGAAGATGGCCAACGAAAGTGACAAGACCAGAGCACAGGCAATATTTTGCAGACCACTACCATTCAGCCTATCAGAACCACAGACAGGCATCAGGTGGGAACGCTGGATTCGGCAATTCGAATGCTACATGCGTGCCACAGACATCGCAGAGGCAAACACGTTGATCTCTTTTTAAATTTCGTAGGACATGAAGTGGAGGACCTGCTCACAACATTCCCCAGCTACAAAACAGTGACGTACAAGGGACTGATACAGTGCCTCACAGAGAAGTTCGACCCGCAAAGAAACATCGACTTCGAGAGGTACACATTTAACACCCCATGCCAACGAACAGAGGAGACCCTGGACGATTTCGCAACAAGACTGCGAAAGTTAGTAACGTATTACGAGTTTGACAAGCTCGACAATGAACAAGCGATACGACTGCGCATCATCAAAGGTCGCCAGTCTGTGGAGTTCCGCACACGTATTTTAAAGGAATCAACCACGCTATAGAAGATACTGACAATGGCCCGAGTAGAAGCAAGAGCAACGACACATGCCAAAGAGATGGAGCTAGGTGAAGATAGAAAGGCAGAACAAGTGAACCGCGTAATGGGAAGCAACAAGAAAAAAGACAGCACTCCGCCACCGAAAAAACAGGAAAGAACGTGCTACCGGTGCAGCCTTGACTTCCCACATGTCGGTGCGTGCCCGGCAATGGGACAGAAATGCAGGAAAGGCAACAGGGACAATCACTTTGTGAGTGCTTGCAGGAGTAGACAATTCAGAAGTGAGCGAGGAAGACCGGCAAGACCACGATCAGTAACGAGCAGGTATGCCAGGCACATGGAGACGGCAAATCGCAGCTCCTCAGATGAATCCGAAAGAACAGTCGCATGAGAAAAAGTGGAATGACTGTATCTGATGTCAGATGCACCGACAGAAGAACGAAGGCCAGAGCACATTAACACTGTGGATAAGCATCAGATTAAAAAAACAGCAACAGTGGAGATTGAAGTAGGAAACCACAGCACACGTTTGGTGCTTGATAGTGGGGCCACGTGCAACATCATGTGCCCATTGAAGTACGAGAAGATGAAGATAAGACTTCCACTATCACCATCTACCGTCAATGTTTTCACCTGGGGCTCGAAGAAGCCAGTGGAAAACAATGGGGAAGTTCATTGAAACACTGACCTACAAGGACTGGTCATGCAGAGAAGAGATACATGTGCTACGGGGAGACATCCCAGCACCATGCCTACTGAGCAATGTCACTGCGCAGATAATTGGCCTCCTGGCCATGACATACCACATGTCAGAGAAACAGAACATTCTACAAGAACATCCAGCCATACTGCAAGGCCTAGGAACACTAAAAGGGAAACAAATAACATTGCACATCAACGAGGCAGTCAAACCTGTGGTGCAGCATCATCAACGAGTGCTCATACATCAATAACCTCAGGTCGAAGAGGAAATACAGAGTCTACTGGCACAAGACATCATTGAGCCTGCGGATGGACCGACTCCCTGGGTGTCTCCAATAGTGGTGGTTCCAAAAAAGAACACCTCAAAGATTTGCATATGCGTGGACATGGGTATACCAAACACAGCCATTGAGAAAGAACGACACCCTGGGCCACACCTAAATGATATTATAAGCTGTCTCACTGGTGCATGTCGATTCTCGAAGCTGGACCTGTGCAAAGTGTACCATCAACTGGAGCTTGACCAGCAATCGAGGTACATTACCCCGTTCTCCACGCACATGGGTCTTTTCCGCTTCAAGCTTCTGAGTTTCGGCATATGACCCGCTGCAGAGATATTTCAGGAAACAATAAGACAACTGATAAGGCCGGTGAAAAACAGTTTAAACTTCAGCGACAACATCCTGGTATTTGGTCGGTCCAATGAAGCGCATGACAGTGCCCTACGTGAAGTATGCCTTCAGCTTGAACAAGCAGGACTAACATTGAATGCTGAAAAATGTGAACTGGGAAGAAGTGAACTGGTATTCTTTGGGCACATCTTCTCCAAGAAAGGAATTAGACCGGACCCCAGCAAGGTAGAAACCTTGAAAAAGGCGAATCCTCCACTAGATGTTGCCAAAGTGAGGTCGTTTCTTATTCTTGCCAGCTACTGTGCCCGCTACATAAAGGACTTCGCCACGGTGAGCACACCACTACGGGACCTAACAAAGCAGGTTCAGAAGTTCATCTAGTCACAAGAGTGCAGCTAGGCATTTGAAGCCATCAGGCAGGCCGTAATGGCCCTAGATCACCTTGCCTATTTCGATCCATTGCTATGCACTGAGCTGACTGTAGACGCCAGCCCGGTTGGACTTGGCGCAATCCTAGCACAACACCTGCCAGGTAGAGATTCACCAAGAAAAATTGTTGCGCATGCAAGCAAAAGTCTGTCTGACGTTGAAAGAGCATACTCCCAACCTGAAAAGGAGAGCTTAGCAGTGGTATGGGCGTGCGAGCACTATCACGTGTTCATTTTCTTCAAACTATTCACCATCGTAACTGACCATCGGGCCCTGGTGACAATAAATGGCAATCCACATGCAAATATGCCACCTCGCATTAAGCGCTGGGGCATAAGACTGATGGACTACGATTTCAAGATAGTGCACAAGCCGGGCAAAGAACCCAACCCGGCCAACTACATGTCTCAGCACCCCTTACCACAGACACCAGAGAAGACCTCAATGGCAGAAGAATATCTCCTTTGTACTAAGACAGAACACCCCGGCGACAATAACAGTGGCTGAACTAGAGCAGGAGACAGCAAAGGATGACATGATGCAAAAGCGGCAACAAGACAGCAGAGATGGAGACACATCAACCACAACTGCGCAGTGGGAGAGGGAGTCAACAAGGAAGAAGTAATAGCATTAAAAAAGATACATGACAAACTATCAGAGACTGAAAATTGTATACTAATGCGAGGAACAGGGATAGTAATACAAAGAGGGCTATGTCGACGGGCTGTTAGCTTGGCACATGAGTCACACAGAGGCATGGTCGCAACAAAGAAGATGCTATGGGAGAAGGTATGGTTCCCTGGCCTAGACAGAATGGTGGAAGACACCATCCTGAGCTGCCACATCTGTCAAACAAGCAAAGCCGGAACCTTTACATATGTCAAAACTTCCAACAGCAGTATGGACAATGTTAGCAGCAGACTTCTATGGGCCGCTAGACACGTGCAACTATCTGCTCGTGATAATTGATGAATACTCGAGGTTTCCTATAGTACGCCACATCTCCACAACATCAGCAACTGCGACGCTACCAATATTAGATGACATATTTGCAGCCTGGGCATCACCAGTGACACTAAAGACAGACAATGGTCCTCCGTTTTCAGGGGAGAAGTTCAAAAAATTCATGACCTACCTAGGCATTCATCACAGGAAGATAACACCTCCGTGACCACAAGCGAATGGCATGGGAGAGATTCATGGGCAACATAAAGAAGGCTGTCCAAAGAGCAAAGCTGGCACAGATTTCCATAGGACAGGCGCTTTGTCAAGTGCTACTGGACTATAGAAACACCCCCCACAGCTCCACAGGACGAAATCCAGCTGAATTAGTGCTGGAGAGGACGAGCAGGACGAGGCTACCACAGTTAGAGGCAGAGAGGCGACCAGAACACAGCAGCATTGCTGTGAGGGACCGGGGGCAAAGGAGAAGATGAAAGCACACGCGGACGCCAGGTGACATGCCACTCTGGTGTACCTCAAGCAAGGGGACCAAGGGGTGGTGCGTCAACGGAGAAAGTCTGACAGTCCATTCTCAAAGGGCCAACTAACAATACCAAAGGTCAAGGGGCCAATGATCACGGCTTAGTCGGGTCGCTACCAAATAACAAGAAACAGTTCTCACTTCAAAGGAGTGATGACCATTGAAGAAGACGGAGGACACTGCGGCGAAGAACATCGGCGCACAGGAGCGAAACAGAGCAATAGAAAATGAAGGAAGATGCACAGACTAGAGTGAAGGACAAGAAGAGGAGTCAAAGGAAAGAAAAGAAGGGACTTGTCCAAAAAGAGTGAGCAAAAGGACAAAAAGACTGATTGAAGAAATGAAGTGATGGGGATGAAGGCATGTCTCTCCATTCTTCCCATTTTCTCTCTATCTTTCTCTTTGTCTTCTTCCTCTTCTTCTCGACACATACATGGGATCCATCTCTCGCTCTCCTCGCATTCTTTTCGTGTCAAAGGGAGAGATGTAGCGACCTATGGTCAGCGGCAGTAGGACCCGGCACTCAGACCTAGGGGAGGGGACAGAGACCGGACACCACTTCCGGTCAGGGAGTGGGGCGGAAAACTTTACTGGACGAAGGCAGAGGGAGCAGAGTCTGGGTGTATTGATCCAGTCTCGGTGTGGGTCATTCGGAGAAAACGACACCAAACACCATCATATTGCACTGCGCAGACTGCACTTACCAGTATGCAGGGGTGGTCTTGGTATGCCCTCGTTTGAGGCCTACTACTTGGCGACACAGCTCCAATGGGTCTCTCAATGACTTGCAGAATGCAGTTTACATGAAACCTGTGTGAGGGCCGGCCCCCTGCCTCCTTTAGTGCTGCAGTGTTTCCTTTTGCCCGGGACTACCCCTCAGACCCCACAGTCTCTGCAGGTTACGATAGCTCCCAGGTGTCTCAAAAGAATAGCTTGCCTTACCCGTCATGTTCCACCTTATGCTCTGGCATTCCCCCTGCAGGGCCTGTCATGTCCCCCGGGATCCCATTCCTCAGCTGACGTAACACCCTGGCACGCATGCTCCCTGTCAAATGTCGGCGACCAATTTGCGGAGAGACGACTCCTCTCCCTCGACCGACTCTGACACATAGATGATTACGCCTTTCCCAGGGGTCAATACCTGACATACCACCAATTGCAACACTCATTCCACACTCTTTGGTCTGTTTTGGACGAGAAGCCTCAGATCCAACCTATATTGCAGGCCTTACTACACATGGGATGGGCCGTCATCTGATTACATGGCCATACAAGGCTCTGAGGAAGCACTCAGGGGCCCTACTGATGTCACTAACAGATACATGGAAGTCGACTGCAGACAGGCACTTCACAACACTGAGTGGGACAAGGCGCTAGAGTTCCCACATCACATCACCCGTAATGCGCTTTTCAACAGCATACGGTTCAAAGTCCTACAGAAGGCCTACCTAACTCCTGAGCAACTCGATTGCTATTTCCCCACCACCCTCTTGGCCTGCCCGCTCTGCAAACCCCGTCAGCAGACCTTAGGCATATGCAATGGTCATTTCCTGCTCTTACCACATATTGGCACTCGACCCACACTTCACTCCGAGAAGTAACAGAACTTCCTGACATTTACACATGTGAGACCTGTGCCTTAAGCATCTTCAAATGTGGGATGTGCACAGAGGTAAGAGTGCACTTTGCCTTGCTTGCTCTCCTTCCCGCCAAGCGAACGGGCTGCAAACCCTCTCCTTATAAGGGAGATTGAGTCAGGCCCCTGCGAGGGAGACTTGCCATGGGGTGCTGCGATTCTGGGGAAGAGCTGAGGGGGGATGCCCTGTGCTATGAGGGAACCCGTCTCCTCCGCAAAGTCCCCATCTCTCCCACTTGAGACACCCTCCCCTATCATTTCCTACAGCTTGTCTGAAATTATCAGCCCCGTGAATGCCGGCTCGCTCACTCCTCACCTGTGCACCCCTAGTTCTGGGTGCTGACCCCTGGCCTTTCCCAGTCACCCACCCTCCTCTGATAGTGCCGGGTCGGCTGAGCCCCCCATTACCCCTGGTGGCCCCCCAACACAACTCCAACTCTAACGTAGTTACCTCAGTACATCTCTCAAACCCTGTATGCTTACACATACGCTCTACCTAGTTACGCCGTGGCCTCATACCGCCCTTCTCCTTCCTTTCCCCCTGTTTATGTGTGAGCCCCCAGTTCTAAAAGTCTGAGCTCGCACGCTAAGTTGACATTTAAAGCTAATCTCCTTACACTGCTATTCATGTTGCCATCTCGATTGTCAGACACCACAATGTATTGTAGCAGTTTGTTAATGCTATTACTCTGACCTGCACAACTGTACACCTTATGGGCCGTTCATGTTACTGTTTAATGAAAATCCCTAATACAATCGGCTGTATAAAGCAAGCATTTGCAATGCAATAGGTCTCACTTTTATGAGAGTTTGTGCTATTGGCATTGTAATTGACAATGCCTTTTATTTCTTGTGTTATTTTTTAAACAGATAAATAAAAGGCATTGTCTTTTACAATGCCAATAGCTTAATGCAAATGCGAGACCAATTGCAAATGTGTTTGTGCTATAAAAGTTTTAAAATGTGTTAGGAGAGAGCGTGTTGCAGGCAGGACAAAGCTATTTGAGAAAATAGTGCTTGGAGGCTGAAATTAAAGCCTACCAAGTAACAACACACATAACAGGGGGTGTCGCCTCAGGAGGTTACAAAAAAAGGCAAGGTGGTACTAAGGAGGGGCTACTAAGCCTATTGACCAATGAACAGCCACAGTTTACAGTGGACAATGACACCAGCCAATGAAAAATATGGGTGGAGAGTGGGCGGAGCGTCAAGTCCCTACCTGAATACTGCAAGCCTTGCAGAGCAGCGCATGCGCTGCCCAGGTTTGACCTAAAAAACAAGAAAAAAAAGAATGTACTTCTACCCAAACAAACCCGTTTTAGCAACATTAGGCTAATGAAAGACTGGGGAGAAACATAACTTTCAAATCTGTACCATGAAATTTGCATGAAGCTCTTTGATGGCAGTTCATAGCTCACTGTGCAAGATTACGACTGTAAGTTATGAACTACAAGTAACAAAAGAATCTCTGTGACAAAAGCAGTAACCCACTGAGTTGTGCACATAATATACAGTTCTGTGATCTGCATGGTACATGCTCATTTGCAGCATGCATAATAACCTGCTTTACTTTAGACAAGTCACAACTGCCAATAGACGAAACTCTGATCTCCCTCCAGCAGGAACATTAATCACCAGAGATATCAATTTTGAAACCTTCATTGTTGCTTGAAAACTGCTGGATATACAATGAACTCTGCAGATAGAGTGAGAAGTGAGTAATTATGCTACCCATGCCTGCTGAATTATTGGGAGCCGATATTGCAGCACTGCAGCAAAACCTGCCCCCTAGTGCCAAATCTATTCCCCCAGCCCTCCAGCCTCCCGATAAAATCCCCAGTGCCCAGTACGGCCAGTCCGGACTTGGACATTACCTCACTACAGTCATTGATATGACAGATTATCGTAAAACTGCTCTATGTGACAGATTACCAGAGTCCTGTGATGATGAACATGTATCATTAGTGGTGGTTATTTTGTTATTCTCATGCCAGTTTTCACAAATGTAAATATTCTACCTGTCTTCTTTGCAGCGGGACTCACTTCATCCGCATCCACTGTAAGTAATACTGCAACCCTTTCTGGTCCCCTACGACTTCTGTGCACAAAAGCGTTTTTTCTTTGGTTCTAGAGTCAAGTCAGGTGCAGACCCTTCACTGCACCACATTCTCAATTGCTCAATTAGCCACATACTGGTGATTCAGTACTCTTTTCTGCCAGTTGCCCAAACAGTATGGCTTCTCATAAACTGGGGCCCTATGGCCTCCTTTGCAGACTGTGACAATGTCAGTGGTAGCATTTGATCCAACCAAAACCCCAAAAATGTTTTAATAAAGTTTGCCATACCATTGGTCTTGGTCATAGGTGTTAGTGCTTAAGCAAACAGGTCAGCAGCATTTTGTTCAAACCTTTGTGGGTGGCACTCTTATTTACTCTCCATAGTAGAACACATTATGGTTGCACTTGTCACAACCAAGCCTTTGTACACAGAGTACCTTAGATACTAAGAAAAAAGGGTGCACTATTCGACTGGAAAGAAACACCAAAACTCAGAAGCAGAACTTCACTTCAGAGACTAGTTCACTTTGCTTGTCCATTTTGTTCTGCTGCAGAGAGGAGCTGGCCTGCTCACCATGTGGCTTCAGCTGGCGAGAATGGTCCTGGTGGACCTCTTAATGCCGTTTCCCAAATGGTTGAACATGGGAGGCAGACATGGTTTCTGACTCCAAGTTTGGCAGCAGCTATGCTGCTGGAAACACAGAATTTCCCAACCCTCTAAATCCAACAGGGGAAGAGACGTTTGGCTGTTTTTGAAGACTATTGGTTGATATGATGGTACCACCCAACCCTGAATAAGGCAGGACAAATTATGGTTGGCCTGACAGGCGTCTGTCTTTTTTTGATGGCTGTCCTGTTACACCCAAAACCTAAGTGCTATTGGGCTTTCAGACCCTAGTCAAAAATGTGTTGGCCAGCCCCGTTAAAGCCTAAATGACACCAGTCTTTCTTCAATACCCATTAGCCCCAATCAGACTATCTTCTCTCAGTAGTTACATTTTGCACCTCTATTCTCTCTCTTTTGGTGCCCTATCACCTTTCCATGCTTTTTAAATGTCCTTTTCTCGCCTTCTCCACAGATCTCTATTCCACCAATGGCCGTAGTGCAGCCCACTGTAGTAACCAACAGTTCTCCAGTAGTGGAGCCACCAAGGAAGGTAATGTCTGAATTATACGGCCCATGCATGGGCGGGAATGGAGTAGGGCAAGAGGTCAGATAAGGGTTGGTAGGAGAGATAATATCTACTTTGGATGGTGTGGAATAAATGGGATGCAGGGACATTAGACAAGGATCCTTTTCTATCTGTAGTGGAAGCCTGGAAGGCATGAGCATAGATGGGCAAGTATTAACCTCTGTGGAAGGTGCAATCCACTCCCACCAAATGCTGGCAGTTTGTTTAGCTCCTCAGTGGTCAAACTCACACAAAAAAGTCCCAGAAACTGTTTGGTTGAAGATAAGATACACATTGAATGCATACGGATTTGAATAATGGGTACCCCATCCTGTGTTCTGGATTAGATTATCTGCCTCCAGCCAATTTTTAGAATATGAAATTGAGACGAGGAATGGGGCTCTATCTGTTGGCCTTGAAGGATCTTTATGGCCTTTCTAAAAAGGAATGGTTATATCGCAACCTAGACATGATTCATTTCCCAAATCCTCTCAATCGCTTACCTCTAATGAACTCCTTTTCAAAGAATGTGGTGCAAATTGCCTCTGAAGTGCAAAGCTGTCTTTTTTTACCTTTCTGTGCTTAGAAACCCACATGGAGTGAACACAAATCCCCAGATGGCCGGATCTACTATTACAACTCTGAGACCAAGCAATCCACTTGGGATAAACCTGATGAGCTAAAGTCAAATGCGGAGGTGAGAGTAAATGGGTCCCTACGTCCCTTTGCAGAGAAAACGAAAAGAGGCAGAAAAAGTTTGAGTCTATAGTAGCAGGGAATCCAAAAAAGATAGGATGACTGGATCCATGCCTGATTTGAGGATACTCACCGACTATGTAAATGAGTTCCACTTAGATTTATGTTTGTACATTATTTTCCTACGTGGATACACTGAAAATTCAGAACAGATCTGTCCCGCATGGACTTACATTGGAGACTAACTACTAAACTCACAGATCTATATGTCAATTAAATAAGACCATCTCAACTATAGGTATGGAATGATTGTATCTTTCTGTATTCCCAAATCAGAGATATCAATAAGGTGATCTCAGGATATTAGTGCATCTTTTTACCATAATACTAGGAAAAAGTATTTTTAAAAGGATGGCTTGTGGTTCCTCAAAAGTTTTATTAGGGATTATTGTCAGGGGAAACCATCCACTCCCAATTGATTTTTTTATACGGATCATCAAGTGTTAACCTCTATAAGCTGTAGGTAATGGATTGGAACACGAAATACCATTGTGCCTGTCATTTTTATCTAACACAGCAGCCTATTTTTGATAACTCCATGTGTGTTTGCTATTCACTGTGGTGTGCCATTATCAATCTGGTGGTCCGCTAACAACAGATGTTATTTTATAAGAAGCATACAGATATCATTGTGTGTCCTTCAGGTATTGTGTACAAAACCCCAACCTTGATTGTTTTATTTAAATGGTGTCTCTATTAAACATTACCTTTTTAACTGTCCACACTAACTGTCTCGTTTAAAAACCATTGCAGTCACGTTTGACTTTATTAATCTTAACAGTGACTCCAAAGAATCCATCAGTTTCGATTTTACTAGATAGTCATGTGTGGTGTATACCTCCGAAACAATGTGTCTATGAAGAAACCTTACATTAGACAGCCCTCCTAAGGCTCTTTGATCACGTCCATTATTTATGCGATGGATTCGATTTCATTTATTTATTTAAAATTTTTAAATACAAGGTCAGAGAGCATACAAGCATTTTACAAATGGAAAAAGAACTAAGAGAAAATGCGTGTGTGCATAGCAGATTTCAAATATACAATAACAAGTATGTGACATAAGTTTGAGGCTTACAATGCAAGAGGGAATATATTTGGGCTGTTATGTAGGAGGAAAAGATGGTAGATCCATAACAATAAGGTGAGTTCACAAATGTACAAAATATGAACAAACTTGTAGCCTGCACACATTCATTGCCACTTGCTGGATCGCCCTGACTGGAGTGCCCTTCTCCCGCAGCACTACTCACCCAGCCCAGGACCGGAGGAACGCCAGGAGCTGAACCCGGAAACTCCAGGTAGGACTACAATCCCCAGAGACCCTAGCACCCAGAGAATGCTCTAAAAGGAAGACGCCGGCCCGCGGCGCCTTGTAGCCTGCACACACTCATCGGCACTTGCTGGATTGCTCTGACTGGAGTTCCCTTCTCCTGCAGCACTGCTCATCCAACCTGGGACCCGGAGGAACCCCAGAAGCTGAACCCAGAAACAACCAGTGGGACTACAATCCCTAGAGACCCTAGCGCCCAGAGAATGCGCTAAAAGGAAGGCACCGGCCTGCGGCGCCTTGTAGCCTGCACATACTCATCGCCGCTTGCTGGATCGACCTGACTGGAGTGCCCTTCTCCCGCAGTACTGCTCACCCAGCCCGGGACCGGAGTAACGCCAGGAACTGAACCCGTAAACACCCGGTGGGACTACTATCCCCAGAGACCCTAGCAGTCAGAGAACACGCTGAAAGGAAGATGCCGGCCCGAGGCGCGGGACGCGCCCGGGCCAAGGGCGGGCCATCCACGCCCGTCGGAGCCAAGAGGAGGCTGGGCTGGGCCCCCGTCTAACATCTGCATCAGAGACAGGTACTGTCATATTTTGGTGAAATAATGGTGAAAATAAGGGGCTTTGGGTAAAAGAACGCAGGTTTGGTAGGAGCGACTCTGGACTAATTTTTGGTCAAAGCGGCAAGTGTCCTTACTCACGAAATAGAGTTGACTGAAAGGCGCCTTTTTATGGAACCGCTCCTATTTCACCAGGGGGCAATTCCTGATAGATCAAACGAGTCCCTATTGGTCACGCAACCATCATTACTGATAACATCATCGGATCTCCCGGCAGTTCAATGTGGGTCTTCTCCTCCAAATTTTTCTACACAGGTTACACCAAGGAGGGGGCTGGAAATTTCTCCCTCGAATAGGTCCCCAAAGGATCCCACTCCTAACCCACCAGCCAAGCACACTAGAACAGGGGGTACTATTAATACGAAGCTAAAACAATTTTAAATAACTTGTGCCTCCCAAAATAAAAGGCCCCCAAACCAGGGCGACTACAACCAATCTTATAACATCAGCCCCTCCAGTATCTGCCAATATGTTATCACTCCAATTGGCTCCAGATGATCCCATTTAGAATGAAGTGACTAAAAGGTCAACAGCTATAATCGATCCTATTTTTATTACACTGACTCTAATTGAAAATAGGTTGTCCGACTTAGAGTCACAGAACCATCTATTAATATCTCAAGTGCCTCCTCCAAGAGATCCCCTTCCGGAAAAACCTAGAAGCAGTAACTCAACTCAACTAAAAACGGCTTGGGAACCACCCACTTCCGCAACATCGTCAACTTTACCGGCTGTCACCACCATGGCCCCAGCACAGCACCTAATAGGTATTTCCAATCTAAACACATCTCGGGAGGCCTGGAATCTCCAAGAGAAGAGCACAAGGGATCTATTGCGGCAGGCACCAATAGCCCAAGAGGAAATAGGAGGGGCCAGTCAGGCAGTAGGATTATGTGGGACCTATACTGGACCGATAGACTATCATCCGCAACAATCTCTCCATCTTCCACTGGCAGCATCCCCACTGGTACTGGTACTGGTCCTGGCGAATGTTCCCCCCCTTCGAGAAAACCAGTGTGAATCCACAAGACAGCTAATGGACAAATCTCTTCACTGGTTAATAGACAATCTTAAGGGATCGCAAATGGGGAGTTACCAACTGACCACCAAAATTATCATGGCCAGGAGAGTGGAATGGGTGGGCAGTACAAGAAAATCTTTCACTGGTGACTGCATGGTTATTGATTTTAATAATGCTTTTACAAGACCTTCCCTTTTAGATAATCTTTATAGATTCTCCTCAAGGAACTCACAGATTATCCCCTTACCACTGGCACATTTTTATAACCAGGTTGTAATGCCACAAATGGATTACAGGATAAGAAGAAGTCCAGTAGTTGCAGGCCTGAAAGATAATGAGGGCTCCAATATTAATTCAGGGATTAGGCTGCAAAACAGATTCACAGCTCTCTCAGATTTGGAGCTATGGGGTTGGCTAAACTCTCCACTCCCTGTATCACCAGGAAGGTAAATTACTATGGTTCACCCAGTGATTAAGCCACAGGTGAAACAGTGAGCCCTAGAGTTTTGATGTTGTTAGTAAGTGCAGTCTAAGTATCTGGTAGAGACAAGCCATTTTGAATTTGTGTGGCACCAGGTTAGGGTGATGTAAGAAGGAGTTATGTTTTGTTAACATCGACCAAACTTTGATATTCTCGAGAGTCGAAGCTACCACAGTAATATCATCAGAAATGGACATTTTCAAGTAAGGCTACAGGTCTTCCGCATACTGATGATATGAAAGTGAAAAGTTGTGAACCACTTTTGGAACCTTATCTTCTAAACCCTTACATTCCTTTGAAGTATAAAGTAGAATTTCATGACTGAGAGAACCAAAGGCAGCTATAAGATTTAGTAATATAAGCAGGCAGGAGTCACCTTCATCTAAAATTCACAGGGCACCATCTATGGTTTCAGAAGTGCAGCAAGCCTTGAAACCAGATTAAAAGTCATCCAGAAGCTTGTTGTCTTTTACAAATTGCTTCAATTGGTTGTTGGCACAGTAGTTTAGCTAAGAAAGGCAGGCCTTATGCACTCCCCCAACAGCCAAACTGTACTTCTTTCCAGTAAAAAGGTCGCAGGTACCCCTATGCTGACATCCTCTGAGACAACTCTTTTTAGACAAACAGTGAAGCACGTTAAATTAGCCTGTGACATTAGGATTTTACATACCAGTATGTCCACCTGAACCAGTCAGTCTATCTCCTGTTATTTAAGTTTTATATAATTTTATATACAGGCCATGTTCCCTGATGGCGCTTGGCGCGAGGAAGGAGCAGACATGGCACATCACCATGCAGTAATGAGATTATTGAAAGAGACAGGTTGTTTTCATGAAAGGCAGCACATAGGGAATCTTTTTGAAATGGAGAGGAAGTGAATTCCACAAAGTGGATTCAGGACAGGAAATAATCTACCTATACAACTGACTTTTCTAAAGGAAGGACTCTTTAGAAAGGTATTGGACAAGTGCAAACATATATAGGGGGCATGCCATATTAGGTGTTTCTTCAAGACCTTTGAGGCATTCCCAAAAAGAGACTTTTGCATTGCCTCAATAAATTAAGTGTAATTCTGGCAGCCACTGGAGGTGTTTTAGGATAGCGTTCGCAGAGCTAAAGCTCGGAGTGCTCACCACCAGTCTAGCCACATTGTTCTGAACTACATGTAGAGAACTGTCCTACCCATACCAAGGTAAATAACTTGGCCAAAATCTAATTCAGATTAGATTAGCCTGGGACCACAGCCGGCAGCTACCCAAGTTATAGTTATGTAAAATTGTATTTAATTTAATTTCTTCATTTGAAAAGTGCAAGTCAATCTTTGTCCCAAGGTTTTTAACAGCCGATACCAGCTTACATTAACATCCCTTATCTGACGGCAAAGATGTGAATCTCCAGATACCCACCCTTGTGTTGACAACCATTTTATTGCAGTTAAGAATGAATAAATTTCCCAATCCACTTCTTGACATCCCGGCATGCACTTCTAAAAACCATTGAATCCATCGGTAACGACATCTATGCCGACTATCCGAAAAGTAAACTGAGTATAATCTGCATAGTTGTAAAACTGTAGGCCATGGAGCGAATAAGGCTGATCAAAGGAGCAACATATAGCTTAAATCAAATCTAATCAAATCAGTGACATTTGTACAGCGCGCATATCACTCGGAAGTCTCATGGCGCTTGCAGACGGCTCTGATGGAATACTCATTTAGTTGTCAAATAGCCATGACCAGCTTCTTCCGAAAGCAGTTATGATCAGCAATGGTACGCGTTTAAGGGAATTTTGTTCCAGGATGATGGGGCAAGAAAGGAAAAAGAACTGCCTCTTTTTCTGGCGGTACGAATTCTAAGAGGTGTGAGCAGTGATTCGTTGCTAGATCTTAGCGACCTGCGAGGCTGGTACCAGCATAGTTTTTTGGATCAGTACCCCGTGCCCTTTCCATACATGTTTTTGTGTATCAGACAAAGAATCTTAAATAGGATTTGTTTTCTAACCAGGAGCCAATGTAAGGATCTCAAACAGGGGGCAGAAGGAGATCTGGGCGGAAGATTCAGGACCAACCTTGCCGCGGTGTTCTGCAAAATCTGAAGTCTAGTAAGAAGGCTTCATTGATTGAGAACAACAGGGCATTTCCGTAGTCCATGCGATTTATTATCAGTCCATGTACTAATGGTTTCCTGGCCTCAATAGGAATCCATTTAAAGACCTTACATAGGCTACGCATCACATCTAAAACAGGCACCGATAATATGGTTGGTCTGACTTTTCATAGACAATTGGTTGTCCATATAGAAGCCTAGGTTTCTTACAGTCGGTTTGGAAGTTGGACAGGGACCAGAGGTGAGACTAAAGTATGGATTCCTGTTGACTCCCACAAAGACCGCCAGAGATGTGTATGATGAAATAGATGCACTCTGAGAACGATTTGTAAGAAATGACTTAACCTGATCCAAACTGCACCTCCCAATCCAGTCTCCTAAAGCAGCCCTACAAGATGGCCCTGATGATCAACTGTGGTAAATGCTGCTGACAGATCTAAAAGGATAATTGTGTTGACACTGTGGTTGTCTCCAGACATACACAATTCATTGATGGCTATGACCAGTACCGCGTGTGTACTACTTTGGGGCAGAAACTGGCTTCAGGGCGGACACTGGCCTAGAACCACCTAGCATTTTACTGTCCTGTAAAAAGAGGTTAAGTTGTTTTGCCGCATGACTCTCAAAACGTCTGGCGGCTGATGGTAAGAGAGCGATGAGTCATTAGTTTGCAAGGACTGTCAGATTCAAAATTGTCTTTTTTAATAGGAGAATAACTATTCCTTCTTTCATGGATGAAGGCACAATGCCTGTTCCAAAGATATACTGATAATTGTATAACACAGGCACACTCGCTGACCCTAATTAGCTTGGTAGTTAATTTGGCCAAGGGTCAATCGGTTATCCTGAATTAATGGATGCAGAGGCAATTTTTAAATCATATACATCCAAAGGAGAACAATTATTCAAAGTAGAAATAGGGATTTGACCAAAGGAAGTTGTGATAGTATATGCTGATTTTTCAATAACCTCAAAGATCACACAGAAGAAGGCTAATTCATCATGTAAATCAGTGAACCATGCACTTTGAAGCTTATCAGATCTGGAAGGAGTTTGTTTTATATAATAGTTTTTATTAGCGTACATACTTACATACAAAGGAAACATGTCTTAGAGAGCACTATTACTTGTACATTCAGAATCCTCTCCCAAGTTAATGTCCAGGGAGGTTGCATACTAGGACTAGGAAACCCCAACAACAAAAACCTCCAACCCACCACTCCTTGGTGCTTGATATAACAGTAGCAAAGTAACATTCCCAACCACCAAACATTTATAAAGGTTTAAAATATTCCTTCAGAGACCCTATAATCATCAACTAGCGGAGACTTCATCTGTTGCCTATCTCCACCCAGTAAGAGCCAGTGGTCGGAGCTTAGCCACCATGTAATAGGGAGAATGACAGAAAAAGGTGTGTTCTACATGGGCACGTCATGACAGGTGAGTGTCCCATGCCTGTGATTAAAAATATTTTCTTAAGCCTGTTCATTACTGCCTGTGTAGAAATTTGCACTCAGCTTAACTCAATGTAATTAGTGAGCAGGTCCCGGTGGCTACAGTAGGGGCACCATTGTGTTCCAACCATATTGTGATGGCTTGTTTAGCTAATAACAGTGTCAAGTCCAGGAATTTAACCACTGGTATCTCCAGGGCAGGACGAGGAAAAAGGCCAAGGAGCCCTCCTACTGACATGTTCAGTATAGAGGGGCCTGTTGTGTCAGTATTTGCAAAATGTTGATCTAAAAATGTTGTAGGAAGGGACAGGCCCATAACATGTGCATGAGGGCTGATTCGGGAAGGGAAAAACGAGGACAGGCCGCGGCTGTGCCTCAAAGTCTTATTTATCCAGACTTGCCTAAAATAAGCTCTATGGAGGATATTACATTGAATATATTTGAATCTGGCTCCCCCAGATACTTTATGAGGGTAGTCTAATATCGTCCACCACCTGAGTCATTATTGGCTTGATCTAAATCTGGTTCCCGTAGGATGCACAATGAGGTGCAGTATTATACATCTGTTGTAAAAAGGCACTATAGAACTCCCCTTTAAGGAACAGATCACCCAGCGTGGAGAGGCCAGTAACGCAAATGCCCCAATCTGCCTTTCGAGGTGGGTACTCCCAAAAGAAAAATGGCTGGGGCAAAGGGAATCCATTTTTCTGTTAGCTGGTTTATGCTACATAATCAAGATGTAGCAGTGTGGAACAAAACTGTGGGTGAAGAATTTAAACGTGTAGAGAAAGTCAGACAGTAAGGAAGCAGTCCGACCTTAAATTTGTTCTTAAACAGCCCCATTTCATGAAGAGAGCACCTAGAGAACCAACTAGCTACCCACTGTAACTGAGCCACTAGGTAGTAGCGAAGTGGAGTTTGTTTAGTATTTTAAAAATCTTAAGTTGGGCATTAGACGCCATGATTATTTTGGTAGAGTATAAATTAGTTTAAACGTTTGCCATTTCCAGTTCTCATTTGGTAAATGTTTTCTTATAACTATTCTTGTCCTTTTGTGTATAACCCAGGCACCATTCACTTTAAGTCTGCTTGGGGCTTAAGTTTAGATAAAAGTTCACAGATCTAAGTCTGGTGTTTAGGCCTCTGATTTGAAACTTTGATAGCGAATTTAAGGCCTGTGCCATCCAGTTAGTTTAGTAACACTTAGTATGGACACAAGATCCAAAGGGCCAATATTACGTAAGAGTAGGGAGATACAATACTTTCACAGTGGTACTTTGATATTAGTTACCTCCTTTTCATCTCGCACACAGAAAAGGTCCAAAAATTGTTCTGAGTGCAGGACAATCAAGCTATGATGCTGGGGTTTCAGCCTAGGTCTTGGAGCTCACTGAGAGTTGCTCTGAGACTTCTTGGCCTCCTGCATCCTGGTTTTTAGTAACCCAGGATAGCTTATGCGGACTCTGCAGTGGGATCTCAAGTCTCAGTGGGCTTAGCACCATGGGAACCTCTCAGATTCCATCCAGGTTTCAGAAGAAACTGCGAAAGACCTGCAGTGGTGGCTGATTGATTGCAATTGAACAAGCAGCAGACTCTTTTCCCTTCCTTACCCACAGCTGATGCGGTGACAGATGCATCACTGCTGGGAGGGGAGGTCAGCTAGGAGAGGGGGTGGTCAGAGGACTCTGATCTACAGCCGTGACCAGGTTATGGGCCCTTCGCCTGACATTGATAGACTTCCTTCCATCCATGGAAGGAGGCTGGTCCAGGTCATCACAGACAATATTACCACCATGTGGTATTCCAACAAGCAGGATGGTATGGGGTCTTGGGTCCTGTTCCAATGGCCTCTACTTCTCTGGACTTGTTCAGCTGTCAGGGCATTTCCCTGGTCTTGAACCAACCAGTAGGAACTTTAAATGCCAGTGGGCACTGTTAAAGGCAATTTGTTGAACCTGTCAGCCTGTTTGTGTTCGCCGTACCAACAGTCCTCATTTAAATAACCAGTTGTGCTGTGTTTTCTCAAAGGTTTAGGTCATATCTTCCCATCTAGACCTTTTGTGATGCTGCAGTCGGACCATAATTTGGTTCTTACGTTCCTTATTTGCACCCCTTTTGAACGATTGCACATCTGACCTTTATGTCTCTTGACTCCTAAAACAGTCTTTCTAATTGCCATAACTTTAGCGTGTCACAAGTGAACTGCAGGCTCTGTCCAACCTCCATTCACCACTTCCCCCTCCCCAGACAAACTGGTATAGAGGACTAGAGTGACAATTCTGCTGAAGGTTGTGACTTCCTTTCATGTCATTCATTCCATCACTCTTCTGGCATTCTTTCTCTACTCCCTTTTCAAAAGAGGAGGAAAGCCTACAGCGCTTGATTCCCAAAGGAGCCTTGAGTTTTTACATCAATCATACAAAGGTCCATTGAGTACATAATCAGCTCTTGTGGGGTTCTCTGGGGCAAAGAAAAGTAAGGCAGTGCAGAGAAAGATCATATAGAGGTAGACAGTCCTTTGTATTAAGATCTGCTATGCACTGGTCAAGAAGCAGCCTCTGAAAGGTCTGAAGGTTCACTTGAACGGAGGCAAGGCTGCTACCACTGCATTACCAAGCATATTAATTGTCTTACACATCAGTCAGTCCATGACGTGGACATCAATTCAGACATTCACAAAGCAGGACTGCCTGTATATCTAGGTCGGTGGGAGGGGCATTTTGCCTGTTTAGTCCCATACCCACAAACTAGAAGGTACTGCTTTTGTATCTCTTGAGAAGGTGAGGAATCTTCGGTTAGAAGTATCCATTAGAAAAACAAGTTACTTACCTTCGGTAATGCTCTTTCTGGTGAATACTCTGTCAAAACGCAGAATCCTCATCAGCATTCCACCGCCCACTGCTGCACAATGGTCTCTTTCTACATACATAAACAAAGTTCCTTTCAAGATATCTGCACACTGTCACATCAGTTAATGTGCTCAGCATCCAAGGACGCAGACATGGTCAAGGAAGAAACTGAAGTCAGCACGCAGAGGAGGCTGTGTTGTCACTTTTAGGGTGGTATAACACCTTCGCCGCGGGGCTAAATCCCCAGCGGCGCTGGGGGGAGGGAGGACGCGCGCAACGCCACGGTGCTTGTGATGAGCTCGGCTCGTCACGCTGCACGGTGGCGCTGAGCTCATCATGACCACACCCGTTTATCGGAGCGCTCAGCACAGCGGGGGAATTTGCCCAGCGTGTGAGCGCCACGCATGTCATAACGAGCTCAGCTCGTCATGAACACAGTGCAACCATGCCTCATGGCGAGCTCAGCTCATCATGAGCACGGAAGGAGTTAAAGCAGGCATGGGGCCAACTGATGCCAACTTCTGACACTTTGGAGGAATGCTAAGAAAAATCTGGTGATCGAGTCTGGCACCTGGGTGTATTTACAAAGTCAGGAATCTGCGGTTAGAGTATCCACCAGAAAGAGCATTATTGAAGGTAAGTAACTTGTTCTTCTTTTTGCCCACTACACTTGTCTGTGGTGTTATGGTTTCCGTAGCATTGATACAACAAATTAAATTGCATTGGGCATAGCTGCAATGAGAGAATTAACTAAGGCTGTATACATGGGAGCCTACTGTAACATTCCCACAGGTCTCACTGAACTGAGTGCCTCTTTTGTGGTTCTATTTAAAAAGTTAGTGACCATTCAGCAGCCGAGAGAGAGAGAGAGAGAGAGAGAACCGTTCAAAGCATGGTCCATATGATTGTGAATGAGCATCAAGAGGGCCACCTCACTGTGCTTATGAGACAGGAAATGCCAGCTCCAGACTTAATAGCAGGATAAGCACATGAGCAGGTAAAAAGCAGGCAGCAATGACAGAAATTAGTCTGTAGATCATTTGGATGGAAACAAGTTTGAGGATGGCTGATTTTAGTGTCTCAGTAGTTTTATGTGCTATCTTTATCACTTGAGAAAGTAACCCTCTTTCCCCTCACAATCTGCAGCTCTCTCAATGCCCCTGGAAGGAGTACAAGTCTGATACGGGGAAACCCTATTACTACAACTCCCAGACTAAGGAGTCGCGTTGGACCAAGCCCAAGGAGCTGGAGGCCATGGAGGGTCTGACCATGGCTATCAGCACCCAGCCAGCTCAGGAGCCACTGTTCCACCCCGCCCGCTGTACAGAAACAAGAGAACAGTTATACCTCCCAACCCTCTGCATTGAGCCCCTTACCACCGACACAAACAGTAAGTCCTTATAATGCTTTCGGGTTTTTTGCTTTGCATTATAGTTTAATGTATGACCTGTGTATGTTGCATAAACCAGAGAGCAAGGAAACTGAACATTGTGTGTACATTCCTTTTACAGATCTGATGCAGCCAGAAGATGAAACAGGGTGAGTGAGGGGAAGGTTAGGAAACGGAAATAGAGGAATGGAATGAGAATGGATGCACAGGTGAAGATAAATGACCTGCCAATATAATGCAGGGCATTTGAAGTAGGGCTACTAATGCACTGGGGAAGGACAGAATGCACAGACTAATCTATATTCCTGCAGAAAGTGATGCTCCATGTGGAATGACGACTATACTTGTGGGACTGGGATACTATACCGGTTTGGGAGAAATGATTTAGGGTTAGAGATGGGACAGCAGCGCCAAACAGAATATTTAAAGATTCGGATAGTGTTACAGGTAGAGACGAGTATGGTACAGGAAATGGAACAGTGTATGGCTTGCAGGAGTCTGTAAAAGAGAGAAACACATAATCCAGGAGCACTTTACAGTGGATAATGCTACAGTTGTACAGAGATGTGTTCTACCAACAAGGCCGAAAACTAAAGGCCCTGGTAAATTAAAGCACCACCAGTGGTTTTCTGCTGGTAAATGACTTTACAGATAAGACGCTCAACAACAACAGGGAGTGGCTAAGGTAGCTCCTGTACATAACATCAGTTGCACAATCCCTCAATACAAAATGTCACACATAATTTACACAAGGGCACAAGTGGCACCCAGGGACTCTGTAAAGACCAGAAGCAAGTGGCTGGAATGCCACGTTGGATCTTTGTGAGTTCTGTCAGCTCATATTCTAGAGCAGGGGAGCATGTGTGTGAGATTTTGTACTAACAGATAAACAATCATAAACACAAAAATTGGAAATACGGGTACCAGGAGAGCTAGATTACTAGTTAGGGCTAATCTATAAACTGGACAGAACACTGTGATGGAAAACCAGCATTACCAGAAAAGCATAAAGAGAAGAGTAAAAGTGTTCCAAGGTGAAACTAGAGCATACAGGAAAGGTACAGAAGTATATGAGGAAGACTTTTGGCTACATACGTAACTAGCTAAGCACGGAACTTGAAAAACACAAAAGCAAGCAGTTGCCATCAACTCAGAAGCTGACAAAAAGTGAAATGCTACCCACACAAAAGCTCAAGAAGAGAAGCAGTAACAGGTTCATCTCAGGAATTTCTGCACAAGTATGCAGATGAGCACCGCTGTAAACATGGAGCACTTGTGATTACAGAGGCAACCCTGCCAGTTGTGAGTATGATCCAGCACTGCTAATGCACAGATTTTCCACCTGAATGAATGTTCTGGTGAATGTTGATCATTAGAGTGTCATTAAGAAAAGATCATTTCTGACTTAACGTGCAGTTTAGGATTCAGGAGCAAGGTTGGAAACATGGGCCACCCTGATTCACGTTTTCTGCTAAGAATCAAGAAAGTTCTCCGTGGTAGTTGGAACGAAAAAGAGGAGAAGGCAGAAAAGACAGAAAATTCAATTAAAGGGAATGAAGAAATGAGGAACAAAGAGAGGAGGCAGAGGATGGACAAGGGAGCAAGGGGTAAAGAAAGAAGAGAAACTGAGAGTGAGAGGAGATGAAGACTGGGGCGGAGTGGCAGGAGAATGCATTTAGGCGAGAGAAGCAGTGAGAATTACAATGCCCACCATCGGAAGAGTTTAAAGTGGGAGTTTGTGCTAAAGGATGTCCTGCACAATCTAGAGAAAGTGAGATATGGCAAATGTGCAGCCAGGTATCTTACAATACAGGGCACTGATGAGCTCATGTGCACTACAATATTGTACACGAAGAGGAAATAAAACAGCCATAGGTACAATATAAAGAACCCATGTACATGCCTGTACAGGACAGAAAAGGCCCTGTGGGTTGTGTAACTTACACTATGGTGAAGGGGAGGGAAGGACCCACAGGAGGGTACAGTCTAGGCTGTCTCATAGTTTCCTTCTAATCTCTTGTGTTCCCCCCCAGAAAGCTGCATGATTTGGCGTCATTGGCTGCAAGCCCCCACGCTCCTTCTGCACTCGCTGCAGATGTTATTGCTGCACCAGCTGAGGAGCGAGAGATGCAGATGCTGTCATCACAGCCACCAGTGCTGGTGAACATTGAGCTGGCCGATGACGCCGGGCCTCAGGAGGATGGGGTAGTCCAGCAGGAGGAGGTTACGAGCAGGTGAGGACTGCCAGGTCCAGGCTACATGTGGAAGTCAGGAGCCACTGACTAACGCTGACTCCTGTGAAAGAAGATTCACTTAGGAATGGCAATACAGTGCACCTGTCAATTCTCTGTGTTGTTGTAGCTCTTGTCTGCTCTTTACAGTAATGGTTGCAGTGGTATGTTCCTTTGTAGTCCGGTTGTTATCTTTGTTTTGGCTCCATCCATTAATGGTTTCTTTAGTTTGGCATTTTGTAGTGTAGAGCTTACCGTCTTACTGGCTTGTACAGTTATTTGTCTCTTGGTGAACTGCCTCAAGGTGCAAGTATCATATTTACATCACTCGCTATCACATTTGCTTTGATAGACTCTGATAGTTGCAGGCACTTGCAATTCAGAACCAAAGCCATGTATTGAGAACGATAAAGGAAGTTGTGCATAATGGGCTGCAGTACTATACTCTGTAAACCACACAGATACCATCTTTGAGTAATTAATTTTCCCCCTCACAGTAGAAAACAAAAAATACATATAAGAATCCCAGCTCTGATGAAGACCTCTATATCTCATATAATAAACGCCCTGTATGTAGAGGTCGAATCAACTCAACAATTTCTAAAGGCCGAAGCGGTTGTTAACTCCATGTATAATAATTTTGGGTCTTTCTGGGCATACTTAGGCTAGTATTTGAATTTATGCACATAAGTACATGCCCCACAACCCGTCAGCAGAGGTGTCTCCTCCGCTAAGGTGGAGAAGCGTCGCCCTACAGCTTTAAAGATGTGCAAAGTTAAAATAAAATGATAATAACGGAACGTCCATTATTATAATTTTAATTTTTAGTGTTGCAGTTACACTGCAGTGCAGCCAGGTTATTGGGGTGGGGCCGGCCTCCTCTCACGTCGAGGCTGGAGGAGGAGTAGTGGCTGCACCTTAAGTGCGCATGACAGCTAGGATGGCCGTCTCGGGACGACCAAACCATCATGCACACTTTTTATGTTCTTCACAGGCTGTATTGTACAGCCTGGGTGGAGAACATACCCAGCCTCCCAGTCTCTCCCTGAGCACCGAACCACACGGCTCAACCCAATCACAACGCTGCTGTAAGGCAGCCTTGTGATCGGTCAAGGGATTCTGGGAGGCTGTGTGCTTCCTGGTTGCTGCTGGAGGAGAGGCGGCGGCTGAAGAGGGCGATGGTGAACACTAGGTATGTTTTTCCTTTGTTTTTTATTATTTTTTCATCAGACTGGATCTGGAAATTGTTCACAAGCAATACCCCTGTGCGTTGGTAGGTGGCGTCGTTCAGCTCCACATGGCATTACTGGCATCTTCCTCGCTGGAAAAGATGTTCGCAGTGATATATAGGTGCCACCCAGGCGAACAGTCGTCAGTTGCTTTTCACAACTTTCCACTCCAGAAGCACAGAGCTACAAAGAACACTAACCACTGGTGTGAAAAACTAGGGCTCGGAAAGGGAAAATCCCTGTCACTAGAAATCCATTCGTAGAGCGGGGAGGATGGGTGAGTCGGTAAGAAAGGAATCTGTGGCTAGACAGTCTCTACCAGATAAGGCGTTACTGAAGGTAAGTAACTTGCTCATCTGACTGAGACTTCTAGCCTCAGATTCCTTACCTTAGAATAGATGTCCAAGCTTTACCTCCTCGGAGGTGGGTCTGCAGTCCTATTTCATATGACAGAGTCCTGTAGGACCAAATGGACAAAGTGCCAATCCCTAAGGACCTGACTGTCCAGACAGGAGTGTTTGGTAAACATGTGCAGGTAAGCCCACATTACTTGACAGGAACTCCATGAGCTAACGCAGTGGTTGCAGCTTTAGCTCTGGTGGAATGAGCACACAAACCCTCAGGGTGTTACTACTTAGCCAATGCATAGCAGATTTTGATTCTTAGTAGGATCCATCACGAGATGGTCCACTTCTGCACCGCCCATCCTTTCTTTGCTCCGACATACCCTACAAAGAGTTGGTCATCCCCCCGGAACTCTCTTGTGCGGTCCAGGTAGAACGACAATGTTCTTTTGAGGTCCAGATGGTGAAGTTGCTCCTCTTCCTTGAAGGGATGAGGCGGAGTGTAAAAAGTTGGAAGAGTGATAATTTGGCCAATGTGAAATGGAGTGGCCACTTTTGAAAGAAAGGAAGCTCTCATACGAAGCACCAGTTTGACTGATTAGATCTAAAGAAAAGGAGGCTTGGATAACAAGGCCTGAAGCTGACTGACCGTCCGAGCAGATGCTACTGCCATGAGAAAGGCCATCTTCATAGTAAGGAACCTGACTGGACAATTGTGCAGAGACTTAAAGGGAGTCCGCATAAGGAAAGTGAGGACAAGATTGAAGCCCCACTGGGGAATAAAGAAATGAAAATATGTTGCAAACCTTTCAAAAACCTATGTACAATAGGGGATTGGAAAAGGGAAGGTTGATCAGGTAACTAAAGTAAAGCAGAGATTGCAGAAAGGTATCCCTTCACAATGCACAGAGCACAACCCTGTTGGGCAAGGGAAAGAACAAACAGAAGAACCTGAGAAAGGGGGGGCAGGAAGGTGATCAACAATTCTTTCTGTACACCATGCCACAAATTTTGCCCAGTGGCAGGCGTAAACAATCTTGGCAGAGGGACGCCTGAATGCCAAGATAACATTATAGACTTCGGGCGGAAAGTCAAAAGCTGTCAAATGTAGCCACTCAATATCCACACTAGAAGGCAGAGCATTGACAGGTTCCGGTGGAGAGCCCTCCCCTACTGCTGCAACGGAATACCCTCCCGAAGGGGCAGCCTGAACAGAGTACCGATGGCCATGCTCAACATCTCGGGATACCAGACTCTCCGTACCTAATCTGGAGCCACAAGCAAAACTTGGGACAGGGCGTTTCTGACCTTCATGAGACCTCTGGGCAGGAGTAGTATGGGTGGAAAGGCGTGCAGGAGGCCAGAGCTCCACTTGAGATGAAAAGTGTCTCAGAGCAAGAGCCGCCTTGGAAACTCCAGCTCGCTGACTTACATTGCACTTTCTTATCGGTGGCAAACAGATCTAACCCAGGCTTTCCCCTCTGCTGAAAGAGACCTTGCACCACCTCTGGATTGAGACGCCATTTGTGATCCACTAGGCATCTTTGGCTGAGTTTGTCTGCTCTGACGCTCAGAGAATCGTCCAGATGTTGAACCATCAGGGATATGCCCTGCTGTTCTAGCCATGTCCATAGATGCAGGGCCTCTTGACAAAGGGTCCATGACCCCACCACCCTGCTTGTTACAGTACCACATGGTGGGGGTGTTGCTTGTGAACACATGCACTAGCCTTTCTTGGATGGAGGGTAGAAAAGCTTTTAATGCCAATCAGATCACTCAAAGCTCCAACGGGATAATATGGAGTCCGGATTCCGCTGGAGACCATAGTGTTCTGATCACCACATCTCCCAGATGGCAACCCAGTCCCAGGTTTGACTCATCCGTCACTACTGTCAGATCTGGTTGCGGAAGGGGGAAGGGTTTGCCACTGACCCAGTCGTGGGTCAGAAGCCACTACTGCCGGTCCTTTGCAGTTCCCTCTCGATCTGGATCATATCGGAGAGATTCCCCTGATGGCTGTGCCCACTGGAACTTCAAGTCCCACTGCAGAGCCCACATATGCCAAAGACATGTGTCACAAGCATGATGCAGAAGGCCATGAGGACCAGCAGCCTCAGAATCAGTCTCACTGAAATCCAGGATAGAGGCTGAAACATCGGTATCATAGCCTGAATATTCTGGACTTGCCGTTCTGGAGGATAGGCCAGAAACTGCACTGTGCCTAGAACAGCTCAGATGAAGGGGAGCATCTTAGAGGGAGTCAGGTGTGACTTCTGCATGTTGATAGTGAATCCCAGCAAATGCAAGAGGTCCACCATAGTCTGGAGGTGGGAGAGACAGCCTGGCAAGCCATCCTTCAACAGCCAGCCATCAAGATAGGGGAAGATTGGCACCCCAGATCGCCACAAATGAACTGCAACCACTACCATCACCCTGGTAAACTCCTGAGGGGCGCTAGTGAGTCCATAAGGGAGCACAGCGAACTCAAAATGCTCATGGCCCACCGTGAACCACAGGTAGCGCCTCTGGGCAGGCAGAACAGGAATGTGGATGTATGCGTCTTGCAAGTCCAACGCCACCATACAGTCTCCAGGGTTCAGGGCAGATAGGACCTGAGCAAGAATGAGTATCTTGAATTTCTCCTTCTTCAGGAAGAATTTGAGAGAGTGCAGGTTGGGAGGAGGATGAAGTCCTCCATCCTTCTCAGGCACCAGAAAGTAGCGGAAATAGGAGCCATGACCTACTTCGTCCCTCCCCACTCTCTCTATGGCACCTATGGCCAAAAGAGCCACCACTTCCTGGTGGAGAAGAGATAGGTGGTCCTGTCATAAGTAGGTGGCATGGGGGAGGGTAGTCTTGAAGGGAAGGGAGTACCCCATACAGACAATCTGCAAAACACATCTGTCCGGTGTTATGGACTGCAAGCAGGGCATGTGATGGTGAATCCTGCTGCCCACTGATGCTCATGATGGTAAACAGGCAGGCTAGGAGGGTTTGGAGGCTGCAGCTGCTGGGACGGTTGGTGGACTGACCCGACTGCTTGCCACTCGACCCACAGTGCCGGTAGGAACCACATCAGCAGCCACACAGACGCTGGAAAGCTTGTGTGCTGTGCTGGCTGGGCAAGTAAAGACACAGTTGTATGCCCCTTCCATGGCAACAAAAGGTGGATTGTGGGCGACGAGGGGCCATTAAAAGACCCAAGCACCTGGTGGTCGCCCTGCTGTCTGTAAAGCGCTCCAGAGCCGAATCTGCCTTGTATCCCTCCCATTAGCAACAGCCTGGGAGAGCAAGGGCCTCCTTCAAGACTGTTGGCAACACCTGCACAACCGTATCTCATAGGGTGTGGGAATAGCGGCCCAAAAGGCATGCTGTTGTTGACAGATCGCAATGCCAAGCTGGTAGAAGAAAACATATTTTTTCCAAGATTGTGCAGCCTCTTGAATTCCCTGTCCAGGGGTGCAGTAGAAATTGCGCCAGGATTTACATAGGATGTTAAGGCTTGAACTACCAACCTCTATGGGTTAGGGTGTTGACATAGGAAATATCCGCCCCCAGGAAGAGGGTGGTGACTTCGGGCAATTATCCTGTTCACAGGAACCCCTGTGTTGGGCTAGGACGAAGTCGCAAGCAATATGTCAGTAAGTGCCTCATTGAAAGGGAAAAGCAGTTCTGATGGGGACACTCCCAGCTGAAGCACTTCCGTCAAGACATTAGTCTTGACTGCCACTGACGGCAAGCTAAGGCCCAGTACCTCAGCTGCCTACCGCACCATCATTGCAAAGGATGCTCCCTCCTCTGTAGCCACGGTAGAGGGAGAATGCACCCTAGTATCTGTAAAAGTATCTAGTCTACCGGCTTCATATAGATCTTCACAGATCCCAGCGACTCCTCCAGTTTGTGACCAAGTCCTAGCCCATAAGAACAGGGCTCAGGCTTTGGCCCGGAAGGAATGGCTCCAGTCGGTGCCGGACGTTGCCCCTCTGGCTCTGTGTCAGGTATGAGTATGGGGATGGCACTGCCCGTGTGTTCTGGGAACATTGGCCTCATTACTGTCGGAGAAGGTTGAGGTGATACAACTGGTGGCGATCCAGATCTATCTGTGGATCCTTGGGGCCCGACTGTCACTGGAGCTGCCGGATTAGATCTAGTAGAGGCCCCTCCAGAATCCACGGGGCCCAAAGGAGTGCCAGAGAGAACAGGCTGCCTAAAGATAATAAAGATAAGGCGCATGGCTTCATAAAACTCTTTCAATTGGGCTGCGGTCGCCCCGGCTCCCGGAAAATCGGTGAGGCGAGTAGCTTATCTAGGCACTGGCTTAATCACTGAGTCACGCTTCGCACTCACTCATCTCGTTGGCCGAAGTGAAGTCGAAGCACGCTTTGGCTTCTTTTTCTTTTTGTGGGACTTGGACGTACCCGAGTGGCTCGATGACTTGGAGTACGACTATGACCTTGGGCTCCATGACCTTTCTCTGGACCGGGACCTTGCTTGTCGTGGCGGTCAATGTCGAGCCACAATAAGCTTGAAGGGTCGCTCCCAGGGCAGTTCTTCGGGTCGTGGTCCTGCTCGGGGCACTAGAGGCATACAAGGTGTGGGTCCATCACTAACATCAGTCGGTGACAGGCGCAACAGGGCTTGGAGCCGGCTTCTATAATGACATTTCTGCCGCACCAGGAAGTAAACCTAAAAAAAGACTTCACTAAAACATTTTTAAAAACTAGTCAAAAGTGACTAAGGAGTATCTCTTCCCAGACCCACGCTGGCTAGTGTGGAAAGAAAAGAACTGATGTCAGCGCACCTGGATGGCACCTCTATAGGTACCGCAAATGTCACTTCCTGTGCAGATGATGCCAATGACACCAAGCGGAGCTGAATGATGCCACCTACCAGCTCGCAGGGGTACTACTCACAAACGTTTTCCGGATCCAATCTGACAACTCGGGATAATTCTACGGCAGGGAATCTGCAGCTAGAAGTCTCTATCAGATAATTCCTTTAATTTAAAGTCCTTTTGGTAATGCTTTTGGAAGTAAGTATTATAAGGGATATCTTACTGTTAACTATGTTTGTTTGGAGGTCCTTTTGGCAGGGAATAATCCAGGCAGGTATCCTCTTATTAAGTCCTTCCATCGGATGGATACTTCTAACTGCAAATTCCGGACTTCTATAATGTCCTCAGTAGCCAGACTGGCTACAGAATATTTAACAGAACTGTTCATGTGTGGTCCGTGTTGACTTAATTCCGTCACAGGAAGTGACGGTGAAGCCTTATATAATCGCTACACTTGTAGAAGGCCAGTAGGTTGAACAGGTCCTCACAAACTGTTTTTTTTCTCCTCCTGGGCCATCAAAGGAAGAGAGTCCCTCCTTTGCTGGGGGTGATGAAACAGGCAGTTGAGATATTAAACATATAGCAGCCAACTATAGAAGTTAAAACTAAAGCGTTAACATAAGTTTTGCAACCTAGACACATTTCCTTAGAGCCTTTACTACCATTCAATGAAGCCCGGACTGACACCTTAATGGGCATATGGTCTAAGCCTTGTTCCTCGTTGACCAGGCAGGTTGCCTAGACGCCACAGGCAGGTGTCAGGTGACTGTGACTTCTTGACATAGCACCCTACTCCAGAAAGTGCGGTGGTTCAAGCTTCCACCAGCTGGTTGAATCTCAATTCATTTCCTAAAACTTCCTCAGACAGATAGTTGAAGACAAACTAAGCATTCGCAAAACGGATGCATTCGTCAGCCAGCATAGACATCCTGTCAGTCAATGCCAGCTGTCTGCTAGGGAGATTTTTCCATGCTTTATAGGACTTGGTTTATGAGATCTTGCTGGCAGTTCCTGAGGAGTCTAGGGACAACCTGGCTGAAACCATACAGGATGGTCAGGATGCAGCCAAATATATTATCCATTCTGGTCTGGACACCACCAACTTCTTGGGCAGGAGTCGGCACTAACAAAGTGCTTTGATGTCTTGCTTAGATGAGATACACTGACTTCTCTGATAACTCGCAGGCCTTTTTGATGGATATGCCATCAGACAGATCTTGCCTTTTTGGTATGAAGGCTGATTCAGCACTGGAACGCTTCAAAGAAAGCTGGGCCACAACAAATTCCTTAGGCTTTTCTACTCCAGCAAGACAGTGCCCTAGGCAATTTTGCCACTTTCAAGGAGACAATGTCCGTCCAGGCCACCAGGGGCAGCAAACTTCCCCGTCCTTTTCCCCTGCATTATCAGCTAGCAAGCTTCTTTAGTTTGTCCTTAGGGGCTCACAACCACCCTGTGGGAGGCAGGATCAGACATTTCCTACAAGGGTGGCAAAATTTAACATCCGAGAGGTGGGTCTTTCAGATAGTTCAATGAGGCTATTCTCTACCATTCCTTTCCTACCGGCCACATTTTCTGACAACATCAGAGGAGCACCTGACCATCTTTTTTCAAGAGGTTCAAACTCTTTTTTCTGACGGAGCCATAGAAGGTGGTTCTGTCCCTCAAAATAGGGACTGGCTGTTACTTCCACTATTTCCTTGTACCGAAGAACGACTTGACATTTTCGTCCTATTTTAGATCTCCACCACTGAAAGTCTTCTTGCGGAAGGACAAATTCAAGATGCTCACATTGACCCAGGTTCTGTCTGCCTGGATCCGGATGACTAGATAGTGGCTTTGTTCCTGTAAGATGCCTGTTTTCATGCATCCATTCTGCAGTCCCACAGACACTACTTGCAGTTCAAGGTGAGTCAGGCGTATTTTCAGTTTGCTGTGCTCACTTGCCTCCATCACAACAAGTCCAGGACTATGATAACCATGTTTAATCCTTTGTCCTGGGTGTCAGTGAGAGTTGCTCTGAGGCTTATGGGCCTCTTGGCCCCCTGCATCCTGCTCGTCGACTATGCAAGGTGGCATATGAGGGCTGTGCAGTTGAAGGCCCAGCACCAAGTGAACCTGTCTGATTCCATTCAGGTTTTGGAAGAAAAGTGCTAAAGACTTACAGTGGTAGCTGCTTGACTGCAATTGGATCAGCAACAGGCCCCTTCCCTTCCCCCATCCAGAGTTGTCAGTGGTGAAGGGTGCGTCAATTGCTGGCTTGGGGAAGTCATGGGAGAGGGAGAGATCAGAGGACACTGTTCTCTAGAGGAGACAATCTCCACACCAACCCGTTGCATTTACAGGCCATTCACCTAGTGCTTAAATCGTTCCTACCAGCCATCAAAGGAAGGATGGGCTGGTTCAGGTTCTCTCAGACAGTACCCCCACCATGTGGTACTGCAACAAGCAGGGTAGGGTGGTGTCCTGGATCCAGTGCCAAGAGGCACTTCGTCCTGGAACTGGCTAGAGCTTCAGGACATGTCCCTGGTCATGAACCACCTGGTGGGACCTTTGAATAACAGGATGGATGAACTCAGCCGGCGGCTCCTGGTGGACTCCCGATGGTGGTTACATCCCGAGGTGGCGTCTTCCAGAGGGAGTGCCTTGGCTAGATCTTAACACCAGCTTAGAGAACATGCAGTGTCAAATATTTTGCGCACTAGAGATTCCAAGAAGACGCTCTCAGGAGCATTCCAGATTCTCGCTCTTACCTCTTCTGTCCAGAGTTCTGAAAAAGAAAAAAATCAGGAACGACCAGGTCCAAGCCATCTTAGTGGCTTCCAATTGGGCAAGGAAAGTGTGGAGCCTGGAACGTCTGGGCATTAGCATTTGTCCTCTGATCAGCTTGCCCCTTTAGGAGGATCTCTTGTCACAGCGGCAGGGCAGGGTCCTTCACTCAAACCCATGCAATCTGCACCTCCAGGCATGGAGATTGAGCGGCGGCAGTTGACTGCATTCGATCTTCCTCTCAAAGTTGTGGATTTCACCTTGCTGCCAGGCATTCTACTACAAAGTCTGTCAACTCTGGGACAAGTTTGTGGTCTGGTGTGGCCACAGCAATACAGACATGTTACAGGTCAAACTGTTGAATGTCTTGTTGTCTGTTTTACTTCTGGCCCAGGAAGGATTGCAGTGTGCACCATTAAAGATTATTTGTCTGTCCTTTCGGCCTTTTTGCATTCGCCAGACCAACTGTCCTTGTTCAAATCATTTGTTGTGAGGAGATTTCTAAAAGTCTAGACACATGTTTTCCCCCGGACCCTTTGTGCTGCCACAGTGGGATTTCAGTTTGGTCTTCAGTTTCTTCATGAGCACTCTCTTTGAGCTGATGCACAGCTGCTTACGATGCCTCCTGACTCTGAAGACTGTATTCCTTGTTGTGATAACTTCAGCTTGCTGTGCATGTGAACTCCAGATTCTCTCATTGCAGCCGCCTTGCACCAACTTTTTCCCCAGATAAAGTATTGTTGAGGACTATGGAGGCCTGTTTGCAGAAGGTCAGGACTTCTTTTCACATTGGGCAACCCATCTCTTTCTTTACGTTCTTTGCCCGGCCTCACCCCTAGACAGAGGAAGAGAGATTCCATTGGTTGACCCTGAAAAGTGTCTTGAGCTTTTACATCACTTGCATCAAAGTCCATCGGGTGGATGATCAACTTTTTGTGGAGTTCTCTGGGCAAAGAATGGCAAGGCAGTGCAGAAAAGGAGTATGTCAAGGTGGATAGTCCTCCGCATAAGATCTGCTAAGCATCAGCCTCCAGAAGGACTGACAGCCCATTCCACCAGGCCGAAGTCTGCTACCACTGCGTTGGCATGCATAGAGATTGATCTCAATTTCTGTCAGGCAGAGACTAGGGTATGATTGCACTTGTTCATGAAGCACCACAGCCTTGACAGCCAGGTCCAATGGGAAGGGCATTCCACCTGCTCGGTCCTTCAGTACTTTTTAAACAGATCCATTTCACAGACCCTACACTTTGGGGCGTACTGCTTCGGCATATATTCTAAAGGCACGGAATCAACAATTAGAAGTATTCATCAAAAAAACAAGTTACTTGCCTTCAGTTACACTCTGTCTGATTAATACTGTATCTAACTGCAGATTCCTCACTGCTCTCACTTCTTCCCCTTCTGTGGAATAGTCTATTTTTCCAATCCAAAAAGGTCCCAAATTAAAGATCTGCACATTGCTACCTCTGATTATTGTTGGGCTTCATGTCCAATGGCATGGACAAGGTCAAGAAAGAAAGTGATGTTGACGTGCAGGGGTGGCTCTTATATGCAGCAAGAGCATCACTTCTGGAGAGGAATGATGTCAACACGGAGCCTCACAGTGCCACCTAACGGCATGCCCTAGCAATGCTGTTTGTTATGTACTCCAAATCCAGTCTGGCAGCGAATATTCTAATGGTGGGGAATTTGCGGTTAGATAGCATATCCATCAGACACAGCATTACAAAGGGTCAGTAACTTCTACTTCCTATCCCTTTTGATGGTGTTCTTCTTAGTTAATACTCTAGAGCAATGGTACTCAAAGTATGGCCGGGGGCATGCCTGCGGCCCGGGTGACTTTTTCTTGTGGCCTGGTAATCTTCTGGTGAAGCAAGCAGCAGCGACTCCTCCATTAGGGCGGAGAAACGCCGCCCCTGCCACCATGCGCAAATAGAACGATAATAAAAGGGGCTTTAAACCCGTTTTATTATTGTTTTATTTAAATTCCCATGGACCCACCCCAGGACTCTGACGAGTCTTGGGGGTGGGTCCAGGGGATGACACTGCGGTGGGGGAGCGGTAGTGCACTCCCATCTCTGCGCATGAGGGTTTGGCCGACATCTGAGGCCGGCCAAACCCTCATGCACAGTGAAGCGTTCTCCTTTCCTAGCTGTGTTTCTGGGGCTAGAGAAAGCAGGCACAGGCTTCCAGTCTGCCTGCAAGCGTGTCCCAGCTCTCAGGCCAATCCTGACGCTACTTTCGTGTAGCGTCATGATTGGCCGCATTGCACTCCGGGAGACATTGCCCAGATGACGGAAGGGTGCAATGCAGTGGACGGCATGACGATCAGTTAGCTTTTTGAAATTATTATTCCCTCCTCCCCCACCCCCCATCTCCCTCCTCCGGCCTGCCCCTCCCCCCACTTTGCAGGGGACTGGCTGCTACTGTTACCAAGAAAGAAAAATACTCCAGATCCGTTGCTGACTTTTTCTGGTAGCTTAGCAACACCGTAATGACGTTGAGGGCTTTGTTTCTATAGTTTCTATAGTCAGTTCAGCATGTTTTATCAGCAGGGCTGCCCTGCTCATAGAGCAAGCATTAATCATTGTAGAAAAAAAGCCTAGAATAAAAATAAAAAATAAACGATGTTGGAAAGGCACATCCTTTGTGCAGTACCTGAATATAAAATATAATGCAAATACCTCAATTAAGAAGCAGGTGAAACATATCTGTGGAAATGCAAGATTTTGGTAGGAAAGCTGATTTAGTTAATGCAATCACTACTGAATGCACACGTGTATGTGTATAACCACAGGGTCACTGAGATGCATTGTGGTTAGTGCACTGTAGAAAAGTGATGTGCACATATAATGCTACAAGTCCCTTCCAGTGACAGTAAGCGCTGTGAATATGAATGGCATTAGTTTATAAATGTATTACATACAGTATAACGTACCCTGCAACATAAACTTCTGAAAAATGCGCAAAAAAAAAGATTTTAAAGAAAGCATTTTCTAGTAATCTTTTAAAAGGTTTTTTTCTTTTCTGTCGGGATAATCCCCCATCCTACCCGTACTCCCTGGTGATGCCACGGCATCGACGAGCACCTCGGGCGCACTCCAAACTGTACATTTTTGCCCCCGAGAAAATGTTTGAGAGTACCCATGCTCTAGTAGTTGAGTTACCTTGTCATTGCCTATTTTTAGGGTACAATTTAGCTTCCAACTGGCTTCCTCAGTTGATTGTCGCAGTGTGTGGCTCTTTCCTGTGCATAAATATGTTTCAGCCAGTAGTGGGTTGTGCTGGCCCACTGTGGCATAAACATAGTTACCATTACTCCTTCTCTTGGTCAGGAAGTATTTCAGTCCTACAGGTAACTATATGTGCCCTGTGCTAGGTGGGTGGATCTGTGTATGTGAAGCCACATCACTTAGTAACATGGTAAGTTAGCAGACTTTCAAATGTTGGCCACAGAAAGGCTCACTTATATTTCTGTCTCCAGCAGCGATGCCGGCGAGAAGAGAGAAGATGAGGAGATCCTGGAAACCGACCGGAAATCATATAGCTGGAGCACCAAAGAGGAAGCAAAGCAATCTTTTAAGGAGCTCCTGAAAGATATGGTATGTTTACAGAGGGCTCAGTGGGATTGCTTGAGAGGGATTGTTTGTTCAGGATAAAGACCTGATCAGGGGATGTTTGAGCTTTGCGTGAGATGAGTGAGAGCAGGAGGGCTGAGAACAGGAATAGGAGCAAGGTGTTAAGCCTAGCAGGATACCTGACATGCATTATCTATGAACCCCCTGCTCATGCATCCGTGCCCACAGTCAGACTAGAGAAGGGGAATGTGGGATGGATAAGAGGGGTGCTTTGAAAGAAGGCTTTCAGATTCCCACGTGAGGCCGCTGCATGCGTTTTTACTGTTGAGTACTGGTGCCATCCTCTCCATGGTCTAAACTTGTGAAGGTGTGGCCCTTGTCCGGCTGAGCACTGACATAGGCCCAGTCACAAAGGGCAGTGCGTGGGTGGCCAGGGTAAGCGCTGCATGTTGGCCATACAGTGAGGTAGAGCGTCCCACCATTAACTTAATGCGCCCGCTGCGGGGACTGTCTTGAAAACAATGCAATGGAGGATTCATCTTCACTGAGATGTTTTATTGCAGGGTGTTCTTTCCAATGCATCATGGGAACAAGCAATGAAGATGATAATTAATGATCCTCGATACAGGTGGGCACCGATAGGGCACGATGGGATTCTTTAGATGGCGGACGGATCCCAGGTGAAATCAGTGAGGATCACAACCTCATTAGGGCCAGAGGAAAGGTTGGCCTGCTGGTTGAGACTGTGGAGTGGGAATTAGTTGATTATGGGTGTGTATCTCAGCTCCCCACGCAAACATTTTGATCTTGGGAAAGTTATTTTAACTTACTGCATCTAGGCTGAATTCACTATAATGCAACATTCCACCACCACATCAGTCCCCTCTACAACCAAGAACATGCCGAGAAACTTGTTGAGGTGAACTGCAGAAGCACTGTTTGAAAACTACCCCAGTCGCAGGTAATGTGTTCCTACTACTGGAGTCCAGAGATGCTCCTAGCCCAAGGATATAACAAAATATATCTACAGACTAATTAGATTCTTGTAAAATATTAACAATTTCATTGAATGCTTGGTGGCGTGTCACTGTGTAAGTATGACTATGTAACATGATTATGGATTGTGTAACGCTTCTTCTGTTGTGACTCCGCGTGTTACTTCAGTGAGTGAGTGTGGTATTCTCTTATGTTATCATTGATTATTTAGTGTTTCCTTCTTTTATCACTGAATGTGTAACATTTGATTCTGTCAGTACTGGGTGCGTAGCGTTCTTGTTTGTTATCTCCGAGTACATAACATTCCTTTCTGTTATCAGTAGGTGTGTAATATTTCTTCCTCTGCTGTTGAGTGTGGAATGTTCTTCTTTATTATGATTGAGTTTAACTATATCTTCTTTTATCACTGAGTGTGTATGCCTCTCTTCTGTTGCGTTACAGACTGTATGGTATTTCTTTCTTTTATCCCCAGGTGTGTATCCCTTCAGGTTTCACTGATTTTGTGATGTTCCTTTTAATTTTTTGAGTGTGGAACATTCGTTTTTGTAATACTTGAATGTGTAACTCTCTCTTCTTTTACTGATAAGTGTTTAGTTCTTGCCTTTTGGTAGTAGAAAGTATGCAACCCAAACATCTAGTCCCTCTGACTTTGTAACTTTTTTTATCCCTGAATGTGTAACATTCCTTTATGTTATCATGGTTTGTAGCTTTCCCTTCTATTATCCTGTATCTCCGAGTGTGTAAAATTCTTTGTAATCCCAGAGTGTGTAAATCCCCATTTTATAATCATGATGTGTATAGAACACGCTCTTCTGAATATCAGACATTTATATATCTATACTACTATTATAAAGAGAGAACTGTGAACCTTTGAGGCGGGTAAACTCCAGAAGTACAGCACCAATCATAACACCCAATACAGCGTTGTAAAGGGGAGTTCCAGGAGATGGACATAGGCTATACATCTGGCCACCATATACATTAGAAAGGTAACATAACATAGGGGGGTAAAGTAGTCCCCGAAAGTAGTCCCTTCTGTGAGTGGGCGTCAATGGGGGGCGTGGCGTGTGCCGTCTCATCGAGCTGAAAGTTTGCCACCTTCACTACATTGGGCGTGTCGTGGGCGTCGTAGCGTTATGTTAGAAACTACAGTGGCCGTGTCATGGGCGTCATTGGGGGCGTGGCGTGTGCCGTCTCATCGAGCTCAACCTTCACTACAGTGGGCGACGTCGTGGGCGTTGGGGGCCTTATGGTGGACCATTGCCGCGGGATACAATCAATCAATGTGGCCGTCAATCATATAGCCGTATGACAATAGCTGTTAGCCGCCTGCATCACGCCCCCTGAGAATAGTGTTCAACGCACCCTGACAACGTCACACGCCGCCTGCATCACGCACCCAAAGAATAGCGTTCGACGCACCCTGACAACGTCACACGCCGCCTGCATCATGCCCACTGACATTAGCCTTCGCCACGATCGCTGCAACGGAAACACAGGTTCGGGATTCAGCGTTAACTTAAAACTCGAAAAGTAAGTTACGTAAGCATTTAACACATTCTCTTTTTATGCCCGGACAACGTCTGGACGGGCTGCTAGTATATATATATATATATATATATATATATGCAGGTCCACAAAACGTAGCAGCGCTACGTAAAATGCACTCCCCTCGAGATACCAGGAAAAAAGTTCTCAGCAAACTGTGCTATTCCCAAAATCCATATTTATTTAAAGTGCAGCATCGTGATAAGTCATGGAAACACAACCCAACGCGTTTCGGCGAGGAAAATCGCCTTGGTCACGGGTAGTTACAAATCCAATGAGCAGACATTTAAATAAAGTTTCAACGTGATAAGTGCAACATAAACAAAGGACTCATTGCTTGTTTGTAGCGGCCATCTTTGAATGGAGTGTACATTCATTAGTCTCATAGTTCAAAGGAACAAGAATATGTTTGAGAGGCACCTTCTCTAAATAAAAAAGCATTTGGCATAAATAAGCCCATCATTGCCACTTATCTAATGACCTGACATGCAAAGGGAAAATAACAGAAAAGGTCAAATGCGCGTTCAAAGTTCACGCTAACATCTTAACTTAGAAAAACATCCGGTTTCTAAATTCCCCTTTAAATTCAAACTATCAATGAAACATCAGTTCAGCAATAAACTCATATATACACAACCCCAAGTGAGGTTTTGCATTCTGTCGTGTTAGTTTACCTAGGTTATTTTTTAACCAACATACATTCTTGGTCTCTATTTAAATAATTTTCTGTTCTCTGAAACATTACAATGTCCAACTACAGTAGGTTGACTTAACAGAAAAGTGCCCGATAAGTTCAGTGCGTTAGATGCTATAAGTGGAATCCCAAGTGAGATATACTGTATAAGGCAGTCATTCGTATCAATCCAAGTGTATATAGTCTTAGACGGATGTTTCTCCCTGTGCATCATAACATAGTCAGTACCTATAAGTGAAACACAAAAGAAAAGGTGCCAGTCAGAATCTCTCTCATGCATAACCAGAGGCTAATAATTTAAGCTATGAGTCTTATACTGAGTGAGTGAAAGTGATGAAACAAAATTAAAATAACAGAATACATTTAAAAACATCGGAAGGCACTAACAAGACCAAGGGCTAAAAACCAATTTGCAGTTCTAATTACATTCACAGCAAGTAATTTGTTAACCATATCAAGACTGCAATTTACATTAATCACCTAGATGCCATTTCATTTCTTCCTCCGAATTTAAACCCCTAGGCATCAGGGTGTCGAGCTCAATAATATACCTGTTCTCCATCTGTCTTAATTTGCGGATCTTATCACCACCTCCCCTCATGGCAGGGAGCTTGTCAATTACGAAGAACTTGAGCAGATTTCTGTTGCTCTTGTGTTGTTCTTCGAAATGACGTGCGATGGGCGAGGTTTGATCTTTGTTTTCAATAGATCTCATGTGTTCAAGGACACGTTTCTTGGCAGGGAACATAGTGCTCCCTACGTATTTCCTTGAACACGGGCATGTCAAAACATACACGCAAAATTCAGATAAGCATGTTAGATGTTTGTTGATAGGCTTTTCCACTGCCTCAACCGGAAAGAAGACTTTCTTGATGTTTTGACTATACCTGCACGCTTTGCATTTCATGCAGGTATAGAAACCTTTGATGTCACTTGATTTAGTTGTGTTCATGCTTACCTCATTTCTGCTCAATTTGTCCTTGAGGGAATGTGCTTTTCTGTAAGTCATACTGGGGTTCTCACCTAGGACTTCAATCAGAGTAGGTTCCGTTCTCAGGACACTCCAATGGTGTTTAAAGATATTAAATACTTGCCATGATTTGGAGTGAAAAGTAGAAATATGTCTAACTACTTCTGTTGTTTTTACAGTTTCCGGATTTACATTACTCGTTAGCAGGGATTGGTGGCTGATTTCACTGGCCTTTTTAAAAGCAGCATCTGTGATAGAGGATTGATATCCCCTCTCAACAAAGCGCTTCCTCATGCATACACTTTCAGTCATGAAATCTTCTTCCGTACTACAATTCCTCCGAGCCCGGAGGAATTCCCCAAAAGGAATGCTTTTGATCAAGGTTTTCGGGTGTCCACTGTCCGCGTGCAGCAGGGTATTACCCGCAGTTTCCTTGCGGTATAAGGAGGTTGTAAGCTTTCTATTCAACACTTTCACATGTAGATCCAGAAATACCATGTTCTGGGTATCCATGTGACCTTCCAACCGGACATTGAGGTCATTTCTGTTTAGATCTGCCACAAAACTTTCTGCTTCACTCTGTGTCCCGTCCCAGATGATGAAGAGATCATCAATGTAGCGTAGCCACATTTTCACATGGCCGCGGTACATTGGATGAGTCCTTTCTACCTGCTGCTCCCAGTTTGCCATGAAAAGATTAGCAAAACTTGGAGCAAAGCAAGTTCCCATCGCCGTCCCCTGCCGTTGTCTAAAGTAGACATCGTTGAAGACGAAAAAATTGTGTTCCAGACAAAATCTGATCATTTGGATTATCATCTCAGAATGATTCAGATAGGAGATAGATCTGGTGCACAAGAATTTCCAACATGCTCCAATGCCATCTTCATGTCTAATGGAAGTATACAAACTGCATACGTCTAATGAGATGAGTAAGCAGCCATCCTGCCATTCAAAGTTGGTGATTTTATTGATAAAATCCCTACTGTCTTTTAAGTACGATGGTACATTCTCAACGAATGGTCTAAAAAAGAAGTCAATGTATCTTGATGTGTTCTCTAAAAGAGAACCAATCGAAGATACTATCGGCCTGCCGGGGAGGTTTTTTGGGTCTTTGTGTAACTTAGGCAGTAAATATATATATATATATATATATATATATATATATATATATATATATATATATTAATCCTCAGTTTGCTTGGAAGCATAACGCGCACTCAGTAGTATAGATGCTCAGATTTGTATTTCTCAGAAAACGTTGTGACTTAGTGTTGAGACGCGTAACGTTTTCTGAGAAATAAAAATCTGAGCATCTATACTACTGAGTGCGCGTTATGCTTCCAAGCAAACTGAGGATTAAAATTATTCGTTCGGCATTTGGGTTCGCTGAAAAACGCGCCACCTGACTAAGGGAGCAGGATCCCGGAAGGACCCTTCTTCGGAGCAGACTGATATATATATATATTACTGCTTCTCATTACGCCAGGTCGTGCACTCCAGCACGGGTGCATGTTGCGAGGGGCGTTCCTCGCTAGTATCACGGCTCCTTTTTCTTTTGTCTTAAGTAAAGAAAACAGCACTCACGGGAGTAGGATCAGTGTTTTTTATTTCGACCCTTCGAGCACCAGACGCGTTTCAGCTCCTGCCTTTGTCAGTGGTACAAAGGCAGGAGCCGAAACGCGTCTGGTGCTCGAAGGGTCGAAATAAAAAACGCTGATCCTACTCCAGTGAGTGCTGTTTTCTTTACTTAACGTTATAGTGAACAAAACGGTCCTTAGCTTAATTCAAGATCAACAAACCAATGCTGTATGGAAACACAATGGAAAACTATACGTGTTATAAAATTTCCAAACCCAGCCGGGAAAGGAGTTTATTTTATAAAGAAGCAATGTTCAATTCAGTAATACAATCGTAATTACAAGACACAAGCCTGTGTCGTACATGAAAAGAAGGAAACAGAAAGATAGCATAAGGGTGAAAGGGGTGTCTATCAGGCAAAGAGCGAGAGCAAGGACAGGGTACTGTTTATAGGTAAAAAATCAATCACAGTATCGCCTGGAGTGGAATATAAACAATCTTATTCATCAATGTTGTAAATATGAACCCACTCATGGGTGTCGACGTTTCGATCCCTAATTGCTCTGTAAGATACATGGGATCATCATCAGGACATTTGTAATGAACAAGACATGCCTGATTGTAAAAGAAGCCTGTTCAGGAGAAAATGAAGAGAAAGAAATATGTTTCAGACAATTTCAGAGTAGTTTGCAGACGCATGCTAACCATGTATCGAAAACGCAGTGTGTGACCAAGTGCATGGTGTATGTGACTTAATCAATCATCAAGCAACAACATTTTCAAGTTCCTCGGAATCGCAGTGGCGTGCGTGAGTGGTTGCGAGAATTAGCGTGAAATGACGTGATTGTGAACCATTCAAATTATGGCCTGCTGGGTATGGGGATTGTAACTAGGAAATGTCAAGGCTAGCACAGTGGCGTGGAGTGAGGGCGAGGGTGGCATTTAAATCGAGTGCGGTGGGCCGTGTGAACACCTCGGGGCCAAACTGCTAGGGACAGGATCAAGGTGGAATGCCCAAGTTTCAACAGTAGCACAACCCATGATTTCTTAAATAATGAGGTTACATGCGGACAACGTACCACGCAGAGGGATGACAAGGTGGTTTCTTCGGAGGTCCGGACGCAATAGGTATAGTAGGATACTTAACCCGTATTGGTCGTTTCCAACCGCGGAAATGGCGCTGAAAACAGAGAGGTGCATTTAATACCGGGCTACGAGGGGGGCTATGTGACTCAGAGCAGCGGCGGTATAGCTTACCTTGAGGTGCTCAAATTGGCAAGCCCACCAGGGTTTCTTTTGAACAAAAAAAATATATAAAAATAATATGTGTAGGTATCATGGACCATACACGTGGGATCCCAACAATGGGGATTTGGACGCTGTAAGGTAAAGAGTAAGGAGTGCATCAGTATCAGCCAACGGGCGGGTCATAGCCAAACAATTTGGACGCTCCACAATTACTTACTCAGTCCCGATGAGGACTCGTCTTCCCGTGGCTCCTCGGTCGATGCCGAATGCAAGTCAGTGGACTGCGAGAGCACGCCGAGATAGTAGCACGCCGCGCAGGTCACATGACCTGCAATACGGGTGTCAAGCCTTAGAGGCGGGCTGTCTACTGCGGGAGCCATTTTGTAATGGCTAAATACGGGGGCAGGGGCGCCAGTGAAGACAAAGTGATAGTGCCAAGGTGACTTTTAGAAACGGTGAAAGTTTAGTAAAAACACATTACACAACCAGTCAGTAATTTCGCTTCCAGGAGATCATGATTATTTATATTTACAGTTTGTCCTGTTGTCATGGAGTATTCATTGTGCAGCATCAAACCGGAGGGTTAGGCCATTACTGTCTTATCTCATGAATTCTTTGTTCACTGTTCAATCAAAGCAACGTAGTCCAGTCCTCACTTCGATTGAGCCCAGTCCGAATAGTATTGAATTGAATGATGGATTTCAATTCCTCACGATTTAGCAGCTGCTGTAGGTTACCGCCCCTCTGTGGTAGTTTGACAGATTTCAGGACTGTCCAATGGAGGTCATCCGCTGTATGCTTCATGCTGGCATAGTGTTCAACAAGGGGTGCATTTGGAGTGCCACACCTAATGCGGCTTCGATGCTGACTTATTCTGGTCCTTATTTTTTGAGTGGTTTGGCCCACATACATTCGCGGGCACGGACATAGAATCGCATAAATCAAATTGTGACTATTACAGTTTGTGAAGTCTTTTAAATCAACTGTGATGTGTAGTTTTCTTTACTTAAGACAAAAGAAAAAGGAGCCGTGATATATATATATATATATATATATATATATATATATACACACACACTCACTCCACACACATATATATGAATATCAGACTATACCACTACATTGCACAGTAAAGGCATACGTTGTAAAGTCCTGCACAATATTACAACACGTTGTAAAGGTCAACACATTGTGTGTGTATGTGTATTATATATATATATATATATATATATATACATATATATGTATGTACGGGGAGATTAAAATTATTTGTGCACAATTGGTCTTGATTTTCCTTAGAACTCAACTCAGGGAGGTAGTGGTGGGAACTCATACAGGGGAAAAGTGTCCCATCGCAGTTGGAACGCATCTCCCATTGACATACGTGGATGAAACCCAGATGTGAAGTAGTTTTGACTATGTGTGTTCTGGACGGTGGCAAACGGATCAAACCAGGGCATGCCCAACTGATCGAAAATGCTGTTGCCACTTTAGGGTGGAGAGGCTACTCTTAATCCGTCAACCAAAATCTGCTCTGGCATTCAAAGTTCCTGCTAGATTTTGTTATCATTCTTTTTATTTCAACATTGAACAACAAAAAAAACACTTCCACAGTGTAAGCCTCACTGGTCCACCTAAAGCATAACAAGACCATCATCTCAAGATAGTTTGTCCTCACCCCACCTATATACCTTTAAATAATTCAGAGACATTGATCAAGTGCTACATTCCATTTTTTGTGATACTTATTTAAACATCCACACCAACAGCTATTCTCTACCTGTGAGAGCCTCTGCAGCAATCCAAAGCCTGGAATGTCTCCCTTTGCCACTAACAAACCAATTACAAACACTTTCCTAGTCCCGGGAAAGTCTGCACCCCTCTATTCGATACCCATAAGTGCATGTTGACGATCAGGTTTCAAACTAGTATCTATGGTGTCACTTAATGTTTTATATATCCTCAACCAGTAGCGTTTGATCGCTGTGCAAGCCTGGAACAATGTGAACGACTTTTGCTCTATCTTGCTGGCAACTGGGGCATCGATGGTCCTGCCTTCTCCCCATATTCCAAAGTTTAGTAGGGTCAGAGGAGGTGCAACTAGAGTCAAATTTCAGGGGGGGTGGAGGGGGGGGGAGTAAGAAAAAAGTTCGAAGAGGGCTGATTCTGCAGGCAAAAGGCAGAGTGGAGCTGCAGGGGCTCTAAGCAGGAGTTAAACATCAAGCTTCATTAACAAGCAAAAGGTCTTTTAAACACCTGTGAAGTACTCGGGTGCGGATGTGTGTGTGCCCGGGAAGCTGTCTCCTCCCGGGCTGACTCACACGACGGGGGGCTGAAGCCCTTTGAGCCCAATGGGTGTTGGGCACCTGAGTAGGGTCATAATATAGTCTGTGAAAATATTAGAATTGTATAAACCTCAGTTTGGCAGAGATGGAGAGGCATCATGCAACCATCTTGGCCTCACACCACTCACCATCCTTATGGACATCCACATCCTGCTGCCACGTAGACCTCAAGCTGATCAGGGTGAGCAAGGAGTTCATCAACATGGCCCTTCTTGTGCAGGATGTAATTTTTCCCTTTAATTGTGCATATATTTTAATTTGGCAAACCTGCCTGCACATCCCCAACTTTCAAGATGTCAATCAGATCCCATTGCCTGAATACCTTCAAGCCATGTGAGAGCCAGGTACCCTGCCAAAAAGTTAGGTTTCCCCAGTTATTATTTTAAACCACTGAATGTGCTTCAAGGCACAGTGCCAGTAAATGAAAGAGGTTGTGGTCAGTTGGGCACCCCATAGGGATGGAGGAGCCATAGAGTATTGTCTCTAGGTTCCAGGCCTGTACAAGATTAATCTCTAACTTATGTGCTGGCTACTGGTGGTCCACTTATTAATGACCATGAGCTGTGATGCCCAGTAGTAAAGGCAGATGGCAGATGTCCGGCAGATGCACGGAACCCACAGACTGCCATGATGTGGCACCTGTGTCCATGTGGTTAGTAAGACTTCTTCCTAGAAGGAACTGATGTCTGAAAATAGACTCTCAGTTTGTAAACATTTAAAGGAACCACGGAAGAGAAGGTATCTTGAAAAGCTCTCCTCTACCCATTGCTGATAGAGACAGCTTCTTCCAGGCTGCCAATTCTTCTTTGTTTGGAACAGGATGCGGGTAATTTAAAAGTCATAGCGGCCTCTGAGCCCAACCTCTCTCAGGTGCCCCCCACAACCTAGCAGGGACACAACTGTCACAACCATATGGTCTGGATGGAGCAGGGAGGGTGGCCTTGTCTGCCACCACAGAACACCCTGAGCCGTCACCTGAGATATCTGAATGGAGTCTGAGGTAGTCCTAATGTTGGGCAAACTGAAACCTGAGCTTCCATGGCAGGGCACGTATAGGCCATTTGCTGTTTGGGATTTGGAGAGTGTACAAGGATGTACAAGGCTAGGAGTAGAGAAGCATCAAACCCATCTCCACTGAGACTCAGGACTGGGTAGAAACATCAGGCTCATATCCTAAGAGGCCCACCTCATTGCAGAAATGAAAAAACCTTGATTGCCACTGTGTACAGGATGAGCCCTGCTTGGGGCTCAGGTGAGAATTTGGCTTGCTAATGGAAAACTGCAAGTATGTCAGATGTTTGGCTATAGGTGCATACAATTGTCTGCAGTGAGCCAGTCTTTAACAGCCTGGCGTCAATGTATGGGAGCAAATGTAGCTCCGATGGGAAGTAGCAACCACTGCCATCACTGTTGTGAACACCCAAGCGGCCAAGGTAAGCTTTGGAAATTGTAGGTGTTCTGACCCCACTGTGAATCAGTTAATGTCTGTGGAACTGCAGGACAGATATATAGAAATACACATCATGTACATCCAGGGACATCGGGCAGATGGGTCTTGCAGATCAGCTACTCTCGGCCTTTTATTTTATACAATGGGTGGAGGTCCAGTAAAGGCTCAAGAAAGTAGCACAAATAGCAACAGTCTTCTCTCTCTGAATTCAGCACCCACTCCATGGCTCCTACGGCAAGCAGAAGGCGGACTTCTTGCATCAGGAGTGGGGAATGCTCTGCTGAAAGTTGCTCTGATGTGGGAGGGAAATGTGGCAGAGGGAAAACGTAAGGCATGGAGTAGGTGAATTGCAAGACCTATCTGTCCGATGTGATGTATCTCCAGCCATGGTTGAGCTGCTGTATCCTGCCTTCTACTGGCTGGGTGTGGGCCTGTGAGGGCTTTGTAGCCACTGCTGACGGGGATAAGGAGGTAAAGTAAAGCTGGCCTTTCTTATGTGAAAGGCCACAATCACCACCACAAAATCGGCCTTGAAAGGATTGAGTCTGCTACTACACAGATTGCGAGGGCTGGCTTGTCAGCCCCCGGGAATAGTCCCTAAATTTCCTGAACTGTCAGTGGAACTGCGAGGCGGGAGACAAAAGCCTCAAGGATGATCCTGTGGATTGACTGTCCTTTAGTTGTTCAAGCGTCTAATCAGCCTTCTCGTCACACAATCTGGAGCCATCAAAGGGTATCTCCATCAAAGACGCTTGGACATATCCTTAAAACCCAGATGATCTTTTACAGGCATGCCGCCTCAGCACAAAGCTTGTGCTAATAGCTATGCCAGTAAAGTTTGAGGTGTCCAAGCCAGCACTCATGACATACTTAACCATGTCATGTCCATCATGTATCGTTTGAGCTAGCAACACTCTTGGGTGTTCCTGCCCAGAGGCTAAAGTGGCAAAATAGAACATTTGCTTTTCCAAAGCATCAATACTTTTCAATTCTCTCCAGAGAGTTGATCAGAAAAGAATTAGGATTTACTTTACTTGTTAATGCCTGTACCACCGAACTTTCAGATGTAGAATGCTTTGTCAAAAAATTGGGAACACCTGGAGCTGGTCTAAGCCGTCTGATCACAGGCCAACTGACCAGAGGGACCGAAAACAGCTTAGTCCAAATGGCCATGAGAGTTTATGTGAGAGCCTTATTGCATGGAGATATGAGCTCAGACGAGGTCGAACTAGTTTGAAGGATCTCAGTTAATAAAAAGTAGGCAATTGTAAATCTAGCACTTCTGCCCTTCGCACTGCTACTGTGAAAGAAGCACTTTCTTCAGTTGATGACCCAGGTGGCAAATCTAGCTCAGTCTCTGGAGATGTTTCTATCTCTCTGGCATTCTGTATATGCAGTTGTCCGCCGCCTCATCATCAGTGTTGTAGGGAACATTTTGTATACTTTGAACTTCATCAGAGTCTGATCCAAAAAGGCCTAAAGCTTCTGACAGTACCGGCATCGAGGCAGAGGCTGAAGATTGGAATCTGGTTGCATAACAACTTCTTGCACTTTTTTAATTTCGCACTATGACATCGCCCTGGTGCAGTCTAACAACAGTTTGGCTTTGGTTACCAGTGCTGGATTTGGAACTAGGGCTGGCACCAGTGGAGTCAGCATTTATGCTGGCATGGATAGAACTGGCGTGGACCCAATAGCCGGGGTGGAAGTCTGAACTGGTGCTGGAAACTGCTCACAAACTAGTCCACATGGGGAATTTGACACTGGGCGGGCCTGATGGCATGGAGGTGTGAAAAAGGGAGCTGCAAGCATTTCAAACAGTTGCAAAATGGCCTCCTAGAAAGCTGTTGTTTTTTTCGTCAGGGTCGACAACAGCCCAGAAATTTCAGGGTACACCCAGACCCGTTGAGAAACTGGACTAAAGTCAAAGACCTAGGTTACTTCTGGTTTATGATCTTTCGATTGATGTCCTCGTGCCGATCATCTGCTTATGATTGGTAGGATGGGTTTGAGTCCTGTTTACCTTTGTTGCATTTATGGCACTTTTTTGATTTTGACTTACTGGAAGACTGAGTGTGAACAGGACATTGTGCTACCCAGAGTCTTAAAAAAGATTGCGAGATGCCCCTTGACTTGGGGCGGGTACCAGCCTTATGCTTTGAACTTATTTTTTGCAATGTAGACATTATGCTCAATTCTCAGGTCGCCTTTGGGTGCATGTTTGCACATTTACCGCACAAGCACCAGAGTCAAACACAGTATGGGTGCGTGATCGATATCTACTTCCTGCGGTCTTGGCTCAGCTTGAATCCTGTTGCCTTCAGAGGAGGCATATTCCCTAGCACACTGTATAAGGAAATTCATAAGTTGTCAGAAGACTGATAAAGTTAGGAGTGGAACTCTTGATCCACGTTGAAGGCAGTGGAACAAAGGGACTGACTTCAGCACTTAGGCATGGCCCTTTTATGCTACTCTGCTCTCTCACTTCTTTGTGGTACAGAGTCACATCGGAGCCACATGCCATGACCTATCAGCCTGCGGGTATTCCCCAGATCCAGTCTGACTTCTGGAGATATTCAAAAGGTCAAGAATCTGTAGTTAGAGAAGTATCTTCAAAAATGGGATTTTAAGTTGGATTGCTTTTGTCCACATGCTAATTGCACATGTGCTATTTATCCACGCACAAACTGAGTACCCTGCTCTATTTTCCCGCAAGCTTATATCAGGTGAAACCTGGCGAGGATCTTGTTTGGAAATAGAGTGAAATACCAATTTGTACACCCTAGTACGCAACCAGCTTCCACAATTCTGACGCGTGTCAAATTCCTGCTTGTTACCAATGGGTATGAACGTTTTGTCTCTATTATCAGTGAGTGTGTAATGTTCTCTCCTGTTAAATCTTTGTGATAAAGGAGTGTATAGTATCAGAGTGTTCCTCATGAGGCGTTACCCTGCCATCTCAGTTTAGAAGACAGATTATTGGCTTGGCCTCAGTTAGATGTGAAAATAAACACACTTGTGTGCAGTCCCTTTTGTCATCACAGAGAATGTGCTGGTGGTTGCTAGGAGTGTAAGGTGACCCAGCTCTACATTTCTTTAATACTCCTGCTTCACCGATTCAACACAAGTGAGCACAAGTGTGAGGAGTGCTCGGAGTGCAGAGCCTGCATGACAAAGTAAGCCAATGCTTAATGCCTAAAACACCTTTTCATAGTTCATGCCTTTTATGTCCTTCAGTAACGTGAAGTACATAAAGTTGCCAGAGTCTGCAAAAAACATGTTCTGTTATCTTAACAAGTTTTATATAGAGCAGCGTATATCCGAGGGCTTCTTGGTGCTGATAACTGAGCAGAGCAAAGAAGAAGAAAAAAGGGGAAACAGTTACCTGTTGAAAAACCATGTTTTAAGAATTTTTCTGAAAACCTGTAGAGATGGTAGGATCTAATGTGGAGTGGCAGGGTATTCCAAAGTCTAGTGGCTCTTGCAAGGAAGCAGCTGCCACCCTATTTAGTTTTCATGAATCTAAAATGGGTCACTTTGTAGGTTCCCAGAGATCTGAGGTTCCTGTGAGGGGTATACCAAGAGATGGCTTTTTTTATGCAGCATTTAATATGAAGATCCTGGTGGCCGCAAACAGAAAATATAAAGATGACCCTACCTGCTTGAGGCATGTCAGGCCCTTTTATTTATTTTTGGTTTTCTGTGCTGCGGGGGAGAAGGGGTGCATGGGTGTGTTTCTTCACATATTTGAGTGTTGACAAAAAAGTTACCCACTGATGATGAAATGTCCCAAGCGGGTTTTGAGAGCTTTCTTAGTTACTCTTTACTGTCTTGTGGACTTTTTTCACAAACAGTAGTTCTCAGCAAAGATCTCCCCAGGAAACACCACTGGTCATCCTGAGATCATTTTCTATTGGTCCTAATGAGGGTTCACATACTGGTTTTGTAGTGTCCAAGGGCCTTACCCACTCACTGGTTCTGTAGCAAACCCGCACAACACTCAGGACATCACCAAGCGAACACAGCTTCAGGTACTCTGGTTTCTAACATCATGCTCTTTACTCCAGGGCAAGGGAAGTCAAACTCTCCCAGCAGAATGCTTTGTTTCTTAGTACCAATGCTCAATGGTTCAAGATGATTGTGTTTTGGCTCACCTTTGCAAATTCTTTGCATACAGTCTACTGGACACCACACATCATTGCCAGACTTTTGCGGGCAATGAGTCTCATGAATAGGAGTCCTACTTTTCAATTGCATTCTTTTTATTAGAATTATTGAAGTCGAGAGGGCCCGAATTCAAACCGGGATCATGGCCCGTGCATTCTGGCTTGGTACTGTGGGCATCTCGCACCCCTAGGCCACAGTGCCACTACATCTGCTGCCCTAATATTAGGTAATGTCCCTGCCAGATACTTGCGCTTGAAGTAAAATATGGAAAGCACATAGGCATGGTTTTAATCGTCTAATCAGAAGAGGATACACTGGCGACAGGGGAAGTGTTAGAGGTTGTATCACTACAGTTCAGGAGGGAGAACAGGTTAATCCCAAGATATTTTTCTCACCTACGGCAAGCCACATCCTCTAACATTTCTCCAAGGGCTACTCTACTACTGGGTAGTTCAGAATGTGGCTGTGTGCAGGTGTGTGTGATGTACTAGGCGAGTCAAGAATGGCAAACACACTTTAGTACAGTTTGAAAGTGTGCGTTTACAATGCATCTTAGTTACATTTGCAACATATTCAAGAGCGTAATGCACTCTGGGTTCTGCAAGGAGTGTGTAATGTACCCTGGTTAGTGCAGTGTGTGAAGCGCTGTGGGACCCAAGCGTGTCCCTAGATGGTACAAAGTGTGTGTAATGCTTCTGGGTGGTGCAGTATGTATAACACAGGGGTGGGAGAGTGTGTGTAACACATCAGTCATAGTGCAGAGACAGCATGACACATACTGGGTAATGAAGTGTATGTAACACACCCAGCATAGTGCAAATAGTGTGTAATGGTATCTGCCTAGTTTAGAAAGTTTGCTGTGCACTGTGGGTAGCACAGTGATGTCAGCCTCTATCCTGTATGTGCTTCTGTTTGAGTGTAATAGTAAACTATTTCAACTTGTTTAGCGCCCTTCCCAAGCTGAGCGAGAAGAAGCAGGCCTTCAACGCGTATAAGTCCCAACGTGAGAAGGAAGAGAAGGAGGAAACTCGCCTGAAGGCCAAGGAAGGCAAAGAGCATCTCCAGCACTTCCTGGAACAACACGAGAAGATGACATCAACCACCCGCTACAGGTACAGATTTACATGACGTATCACCCCCATCAGGCATAGGGTCACATTTCCCTCCTCCTGCTGCAGGTACAGGTTCACCTGACTAATCCCTGCAACACTATAGATGCACTGTCAATTGTCCCACCACCTGCTGCAGGTACGGGGGGGGGGGTCAGTGACCAGTCTTCTACTACTGGAACAGGGTGAGGATCACCGGCTACAGGAAAAATGTCACCTCATAGATCCCACTATAACACAGAGTAACCTGACTGATTTTCTTCTGCAGGTACTAAGTTACCTTACTAATGCCCTGATCCTCTACATGTACAGGATGCCTTCACAGATTACCTACTTAACCTATTTCTTGCCATGCTGCAGGTGCATAGTCACCTGACAGACACAAGGGTCACCTGATCTACCTATCACTGTAAGAAAGGGTTATTGTCACCCACTACCAATGCAGACCCTGTAGACAAGTGCCTACTATAGGTACAGGCTGAAGAGTTACCTGACCAACCACCTATAACAGGGGAATTCAAACTTTCACTGCCACAACTACACTGTGACCTCACCGATCACCTGCTAGACCTAAAAGGTCAGAACTATCCACTGCCAGGGCAGAAACCAGCTGACCCACCATCTCTTACAGGTGAAGTGTCACTACCACTGCCACAGATATGCAGGCACTATCATTCTCTAATGTTCCAGGATCAGATACATTTTGCTCTCTCCCTTTGTGCCAATCCTCCTCATTCTGTTCTCTCCTCGTCATCTGTGCGCGTAATCTCTCTTCCCTTTTCTGTGATCCCCCACCTGCTTCTACTCGCATTTCTCCTACTTGTGCACCTATGTTCACATTCTACCCTTTTTCTACACTCCACCTCTAGACTTTTGTGTGCTCTCGCCCTCTCTGTCTGGGCTGCATCTTATAGTGGTGTGATCACCTCCTCTGTGCCTGTTTACCTTCTATGTCTGTGCTCTCCTTCCAGGCCTGTGTACATCTTCTACCCTTTTTGTCTTCTGACCTACTTGTCTGGGGTCTGTCCAGGTGTGTCTCTTCTGACCTCCTATCCTTTCTGTGCTCTTGAAACTCAACCTCTAATCTCCCCATTGGTGTCTGCTCCTTTCATGTTTGTGCTCCTTCCTTATTGTCTGTGGTTTCAGCTCCCTCTGTGTTTCTGAGCACCTCCAACCCTTTCTGTGCTGCTCGCACCTTCCAGAGTTAGTAGGTGCTGGTTTGATTTTCTCAGGCCATGTCATGCTATTCTATACTATAATCTATCTCTTGTTCTATAGGAAAGCGGAGCAGATGTTTGGAGACTTCGAAGTATGGGCTGTGGTACCGGAACGGGATCGCAAGGAAATTTATGATGATGTCCTCTTTTTTCTGGCCAAGAAGGAGAAGGTAAGAGACTGCCATGTGCTGGGAAAACTTGATAGAAAAGGAAAAGATGGGGAAGGACAGGAGAGCTAAGACTGTGGAAAGGGAAGAAAGATGATAATGAGGTGTAGGAAGGGTGAAAAGAGTGGGTGTTGGCATGGAGGATACTAGGCACTGAAGAAGGTGTATGGGGCCAAAGAAGATTGTGGAAAGGCAGATGGCATGAAAAGAGGGCTATATGGTCATAGCAAAAGGGATCGAAAGACTAAGGAGAGTGGAGCCATGAAGAGTGGCGATTGAAGGGACGATTGAAGGGGCTGCAGAGGAGGACAGAAGACCTTGAAAACAATAATGCTAATGGTGATGGGATGGAAGGGCCTAGATAAAAGAGCTATGGGGAAATCGAAAGCAACACAGAGGGCATGTGGCACTAAAGGGTTATGGTGTTAATGGTTAAGGGTAGAGGGTTATGGAATAAAGGTTAAGGGCTTAGTGTATGAGTGTAGGGGTTAAGGTGTTAATGGTTAAAGATAAGAGTACAGCATTTAGGGTGGACGAGGTTAAGGCTATGGGGTTGGGGGTTAAGGATGCATGGTTTAAGAATTTGGGATACAAAGTAAAAAGTTTGGGATATAGAGATAGTGTTTCAGGGTTAAGTCGTTAAGGGTACAGGGTTAACCCATATGGTTACAATTCTTAAAGTCCCAGTCAGCACAGCATTAAATGAATGCTGAGTTTCAGATATTTTAGGTCTGTCTACTTGAGAAAAGCATTAAGTGTTGCTTTCCACAGATCCACAGCACTTAATTCATTTCAGTGGAACTCTCTATAATTTCGAAGTGATGCAATTGTTTCAAACAAAGAGATGCTGTTTCTCAGTAAAAACAACCGTATCCATTTGCACCTCGTTTTCTCTGCCTGTGTTTGGAATCTGGCTGCAAACCGCAATGACTGCAGTGTTTCGTCTAGCCTTTTGTGCAATAGTGCAGAGCTGAGTAAAAAAGGCAATGTGTTGAGGGCCAGCATTCTGAATGCCAGGATCATATTTTAGTGGCTTAAACACCTACTTACTATCAGAGAAACACATGCAAGGGGTCCTGGCTTCAAGTAGACAATGTAACAGATTAAACATGGGGGCAAATTCAGAGGAGATTTGCAGGTCTCGTTTGGCAGCCCCAAAGATGTTTTATTGCATATTTTTGTCCGAGTGTGTGGGTCAGGTCTTAGACTATGCCACATACCAAGTGTCATTTCCCAATACAAACCCCTTCGAGACTCTGTCTCTGCATTCTGCCACTACATCTCTGACCAGTGGCATGACATGGAACGAACACTTGCTTTGGAAAATGTCTCCCTAAATGGAATCCATTATATGATGCCCTGTTGTCGTTGTCAAAGCTGCTACCTCAATCATGTGGTACTGGTGTGACCTCAATGCGTGTTAATGGAGGTTGTCTCTCTGGATGCACCAATGGTTGCAACCATGCTTGGTTTAGGTAAGTCTACGGAATGTTTTTGCATGCATGAGATTTGATTTTCATTTTATTTGGACTTTAGTGGTTGTGCGGCTCTCCAGCTGCTTCGAAATTCTAGCTTGCAGTGTTAAAAATAAAGTTAGTTGATGAAAAGCAGGTTTTCTGCATTTAGTAAAGTCGTAGAAAGTTGCCTTCCAGTGTGAGTTGAAGGGGTGAAGAGACGGCACAGTGGTCAGCGTTGTTTATTTATGTACATTTATTTGCATTACATGAACCGAACTAGGAAGCAATGAAGCACTAAACAGTAGTGAGAGATCGTGGTCCTATACAGTTGTTAACGGGGGGCGGCCATCAGATAAGTTCTGATGTGTTGGCGTAATGCACCATAAAGAAATGTTTCTTCAGTTCTTTCCTGAATTGCAGGAGTGTAGGAACTGTTCTTATGAGCATGGAGATCTTCTTCCACCTCCTGTGTGAGTTGATGGAAAAGGTCTGGTTTCTGTTTTTAACTTCTTGCACACCTTCATCTCTATCTTGGAGATGTCATAATCTTCTGGTGGGTCCACGAGAAGAGTTTAGCTTAGTGTCCAGGTGTTTTTATTCAGGCCTTGAAGGCGATTCATTTTGTCTTCATGATGATGATAGGGGCCTGGAGGGGGTGGCCTTAGTAGGTCTTTAGGCACTCAAATGATCTGGTCAGATTTCTGTAAACCTTTAATGCTGTACGCTGTGGCATGCCGGATGTTCTTCCGGGTTGCCAGAGTGGGTGCCTTTTAGTAGAGCATTGCCTCCAGCTGAAAGAGGAGCCGGCGTTTGCAGTATGGCTCTGCAACCAGTTCCCAAAAGGCATGGATTGACTTGCTTGTTGAGGGACAGTGGAACATATCCCTCTTGGTTTTCCAGGTAATGTGTTCTTTGAATATCAGGCCTGCATTAAGGGGGAATTAAATGGATTGAGCACTATCAGTCCGATGAGAGGTTAAGCCATGTAGATTTAAATTAGCTGTGATCCAATCTGAGGTTGTTTGAAGCAGTTGACAAACAGGAGGAGTTCTTTTTTCATCAGGTTGAGCTCTATGTATGTGCTCGACATCCAATTTAGGTTAGAGCAGCCGCTGAGTTTGTAAAATTAAATAAAAAAGTGCAGGGTATCATAGCCTTCCTAGGAGCAGGCGCTGCCAAACTCCAAGGCTTTCAAACACCAAGGGTGCCTAAACTTGATACTGCCTCGTGCTTCTTTTTTCCACCACCCAATGCTTTTTCTCTCCAGCCAACTCTTGCAGATTCTTTTTCATTCTTGCTTACACAAATCTTTGATTGTACTACTGAATTTCAAAACCAATAATTTGGTACAAGAATATCGATGACAGAATATTAAGGGGCAAATTATCCAATAGTAAGTGCATACAAGGAAGTATAGATTTACAATTCCTCACTCCACATCTATGTACCTTGAAGATATAGCTCCTGCGTAGGTACATATATGTGGAGTTAGGTATAGGAAATCAAGACTTACTTAATTGTCGCCATTTTATTTTCAATATTCTGTCCTCAATATTGCATCCCAACAATATTGTGATTGTGATATTTAAGAGACACCCCTTCCTTTCTTTTCTTCCTGATTTTCCCCTTTCTCTCTTTCGCTGCACCTCAAAGGCTGATTTTTAAAAAGTATGTTCCGATCCCGATTAATGAGTGCGGCTGCCAATGCAAAACCTCCAGCAAGCACCAGCACATACCATACCAAAATGGGAGACCAGGCAGACAGAGAGTGACAGCAGAGGTCGTAGGGTGTAGAGATTTGTTGAGGTCCCCGTCATTGAGTGTTTTGTTTTAAAATGCAGGTTACATTTGCCAAAGCCCCAGGCTGTTAGTAAATGCCTTGAGACAGCACCTCACCCTTTACTTCCCCTCGTCGCCAAAGGCTTTCAGCAATTTTTGTCTTGCATTGTTTATGGGCTCAGCCATCCTGTGCAGTCCTTCATGGGAAGGAAAACCACGACCATTTGCTTTTCAAAAAAAATAATAATTGATGGATAATGAAAACTGCCTTGTTCTGAGGACACCAGCTGCTCAGCCACCATGATGACACTATCACCAGTGTCTCTCCGTGCTTAAAGTCTGACCACATTAATATTTGACTGTTATCTGTATCTCTACAGGCTACTGGGCCAGATGGCCAGGGCAGCTACATCCGCTCCACCCTCTGAGACTAGAGTTGCCTCTGTGAGCTCTCTGACATGGTCAGGGTTCACCTGTGATCCCATCTGGAGACTTACTACTGAATTTACTGCAGGTGCACTAGAGGGATTATTTTCGTTGGGACAGCTAAAGTCTCCAGTTCGGTGATCGAAAGCCTTACAATCATCATGCCACCAAGCCTTTTTGGGGATCCCAGTTTTTACCCTGGTACACACCCTTAGACTGTGTAGATTTTCTTGGCTCACCCCCCTGAACAGGTTTTTGGAGGGCTTTAGACTACTTTTTTTTATCTTTTGCTTGATCACCATCTTTCCCTTGGGTGGTGGCTTCCTGGCTTCTTTCTCCAAGTCACCCCACCAGTGGTAGGTTGGTCACCTTTGTTTTGACCCAGTGATCTGCTGCTTCCCCAACTCTTGGGGAGAACGTGGACCTAGGTCTACCAGGTACTAATATAATTTCTCTTCATAACAAGGACTTAACAGAAGCTCTTTCATCAATAAATTGTAAAGTCCATCCGAATCATGCACATTGTTACCTTTCAACCAGCCACCTAGGGCTTTTACTGAAAGGTCTACTAAATCTACCCAGGACTGACTCTGGATTTTTCGAGTCCATCTGAACCTGATCATTTCTTCCTCAGTGGTGAGTCCAAAGCCCTCAATCAGGGTGTCCTTCATGAGGTTGTAAGACTCAGCATCTGTCTCATTCAGTGTCAGGAGCCTATCCCTACACTTTCCTGAGATCAGTTGCCAAAAAGGAGAACCGCAATGATTCGTGTTCAGCTGTCTCCGTTTACAGGCCCTCTCAAAGGCTTTAAACCAATTGGTGTTATCATCACCCTGTGACTATTTTTGGACAATCCCTTTGGGATTTTAAGGTCAAAACCATCTTCCCTATTTATAATGTTGATGCCACCAGAGATAGGTCCAATGCCCAGCTCAGATTGTTCCTTTTCTATGGCCAGGAGTTTAGCCTCCAATGCTATCCTCTTGGCCAGTTTCTGAGGTCCTGCATCTTCAGCATCTATTTCTTCTGAGACACTACTAGGTGTGCTCTCAGTGGTTTTGTCTTCAATTTGAATGCTGCTGGAATCATCATATACTTCAGCATCTGCCTTCCCTTCTCCAAGGGGGGGTTTCTCCCTCAGCCCTGGCCCTAGCACTATCTGTAAGTAATTTTTGCAGATATGCTTTTGTGGGTCTAGACCCATGACGAGGTCCCGTGCTTTGCAGCATGTCTTAAGTCTGTCCAACTTAAGGCTCTTGTAGGGTCCCAGGTTGAGCACCTGGGAGGAACATGATGCATCAGTCATGGTTTGAATTTAGTTGGGACCTTTTTAGAAAAGTGATACAAATGCGGAGTACTCTCTAAAAGGCCTCACTTACTCAAAATATTATCAAAAGCAGCTGAGAGCGGAGCTCTTCATGTGCATTGCGAAGAACCATACTTTCTTCCATTAGTTTCGATATCTTAGCCAGCAGCATCCCCTGGTGTTTCTCATTCTCCCGCTGCAGCTGTGCATATTTCTGGTTGTGGCTCTCCAACGCTCGCCAGTTTTCCAGCTTTAGAGAATTATACTGCACCTGCAAGTCCAGGAGCTGCTTCTTCACATCTTAATGCTGGTTCTTCAGGATCTTGTGGTGAGAGGGGAGGGCGACGAAGTGGTTAATGGCGTCTTCCTTCTCTTTGCTCAGGACATCTAATTTAAATACTACAAAATCTTCCTTGGTCTTCTTGTGCTCCGCACGCTCTTTCTGAAGGGACCGCTCCAGCATGGACCGCTGCTCATACACCACTTCCAACTGGGCAGAGAGCGTCTCCTGCTGCTGCTTGAACTTGAGGGACATGTTCTCGGAGCTGTGCACTTTCTCGTGTAAGTGCTTGTACAAGTAGAGCACGGACCCCAGGCTCATCAAGGCGAGCAAGCAGATGTCTGTCTGCAGAATACTCTTCTGCCTGCGAAATCCACAGGCCCGGGTCCCATGGCCGGAGAGTTTGGTTCCTCGTCAGCGAGGGCTGGGCCCTCGGACTTCCATTATCATCTTGACAGTAATGTCCGACTAACAGTCTTAGGAGCCATACGCCTGCCTTTATAGCCCTGCTCCGCCTCACAAATTATGACGTTATTGTGAATTCACAGCGCCACACTGTTACATCAAAGCGCTTTGCGTACCATACGGGTATCAACCCTGATGTCTACTTTTAAGTATGTCTTCACCCAGCACAGTACAGCCTTGTCATCCCGTGTGTACATCACTTCACGTGCTGAGAGCCTTTCCTGTGCACGCCTGGCCCTTCAGAGCCGCTGCGCCTGTGACGATGCTCCTCGAGCAAGGGCAGAAATGCATGGATGTTATCAAATGACTTCCAGGCGAATATTTCAGCAGGAAGCACGTGTCCTTTAACGTACAGCTCATCACTTTTCCGTGGAAGTAGGCACGTTTTCACAACGCTGCACTCTGTTCGTCCGGAGGGACCAGAGACCCGTGGGGAATCGCCGGTTTAAACTCAGTCTGCAGCCAAACGCTCTCACCAACAGCCCAGTTTAGTGAAGATTGAAGAGTAAGACAGTGAGCATGAAAGAGAGAGATAGAGACATCTGAAAGAGAGTGGAGGTGAGAGAGAATATAAAAAAAAGAGAAAGTGTACAGGCCAGATGTATTAAGGCTTTCTGTGTTCGCAAAGGGTCTTATTCACAAAATCGTGCTGTTTACGACTGCAAAAACACCTTTTGGTATGGAGCAAACATAAATTGCGATTCTGTAACACATTACACATTACACATTTTGGTTTGCATCTACATTCCAAATTAGTATTTGGATGGGCATGTTTAGGTTGTCTCTTCAAATACCAATTTGGAATGGGACACATTAAGGTTTTGCAACCAAAATCCAGTGGTAAAACATTAATATAGTACTGACTACACAAAGGTAGTGGTATCACAATTGCACATGAGAAGGGGTCCCTTCCACTTTGTGAATGTTGACTAAATCATTTTAAAGAGTCTTATAGACCACTGCCTAGTCTTAAAAAATTCTTGTAAAACCTTTTGCTTTTTTTGAATGTACATCGGTCCTTTAGAACATACAGGTTGTGGTGCTCATTCAGAAATCCAAGAAAATGTGAAAAATGGGAAGTGATCAGATAACAGTTAATATTTCACTTGGTTAGAGGAATGTGATATTATTGAGCTGCTGAAATGCATTAAACAACATTAGCACCGATTTAGCACACTTTAGTAAAATAATGACTTTATTGTTATGTACTATGTAAGAACTAGATGTGCCTCACATAAAAAAAAAATAAAACAATTAATTAAACAATGCAAGTGAAATCTCAACTCAGGATCTCGGGTGCATCATTCATTCATTGGCAACTAAGTAGGGGTGATGGAAAGCTGATAGGAAATGTAGGGGGGGGGGGGCAAAAAGTAAGAAGTTACCGACTCCTTGTGGACTGATCGTGTGATCCTTTGCACTTGGAGAAGTGTGGCTCAATGGTTAGAGCGGCAGACCCTGATGCAGAGGTCTAGCCCGGGTCCAGGGTTCAATTCCCAGCCTTGGCGGGTCTTGGGCTCAAAATTCCACGGACCTGATAATTCTCACCTCGGTGCCTATTCCAATCATGGGTCCCACTCTGCAACTCTGGGCAATAGCTTGCTTCATCTCCACAACGGCCCCCACAACGCTAAGGATGCCTGGCCTCCACCTTGGGGGTGCCCAGGAGTGGACACCTCACAGGGAAAGCCAGGATGGGTTCCACAGCGGTATTCGTACAAGCGCCTTGAGACCCTTGCGGGAGAGTAGTGCGCTATACAAGTATCCATTTACATTTTTACATTTACACTTCAATTGCATGTTCTGGAGTAGAGTAAGCTGAGAGGTAGCACTCCAGTGTAAGGCCAGTGCTTTTAAGTTCTACGTCACCAAGCTCTCTTACATGAGGCCCAAATCTATAAAATATTTTTAGCTTGTAAGGCAAGGCCATGTACTGTTTTACAAGACATATACTTCTGCTGTTGACAAGAAACTCCTGCATGCTCCTTGTAAACTACGAGTTAGCCATTCGTATGTGTTGCATAAAAAGTTAATTTTATTCTAGCCTTATTTCAGTTGGAAAAGCACTTAATTATATGTTTCTAATATAATTTAGATGTGCATGTTCCTAACATAAATCAGATATGCAGCCCTAAAGGGTTGTATACTTACCTGAAGTAAATAGAAAAATAATGAACTATATTTATAATTCAAACAAGTCACCTGAGCCGCACAACAAAAGCATAATTCAACCCTTTAGAAAACGGCAACTGTTGCCTCCTGCTTAATGAGTTTACTATTCTGAACTAACAATAACAAAATGATACAACATTCGAAGTGATTGCTTATACTGACAGTGTTTGAAAAGACTCCGGCCCTCACTGTGAGCTTCCCGAATATAATTGTTCGGATCTCGGTATCCGGAATGTCCACTTCTAGCTGATATCCCTGCACCTAATCTGGGGATTTACAATTTATGTTTCCATGAATGGGGACTAACATGTAGAACCAGGACTGCCAGATCTAATTCTGCATACTGTCTCCCTCCCAAGGGAAATAACAGTCCCAAGTTGACCCTCATGATCACCTCCTTTGGGCAGTTGGTAACCCCCTTCCACCTGCTATGGTGCTGGTGGAAGGGGTGAGGACAGATTAGAGAAGGGAGAGTTGGGGTGGAAGCATTTATTGCTCTCCCAATTTTGCAGCAACAGTGTCTGTTGTCTCTGAATCAAGGATTGCAGTGCCCTTTATTTCTGGACCTACTATCCCCAGGTAGGTAAATAACAGCCTTCTCAAAATGGCATGGAATGTTATCCACATTGGGACACCACTCGGGCTACTTGTAACCTTCATTGTAATAAGACTCGCCCAAATAAAATATGTAAGAAGGTACTTTCTTGCCCTCTGCCACTTACATCACAATATTTTACTCCTTTTATATCATTACAAGAAGATCTTACATATGAGGTCAAATTAACATACACTCTAAAAATTGGCTTTTATGTCTATGAAATACTGTTTGAGTACCAAATTATGCATTTCATTACTAATAGTGTAGATAAATACGTTTTGAACAGAATCTAACTTTATGTTTATGCTTGTGCTAACCTGAAAACATCCTCCTTTAAAAAAGTTGAATGCCTTTTTTGGCACATGTGTTCAAGCTAAAGGCCATATTTAGATGTTGGTGACCAGGGTACTCTATCAAAAGACAGATATGTCCATTCTGCTGTGCTTAGAATGTCATTAACTATAATGTACATGTAAGGCGGCTGATGAGACATCTGCCACTTTCTTGTCTGAGTAACCGGTCTGCCTATACGCTAAATAGGGTCCTAAGAATTTATAATACCATATGATGAACCTTATCTGCCCAGAATAGGCACAAAATCGCATGATTTGTAACTCTTTCCATGATCTATGAGTTCAACTAAAACTTCTAAACCCAGTAGGAACCAAACTAACCTTACTATGGAGATCATATATTGATATATGAGCTCCACGATAATTGGGAAACCAAGTCATATCAGACTGATGCACACTTCAGAGCGGACGAAAGATCTCAAATGAACTGACACAGAACTCTTACGTATCCCATGTCCCTATGCGTGCATCTCATCCAGTCCAGGTTTTTGCTTTGCATTCTGGGATTTATAGTGCTCTTGAGCCCATTATACACACAGGACTACAAGTCTCAAAATGCAAAGTAAATATAAAAAAAAACACAGGACTGATGACAGACTCATGCCTGGACATGGAAAACTCATCCAGTGTTGCCCGGAGGAAGGTGTGAAAGCTTAGGTGGTGCACTGTGCTGGCTGAGGCAGACAAATGGACAGTCTGGCTATGCATAGCATTCCTTTGCTGCCAGTAAGGAATACAGTGGACTTTTCTTCAATCCCTCCCATCCCTCCAGTGGATTTACCCTTGTAACCAAAAAGTAAGATTTTGGCCTGTGAACCTTCTCTTGTCTGAAGCACACAATCAAGGAAACCCTTGGTGATTGGCAATGTCCCGTCTGTTCCCTAGCAACATCCTCACTCCTCTTGCATTATGCCTCTCACTCCGTACATTTGAAGGTCATTTTAGTCCGTGTGGCTCTGCTCTTGTGCCTCACTCCGCTCTTACCTTGTGCCTCTCGCATCCTTCTCATACTAGTGGCGCGTCGACTCATTGTAATTTATTGTAGCTTTAATATAGCACTTTATACACCTGTTGTAGTGAGCCAAATCTAATTTTCGGATAGATAACACTCTCCAAACCGTGGTGGGAGTGTATGGTTGGGAAAGTGCTGTATTTGTTGCGCTTCTGTGGGAGAGGCGTTTAGTGTTAAACATGGATGACCTGACAGTGGCTCCTATCCTTTTCAGTGTGATGGAGTATGAGGTAGGTATGCAAGTAAACATTCTTATTAGCTTGTTAGATATACTCTGCAGTTCCCCTGTTAGTGTCATTGTTTCTATTACGCTAGAGCCAGGCTTCTGCCAGGATGGTCTGTTATAGGTATTCCAGTTGTGGGCAGCCAAGGAACTAAAACATATAAGCAGCTATTCAGCATCAAATGCAGAGAGGTGCCGCAGCATGGGGTGAGTACATACACACCAAAACTGGGTATTTAGAGAAGGACCAGTGATCCATGTGCCAGTATGAGCAAAGCAGAGATGCTGTCAAATTAGTAAAATGATACCAAATGGGCAAGAATCAGAGGTGGGGACATGCACAGCAGCCATGCAACAGGTACACTGCCTACTGCTGTAACAAAAAATACTCAGAATGGGCGAGGAAAGAAGTGGTAGAGCAATCAGTGTTGGAAACCCAAGTAGAAGCTACACCACCTTGAAAGTTCCAGTTGTGATCTACTCCTGCTAGGCTGAGGGATGCCAGACTGTGCGTGGAAGATCATGCCCCAAGCCTCTCTTGTGATGTCAGAGACCGCTAAGCGTCTGCGTCTATCTTATGATTCCTAGTTACTTCATGGCTCAGACCCTGGTGGAGTGGCACCCTGCTCATACAAAGGTGAGAGATTAGGTACTAGTTACTTTACTGCACTGATCGTGCAAGAGTGAATTGGCCCACCCTGTGTTACCCTTCTGTTCTCATCCCTCCATACAAGGTCAGATTGCAGAAACCCTTGCTCTTTCTAAATTTCTTTAGAAGGCATCCTCCTGCCCTTCTAGAATTTACTCCCAGACAACTTACACTTTTGTTAGTAGTAGGGAATATTTCATGGTACAGAAGAGACAGTGTAGAGAAAGGAGACTCCCATTGTTTCAGCTAGTACAGCTACATGGCTAATAAACTATTTTGTAAGTTGTTCAATCTGATATCTCATAGCTCCCATGCCCTTCCCTCTGCCTCTAACCTGCAGTCTCCTATTATTTTAGGAAGAGGCCAAGCAGCTTCGCAAGCGAAACATACAGGCCTTGAAGAACATCCTGGACAGCATGAGCAACGTCAGCTTCCAGACCACATGGTCCGAGGCCCAGCAGTACTTGATGGACAACCCAAGCTTTGCCGAAGACGGGGACTTGCAGAGTGAGTCGTGTGCAGCACTCACTGATTCATTCTATAACATTGCTTTTCCCTTTCGGATCGGATATTGGCACATTCATACAAAAATGTAAAACATGGTGTATGGATCATTGGAATATGTATCCTCATATTATACTTATGGTTGTATTATAGTCAATTGTTTTTGCTCATTGCACCACTACAGAGAAGGACCACCCATATTCAAAACAGTCTTGGCTCGCTCTAAAATGTAAAGCCCAACCTGAGCTGTGTGACCGGTGATTATATCTTTGGTTGATATATAATTTACCTTGTTGTGAAAAAAATGTGCCACTATTAAATTTTTCTGAAAAGTAGGACCAAGGGAGTGGTTGTGATTGGAATATACCAATATTCGACATCAGGAGAGAACTGGAATGTTTAGAAAAACTAATTTAGGAGATAACCTTTGTGACTGAGGATATTATAGTCGGTTGACATCTAACATACCTTGTTGGATTCAAGAGGACCCTGGGATGGAAGGTCTGCTTGGTCAGCACGAAACAGTGTGACGATTACATTCATAGAAACACATGGTGTGCCGCAGGAACTGTTGATTTTTGACATTTTAATCACGGCCACTCTGCATTACTGTCCCCTTTGATTCTGGCAGCATCCTGATATCCAATAACGGTATGTTCTAATCAAACACTAATCTCTCAGGTTCGCTCAGTATCTGAGTTCCAGAGATGTAAAAGTGATTATAGTAGATCACAGCAAAACTTGTTAATGTTATGCTACTAGAAAGGTATGTAGGACTTCGCGAGCGGTACAGTGGTAATGTTCCAAACTCAATTCACCCCTCCCGCCTGAGATTCAGCAGTGGTACATTCCAACTGATCACTCTCTGCTCTATGCAGTTGAATATATCATTCCACTCTTGCACTGCCTTATTCCAGCTCTCTCTAAATGTAAATGTCCAGAATTTGTAAAGCGCGAACAATTACTCGAAGGTGGCTAGGCGCTGGGGGCCGTCTGGAAGATTAAGCGAGCTATTGCCCAGAGTCACATGGTGTTGGGCAGTTCTGCCGCCGGTGCCAGGGATCAAACCATGAACCCCTGGGTTCCGGAGTCAGTCGCCCTGGCCGCTGCGCCACACCTCTTACCTAAGAGTCCACACTAGCAAATGTCATTCACACCCACTCACTTTTAAGTCCCGACGCTGGAAGTTCACCAAAGCATGTTTCATGTCTGTTTCCTTCCTGCTCTAGATATGGATAAGGAGGATGCCTTGATCTGCTTTGAGGAGCACATCCGAGCTCTAGAGAAAGAAGAGGAGGAGGATAAAGAAAAAACAAGGCTGCGAGAAAGGCGTCAGCAGCGTAAGAACAGGGAATCCTTCCAGGTGACCACTTACTCTTTCTGCTCCCAGTGCATGCAGTCTAGTCTATTCCAACCCCACACCTGCCAACTGAAAGCAACCTCTCCGATCCCCATACAGGCAAGTCCTTCAATTCTACAACCCCATTAGATGTCACTGCCAAGTACAGGCAATCACTCCTATGCCACTGATCTTAGTACAGGCACTCTCGCCCATCCAGCTACCCAAGCAGAGACAATCTCTCCCATCCTACTGCCCTTTTTACATCTCACTGTCCAAGCACAGGCAATCGCTGCAATCACATTGTCCCAGTACAGACTAGCTCTCCCATCATGTTGCACGAGTACTGCCTATCCATTCTACCATCTCCAGCACAGTCAATCTCTCCCATCACACAGCCCCAGTACAGGCATTCTCTCCCATCCTCTTGAACTCCGTACAATGTCCCCCCTCCAACTGATCACAACGTAGGGACACTCTCTCATCCAGATTTCTCCAAGTACAGGTAATCACCCCCATCCCACTGCCTCAGTACATGCAGTTTCTTTCACCCCCCTGTCCACAGAATATGCAAATCTCTTCCATTCAGCTGCCCCAGTACACACCACTGTCCAGAGACAGTCAACAACTCCTCTCCCACAGGTCATAGACAAGCTCTGTCACTGCCCCAGTGCAGGTTACTTCTTCAATCACATTGTCCTTAGTATGTGCCACCTCTTACATTTGACTGTCCACAACACATGGCACAATGCCCTAGTGAAGACAATATCTCCCATACTACTTTACCAGTGCAAACAATATCCCTCATTTACCAACTGCCAGTACAAGCAATCTCTCTCAACCCCACTCCTCCAAGTGCAAGCAATCTTCACCATACCAGTATACTCAATACAGGCAAACACTTCCATCCCCGTCCCCAGTACAGGCAATCTCTCCAATCACAGAAGTTAGAGGGACTGGGAGTGATCAAAGTCCAGCATACACACTCCCCCGTATAGTTATCAGAAATCAAAGTATGCTTATCCTATCCAGAGCCAGGGGAACACTATTTGTGCATGCGGGAATATAAGCCCTCACCCACAACAACAGGTGGCATGCTTCATCATCGGGCAACTTCTTGCTGGGTCAGCACTGCAGTGCCCAATGGCCCCTGCAAGAGGCTGTTTGAAGTAGTTATCTTTCTCAGTTTGCCACAATTTATGCAATCCATTAACTTGGACCCCCAAATAAAATAATTTTCAGTGGGGCACTATAGTTAATTTTAATTCACTTCCACTTCAATCTACACTTTTCACATTTAGCTCTCTACCAATAATAGTGCATAATTTGCAGCAAAGAGAGAAAAATAACTCTGCCAAAGAGCCCCTTTTAGGGGCTCATTGAACATTGCAGGGCTGGCTCAATGTGGAGTTGCCCGATGTTGAAGCAATCCACCTCTTGAGGTGGTAAGGGCTTTTGCTCCAATTAATTATATTCTCATGTGCACAAATAGTGTTCCCCTGGCTCTGGACAGGAACAGCATATTGTATGGTTTTTTAATCGCTCCCACCATGCTGCCTCATTACAGTTAAACTCTCTCCTCCCACTATTCCCAGTACAGGTGCTCTTTCATATCCCACAATTGTTTACAAAATCTTCTAATCCCCAGTTTAAAGCATACGTTTGAGGATGTACTTGTGATTTCTTAGGTTCCAATACAGTTAAGGTCCCTTTGTGTGACTGAGGCCTGAGCAATCATTGGCTCCCTCTAACCTCCACCTCTTCTCCTAGCACTTTCTGGACGAGCTTCACGAGACAGGACAGTTACACTCTATGTCGACCTGGATGGAGCTGTACCCTTCTGTGAGCGCAGATATACGTTTCTCAAACATGCTTGGACAGACTGGTAAGAAGTACTACATGTTGCTCTGTCACACACGATCTGTGCAGGGCACTGTTAGAAGATCACAAGTTCCAATGCTTTTTGTCTCTCATGGAGCTCAGTCACGTCTACCATAATACAGAGTGATATAAGGCCAAAGCCATTAATCTCAAGACAATTTGGTTTTCCAGAATATGAAATGTGACATGAGAACATTTTTGTGCTATGATGAATGTACTGATCTGTAACACCACAAAAGTGACATTTGGTTGGAGTTGCGCAATCTCTGCTCTATTAATAATAATCAGGCAGGATTGCATTTACGAATCCGCCAAATGCCTGCAAATGAGGGAATGGAGGCCTAAGATGGACAGCAGACCTCCGCCCCTTACTTGGCGTTCACACAATGTGAACATGGCAGTCTCTGATCCTAAAGGAACACGCTCTGCAGTGTTTAAAAAATATTGTCAGCATGCAAAACGCTGGCATGTCAGATTGTATTGTAATTGTATGTTTGTGATATGCACTGGCCATCTAGTGTTGGGCTCGGACGTGTTCAACTTATTTTTCTTTGATGAAGAATTTCAAATCACAAGGTATAGGGACTCCACCAATGACTGGTAATGTGCATTGGCATCAGCTCTATTGTTTTCTTTCCGCGGTCTGTTTTGGACATGTTACTGATTGGGCTCTAGGTCGATGCCAGACTTCTCAGGGGTATTCTCTCCCTTTGGAATGGAAACTCTTCTTCAGCAGTGGGTTTCCCTTCACCACGACGTTAGCCAGGCTTGGCCACCGGGTTTGCACTCAATGCCCTTCTCCGAGGCCCTGCCCACTTTGGAGCTTTTTGCATCATCATCATCCACTTTATTCTTTTCCACTCCAACGATGACTACTCAGTGATGGAAAGGGCTCCTTTTCAATGCAGCCCTCAGTGTCATTCCAAGTACCCTTCGACTGACCACCACTAGGTTTGCAATCTCTGCCTTTTGCTGGAACACAACAAGGCCACTTGTTCTGGCTGCCTCGCCTACCGCTCCAAGAACACCTCACGGTATCAGCACAATCTGCGCTAAAAAGAGCACTGGCTGAAAAATGACAGCATGAATATCTTCAGGGAATGGGACACTGAGGAGGCCCTGGACCGAGCTCCCACTCGGATTTGGAGACAGAGGAGCAGCAGGACTTGGAAACACATCAAGGTATCAAGTTATCAACCATGAGCTCAAACAACTCTCCTTCCACCAGTTGCACAAAGACATTGTGCACAGGCCGAGCACTGCCCTGGTGGGGGAAGAGCACTGAACCCCAACAACAAGTTTTAAGTCTACCACTGCCTGCAGGCCATGATCAGTACCGACAGAAGACCTTGAATCCGAAACTGAGCCCTCCCCATCCCCAGCCACACGCTCTGTTGGCAGCAACAGTTCTGCCAGCGCCAGCCCTAAATCAGCTTCGAAGACTTCTTCAGATCCGAAACATCACTCAGTCCTGAAAGTCACCTTGGTGCCGGAAAGCCATTAGACTCCCTTGACGTCAGAGCCGTCTTCTGTGGGGTGTGAGGACCTGGAGCAGCCCATCCTTCAGCGTCTCCAGGAAGAGCTTTGCGCTTGACAGAAGAGATTTTTCATTTACCCACAGACTGGGAAGATCTCTTCTAAACTGCCTCCTAAGATACAGGACACTTTTCCTAGGAAGAAGAACTTTACCTTTGAAGAGGAGCTTGCATTGGAACCCTTACCTCCTCCTAATCAGTTGAGAGGTGCACTCCTGTTGGAGTCGTCCCAAAACGCTGTTGCGATGCAGTCCCGCTGTCTCCGAGCTTCATCCTGCGAAGGAGATAGCTGTAGCCGAAGGTATGGGATTAGGTCGTTCCAACAGACTGTGTAGATGGGTACTCCTGATCGTCTCTCTTTAGCATGAAGGCTAACAATAGATAGGTGTAATATTACCAACGTTATGAACAATTACCATGATGGAATTGTTTGTATTTTTCACTATTCTAATAACGCTTATTACAATAATGTCTCCCATCTTTCTTACAGTCTCAGTTCATGTTTTATTTACAAAGATTAGAGGTTTTGAATAAATGTTTGAAAATGCAATATTGTATCTTTTCTTTGTGGCAGTTTGGGCATGCAAGAGTGACAAATGAAAGAATTACACCCATTTCCACGATTTCTGGGAATCTGAGAGTCATGTTCTAGGTTACTGACAACATCTATATCTCTGAAGCTTTAGGAGTTTGGATACGGTACTGTGAGCTAGCCACACAGACCAACATTCACTGATTAAATAAGAAGATTCAGCCTCTCTATTACAAAGTTTTGTTGTTCTAAATACACAGTCTTAGTAGATTAGTAGGAATCTTATAACACCATCAAGTGCACCTTTGACGTAGCTGATAATGCAAAATCAAGGTGATGGATGGAAGGCTTGAATTAATCTGAACTACTGAAATTCGTTCGGGCTGCATCCTGATCCATGATTTTTATTTTACCCACCATGCCACTTCAATTTGGACCCAACCATATACAAATCAGTCTTAACCCTGCTCCAATGGGAACAGTCCAGCCCAAGCTGCCAAGCCAGGTCCTCCCTGAATTAGAATTCAAACAACCTAGGACCACTTTCACCCAGATAAGAGCTCGTCAGCAAGACGTAGCTTGTTTCCAGTGGCACAGTGAGCACGGGACCCACGTTTGGGCATACCCGTTGCACTAGGGCATCAATTGAAACAACAAGGTGATGGATGGAATGCTTGCATTAATCCCAGCCACTGCCAATCGTTCGGGCCGCATCATGATCCATCATTTTTTGCCATCCATGCCACTTCAGTTTGGACCCGGCCATATGCAAATTAGTTTTGACCATGCACCAGTGAGAACAGTCCACTCTGAACTGCCAAGCCTGGCTCCCCTGAATCAGAATACAAGCAACCTATGAACTGTTTCACCCTGATAAGGGCTGATGCTGCAGCCAGGGATATTAACTCGAATGTCCTCATCAGGCGTCATGCTTGGCTGCGTGTCTCTGGCTTCAAGCTGGAGGTTCAACAGCATCTGTTAAACCTGCAGTTTGAAGGGGAGCACCTCTTCGGACCGCAGATGGATCAGATATTGTAAAACATCAAAAAAGAGCACAGATACAGCCATGGTTATGGGTGATCTCTAGATCTTCTTCCTAGGGATTCTTTTTGAAAGACCCAGTTCAGAGGGGGTACCATGGCCATCTACCCTGATACACCTGCCACTTACCAGAGGAAGCAGCACCAGCAGCAACCTACACAGGGCTATTCCAATGTTGGGTAGGTAGGGAACAACTACAAGGGTAATGGTAGAGGAAGTGCAGTTAAGGAAGTCATCCATTCTAAACAGTGACACTCTCACTCTCCCCCAATCAATCAATCAATCAATCAATCATTTCTTAAGCGCACTACATAACTGTGAGGGTCTCAAGGCGCTGAGGGGGGGAGGGGAGGGGGCCGCTACTGATCTAACAGCCAGGTCTTTAGTGTCCTCCTGAAGGTCAGATCTTGTGTCTGTCGTAGGCTCAGTGGGAGGGTGTTCCATGTCTTGGCGGCGAGTTGGGAGAAGGATCTTCCGCCGGTGGTTGTTCTTCGGATGCGCAGGGCGGTGGCGAGTGAGAGGTCGCGGCTGGCGGTTGGGGGTGTAGAAGGAGAGCCGTCTGTTGAGGTAGGCTGGGCCTGTCTTGTGGAGTGCCTTGTGTGCGTGGATGAGGAGCTTGAAGGATATCCTCTTGTTGACGGGGATCCAGTGCAGGTTTCTCAGGTGGGGGTTATGTGGCCGTGTCATGGTACATAGAGGATCAGTCGTGCTGAGGCGTTTGGGATGCGTTGTAGTCAATTGATGAGCTTGGTCGGGGCTCCCGCGTAGAGGGCGTTTCCGTAGTCTAGTCTGCTGCTGACGAGGACCTGGGTGACTGTCTTTCTTGTATCTGTCGGGATCCATCTGTAGATCTTGCGGAGCATGCGGAGGGTGTTGAAGCAGGAGGAGGACTTGCTTGGTCATTGAGAGCATTGAGTCGAGGATGATTCCCAGGTTGCGTGCGTGGTCGGTGTGGATCGGGGCTGCCCCCAGTGCTGTTGGCCACCAGGAGTCATCCCAGGCTGACGGGTTGGAGCCGAGGATGAGGACCTCCGTCTTGTCCGAGTTCAGCTTCAGACGGTGCTCTTCATCCAGTCGGCAACGGCCTTCATTCCTTCATGGAGGTTGGCTTTGGTGGTGATGGGGTCCTTGGTGAGGGAGAGGATCAGTTGAGTGTCGTCGGCGTAGGAGATTATGTTGAGGTCGTGCTGTCGGGCGACGTGTGCAAGCGGGACCATGTAATTGTTCAACAGTGTCGGGCTGAGGGAGGATCCTTGGGGTATGCCGCAGATAATCTCGGAGGCTTCGGAACAGAACGGAACGGGGGGAGGCGGACGCTCTGGGTTCTGCCCGAGAGGAAGGAGGTGGTCCATTCCAGAACCTTGTCTCGGATACCTGCGGCGTGGAGCCGTGCGCGTAGTGTGCGGTGGCAGACGGTGTTGAAAGCGGCGGAGAGGTCTAGGAGGATGAGTGCTGCAGTCTCCCTGTTGTGTAGCAGGGGCCTAATGTCGTCGGTGGCGGCGATGAGGGTGGTCTCAGTGCTGTGGTTGCTGCGGAACCCTGACTGAGAAGGGTCCAGGATTCTGTTCTCTTTGAGGTATCGGGTTAGCTGTCGGTTAACGATTTTCTCGATGACCTTGGCTGGGAAGGGGAGCAGAGAGATGGGTCGGACGTTCTTTAGGTCTCTTGGGTCTGCCTTGGGTTATTTGAGTAGGGCGTTGATCCCGGTGTGTTTCCAGCTCTCTGGGAAGGTCGCGGTCTCAAGGGAGAGATTGATGACGTTGCATAGGTGGGGTGCGATGGAGCTGCTTGCTTTGTTGAAGACGTGGTGCGGGAATGGGTCTGACGGAGAGCCGGAGTGGATGGTGCTCATGGTCTTGGTGGTGTCATCGACGCTCACGCTGGTCCAGGCTAGTAAGGGGACGTAGTCGATGGTGTGCGGAGGGTCTGTTGTGTTGCTGTCTGTTGGGGCTGTCTGGGTGTTGAAGCTGTTGTGGATGTCTGCTATCTTGCGGTGGAAGAAGGTGGCGAGGGAGTCGCACAGGGCTTGCGACGGCGGGATGTCGTTGGTGTTGGAGCTGGGGTTAGAGAGTTCCTTCACGATGTTGAAGAGCTCCTTGCTGTTGTGTGCGTTGTTGTTGAGGTGGTCTTTAAAGGAGGTCTTCTTGGCATCCCCGATGAGGTGGTTGTGGTTGCGGACGGCGTCCTTGTGTGCTACGTGGCTGTCCCGAGTTTGTTTACTGTGCCATTTCTTCCCTAGTTTCCGGCAGGCTTGCTTGGAGTCTAGGAGTTCTGCTGTGAACCAGCTGGCCCTCTTGCTGGTGTCTCTATGGGGGGTGTTTCTTCAACGGGGCGAGGGTGTTGGGGCAGTCCTCGATCCAGCGTCTGACGTTGTGTGCAGCGACGTCGATGTTGGAGGGTTCGGTGGGTGGGCTGAGAGAGAGGTTTGCATGTAGTTGGTCTTCGGTGATTTTGCTCCAGCGGCGGCGGGGGATCTGTTGGGTGCGGTGGTGTGTGGTGGGTTTCTGGAAGGTGAAGTGGATGCAGTGGTGGTCGGTCCAGAGGAGTTCGGTGGGTTGGCTGACGGAGACGTGCAGGCTTGAGGAGAAGACGGGGTCAAGCATGTTGCCGGCGGAGTGGGTGGGCGTTGTGACGAGTTGTCTCCGTCCGAGGTTAGCGAGGTTATCGATCAGGGTTGTGGAGTTGTTGTTGTTCTCAAGGTGAAAGTTCAGGTCTCCGAGAAGGATGTAGTCGTGGAGGTCAGGGCGTGCGTGCTGATGAAGTCCGCGATGGAGTCGCAGAACTTGGGGGCGGGGTCCGGGGGGTCGGTAGACGAGGGTGCCTCAGAGGGGGGAGTTGGGGTCTGTGTGGATCTGGAAATGCATGTGTTCGGCAGGCTGAGCGCGTTGTCTGTGCCAGTCGAGACCCTGATGCTGTTCTTGTGGACAATGGCGATTCCTCCTCCAACTCCGTTGGTGCGGTCTCTGCAGGTGATCTTGTAGCCGTCTGGAGGTGCTCTTCAACCAGGTCTCTGTCAGGAAGGCGACGTCCGGGGAGGTTGTGTTGAGCAGATCCCAGAGCTCGACGGCGTGTTTGCGTGCGGAGTGGGTGTTCAGTAGTATGCATCGGAGGTGGTTGAGGTCTTTCTTGGCGGGTGGTTTGTTGGCTCTGTGGCTGGTGTAGCTGCAGTTCCTGCAGGTAAAGGGACTGTGTGTGCGTTTAGGGGCGGCCTTGAAGCAGTTGTGGGTCCGTCCGGGGTTGAGAGCTTGCAGAATGCTGGCGTCATAGTGGCGGCGGTCGTCATGGTGGGCGCGGTCCAGGCTCGGACGGTCGCAGACAGCTTGCAGCGGGCCAGCGGCGCGACCGCGCAGCGGCCGTCATGTATGGGGAGGTGGAAGTGAGGAGCAGCTGGGAGGCGAGAGGCGGGGGCAGCGAATGGGCGGTGAGGGGCGACGAAGGAAACAGAAGGCAAAGGCCCAACAATTGAGGGGTAAACGAGTGGCACAGAGGGCAGAATGGTCACAAAAGGGCGAAAGGTCACAGAAAATGTGGGAAACGAGTGACACAGAAGACAAAAGACCACAAGAAAAGGGCAAAAATGTGCAATCATCCGGACCCAACACTAGGCGGCGATCTATGCACAGATATGAATGTCAGCAGCCCTACATGCCAAGAACAGATGCATACTGGTAAGTAGCATTTGCAGCACAGAAGGCAGAAAGGTCACAGAAATGCAGGGGCAGCTAAGCAACAGAAGGCAAAAACGGGCAGAGAGACACGGGGGTCGCGAGGGGAGCAGAAGGAAAAATCGGGCAGAGAGGCACAGGGGCAGCGAGGGGAGCAGAAGGGAAACCTGGCAGAGAGACATGGGACAGCGAGGGGAACAGAGGGAGAAAACGGGCACAGACCACGTACAGGCAGCGGGGGAGAAGACAACAGCAGTCACAGACACAACAATGAAAATGCAGTCACTACAACGGGAGCAATGAAAGAAAATACAGGCAATACAATGGAGGATGAGCAAAACTACAGCCTACCACTGGCCACCAGGGATTAGGTGCAGGTGGTAGCCTGCAGGTGGAGGAGGGCCTCGACTTCCTCAGCAGCGGCAGCTGGGGCAGGGACACACAGGCGGTGCTGTGCGGAGGGGGAGCGACCTACTTGGAAGGGTCAAGGGTCGCTCACAATATACCTGTTGGGGGAAGACTACAGGGGTTTCTCCCACAGTAGGACCAATGAGTCTCCTTTATCATAAAGCAGGGTTACTGCTTAGAGCACACTGCATCCCCATCGGACATCACCCTGCAAACACACCCTCTTCCCAGAACACCAGTGCCTCTTTCAGGAGGAGGTACAGGTGCGCATTCTCAAAGGGGCAAAAAATACCATCCCGCAACACTAGTGTGGAAAGAGGTGTACTTCCTTATCCTCAACAATGACAGGACCCTCAGGCCTATGCGTCACCTCAGGCTCCTCAACAAGAATATCCTGGCAGAGCACTTTCAGACGGTTACGCTACAAAACATCATCCCTCTGTTACAAGGAGGAGACTTCATGACCGCCTTTGATCTGAAGGGCACCTATTTCCATATCCCAATCCACCCTGCTCACCGCCGTTAGCTGCAGTTCGTGGTAAGTGGTCAACATTTTCAATTCAAAGTCCTGCCCTTCGGGGTCACTAAGGCCCCCTGGGTGTTTACAAAATGCCATGCTATATTAGCCGCTCATCTTGGGGCCGCCTCCACATTTCATTACTTGAATGCATGATCAAGAGTGCAAACAGACTGCTGTGCCCCACCAACACCCAAACCACAATAGATCTCTTACATGGTTTAGGGTTTACCGTCAATGCTGTCATATCCCATCTTCAACCCCTTCAGGTCCAGGAAAGCCTATCCCAACCAGGCACGGTTCCAAGCATTTCAACTGTTAATTTCTATTTTTCAGCCACATAACCACTTCCTAGTCAGAAGAGTCATGTGCTTCCTTGGCATGATGGCCTCCTCTATTGCATTAGCCACTCATGCAAGGTTACACATGCGCCTGTGACAAAAGTGCCAGGCAGCACAAAGGTCACAAGCGGAGGGTCACTGGGAAGATCTAGTGTTGGTATGGGCCAGCACCCAGTGCTCTCTGCAGTGGTGGAACAGCAACAATCTGTTGCAAGGCCGACCCTTTCTAGCCCCATTCCCGCAGGCGACCATCACAAAGGACCCATCCCTCATGGGTTGCAGGGCCCATTATCATCCTGGTGGCTCCCTCCTGGGCCACACGACCCTGATTTACGACTCTTCTTGACTTATCTGTAGTTCTGCCCAACCAGCCAGACCTTCCAACAGAACCCAGGCACGGTCAGGCACCCGCACCATTACTACCTTTCCAAACGCATCGATCCTCTGAAACCAGTGGTCCAAGATATAGGGCCTTATTCAGATCTTGGCGGACAGGTTACTCTGTCACACCGGTGACAGATATCCCGTCCGCTGAAATATAAATCCCATAGAATATAATGGAATTTATATTTCAGAAAACCGGATATCCGTCACCATTGTGATGGAGTAATCTATCCACCAAGATCTAAATTAGGCCCACAGTCTGTTTTCTGCTTCATCTTCAAATGTCAGGCCTTGCCTACACTGCTATTCGCCCCCACTTGGGTACAGTTGCAGCTTACCTATAAAACAGTCAACACACTTCTTTATTCAGGGACCACATCATCGAAGCCTTCATGGAAGGACTCAAAAGAGTTATCCTGCCAGCTCCTGTTTGGAACCTCAATATTGTCATAACTTAACTCAGTGGTCCTCCTTTTGAGCCCTCCACTCCTTCCCCCTCCATTTCCTGTCTTGGAAGGTTGCCTTCATCATTGCCATTACATCTCTAAGGCGTGTGAGCGAACTTCAAGCTCTTACCTTAGAAGAGCCTTTCTTCCAAGTACATAACAACAGAGTTGTCCTTTAGACTAACCCAAAGTCTCTGCCTAAGGTAGTATCTCCCTTCCGCCTTAATCAGATCATTGAGCTTCTGGTGCTTTTACAGGCACACTAAGTAGCACATAAAGACCTCCACACACTAGTTTTTTTTGTTGCTTTCACTAAACCACACAAAGGCCACACTTTCTGTAAGGCAGGCAAAGCCAGATTGTTTGTCAAGTGCATTCAAATTTGCTACGCTAATGTCAAATGACAATTGCCTGCTCCACTCTACCCGCTAGAAGAGGGCCTTGATGGCCTTCCTTAGCAACATACCCAAGCAGGCATATGTAAAGGAGCTACTTGGTCACCTGCACATGCCTTTGCCGAGCAGTAATATTTGGATGTCCTAACAAACCAACAAGCAAAGTTTGGCCAGGTTCTTACGTGGGCCTTTTCAGACTTCTGCAACATTGGCTGGCTAGCCACCAGTAAGGAGAAAACTGATTTACAGTCATTGCAAAGCATGTGTTTCTACTGCTACACATGCCACAAACTGAATACCCAGTAAGCATATGTTAGTGGCATGTAGTGCTGCAGATTCACATGCGCCCACCGACTTGCTCGAAAGCCTCTGGTTGTAGCAGATGTCTTCTTCCTTTTGCATGGTCATCTCTTTTCTTCTTCTATGATCCATCTATGCCACCCCTCCTCTGGCTTTTTTTTTTTTTTTTTTTGGCAAACAATCTACCAGTGGAGCTGATGCCCATGCTCATTACCAGTCATAGGACGGGCCGTCGTATTACCTCAAGACTTAAAAAACTTACCAGTCATAGGAGGAGTCTCCATACCTCGAAGCTTGGAAGACTTCTTTGAAGAAAACAACTGGCACACATCTGAGCCCAACACTAGATGTCAGGAGAATGCAGAGCATGTGAATCTACAGCACTACATGCCAAAAACAGATGCTTACAAGGTAAGTAGCACATTCCTTATATAGTTCTTACTACACCTGTCAAAGTATTGAAGCTCTTGTCACAGTGGAGGCAGTCCATCACGGACAGTTTACACTTTGCACATGGATAGCAACCCCTTTGAGTTGTTGGTATCAAGTCAATAATTGGCAACCATAATTGTTGTTACAAAGTATTGATATATATCCTTGTGATTCACAATGAAGAGGGGATATCCCTTTGATATCACATCTTTCTTGCGAAGCACAAGTTGTAAAGACCACTTTTGCGAGTCAGTATGAGTTTTGTACATTTTGGGTTGAATTTTTCCAGTTGCACATCTTGCCCTTTTTGTGCACAGCATGCTTTTCTACCGCAGTACACTATTCATTGGTAATTTTGCTGTTAAAACTATATTGGATTTGCATGCTATGCATTAGGCCACCATCTAGTGGGATGGTTCAGAACATTTCTTCTACAAAGGTAGTTTGATCTTGGGCGTCACATTTACATTTCATCACCTTTTAGCTCATTTCTGCCGTGAGTGGTAGGATCAGTCATCAAAGCTGCTGAAATGCTGTATCGTAGCTGGAAGAAGGACTATCCTGTATATGCTGAGGAATTATTCTGCAGAAAAGTCGCTTTTTTGGAATATTTTTTCCCCTTTCACAACCTAGTTTTTGCAGAAGGCTCAACAGAAATGTTTTTTTGTACAATCTAAAGCTGTATAGCATTTTTCAATCCTAGCAAACAAAAAGCGACTCTTTTCAAAATTACAGAATGCAGCTTTAAGTAGAAGGAATTAATAGACAAAGGAATTATTAGTGCTTCAGCTGCATTTGTAAGCGCAGATAGGCTGCTATATCGCTACAGTGCAGAAACCAAGGCTCATCTCCCTAGAATGGTAGGTGCCTCCGAATCAGGCACCCAGTGAGATCCCGCACCATGTGTCCTTAAAGACATTGATGTCCCTACTCAGGGAATTAATCACACAGAGCTGCTTTGCCGGGTGTTTGTCTCCTCACATCTCCTGTACTGTCCTCATAGGTGACTAAATATTCAGTAGCTTACGCCTGGATCTTTCAGTTCTGGAGGAAGAGGTGAATAAACACCTAGTAACACAAAACTGTGGCAGAGAAGGACAGGGCTGGTTTTCCAGGCAGATGTCTCTTACATTCTTCTCCTTCATAGAGTTCAACTTAACTCTTTGGTTCTTGACACATCCTGCTCTCCTTCACACATGTCTGTCATACTGTCTCTGTCACTAGATCTCCTTGTCAGTCTATCTCCTATTTCCGTTCACATTTTCTCATCCCAACTCAACCATCCATCCCTCTCTTTCTGTCCTTCACTTCCTCTTCTAGCACCACATTGTCTCAGACTTCTCAATTGTGTGTCTCACATTTACCTCCGCACAACATTTACCTCAGTGTCGAATTCACTCGCAAGGATCGGTAAAGACTAATAGCCGTTCTAGCATTTTCCTTCCTCACAGGCTCCACTCCTCTCGACCTGTTCAAATTCTATGTGGAGGATCTGAAGGCACGTTTCCACGATGAGAAGAAAATTGTCAAAGACATATTAAAAGTAAGGAAAATAAGGATTACTTTTTGATATCAGAGCTGGGACTTCCAGCTTTCTAGACTGTGAATGCTTTCTTTCCCACACTCAGGGTTTGTTCTCCTGCACACAAGTACTGCATTTCCTGACCAGTGTCCCTCAGCCATACCAAAGTGCTCTGTCTTCTTGCACCTTCTGCTTCTTTCATACCCTCGACTCTCCCCTCCCCTGCAACTAACCGCTCCTCTTGCTCCAACTGCATCATTCATAACATCTGACTGCCCTCTCTCCCTGCAATCCCTCCCCTGCATCCAACTGCTTCCTTGCCTACTCTGGGTTATGCCCGTACTCCCAACAGCACTATAGCTCTCAATGTACTTTTTCCTGCTGAATCTCTCATTCTTCATATAAGTGCTCTTCAGTCTGTATCATTGAGCAATTAGTCTGTTTTGAAAGAGGAGTGTGTCATCGAACAATAACACACTCTGCATCAGATTTGACTTATTTTGTTTGACAGTATTCACTGCATCATCTTTTAGCACCAGCAAAGTCAAGGCCTGGTAGGGCATTTAATCAGTACTGTTGAAAGGAGACAAAAATATCTGTCCCTGACCTCCAATGTTAAAAAAACAGTGGTACGCTATGAATATTAAAAAGATACTAAAGTAGGGGATACGAGGACACTCAACGAGAGGAGGATTCCAGGCGCTTCTGATCTAAGCATGCCATCATCGGAAGAATCAAGCTGAGGTATCACATAAAACTATGAAGTAACTTTTGATCAAACACATATGTGATAATATTTGCTTGTCCATGGTCGGGCGAGTTAGCCTAGTTCAAATTAGGTTTGGGCGTGGTGGCTTTTTCTGGGCAAGACTTTTCTTTAAAACGTTTTGATTCTTAATTACGAGCAGGAATTGCAAGCTTTTCCTGGACAACGGCCCAAAGTTTCTCCTTTCTACAACTGCAGTCTTAAAGATATCTCACCTTCTGCCTCAGGCACCACCTTATTTCTACAACCACAGCTCCTATTCCTAATCCCTATCCTCCCAAAGATAACACATCCTCCCCAAGCTATATCCTCTCATAGTTCATCTTCAGCACAATGAAATCTTCGACTACTACACTCCTTTACCTTCTTCGGCATCTAATACACACTTCTCCTGTTCTCATGTGTCACACCTGTACCTTTCTGCTTCTGATAATACCTTCTGCCCACAGCTGTTGCACCACTCATACTCCTCTTCTGGCACACATACCACCTTCTTCTGCTTCCGACTGTCCCTTTAATCACTTTGCCATAAGTATCCGCCTATTTTGATAGCCTGATTGAAGCCACCTCTGAAAGCATCTCTCTTCATCTTTACCTTTGTAGGACCGCAACTTCGCTATAGAGGTGAACACAACTTTTGAGGATTTTGCACATATCATCAGTTTTGACAAGCGGGCAGCAACGCTGGATGCCGGGAATATAAAACTCACCTTTAACAGTGTAAGCTCAGCTGGAAGAGGCCGCATGGAAGTAGAAGCAAACTGAAGATGGAGCAAAAACAGGGGGGCAAAGAAGGGAGGACAGGGGTGCCAATAATACTTGTAGTTTGGGGGGTGAGGAAGGAGCTACAGCTGGGGCTGTGACACTTCCAGAATGGAGCACACCACTCCACGAGAGTGCAGTGGAAGGAAGAGAATGCGTATCTGTCATGTGGCTGAGATGTGTGGTATTTTGTTATCAGGCATGAGAATAATATGCCTGGTAGCACATTGAAAGAAAAAGGAGTGAGGGATATGTTGCTGAAGCATTAAATGTTATTGTATTGGTGGCTTTAAAGTGTGCAATTGAAGGGCAACCTATGAAGGAAGCGTATTGGTGTCCATGAAGGAAGTGTACTGGTGTTGTGCGTTTGTAGTCAAGACTGCTCAGACAGCATACACAAGTGGTTCAGAGAAAAGTGTGAAAATTAACATGGTCATGTATATCGAGCCCTACCATCTCCACACTGGTCTGTACCACACAGTTTAACCACTTTCAGTATGGGTCTACAGAAATGCCCATTCCATGCCTAGGTTAGGGAAAAAAGGCAGAAGGAGAGGATAAAAGCGGTTTGACGTGTTTGAATAATGGGATACTGCCTAGACACAGAGGCAGGTGTTTTATCAGATATGTCAAAGACTCGGCCAAGGTGCACTGGACTTCAAAAGACAGACAATCGGGGAGTTATAACCCAGGCTGTCACTTGCCACAGACATTGTCAAGTGCTGGAGAGGGTTTAAATTCTGACATACTACAGGGGTGGATGAGGAGCAAAGTGAGCCCAAGTGTTGTAGAGTATTGTACAACCAAGACACTACTTGGTTGAATGAGGGGTTAGGTGACCACTGAGAAAGCAGAAAGTTGTAATACTGTACAGCACATGACCACTGCAGGTTTCTAGGCGGTAAGACCATTGAGATCAGAGAGTTTAAGAAGGAGCCACAGCATGGTAAAAAGGTGACAAGAGAAGGTCTGAAAGCGTAGAGGGTATTTTTATGGAAGAAGACAGCCATAGGGAGCTTCACAATTTGGCCGACCATGCTACCAGTCCTATTCTTATTGAATTTTAGGAAGACAAATAATTTAGTGACAACTGATTATAAGAGTCTAAGTGGGGGGTCATATCTGTTTTTTACAGTGGTTCCTCACACTAGAGACAGCTTGGCCATGGAAGACTCTATAAACAATACAAAGTGTCTTTAATTGGATATGTTGTTTTTTAGGTAGCCAATATCTGCGAAAGACTAAAGGTCCGGCCCTAGAAAATCTGGAGGCTCCCAGAATCAAGCTAGCATTGTCATTTTGGATGATTAGAAGTTTATGGAGTAAGTAGTCCAGGAACCCTAAGTAAATGGGAGTAGCATATTCTAAAGAGGAACTGATGAAAGCAAAGACTGCCCGTCTTTACCATCGGTAGTCACAAATGCGAGAACTTTTCTAAGTATTCTGATGTGGAAAGTACAGGCAGAGCCAACAGCTGCGATTTGACTGCCCATAGAGAGATTATTTATTTTATTTATTTTAAGGGTTTTGTATAGCGCGAACAAGACCCTTGCGGGTATCAGAGCGCTTCACAAGTGAGGTAGTTAGACAAGCAAAGCATAGTACAAAAGAAACATAGAAATTTGAGATAAACACATATGTTACAGCTGGAATGTTCCAGGAATCCGAGATAATGTTCATGTGAATTTCATCATGAGTAAGGATTTTACTTCTTTTTTGAAGGATGCAAATGATGGGTTGCGTCTGTTTTCTGCGGGTAGTGCATTCCAAATCCATGGAGCAATTCCAGAGAAAGCGCGACTATATGTTTTCTTCTTAGCAAATCTTTGAGGCTTCAGAAGGTTGTTGGCGCTCCTAGAGGATCTGTTCCCACACGGGAGCTCGAGTTTCTGGGTCAGGTAACTCGGGTGTTGTGGTCTAGACTAGAGCCTTGTGTGTCATGCAGGCGATATTCAGTTGGATTCTTGCTTCGAAGGGTAGCCAGTTGAGCGTTTTGAAGTATGGGGAGATGTGGCAATGTCTTTTGGAACCCGCGATAAATCTGGCCGCTGAGTTAAGTGATGCTCTAAGCGGAGCAGTTGACGATCTAGGTGAGTCCAGTAAGTGTTGCACTACCATAATCTTGTCTAGGAAGTACAAGTGCTTGGACTGCCAGTTTGAAGTCAATTGCTGGGAGGAAATGTTTTAATTTTCTCAGGGTGTGCATCTGAAAGTTTGCTCCTTTTGCTGCAGCACTGATATGTTTTTGCATGTTTAGGTTGCTGTCCAGAGTTACTCCCAGTGATTTTGCTGAGTCGATTAAAAGAGGTTGCCAGTTAAGCGCTGAAAGTTGTTTAAGCCATTCTTGAATGATGTCTATTTAGTTAGGGGGGCGATTAGTAGAAATTCGGTTTTGAGGGAATTTAGTTTGAGGTGGTTATCAGTCAACCAAGATTGAGTTTTTTGTAGAGTTGAGTTGAGAGCCTTGATGTCGCCCGGTGAGTTTGTCTTTAAATAAAGTTGTGTGTCGTTAGCGTACATGTGAAAGTGGATATTAGATGAATTGAGGATTTCGGTAAGAGGTTCAATGAATAAGTTGAACAGTGTAGGTGAAAGGGAGGAGCCCCGCGGGACTCCTAATGTGACTGGGACGGTCTTGGACAGGGATTGATTGACCTTGAACCTTTGGGATCTATTGCTGATGAAGGATGTAAACCAGTTTAGAACTGATCCTGATAACCCCATTCTGTGTTGGAGGAGGTCAAGGAGATTTTCATGTTTGACGGTGTCGAAAGCTGACAGTAAGTCGAGTAGGATAAGGAGGCAGGCTTCGTTCTGGTCTAGTATTTTTAAAGCATAATCTACAATGTGGGTCATGCTGACTCCATACTATGCCCTGCACGGAATCCAGATTGAAATTTATTGAGCAGGTGGAAGTTGGTGATGTGGTTGTCTAGCTGGCTGAGAGCACATTTTTCAAGTAGTTCAGCCAGAGTTGGGATGTTGGAAATTGGTCTGTAGTTATTCAAGTCTTTGGGATCTGCCGCCGTTTTTTTCAGGATGGGGGAAACTTGTCCCGATTTGAGAATATCCGGAATAACCCCTTGGACTAAGGAAGCATTGATGATCTTTATCCAAAGTGGTACTAGCATTGGTATGAGATCTTTGAGGTAGTTAGCAGGGAGGGGGTCAGAGAAGTGTTTGGAGGGGTTCAAGGACGTTAGCGCTTTTAGGATTGTTTCTTAGCTGTAAGTTGTAAAGGGGGCCCAGGAGGCATTGTTTTTGAGGGCGAGCTTGGTTGTGCAGGTGCGTGGGGTTATTGGGGTGGTCTTCTGCGTGTCGATCTGAGTTAATGAGGCCTTAAGTAGATCTGTTTTCAGGAGTTCCGTCTTTCTCATGAAGAAGGAAGAGAATTCTTCGCAGCTGGGAGGGGAGCATTAACCATCTTGGGGTGGGTGAGCTGCGCCATGAGATTGACTTTTAACTAGTTCAAAGAGCTTCTTGGGTCGGTTTTTGGCTTGATCTAGCTTATTCTTGAAAAAGTTTGCTTTTGAGGTCTGATCTTTCTATAGTACGAGTTTCTGGAGGATCTGAGCAGTTTAAGGTGGTTCCCTCCATCTCCGTTTAACTAATCTTAAGGCTCGTCTCTCCTGGTTGAGTCTACCGTCATACCAAGGTTTAGAGTGTTTTGTAGAAAGCCTCTTCAGTTGTAGAGGCGCGGTAGTATCTAGGATCGTGGTCATGTGGTCAGGCATTGTAGTGATTTTGCTGAACGGGTTAGGGACCCATCTCAACCAGCCAGTGGGCATTTTCCATTCACAATCAATATTTCTGTTTTCTCTGTGTTCAGTTTGAGTGAATTCTACCCATTCAATTCCCAAAAATTTCATAGTTTGCTAGAATGCTAGGTTTGTGATGGGATTTCTGTCAAGACATGCCAGCACCCATTTGTCATCAGCATATATATATATATATATATATATATATATATATATATATATATATATATATATATACCTCTATTTACTAGGTATGAAGGTTAAGTTATCCATGATAGTGAGGACAACTAATTCAGTAATAAGGGGCTCATTACGATCGCGGACAAACTTGCGTCCGTCCACGAGCCCTGAGTAGGAGGGAACGTCCGCATGGGCTGCGGAATTCCCTCCTGTGCAATTAGGATGTGACCGCCACCCTGGCGGTCACATCCTCTATTTGTAACATTGCGGAGGGTGCGGCTTCAAGCTGCACCCGCCGCAATGTAACAAATGCATACATTGCATTTTTATGCAGAAAGCGGCAGGCACCGCGCGGTGCCTGCCGATTTCTGCATACAAATGCAGGGGGGTACCATGAGTACCCCCCATGTGCACCCCCCACCCCCGCTTCACCCAGGGGGCCCGCTACGGGCCCCCGAGGTGAAGATCCACATGTTTTTCCTCTTCGGAGAAGCCGCCGCGGAAAAGCATCTTTTCACAGCCATCCTAATATGTCTGGCGGTGTCTGAGAGACACCGCCACCATATTAGAGCTTTTCCGCCGCGGCTGTAAGCCGACCGCTGCAGAAAAGCGGCGGACTGAAACCAAAACCCACCAGCCATCCTAATGTGGCGATGGGTCTTTGGTGGGTCCGCAGGGGTTTTCCTGCATCCTCCGGGCGGGCGGTGGCTTCCGCCGGCCCGGAGGATGCGGGAAAACCACGATCGTAATGAGCCCCTAAGTGCTGAACAAATGCCAGCTTGTGAATTGCCTACAAAATTAGTGTATTAAAGATGGCTTCAACGGTTATTTCCAATGCAGTTTTGCAGGATTTCTGCTCCTGCTAGTACTAACATTGGGTGAAGTTCTTTCAGAATAAAGTGATCCAAGCCCTGTTTATTGTGATGACTGCAGCTCATTTAAATGACAGTCATAATCCATATTAAAATGAGGAATTTAGGAGGGCAGATTGTATTGTTTATTTGTTTGAGAATTTGAACTGGGCAAGTATACAGAGGGGAGCCTGATTCTACATTTAAAATGACTAAAGAACGATCATGCTAGAACTGGAACCTTTGTAAGGATCGTGTCATTGGTTTGATGACTAAAGGAAGCTGACCTTGTTCATCCTCCTCTCTTAAGAGAGACATTTTATTTGCAAAGTAGTTTTTTTAATGATTGCCAAGTGCCTCCGAATCTCTTGCGACGTTCGGAACATGTAAAACAATTCATGTACTTTGTAGAAAATTGCTTTTGTGGTGGTGATTTTGAATTAATAGTTTGTTTAGCACTGAAAATGCGGTGCTTAAAAATTGTCATTTATCTTTTACATTCTAGACTGGCTTCTATGTTCTCCACTTTCATTATGTTGCAGTTTTATTTTGCCCTCTCTAAATTCCTAGGAGTACCATGAAATGGGTTTTTATGATAAATTATGACTTTAGAGATTGGGGTTGTATGTATGTGGGCTACAGACTTTGCAAAGGCCTTGGTTTGCACATCAACACACCTAACTAGAGTATAATAGTTATCTAAGATTTTAATAAATTCCTCTCTATTGTCTGTATTCCATTGGTGGATAAGCGATTGATTGAGAGAGAAAGTCCAAATGTAATGATGGAATAATCCAATCATAAATGAGTACAAATCTGAAGATTATTTATGTCCGTGTTAGCAGTCCAAATCTGCTCTAGAATGTCATTTCTTAACATGGGTTGGTTTGTGGCTATTTTGAGACATATTTAGCAAGACAAATAAATATTTAGCCATAAGGGTAGCCAGTAGTTGTAATCATCAACAATCATTCATTTGGTAAGTATGCAAACTTGAGTTCTACAGCGCATGAGTACGTAAATAAGTAAAAACTGACCTGAGACAGGACTGTTGTAGCGAGGGAAGAGAGTTGGTTTTATATCAGTGTTTCTTATGGACAGCAAACTATCTGGGGGTATTTTGCCCTTGGGTCTTTGCACAGATTTTGGGTCCTGAGAGATATAAGAGATAAGACCAGTATAGTGGTTGCCACCTGGTGCTGGCTGCTTGTAGCTGGCCACTGACTAACAAGCCCTTAGCACACCACCGGCACACCCACTGCACGCTTCTGATTAAATAATGGAGGATGATTTCGCACAGTAGTGGAGCTGTAGTTCCAGAGCAGGACCACTGACTACCCTTTGAAGAAAAGCACCACCTAAGATGGCAACCACATTTGCAAACACCTAGAAATTTGATCATTATTAAAAACTCTGAACTATCTAGGATGCAGATGATGCCTTGCATGGTATTCAGCTGAAACACAGTAAGTAATGTCCCCGCAAAAGTCAACTTCCCCACATAAAAGAAAATCAAGATGTTTCTAGTAGAGCAATCGTTAAAAACTATGAAAACTATTTAAAAATGAGGATTTAAAAAAGTTCAAGTCTGAAATGGGAAGGAAAGAAAAGGAAAAATGGCTTGCACTTGTTCATGGCACAGAGACTCAGCAGCACTGATTAGATAATGGAGGGGGATCACTCCTGTGCTTGGACCTGTAGCTCCCAAGCAAGCCCGCTGAACCTTAGAAGAAAGAACCTCCTACGATGGCTGCCCTTTTGGCAAACACCTGGAAACTCACTCAATATTAAAAACTCTGTGCACTATCTAGAACACCCTTACAGGTCCTTCCATAATAGTCGCTTAAAACAATGTAAATAATGGCCCGCAATAGTCAACATCCCTACATTAAAGCACACGTTACTTACCTTCTATCTGTAAGAAACAGTAGTTAGTGTTAGATTCCCTACCTTAGAATATCCCCATGCATCAGACTGGATCAGGAAAGTTTTGCGTAGCAGTACCCCTGCACTTCGGTAGGCGTTGTCTGCAGCTCCGCTTCCGTCGTCGGCGTCGTGGTCACCGGGATGACATCGTCGGAGTAATTTGACGCCGCCCTCGCGCACTGACGTCCGTTCTTGTACATAGCTTTCCACGCCAGGAACGCAGAGCCATGCCAGAGTCTGACACTGGTGCCATAAAACTAGGGCCCTCAAAGGGAAACACCTTAACCCTAGATATCGGTCCGCAGAACCGGGAGGATGGGTGGGGCGGTAAGGAATCTAACACTAACTACTGTTTCTTACAGATATATCGTTACCGAAGGTAAGTAACTTGTGCATCTGAAAGAAACAGGTTAGTGTTAGATTCCTTACCTTAGAATAGATACCCCAGCAATACCAACCCGGTGGTGGGTCTGCGGACCAAGATCACACCAGAAAGCCCTGGAGAACGGAACGGCCGAAAAAGCCATCTCTCCGGACTTGGCTGTCCAGGCAGTAGTGTCTAGCAAACGTGTGCAGCGAGGCCCACGTAGCTGCCTGACAGATGTCCTGCAAGGGGACTCCCCGACCCAGGGCAGTAGTAGCCGCTGTGGCCCGAGTGGAATGGGCCCTCAGCCCAACAGGGGGCTCCTTTTTAGCCAAGGAGTAACAGATCTTGATGCACAACACGACCCACCGAGAGATGGTCCATTTTTGCACCGCCCGTCCCTTTTCGCGCCCACGTAACCAACAAAGAGCTGGTCGTCCACCCGGAACTGGCGTGTGCGATCAAGGTAGAAGGGGAGCGCACGTTTTGGGTCCAGGCGGTGGAGCCTCTCTTCCTCCTTGGAAGGATGCGGAGGTGGAAAGAAGGTGGGCAAGGTAATGGACTGCCTGATGGGAAAGGCTGTAACCACCTTGGGCAGGAAAGAAGGACGTGTTTTCAACACAACTTTTTCCAGATGGACGGAAAGGAAAGGAGGCTTAGAAGAAAGAGCCTGGAGTTCACTCACTCTCCTGGCAGAGGTGATGGCTACCAGGAATGCAGTTTTAAGAGTAAGAAGACGAAGATGGCAATAATGAAGTGGCTCGAAAGGAGCGCACATCAGAAATGTAAGAACAAGGTTCAAGTCCCACTGCGGCATCACAAAAGGAAAAGGAGGGAACATGTGCGTGATGCCCTTCAAGAATCTATTAACAACAGGGGACTTGAAAAGAGAAGGCTGATCAGGAAGCCGCAAGAAGGCAGAAATGGCATTGAGGTAGCCCTTAAGAGTGCCCAGAGCAGGGCCCTGCTGGGCCAGAGAAAGAAGGTAGAGGAGAACCTCTGAAAGGGGGCAGAGAGAGGATCCACAGCCTTTGCTGTGCACCATGCCACAAATGTGTTCCACCTGCAGGCATATACCGATTTTGTGGAGGGACGCCTGACTGCCAGAATCACATCACATACTTCAGGAGGCAAGTCAAATGGCCTCAACTGCCACCGCTCAATCTCCACGCATGGAGTGGAGGCTGGACAGGTTCGAGTGGAGGACCGTCCCCTGCTGCTGCGTCAGGTCCTCCTGAAGAGACAGACGAATCGGAGGATCGACTGACATGCGGAGTAGCTCGGGATACCAGTATCTTCGTGCCCAGTCCGGAGCCACAAGGATGACTTGGACCCGGTCGCGCCTGATCTTCTTCAGCACTCTTGGCAGAAGTGGTATAGGCGGAAAGGCGTACAACAGACCTCAGCTCCACTCGTGACGAAAAGCGTCTCCGTTCGAGTGCTGCCTTGGAAATTCCATCGCGCAGAACTGATGACATTGCGCGTTCTCTTCGGTGGCGAATAGACCTAACCAAGGCTCTCCCCACTGCCGAAAGAGGCCTTGCGCCACGTCAGAGTTCAGACGCCATTCGTGATCCATCCTGCACCGGCGGCTGAGTTCATCTGCCCTGGCGTTCAGGGAACCTGCCAGGTGTTGAACCACCAAGGGGACGCCCTGGTGTTCCATCCATGTCCAGAGGCGCAGAGCCTCCTGACTAAGGGTCCACGACCCCACCCCGCCCTGTTTGTTGCAGTACCACATGGTGGTGTTGTTGTCCGTGAACACCTGCACTACACTTCCCCAGACAGAGGGAAGGAATGCTTTCAGTGCAAGTCGGATCGCCCGCAGCTCCAGAAGGTTGATGTGGAGCCGGGACTCTGCCGGAGAACAGAGGCCTCTGATCTCCCTCTCGTCCATGTGGCCCCCCATCCCAGGAGGGACGCATCTGTCACCACTACGTGCTCCGGTTGGGGAAGGGAGAGAGATCTGCCGCTGACCCAATTGCAGTTTGTGAGCCACCACTGCAACTGTTTCGCAGTGCCCTCCGAGATCCGGACGTGGGTGGACAGGTTGCCCTGATGCTGTGCCCACTGAAACTTCAGGTCCCACTGCAGAGCCCGCATCCGCCACCGGGCGTGATGCACCAGAAGGATGCAGGAGGCCATCAGCCCCAGGAGCCGCAGCGTCAACCTGACCGAGACTCGGGATAAAGTCTGAAAGACCGGAATCCGAGCCTGAATACCCCGAACCCGCTGTTCGGGAGGATAAACCCGAAACTGCGCAGAGTCTAGAAACGCTCCAATGAACAGGAGCTTCTGAGAGGACACAGGTGTGACTTCGGCACGTTGATGGAGAACCCCAGCTGGTGCAGAAGGTCGGCCGTATTCTGGAGGTAGGAGACGACTGTTTGGGGCGAGCCCGCCTTCAACAACCAATCGTCGAGATAGGGGAAGACTGAAACCCCTAATCTGCGCAGATGAGCTGCCACTACCGCCATCACTTTCGAGAACACCCGTGGGGCGCTGGTAACGCTGAAGGGGAGCACAGTAAACTATAAGTGCTTGTGGCCTACTGTGAACCGCAGGTATCCCCGTTGGGCCGGCAGGACGGGGATGTGGAAATACGCGTCCTGCAAGTCCAACGCTACCAGCTACCATCCAGTCTTCTGGGTCCAGGGCAGCTAGGACCTTAGCCAAAGTCAGCATCTTAAACTTCTCCTTCCGGAGGAAGCCGTTGACGCTCCTTAGATCCAAGATAGGGCCTTGGGTACCAGAAAGTAGTGGGAATAGCAACCACGTCCTACTTCGGGCCCAGGAACGTGCTTGACGGCCCCCTTGGCCAAGAGGGCCGCAAATTCCTCCTGCAGAAGTCACAAGTGATGCCGCGACATGCGATGGTACTGCGGTGGAATGGCTGGAAGGGTCGCCTCGAAGGGGAGGGAGTAGCCCCTTTGGACGATTTGCAGCACCCACCTGTCCGATGTGATGGAGCGCCAGTGAAGGAGGTGATGGCGAACCCTGCCCCCCACTGGCGTCGAATGGGCCTGAAAACTCGAGCTAGGGGGATTTTGAGGCAGCTGCTGCAGGGGCGGGTGTGGACTGGCCCTGCCTGTGTCCCCCGGCACCGCCACGGCGGTTACCACGTCCGTGACCGCGGCCTGTGGCTAGCGGGACGTGAGGGGCCACGAAAAGGACGAAAGGCAGAAGTCTTCTGGCGTTGGCCAAGGCCCAAGGACTTGGCGGTAGCCCTGGAGTCCTTAAAACGTTCCAGTGCGCTGTCCACCGTATCGCCAAAAAGTCGACAGCTATCAAAGGGCATGTCCATAAGGGATGCTTGGACATCGCCCGAAAAGTTGGCGGACCTCAGCCACGCGTGGCGGTGAACCGCCACCGTCGTTGTCATCGCCCTGCCTTGCGAGTCCGTGGTATCCAGTCCACACCGAATGGAATATCGTGCTGCGTCCCTTCCCTCCGCGAGGGCCTGGGTTAGCTTTGCCTTGACCTCCGCTGGGCATTGCGGCAGCACTTCCGCAACCGTATCCCACAAAGAGTGGGAGTAACGGCCCAAAAGGCAGCCGGTGTTGACAGACCGCAACCCCAAGCTCAGTGAGGAGAACAGGTTCTTACCGAACTGGTCGTACCTTTTGGATTCCCGATCCAGAGGGGCAGTCGGAAATGCGGCCTGGGAAGTTGAGGCCTGGATCACCAGGCTGTCAGGGGTGGGGTGAACGGACAGGAAACTGGGGTTGCCCGGAGCGGTGGCGTCAGGTCACGTTCCGATCCGCAGGGAGGCCTGTGGAGGGCTTGGACCAGGTGCCCAACAGAACGTCAGTGAGGGCCTCGTTGAACGGCAGGAGAGGCTCTGAGGAGCTTACCTGCGGTTTGAGTACCTCATTGAGGAGGTTAGTCCTCACAGCCGCGACTGGGAGCTCAAGAACTAAGGTCTTGGCTGCCCGAGTCAACACCGCGCTGTATGCAGCCCCCTCCTCCGTGCCCACGGCAGATCGGGAGACAAAACCAGTGTCGGGCGAAGTGTCCAGACCACTGGCTTCCCCAAGTATGTCCGTCCAGTCCTAACTCAACTGGCATTGCAGTGCCAGAGGGTCCTCAGACCCCTCCCAATCCCCCTTGTCCTCATTCTCCTGAAAGTCAGAAAGAAAGGATGGCGCCGGATCGCCAGTGAAAGGCTCACGGGCGACGCCGGTCCGATGCCAGATCCGGTCCGGGATGGGGATCGGGGATGGGGCGACACCCTTGGTGACGACGCCGGCGGAGGGGTCGTAAGGTCGACCGGCGTCGACACGGATCCAGGCCTGGATCCTGAAGAGTCCTGCGGCGTCGGGACCGAAGTCGCCAACGGTGCCGGGGCCGAAGCACCCGACGGCGCCGGGGCAGCGCGACCTCATGGCCGTGAGGAAGGTGCTGATCTCCTCCGGCGTGCGTTCAGCCCAGGGACCAGCGGGTGTGGAGCTGGACGCAGCGCTTGCGGCTCTGGCGGAGCCGCGAGGGCGGTGTCGCCCAAACCCCCGGCCGTGTCGTGCGAGCGTCGGGGGGAGTCAGAAGAGCGATGTTGCTTCTTCGACTTTTTGTGCCTCGACTTACCTGAGGACTTTGAACCCGACGAGTGGTGTCAATTCGCCGAGCTGTGATGACTGTGGCCCCGCGACCGGTCCCTCAACCTCCTCCTGGACTAGGACCTCGAGCGGCGCGGGGCTGACTGCCGGATCTCGAGACGATTACGGGACCGCTCCCGCCTAGCTTTCGACGTCAGGGCCCGGCAGTCGGGGCACGATTTGTCATCATGGTCGGCCCAGAGGCAATAAAGGCACCGACGGTGGGGGTCGGTACCCGACATTAGTCGTTTACAGTCGTCACAGGGCTTGAACCTGGGCATCCCTACCGGCACCGGAGTCGATAACAACTCGAGAAGATCCAAAGCAGATCGAAAAAAGTTAGTCAAGAAGTGGCTAAAGAGTACTGATCTTCCTGGATCTGCGCTTGCTGGAGCAGAAAAAAGAACGAACGTCAGCGCACGAGGGCGGCGTCTAAGTACTCCGACGACGTCTTTCCAGCGACCACAACGCCGACGATGGACGCGGAGCCGCAGAGGACGCCTACTGACGCGCAGGGTTACTGCTACCCAAAACTTTCTGGATTCAGTCTGACGCCTGGGGATATTCTAAGCTAAGGAATCTAACACTAACCTGTTTCTTTCAGATTTCAAATATTACTAAAAGCAATCCTGCCAAATATACTATCCGTCATCAAGTAATTTCTTGGGTATTTACATGATCTTGCCATGTACTACCCACATTTTCGATAAATTGCATTTGTTACATTTCTCACACTATTTCCTAAAATTGGGGATTTAGAAGAACACTCAAATTATATAAAGTGTCTTGCAACTGAAATCAACTGGTGAATTAAGCTAGATTCCCCTGCTGCCTCTCCAGGTCTTCCATAGCCTTGGTTTTCCCCATTATCATCAAGAATATGGATTTGACTAATTAATGGCATGTATGCTCCGCTCTTTTACTGATCTTTTGGTCGAAAAAAGAAGCAAGAGTGGGACATCTAACCAACACAAGTCCAATCACTTTCTTCTTTGCATTTTATGTACATCTTGCCATGTGTCTAGTGTGGCCGATATTGGATAAAATATTAGGATCAGGACAACCTAGTTGCTTTCGGTGTACACAAAGTTGTATTTTTGAGATACTATAGGGTTTGATAAGGGGCACATATGCCAGTGGCATCAGAGAAGTGCAGTATCGAGATACTACTACAAGGTTGGTTGAGGCACCTAGTGCCATTTGGAGGAGAAAAGTGTTGTAATACTGATACAATACAGGGTTGGATGAGTAGGCACAGTATTGTATTGTAATTGTATTTATATAGCACTTACTACCCCTGATGAGGCGTCAAAGCGCTTTTTCGGTGAATAGCATGCTACTCCAGAACCCATAAAAGATTAGTGGTGAATTAGTATAGTGAAATATGGAAGTAATTTGAGCGGTACAGGGTTATCAACATGAATTGAAAAGAGCATACAAGATCAGGGAGCTCATGGTTTATTGGGGAGAGCACAGAGAACTGTGATTACACAGTGCAAAGAAGTACAGTGATCAATGGCCCAGCAGTGTTTTAATGCTTAGAATTTGCACTATGGGCTGAGGGGAATACGGACTGCTGGAGGACTGGAGAGTTGTATTACTGAAATGATACAGTGACTGGGGCCAAACTGCTGACTAGAAGAGCTCCAAGAGTTGTGATGCTAAGGCCATCATTTAAAGGGCCAGGTGACCATGGAGGGCAGAGGCCTGCAATGCTGACATGCTGACTATAAGCATTATAGCTGGAGGATGGTGCTGTGCAAAGAGCAGGTATTAACAGCTCGTTATCATTTCTTAGTTGCTGGAGAAAGCTGAAGCCCGAGAGCGAGAACGTGAAAAGGATGAGGCCCGCAAGCTTCGGAGGAGAGAGGCTGCATTCAAGACCATGCTGAAGCAGGCGGTGCCGTCCCTGGAACCCAAATCCAACTGGGAGGATGTGAGAGCTCTTACTATTCTTAAACATCTAACCCCTGCTCCCAGCTATATTCCCTGTCCTTGCACCCAGACCCTAACTAAGAGCACACATCCCAGCATTACGTACTCCATTGCACTCTGACCCCAACTGAAAGAGTCTAACAGCTCTGCCTTCACTACTAGTCCCCTACAGCACCAGTCTCCTACCCTCACCAGGCAATGCCCCTGTCTCTTGCACTAGTGTCAACTTGCAACCAGACCTAGCACCATCCAAACTGGTGGTCTTCTCCAGGGCCGCTCTGTAAGGTGTCTTCACAAAACAACATTGCACAAGGTGAAGGAAGTGGCCCAATTAGGGTCACCCGGGTTACTCACGACCACCTCTCAGCCTTCCATATCAAATGAAGAGTCGGTCAGACAGTAGAGAATACAAACCAATGATAGTTTAGTCAAAGTACACTCAGAGCGGAGCCCTGTCTGCTCAGTTGCTAGGAGTGCTGCAGAGGGACTGACATCAGCAAGCACGATACATTATGTACATTTTGAAACCAATGTAAGCACGCCCACTGTGGAATTTTCAAAAGAGAGATGCAGCTGGACATTAAATTACAAAGGAGTAAGTTTTGTTTCTGGGGCCGGGCACACACTATCTACCAGTCAAGGTCATTCTGCCCGTGCCCACCACTAGACAAGTGGGAGAAGGCCTATATCTAAAAGGAAAGATATGCGCTAATAAGAACAGTGCATTCATTAGTGTAGCAAAACTCAGCTCTGAAGAAACATAACTTAGAGAAGGCCGTTTCTCAGAAGTGGCAAAGGATTGATTTTGATCATAATACAAAATGGCACCTGTACACAAAACGGCGCCGCAAATGCTAACTTACGTTAAACAATGCGAAAGCATGATATTTATTCCAACAAAGGTCAAGGCCCTGAAACTACCCTGTTAGCTATGTGCTCTTAGTTGTATATCCTGTAAAACACTTTTATTTGGCACAGGACCTGAACTGAACTTCTGGGTTAGGTCATTTGCTGACATCTGATGTTTTACCATCAAGCTATTTCACTATTCCACTATCTTGAGAATGCTCTTCACTTAAATTAGCCAAGGGCTAGTAAATGGTTAAAGTGTAAAATACCACATTTGTTTGGAAGCTCTTCACACTGATAACTTTTTACATGCCTATGAAAATATTTTTCCACCTACACTGTGAGGGTTCTTGCAGCTGTGTGAACAAACAGCAAACAATATTATACACCCTGAAATATGATTTCCCCAGTACCAATCCTCCGTTATTACAGCGTAGCTCACACGGAAGATCAAGTCACTGGCATAAGTACCATTTACCTTTTTACCACCTAGAAGTTCTGCTCATGCTCATCAGTGTAAATCCACTCTCTAAAACCAACCAACACCTCTGCTAAATTACCACAGATGACAGTAGAGTTTGCACCCGCCTTTAAAACCAATCCATTGCTAAATCAATCACTTCTCTTTTGATGTGGACCAGCAAAAGCTGAATTCATGCTCTATAGAACAGTAAAATAAATTCTAAAGACATACTTCTGGCATCTCAACCCCAAATCAGTAATGACCAGGTTAGGACATGTTCTGCCCCCAGTGGTGAAAGGCAGTTTCCCCTCTTTTTGTACTGACCACATTGTTATCTACCTTCCAGTTCAGACCAAGTTCTAATAGCTTCTGTTCCCCCAGGTGCGAGAACGCTTCATCAAAGATCCATCCTTCGACCAGATCACGGTAGAGTCTGAAAGGATTCGTCTCTATAAAGAATTTCTACACGGACTAGAGGTGAGGAGAGATAAGTGGCACTATTGTTGTTGGGATATCCCTGTCTGTCTTGTAGATCCTCTTACATGGGTTCCATCTCCCAAGCAGAATGTTCTTGGGAAGCCTCCAAGCGTCTCACACTGAAGGCCTTGTGGGCCTGCACCTGGTGGGAACTTCCATTTGTTAAGCCATTACAATGACGTTTAGAGCATAGACCCGAGGGTTGCTGATGTTACCTCAGATTAACAGGTGTCTTGGAAAGATGTGCTAGGTTTCAACCTTTGCTCTCATAGTTAGATAGCTTTCCACAGTTTCTGACATCTGCAACATTTCCCAGCTTCTCATTTATGTTTCCCAAATTATACAATCTGGGGCCACTCACGTTTTTAATGTGTTTTCTTTTAATTCATTTGAAAACGTTGTTTTTAAGACTCAATGTGCAAACTTGCGCATTTCATAAACAGTACTCAAAATCTCTAATATCGCCTGCATCAGAACAATTACTGTATTGTTTTGTAAAGAATATTCACCATGACCTCATATCAATTTATTCATCTAATTCTTTACCTCATCCCAATGTATTCAGCTAATACTTTCAAGAATTAGCTAGATAAAACAAAATGAGATTAAAAAAATTAATTCATGAGGCAATGTTGAGTTTTCTTGTTATTTGTAGTGAAAACAAATATTTTTGGGAGAATAGCAAGGCTTCAGTCCCATAAAAAAACAAAAAACTGTACACCCTGGATGTAAATGAGCATCTAGATTCAGATATCAGTGAGATTGTCACATTTTCCTATGGGCGAAGATTAATCCAAAAAAGTTCATGCAAAAACATCTTTGCTGGATAGTGCTCTTACCAAAACTTGGATTTTTACTGAGCCTTTATACTACAGACCAACTAATAGTTGATGTTTTCTCATACTATTTTTTATAGTTGTAACACATTATTTGTAAAATTCAGGATGATAGTGTAGGAGAGTAGGGTCTGCAATCCTATGATCACCCAGATTTTTTGCTTTTGTTTCACTGGTTTACGACTTTCTCTGGCTGTGGGCCTGCCAATCAGACCCACAGCCTGGCTGTTCTCTTTCTAAATTACGATATGTACCCTAGGTGCATTTACCAATTGGTACTGGGCCACCTTATCAGACCCTGTAACTCAGGGCATAGGTGTACCCAGGGCCGCCAGGGGCTGCAGCATGTATTATGCCACCCCTGGCTGGCCTCCTAAATTTGACACAACTGGCTGCATGACAGCTGGGGCGAAGTCGTGTAATCACCCTTTGCTTTGGATATAGTAGCCTATATCTAACCATACAATGGACACCCGAGTTCCTATCAGTCACTCCTATGGCAGGCCTTGACAATCCTGAAGGCAGAGTGCATGGGCTCGTGTGAACTGTGTTCTGGCCCGAGCCGAGCCGGTTGCAGCTTGCGGAGAAAAGACCCAATGGCTGTTCCATGATAACGCGTACCACATCGGTAACTTCGGTGTCGCGTTATCAAGACATGTCGAGTAAGGTGTCATACGAATCGGGGTGCTGCCCTCTCACCAACCCTGGCGACGAGGTTAGCATTCCGCCCTTCTAGAGGGACACGACATGTACGTAACTGTGAACCCCGGTTAAAGTTAACGAAAGCCTCAGCTCCACAAAATGGAGGCTGCCACCACAGACACGAGTCTGACCTCCTGCTGCTGGGAGTCCTTCCAGCGAGGAGCACTTGGACAAAGGGTTTCCTGTCAAGGGCGGTGTTCGCACCGTCCCAGACAGGGTTTGTGTATTCTGGGTAGGTAGGGCTTTTGCGAGAAGGTGACTGCGGAGTGGCACCCCGGTGCTCACTACGCATCTGCCGGTTAGAACCAGTTCCAGGGGCGACAGCCCTGGCCTGGGGAAAGTCCGGCAGAGGAGAGGGGTGTAACTACCCCCCTTCCTGGTCCCACCCTTAGGGCAGGACCTAGTCATGTACCCACCCCTTTCTTTAGAATAAAGGCCGGAGCGGGGACCCTTCCAAATTAGATCATCTTTGAATCAAGAATACTTTCTACGAAAGGACTTCAAGACTCTTCTCAAGATTTCTCCCTTGTGGCTAAGGAGTAGTCACCCTGCATCAGCAGGCACCATCTAAGAACTCTGCGGTTTGCTGTAAGTCCTTCCTCAAGGAATCCGACGGCCCAGCTCGACGAGAACCGGCTTCCCTGGCACCTCTGACCTCTACCCACGTCATCAGCTCAGCTGTGATCTGTGGGTGCGACGAGACCTCGAGGGACCGGCCATCATCAGAACCTGCACGCTCTTAAAACCAGCACGACCATCGAGGTAACTCTCTGGTGAGTGCTCTGGGGTCCAAGAAGCCCCGACCCTGAGCCGCTCCAGCACCGAAGTGCAGCCTCCCAGCATCTCCACGATCTGCGTGGGGCCCTTCTGCTCGCTGCTCAGCACGTTGTCTGGTCACTAGCCGCTGGCTTGTGCCCTTCTGTGACGACATCCGAGAATCATCACTGCTGGTCTGGTTGCTCCAGACCGGCCCTTGCTTCCATCTTTGCGAGAAGCACCCCGGACCCTCCTGGTCCACTCAAGACGCCATCTTAGGCCCACCACGTGGCCCTGAGAACTGCCAAGGCTTGTTGCCCCATCCTGGGCCCAGCGACGCCGACCGCATCATCCTTCGTGGGACAGCTCGCACCTCCGCCGTGGTCGCCGACAATGCCTCCTGGTCCGTGAGACTGCCGAGCCTAGCGTCGCCCACTCACCTGGTCGAGGTGACGGCCAACCGGTGCCTTCCTGGTACCCTCTGACTACTGGCTAGTAGTACGAACTTGGTCCCCTCTGCTTTCAGGTTTCTTCAATCTCCGATCCAGGCTTGGATCTCTACGAACTATTCAGCACTGGTCGCCGGCCAGCAACTCCTTTTCTTCCGGCTCCTGGCTCGTCAGCGAAGACCCCGACGCCTGTAAGACTTGTGCAGCCGCAGCCCTCGTGGCTAGGTAACTCGGCATTTCGGTGCCTGCATAGCCTCCTTACTCTAGGGTCCCGAGTCCCTCGCTTCCGACTTGCCTTATCGGGTCCGCCCGAAACCTTAACCTTCCCGTGTCCTCGGACACTTGTTTTTAAATTGTGCACTTGAAGTATTTGCTAAAGAGATTTGGTTTGTGCTTAGTACCCTGTCCTCATAAAGAGTACAGGGCTGTTGTGATTCTTAATAAATATCCTGTTTATTTTCATAACACTTGTGTGGTGTCCTTTCACTGGGTGTTCAAGGGGTACATGTGTGGTAAACAGCTGGCTTAACACGCCCTCTCGAGTCTTTAGCCTTAGACTGCTCGTATCCACGCTACTAGGATAGCTGGTCTATAGGTTGACTTACAACCAAACACCATAAGGGTCGTTGGTACGATACATAGCGGTCGCTAGAATAGCGAACGTTGCATATCGGGCCAACTTCTCACATTGGTGAGCAGCGGTTGGGATTTGAGCTTGCTGTTGTTTTACCACCCGTATCCTAAGAATATCTTGTTGAAAGATCGCACAAGTACTGTTAGTACATATAACTAAAAGCTTAGAATACTCTGAGTTCTACTGAACCAGCTGTTGTAGCTCCTCAAGGCTTAGCACACCTTGGCTACAACTCTTAGCAAGGGAACAGTAGGAAAACACATAGTGTAGGTAGGTGCATCACTTACACCACACTAGAAACAGTATGTCGGGCCAGGGAGGAAACTCTGAGTCTCCCCTTGTGTCAGTTGACCCTCCACAGGTCATCCCTTCAGGATATACTGTGCTGAGCTTCAAGGAGTTAAGACGACTGTGTCACTCCCGGAAGATTCAGCAGGGGTCTAACCCCACAACGTCCTTTCTGATTGGTCTCTTGGAGACTTATGATGCCAGGAGAGCTGAGAAACTTCGTAGCTCTTCTAATCCAGAAGGAGACATGCCTCCCCTCGAGGGAACCCGGGACGATCCTGACCTCATACACCTCGCAACTGAGAACGAAGATGGCGAGGAGGATGAGGATGAGGATCTCTCTGGGGATGAGGCAGATAAGGGACAGGTAGAAGTCGTCAGACTAAGCAGGTCCAACTTAAGCAAACATGATAGCGGTACTGGGGAACCCCTGGGGCCACTATCAGGTCAGCTTAACATTGGGAATGGACGAGCCCGATCTCTGTCAAGAGACTCTGGCGGATCCCTTCGAACCAATGGCTCTCACAACTCTTCTCAAAGAGGGATGACATCCCCTCAGAGGAGAGTGTACGAAGCTAAGGAAAGGGCAGCCAATCTGAGGATCGAAAGGGAAGAACTTGCCCTGGCCAAAGAAAGGCTTGCCTTTGCTAGAGAGCAACAGTTAAGTGGGGTAGTCCCCACTGGTGGCAGCAATGTACCTAGTAATAGGGAAAAGAGTTTCGATACGAAACACCTTGGGAAGATAGTGCCCCCCTTTAAACAAGGGGACGACATCCACAAATGGATTACCGCTTTGGAGAGGGCCTGCACTGTGCAGGGTGTTCCCCAGAGTCAGTGGGCAGCTATCTTGTGGCTCTCCTTTGAAGGAAAAGGAAGAGACAAGCTCCTCACCACAAGGGTGGAGGACGCTAACAATTACCAAGTCTTGAAGAATACACTCGTTGAAGGGTTCGGCCTAACCACTGAGCAGTACAGGGTGCTGTTCAGGGATACCCAGAAAACGCAGTCTCAAGATTGGTCTGATTTCGTCGATTGTGCCACTAAGGCTTTTGAGGGCTGGTTGCTGGGCAGTAAGGTTACTGATTATCAAGGATTGTATAATTTGATGATGAGAGAACAAATTTTAAACAATTGTCAGAACCAGTTGTTGCATCAGCACCTTGTCGACTCGGATCTGACCTCTCCCCAAGAATTGGGAAAGAAGGCAGACAGATGGGTTCGTACAAGAGTTAAGCAGAACCAGGGCCAGAATCAAGGTGGTCAGAAGAAAGCAGACCAGAAGGGTAAAGATTCTAAAGGGGAACAAAATGACCAGAAGTCTTCGACAGGTCCCCAACAACCCAAAGAGGGTGGGGGTCAGGCTCCCCAAAAGAAGAAAGAAGGCCAATCCAAAAGGTGGTGCCAGTACTGTAAAAGTAAATCTCACTGGTTTAGTGAGTGCACCAAGAAAGGAGGAGGGCAGACTCCTGCCACTGCAGCCCCTAAGGCACCTGTGCCCCCTAGTACAGTCAGCAGTGGTAGTGCGCCTCCCAAGGGTTTAGTAGGGTTAACCCTGGGTTCTGAGGGGCGTGACAACTTAGTTGGCACACTCACTCAGGCTGTCCTTGTCAGTACGGGGGACGCAGACGTATCCCCTGACGTAAGCCCCAATACTTTGGGCAAATACCGACAGACGCCTTTCATAAATGGAAAGATGGCTCAGGCCTATAGGGACACTTGTGCCAGCGTCACCATGGTGACGCCTAACTTTGTGGACCCTGGACAGATCATGCCAGGTACAGAATTCCTGGTGACCAATGCAAGCAATGTCACTACCAATCACAGTATGGCAATTGTAGCTTTCTCCTGGGGAGGGGTAACTGGCCAAAAGAAGGTTGTAGTTAGTCCAGACCTCCCAGTGGATTGTTTGTTGGGCAATGATTTGGAGTCGTCACAATGGTCAGAAGTGGAGCACCGGACTCACATGGAAATGTTAGGTTTGCCAGCACATGTGTTCGCTGTGACTAGGTCACAGGTCAGGAAATGCCCCACTGAACAGGTGCTGGATCCTGGAACAACGGACCAGACACCTCCCAAGAAAAAGAGCAGTAGGGTTAAGGCTGCGCCTTCCCCCTTGCCCCAGGTCGTGGATCAAGTCTCAGAGGAGGCTGACCTACAAGAATTGAGGGAAACTGAGCCGAGGGAGTTCGAACTTGATCAAGTTGAATTCTTGGGTTCAGGGGGACCCTCAAGGGAGGACCTGGGGAAGGATCAGTTAGACTGCCCTTCTCTTGAACCCCTCAGACAGCAGGCTGCTGCTGAGGCTGCTGGGAACGCCACAGGTACCCACAAGGTATACTGGGAAGATGGACTCCTGTACACTGAGTCGAGAGACCCCAAGCCTGGCATGACCAGGAGGCTGGTCGTACCCTTGTCTCAGCGTGGTTTCCTACTTACCTTGGCCCACGAGATTCCCTTAGCAGGTCACTTAGGTCAGACGAAAACGTGGGACAGGCTTGTCTCGCACTTTCACTGGCCTCACATGAACGAAGATACCAAGGAGTTTTGCCGCTCCTGTGTCACTTGCCAAGCCAGTGGTAAGTCAGGTGGCACGACAAAGGCCCCCCTTATACCAATGCCTGTGGTGGGGGTGCCCTTTGAACGGGTGGGGATCGACATCGTCGGTCCCATGGAACCACCTACAGCATCAGGGCACAAGTTTATACTGGTGGTAGTGGATCATGCCACCAGGTATCCTGAAGCTATTCCCCTTAGGACCACTACAGCACCTGTTGTGGCAAGAGCCCTAGTTGGAGTATTCTCCAGAGTGGGCTTCCCTAAGGAGGTCGTCTCCGACAGAGGTGCAAACTTTGTCGAGCTACTTAACTGCTATGTGGAAGGAATGTGGTGTCAACTACAAGTTCACTACACCCTATCATCCACAATGCAATGGGCTTGTTGAGAGATTCAACAGGACCCTAAAAGGGATGATTCATGGACTACCGGAAAAGCTTCGGCGTAGATGGGATGTCCTGATCCCCTGCCTCTTGTTCGCCTACAGAGAAGTCCCACAGAAGGGGGTTGGCTACAGCCCTTTTGAACTTCTGTACGGGCATCCTGTAAGGGGACCCCTGTGTTTGGTGAAGGAAGGATGGGAGAGACCTCTCAAAAAGCCTGCAGCCAACATAGTGGACTATGTGCTTGGCCTCCGCTCGCGGATGGCTGAGTACATGGAAAAGGCATCGGAAAACCTTAAGGCCAGCCAAGAACTCCAAAAAGCTTGGCATGACCAAAAGGCTGTCTTGACTGTTTACCAGCCCGGACAGAAGGTGTGGGTGTTGGAGCCAGTGGCCCCAGCAGCACTCAAGGACAAATGGTCCGGGCCCCACACCATCCTGGAGAAGAAGGGAGAGGTCACCTACCTGGTCGACCTGGGAACTCCCCGGAGCCCCCACAGGGTGCTTCATGTCAACAGGATAAAAGCATATGTCGACAGGAAGGACATGAGTTTGCTCATGGCCCTAGATGAAGGACAGGAAGAGGAGAGTGACCCTCTCCCCGACCTGCTCACTCAGAATCCTGACGATGGCTCGGTAGATGGTGTTGTCTTTTGTGGCAGCCTCTCCGAACATCAACAGAGCGACTGTAAACAGGTTCTTCAGTCGTTCCGACATATGTTTTCTCTAACACCCAGTCAGACCGATTGGTGCACCCATGAGGTCGACACTGGCGACAGCTTGCCCGTAAAGAGTAAAATCTACAGGCAGCCTGATCACGTTAGAGACTGCATCAAAAGTGAAGTGCAGAAAATGTTGGAGCTGGGAGTCATTGAACCCTCGGATAGCCCTTGGGCTAGTCCCGTAGTTCTAGTGCCGAAACCTCACACCCAGGGTGGTAAGAGAGAGATGAGGTTTTGCGTAGACTACAGGGGTCTCAATGCAGTCACTAAGACTGACGCCCACCCAATACCAAGGGCAGACGAGCTTATCGATAGATTGGCTTCGGCCAACTACTTAAGTACGTTTGACCTGACAGCTGGGTACTGGCAAATCAGGTTAGCTGAGGACGCCAAGCCTAAAACCGCATTTTCAACCCCTGGTGGGCATTATCAGTTCGTGGTGATGCCCTTTGGTCTGAAAAATGCACCTGCCACCTTCCAACGGTTGGTGAATCAAGTCCTTACTGGGCTGGATGACTTCTGTGCGGCGTATCTTGACGATATTGCTGTCTTTAGCTCCACCTGGGAGGATCACCTGGTCCACCTGCGGAAGACGTTAGAGGCACTGCAAGCAGCAGGTCTCACTATCAAGGCCACCAAGTGCCAGATAGGGCAGACACAGGTTGTATACCTGGGCCACCTTGTAGGTGGGGGTCAGGTTCAGCCACTGGAGAGCAAGATACAGTCAATCAGGGACTGGGCTCCTCCAACCACCCAGACTCAGGTTCGAGCTTTCTTGGGCCTGACTGGTTACTATAGGAAGTTTGTCAGGAACTATGGTTCAATTGTGACACCATTAAACGAACTGACGAGTAAGAAAATGCCAAAAAAGGTTCAGTGGACAGCGAGCTGTCAAAAAGCATTCGATGACCTAAAGCAGGCCATGTGCACGGCGCCTATCCTCAAGAGTCCGGACTACTCCAAACCATTCATTGTCCAAACAGATGCTTCTGAGTTGGGTGTGGGAGCTGTTCTTTCTCAACTGAATTTTGATGGTCAAGACCAGCCCATTGCTTTTATAAGCAGAAGGCTGACCCCTAGAGAGAAGAATTGGTCAGCTATTGAGAGGGAGGCCTTTGCTGTGGTTTGGGCCCTGAAGAAGCTGAGGCCATACTTGTTTGGCACTCACTTCAAGATTCAGACCGACCATAAGCCCCTCTTGTGGCTAAATCAGATGAAGGGTGAAAACCCCAAACTGCTTAGGTGGTCCATTTCCCTACAGGGGATGGACTTCACAGTGGAACATAGACCTGGTACTGATCATGGCAATGCCGATGGGCTCTCCAGATACTTCCACTTAGAACAAGAAGACTCACCTGGTCAAGGTTAGTTAGTTGTTCCGACGTTTGGGGGGGGGTCATGTAGGAGAGTAGGGTCTGCAATCCTATGATCACCCAGATTTTTTGCTTTTGTTTCACTGGTTTACGACTTTCTCTGGCTGTGGGCCTGCCAATCAGACCCACAGCCTGGCTGTTCTCTTTCTAAATTACGATATGTACCCTAGGTGCATTTACCAATTGGTACTGGGCCACCTTATCAGACCCTGTAACTCAGGGCATAGGTGTACCCAGGGCCGCCAGGGGCTGCAGCATGTATTATGCCACCCCTGGCTGGCCTCCTAAATTTGACACAACTGGCTGCATGACAGCTGGGGCGAAGTCGTGTAATCACCCTTTGCTTTGGATATAGTAGCCTATATCTAACCATACAATGGACACCCGAGTTCCTATCAGTCACTCCTATGGCAGGCCTTGACAATCCTGAAGGCAGAGTGCATGGGCTCGTGTGAACTGTGTTCTGGCCCGAGCCGAGCCGGTTGCAGCTTGCGGAGAAAAGACCCAATGGCTGTTCCATGATAACGCGTACCACATCGGTAACTTCGGTGTCGCGTTATCAAGACATGTCGAGTAAGGTGTCATACGAATCGGGGTGCTGCCCTCTCACCAACCCTGGCGACGAGGTTAGCATTCCGCCCTTCTAGAGGGACACGACATGTACGTAACTGTGAACCCCGGTTAAAGTTAACGAAAGCCTCAGCTCCACAAAATGGAGGCTGCCACCACAGACACGAGTCTGACCTCCTGCTGCTGGGAGTCCTTCCAGCGAGGAGCACTTGGACAAAGGGTTTCCTGTCAAGGGCGGTGTTCGCACCGTCCCAGACAGGGTTTGTGTATTCTGGGTAGGTAGGGCTTTTGCGAGAAGGTGACTGCGGAGTGGCACCCCGGTGCTCACTACGCATCTGCCGGTTAGAACCAGTTCCAGGGGCGACAGCCCTGGCCTGGGGAAAGTCCGGCAGAGGAGAGGGGTGTAACTACCCCCCTTCCTGGTCCCACCCTTAGGGCAGGACCTAGTCATGTACCCACCCCTTTCTTTAGAATAAAGGCCGGAGCGGGGACCCTTCCAAATTAGATCATCTTTGAATCAAGAATACTTTCTACGAAAGGACTTCAAGACTCTTCTCAAGATTTCTCCCTTGTGGCTAAGGAGTAGTCACCCTGCATCAGCAGGCACCATCTAAGAACTCTGCGGTTTGCTGTAAGTCCTTCCTCAAGGAATCCGACGGCCCAGCTCGACGAGAACCGGCTTCCCTGGCACCTCTGACCTCTACCCACGTCATCAGCTCAGCTGTGATCTGTGGGTGCGACGAGACCTCGAGGGACCGGCCATCATCAGAACCTGCACGCTCTTAAAACCAGCACGACCATCGAGGTAACTCTCTGGTGAGTGCTCTGGGGTCCAAGAAGCCCCGACCCTGAGCCGCTCCAGCACCGAAGTGCAGCCTCCCAGCATCTCCACGATCTGCGTGGGGCCCTTCTGCTCGCTGCTCAGCACGTTGTCTGGTCACTAGCCGCTGGCTTGTGCCCTTCTGTGACGACATCCGAGAATCATCACTGCTGGTCTGGTTGCTCCAGACCGGCCCTTGCTTCCATCTTTGCGAGAAGCACCCCGGACCCTCCTGGTCCACTCAAGACGCCATCTTAGGCCCACCACGTGGCCCTGAGAACTGCCAAGGCTTGTTGCCCCATCCTGGGCCCAGCGACGCCGACCGCATCATCCTTCGTGGGACAGCTCGCACCTCCGCCGTGGTCGCCGACAATGCCTCCTGGTCCGTGAGACTGCCGAGCCTAGCGTCGCCCACTCACCTGGTCGAGGTGACGGCCAACCGGTGCCTTCCTGGTACCCTCTGACTACTGGCTAGTAGTACGAACTTGGTCCCCTCTGCTTTCAGGTTTCTTCAATCTCCGATCCAGGCTTGGATCTCTACGAACTATTCAGCACTGGTCGCCGGCCAGCAACTCCTTTTCTTCCGGCTCCTGGCTCGTCAGCGAAGACCCCGACGCCTGTAAGACTTGTGCAGCCGCAGCCCTCGTGGCTAGGTAACTCGGCATTTCGGTGCCTGCATAGCCTCCTTACTCTAGGGTCCCGAGTCCCTCGCTTCCGACTTGCCTTATCGGGTCCGCCCGAAACCTTAACCTTCCCGTGTCCTCGGACACTTGTTTTTAAATTGTGCACTTGAAGTATTTGCTAAAGAGATTTGGTTTGTGCTTAGTACCCTGTCCTCATAAAGAGTACAGGGCTGTTGTGATTCTTAATAAATATCCTGTTTATTTTCATATTACTTGTGTGGTGTCCTTTCACTGGGTGTTCAAGGGGTACATGTGTGGTAAACAGCTGGCTTAACACGCCCTCTCGAGTCTTTAGCCTTAGACTGCTCGTATCCACGCTACTAGGATAGCTGGTCTATAGGTTGACTTACAACCAAACACCATAAGGGTCGTTGGTACGATACATAGCGGTCGCTAGAATAGCGAACGTTGCATATCGGGCCAACTTCTCACATTGGTGAGCAGCGGTTGGGATTTGAGCTTGCTGTTGTTTTACCACCCGTATCCTAAGAATATCTTGTTGAAAGATCGCACAAGTACTGTTAGTACATATAACTAAAAGCTTAGAATACTCTGAGTTCTACTGAACCAGCTGTTGTAGCTCCTCAAGGCTTAGCACACCTTGGCTACAACTCTTAGCAAGGGAACAGTAGGAAAACACATAGTGTAGGTAGGTGCATCACTTACACCACACTAGAAACAGTATGTCGGGCCAGGGAGGAAACTCTGAGTCTCCCCTTGTGTCAGTTGACCCTCCACAGGTCATCCCTTCAGGATATACTGTGCTGAGCTTCAAGGAGTTAAGACGACTGTGTCACTCCCGGAAGATTCAGCAGGGGTCTAACCCCACAACGTCCTTTCTGATTGGTCTCTTGGAGACTTATGATGCCAGGAGAGCTGAGAAACTTCGTAGCTCTTCTAATCCAGAAGGAGACATGCCTCCCCTCGAGGGAACCCGGGACGATCCTGACCTCATACACCTCGCAACTGAGAACGAAGATGGCGAGGAGGATGAGGATGAGGATCTCTCTGGGGATGAGGCAGATAAGGGACAGGTAGAAGTCGTCAGACTAAGCAGGTCCAACTTAAGCAAACATGATAGCGGTACTGGGGAACCCCTGGGGCCACTATCAGGTCAGCTTAACATTGGGAATGGACGAGCCCGATCTCTGTCAAGAGACTCTGGCGGATCCCTTCGAACCAATGGCTCTCACAACTCTTCTCAAAGAGGGATGACATCCCCTCAGAGGAGAGTGTACGAAGCTAAGGAAAGGGCAGCCAATCTGAGGATCGAAAGGGAAGAACTTGCCCTGGCCAAAGAAAGGCTTGCCTTTGCTAGAGAGCAACAGTTAAGTGGGGTAGTCCCCACTGGTGGCAGCAATGTACCTAGTAATAGGGAAAAGAGTTTCGATACGAAACACCTTGGGAAGATAGTGCCCCCCTTTAAACAAGGGGACGACATCCACAAATGGATTACCGCTTTGGAGAGGGCCTGCACTGTGCAGGGTGTTCCCCAGAGTCAGTGGGCAGCTATCTTGTGGCTCTCCTTTGAAGGAAAAGGAAGAGACAAGCTCCTCACCACAAGGGTGGAGGACGCTAACAATTACCAAGTCTTGAAGAATACACTCGTTGAAGGGTTCGGCCTAACCACTGAGCAGTACAGGGTGCTGTTCAGGGATACCCAGAAAACGCAGTCTCAAGATTGGTCTGATTTCGTCGATTGTGCCACTAAGGCTTTTGAGGGCTGGTTGCTGGGCAGTAAGGTTACTGATTATCAAGGATTGTATAATTTGATGATGAGAGAACAAATTTTAAACAATTGTCAGAACCAGTTGTTGCATCAGCACCTTGTCGACTCGGATCTGACCTCTCCCCAAGAATTGGGAAAGAAGGCAGACAGATGGGTTCGTACAAGAGTTAAGCAGAACCAGGGCCAGAATCAAGGTGGTCAGAAGAAAGCAGACCAGAAGGGTAAAGATTCTAAAGGGGAACAAAATGACCAGAAGTCTTCGACAGGTCCCCAACAACCCAAAGAGGGTGGGGGTCAGGCTCCCCAAAAGAAGAAAGAAGGCCAATCCAAAAGGTGGTGCCAGTACTGTAAAAGTAAATCTCACTGGTTTAGTGAGTGCACCAAGAAAGGAGGAGGGCAGACTCCTGCCACTGCAGCCCCTAAGGCACCTGTGCCCCCTAGTACAGTCAGCAGTGGTAGTGCGCCTCCCAAGGGTTTAGTAGGGTTAACCCTGGGTTCTGAGGGGCGTGACAACTTAGTTGGCACACTCACTCAGGCTGTCCTTGTCAGTACGGGGGACGCAGACGTATCCCCTGACGTAAGCCCCAATACTTTGGGCAAATACCGACAGACGCCTTTCATAAATGGAAAGATGGCTCAGGCCTATAGGGACACTTGTGCCAGCGTCACCATGGTGACGCCTAACTTTGTGGACCCTGGACAGATCATGCCAGGTACAGAATTCCTGGTGACCAATGCAAGCAATGTCACTACCAATCACAGTATGGCAATTGTAGCTTTCTCCTGGGGAGGGGTAACTGGCCAAAAGAAGGTTGTAGTTAGTCCAGACCTCCCAGTGGATTGTTTGTTGGGCAATGATTTGGAGTCGTCACAATGGTCAGAAGTGGAGCACCGGACTCACATGGAAATGTTAGGTTTGCCAGCACATGTGTTCGCTGTGACTAGGTCACAGGTCAGGAAATGCCCCACTGAACAGGTGCTGGATCCTGGAACAACGGACCAGACACCTCCCAAGAAAAAGAGCAGTAGGGTTAAGGCTGCGCCTTCCCCCTTGCCCCAGGTCGTGGATCAAGTCTCAGAGGAGGCTGACCTACAAGAATTGAGGGAAACTGAGCCGAGGGAGTTCGAACTTGATCAAGTTGAATTCTTGGGTTCAGGGGGACCCTCAAGGGAGGACCTGGGGAAGGATCAGTTAGACTGCCCTTCTCTTGAACCCCTCAGACAGCAGGCTGCTGCTGAGGCTGCTGGGAACGCCACAGGTACCCACAAGGTATACTGGGAAGATGGACTCCTGTACACTGAGTCGAGAGACCCCAAGCCTGGCATGACCAGGAGGCTGGTCGTACCCTTGTCTCAGCGTGGTTTCCTACTTACCTTGGCCCACGAGATTCCCTTAGCAGGTCACTTAGGTCAGACGAAAACGTGGGACAGGCTTGTCTCGCACTTTCACTGGCCTCACATGAACGAAGATACCAAGGAGTTTTGCCGCTCCTGTGTCACTTGCCAAGCCAGTGGTAAGTCAGGTGGCACGACAAAGGCCCCCCTTATACCAATGCCTGTGGTGGGGGTGCCCTTTGAACGGGTGGGGATCGACATCGTCGGTCCCATGGAACCACCTACAGCATCAGGGCACAAGTTTATACTGGTGGTAGTGGATCATGCCACCAGGTATCCTGAAGCTATTCCCCTTAGGACCACTACAGCACCTGTTGTGGCAAGAGCCCTAGTTGGAGTATTCTCCAGAGTGGGCTTCCCTAAGGAGGTCGTCTCCGACAGAGGTGCAAACTTTGTCGAGCTACTTAACTGCTATGTGGAAGGAATGTGGTGTCAACTACAAGTTCACTACACCCTATCATCCACAATGCAATGGGCTTGTTGAGAGATTCAACAGGACCCTAAAAGGGATGATTCATGGACTACCGGAAAAGCTTCGGCGTAGATGGGATGTCCTGATCCCCTGCCTCTTGTTCGCCTACAGAGAAGTCCCACAGAAGGGGGTTGGCTACAGCCCTTTTGAACTTCTGTACGGGCATCCTGTAAGGGGACCCCTGTGTTTGGTGAAGGAAGGATGGGAGAGACCTCTCAAAAAGCCTGCAGCCAACATAGTGGACTATGTGCTTGGCCTCCGCTCGCGGATGGCTGAGTACATGGAAAAGGCATCGGAAAACCTTAAGGCCAGCCAAGAACTCCAAAAAGCTTGGCATGACCAAAAGGCTGTCTTGACTGTTTACCAGCCCGGACAGAAGGTGTGGGTGTTGGAGCCAGTGGCCCCAGCAGCACTCAAGGACAAATGGTCCGGGCCCCACACCATCCTGGAGAAGAAGGGAGAGGTCACCTACCTGGTCGACCTGGGAACTCCCCGGAGCCCCCACAGGGTGCTTCATGTCAACAGGATAAAAGCATATGTCGACAGGAAGGACATGAGTTTGCTCATGGCCCTAGATGAAGGACAGGAAGAGGAGAGTGACCCTCTCCCCGACCTGCTCACTCAGAATCCTGACGATGGCTCGGTAGATGGTGTTGTCTTTTGTGGCAGCCTCTCCGAACATCAACAGAGCGACTGTAAACAGGTTCTTCAGTCGTTCCGACATATGTTTTCTCTAACACCCAGTCAGACCGATTGGTGCACCCATGAGGTCGACACTGGCGACAGCTTGCCCGTAAAGAGTAAAATCTACAGGCAGCCTGATCACGTTAGAGACTGCATCAAAAGTGAAGTGCAGAAAATGTTGGAGCTGGGAGTCATTGAACCCTCGGATAGCCCTTGGGCTAGTCCCGTAGTTCTAGTGCCGAAACCTCACACCCAGGGTGGTAAGAGAGAGATGAGGTTTTGCGTAGACTACAGGGGTCTCAATGCAGTCACTAAGACTGACGCCCACCCAATACCAAGGGCAGACGAGCTTATCGATAGATTGGCTTCGGCCAACTACTTAAGTACGTTTGACCTGACAGCTGGGTACTGGCAAATCAGGTTAGCTGAGGACGCCAAGCCTAAAACCGCATTTTCAACCCCTGGTGGGCATTATCAGTTCGTGGTGATGCCCTTTGGTCTGAAAAATGCACCTGCCACCTTCCAACGGTTGGTGAATCAAGTCCTTACTGGGCTGGATGACTTCTGTGCGGCGTATCTTGACGATATTGCTGTCTTTAGCTCCACCTGGGAGGATCACCTGGTCCACCTGCGGAAGACGTTAGAGGCACTGCAAGCAGCAGGTCTCACTATCAAGGCCACCAAGTGCCAGATAGGGCAGACACAGGTTGTATACCTGGGCCACCTTGTAGGTGGGGTTCAGGTTCAGCTACTGGAGAGCAAGATACAGTCAATCAGGGACTGGGCTCCTCCAACCACCCAGACTCAGGTTCGAGCTTTCTTGGGCCTGACTGGTTACTATAGGAAGTTTGTCAGGAACTATGGTTCAATTGTGACACCATTAAACGAACTGACGAGTAAGAAAATGCCAAAAAAGGTTCAGTGGACAGCGAGCTGTCAAAAAGCATTCGATGACCTAAAGCAGGCCATGTGCACGGCGCCTATCCTCAAGAGTCCGGACTACTCCAAACCATTCATTGTCCAAACAGATGCTTCTGAGTTGGGTGTGGGAGCTGTTCTTTCTCAACTGAATTTTGATGGTCAAGACCAGCCCATTGCTTTTATAAGCAGAAGGCTGACCCCTAGAGAGAAGAATTGGTCAGCTATTGAGAGGGAGGCCTTTGCTGTGGTTTGGGCCCTGAAGAAGCTGAGGCCATACTTGTTTGGCACTCACTTCAAGATTCAGACCGACCATAAGCCCCTCTTGTGGCTAAATCAGATGAAGGGTGAAAACCCCAAACTGCTTAGGTGGTCCATTTCCCTACAGGGGATGGACTTCACAGTGGAACATAGACCTGGTACTGATCATGGCAATGCCGATGGGCTCTCCAGATACTTCCACTTAGAACAAGAAGACTCACCTGGTCAAGGTTAGTTAGTTGTTCCGACGTTTGGGGGGGGGTCATGTAGGAGAGTAGGGTCTGCAATCCTATGATCACCCAGATTTTTTGCTTTTGTTTCACTGGTTTACGACTTTCTCTGGCTGTGGGCCTGCCAATCAGACCCACAGCCTGGCTGTTCTCTTTCTAAATTACGATATGTACCCTAGGTGCATTTACCAATTGGTACTGGGCCACCTTATCAGACCCTGTAACTCAGGGCATAGGTGTACCCAGGGCCGCCAGGGGCTGCAGCATGTATTATGCCACCCCTGGCTGGCCTCCTAAATTTGACACAACTGGCTGCATGACAGCTGGGGCGAAGTCGTGTAATCACCCTTTGCTTTGGATATAGTAGCCTATATCTAACCATACAATGGACACCCGAGTTCCTATCAGTCACTCCTATGGCAGGCCTTGACAATCCTGAAGGCAGAGTGCATGGGCTCGTGTGAACTGTGTTCTGGCCCGAGCCGAGCCGGTTGCAGCTTGCGGAGAAAAGACCCAATGGCTGTTCCATGATAACGCGTACCACATCGGTAACTTCGGTGTCGCGTTATCAAGACATGTCGAGTAAGGTGTCATACGAATCGGGGTGCTGCCCTCTCACCAACCCTGGCGACGAGGTTAGCATTCCGCCCTTCTAGAGGGACACGACATGTACGTAACTGTGAACCCCGGTTAAAGTTAACGAAAGCCTCAGCTCCACAAAATGGAGGCTGCCACCACAGACACGAGTCTGACCTCCTGCTGCTGGGAGTCCTTCCAGCGAGGAGCACTTGGACAAAGGGTTTCCTGTCAAGGGCGGTGTTCGCACCGTCCCAGACAGGGTTTGTGTATTCTGGGTAGGTAGGGCTTTTGCGAGAAGGTGACTGCGGAGTGGCACCCCGGTGCTCACTACGCATCTGCCGGTTAGAACCAGTTCCAGGGGCGACAGCCCTGGCCTGGGGAAAGTCCGGCAGAGGAGAGGGGTGTAACTACCCCCCTTCCTGGTCCCACCCTTAGGGCAGGACCTAGTCATGTACCCACCCCTTTCTTTAGAATAAAGGCCGGAGCGGGGACCCTTCCAAATTAGATCATCTTTGAATCAAGAATACTTTCTACGAAAGGACTTCAAGACTCTTCTCAAGATTTCTCCCTTGTGGCTAAGGAGTAGTCACCCTGCATCAGCAGGCACCATCTAAGAACTCTGCGGTTTGCTGTAAGTCCTTCCTCAAGGAATCCGACGGCCCAGCTCGACGAGAACCGGCTTCCCTGGCACCTCTGACCTCTACCCACGTCATCAGCTCAGCTGTGATCTGTGGGTGCGAAGAGACCTCGAGGGACCGGCCATCATCAGAACCTGCACGCTCTTAAAACCAGCACGACCATCGAGGTAACTCTCTGGTGAGTGCTCTGGGGTCCGAGAAGCCCCGACCCTGAGCCGCTCCAGCACCGAAGTGCAGCCTCCCAGCATCTCCACGATCTGCGTGGGGCCCTTCTGCTCGCTGCTCAGCACGTTGTCTGGTCACTAGCCGCTGGCTTGTGCCCTTCTGTGACGACATCCGAGAATCATCACTGCTGGTCTGGTTGCTCCAGACCGGCCCTTGCTTCCATCTTTGCGAGAAGCACCCCGGACCCTCCTGGTCCACTCAAGACGCCATCTTAGGCCCACCACGTGGCCCTGAGAACTGCCAAGGCTTGTTGCCCCATCCTGGGCCCAGCGACGCCGACCGCATCATCCTTCGTGGGACAGCTCGCACCTCCGCCGTGGTCGCCGACAACGCCTCCTGGTCCGTGAGACTGCCGAGCCTAGCGTCGCCCACTCACCTGGTCGAGGTGACGGCCAACCGGTGCCTTCCTGGTACCCTCTGACTACTGGCTAGTAGTACGAACTTGGTCCCCTCTGCTTTCAGGTTTCTTCAATCTCCGATCCAGGCTTGGATCTCTACGAACTATTCAGCACTGGTCGCCGGCCAGCAACTCCTTTTCTTCCGGCTCCTGGCTCGTCAGCGAAGACCCCGACGCCTGTAAGACTTGTGCAGCCGCAGCCCTCGTGGCTAGGTAACTCGGCATTTCGGTGCCTGCATAGCCTCCTTACTCTAGGGTCCCGAGTCCCTCGCTTCCGACTTGCCTTATCGGGTCCGCCCGAAACCTTAACCTTCCCGTGTCCTCGGACACTTGTTTTTAAATTGTGCACTTGAAGTATTTGCTAAAGAGATTTGGTTTGTGCTTAGTACCCTGTCCTCATAAAGAGTACAGGGCTGTTGTGATTCTTAATAAATATCCTGTTTATTTTCATAACACTTGTGTGGTGTCCTTTCACTGGGAGTTCAAGGGGTACATGTGTGGTAAACAGCTGGCTTAACACGCCCTCTCGAGTCTTTAGCCTTAGACTGCTCGTATCCACGCTACTAGGATAGCTGGTCTATAGGTTGACTTACAACCAAACACCATAAGGGTCGTTGGTACGATACATAGCGGTCGCTAGAATAGCGAACGTTGCATATCGGGCCAACTTCTCACAGATAGGATGCTCACTGTTTGATGAATGTTGTCTAAAAATTGAACTGATACATCTAAGGTCAGTCACTAACCATTCCTCTTCTTTGGATGTAGAACGAATGTCAGCATCGTCATGTCAAGGCCAAGAAGCACTCCAAGAAATCCAAGAAGCAGCATCGCAAGCGGTCACACTCCCAGTCGGTAAGCAAGCTCAAATTGCCGCTAAAATGAATATCCAGAAGGCTGTTGTAGATGGAGCAGTAGAGCATTAATCACTGAAGAAACACACAGTTAAAACTGTGTTAGTGTTCTGGCTCAAATGCACAAAACCACAGAAATTCGCTGGTTATGGTACAAACACAACGCACGCCTGCTCAGAAACTTTTTATATGCTTATAACAAAAAAAAATACTGAACAGATTTACCCAAATGAACGAAAGCACGTTTTCTGACTAAAGTCCTACTTTTATGCCCAATTTATTGTAATTCCTTTCAGCAGTTTCGGCTGCTAACAGAAGCAAAATGTCCTATGGGAGCTAAAATAGTAAAGCAAAACTTTTTTAATCTACCCCCCACCTCAAGCATCCCCCATCACGCTTTTTCATTTTTTTCGCCTGAACGGATCCTCCTGAAAATTGTAATGTCTGCCCTTATTGGACTACACTCTAATTTTGGTGCAGATCCATCCAATAGGTCAAAAGACATAGGCAAGGGGGCGTGGCCAAGATGGAGACATGATCAGACGCAGGTCTTAATGGCTCCCTGCCCCGATCTCCTCTAAAGCCCCTTAATAGCACACTTCGCTCCCCAAAAGTCACACCTTCAACCGGTGAAGATACAGAGAACGTGTCCGACCCCATGAGAGAGGTTCCGGAGGAGAGGCAGCGCCCGGAGCGGCTTTTTGAAGGCAGCTGTGTCTGGCCGCGTCGCTAAAATGGCGGCCATGACGGAGCAGTGAGGAGCTCTGTGACGGCATCGGGCAGGTCCTGGCGAGGGACACAGCCGAGTCGCCCCTATCAGCAGCCCTGCGAGGGGCTGTTCGCCTGTAAACTGGGAGAGGAGCGGCTGGAGGATACGGTCGGCGGCCGCTGACACCAAGCCGGCGAAGAGACGGAGGGCCAGTAAGGGGTCGCAAAAATCGGGGCCCCGGCTTCGGCCTTTCGCGAAGTGAGGAGCCAGCGCCGCAGACGAGCCCAGTTGTAAAGGCGGATCGGCTCCCAGAGTGGCCTGATAGACCGGCGGCCACCATCGCGGCCTGGCCGGAGAGCGGCGAGCGGAGGCCCCCGGAGGCGTTAAACTAGAGGGCCCGGTCTCGGGCCTGGTGGTGAGAGAAAGTCAGCGCCCCCGCCGTATCTTACCTGGGCTGCGCTAAAGCTGTGAGAGGCGCAGCCCAGTGAAAGTCTGAAGACAGGGGGAGCTTAGCGGGAGCAAGCACACCGGCCACGGGACAGACTGCCACCGGAGAGACCATAGTGGAGTGGTGAGGCACGGGACACTCCCGGTAGCGGCAAAATAAAGAACGGGACCCGGTCTTGGGCTTACCCGAAGTGTGTGACCGGCCCAGGGTCGAGGTTGGGCCTGGAAGAGGCGGACTGCCTGTTATAGAGGCCCCCGGCGGAGGCCTGCTACACCGGGCCCAGCTCCCTGGTTGATCGAGGACTCAGGCCCAGACCGAGAGTCTGGGCGTGGACGTCCCGGTATCGGATTGGCACCGGAGGGACAAGAAGCGAGGCCCGGAGGGTCGGGCCCGGCTCGGGCCACAGCGGACAAGAGGGGATAAGGCCGGCAGGCAAATCGCGGCTCCCAGAACACTGGCGGGAAGAGGCATGCAGTGGGGGCAGTAAAGCCAGCAGCTCAGCGCTGTGCCACACTCCCCTCTGGACACACAAGGAAGGCCTTGGAGGCAGCAGTAAGGCGGACCGCCCGGGTGATCGAGCCCGGTCCAGCGTTGAGCCCAAAGGTCCCGAGGTGGAGAGGTGCACCACGCCAACAGACCGTGGTGAGGAGCGATACCGAGGGTGGCTGCGGCAGACACTCGGAGAGCGTAATCGGGCTCCCGGCGGGTGGCCTGGTTGGCCACGGAGACAGGGAAGATCGATTGTGCAGGGAGCAGGGGCGCCTTACACACCTACTTAGCGGAGTGCCGCCATAGGCCGGGGTAAAGTGAGGATCTGGAGAGGCCGGCCTAGTACCTAGACTGATTTGGCCACCGCACCTCAGGATCGGATGAGCACTACACTGAATAGCACGGGAGAAGGCAAAAGACCAAGCAGGTGCTCCAGGCATTCCCAGCTGTGTGACACAAAACGGACGTAGGTTGCATCTATATATCCCTTTGTGCCTAAGCAAGATCTACCCCAACTCTGTCTTCAACATGACAAGTCGTGATCCAGGACTCGGCGGTGCTGGACTGAGGGGCTACGCGCCAGTACTAGAAGAAGGGTTGGTTGTCGTTCGCTAGCTGTACGGGCCAGGACTCATCTGTGGGCACCTTGGAGAGACCCGGAGTACCGCGCCATCTGCACAAAAGAACGGGGCACACCCACGGCCCAGCTACGGTCGAGCTGAGGTGGTGCGGCGCAGGGGTCGGAGACCAAGGAACGCAAGTGCAGGAGATTCATCCGTCGATTCTTCATGGTAGAGGCCGTCCCTCTTTGATACGACCGAGGAGCGATTAAACCTAGAAAGAACCGCAGAGGTATACCCCTGACCCGACCCTCAGCAACAGGCAAGGGCTTAAGACTTGTTGACAACATGGCCAACGCAAGCCGAAGAGGCAACCGTACCATCACGGATATGCTCAGCAAAAACACTCCAAAGGGGGGGAAAGCCCTGACAGCTACATCTCCCACGGCACACTGCACTGCCCAACAGCAAGAAGAAGGGGAAGCGCCCATCACAAGGTCGTTCCTAGAATCCCTCTTTAACACTCTCCGGGATGACTTCCAGACGTTGAAGCAAGATCTCGCTGGGGAACAGAGGGAGCTCCGCCGAGATATTGACGGCCTGGGTGAGAGAGTGGCTGCTGTAGAAGACTCTGGCCATGCCCGCGATGAGGAGCTGGTTCACCTACAACAGGAGGTACTTCGCCTACAGGAGCAACAGGTAGACCTGCAGGCCCACGCGGAAGACCTGGAGAACCATTCTCGCAGGAACAACATTCGCGTCCAAAATGTGCCAGTGAAAGCAGAGGGGAACAGCGTGACCTGCTACATGCAGGACCTGTTTAGAGAAATTTTAGGGGAGCCCTCAGACTTTGCAATCCGTATTGATCGAGCGCACAGAGTGGGCCTGGCGAGACGCGCACCAGCCCCACCACCAGATATCTTGGCAAACCTTCCGGACTTCCCTCTGAAGGAGCGCATTCTACAGATGGCCCGACAGAAACAACCGCTGCAGTTTTGAGGTAACTCCATCGCCCTATTTCAAGACTTATCAGCAATCACGCTGCAGAAGCGGCGAACATTCAAAGTGGTCACAAAGTTTCTACAGGACAAGGAGGTGCCATATTCATGGGGCCACCCGTTCCGCATTATATTTAAATGGCAGGGGAAACTGCATCAGCTCCGCTCTCTCAGTGACACCTGTTCCCCGCTGCAGCTCGAGCTCACAGAAGAAGCGGAATCCAGAGAAGCTTCACCACATGGATCTCAGGATGACCCCATACAGCACTCTCGCGATGGATGGCAACGGGTCCGAAGAAGACGACGCTCAAGGGTGCGCCACAGGCCCGACCCGGAGTCAATTGCACAGGAACGGGCAGCGGCCGTCCAAGAGGTGGTTAGAGACACCTCTGAGCCTTCCTAAGCAGCATGGATGGGGGAGAAGTCCTTCTTTCTTCTACTTAATTGAGGGGGGGAGGGGCGGGGAGCCAGAAGGGTTTCCACGGCCACATTTCCCACTATGATGACTTTCTACGGACCTGCACTGGTTGTTGACAGGCAAAAGACTATGGTATGCAATTGGGGGTTTCGAATTGGGGGAAGGGAGGGGGGAGGAGGACAAGGGGGGGGGCGCGGATGGGGGGGAAGGTTGTGGACACGGTAGTTGGGGTTAGGGAGGGAACTGGGTTGGGAGGGGGGGCCGTCCAGTGCAGTGCTCAAGTTTTAGCTACCCTCGAAGCAATCACACACACTACTTCGGTCAGACAGAGGTTCAGCGCTATGGGTCACATCTGTTTAAATGCCAGCCACAACCATTAAGGTTTTGACCCTGAATGTGCGGGGCCTAAACAACTCGGTTAAGCGTCGTGCAGTATTATCCCACTTAGAAAGCACTCACGCAGACATCTGCCTGCTACAGGAAACTCACCTGCTATCTCGCGACTGCCATTGGCTGCGCTCTCACAAATTCCCAACGCAATTTTTCTCATCTAGCACCACCAAGACAGCAGGGGTAGCGATTCTAGTGGCGAGGCATTTTAGAGGTGAGGTATTATACAAGTGCGCGGAAAAGAAGGGGAGGTTGTTGGCATACAGATTCAGGATAGGAGGGCTAGCATTTATGATTGGATCCTTATATAGCCCTAATGAGCAGCAGGAACGCTTCCTAAGATCAGCCTTGATGGACATTACAGCCACACCAGATAGACACATCATCCTGGGAGGGGATTTCAATATGGTCTTTGACACACTCCTGGACAGGTCCGCACAACGTACTCCACAAGCAGGGGCATTCTCCACTGGGTGTAAGGAACAGATGGCGGAATTGGGTCTTCACGACCTCTGGCACCGCGCGCACCCCATAAACAGGGAATATTCTTACTATTCCAATGCACATAAAACATACGCGCGACTAGACCATCTCCTGGTCACAGAGCCGGTGTGCGCCTTAGAAGGATTATGCTACTTACCCTGTAAACATCTGTTCTTGGCTTGTAGAGCTGTAGATTCACCTGCTTTGCATACTCATGCCATCTAGTCTTGAGTCCAGATGTTTGCAAGTCGTTTTTCTTTGAAGAAATCTTTTCCAGTCATGAGGAAAGGTGACTCCTCCTTTCGGTGATGATGCGCAGGGACATCGACTCCATTGTTATATTGTTTTCCCGCAAGAGGGTGAGAATGGAGTTAGTAAGTGTAGTACAGAGATGTCCATGCGTATGTAATGAAAATAATAAGAACTGCAACAACCATAGGTGTCTGGTGAAAAAGGAAGGTGCATGCCATGTGAATCTACATCTCTATATGCCAACAACAGATGCTTACAGGCTAAGTAACATAATCCGGTCGAAGCATGTGTGCTGTAGATAGACAGGCTTTGCATAGATTATATAGCAGTATTCCCCCAAAGCGGTGGCTAACCAGTGGGCGTTGCAAATGATTTGTCCCATCAGTATACTATAATAATGCTCTTTTTACATTAAGTGTGTGTCGAGTTCTTTCTGCTACTGAATCAGGTTGAGGGAAGAACATATGTAACTCAACTGATTGGTTAATATGAAAAGCAGAAACTACTTTTGGAAGGAATTTGGGGTTTGTTAATGAAGTTGAAAGAAGGGTTTTTTAAGGTTAATGCCGGTAATTCACCAACCCATCTCAGTGAAGTGATAGCAATTGGAAACGCAGTCTTCCACAAGAGAAATTGTAATGGACAATTGTGTAATGGTTCAAAAGGTGGACCCATAACTCTTGTGAGAATCATTTTAAGGTTCCAGATATGTGCAGGTGGTACCCTGGGTGGTATTATTCTTTTAAGGTCTTCCATAAAATCTTTGATTACTGGAGCTTTGAATAGGAACAAATGTCTGTTTTGCAGATATGCAGCTACTTCTGCAAGATATAATCGAATAGATGTGTAAGCTAAGCCAACTCACTGTAGAAGTTCAGATGCAAAAGATAACAAATAATATTTTGTAAAGATGCATTAAGCGGACCAATTGTGTTATTTTTACAATAAATGACAAACTTTTTCCACTTTACTGCACAATGTGCTTTAGTGAAAGAGTTTTGTGCTTCTTTGAGGATTGCAATACAATCTGGTGGTAGGATTAAATATTCAAACTCTATGACTTTAGGAGCCAGATAGCTAGGTTGAGCCACTTGGGGTTTGGATGTCTAATTTCTCCACGGCTCTGTGTGAGAAGGTTGGAAGTGAGGTGCAGTCTAACAAAACGAAGATTGCAGCGCTAGCGCTACACCTTTACTAGCGCTAACTTGCACCAGAATTGCTACATATAACTTCCAGCTTTTTAACTGAGCTTTTTAGAATTTTAAAAACAAATAATTTCGAGTGTGATTAATTGTGTGCTTTATATGTAATTCTGTGCTTTAAAAACTTCAGTTCTGTCCATACTTGCAGTTTGCTCGCTTTCCCCGGTCCACCACAGCTTCTGTGCTGTTTGTTGTGGAGGGAGCTTTGGAGCGAAATCACTTCCTGGTTTTCTGGCTGTTCCATTCCGGGCCAGCCATTTTGGAGAGGTCGGCGGACTAGTCTCCACCCTCACCTAATCTATAAGACTCCCCACAGACTAGCGCAGCGGTGACGCGCAGCGGTAGCGCCGAATACGCGCCGAAGAGGCGCCAAAGAGTAGCCAGTCTGCGCCAGTCCGCGGCACGGAGGCGGACGGGGCCGGACGGCTTACGCATATTTTCGCTCTTCGTGCTAGTGACACTATGTGTCGCTGTACACTTACGTACTCCAGCCCCCAGCTTCGCTCCCTACGCCCCCCGTGTAGTCGCTGCCATCATGTTTTTCCAGGAGGGCGGGCTCTGAGGAAAGGCTGTAGTACTTGTGGCTGGCGCCTTCCTGATCGGAAATCTTTCATACAGGTCAGCCCACCTTTTCAGCATATCTGCTTATTATTGAACACCAGATCCCTACCCGGCCACTCTTTAGACATTTGGAATATGTTACAGGATTCCAACATATCCTGTCTGTTCCTTACGGAAACTTGGCTATCCGATTCATCCTCTCCTGATTTGGCCAATGCCGTACCTTCTGCCTATAACATTTATAGGAAAGATAGGTCATCCGGTAGAGGTGGTGGAGTGGCTATTATAGTTAAGAAGAATATTGTATGCCATACGTTCGCAGTAGATAATATACAGGGCTGCGAAGCATTAGGCTTTACTCTCCAGCTCTCATCTTCCCAGGCCTGTACTGGTATCCTGGTCTACAGACCACCAGGATCGGTGGGGCTGTTTTTGGAAGAACTACAGGCAGCCCTATCAATACCATGCCTTAGGTCTAATCACTGCATTTTATTAGGTGATTTAAATATCCATATGGATAATAGTTCAGATCCGGACACTTTAAAACTGCTAGAGATTACTTCCGTGTTTGGCCTATCTCCTTATGTGGCAGGACCATCTCATAATAAAGGCCACACGCTTGACCAGATCTTTTCCACCGTTCCTATCTGTGTCGACCCCCCCATGCCAGTTCTGTGGTCAGATCATTTTCTCATCACTTTTTCCATCTCTGTCATGGCTCCATCACGGTCCCAACCAGTAGGGTCGCTTAAGCCTCTCTCCAAACCTTTCCATCTTCTTACCAGAGAGATGCTATCAAATGTTTTAACTAGCCTCCCGTGTCCCACCTCTAACAATGTAGAGGAGTACATCGATCTCTTCCATAATTGGTTCACTGACCGTCTAGAGAGCTTGATTCCAGCAAAGAAACATACTTCTGCAGACAAGAGAACATCTGCTCCTTGGTTTACCCCTCACCTGAAAAAAGCACGACAAGATCTCAAGAAAGCAGAAAGAGCATGGAGGCGATCCTATCATTCTTCTGAGAGATTAAATTTTAAGACGCAGACTCAGGCCTACCATAAATTAATTTGGGAAGGTAAAAAGTCCTATCTGGAATCCAGAATCAATGAAGCGGAGCATTCTAGCAAGGAAATTTTTAGGGTGGTTAAAGACTTCACCTCTCCCTCTGCTTACACTCCGACTCATGTTCACTCTGAAACTTGGTTGAAGGAATTAGCTGTCTATTTTGTACAGAAAATCACCTCTATTCAATCTTCCCTCCAGGCCACTTTCCAGCAGCATACGACAAGTCTGGCATGTCCCCTGCCAGATCATGGCCCCTTTCTGTCCAAATTTCCCCCATTAGATCTAGAGAGCTCTCTTGCTATTCTGACAAGTCTCAAATCTGGATCTCCACTGGATCCTTGCCCTGCAAAGTGTCTAGCAAACATGGCACCTGTTCTTAATGACTTGATAAACCCCATCTTGAATCTGTCACTCTCTTCTGGGATAGTTCCCAAAGCTTGGAAGAGTGCCATGATCTTACCACTTATAAAAAAACCGGCGCTCAACCCTGCAGTTCATGCAAACTACAGACCCATCTCCTTACTCCCTGCTCTGGCGAAAGTGACAGAAAGGTTTGCTCACAGATCTATTTCCGATTTTATCGAAGAAAGGGGTCTGTTGCATGGTACTCAATCCGGCTTCCGTGCAAATTTTAGCACGGAGACCGCGCTCCTTGAAGTCACAGATGCCATCAGGGAGGAGTTGGATGCTGGTAAAAAAGTGGTACTGATTATGCTGGATCTGTCGGCGGCGTTCGACACCGTTCCCCACGTACTTCTTCTTTCCAGACTTTGGGACTTTGGTCTGCGGGGAACGGTGTGGAACTGGCTCAAGTCCTTCCTAGCCGACCGCCGGCAGACAATCTGGGCGCCACCTTTCTCTGCTGAAATGTCACCGCTTGAAGTGGGGGTCCCGCAAGGTTCCATCTTAAGCCCTCTCCTGTTTAACATCTTTATGGCCCCCCTGGCGGTGACGGCGGAGTCTTTTGGCGCCCGGATTGTCAGCTATGCTGATGACACCCAGCTCCTCTTTGTAAGTAACAGGGATGGTCAGTTTGATGGTGTCCAGGTCAACGGATGTTTGAGTGCTATTTTTGAGTGGTTTGGATGCCATGGGCTGAAGTGCAACGCCGACAAGTCGGAGTTGCTCTTCTTTGGCTGTACATCTGAACCCGACTGGAAAACTTGGTGGCCGAAAGACATGTCTCCTCCCACTAGCTCGTCTGCGAAAGCCAAAAATCTGGGAGTAGTGATTGACAACAAGCTATCTTTCGGACCACATATCTCATCTCTCACTGGGAAATGTTTCGGCATCCTGCGGATGCTTCGCAAATTTCTCCCCCTAGTCTCTATCCAGCACAGACAAATTATTGTCCAGGCACTGATTTGTTCCAGGCTGGATTATGCAAACATTCTGTTTTTGGGACTTCCCAAATATCTGGTCAGGCGTTTGCAAATCGCCCAGAATTCTGCAGCCCGAGCCATTTTTGGCCTTCCAAGGAAAGCCAGAGCTACGGATCTTCTTGCCACATTGCATTGGCTACCAGTTGCAAAAAGGATTTTATTTAAAACACTGACCACGACTTTCAAGGCCCTGCATGGCATAGGCCCCAAATATATCTCCAAGCGACTGTCTTGGTATACCCCTCTCAGATCTCTTAGATCCTCGTCCTTATCAAAAATGAGTGTTCCCACTATCAAACGGGCAAGAGTAGGAGGACGGTCTTTTCGGCACTTAGCCCCTCATGCATGGAATGATCTTCCAATCTCTTTAAGACAGACTTCCAGTCTTCTGTCTTTCCGCAAGGCCCTTAAGGCTTGGCTCTTCCCGTAATCTTTGAGGCTGTTTTTATGTCTGTATGCTCTTTTGGTGTTATGTTTTTTTTTTTTTCCCCATCTTCGGTTGGGAGTCTTCGTCAAAGCGCCGGGATACTCCAGTGGAGTGGCCGTGCGCTATAGAAGTGTACAAATAACATAACATAACATAACATGGTGTGGCACTACTGACAGCTCTAGTAGTGTGGTGAACCATGGCTGACGAGCCCATGTGGGAGCCACTAGAATCAGTGTGAGTGATGTGTGCCTGAGTTTTCGAACCAGCTATGGAATTAGAGGGAGAGCCGGAAAAGCATAAGCAAATGTACCTGACTAGTTTATCCATAGGGCATTGCCTTTGGATAGATGGTGTGGGATTCTGGAGGCGAAATTTGGGCCTTTTGAGTTCTCTGCTGTAACAGAAAGGTCTGTCTATCTGTGGAAATCCCCATTTTAAAGTTCAAAAGAAGAAAATAGGGATGAAGTTCCCATTCGTGTACTTATTGCAGCATCCTGATGAGGAGGTCAGCAAACTGGTTGTGTATTCCTGGAAGGTGTTCTGCTTGAAGATGAATTTTGTGATGATTCACCCAACGCCAAATGTTCTGAGAGAGGAGTGACAACTGCAGAGAGTGTCCAGCCCCCCCTGCGGGTTTTGTACCTAGTACATTGCTGTCATATTGTCCGCCAGGACAAGGACAACTTTCCCTGTTAGATGAGGCTGAAACGCTTTTTGGGCTAGTTGAACTACTAGAAACTCCAAGTAATTGATGTGGAGACTTCTGTGTTTGGTGTCCCAAAAACCTTGAAATGATCGATGTTGAAGATGGGCACCCTAATTAGTGAGAGATGCATCTGCTGTTAGTACGACTTGTGGAATGGGGTCAATGAAAGGCAGCCCTTTTGACAGGTTTTGTGTCTCCACCACTGCAGAGAGCGATGAGTGCAGCTGTTTATCAACACTAGATCTGTTAATTGACCCTGTGATTGATTCCACTGAAGTGCTTAACATTCCTGTAGAGGACGCATGTGTAATCTTGTGTGAGGCACGACTGTAATGCATGATGCCTTCATTCCTAAGAGCTGCATGAAAGTCTTCACTGTTAGATATTGGTTGGTTTGAAACTGTAGTAATACAGTTTGAAAGTTTTGTATCCAGACTGCATTGGGAGAGGCTAGGGCTGTGTGAGCGTCTAACGTTGCTCCCAGATATGTTTGCAGTTGTGAGGGTTGAAGATGGGATTTTTGTGCATTGACTGTAAATCCCAATTAATGTAGAAGATTTGAGTGTTTTGTAAACACTTTCTCTGTGTGTTGGCGTTGATTAGCCAATCATCCAGATATGGGAAGACATTAATTCATTGTCTTCTTAGATGAGCTGCTACTACTGCCAGACATTTTGTGAATTCTCTGGGTGGATTATTCATCTCCGAATGGAAGTACTTTGAATTGATAGTGGTTTCCTGCTATCACAAATCTGAGATATTTGCAATGTACTGGGTGGATAGGAATATGAAAGTATGTGTCCTTTAAGTCTAGTGTCGACATAATGCCACCTTGTCATAGAAGTGGAAGCACTGGTTGATGGGTGACCATGTGAAATAGTTTTGACTGTATGTAAAGGTTTAAGGGCCTGACATCCAAGATTGGTCGTAGAGACCCATCCTTTTTGGAGATTAGGAAGTAAAGTGAGTAGATTCCTAATCCTTGGTGTTGTAATGGAACTGGTTCTATAGCTCCTTTTGTTAGAAGAGCGTGTACTTCTTTTTTGAGGAACAGTTGCTGTTTTCATGAAAGCTTGTGATTGCGAGGTGGAATATTGGGAGGATTGCTGTTGAGTTCTAGGCACTAGCCATGTCGGATCATGCCTAATATGTATTTGTATGTAGTTATTACTTGCCGAATGGGAAGAAAGTGCTGTAGTCTTCCCATGAGAGGTGTATGGTGGTCGGGGTAACTATAGGAAAGTACCTGTTTATTGGGAGATGGAGAGGTACGTGTTGGTGTGCCTTTTCCTCTGCCTTCGAAAGGATTCCCTCTGTAACCGTCATTACAGAAACCCCTACTTTTGGATCCTCCTCTATAGAATGAGCGATGAAAGGAACCTCTATTGGATGGTGACTGAAGTGCTCCCATTGATTTTGTCTTCTCTGTATTTTTTTATATTTTCTCAAGTGACACATCCACCTGAGGCCCTAAAAGTAGTTCTTGGTCAAACAAAACATTTAAAATAGACTGTTGAATCTCTGGTTGAAACCCAAAGATTCTGAGCCATGCATGTCTTCTAAGGAGAATGCTGGTGTTAATTTCCCTTGCGGCAGTGTCTAGTGCACATCTAATGGAGGAATTAGATATTAATTTTCCCACTTGCACTAGTTCCTGTCCTCCTTTTTATGCTCCTCTGGGAGGTGTTGGAGTAGCTCCTCCATTTTGTCCCAGTGGGCTCTATCATTGACGGCAATAGATCTTGTGTGCTGGCAATGCCCCACCGGTTGGCGGATTGGGCAGCTATTCTTTTGCCTGATGCAAAAATCAACCTAGACTTTGTCTGGAGGAGGTGCATCTGCTGTAGTCTGTGAGTTTTTTTTTTTTCGAGCATTGGAAACAATAGGGAATCTAAAGGCAACTGCCCCTTAATAAAAATTAGGTCTGCTGGTGGAGGCTTGTATTTTTTTGATTCAACCTAGGTGTAAATATATGGGCACGTACAGGGTCCTTAACAATATCATCGGCATTTCTCATCATGCCTTTTAGCATGGGTAAAATTTGAGTTGTCATATGTGAACGAGTGGAAGAACGAGGCAGAAGCACAACTACAGCTCAATCCCGAACATATCCAGTTCTGGAATAGACCAGAGACACTGTATGCCCGTTCAAAGAACGTTTTAAACTACATAAGATACACGGAAAATCGGAAACATCCCTGAGAACTTTAAAAGAAGAAACCCCAAGACAAGGAGTTCCTAGTTCAGGAGAGAGAAAGCTTTAATGGAAGAAACCCCAAGATAAGGAGCTCCCAGTTTAGGAGAAAGAAAGCTTCGAGAATAAGCCTTGCTGAAGTAAAGTGCGATAGCAAGCAGACCCCACCTTGGTACATCTACCACATGACTTTGAGGATATGGTGCAACCATCCGTTCCTTGAAACCCCAGAATAAGAAGTCCTGAGGAAGGTGCCACAGAATCTATTGTACAGCACCGAAACGCGTCGACGCACTGTTTTTGGTTCAAAAGAATCCAATCAGGGCCGGGTAAAACTTTAGATGGGCACTGTATTTTTCCACTAAAGCTTTAGAGCGACTAAATTGTTGCCAGGCCTTTGGATCTAGTTAAAAGCTGTGGCAAAGGTATCTTGTGAGCCACATTGATACTAGGGGTTTTTGTGATTATTTGTAGTTTGTTGTTAATTCACCGTCAACATGTTTGAGTGATGTCTCCAATGAGTACGTATTGTAATATTGTGTTTGTTGAATAACACTGTGTATGTGTAATATCGTGTAGTATTTAATTTTTATCCCTCCAAGGTTTTTTTTCCACTTGGATTTTAAACTGTAATTTGAAAATTGTATGAATTTGCTTTGTTTTTTATTGCCAGCTTGATTGTATTTTTAATAAACATAGATTGTTAACGATTTTATTTCTTTGTGGAAACCCATTTTTTATTCTTTCAGTATTTTGTGACCCTTTTCTTCCCCAAGAAGAAAGGTTAGTTGTCATTGGTTGACCAGTTGACCCCAGGGATTCCCCACTTTGACTAACTGTCATATGTGTAGGACCTAGAGTTTTAAATGGGAAATCCTCTTCTAAGTATTCCTTGTATGGTGTAACTCTATGGTATGATGCTGCCCTTGAGATTAACTACTGGTATGCTGTGTTGTCATCGGGAGGTGAAGTTCTTGCAGGGTATACATCAGGATCAATTTTATAATCATTCCATGGATCTATTGGTGGTGGACTATAGGCATCTTCCTCCTCTATATCAGGCTGTGTATGTGGAGAGCCCTGTGGTGTGTTATCTAAGGGGTCTAAGCCTGGTAATTGTGCAAGTAGAGGAGGGGACTGAGGGATAGGGTAGATAGGACTTGTAGCCATGTCTGTCTTCTTTTTTAGTTGAATGTTGTAGCTTGTATATTCTCAAACAGTTTTTATTTAGGGTGGTATTGCATCCTTGGCCAAATTTTGTCCAGTTTCTGGATTAATGCAAATTTTCTTTTGTGTAGGGTCCAGTTTTTTCTTCATATGTTCCAGAATAAGTTCCAGAGGTTTTTGTAGGGTATCTTTTGGTTTCAGTGCTGACATTTTCAGTGCCAAGCTGAACCTATCTTTCTTATCCTTTGGAGCCAAAGGTTTGGGTTCTGAGGGTGTTTTGTCTCGACTCGAGCCGGAAGACCTTAATATGCTGTTTCGGTGACAAGCCTGAAGGCGAGGTCTTAGAAGCAGTCTCTCAGTGCCAACCCATTCCCGAATGCAGTGGTGGCCCAGAAGCCTTTTGTTTGGTGGAAATAATTTTGTTGGCCAAAGGAGCTTTGTTACTCACGGAACCCTGTCCAGCTGGACATTCTTCTGACTCTAAGTCGATCTCCAGTTCTGAGTCCGAATCCTGGCGAGAGAAAGCCTCCTCCTCTTCTGCTGCAGACGCTTCCATTTCCTCCTGTTTGGTATCTTGCCCAACGATATCCGGTGTCTAGTCGCTGTTCTGCCACTGCATGTCCCTACGTCGAGCTTGATGGTCCTGCAAAGTCTTTTTCAATCGGACAGATCAGCAAGCGTTGCAATCTTCTTCCTTGTTCGCCGGTCAGAGGCACAAGTTGCAGACTTTATATAGGTTGGTGCGCAGACACTAGAAGTGGCACTAAGGACAGAATTGAAACGGAGTCCGTTCCATCGGCAGAAGACTGGATGAGTATGACTAAGTGGAAGTCGACCGACATAGCTTGGCTCGAAGGCCGCCAACGCCGTCTTCTTGAAGATGGGAAGTTTTCTTATTTTTTCGACACGCTGGAATAAGGGGATGCATATGAAAGAATACCGACGAGGGTACAGTGGGTTGTGCACTGAGGGGATCCTGAAGAACAGTCTTGAACCAGAGCGCTGCAAACCACATCCGAACCCGATGGCGTAAAGAAAGCAATCTAAAAATTGTGTTGAAGCCCATGTGCACTGTCACCGAAAGGAAGAGTCACCTTACCTTATGACTGGAAAATACTTTGTCGCAGAAAAACAACTTGCAAACATCCGAACCCAACACTAGATGGCAGGAGTATGCAAAGCATGTGTATCTTCTGCACACATGCCTCGAACAGAGCGTTACCACATGTAACCTGTTCTTGTGATGGATTCTTCTAACGCAGATTCCTTACCTTAAAAATAGACACCAAAGCAGTTCCTCCTAAGGTGGGTAGTTTATGTAGTGGACTCAGATCAAAACGTCATGAAGGACGGGACAGGCGAAATGCTCTTCCCATCAAATGAGGCTGTCCAGGCAGTAATGCTTCGATAACATGTGCATGGACGCCCACGTCGCCGCTGACAGATGTCAAGAACAGGCACTCCATGTGCCAATGCAGTGCTAGCAACCATGGTCCTGGTGAAATGAACCCTCAGCTCTTCCAGAGGCTGCTTCTTGGCCAGTACATAGCAGATCTTAATGCAAAGGCCTACCCACTTTGACAGGGTCCTTTTTATGCACCACCTTGCCTTTCTTTGACCAAAAGCTGATCATCCACCCCATGGTCTTTGGTGCGATTGATGAAAAAGGTTACAGCTCTTTTGAAGCCCAGTCAATGGACTCTCTTCTTCCCTTTTGATTGGTGATGTAGGGCAGAGAAGACTTCCAGACTGATTGATCAATGTGAATAGGAATCACAGCTTTAGCAAGAAGGCTGCCTGGGTCCCCAGCGCCAGTTTGTCTGGAAAAAAAAGAGGGAGTAGGGTGGCTGTACCGAAAGAGCAGAGAGTTCACTCATGTGACTAACTGAAGTGATCCCAATGAGGAAGACGCAATGAATATCTGTGTATCATTTCAAAGGGAGTACACAAGGGGAAAGACACAACTAAATTGAGATCCCACTGTGGCATCACAAAGGGTTTAGGGGAAAAGGTGTATTAAACCTTTCAGAAACCTCATCACAAGAGGTGATTTAAAAAAGGGTGGCTGGTCCACTGAACGCAAAAAAGGCCAGAAGAGCCGAGAAATAACCTTTATTGGTGCACACTGCACGTCCTTGCTAAGCAAAAGTCAACACAAACATTAAGATAGCCAAATCTTTGGCTTGTTCCATTTGGGGGGCGTGGCCAAGATGACGACTGGAGCAGACGCTGCCTAAAGGAGCTTCATGCCCGCCTGCGAAGCATCCTTCAAGATCCTACCCCATTTGGACCCCCCACACCTTGAATCCACCCCCAATTTTTGCTGGGGGGCGATGGCTGAGTGTCAGGGGGACTCCGATGGCTCAGGACCGCGCTGGAGGCGATATTTGGGGGCGACTTGGGCCTGCGCCGCATGTGCAGCTGAGGCGTATATGCTGGGCCATGCTGGCACAGTAAAGATCCGGTCTGCGAAAGGCCCTGCCGTCGGAGAAGATGGATGCACTGGGGGTTCAAGTGCATCCTGGCGACGGACGAGGTCCCCCTCGGCGACCTTGAGACCCGCGGACGGAGGTCGGAGAGGAGACCCGGCACCTGGGTGTGGGTGTGAGCCCTAAATCGTCCAGAGGCAGATTGATACCCGATTGCGACAGCCCCGCCCTTGAGGCCGCGCCGGAGTGATCGCCTCTCTCCTCCTATCTCTCCTCTGCCGGTCTGCTCCACAGAAGATGGAGGTTGATTCGGCTGACTGCGGCGGTTCGTGGGGGAGACCTTTACTGCTTGCAACACGGGCCCTTGGATTGGGGCCTGCTTGCCCCCTCTCGCCCATCCTCCCTCCTTCTGTGGAAGTGCCGTGTCTGAGCCGCTGCGCCGGCTCCTCGAGTGGTGGTCGAAAGGATCCCGGCCCACCGAATCTGCTCTCCTCGGCCTGCTCTGGAGCACAGGAAATTTGCTGAGACCCACAGCACCACCCGGACTGGACTCAAATGAGGTTCGGAGGTCGGATCATGCTTAAAATGTTGAATCGATGGAGGCGGTGCCATCAAGGGGATAAAATTGGTTGCGTTTGGTGTGGGGTGCTGGAGACATAGTGGAAATCGGACGCTGGGTCCTGATCAACTCAGAGATGAACGCCTGAGAAGGGCAAGGATGGTGCCTGTGAGATATTATCTGGACATGAGGACCCTGCCTAACCCCACAGCACCTGACTGCAAGTATTTGGAGTGACTGTCTCATAGACGTGCTAGTGGGTGGCCGCCATACTGGGTGTGGAGACATTTCATACAGCAGCCAGGTGCCCCCGCGCATGCACGACAGGTTATGCGGCCTGCAACCTGCGTGCGATTGGAAGGGTGCTATTGCCGGGGACCGTTGTGTGCGCCGAGCAGCCTACAAAGCAATGGCAAGTATCACTTAACAAGAGCTGCCCAGCAAACAAAGATGGACAAATTTACATCTCAGGCTGCTATTGAATCCTCCAGCGCAATGGTGCAGGCAAAAACAGACGCGGTCACCCTTGATGTGGGACTGCTGCGGGCGGACCTTTGCACGGTCGCAGATCAGTCACTGGCCACAGAACAGACAGTTAGTGAGCTGCGAGAGGAGGTCTTGGCCCTGAAGGTGAAACTTACTGAGCTCTCACAAAAACAATGTCCTTGGAGCGTTGAGCGGAGGATGCAGAGGGACGATCCCGCAGATGTAACCTGCATTTTGTCGGTTTTCCGGAGAAGGCCGAAGGAAGGGAGACAGAACTTTTACTATAAAAATAGATCAAGGAGATACTACCTATAGCTGAGCTCTCAGCAGTCTTCATAATAGAGCGTGCACACCGGGCGCTCATTGTGCAGCCACCGCCGGGTGCTCCACCTAGGACACTCATCGCCAGGATCCTAAATTATAGAGATAGATACAGTATCCTTAGGGCGACTAGACGAGACAGGGATCCGAAATTCGAGGACCAGAAAATGTGCAGTTTTCCGGATTACACCAGTATGATTCAACAGTACAGGGCCCCTTTCCTTGGAATCAAGCAGAAGCTGTGTGCCATGAACCTTCAGTACATGCTTCTGTACCAGCAAAGTTGAAAGTCTTGCATGAAGATTGTGCCCACTTTTTTATAACACCGAAGGAAGCGCGGGGCTGGATGGAGGTCCATGGCAAAGCAAGAATTCTGCGAAGTGGACGAGTGGTGGCAAGATCCTCAGTGAACCCTCAGAGTAGAAGTGGCAGAGGCCGCGCTGGTAAACCCAGTAAAAACTCTAGATCAACACAGAGGGTGGTGGTGCAGCGAGATGGGTCTTCGGAACTGGAGAGGGCTGACTCGGGAGGTGAAGGCAAGAGATCCCTCAGGATAGACCTGGAAACTCAGCGGGCTGAACAGGACGTTGCCAGAGCTCTGTTCGAGGTGGTGACGGCCACAGGTTCAGACACAAGTATGGGCGAGGTCAGTGAGGATACTCTGCAGCAAACAGATCCTGCATGAGTGCATAACAAGAGGACATAGTGGCGAACAGAGTAACCTCGATATGGGTATTGTTGGGGACACAACTCATGCCTTAACCCTCTAGGGGGTGTGTGGGATTGAAATATGAAGGGGTCACTTTCTTTCTTTCCCCCCCCCCCCCCCCCCCTCCGTTTTCTCCTCCTCCCGCAGCAATGTGGGGAATCCGGATGGACAATGCAATGCAGCTGGTGGGCATCGTCTCTTACCTCCCCATATCCTCTCTTCTCCTCTATACCCGCTCCCTCTCTATTCCTTTATCCCTACTCTTATTCTTATCTCTCAACTTTCATTCTACTTCCTTTCTCTCTGGGAGGAGGCATCGTTTGACTGGGGGCGCAATATTGCATTGATTGATTATGGATGACTGAGGTATGCATGGGAGTGAGTGCCGATTGAGCTACGGTGGGCTCGGCTGTCATATGCCCCGGTGGTCCAGGCGGGGCACAGCCCTTTGTCCCGATAGTGGAGACAATCAGAAGTGTCAATGGGTAAGGGCTTCAGTGGTATGAGTAGCATGATGTCTGAGTGGAGTGCGTGTGTGTTTCTGATTTTGTTGTTGTTTTATATTGTACAGATGGTAATTGAACTATTGTTAATGAAGTGTATAATTGGGATGGGGGTTTGATGTTTGGGTGCATGTTTGTTTAATATAGTGTGTACCTCGGGGTTTGGGTGTTTCCAATGTTCAGGGTATGGGTTATTTGGCGGTGGCGGAAGGCAGGTCAATAACATATATGCTGGGGCTGGTGTTTACTGTTGGTCATGGGGCACTATAAAATTATAACATGGAATGTGAGCGGGCTAAACTCATTTGTGAAGCGTTATAGAGTAAAGACATACTTGCGGCGGCAGGGCACACATGTGCCTATGTTGCAGGACACTTTCTTACTAGACACTGAAATACAGAAACTCCACAGAAAATGGAGGGGACAATTGTTCGCATCCACCTTCTCTTCCTATGCCAGGGGGGTAGCTATATGGATTGTTCCACAGGTCCTGTTTAAGCTCCTTAGCTATGAAGCTGATGTAGTGGGTAGATACGTAATAGTGGTATAGGCGGGTCACCTCAAATGCGTTCTAGATGGTACATTAGACCGGCAACCCTCCAAACACCACACCAAGCCGAAAATGTTGGTGGCCCTGAGAGGGGTGATGGGTAGGCTTCAGTGTGTAGACATCTATTGTGAAACACACCTTGAAGAGCGGCAGTATACATGCTATACGCCAGCCTGCACGGTCTATAGTAGGCTTCACCGGTTTCTGCTCTCCTGAGAGTTGTGTGGCAATGTGGGCGCGACTGTGGTACTGGGTTGCTTCCTATCGGATCATGCCTCTGTGCTGTTAAAATGGGGGCCTAAGAGGATTAAGCTGACGATTGCAATAATCCGCGCTACAAAACCAAGTATTCAGAGAAGAACTTAGGAAAACTGTAATAGATTACTTTGATGAGAATCGGTCCACTACTAAAACTAGAAGTAATGAAATGCAAATACTTTTTTTGTTTGTTATTTTTCTTACTTGATGTGAATATTGCATTTTTGTCCTCCCTTCCATCATATTTTAAAGCGCTCTGATATCCCTCTGGATCTTGTACTCTCAAATTGCGCATGCAATTTCAAGGGTGCAAGGGTGCCAAAAGGAGACCCTGTTGCACCCCTGAAATTGAGATGTTACCACATGTTGCTCACATACATGCCCCAAGGGCATGTGTGTGTGTAACATGAAACTTTAAAAAATGCACTTCAAATTTTTGCAAATTGCCATCAAGTTCAAATTGATTGTAATTTGCGATCCCTAATTGCGAATTCGCAATTTGGAATTGCATCATGCACTGCATATAGGGAATCGCAATCTGCGATTCCCTAAATGCATTCGCAATTTAAGTAATCACAAATTTTGCGATTACGTAGATTGTGAATTTGCATTTGGGTCAATGCATCCCAAATGCAAAAATACCGGTCGCAAAGGGGCAGATTCTGCGAATCTGCCCGTTTGTGGTCGGTATTTTCGTTGATGCATGTGCCCCAAAAATCCTAATACTGTAGCTCGGGAATTGGACAAACTAGAAAAAAAACACATTTTTAATAGTTATTAAAAGTTCAATGGTGAAGTTGTATAACTATTAACTGTTATACAGTTACTTTTTCTCTGCTTGAGCTCCTGGAGGCTACATTTGCATTTAGACTCCTACTTCTGCCATCAGGTAATTAGCATTCGAATAGGTGTGAAAAGAAGGTGCCATGTGCTTCCCAGGAGCAAACAATAGGCTGACCTGAATGGCCAGAGATGACTCCACTGAACCAGACAGAAAATACAGGGTGGAGCTTTGAGCTAGCTTTTTGACAGTGCAAAATAAAATCCTGCGTGAATGTCAGATTTTCCTTGACAGGTCTGCTGGGTTTACATATAACACTGGGGGCACACTTGAAAGGAAGGGAGACAGGATGCCAAACCAATTCTTATGTATCCACTGGTTGCTCGAAAACCCTACTTTGTTCTACTAGACTTCTGTCACTGAGTTTACTGGGGAGTACAGTGACTCCCAATCTAGATTTTAGTGTTAGATGTGGGAGGACACTACGAATCCCATAGTACACTCCCCATACCCCCCATACCCTAAGAGCCCAAGTTTAATGTGGCTGAAGACCTCTATCATCTTGAAAATGCCCAAAGTAGTAGGGTTGGCCCCCGGAACTTACTTTTACCCTACTGGTTTAAGCATGCCCAGGAGTCATACCCACCCCCCCAGCTTGTGCCAGACATAAATTTGGCACCTCCAGGCAAGTCAAGTCATAACATTTATATAGCGCACTACATACCCAGAGGGTTTCAAGGCGCTTAGGAAGGGGAGGAGGATTATTTGTCAAATATCCACGTTTTAAGCTGCTTTCTGAACGCTAGGTGATTCTGGGTGAGGCGAAGGTAAGCGGGGAGTGAGTTCCATGTTTTGGCAGCTAGGTATGAGAAGGATCTGCCTCCCATGGTGGTCTTGTTGATGCGAGGTACAGTGGCGTAGGCTTGGCTGGAAGAGCGAAGTTGGCGGGAGGGGGTGTAGAAGGACAGTCGAGAGTTGAGGCAGTCTGGTCCGATGTCGTAGAGTGATTTGTGTGCGTGGGTAAGCAGTCGGAAAGTGATTCTTTTATTGACGGGTAGCCAGTGGAGGTCTTTAAGGTGACCAGAGATGTGTTCGTTGCGTGGGATGTCTAATATGAGCCTGGCTGAGGCGTTTTGGATTCGTTGTAGTTTCTTCTGGAGTTTAGCGGTGGTACCTGCGTAGAGGGTGTTTCCGTAGTCCAGTCGGCTCGTGACTAGAGCGTGGGTGACTGTTTTCCTTGTTTCGGAGGGGATCCAGCGAAATGTTTTTCTGAGCATGCGAAGAATGTTAAAGCAGGAGGAGGATACGGCGTTGACTTGTCTGTTCATTGAGAGTGAAGAATCCAGGATGACGCCAAGGTTCCGTGCGTGGTCTGTCGGGATGGGTGCATTTCCGAGGGCTTCCGGCCACCAGGAGTCGTCCCATGCAGAGGGGGATTTACCTAAGATGAGGACTTCTGTTTTGTCTGAGTTCAGTTTCAGACGGCTTTGTTTCATCCATTCGGCGACTTCTTTCATTCCTTCGTGTAGGTTAGTTTTGGCGGTGCTGGGGTCCTTGACCTGAAGATGATCAGAAGAGGAGTGAACCTGCTGTATGCGACCTGAGAAAAGCCCTGAAGTATTGGACCTGTTCTCTCTGGTACCCAGGACAAAGAAATGGACCACATGCTTCATAAGGCTGGCCTCCTGTTAAAGCTGCAGGGACTTGCCCGTCTCCAGTATTTACAACCAGAAAGATCCCAGATATATCCTAATCTATTATCGGCCATCCTGCAACAGGGCCTGCCTCGAAGCCCCACTGAAATTCAGACATTACCCACTGCGTGTTGGAGATGGTCAAAACTATAGCGATATCTACAAGCAGAGTTCCTATATTCTGCGCACATACCACTAGTTGATAACCCCTGGCTACCCCCCACAACAGAAACCCACACTAAGCACGCGCTGGCCAGACTTGGGTTACAGGAGGTGGGAGATTTTTTTTTAAGGACTCATGGCTGTGCGCTATGGGGGAAACTCACCACCCACAGAGATATATCCTATATGGACAGATTCCTCCTGCACAAGGTAAGTTGCTCCCTGCTGGAGGTGCTTCCAGAAGCGACGACTGAACCAGCCGATTTTCCCCCGCTTACATTAGTCATAACTGCACCGGACGAGACGCATTTGGTATCACGATTATATCATTTATCTCTGACTCTCCACCCTGCAGTTAAAGCAAAAGCATGTACAGCCTGGGAGCAGGACTTAGGTCTAACATTAACTGATAAGATGTGGTCTTATAGCTGCGAACAAACACGTTATGTATCAAATAACCACCGCCATAAACTCTTACACTTTAAATACTTATAGAAGGCATACATCACGCCATACCTTTTAGCCAAAATGGATCCTAACGCTTCACATGCGTGTGCCAGGTGTGCTGATGCTAATGCGGATTTCTTACATCTTGTTTGGAATTGCGGGCCCATTCTGGCATACTGGGGGGAGGTATTCCGGCACTTGTCTCTAATGATTGAGCACACATTACACCCTGCACCACTGATGTCGTTGTTGGGATATGTCCAGCCTCTGAAGAAAAGGCGGTTTGCTGCAATTGCCGTATTAATCGCGAAGCATCAAGTTTCTCTGCATTGGGGCAGAACACGAACACCAACAGTGAAGGCCTGGCTTCAAGACCTGGTTTATTGCGACACTACGAGTGAAATATATGCCATATTACTGTCACCAACCTCGTGCTCACAAGACATTTGGCACCATTAAAAAATTATTTAGACATACCCCCTGGAAAATGACGGACGCTTCCGCAGAGTGAAAATAGTACACGCCTTGGCCTGCATACTAATAGGAAGACTAAGTTGCGGCAGGATACTCTCCTTTTTCAATGAGACTATCCTGGATGGGAAAAATGAGCGAGATACATTGACAACGTTAATGGGTCCACTTTCTGCTCCGATGAGGTAAATATGTGATGAAGGTTGCCTGATCGGGGATGTAAGCAACCATCCTCCACTCATAATGCCAAATTGCATTAAAGAAGTTATTAGATTAAAATATACCTCAAGTACAAGGAGAAAGGTGAAACTGATTGTTTGGACGAGCCACGTTGCTGAAACGATTGTCATTATAATAAGAGAAACACTCTGTACCTTGTTTTATTGTTGGGTTATTTTGTTTGTTATTAATGACCAACTCTGGAAGATGTGAGAACATGTATCTCAATAGACGCTTACATGTATTATTGTATACTACAAATCTCAATAAAGAAAATAAATTTAAAAAAGCTACAGGGACACAACATGCTACAAGAGGCCTTTGTCTCCAACTACCCAGCTGACCAGGGGGGCGCTAGAGGGCGCACTGCGGAATGGCTGGCTGAACTGTCGGCTCTGCCGGATGGACGCAACCATAACGGCCCTTTCACCCTTTTAAACTGCCGACCCAGCTAAACAAGAGGCAGCTCCAGGTGTCGGAAGGTGAAACCGACAAGATGCTGTGACTTTAGAAGCGATCTGCGAGCCACACAGCAGGTAAACAGCCGAAAAACGGGACACCGCCGGAGCGCCTCCAAGATGGCCGCGCCTGGCGGCTGCCGATTTGGAGCAGACAACTGGCCGGCGGAGCGCTGAGGACTGCCACATCACGGTGCCAGGACGCGTCGGTGCAGCTGTAGGAGCAGCGAGGCAGCAGGACAGCGGAGACCGGTAGCTGCGGCGAGATACGGAGACTTCCGAGGTGCGTTCCACCGAATCCAAGATGGCGGCGGCGCTGGAACGCACGAGACCGGCGATATCGGCTGCCCCCGGGACAGGCGAAACGAGACCCCAGCAAGAGCAGAAATAGCGGCGGACGTCGGATCAAGTCATAACGAGGTGAGCCGGCCCGGCGCTAGGCACTGCATGACCAGACCAGCAGGCCCCCCAGATCGCGAGCTCACTGCTCTGCGTGCTCGAAGGAGGTGCATGGGGTCTCGGAGGCACATGGCGATTCCCCGAAGCCACGTGGACCTGCTCCTCACTCCACAACGAGTGAGCCCTAGGCTGTAATGCGCCACTGACCGCTCCCCAAAACGGACACTGCCACCAGGCCACTAACGAACAGCAGGCACTGCAACGTTCCGTTCCTGCCGCACCCGGGGGTAGATGAGCAGACGTACCCAGAGGTGGGGGGCCCAGGCACCAGCGGGAAAAAGCACGCAGACGGCTGGAAGCCCAAAAACGGCTGAACACACCTCACCTCTGCCACTGCGGAACATGGGCAAGCCGGACAAACAACAGTCCAAGCTACTTACTCAATACCCCTGAGCACACATAAGATATTATGATCAGTATATTCAAATGTCCTTGTGCTTCAAATCATTCAGTAGACCACAAAGTAACATATATATTGTCAAAAAATGTTCTCAGTTGTCCTTCAGATCTTTATTCCAAACGTTCCAAGTTAGATCCAATTCCAATATGTATATCTTCAGTACATCAATTCATTGGGGAAAATAAAGTTGCCAACACGTGTTTCGTCGTGTGTACATTCCACACATAGACTTCCTCAGGGCTCAAAGAAATATGTTTGCAATTCTCTCTATACTTCTGTCCTCCACTCCAATATAAACTCGGGCAAAAGTCGAATCTCATACGAAAATTCCTCTACATGAAATATCTTGTTCTCAAAGTCACAATCATTCCACTCCAATATTGCGTATCTCTGTGTGCTGGGGCTCTCCGTATCACATAAGTTCAGCCCGGTCCCCAGACGAAATCAGTGCCAACCAGTAATATTTCCGTTATTCAACCTCAGTTTAGATCGTCTAGGACCGAGGGTAGTCCGTATCCGTACAATCTCGTCACTTTCCCGACCCCTGGTGCAGCGGAAAGTGTCCTCGCTGTACACCGGCGTTCAGCGAGGACACTTTCCGCTGAGCCCTGAGGAAGTCTATGTGTGGAATGTACACACGACGAAACACGTGTTGGCAACTTTATTTTCCCCAATGAATTGATGTACTGAAGATATACATATTGGAATTGGATCTAACTTGGAACGTTTGGAATAAAGATCTGAAGGACAACTGAGAACATTTTTTGACAATATATATGTTACTTTGTGGTCTACTGAATGATTTGAAGCACAAGGACATTTGAATATACTGATCATAATATCTTATGTGTGCTCAGGGGTATTGAGTAATGTGCTATTTCTGTGTATGACAGAAAGATAGGGGTGTTGGATACACGCCCTCCCTCTAGATGCACCAAATCTGACTGTGAATATAGGATATTTCCCTGATATTAAGAGGCGCGCCCTGAGTTTGTTTGTATCCCATTCTTGAAGTCTAACAGTCCAAGCTCCCCTTCGAAACGAGGAAGCAGCCAAAAAATTTAACGACCGCCCCTGAAACCGAGGGTGACGGTGAAATGGCTGAGGGGTCTGCCATGGAATCGGTGCTTCGCGCAATCCAACAGAGTTTACAGGAAATGAATGGGAAACTGGACAGCGTGGTGCAGAGGGTGGACAATATGGCGGCTAAAATAGAGAAACACGACGAGCGCCTGGATGAAGCAGAACAGAGGATCTCCAAGGTAGAAGACGAACATAAAACCACGTCGAAGGTATGCGGAGGATTGGAGAAAACTGTGGAGACCCTTCGCGCGAAGGTGGAGGATCAGGAAGCTAGGTCCAGGCGGAACAACATCCGAATTTCCGGCCTGCCGGAATCCACCAACACAGGCAGGATGGAGACGTATGTCGAGACTCTCCTAACAGAAATATTTGGCGCTGACAAACTATCCTCGGTGTTCCTGATCGAGAGAGCGCACCGCTCCCTGGCGCCAGTTCCGAAACCAGGGGCTGCTCCACGAATGATCATAGCGCGTACACTTAACTACAGGGACAGAGACACAGTCCTCCGACTCGCCAGAGAAATGGGAAAAATCACACATCAGGGTAACACGCTGGAATTCTACCCTGATCATACTATGGCGGTGCAGCAGGCGCGGAAGGAATTTGCGCCGGTGAAAAAGAAACTACGGGACCTTGGTCTTGAATATGCCATGCTGTACCCTGCCAAACTCAAAATCACGAACCTTGGCAAGCCGGTCATCTTGCAATCAGTACAAGCGGCACATGACTTCATCAAGCAGCAGGGGAAGCGACGGAAAGAGCAGAACAGAGCGGAATCAACGAGCGATGTAGAATGAACGGAGGGGTAGTATTGGAACTTCGATGCACATGACACGGCTCAGGTACCTCGCTGGGCTCCAGAAACATATGGTTGGCACACATTGACCCACCCCGAGACACTCGGCCTGACGGTGCAGAACCACAGACTCGTATATTTTGGACATTGCAGCAGCGGACCAGGGGAGAATGTCCTCGCAGTGAGTATTGGGGGAACATGAGACCACCGGCAGGCGCACGAAGAGACATCATGGCCAGGGGGCTGAGTGGCTCCCATGGCAGTTGTGTATATAACGGGGGTACAGACACTAGTCCTAGAACCAGCCCTCATTGCTAGCACTGTATTGAACTACCACTACCAAGTGACCCTGGGGGATATCGAATATATGATGTCTGGATCTATTCGCTGCCGTACTCTTACTTTCTGATGGTGGTTGGTGGGTGGAAGGTGAAAGACTCCACACACGATTTAAAAGTCGGAATAGGCGTCTGTCCACGTCCACTACGTGGATGGAGATGTGTGAACCTGGCGACACCCCCAAGCGGGTGCGCCCCACACTGAGTTTTCAAGTTCGGATACAGTTAGTTCAGGGATGGCTTTGGCAAAGTTCGGGCGCTAAAGTGGGTGGGGGGGATGAGGGGGAACTGGGTTTGTTTGTTTCATTAACTCTGTGTCTGAGAAGCATGGCGAACTTCATGACCATACATAACCATTTCACCGATCCGGCGAGGATCACGCACCACACACCCCAATGTTTACTGTCTGTTCGGAATTGTACACGGCGGCCGCACCTCGAAAGATATACCAGGATGAGCATATATGCCAATGTCAAGAGTTGATACGTTAACCCTGCTCACGTGGAATGTAAGAGGGCTAGGTAACCCGAAAAAGATCAGGCAGATGTTTGCTTATTTTGACAGATTACATGCAGACATAGTGTATTTACAGGAAACACACCAAGCCGCTACGCAAACATCTACACTGGGGGCACGATAGGCGGAATCAGTCACAAGCTCTAATTACTCAACGTACTCCAGAGGGGTTAGTATCCTCATACGTAAAGGGACACACTTTGAAATTACAGATGTGAACAGAGACTCGGAGGGCAGAAGTGTAATGGTAGAGGGGAAGGTCAGGGGGCAGAGACTACTGTTACTGAACACATATGGCCCCAATGTAGACGACCCGGGGTTTTACAGGAAAATTTGGCAGACACTCGCAGACAAACATATAGACCACATACTATGGGGGGGTGATTTCAATGTTACGCTGCAGGACCAGTTAGACCGGGCTGCACACACCACGGAACACCATAGCAAGGCAAGACATATGTTGCAGGACGTGATAGAGGACCTCCAACTGACCGACATTTGGAGACATAGTAACGCTGGGGTCACCGCTGCGACTCACATAAATGCTGCAAACAACAGCTGGGCGCGACTAGACTATTGGCTAGGTACCCGAGAGATACTGACTTGGGTTCAACACGTCTCACATCCGCCCAGGACACTTTCAGATCACAACCCAGTTTTGTTAAAAATAGGGGTCCCTAAATATGAACCGCCGCCCTTCACTTGGCGTTTCAACGCGACTGCTCTGAAGGACCCGCTGTATGTCACCACTATACATGCGGCAATAGTAGACTACTTCGAAAACAACGCACCGACAATGGACGACCCCTGTCTCCTGTGGGAGGCGTTTAAGGCCACAATCAGGGGGGTATGCATTAGCACGTCCTCGGGTATACTGAAGGACATCAGGCAACAACTACGCACGCGCGAAGCAGCAATACAGGAGCTGGAACACACATACACGCACACAGGGGACACTAAGGTACTAGGAGACATACAAACCCTTCTAACGGAACACAGACAGTTTGCCTCAGACGAACTCAAGTACGTCACTAAACGGGCGACGGCCAGGCGCTACGGGGAAGGTGGCAGACCGGGCAGGGCTCTGGCAGATAAGATATGCTCGGGGAGGGCCCCTCAGAACATAACAGCCATCTGTAAGGCCACGGGTGAAACGGTGAACGACATTAAGGGGATTATGGCAGAATTTATGGCACACTACGGCGCCTTATACCAAGCACGCCCCTCGCCCACGCAGGAAGACTTGCTAGCATATATGGAAGATGTGGAATTAGCATGGCTGTCTGACGGTCACAGAGCATACCTAGCCCGCCCTGTCACGGTCGAGGAGGTTACGGACACAATCAGGCGACTGCCAAACAACAAAGCACCGGGGCCGGACGGGTACGTGACAGAATTTTACAAAGAATATGCGGATCTACTCGCGCCACACTTGGTGAGGCTCTATGGGGCAGCTCACGAAGCCCAAACCCTGCCAGGCTCCATGAGGGAAGCCTTACTCATTGCGCTCTTAAAGCCGGGTAAGGAAGAGGATAAATGTGACTCGTACCGCCCCTTGTCCCTACTGAACGTAGACACAAAAATAATCGCCAGTCTACTGGCAGACAGGCTGAAACCACTCATGCCTCTTTTAATTAGACCAGACCAATCTGGATTCAAACCTGACAGAGCTACCACGCATAACACCCGCACACTCTTTGCCCTGGCCCATTACCTATCCCCAGACACAAAAGCAGTGGCGGTGCTACTTGACGCTGCCAAGGCGTTTGACACCATAGGATGGTCCTTCATTCAGGCGGTCCTGGTGCGCATGGGATTTCCCCTGATGTTCCTGGGCTGGATCTCTATGCTATATACCAATCTGTCAGCACGCATCAGAATAAACAAACATATTTCAGAACCCATTCCAATATGCAGAGGGACGAGACAGGGCTGCCCGCTTTCACCGATGCTCTTTGCATTGATCCTGGAGCCATTGGCATGTAAAATTAGACAGCACCATCACTATTCAGCCATACAGATGCCATCACGCCCCATCCACATATCATTATACGCAGATGACATGGTGCTTTATGTCAAAAACCCGGCACAAAACCTAAATCCGCTAATGCGGGAGTACATCAGGTTTGGGAGCCACTCCGGATTACAAATTAACTGGGACAAATCACTCATCCTGGCTCTGACAGATAGCACACGCCCTATACCCCTAGACTACCCACTCGAATGGCAGGAGGAACCTACGAAATATTTGGGAGTATGGTTTCACAGGGACCCAGAAATAGTTATACGCACCAACTATGGGCGAGCGATAGCGGCCTTGGAGGATAAAATAAAAAGATGGAATAAACTCCCACTATCCCTGGCGGACCGGACTGCAATTGTAAAGATGGTGATACTGCCCAAATTACTGTACTTATTCAACAACATCCCAATAAAGCCACCAGCGGCAGTGTTCCGCAATATAAACTCCTTAGTGCTTAGTCTGATATGGGCCGGAAAACAAGCACGATTGGAACTACACACCATGACACTTCCATATGCCCGGGGGGGCTTCAGGGTGCCGGACTTCTATCTTTATTATTTGTGCGCTCAAGCGCAATTCGCGCATTACTGGCACCACGAAGTACCCTTCTTGACCCACGTGGCGGTAGAGGCGGGAGACGCGGACCCGATACCACTGGAGAACATACTGCTACATAAACGCCCCAGGCTGCATGACAGAGACATAAACACTGTGGACACCACCACGGAAGCATGGCGGTTGATGGGCAAAGCGGCTAAAGCGCTACCACTATATGCTCCGGCCCTACCATTGGCCCATAACCCATATATCTCAGTAACGCAAGAACAGATTGGCATGGATCAGCTGCGATGGGCAGGCATAGATAAAATGGGTGACTTATATCTGAATGGGGTATTCCAAACGTTAAACACAATGCACTACATTAGCAACCCGTCCCTCCTGTTCACGTTTAACTATTATAGGCTTCAGAGGGCACTTAAGGAACATTACCCGACACACCCGGAGGAGCCAACGCCGCTGGCACCCCTGCAACTCCTTCTCACGACACCTACGGCATCCCACCTGGTGTCAAAATTATATACTAGTTCACAGGGAGCGATAGGGGATGGCACTGACAAAGCTAGGGATAGGTGGAGCGAGGGACTAGTGACACCCCTCACCGAGGAGGAATGGGCATCTGCATGCATGCTAACGGGCATGCTGACGCCAAACGGTAACCTACGAATCATACACTACAAATACCTACATCAAGTGTACTACACACCTCAGAGATTACAGAGATATGGGCTACAAGAGGATTCAAAGTGCAAAAGATGTAAACAGGAGGGAGCGGACTTCATGCACCTGGCATGGCACTGTCGCAGGGTGGCGGGATATTGGGAACAGGTGGTGCAAACGCTGAATATCATGTTAGAATCTTCTTTGGTATGCGATGCCAAACTGTGTCTCTTGGGTATTGAACCAAACTTGAGGGCGACGAAGCGAAAGTTCTGTGCAGTGGCGCTGTTACTGGCTAAGAGGAGGGTCTCCCTGCACTGGAATAGTACAAGAGGGCCAGAGGTTAAGAGATGGCTGGAAGATATGGTGTACTGTCGTGACACTCTGAACACCTATGAGGAGGACCTGCCAGCTAGATCAAGGCCCAAAGACTATTGGGAATACCTTAGAAACTACTTATTGGAGCGTGGGGCAGATGAGGAGGTGGATGTGAACACCTAGGAAAGGTACATGGAGGGTGAACGACAGTTGTACGCTGATAACGTGGTATGGAAAAGGAGGGAGGATGCTGTGACACAGAGAAAAAGTTTTTGATAGACACACCAAGTTAAATTTAGGGGTGAGTCCATCAAGTTAAAGTTGGGAGAAAAAGTAACCAAAAAAGTAAGAACACTGGCAAGAATATACATGGCTATAGCACTTAATTTTTTGTAAATATGATTCAGATGTAAAGCGCCGCCGGTCCTATGGATGTCGGCTGATGGGCTGTGTACATAACCAAACGAGCCCGATCGGGCACACACAACTGTAGCCGGCCAATACTGGTTGTAGGCGAATCACATGTAATGTATTTTCCTCTGTGGTAAGTGCGAATAAACTTCTTACACCAAAAAAAAAACAAAAAAAAAAAAACTACCCAGCTGACCAGTGGCAACTGGACCAGAACTGGACCCTGCTGTTTGGCCTCTGCCTGACACCCGGGGAGACTAAATGACTCTGAGGTCCAAGACCACTTTGGAAGTGTACTCCTGATGTGGACTGGGACTTAAAGGACTAAAGTCAGAAGGTCAATTTGCAGCTAGCTCCCAGTTCACCACAACCACTGATTATCACTTTATGCTCCTTGAAGCTATACTTACTTAAAACATTTAAAAATAATGTCTTTGGTTACCCTTGTTGGATTTCCGCATTTCAGTGTCATGTTGTTTATTACATTTTATTCAATTCGTCTAATATGGTTTTGGATTAATATTGTTTTGCATTTTAACTTTATTACTGTTCTGGTACTGCATAAATTCTTTACACATTGCCCTAAGTTAAGCATGTCTGCTCTGTGCCATAGCTACCAGGGGGTTGAGCTTAGGCTAATTTAGTGACTTTGAGGGTTCATCCTGACAAGGATTGTGATTATTTCTTGAGGTGGGTAGTCACCCACCACAAATAATAATCCAATTTCTTACAGGGCCCCAATCCAGGTCCCTCTAACTCGGCTACTGCTAGGTGTGGGCCTAAAGAGGAGTGATGTCCATGACGTCTGCACACTGGAAACACTGTAGAATATGAGAAGAGTAGCTGAAGTATAAAAGCCCATTTCTAGAATTCTAGGATGAAAGTGTGTAAAACAACAATTCAGACAGTATATATGGGATTCATGCATGGTTGTTTCTTTGATTTCATTGTGTGTCTCACCAACGTCAATAATGCATTTGAGAATGGTGGCCCGTTGCAGTGGGTTGAAATGCTGCCTATTGTTTAGTAGTAAAATCTAATAGTGTTTCTTCTAGGATCATTTGCTTTGTTTCCTCAAGTCTAAATCTATGTAGGATTGAATTCTGAGTGTTTTGTCTTTGGGTTGCGGGGTTACCAGGATGTTGTTTTATCATTACTATTGTATGTCAAGGGCTGGACCAGTTAAGGAGCTTTTGGATGCAGGTAGGTGTAGTTCAGTCTGAGCAACAATTTATTTATGTCAGTCTGCACCCAATCACTCCTTGATGATAGGGAGATGGATTTAGAGCTCTAAAGTCAATCTGGTTAGACTCATAAGAAAAGAAAGGCCACACTCCGCATACATACAATAGATACCATGGGTTAGCCAACTTGATTTATATTATGAATGGGTATTTCTCCATTTTTCAGCCTGAAAATGTTTCATATCATGGTAATATAACTGTAAAGGCACCTAATACAACCTAAAGCCACATACACACTGATGCACAGACACATTACTGTTTGTTTAATCACATGAAATGACAAGTGACAAATAGTGGCAGCATGAAGTGGTGGAAAAGATGGGAGGGCATGGGGTTTAGAGTTCTGGAGAAGGGTTGCATAAACTAGAGTTTTAGATATTAAATGTCATGGATATTAGTCTGGTTAGAGAATCCTAGTGATGGAGTCTAGATTTCAAGAGATGGGAGGGCATGGTTTGTAGAGTGGATACGGCATGGCCTCCAGAAGGAAGGACATGGTTTATGGAATCTAGATTATATTCTTTTTAGAGTTAAAAGAACATGCCTCAAGTAGGGCGTACGTTTTAGGAATGAGACCATGTAGTTGTGAATGGCAAAGAAATTATTTCTAGAATGTGAGACAAGGGTTCTATAGTGGGAGACACAGATCTAACCATGTTCTTCTATTGTTCATGAAAAGAAGAGGAAAGATCGAACACATATTTCATCATAAAGATCTGGCTATTTCCTCATCCATGGAACCCTACATCTGTAACCCTTTTTAAAATGATAAGCTTGATGGGCCTCTCTCGTGCCTCTGCATTTCTCATGCTTAGCTGCATCCTTTGTTTGGTTGTGTTCTGGTTTACTTGTCCCTTCACTCCCTGTCCTCTCAGCTTGGATCTGCTTATGATGCTCCCTTCCAGGGTGCAATCCCCTTCTTTTCCTTCTGTCCTAGAATAGTGTCCATCTCCTGTGATTCTAGTGACCGCTGGCAGAATGCTGGCAAGCTATCTCCCAGCTCTGTGCACTCGTTCTACCATCGTTTAACGCACTTAGTTTACCATCTTCAGATTCATTTTACCCTATTTCCAATATCATGAGTTCTAGCCTCCAGTTACCCATATCCAGAATATCGCATCTCTTGCAATCTGGCGGCCCATTTCCTGTCTCTTAGGTCCTGTTAATCTGTTTCTCATTCTTGTAGCCCTATTTCCTACCTCCTGGAACTTAGTAAGTGGTGTAATACTTCTGTGACAGTCACCATGCCCTGCTCATGAAAAGTGACAAAAACCATTGCTTTGCAGAACAGTCCCCACAGCGATGCAGAGAAGGAGAAACACAGGAAAGAGAAAGAGAATGAAAGAGAACGGGAGAAGGACCTTGATCGCTCAGATTCGCGGCACAAGTCTCCCAAACGGACTTCAAAGAAAGAGAAGGTAAGTGGTTTCCCAAGAGTAAACCACTAAAAGATATCATCCCTGGAGAGGAGGATCTAAAGGGATAGGCTTCACTGGAAGAGGGGGAGTTTTTAAGATAGATCTTCTCAGGAAGGGAGGCAGCTCAGGAGAGGGGTTTTTCCTCAGTAAAGACCTCAATCTCTTGGAGGGGCATTTCTTGGAAATAACCTTTCTCCAAAGGGTCATAAGGGGAGGAGCTGTTGTGGTGAGGGACATATTCATGGTCAAACTTTTCTTGGGGATTCTCCATCTCTAGGGAGGAGTTTCTCTGGTAAAGGAAGCATCTTCCCTTTGGAGGAGAATCATGGAAGGAGTAAACTATCTGGTGGAGCAGCATTTCAGGGGAAAAGCTTCTCTGAGAAAGGGTATCTTTGGGGAGGAGGGGGAGTGGTGGGCCGACATCGCTCAATAGAGGGGCACATCTGGAGAAGAACTTTTCTGATGGCAGCTACAGGCAAGATATTCTTTGCAAGAGGAGGCAAAATCTCTAAGGATGGGCTGTCTTTGAGGAGGGGTCATCTCTGAGAAGGAGCTGCTCTAGGGTCAGGGATATCTCTTGAATAGAAGTTTCACAGGTAGATATACAAATTAACAGCATAATCCGATCATATGCACTAAATAGCCAATTCCTGTTTATCTTTGGTCTTACAAGTTGTCAACAGTTTGAACTGGAATACTTAGCGATTAGTTAAAGCTGCTATCAATAACCAGTAAAGGCTAGGCAAAAAAATGGTTTTGTGCATCTAGCTTCTGTATATACAAGCCCCATATAATCATAGCCAATGGTTTTACCTCACATGCACGGTCTAAAGAAGCCTGGGAGGACCACCATTGGGGCAGGCTGTTTGTTACAATGAACAAAGTTAGGGCAATGAAAGGAATTTCCTCTAACATACAAAGATAGTCTTAAATCACCAAGCCAGTAAATAGTCTGAAATTAACATGTCCTTGGCGAATAGAAGACAATGCTGCCACTTCGGCTTGATACAGGCAGACATTGAGTGATTAGTACTGGGGCTCATGTTTGGCAATTGATCCCTCAGTTTCTCTAAATCTGGATTCGCAAGTCTGTATTTCCCGCTGCCACGTTAGTCCCAAGTGATGCCCTGAATAAGTGGGAGAGCCAGAGGCTTCCACCGCTAATGGTGGAATGCTACAGCAGCTTCTCCTTCTAATAAAAGCAGAGAAACACGGGTAAACGTTAACCCCTTCGATGCTGATGACGAGCTCAGCTCGTCATCAGCCACGGCTGGCGTGTACTGATGACGAGCTGAGCTCGTCATGTAACGCAGCTTTTAAAAAAAAGCCGCACAGCGCAAAAATCGCCGCAGCATCGATGCGGTTAAGAAATCCCAACCAAGAACTGCCCATGTGTCCAGATCTTAAAAAACAAATTCAACAGATGGCTATATGAAAATCTCCATTGTGGATTTGATTCCGTAGCCTTTTGTGGCTAGTAATGTTATTTGTCAAATACGTGGAAATAAGTACTTCCAAAAGCCCTTTATATTCTTCATGTAGGATAGTCCCATTTGTGTGTTTCAGAGAAGCACCAGTAGCCAGCATTTCCCCAAATGTCTATAGGTTTCACTGTGGGAGGGTAAACACTATTAGACCGATTTGAAAAATCACTGTTTAACAGTTGCGGACCACAAACTTATACTCTTAAAGATACTGAAAAAAACATGAGCACATCTAATCCTATGTTTTTGCTGAAAGAATTGTAGAGGTTGAGAAGATGGCACTTGTACAGCAGAGTGATATAGCTTAGCCCCTTTGTACTACCGGGATGCAAGTAAGTTGTCATCTTCAAAAGGTATATCCTTACTAATTCACTTATTCAAATTGTTGAAATAGAGCATTAAGCGAAGAAACTGTAGAGCAGAGTAACCCTTGAGAATGTGCAACATGCATTTCCTCTCCTTCTTCAGCACTGATTCTCTTTCTAGACAGGTTGGGACACGTCTGAGAGCGAACTCAGTGAAGGGGAGCTAGAGAGGAGACGCCGGACACTGCTTCAACAGCTGGATGATCATCCATAGTCGTCGTTGATGTGGACACCTACACCTGTGAGTGTGGTGATTGCTCATCCCTCTTCCCTAAACACCAACCATCTCCAAATGTGCAATGCTGAGGTCAGCAGAAGACACTCATTGCAGCCACAAACTCGTCGGAGTCAGCAATTCAGGTCTGATTTTTCTACCAGAGGTAATCAGCTTTTATAAAAAGCAGCACTCGCCTATCAAAAGAAGATCTGATGCTTAGAGTCAAAATGGCAAATGGAAGTCTGGGAAGGAGATGGCTAAACACGAGAAAGGTGTCAAAAGTAATAAGGCTCTCCATCCTCTAGACTGAGCAAACTTGGCCAACCATCCTGGACCATTGGATGTGCTCATCCTCTGAGTGGCAATGCTAGTTATGATTGTGGCCCGCTGTTTGAGGTGGCTTATTTCTGAACATATTCCTTGGCTGCCTAGTGGGTACCCCCTCAACTGAGAAACACATACTTAGATTCTCCACTGAGTATGTCAAGCTTCACAGACTAAACCTTTGCTGGCTACGGAGCTACTTTTTTTGATGAACCATCCTGAATGCAACACACAGCTTAAGTCTGATCACATGGTGGTCTGCAGGCACACACTGACTGATCACCAAGCACCCCCGTCTTACCCAATTCCTAAACACGCTCTTCCGTGATGCACAAGCAGGGACACACAGCCGAGTCCCATTAAAAAAAATATATATATACATGTTTGGTCACAGCCCCTTAATCGGTCAACTTCAGTTCTTTACCAAGCACCCTCAGGTGAATCACCTCTACTTTAAAGTACCACCTTTGAATGAGTGCTGTGCACCTTCATCTTAACTACTGACAATCATACCCCTCTCTTCCAGTATCCAACCTTGCAGGATTGCTGAACACTCTCTACTGTTAAGCTGTGGCTCCTGCTTCCCTCGATGGGCTAAACGTCTGTGTTGGTCAGGCGCCCTCATTTTAATTGGCTGCAGCACATGCTCTTCCTTGCCATCTCTAGTTCTCTATACATTTGGGGAATGTGGAATCCTTTCCTCTACGGACGCCTGAGCATACAGCTCTGATCTTGTGTGGTGTGGCCAGTTTCAATGCTTTGTGCCAATGTGTATGCCTGATTGCACTACAGAATATCTAAGTATGTGCTTTTACAAGCCCTCTGCAGATGGAGGAGTCCACCCACCCTTTTGTCTCAAGAGACTGCAGCAGAGTCCTCCGTTTGATTGCTACTTTTGTTTCGATGGGTTGGAAGGGAGTAGCCGACGTATAGTATGTGTGTGTCATAAGCGCTGTTGATGGACTTGAGTGACTGAATAAACTGCATGAGTCGGGGCAATTGCAGGGACTGCATAAATCACCTGCGTACATATGTGGGCACTTGCATAGAGAAGCATGAGGAGTCTTATGAGCTCGGTTTGCACAATATAAATAGCAGCAGAAGAAGTTTTGCAAGATATGTGTGTGTGGGTGAATATTCTTGGCATGTTTGTGTGGCAGAGGCGGGAAAAGCAGCAGGACAGGCGTGGTGTGTGTATGTTAGCATCACTCTGGGACCCTGATGAACACGGGATGTCATCAAAGACCATCTTTGAGCAGACTTGAGTGCACTGCTGCAACCATCTCCTCAGGGCATTTGCGGTGTTGCCCTACTTAAAGATGAGTTGTATTTCTAAAGGTTTAATATAGGAAGATCTACCTTTGTCTCATTTTATCTGTGATCCAAGTGGAAGTGAAGTCAATGTCAGCTCCCAACTGTGAGGTGAAGACATGGGAGGCAGAGGGCATCCCACAAGAGACTGATGCATCAATTGTGTGTGTGTGGAGCAGCAGCAAGAGTCGGGTAGAGGGTGGGGTTTGCACATGTTTGCTCGCCCCCACAGAATACGGATATCCATCCCCAGAGGACGTGGTCTTCTAGCTAGACCACAGCAGTGGTTCCTGCCATTATGGTGAAGGGCCTGTCACATCCCTGATTCTGTGTCAAGAAATACCTTTATTAACACTGCCGAGAATGCAAACCATCCCACTGTTCACTGGACCACTCTGACAAACTGTGCCCGTCTCTTGCGAGAATGGGAATCTGCAACCAAATCCAAGACAGGCCAAGTGTTCGAGTGAGCCAAGGCAGCTGCTCGGGCCCTGGCCAGTGTTGACTGCTGTGCTATCTTGTACTAGAACAACAGGCCCTCAGAGGAGTGAGCGGAGGTGGCGGAGTGCACACCCAGACTCAGGATGCTCTCAGACTGAGACCTCTCCCTTCCTAACATGCTAAGAACTGCAAACTATGTCTTATTTATTTCCATTAATACAGAAACTAAAGATTGGTTTGTGGGTTACCCGGTGTGGAGCAAAGCAAGAAAGATGGACGAAACCGAAAGCACATATTCACTTCAATTTGTGCCATCAGAATGCAGCTTTTTTGAATTTACCTCCAGTGAGTATGCAGAGGTCTTCCTGCCCTTTAGGATGGTAGTACCTCTTGTTCCCTGCCCTGTGGCTGATCCACCATGAATCTGTCCTGTTTCCGCTCGCACCCACAGTGCAGAGCTCATGCTGGCTCGAGTCCCCAACTGAGGCTTTTCAGACCTGATGAATTAAACGGTTGTTTTTATTTTCTACAGAGTGAAGTTATTTTAATAATTTTTTTCACGTATTTCCCTTTCAGCGTCCATGATGTATTTGGTAAAAAGCTATCCAGTGAAGCACGGCCCTCGGTAACACAGGCATAAAATATTTGTTTATTTTTCCTCAGAGTGTCAACTGCCCTATGGCCCAGCGGAGAGTGGGCGCTGCCCCCTGCTGTCACAGTCCGACCTTTAAATAGCTGTGATGCCAACATTCTCCTCTAGGTAACGCGTGGCGCTTTCACACTAAGGAGGTGACATCGACAGGTTGATATACAGTCTTGTTGCCTAGTGATTGGATATGGAATGTCCCTTGAAAAGCTGTGGTAAGAACAAAAATAGTGTTGGTGGTGTCTGACTCAGGGGCTGTCTTACCATCACACCCAACTGGCGTTGAGCGTTGACCACTAGCTCAACTGATCTTGAAACACATCTGGCTTTGGAGTGCCCTCAAGGATTTGATACTGAACCAATCAAACTCACTGGCTTAACTAAACTTGAGGGGGCCTCCCTGCAAGGTACGTGGAGGGGCCCTCTTCGTACTCATTCAGGAGCTCTCCGGCCAGAGTACTGTGCTGAGGGTGACCCCCTGGAGCGAAGTAGCAACCTACGTAATAAGTAGCTTGTTAACGCATGGCTGTAAAATGGCCAATGGTTATAGAAACCACATCATCTCTGCTTGATTACAATCAAGGTTAAGCCTTCCTACCGCATTCCTTACTCTTCACCGGCCCTCTCCTCATCTAACTGACCCCAGCACCTACAAAGCAGCGATAAAGCCTACATCTGAGATGCAGATCCTTCACTTTAGAACTATCCAGAAGATCCAGTGTATCACTTTGACTTGCTCACTAACATTTGTTCACAGCTGTGGTGACTATCATCCATGAAGGTGCACTGAACTTAAACCCATAATGAACAACACTTAGGTACTCAAGGCCTTCACTGGCAGAGCTGGGCTACTCAAACAGTTTCAGAACAGAGACATTATTACACAAATACCTTCTCAAGAAGCGAATAACACAACAGAGAGAAAGAAAAACAAATGGGTTATATTTGTGTGTGCTATTTAGAAGGTGGTGCAATTCTCATTCCCAAACTCCATTTCTTTATTTTAATACTACATTTGTTTAATGCACACGGTGCTAGTATAAGATTAATCAGTTAACGTGTCAGCCCCAAAGTTAATTGATTGCCGGAATCAAGACTTTAATTACATACTCCCTTGGGTTTTATTAAGCCCTGGGTAAGTCTACAAATATTCTACTGGTAAGGAGTCTTTCCAAAAGTGATATTGGGGCCTAGATAGCGACAGGCTCATTCCTGCACAATAAAGAACTGAATTGCTATTCTTTTCCAACAATATCTCAAAACCAGAAATATTTATTTAGAAAGTGCCCACAGTATTCCAGTTAGTCACCCAGCATTAAATTTGTAGTGGTTTCAGAATCCAGTTCACTTGAGGTCAACAGCTAAATAAAGCCTCTATGCAGGTTTTTATTATAAAAAGTAAAAATAGAAACTTCTAGTGCAAGCAAAGTTCTTTGACTCCATAGTCACTTCAACATTCCAGGAAGTCTATTAAACTTCAGTCTGCATCCTCTATGAAGCCACCATAATTAGTAGGACCGCACTGACAAGAAGGGGAACCAACACTTACAAGTCGAGTTTTCCTACATATCCCCTTAATCAGGAGGTACATGCACAGAAAATCATCATTTTAAGACTGAGTAAGTTCCACTCTTGTAGTCCCTCACAGCATGGTCCTCTTCGTAATAGTTCCTTACCATACTCCTGAATAAAACTGAAAGAAAATGGCGCCACACCCATCTCAAGTCGATAAAGAAAACTATAAGGCTGCTCTCACCCTCTATCATAAAAACATAAAGCGTGCCCGAAAAACCCATATAGCCCAACTCAGCCAAGCTGAAAACACCCCCCCCCCCAAAAAACCCTGTACCAAATTCTGAAAACCTTCACCAGCCCCTAAGCAAGTGAATCAGAAGAAGGCTTTTCCCAATCGCTCTGTGATAAAATAAGTGACTTCTTCATACAGAAAATAAATACTATCTATAACAAAATTGCCTCGACTAGATGTCCCCCATCAGCAGACACTCCCACAACACCCCCTCCTAGCTCTAGACTAAATACGATGCTGAACTTTCAACTTTTAACGCAAGAGGAGACTGAAATATTAATGTGCAAAGTAAAATCCGGATTCCCACTTGATGTCCTACGTGCAAGGATTTCTGCATCTCTTGTTAAACTACTATCAGACTCTATCTGCTCCATACTAAACCAATCTCTTACGGAAGGACCCCTACCTTCCTCATGGAAGGCGGCTCAGATCATCCCAATCCGGAAAAACACCAAAATGCCTATTGAGAATCTCTCAAACCTCTCCCTCTTACCATATCTGAGCAAAGTTCTGGAAAAACATGTCAATAAACATCTATCCAACCATATCAAAGTGGCTGGCTACTTGGACCCGACTCAATCGAGTTTTCGACCCAAATATAGCACAGAAATGGCCCTGGTGGCCGTCACCGATAACATCAGGTTTGCCCTACATCAGAGCCAACCTACTCTCCTAGTGCTGTTCGACCATATCGAATGCGGCGGAAAGCTATATCACCAGACTTTGCTCATGAGAATGAGGGCGGCAGGAATTGGGGGAGTGGCTCTGAAATGGATGACCAGCTTCCTATCCAACCGCTGCCAGACTATTAACCTGGGCCCATACCGGTCTAATTCACAAGAACTGACCAAGGGGGTCCCCCCAGGGATCATGACTAGCCCAACCATGTTCAACGTCTACATAGCCCCCTTGGCAGCTCCATTAAGGAACTATGGGTTCGTCCCAATATCCTACGCAGACAATACCCAACTCACCTTCTCCTTTAACAAAGCTTCTCAGATAGCCCAATCCACCTTCTCCTCCGGCATGCTGGCAATCTCACAATGAATGGAAAACAACTTCCTACCGCTGAATGCCGGAAAAAACAAAGTCTTGCTCTTCGGAGACTCCCCACTTCTGTGGGCACCACACTGGTGGCCTCCAAAACTGGGAAACGCCCCAATCCCCACAATCACAGCCAAGAACCTGGGACTGTACCTCAAACAGACTCTCACTATGAAAAAGTATGTTACACACACAGTGGGCTCATGCTTCCACGTACTGGGCCTACTGAGAAGGGTTTTCCCCTATCTTCCCGGCTCCATGTGAAAGACCCTGATTGAAACCCTAGTACTGAGTAAGCTAGACTATTGTAATGCCTTCCTGATCGCAGCCAACGAGTCCTCACTAAACCGCCTTCAGATGATACAAAATACTGCAGCACATTTAGTCTTAAATGCCCCCACAGATCACCTTCACTCCACCTCCTTCACCAGCTACATTGGCTGCCTATACGGAAGCGTCTGAAGTTCAAGATCTGTTGCTTGATTCACAAAGCAATATAGGGAAAGGGACCCTCCTACTTGGCGGAGAGGCTACACCATTACACCCCCCACAGGTTCTGCGATCAAGCTCTAAATCTCTGCTCAAGATCCCCAGAATAAAAAAGACACGAACAGGAGGCAAGGCCTTTTCATATCAATCGCCACACCTATGGAACCAACTCCTTATTGTCCTAAGACAATGTCCTGACTATCGGAAATTCAGGAAAGCCTTGAAAACAGCTCTGTTTTAGATCAGCCCATTGCCGTTACCTCTGCTGCAAATCCCGAGCGCTGATACCCTTCAGAGGGTGATTCATGCGCTATACAAGCCTATAAACTAAACTAAACAATACTGCAATGCAAAATGCACACATTTCTCCCAAACCTCTCTTTTCATAATTAACATCACAAATTATGTAAACCCGCGTGACCATCAGGTAATCAAATGGGCACTGGATCACAGGAAATTGGAACTAAATTCTTGGATATGCACCATTTGACAACTGAGGCCCAATTATGGTTGCTGGAGCACAAGGTAGGGAGTTTGTAAGAATGCTGAATTGCTATACCTACTTCGGGAGAAGCTCCCTCACCACACTAACGGAGCCTCTCAGAAGTCAAGCCGTCAGGTGTGGACATTGTATGCACAATGAGAGCGAGAAATGGCCAATGAGAAGACAGGTAAGTGCCACTCCAGGTAAATGAAATGTTTCAGAGGAGAGTAAATCAGAAGCCTTCTCTCCTGATTCGTCAAACCAATTTAATACTGCATTAAACGGATCTTTAATTTCTCCCACACTTCATGATCCAAGCTGGCTGCAGCAGGCGGCAGTGTTAGTGGTGCAGGAGGTATCACCATGACAGGTACCGGTGGTGTAGTTCATGCTTGTGTTCAGCGTAGCATGAGGCGCCCCCTGTAATCCAGATGATGAGTGCGTCCTTGAAGGACTGTCAATACTCATTGCTGGAACAGGGCACATTAGGCAGCAAAAGCAAAGATCCGGAACTTTTTAATGCAGGTCTGCTCCTTAAGACTGGTTCTGCATTGCACCACGCCTCTGGATGTGCCATCTCCTCTTCCTGCCTTGGCAACTTCAGAAGTCTTCTGGAAGTGATATCATTGTGATGAGGCACACCTTTCCCTCTCTCGCATGGCCACACAGCTATCCGTCCCAAACTCCTCCCACCGTTTGAGTCCAACAAAAACCTGCACCTGGCCCCACCAAGGTAAGGGAAAACAAGCATTTTAAAACTAACCTACAAAAGTGATGCAAAAATAGGACCCTGGATCAATCGTACACATAAAATGCTCCATCGCAAGGGAGTCAATTAAGAGGATCCATTTTCTATGGGAGTGACTGCACAGCAGAATCTCACCAAAACAGAGTAGAGGAGTAGCACACAGCAGAACTCCCAGAAAAAACACTAAAAGATTAGAAAGACTGTATGAATCCGCAGGGGCAGGTGCCACAGCACTTAAGTGCCTTCCTCTAAATGAGACAGGGAAAAAAAGCATTGGCAAAGCCAATAGGTATGGATTTAAGTGCTAAAACCTGCAGCTTTAGCGCTTTAGAGCAAGACACTAAAGTGAGGCAGCAGAAGTTGGCAGAAAGGGATATATTTGTAAAGCTCTCATATATATTTCAATGCAAGAACTCGAGTGGAACAGAAAGGATACAGCCAATACCATTAGATGAGAGGTGAATTCAATCCGGATTGGCCAAGACATAATTGACAAAATCTCTAACTAATGACTAAAAGAGGCTGGTCAAAGAATTCCAATAGTGGAAAGGGGTGTTCCCAAAGCCAGCCTAGCTGAATTGTTAGCAATAGGTCTATTTAAAAACTATACTGCCAAAACCCAGACCTAAAATAAGGATGGTCCTTTGGGGTGGGGGTGGGGCGTATTTGGTGAGAGATACTCTTATCCATTCAAGTGAAAGTGGAGATGAAAAACTGTTTTAAATCTAGGGCTCAAAGAGGCCTCCCTTCATAGGTGGATCATCCTTGTTGATTAGAATCAATCAATTAATCCAGGAGAAATTCTGTCCGAGAATGTCCACAGCCCTCTAAGGAGGAGAAGCTTCATCAGTTAGGCTCCATGAGAGCCTTTTGCATCAATCGGACTAAGGAGCATCTGTTTGATGACCAGCTTTCCATGGGGTTAACTGGTGTTAAGAAAGAAAGGGCATTCTCAAAGAACAAGTTACTTAACTTTGCTAACGCTTTTGCTTTTTCTGGTAGATACTCAATCGAAACACAGATTTCTCACCTTCGAATATCCCTGGGGCGCCGGACTGGATCTGGAGAATTGTGTAGCAGTGTTTCTGTGCATCAACAGGTGGCATAGTCGTCAGCTCCACCCTGACCCTATACCATCGCCGAAGAGACGGAGTTGAACCACGTATTCGCACCAACACTTGATGCTGACATCAGTTTCTTGTCCTTTCCATGCCCTCAGACGTAAAGCCTTAACAAATGTTGGTAACAGTGAGCTGATCACGAACTTAGGATCTTATTAGATGTTAAAAGAGGCCATTTCATAGATCAGGTTGGTGTGAAGACAGTAAGGAGTCTGCAGTAAGATTGACTATACTCCAGAAAACAAGTTACTTTCCTTTGGGAATGCCTTATCTGGTAGGCACTGTATCTAGCAGCAGATTCCTTATCTTAGAATTATCTCCAGGCATCAGACTGGATCTGGAATTTTTTTGTTAGCAGTACCCCTGGTAGGTCGCATCGTTTGGCTCTGCTGGACATCGTCAGCGCCAGAAGTGACGTTCACGGTGTCTACATTTGGGCCACTCAGGAATGCTGACGTCAGTTACTTCTTGTGACTTTCCAGGTCAGAAGTGCGGAGTCACAAAGTACACTGACCAATGGTGTGGAAAACTAGGGCCATGAAAGGGCAAAGCCCTGTCCTTAAAAATCTGTTCGTATAGAGGGTTGGATGGGTACGCTACTAAGGGATCTGCGGCAAGACAGACTATCCTGCAGGATCGAACGGGCAAAGTCCCCATCTCTACCAACCCTACTGTCCAGACAGTAATGTTTGGGGAACGTTTGCAATGAGGCCAATGCTGCAGCCTGGTAGATATCCAGGATTGAACTTCCATAAGCTAACGCAGTGGTTGTAGCTTTAGCTCTGGTGGAATGAGCACGCAAACCATCTGGGGGTTGACTCTTAGCCAATGTGTCGCAGATTTTATTAAAGAGCACGATGCATCTGGAGATGGTCTGCTTCTGCTCAGCATTGCCCTTCTTCGCTTCGATATGACCAACTCTTTGTGGGTTATCAACCCGGAGATCTCATGGGCGGTCAAGGTAGAATGACAGCGCTCTTTTTGGGTCCAGATGGTGGAGTCGCTCCTCTTCCTTGGAGGGAAGAAGCGGAGCACAAAAATAGGCAGGGTGACGGTTTGACCTACATGAAATGGAGTAACTACTTTCAGAAGAAAGGAAGCCCTTGAATGAAGCACCGATTTGTCTGGGTAGATGATTCGAGAAAGAGGCTTGGAGGGCAAGGCCTGAAGCACACTGACCTCCTGGACAGATATCGCCACGAGACAAGGCTGTCTTGATGGTAATGAGCTTGAGTGGGAAATTGTGCAGAGGCTCAAAGGGAGGGCACATAAGTAAGGTGAGAATGAGATTCAGATTCAGATCCCACTGGGACATAACATAGGGAGTAGGAGGGAACATATGTTGCAAACCTTTTAAAAACCTATATACAATTGGGGATTGGAAAGGGGAAGGTTAGTCAGGCAACCGAAGAAAAGCAGAAATTGTATATTGATGTCCCTTAACTTGCTCAGAGCAGAACTCTGCTGGACAAGGGAAACAACAAACAGGAGCACCTGAGAAACGGACCAATGTCCGTTTCTCAGGTGTCTTTCATGCCACAAATTTAGCCCAATGGCAGGCGTAGACCGTCTTGGTACAGGAATGCCTGGATGCCAATATTAAAGACTTAAAGCGAAAGGTCAACTGTTGCCGATCAATCTCCACACAAGAAAGCAGAGCGTTGACCGGTTTGGGTGAGAACCCTCCCTTGCTGCTGCGACAGAAGATCCTCCCGAAGTGTCAGCCTGATCAGAGGACCAATGGCCCTGCTCAGCAGCTCAGGATACCAGATTCTCAGTGTCTAATCCGGAGACACAAGGATGACTTGGTCCTGGTTGTTCCTGATCTTCTTGACAAGTCTGGGCAGGAGTGGTATGGGCCGAAAGGTGTACAGGAGGCCTGAGCTCCACTCATGGCAAAAAGCATCGACAAGGAGAAGTCACTTTGGAAACGCAAGTGTGCAGAACTGCTGACATTTCGCATTCTTGGCGGTGGCAAACAGATCTAACTAAGGCTCTCCTCACTACTGAAAGAGACCTTGCACTACCCCGGACTGAGATGCCATCCATGATCTGCTAGGCAATGTCAGCTGAGTTTGTCCGCTCTGGCGCTCAGAGAACCCACAAGACATTGAACCAAAAGGGATATGTCCTGCTTTTCCAGCTATGTCCAGAGACATGGGGCCTCTTGACAAAGTGGTCAATGACCCCACCCCACACTGCTTGTTGCACTACAACATGGCTGTTGTGTTCTCTGTGAACACTCGCACTAACTAGCCTTCCCTTGATGGAGGGTAGAACCTCTTTCAATGCCAATCGTATCGCTCGGAGCTCCAACAGGTTGATGTGGAGTCCGGATTCTGCTTGAGACCTCGGTATCATAGCCTGAATATCCTGAACCCGCCGTTCAGGAGGATAGGCCTGAAACTGCACTGTGTCCAGAACAGCTCCAATGAAAGGGAGCATTTGAGAGGGAGTCAGATGTGACTTTGGCACTTGGATAGTGAACCCCATGCAGGTGGTTCACCGTAGTCTGGAGGGCGGAGACGACAGCCTGGGGCAAGTCTGCCTTCAACAGCCAGCTGTTGCGATAGGGGAAGACTGGCACCCCTGATCTCCGCAGATGATCTGCCGCCACACCACCCCCTTGGTAAACACCCTGAGGGGTGCTGGTGAGGACAATTGGATCACAGGAAACTGAAAATGCTTGTGGGTCTTGAACTGCAGGTAACTCCTCAGGGGCAGCCAGGACAGGAATATGGAAGTATTCATCCTGCAAGTCCAACACTACCATTCAAGCTTCAGGGTCTAGGGCAGACAGGACCTGAGCCAGAGTGAACGCCTTGAATTTTTCCTTCTTGAGGAAGAAACTGTGACGCGAAGGTTGATGATAGGATGAAGGCCGCACTCCTTCTTGGCCACCAGAAAGATTAGGAATAGCAACTACAACCTACTTCTGGAACCGGCACTGTCTCTATTGCTCATCTGGCCAAAAGAGTTGTACGTTCCTGGTGGAGAAGAGATTGGTGATCCTCCATCAGCCTGTCGTAAGTGGGTGGCATGGAAGCAGGGGTAGTCTCGGAGCGGATGGAGTAGCCCCTTTGTACAATCTGCAAAACCCACCTGTTGGATGTTATGGATTGCCAGCGGGGCAGGTGATGGTAAATCCTGCCGCCGGCTGGGTGCCCATGATAAGTGGCCAGACTAGAAGAGTTTGGAGGCTGCTGCTTCAGGGGGATTGTTGGACTGACCCGACCACTGGCCACCAACCCATGGAGCTGGTAGGAACCTCGTCCGTGGCCATGCAGAGACTGCAAAGCTTGCACGCTGCGTTGGCTGGGCGGGTGAAGACATGGTTGCACGCTCCTTCTGTGGCCACAAAAGGTGGATTGAGGGTAACGAGGGGCCATAGAAAGGCCTAAAGACCTATTCTTAGCCCTGTTGTGCTTAAAGCGCTCCAGCACCGAATCCATCTTGTCTCCGAAAGAGACGGGAGCCATCAAAGGGCATGTCCTTGAATGAGGACTGGACATCCCCAGAAACGCCAGTCATCCTCAACCAGGCCTGGCGTAGCAGGGCCATTGTGGACAAAAATGCTCTGCCTAGTGAGTCAGTGATATTTTTAAAGACAGTGGTCCCTAGACAAAAAGTCGTCGAGGAGCAATAAATATAGACCCAATCAGTGCTATATTGTAGCAGACTTCTGTCCAACCGGGCAGATATTTAAAATGCAATTAATTCAATATAAACAAAAATAACTAAGTAACAATTTTAAGTGGAGCACAAGCCTGCATCCAACTCAAGCAAAAAAAGGACGTACAACATAAAGTGAAAAGGTTCAGGCAAGAAGAAATGTTTGTTTTAGGCAAATTTCTCATAGAACAAACATAATATAGAGTAACACCATTACACAAGCATTAGTTGGCTACGACCAGCAACCATCATGTTGTGATGCACTGACGACCAGAGACTCATTGTTCCGGTACCTGAATTAAAACCACAATTGCGTCTCGTAATTCATTACTGTATGTATACTCTGGAACCCTTTCATCGCTCTGGCCCAGAAATCCTCCACTCAACCTCAATCTGCACCTTACTTTAGACTGGATTATCGTACTTGCTATCCGCACTTAAGGCATTTGTATAACTGGCTTGCTTATTAAATGTCCTGAAGATTATCCCGGCATCCACTTAAGGGATCGAAACGCCGTTGACACCCTGCACACCATATACACCTGTCTAGAATGCTCTAATGCTTGTGTAATGGAGTTTACTGTATATCATGTTTGAACTATGAGAAATTTGTCTAAAACAAACATTTCTTCCTGCCTGAACCTTTTCACTTTATGTTGTACTTCATTTTTTTGCTTGAGTTGGATGCAGGCTTGTGTCCCACTTAAATTAGTTACTTGTTTATTTGCGTTTATATTGAATTAATTGCATAGTAAATATCTGCCCGGCTGGACAGATGTCTACTACAATATAGTACTGATTGGGTCTATATTCATTGCTCCTCGCTAACTTTTTGTCTAGGGCCTACTGTCTTTAGAAATAGTCTGATTATCCAAGGTCCCAGACCAATTAGGAATTGGGTTTCCTTGTCCTTCTATAATAGTGAGTCAGTGGTGTCAAGTCCACAACAGATGGTGAACTTTGCTGCATCCCTACCAATAGCCTGGGAGAGCATGACCCTAGACTCGTCCTGGAGCATTGGCAGCACCTGCGCAACTGTATCCTAGAGTGTGTTGGAATAGCAGCCTATAAGGCACACAGTGTTGACAGACCGCTGTGCCAGGCTGACAGAAGGAAACGTCTTCTTACCAAGGTTGTCCAGCCTCTTGGATTCCCTGTCCAGGGGTGCAGTAGGGAATGCGTCTGGATTTATGTAGGACGTGGAGGCTTAGACCACTAAGCTCTGTGCAGTAGGGTGATGGGTGAGGCAATTTGGGTCCCTTGGAGCAGAGCAGTGGTGTCCGGCACTAGTGGTCACAGGAGCACCTGTGCTGTGCTTGGACTAAGTCCCAAGCAGGATGCCATTAAGTGTCTCATTAAAAGGGAGAAACGGTTCTGATTGGGGCACTCCCGGCTGAAGCACTTCTGTCAAGATATTTTTCTCAACAACCACTGAGGGCAAGCTAAGGTCCAGAACCTCAGCTCTCCTTCGTAGCCACGGTAAGGGGAGAAATCATGCCAGTATCTGGAGAAGTATCCAGTCCACTGGCTTTAACCAGATCCTCTGTCCAGTCCAGTTCTTCTTAATAAGACTGGTATTCTTCAGGGTCCAGCGACTCCTCCCAGAGTCCTAGCCCATAAGAATAGGGCTCAGACTCTGACCTTAAAGGCAATGCTCCAGTCGGTGGAATCCAGCAATCGGATGATGCCCCTTCTGCTCCGTGTTGGAGTCGTGGCTGAGAATGGGGAAGCCACCGCCGTTGGGGAAGGCCAAGGTGTTCCGACCGGCGCCGATCGTATTCATTTCTGGATCCTTTGGTCCCAACTGGTGCTAGAGTCGCCGGCGCAGATCCAGTATGGTACCCTGCTGTACCCACGTGGAAGAGGGAATAGGCTGGCCAAAGATGAGGTGCATGGCCTCAGAAAATTCTTTCAAACAGGTAGGGGCCGCTCCAGCTCCCGGAAATTTGGGAAGGCGTGGAGCCGACGCAGACGCTGGCTCAACTGTGGAGCTAGGCCTCAAGTGGCGCTGCTCCATTGTCTTGTAGGCCGACAGGCAAGGTGAAGTCGAAGCCCGCTTCAACGACTTCTTGTGAGACTTGGACCTACCCGAATGGCACAATGACTTTGATAGCAACGACAACGTAGGTCTCCGCGACCGCTACTGGGACCTTTCTCTCGACCATGAATGTGATCGTCTCTGCGTCACACGTCGAGCTGCCATAAGCTTGAGGTAGCGGTCCCTTAAAGCAATCGGGTGCATGGTGTGGCAGTCAGGGCAAGCCTTTGGGTCGTGATCCTGCTTGAGGCACCAAAGGCATACATGGTGCATGTCCGTCACCAACATCTGTTCGTGAAAGGCACCGCAGGGCATGAAGCCTGCCTTCTTGGAGGGCATCCCTGCCGCACTAGAAGGTAAATCTCAAAAAAGACAAACAAAATGTTGAAAAAAACCTAGTAAAAAAAATGATTGGATGGCATGGAAAGAAAATAACTGATGTCAGCTTACCTGGGTGGTGCCTATATACAAACGTCACTTCAGGCACGGACAACGCCACGCGGAGCCAAACAACGCCCCCTACCTGCGTGCAGGGGTACTGCTCACAAACAAAATCCGTATCCAGTCTGACACCTGGGGATAATTCGAAGGTAAGAAATCTGCGGCTAGAAGTCTCAATCAGATTGCGAATTACCAAACGTGAGTAACATGTTCTTTTGATGGATACTTCTAAACGCAGAATCCTCCCCTTGGAATAGATGCCAAAGCAGGACCTCCATAATATGGAGGGTCTATAGAGTGGGATCAGACCACAATGTCTCGTAGAACCGGGTAGGCAAAGTGTCCTACCCAATAGACATGTGTGTGAAGGCCATGATGCTTTATTAAAATATGCACCAACACCCATGTCACAGCCTGGCAGATACCAAGGACAGTCACCAATCACTCCAATGAAGTGGTAGCGGACTTGGCCATTATGGAATAGGCTCTCAGACCTTCCAGGAGCTGCTTCTTGGCCAGTGCATAACAGATATGATTGCAAGGGATTGTCCATCTTAACAGGGTGCTCTTCTGCATTGCATTCCCATGCTTTGCTCCAGGAGCCCCACAAAAAATTGATCATCCACCCGATAGTCCTTGGTATGATCAGTGTAACGTTGTGAACCCTTTTGGAGTCCAACCAATGGCGTCTCTTCTCTTTCAGTGAGTGTGGGGGGAGACACCAAAGAACACCAGTAGAGCGATTGACTACCAAACATGAAAGGAAGTCAAAACTTTCAGTAAGAATGCCCCCGAGTTCTCAGTAACACTTGGTCTGAAAGGAGAGTTGTGTAGGGCAATGTAGAAGGATTTCTTGGAAGTGCGCCTGACAGTGAGGATGACATCCACCATTTTCGGCAGCAAATCAAATTTAATCTACTGCCGCAGCTTACTCTCCAAGCAAGAAGATATAACTTGTGGAGATTCGGGTTGAGGGTGTTGCCCTGCTGTGGAGACAGAAGGTACTCCTAAAGTGTTAACTGACCGGAAGATAGATGTCCAAATCCTGCGCCCCATGGGTGACTTGGGCCTTGTCCTCATCGATCTTCTATAGAATTCGGGGTAGGAGAGGTAGTGGTGGGAAGGCATTCCAACTGTAACAATTCTCCTAGCAAGTGTTCTTGTGCGAACTCGGATGCACAATATTGTTGGTACTGCATGTTCTAGACAGGGCCAAAAAGATCCAGCCAGGGCTCACCCCTCTGGTCAAACACACCGCGCCACCTCAGAATGTAGACACCACTATTTATCTCCCAGACAATGTCTGCTCAGTTCGTCCTTCTGACATTCAGGAATCCTGCCAAGTGGTTGGTAACTAAGAAGATGTTCTGGTGCTTTAACCACCTCCAGAGATGCAAAGCCAGACCCAGAACCTCACACAAACCTGCATGTTGGAGTTACACATAGGAGTGATGTTGTCGTGCAAGCCTGAACCAGGGTAACGCTGATGGGCAGGAAAGCCTTCAAGCCAGACTGATGTGGATCTGGCTCTACACTGGAGACGAGAGACCTCTGATCTCTACCTCCCCCTCTCTACCTCCCCCTCTCCACCGCCCCCTCTCCACCGCCCCCTCCACCCCACCCTAACATTAATGCATCCGTCACCCCTGTCAATTCAGGGTGGTTGAGAGAGAGTGGTCTATAACAAGACAGATTGTGATCAGTCAACCACCATGGCAGCTTTTGTGCCATCTCCTGTAGATAGTGTTGTAAAGGTGCTCTGATGCTGGGCCCACTGGATTTTCACATCTTACTGCCACCTGGCGTAGTTGACAAGGAGGATGTGTGAGGCTGAGAGGCCAAGATGCCTCTGAGCCACTCTCACGGGAATCCGTGATGGAGTCTAAAATAGCTGCATCATAGAGTGTCACAGACTCACTGTTGCAAAAGAACAGCCTTGAACTCCACTGTGTGCAGGAGCACCCCAATGAATGGCAGCCTCTGTGTTGTAATCAGGTGGGACTTTGGTTTGTTTATGGTGGCAAGTCAATCTTTAGAGGCCAAGTGGTAGGGGAAAACAGTAACGCTGTACCTTCGAAGATAGTATGGACCCACCACCATCACTTTGGTGAGCACCCAAGGGAAAGTAGTAAGGCCAAAGTGGAGCACAGCAAACTTAAAATACTCCTGACCTACCTTGAGCCACAGGGAACGCCTGAGGGACTGTAGGACAGGTATATGAAAATATGCAAGCTGCTAATCCAAGGATACCATCCACTCTGTCCAGGACAGAAAGCATATGAGCCAATATTAACATTTTGAATTTACCCTTTTTCAGAAAGAAGAAATTCCAGAGATAACAATCCACACCTCTCTCCAAATCAGGACCCACTCTGGGGCATCATTGGAGAGCAACAGATGCACGTCATGCAGCTGCATGAACAGATACCCTTCTAAAATGCATTTGTGGGATATTGAGGGGGCAGGAAAGAAACGGTAGATGACAGCCTTTTTGAACAATCTGCTATTGGACATGAAGGATCCCCAATATGGGAGGAAGTGTTGAATCGTGACCTCCACCAGATGGACATGCGGTGCTCAGAACAAAGTAAAGTTTGTTGGCCATTGTAGCAGGGAAAGATGAATTGGAGGACTGGTGCCCCTGCTGGCGTGCGTGCTATCTGTCCGTTCAGCATCTGCTGCCTCAGACAAGGCTGTCTTCTGCATCACTGGCTAGAAAGGCTACAGCTGCCTATATGCCAGCTCCCTGGAATAAATCCTCAATTTTCAGAACTTGTGGAGAAATCGTTTAGCAGGATCAACAGCAACACGAAAAGCACTGTAGCTCAGCTATCTGCCAATGCTGTCTGTGTGGTATTCAAGCCTGACTGGATTATGTACTTCACCATGTCCTGCCTATCATGGATCATCGCAGCAACAAACATACTATGCTCATGGATCTCTGTCCCATGCTGGCAGAAGAAAACAGTTGCTTGCCAAAGACAGCAATACTTTTAGATTCTCTCCCCAGGGGATTGGTAGGAAATTAATTCAAATGTATCTTACGTGCCGAAGTCTGCACCATGAGACTCTCTGGAGTAGGATGCTTGGTGAGAAAATCTGGGTCACCGAGCACCGGCCTATGCCGCCTGGCCACCCGCCAACTAACAGGCAGGCAAGACCATGGGTTGAACCAGGTAGCCATCAAAGTATACGAGAGGGCATCATTAAATGACTAAGCTGCAAACATTCTCTCAAAACATTAGTCTTAATCTCATTTGAGAGCAGCTGTAATCCTAATACTTTAGCTGCCCTCTGATACACCATTGCAAATAAGGCACCTTCTTCCCTATGTAGTGAGAAGAACTCTGTATCAAGCTCAGTGGTATTTTGTAAATGAAGGTTTATGGCATCATTGTTATGAGGAGGAAGCAAGCCATCCCTCTCTCCCTCCCCATCAGTATCCTGGGTATAATCATGCTCTGTCTCACAATCAGAGTTGGAACCAAAAAGAAAATGAAGAGTCTACTGATAGTTGCAACAAGGTGCAGGCAGTGTGTTGGAGTAAGGCTGCATGACAACTGGTTGCGCTTTTGTAAATACGTACACATTGGTCGAGCCAGGCTAATGTTGGTCCAGGGTCCACCTTGGGCGTTGGCACCAGGTCATCAGCTGGAGACAGTAACTGTGTCGATATTGGGCCACAGTGAAAATCTGTACTGGATTCGGTACGGTCCCTTGAGGGACAGACGGTACTGCGGAGTGACCTGCTGTTGGTAACACAAATGGAGGCCCTTGTGGCTCTGTGGGGCCTGAAGGCTCTTCAGAAAAACTGGAAGGACATGCAAGATTTGTAGCATGGCCTACTTAAAGGCCTCAGTCTGCTGTGGGGTTGACAAAGGCTAAGGTATCAGTACAAATCAGGACTAACTTCAGAATCTGTTCTGTGGCCAGTGACTTCAAGGGTGTGTGACTTTAATCTAGACACATACGTGCTCTATTTGGAACTAGAGTGCCAGGATGGGATAGAGTCCCGCTTGGACCTGGACTTTGACTTACCCAGAGATTTCAAACAGGAAGTGGAGCAGTCGATTAAATGGCCCCATGACTTATAGCAGGACCTGCATAAAGGCTGCAGCTTCCTGTGTTTGGTAACATACAACTTCGCCTCCTGGTCTCAAATCGCCTTTGGGTGCAATAGTGTGCATTTATTACACAACTTTGAGCCGTCTCCGGAGCACAGGCACCAAAGGCACACCTCGTGCAGGACTTTAACAGACATACATTTCCTGCAGTTGCAGTACACCTTGAACTCTTATGTTTGGTGTGGACATTGTTCTGTAGCACACTGTTCAAGAGTCGTTAGAAATCCAACAAGGTGGGAGGGTGAGTTCTGGATCCATATCAGACGGCATAAAAAGAAAAAAAAAACAAAGTGAGAGAGTAGGGGTCGTGCATATATGTGGTTCCACTCCCTCACTTTAGGTACATTATGGAATCCACTCAGAGCTGCCCAGCACTGCCTGCAGGCGAGACAGAGCATTGCTACAAAATTCTCCGGATTCAGTCTGGCACCTGGAAATATTCTAATGTGAGGAATCTGTGGTTAGAAGATTCCAACAGAAATGGACTTTGCCTAGATGGAACATTCTCTGCATTAAAATGTGCTATGCCTTTGCCAAGAAGGAATCTTCTGAGGACCAGCAGGGTCACTCTACCAGAGCCAAGGCTGTCACTGGGGCCTTGGCCAGTGGTGTAGTAGCCAGCAGTTACATGGCATTCTGTCCATCACCAGGCATACCTGCCTTGATACTCGGCTCTGCAAAGGAGGGCCATTTTGTCTGCTTGTTCCTGAAATATTTCCTGATGTGAAGTTCAGTCCTCAGTCCCTCCTCCTATTCAGAGGTACTGCTCTGGTAGCTATTTACAGAGAGGAATCTGCGGTTAACCCGTTTACCGCGGTGATAATTTTGCCGCAGTGCGGGGCATTCTATTATGTGGGCAGGGCCGCATCGGAAAACGGACGTGCGCAGCACTATGAAGGTAGTGCTCGCGACGGCCATTGGCTGACGGCAGCAACGAAAGGGTTAAAAGTATCTTGTAAAAGAACACCTTATTTATCTAATGCTCCTTCTGGTGGATATTATAACCTCAGATTCTTCATCGCCCTCACTCCACCCCATTCAATGATGTGGACTAGTAGGTATTATTAAGGTTCCCTGTTAGATTCTACACACTGTTAAGGTTCTTAGTCTGTTCCTGACAGCCCGTGCCCAACATCGCCCAATGATTTGTTGTAAATTGATGTCAGCACACAGGAGTGGTATTTACTTATAGCTCTGTACAGTCACTTCCTAAAATGGGACTTGCCACTAGACAGTTCTATGGTACCACCTACTGGTTCGTGAGAACAAGTCCTGGGAAAAATGTACAGATTCAGTCCGATACCTGTGGAAGTACAAAATGAGAGGAATATGCAGTTGGATATCACCACAAAGAGGTTTAATGAAGGTTAGTAACGTGTTCGATTGATTCCCTCCAACTGGTTTCCCAAAGGAAAGGGGATGTTTTTAAAAATTAAATAAAACAACATCTGTAAAGAGAAAGGCTCATGGTCTAGCACTTGATATACTCATGCTATGTATTAGTACTAGAAACCCTGTCGCAACAAACAGTTTATTTGAACTGTATATAAAATGTGAAAAGAGTTTTATTTAGTTTTTAGCCGAGGACAATCACTCCCGAGTGAAAACCAAAAGCTGATCTGATAATTGTTCTCCTAAACACTCCTCAGTGATCAGAGATCATTTTAGCTAGCAAGCAGAAGCCGCATAGCTCAATCTTCTCACTTCTTGTAATTTGTCGTAGCACTCTGGAAAGGGTTAAAAGCAGGCATCCAGATATATTGGATGCATTACTTCAGTAACCGCAGACAGTAAAGAAAGATTAATTCAGAAGGGATAATAAATGATGAGGCCATAAACAATGGTAAACTATCTGTTGCCTGGTTGTATACAAACTCTGCTTTTGGGAACAAATTAGTCCGGATATCCTGATTAGCGTTAATGAAGCATCTCAGATGTTGCTATATGGTCTTAGTTGTTCATTTAATGTGTCCAACCAACCGTGGATGAAATCATGTACAAAAGCAAATTAACCTTCAACAAAAAGAGAGGTAGGGAGAGTAGATTGACACTCTTATTCCCCGGTTATGATCAGTCAACAAGAAAAGAGTGTCCTATGGTTATTTTTATTTTTAACCACATATACGGAGCAAAAAGAAAGTATAATAAACAGCCTGATTTAGGGTGTTTTTGAATAAAGCCCTCACTCGCCACCTGGTGATGACATGTTTCATCATCGGGCTCCACCAAAGAGACCGAATGTCTCTTTGGTGTGCTACAACGCCAGGTCTACTGCGGAGCCGGTTGGTGAGAGTTAGGGCGTGTTTGGTGCAAACCTCAGCTAGTGAGTGGTGAGGGAATTAAAAGTAGTCTGTAGTGTATCAACTGGAACTTTATTCTATGATCACTAAAGACAGTATTTAAAATCAATGTGTATGGAAGCAGTCCACATTTAATTGAGTGGTAGATTTTTAAGTATCAGTCGACATGTTTCTTGCCATGAAACTGGTGTAAATTTCCCGAGCAATTCTTCAGGACTAGAAAAGTGTGTTTAAACCCTGGTGGTATGGACGCGCTAAGGCCCACCCTTACCTAGGGATGTGAAAGTGAAAATAATTAAAATAGTGAAAAAGTGCAAAAATGTTAGGAAGACAAGAAAGTCTCCTAAGTAACTCCAGGTTTTGGAGGCTTCGACTTTGCGGTTTCTGCACCTGAAAATGAAAGGACAAAGACATACATGTAGAACAAGACATATATTTAGTATTTGTTCTGATGATAACCGTAAGTCTATTGTGCTTCAGAAGTGGTTCAGAGACAGTAGTGGTGCGACATAGCCATATCGTTATCACCACCTTAGCCCCCGGGTTTTAGCTGCTAATCATAGTGAAGTACTATGTGCTATTTTGTGGTACAAGCTAGATGGGTAGGTTGTTAAAAATCAGAAGATTCCGATTTGCGATCAAATTAATGGTACAGGTAGATCGCGTCAATAAAAACATAGTTAAAAGGTCTCACTTAGTTGGTGTTTCAGATGGACACCATGGGTCACAGGAGGGGGGTGGGAACGTAATTGGCACACCCTGCGCGTTTGTCAGAAAAGGGAAGGAAAGCATAGAGTGAGTCAATGGCAATGCTTTTGGTACTTAGCTCAGCGGTGAGGCGGTCGTTGAATCGTAGGTCCTACTCACGCCCTCGACGCCCGGCACCCTCAGTGTACCTGCATCACCCTCTACTGGACCCCGACGATGTGGAAGCGGGGTTCCTGTGCCGTATATGTATCAACGGCAAGGAGGTGAGGATCATTTCCGGGGTGGGTGGGGTCAAAGGAGGGGTCAGGGGTGGCGCCATAACTTGGGCCAATAGCCGTCATGTGACGGTTTCGGTACGTAATTGGTTTCTAGTTGCCGAGCAACCAGTTGCGTCTGGGTGGTTTGTTAGCTTGTCATTTGTTACCGACGCTAAAGTTGGAGAGTTTGGCCCGTAGTTAGTCCTAGTTAAGTACTTGAGAGATTGTTTTGTGATTTACACCTTTTTGACTTTTATGCGGTTAATGCCATTGCTGCGAGGGCTGCTTACATACTGATTTTGCTGAACAGCTTGTTAGGCTCACAAAATGTCTATTTCATCACAGCATTCCAAGGGATATCATCATTCAGACCGATGAGATGGGTCCCAAGTCTGTAGACCCACCTCTGTTCCTTTTCAAAGAGGCGACTGCTTATGTTGTTGCCACTGTTTACATGTTCAATTACAGTCCAATGTAAATCATTGGTTGTGTGGTTCTTTTCCAGAAAGTGTCTGCTCATTTTAGTTGTTAGTTTTTTGCATCTGATGTTTGAGCGATGCTCACAGATTCTCTGCTTCACTTTTCGGCTCGTCATGCCTACGTAACGTAGGTCGCAAGGACATGTTATCAGGTATATCACATTTTGCGAGTTGCAATTTGTGTGGTCTCTCTGTGTCCATATTTTTCCAGGTTCGAGGTCGAGCGTTTTAGAATGTCTAGTGAGGTGGCAAACACTGCAATTCGAGCAGGGAAAATGGCCAGTGATTCTTGGTAGATTCCAGGTATCCGTAATTGATCTCACTGTATCCGGGGCAGTAGTTTTAGGTCGTGTATGGACGAGTGCATCTCTTAGGCTGCGTCCTTTTTTGAAAGAGAACAAAGGTTTTTCCCAAGTTTTGTTTGTGCTGGATAGGATTCTCCAATTTTTGTTAATTGACTTCTTCATATAGTTTGATAAGGTACTGTATGTAGTCACACATGTTAGTGATATTTCTTTGGGGTTGTTGACCTTGTCCTCCAAAAGAGCTTCACTTGGCTGATTATGTGCTCTTTTGTAACCCTTATTCAGTGTTGTCATTGGGTAGCCTCGAGATTTGAGTTTATCTGTCAACTCGACAGACTGGGTTTTGAAATTTTGTAGGTTAGAGCAGTTGCGTCTTAGCCGCAAATACTGACCGTATGGTAGATTTTCTTTCAGTGGACGAGGATGGAGCCTCTTGAATTCTAAGAGGTTATTCCGAGCAGTGGGTTTGTGAAAAGTTTTTGTAGTGAGTCTGGTCCCCGTGACATTTATTGTGACATCCAAGAATGTTGCTTCAGTCCTGCTAGTTGCAAAAGTAAATTTAAGGTTTCGATCCAGAGTATTGATCCAGGTTAAGAAAGCCTGTAGCTGTTCGTCATTGCCGGTCCATATTACCAGGACATCGTCAATATAGCGTCTCCAGATCTTTAAGGACACAGCGAAGGGGCAGTCTGGGTGTAAGACATGTTTAGCCTCGAAGTCGGCAACATAAAGGCCGGCTACACTGGGGGAAAATGTGCTGCCCATTGAAGTACCAGTGCATTGTAGGAAGAGGTTACCTTTGTAGGCGAAAGAGTTCTCTTTTAGTGCAAGTGTAGCGCAATTCAGAATGAAATCTTTTGAAGTTTGGTATTCCCAGGTAACAGAGTTGAGAGCAGACTCCAGGACCTTAATGGTATCGTCCTGGGGAATACTGGTATACAAGCTCTCGATGTCGAGTGTGACCAGAGTAACTGTGTATCCTGTGAGGTCGAGGTCTTGGAGCACCTGTAGAAGGTTCTTAGTGTCTTTAAGGTAGGCTGGGGTGCTCTGGACTATAGGTTTCAGGTAGTAATCACAGAAGCGTGATAGGGGCTCGAGTAAGGAGCCTATGCCAGAAACAATAGGTCGGCCTGGGGGGGGGGGCATTCGGTTTTTGTGTGTTTTTGGCAATGTATAGAAGTACGGGACTATGCTTTCATTGGTGCTCAGAAAATCAGCCTCATTCTTGGAGATTTCTCCATTTTCCTCGGCTCGCCTGACTAGGTTGCAGATCCGAGTTCGAAGATCCTCTGTTGGGTCTCTAGGCAATGGGAGATCATTCTTTTTATCATCCAGAAGGATTTGGCAAGCTCTTTCATAGTCAGGTGTGCTTTGTATTACCAGCCCTCCACCCTTATCAGCTGGCTTGATTGTGATGCTCTGGTCGTTTTTTAGGGCCTGCAGTGCGTGATATTCGGCGGTGCTGAAATTGTGGAAGGTTGAGGGGTCTTGGTAAGTTTCCAGGTCCAGAAACACTGCCTGTTCAAAAGCAGTTATCGCTGCTGGAACTGTATGAGGGGGTGGGGTAAAGGTGGAATTGAGTCTTAGTCCAGTGTCACCTTTTCTTGTGATTTCATTGGTGCTTCTTTCCCTTGAAAGAATGCCTTGAGTTTGAGCTTCCTGAAGAATGCAGCAAGCTCGCAATGGAGCTTGAATTTGTCTGGGCAGGTGGTCGGGACAAATCCAAGGCCTTTTTCTAGGACCCTGGTTTCGTCTGGGGACAGGATTTTATCCGAAAGGTTAGTTATCAGGCTTATAGACCGTTCACTCCCGGTTGCTGTTCTTTGTTCCGGGTGTGATTGCTCACCGCATCGTTGTCTTCCCATGACACTTGGTTGGACCCTCTCCTCTTCCCTCTTCCTCTCCGTTCTAAAAAAGGCTGGCAATACTGATGTTGGAAGTTGGGTGGTGGCATAAAGCCAGGGTTCCAACCCATCATTCGATATGGTGGTTGATGGAAGGTGAACTGGTGGCCCATTCCTGTCATCTGCGGTGGTAATGGCCATCTCATTTGCTGGTTTTGGTACCCCTGCCGACCTCTATTATTACGGTTTCCTCTTTTGCCCCATCTTCTACCTTGTTTGAAGGATCATAGAATAAAGTTCCAGTTGATACACTACAGACTACTTTTAATTCCCTCACCACTCACTAGCTGAGGTTTGCACCAAACACGCCCTAACTCTCACCAACCGGCTCCGCAGTAGACCTGGCGTTGTAGCACACCAAAGAGACATTCGGTCTCTTTGGTGGAGCCCGATGGTGAAGCATGTCATCACCAGGTGGTGAGTGAGGACTTTCTTCAAAAACACCCTAAATCAGGCTGTTTATTATACTTTCTTTTTGCTCCTATAATATGTGGTTAAAAACAAAAGCAAATTAAGCCAACTCCGGTGTTTTGTACATCATTCACCACAAGACTGAATGCCACGCAGAAGATTATGCTCCATGGAAATTCCTATGTTAAGAACAAAGCTAATTTATCTGCAGCTGAAATGAAACATGGGTCTCCTTAGTGAAGAGACTTCCTAGCATTTGTGTAACTGTCTTTTTGGATATCAGTAATTTAATGTAGAGACAGTTTGCCATGATTCAGTATGCATTGATAAGGGTAATACCAAAACAAACAATTTACGTACATTTGGTAACAATTTTTTTGGGTAGACTACATGAAGATTCCTCACCTTTTGAATCTCCTCCAAGCACCTGGCTTGATCAATTCAATTCAATTTAATTAGTCTTTATTCGATAATTCCAATCATAAAAGACACAGTAGAACATAAAAGTGTCATCTAAAATAATAAATACCGCCCTAAGAGCATACAATACTCACAAGATTTAATATCAACATTATCGAAAATTCCTGACTATTGTAAACTATATAATAATATAGTATATTAAAAAAAACATAAACCAATTAATAAAATTCGAACAGGGGAGCCTTCTTTTCGGGGGCACAATCAAGCAACACGTGGGATTGCCAAACCAGCCTCCAGGTTTTTCCGTCTCAAAGCCCAGAACCAGCTGAGAAATTTCACCATAGCGATAACAATATCTGGGCGGGTATTAGATACCAGAATACGAAATGCTGTCATACATGATCTGGTACCGAAATTAGAACACAGTGGCTTAAGCCACCTGCGACGGGGGCCCTTGAAAGCTGGGCACACAAAAATTACATGGGTTACCGACTCTTCCTTTAATGGGCATGAAGGGCAATTGATATCTGTAGCCTTATTCCATTTATCAGTGAAAGATCTTAGGGGAAGGGTACCTACTCTAAATTGGTGGTATAGTTTTCTGTCACCAGATTTGGTAATCAAATTCTAGTAGGCCTCTAAATCCGTAAGAAGTTTATGCTCCATGAAGATACCTGTGAGCCAGCTACTGCTTACTATCGACAAGGTCTTCCTAAAAATCATGGCCCAGTAGAGTTCTTTCTACCCGTTTTTGCTGGGAAATGAATTCCCTATTGGATCTTCCCACAAGTGGCGGAGCCCCATATCATTGAAATTACTCTTGATCTTCTGCAACCATTTAATCTTTGAGGACTGGGCGGCTTGTCTAATGCACATAAGGGCATTGGCGTATGACTGCAATTCTGGAGTGATCCAGATTCTCCTCCAATAGGCTAAGGGTCTGAATCCCGCAACTACATCAATAGAAAGACAGCCTAAGTCTAACAACAGGGGCTTGATGGGGGTGGATTGAGGCAAGGCGGTCAGTGATTTCAAGAACGTATTTTGCGTAGTGACTAGGGATAATAGATTTTCAGACCTCCATAGGTCTGCACCATATATTATAGAACCTCTGACCTTCCCGTTGTAAATCGATAAAGCGGCCCCATCGGTTTAGTACTAGAAAGTCTATATTCTTTTAGTAGGGCTCCTGCTAGCTGGTTGTGTCTAAGAACTAGGACATCTAACTGTGGAGTCCAGTTCATCCTCCTACCCATACTCACACCCAAATAAGTAAAGGTGTCCTTTTTGCTCCAAAGGCACTTCGTTCATTACAACTCTGCTTTTAATATGTTTGTATTGATGCAGCACCATGAACTTGGTTTTATCAACATTTACTACAAGTTCATGATCGTTGCAGAATTCTGTAAATCTATCAAGGGCATGTTGCAGACCAGATTGAGTTTTAGATCAAATTAAAGTGTTATCTGCCAACATTAATAGAGGGTCCCTTGAACCGGCAAGGGATGGTGCATCTGTTGGAAAGTTAGTGTAATACGAAATAATTAACAGGGAGAATAGGGTAGGGCAAGGACACACCCTTGCCGCAACCCCTTATTTACAGGGAAACGGTCAATTAATTCACCCTACTGCCCCCACCTAACTTGGGCGTAGTTTGCCTCGTGCAGTCTAATAACAAAGCTTAAGATTTCTAGGGTCATCCCCGCCTCCTTTAGGACGTCCCATAGCTAGTGACGAGGGACCAAGTCAAATGCTGATTTTAAATCAACAAACGCTGCATAGAGAGTACCCCCCGCAAGAATGACTGTACTCCAGTATATCAGCATGAATCTAAAGACTTGGTCATTAGTACTGATGTGAGGTCGAAAACCCGCTTGGTATGTAGATAGTACATCCTGATCTACTATCCATTCATTGATTCTACCTAGGACAAGTCTAGCAACTATTTTCTGAAGGGTGTCAATTAGGCTTATTGGCCTATAGTTGCTAGGATTGATCTATAAAAGGGTTTTAAAAGGTCTCCGGCACTGGCAGGCTTTGCCATGGTTCCAATTCAACTTCAGCACCTCCTCAACATGAGGTATTGTAATGTAGTGAAACATTAACAGTTAAAACGATAACAATAAAAAAGCAATCAGTTAATGACCGCCTCCTCACAAACTAAACACAAGATTAATCATAGTATGTGCCTCGTTAATAACATAAATTGTGATATATATATATATATATATATATATATATATATTTATTTACAGAGTGGAAGTATCCACTCTGTAGTAATAGTTAAGGTTACCAGGGAGAGTAATTCCTTGTTTTTTTTTACTCTTAATAACTTTGCATCAATTTGACGAATCTTTGTGAAACTTTGCAGTCCTATTACATTGATTAAGGATAGAAAGTTTTGAGGCGTTTAATCAAGGGGGTGTAAAGACAAAAGGGTACCCAAAACAGACTTGAACCTCAATGCATTTTACATAGCCTTTTTGTATTGCACGTAGTTCAAAAACGGTATGTCGGATTTTGATTACATTTGGCAGGATTGAAGATTAGGGTGTGTAGATGATCCTTTAGTGGATGCGACTAAAAAGGGTAAGTATATTTAGAATTCTTAGCATTTTTAACTTAGTGATGTTTTGTCGTAGTATTTTCATGAAATTTCACGGAAGTACCGCGGTACGTAACAATGACAAAGTCATTATCTGATTGGTTTTTGATTGATAGGCTTTATTTCGGTAAAAAAGAATACCATAAAAGCTTACAGTAATACAATTTACAATAATTATCAAATGCAATCTGTTTACACACAACAAATTAAAATGAGGAAAGAATTGTTTTAAAAAGTTAAAACCTGAATTAAATTGACAAGGAAAGCCTTCTAGTACGAATCAACCAAGCCCATTTTAAAATTTTTGACACGGCACATACAATCACAGAGGATGTGTCGGTCATTAAAATACGCATTGCCACTATACACTGGCAGGTGCCTAAGAGTCTGCATAAAGGTTTTAGCCAGCGAGTCCTCGTGCACGATAGTCCGGACACTCAAAGAAAATGTGAGCTACAGACTCTACTCGAGTGGGACAGGATGCACAAAAAGGGGAAAGTTGATAAGACCGCTTCCAGTGGGCGACTACCTCACCTACTGGTAGAATCCCCACTCGAAACTTAAAATACAGGGTGCGGTCAAACGGAATGGAGATAATGTCTAAGTAGGGTTCATAAGCCACCAGGTCCTTGATCCTCACAAAAGCTACAGTAGAGTTGCAATGAGATGAGTCTAGATGTAATTTTGCAGAGACCCAGTTCCAGTACAACTTTTTAATCGTAGCTTTAGGTGGGGCGGTTTTCAAAGTCCATGCATCAGGTAACCCTATCTCCACCAATAATCTTTTGACATCCCTCATCCATTTGATCCTAGACCAACCTGCCATGGCCATAACCTCAGAGAATGCTTCCGCATAGGAAACTAATTCGGGCACCCGCCATAACCGTGCCCAAAGGAGCAGGGGTCGAAGTTGTGCTTGGTCCCTAATAGGTCTGCAACCTAAATCCAGTAGCACTGGCACTGTTGGTGTACTCCAGGAGAGAGCCATCAGATCTTTCAAGAATTTGTTCTCTGATTTAGCTAGTGGATCCAGGTTGCAGGTACCCCCCAGCTCCGCCCCATATAGAGCGGCACTGACCCCTCTGGCTTTGTATATTTCCACAACTGGGGCTAAGGGTTTGCTAGTTGAGGAGCGTTGTTTCTTAAGTAAAGTGCCTCCTACCCTTTTGTGGCCCAGTAACATTTTGTGGATGTGTGGATTCCAGGAGTGGGAATCGTTGAGGTGAATACCCAGGTAGTCAAACTCAGAAACTCTCTCCAATGGCTCGGAATTCAGAGTCGGAAGTCTACCAAGTTTCTTCGGGGGATTCATAACCAGGAACTTGGTTTTGTCGGTGTTAATTACCAGCCCTCTCAACAGACAAAACTCCTGGAAACTATTCAAAAGGCTCTGGAGACCCATAGGGGACTTTGAAATAAGAAGAGTGTCATCTGCAAAAAGCAGTGTGGGGATCCGTTTACCCGCCAAGGAGGGAGCGTCCGAGGGATTTCTCAGTAGATGTTCAACCACGCCGTTTACATAAAGAGAAAACAGGGTGGGCGCTAGGACACATCCCTGTCGGATGCCCCTTCCCACGGGGATCCTTTCTGTTTTTTCACCCTTCGTACCCCAACGCACCTGCGCAAAATTGCCATCGTGTAATTTTACCAAAAGGGAAAGGATGTACATGGGCAGCCCTAAGTCTAGCAAAACCTTCCATAACTTCTCCCTGGGAACCAGGTCGAAGGCAGTCTTTAGGTCTATAAAGGCCAAATATAGACTGCCCCCTCCCAGCACCACCACCTTCCAGTGGAGAAGAGACAATCTGAAGGCTTGCTCGATGGTCCCAGTGCCAGAGCGGAACCCAGCTTGGAGGTCCGACAAGATGTTGTTGTCTTCGATCCACTGGAGCACCCTTCTCAAGATCACCTTCCCTGCCACTTTTTGGGAGGAGTCAATAAGACTTATTGGCCTGTAGTTGGCAGGGTTGTCCCGACACCCCTTCTTGAATATCGGGACAACCTCTGCCCCCTTCCAGGATTCGGGAACGGGCGCACCTTCACTAATGGCATTTAACAATGATGATACTAGCTTCCCCCACTCCTTGAGACTTGCCCGTAGTAGATCACCCGGTATCCCGTCAGGCCCTGCTGCTTTCAGCCGCACCAGTGTCTTAATTACATCCTCCACCTCTCTACCAGTAAAGGGAAGGTACTCTAATCCCGTTAGGCAAACACTCAATGATGGAGCAGTCTTGGTAGGTGGCTCGATTGCGGCATAGAGAGACGAGAAGTGATTGAACCAGCTCTGGGCAGGGATGTTGCACGTTATCAATATGCCAACTGGCCTATCCCTAGATCTTATAAGGTTCCAGAAGCCTCTAGCATCCCTTTCCAAACTCGCTTTCCTCAGACCTGCCCAGAATCTGTCCTCCCATTCTCTCTTTGCTGCAAGCACAGTCTGCGAATAGTTTTTCCTTGCCAAACTTATATCGGCCAAGGACTTACTCTTCACAGCGCCAATCAAGGAGTTTTTCTTCTCCCTACATTTTTTCGTGTACCAACCATGTGGGTTCGGCCTGTTCTTACGCTTATCAACACGAGAGGCCTTACTTGGAAGATAGAAAAGTTCACTCAGGGCCTTGGTGGTAGCACCAAAACGTGCTGAAACTTCCTCAGGGTGTGGGGTTGGTACACCTAACTTAGACTGAGCGGTAGCCAGGAGTGTTGTAATGGATAGGACTTTCTCTTCGTCCATAATAAGATTACTCCATTTTAGGCGCCTACCACAATTGGAGGGATGAAGCTCCTGGTGGGCATGTGTCAAAAGAGACGTATGTACCCCCGAATTCTCCGTCCAGAAAGGGCAAAGAGCAAGGGAGAGCGGGTTGTGGTCACTCTCTACTGTGGGGAGTATCTCCATATCCAACAAATAGCCCCAGGATTTTACGTCAAGAAGGATATAATCTATTCTGGACGTATGATCCCCCCTGTTATAGGTATGAGCTCCAGACGGATCCAGAGTCGTCCTACCATTCACTGCCCTAAGGTCGAATTCCAGGTTTAAAGATTAAATTTGGACCGCCACTTGAGACCACCTTCTAATGGGAGGTAAGGTCAAAGCTGGTATACCTCTCCTATTATCATCTTCAGCAGTCCCCAAAGAGTCCTCCAATCCAAGAGGCTCAAACGTGCAGTTAAAGTCATCTGCAACTAAGACATGAGAACTGTTGGAGCCCCTCCTTAGCAGGGTTTCCAGCTCTGAAACTATAGATGAGTGTAAACCTCCCTTTATGCTCCTAACATAGATATTAAAAATATCTAGGGTCAGCCCTCCCTTGGGTCCTTTGAGAGATATACTCAAAAGATCGAGTGAGTCGGTCACTCGCTGGATGACCTGACAGCCAAGTGAGATGGCGACCCATATGAGAAGACCTCCTGAGGGGCGGCCCTTCCCAGAAGGGGATGGTACTGCTGGCAGGAAAAAGGATGAATATCCTACCTTGTGGCAAGGTTCCCTACTCCAGGTTTCTTAAAAGATACAAATGGAATAACCCTCCACAAGGGTATTCCATTCCGGAACAGCCAGCTTCCTTGTAATCCCTGCAAAGTTCCAACTGAGAATCTTTATGACAGGATCAGCCACTGGTGGCTCGCCGTGAGGTACAAGGTTAAGGACCCGCTCCCCCTCGGGGAGTAGACAAGGTGCACAGTTTCCCTGCTTAGACCCACAGCTAGGATTAGCACCCTGTATTTGGGGGCCACATGCAATTGAGGAGGGTGTTGGGCTGGTGTTAGTGATCTCCAAAGCGCAGGGTTCCATCCAAGGACTCGGGCCCGGAGACAGAAGAACTACCCCAGGAGAGGTATCATTTTAATAACCTGGCATCCTTCCATATGACCCCAACCATGGAGCTTGCTGATAAGGCACAGAGAAGGGGTCATACCCGGGGAGGGCAACATTTTGCCATCCTCTGTCATCCGAAACGATACCAAAATGATTGCCAACTAATCTCGGGTAGAAGAAGGTCAGATCGACTACTCCAATGCCTGCACTACTGGTCCCTAGGTTCTGGTTAGAAATTAGCTGAGCTACCCTGGGGTCCTTGAAATTAACCACCACGCAGTCTCCCTCAAAACGCTTATGACCACAACCTACCCACCCTACCCTTCTGACACCCAGAATCAACCCATCTAGTTCCCCGGGCAGTGGTCTATTAATCCTTAAACAGTGCATGGTTTTATTTTTTAGCGTCTGGTAGGATTCTTGCTGCCCAACCAACAAAGGTGGTACGTTGGTGAGGATAGCAACAAAAGGATGACAATCTGGGGGCAGATTCATAGGAGGTATTCTGGGAACCTCTTTGAGAGGAAAGGCATCAGGCTGGGTAATGAGGGGAGGAATAGAGCTGGTTATTCTAGGTTGGGCTGACTCATGACATTTGCTGGTTCCGGAGTTTCTCAGTTTAGCAATATCATTTTTACCGGTAGCCTCAACACCTACGTGCTTATTAGCCCTAGGATGGTCTGGAAGGTGGGATATGTTCTTAGTGGCCTGTCCTGGATTTCGAGCACCCCCTTTAGCAGTGGCAACAGAAAGAGGAAGGGACTCTGGTACTGAGACCCCATTGACCAGAGGTCACCATAGCCGCATGATCCCCCCCTAAATAACCAGCCCCAGTCCTAGGGTGTAATTTAATTAAGGATTTGGTTGAGAAGAAGTTATCTAGTGTTGCTTTTTCAAAACTGTCCAATCGATCCGCTAGCCTTTTGACTCGTTCTACGACAGGGGTTAATAGAGATTTCATCAATTTCTCTATCTGGACGATCAGGGGGATATCAGGGGATATGATCACGGCAGGAGCCGTAACCGGAGTGTCACATGGTTTAACTAATGACTCTCCTAGAGACGCCCCCCGTGTCACCCTGAACACAACCTACACCCACCCCTTTGGACTTTTGAATTGCTCCCACTCTTATTCCAAGTTTCCTAATTTTCCTAAGGGGTTTAGGATGACAACCTTTGCGGGGGCTAAGATTGCTTTTCCTTTTGGTATGGAGGATTTTAGTTACTGCATGAGGTAACACAACTGGTGAGGCAGTGGGTTCCCCGTTGCTAGAAATAGTGTTTGGGGTAAGCATGAGGGGAGAGACGTTAATAGACTCTAGAACCAAGAGCTCATCTTCAATAGGGGGATCTAAATCTAACATGCTCTCCACCCTGTCAGGGCTGGGCGACAGGGATATTTCAATAGGCTTTTCCAAGGGTGGGCATACATTCGAGTCAAGGTCGGTTATGGATGGCGCAAAGGGAACCGACGCCAGAGAGCCCAGGGATGCCCGCTTCTCTAAAGGGAGTTTAAGGAGTTTTACAGATTGCCTGCGCTCAGCACGTCTCTCGGCTAGGGCAATCTCTCTGTCAATCTCACGAGTAGCCCTGGAGAAGTATTTGTCTAGAGGCCCCAGGATTGCAACCCCTACCGTAGAGGGTAAGGGATTGAGTGAGGGAAAAGATAGGTGCGAAGACATATTTCAAACGGTCTTACTACAGGAAGAAGAAGCAAATTCATTATATACCACAACAAAGGGGCACACGACGCTAATAGACACTTGTAATAATATTCGTATGTGATGCTCACCAAGATGACAGCTCACTATACCCTTACACAATCAAGTCCAATAGTTTAGTGCTGGATGTCAGAGAGTGGGCCCAGCCCAGCCTCCTGCAGCCCCTAACGGCCACCGACGGCCCGCCCTTGTCCCGGGCTTCTCCCGTGCAGCGGCAGTAGGTTCTGCTCTTATTGGATGTGGTCCGCCCAGGGGGCGGGGCTAGCAGGGAGAGCGGGCCAGGTGTTGCGAGTTGGCCAAGCAGGGACTCCTGGGAGATGGAGTCCCCGCACTATCGCTCGCAGCCCTGCTGCACTGCCCCTAGGCTCACCAGTTGTAGCATCCGCCACTAAACAGCAGCAAGTCCCCCGAAGTCCTCCTCCGCGATGCGGGACCCGCGAAGCGGGTTCCGCGAGTTGTTGGCTTGAAAGGCAAGAAGAACAGCTCAGCAGAATAATCCAAAGAATACAGCAACCACTCAGGGCAGAGTCATGATGCAAAGCGTCCCACCGGGTCGACGATCAGGAGGAGTTTAATAAGTGACCTATGCGCAGGGGGCGGGGCTATCAGGGAGAGCGGACCAGGTGTTGCGAGTTGGCCAAGCAGGGACTCCTGGGAGTTGGAGTCCCCGCACTATCGCTCGCAGCCCTGCTGCACTGCCCCAAGGCTCCCCAGTTGTAGCGTCCGCCACTAAACAGCAGCAAGTCCCCCGAAGTCCTCCTTCACGATGCGGGACCCGCGAAGCGGGTTCCGCGAGTTGTTGGCTTGAAAGGCAAGAAGAACAGCCCAGCAGGATAATCCAAAGAATGCAGCAACCACTCAGGGCAGAGTCACGATGCAAAGCGTCCCTCCGGGTTGGTGATCAGGAGGAGTTTAATAAGTGACCTATGTGCAGGGGGCGGGGCTAGCAGGGAGAGCGGGCCAGGTGTTGCGAGTTGGCCAAGCAGGGACTCCTTGGAGATGGAGTCCCCGCACTATCGCTCGCAGCCCTGCTGCACTGCCCCTAGGCTCCCCAGTTGTAGCGTCCGCCACTAAACAGCAGCAAGTCCCCCGAAGTCCTCCTCCACGATGCGGGACCCGCAAAGCGGGTTCTGCGAGTTGTTGGCTTGAAAGGCAAGAAGAACAGCCCAGCAGGATAATCCAAAGAATGCAGCAACCACTCAGGGCAGAGTCACGATGCAAATCTGATTGGATACAGACTGCCTCTACAAAAACTCAATACAGCCATGTTGTTTTGAGGCCACTTTGCCAGTGCCCTGGCTTAGTGCCTTAAATGTAGGTAAGAATTAGGGTTTATATGCTTTCCTTATTACTACTTGGTTTAAATGATAACAGGTAGTAAAATATAGTTATATGTAAAAAGGATCCAGATGGTGTAGTCTCTCTTCCTCTTTAATAGAATGCGGAATTGGATAGAATGGTGGTAAGTTAATAGATTGTCCAACATGGAATGGAGAAATCGTATTCAGAAGGGAGGAAGCCCTCATACAAGTACTATCACATCTGGGAAGCATACAGTAATAGGTGGCTGTACAGATCAGCCTGCTACTCTCTTACATGATGAGCTGAGCTGATGGCATTTATAAATACAGCCTTTAATGAGTGGAGTCTTATGTAACAATGGTGCATAGGCTTGAGAGATGAGCATCAGATTCATGTCCACTGAGGCATAGCAAAGACAACCCCTTTCAAGAAAAGATTCACAACAGATGACACAAAGACGGCAGATCAAGCAATCAAAGAAAAGCTGACAATTCCTACAAATGACCTATTGGTGCACAAATCAACGCCCTGCCATGGTAAATAAGGTTTGAAGAACAATACTTCCAGCAACTGCACCTGAGGGGAATGCACCCCTTCTTTGGCATGCCAAAAACACAAAACCTGACCATCAACCAGAATGCACAGATTTGATTGAGGGGTCGCTACTACCAAGAAAACATCTATCACATCCAAGAGCTAGCCCATGACACTCAGATTGCACTACTTAATCTCCAGGCACGAAGGTAGAGGCTCTGGAGATTTGGATGAAGTATATAACTTCCCCTCTGTGAGAGGAAGTCCACCATTAGTGGAGGAGGAGAGACACAGGCAGGGGCTTAGCAGATCTAAAACCAACACCATATATGTGCTGGTTCAGTGCGATCAAGATAATCTGCACAGTCCTGATGAAGGTTACTGAGAACACGAGGAAATCAGAATAATGAGCGGGAACATGTAGTGAAGATGGAATTCCCACCTCACGCAAAACACATCTCACAGAGCCCCTCACAGTGGAAAATGTAGGGTGTTGAACAGTGGGCAGTGAGTGTTTACCCGAGTAGCAAAGATTCCAGAGAGATCAAAGATGGACCGAATCACCTCCTGATGACAACACCACTCATGTGTACATTAAGGGAGCAAGTTAGATGTCTAAAGGACAATCAGACATTGTGAACCTGGGTACAAAATCATAGACTCAATGCCTCCAAGCACAGGAGAGTCGAGCCCACATCGTCATGCGTGTTGGCATACCACATCATGGTCATGTTGTCCATGAGAACGGACTGACTATGACAAGAGCTCAAGAAGGTTCCTATGGTGTCTCGGCAACACAATTGACCACAGACTTATGATCTTTGTGGAATCATGAACGCCCTAACAGAGAGAGGATGCTTCCGTCACAAATCTGACCCCTGCCAGAGAAAGGTAAAAGGGCTTTCTGCAAATTAGATGGTCCGGCACCAGCCACCACCACAGATCCTGAGCTGCCTCTGGAGAGATATGAATGGCTTCCATCAGGCTAAGCCCCCTGAAAACAGAGGCATCACTGGAGAGCGTTTTTCTGACAATGAGCACAGAGAAGCAGCAGGATACACAAGACAAGCAGCCCCAAAAGCTGTAGGACTGTTAGGGTCGAGAAGATGAGCTCCTTCCTGAAACATCGGAAACATATCCTGAATGTCTAGGGCTCTCTAAAGAAGCAGGACAGCTTTGACAACAAAGTGTCCCTCTCAGCACTTGTGAAAATGAGGCAATGCCCGAGCTGTAGTTGAGACTGGAGGTGAATGATAGAGAAAAATAAGATGACGAGAAGAAAGATCGTGCTCTGAAAATAGTCTGACACCGGCTGAGGCAAGCCAGCCTTCAGCAGTTGGTCATCAAGGTATGGAAACACATGTATCTTCGACCAGCAAAGATGCAGCATCACCATGGAGAGGGACTTAGTGAAAATGTGAGGTGCTGATGCTATACCAAATGGTAGATCTACAGACAGCTAGTGAGTGAAGTCCACTGTAGGACAGTCTGTGCAATTGCAGAACTGGTATGCAGAAAAATTTGTCCTGCAGGTCGATCAATACAATGCAGCATTCGAACTCTTGGACAAGAGGACTTTATTAATGGACATTATCTTAAGTTCACCAGGTGAAGTAACACATTTAGGACACAAAAATCCAGAATGAGAAGATGGTCCCCATACTCTTCAGGAACCAAACAGTATCAGAAGCAACAGCACTGCCCGATCTCGTACTCTGCAACAAGCTCAGTCAACCCAATGCTAAGAAGGGCGAGAACCTCTTGGCAGAGAATGTAAGCATAGTCCGCATAGGGTGAGATGGACCAGAGGGAAAGGAGGAAGTAATTCCTAAAAATGAATGATGTGTACACCTTATATAATTTGAAGGACTCAACAGACCTAAGGGATGGACTGCTCGCATGTCAGATAGTGCAATAACCTTCCTCCAATAAGATGCACCTGCTCTGTCAGGGTGAACTAAACTGACTTGATGCGTTGCTGCCAGGGAGGAAGAAGACGGATGCGGTTAGTGTACTTTGGAACAGCTAGGCCCTCTATAGACAGGAAAAAGCTGGTTATGATGTTGGATAGGCAGCGAGGGCTTGCGCTGACCCTAAGGCTTTACCTAGGTGTAGACCCTAAATGTTCTCAGTTGTTGGAGGAAGTGGGGGGAGCAGATTAAGCCAAGCCCAGTGAACGAGCGGTTGCACCGCCCTGCTTGAGTCTCGCCAGAGCCAAGCTGGCCTTTTTACCAAACAGGCTAAAGCCTGGACATCCCGGAAAAACCAGATGAAAATATACAGTCTTGTCTGCTTATTGCCACTGAGGAGGCCATGGCCACCGAATCCACAATGTCAAGTGAATGGCAATGCGGACTAAGCAACCTGCCCAAAGAATAAGAAACACACTAATATGTGCCAAAAAGTGATGGGTGGAATGCTTGAATTAATTTCAGCCACTGTTAATTACTCAGAGCCACATCCAAGTCCATCATAATTTTGCACACCATGACTCCTCAGTTCGGACCCAACCATCTGCAAATCAGTCTAGGCCCTGCTCCAGTGGGAACAGTCTCCCAAACTGCCAGATCAGTTATTCCCTGAACTGGAATACAAGCAACCTAGGATCGGTTTTGCCATGATAAGGGCTCATGAGCCGGGTAAAGCGTGGTTCCAGTGACACAGTGTGCATGGGGCCCACGTCTGGGCATACTCGTCCTACTTAGGGTGACACTACAGTACAGAAAGAATGGGAATGGCAACAAGAGAGGAAGTATCTCCCTTGTGTTTCTTGCTGGAGGACTGTCAAGGAAGCCTGCTCTGAAGGACATGGGGTGGTAATGACCCCGGAATGTGTCGCACTTCTCAAAGGCTTAGGATTCATTCTTATGCCTCAGCGACATCTGTATGTGGCAGTCGTCATATTACTTACAACCTAACAAATTTGAAGGTGGAATGAATCTTAGAGTACTGAAAAGGAAAATGTTACTTACCCTGTAATTATCTGTTCATGTAGTGCTGTAGATTCATTTGCTGCGTATATTCCTACCATCAAGTGTTAAGCGCAGATGTGTGCAGGTTGTTTTTCTTTGAAGATGTGTTCTCGAGCCATGAGGTATAGCAACTCCACCTATTGCTGGTAATGGGCATGGGCATCAGCTTCATTGTTAGATTGTTTTCCGCATGGCGGTTGAGGGTAAAAATAGAATGTAGTGATACAGAGAGGAGAGATGACCATGAAGAAAAAAGTAAAGGATAAAGGACATCTGCAACAACGAACGGCTTCTGGGGAGAAGGGTAGGTATATGTTAATATACAGCACTACGGGCCATGAACAGATGCTTACAGCGGCGGCCGCCACAAACAAAGGGTGGTGAGGAGGGTATAGGGAGTTCTGGGGTGAGGGTTGTTAGAATATATATATTTTTTAACTTACCATAAGGTGCCGGCCGCCTTCTGTGTCGTGCTTCCTTTTCTCTTCCTCGTCCCAGCATACACTAGGACCACCACATCACAGACTCTCATCCAATACCCAGGGATTGGCCTCAGCTGACTGAATAGATGCTCAACTCAGGCCAGGGAGTCTGTGGGGGTTTCTCCAGCCTGGCTGTTCAATGCAGCCGGGCGGTAGAAACCTTAGTGTGGATGTGTCTTTTGGTCGGCCTTAGATGGCCGACCAAACACATATGCGCACAGGCTGGCTCAGAGCCGGCAAATGAAAAATAAAACCATGCCAGAACTTAGTTTTGTTTTATATTTGCTGGCTCTGAGCTAGGCAAAGGGGCGTCGCTGCTGGATGCTTACAGGGTAAGTAACATGTTTGTGGCATGTGTACCTATAGATTCAAATGCTGTGCATACTTCCTCCATCTACTTTTCGGTTGAGACATTTACAACTTGTTTTTCTTTGAATGAAGTCTTTTCAAGTCACAGGACCTAGTGACTCCACCTATTAGTGGTATTGCGCATGGGCGTTGGCTCCATTGTTTAGATTGTTTGTTTTTTTCCGCCGTCAGGCTCAGGCGTGTTGTTGTGCTCTCCGGGTTCGACACCATGTGGTTTTTTCGCCAGACCCTCGGATCTGTCCCTCGTTGGTTCTACAAAACAATAACAGCTTCTCGACGGTTTTCAACCCTCGCGTTCCATGAGTCTGTGTCGGCTACATACCTCATGACTCCCACTATCCAAGTTGAGAATGTCTCTGTGATGGAAAGGACTCCATTTTGATTCTGTCCTACGTTTCATGCCAATTACCGAGGACCAACTTCCATGAAGTCTGCAATCTATGCTGGTCTCCCGACCACCGAGAGGACTCATGTTCAGTGTGTCTTGTTTTCCTTAACAAAAAGACTCTACAGAACACATGCGCTTGTTGCCTCCCCCTGGCTGCCATGGCACAGAGATGAGAGGGGGAAGAAACTCCAGACATCGTTGGACAGTGTCAGGAGTTGGAGTCTGAAAAGGCATCGAAATGGAACCTGGCCTTCTCACCAGAAAGTGTTGACTCAGAGGTGGATATCAAGGAAGAAAAACCTTCACCTGCCCAGCAGCATCAAAAGACTGCAGTGAGTACTCATGTTTACCTTACTCACCACCTACAGGCACCAGTCTGAAGCTCCCTGCCCATGAGACCTCCGGTGCACCACTTCTTCCGCCCATGGTCGACACCGCCATTCCGTGATGGGCCAGATGCCCGTTTCACATATGGCACAGAAGATTTTCTCAAAGCATAGAGCCTCGTCTGCCACCTCGGGGTGGGTTTCGAAGGCACACCCTTGACCACACTCGGATTCAAAAGAGGTGAAACTAAAGATTTCAGAGCTGAGACATCTTGCACAGAAACACTCAGGGCTGTTGGCAACGTTTGCGGCAAGACCCGCTGACCTGAAGCATCCAACACCTTTGAGGCCCTCTGCCATCTGTGCCTCCTCTGCGGCTTCTGAAGACTTCTGGCAGCCGATCCTCGAGCGGTTGCAGTAACATATGATGCTCAGCAACAGCTAATACATATCCAGCCAGGTACTGGGTGGATCCTGGCTAAGCTTCAGCATCTGCCGAAGGACTCCATTCCTTATAATAGGAAGTTGACTTTTAAAGAGGCCATCAATTCACCAATGCTATCCCTCCCAAAAGGCCTAAGAAACACAACAGAGCAAACGCTCCTCTGCCTTCCGCTCACCCTACACCTTTCCTTCCTCCTCCTTTATCTCCCCGTATGTCTGGTGTTGCCTTCAGAGTCACCACAGCACTATACACTCGAAGGTGGGGACAGTCCTAGACTCCCTTATGACCCATATGACCAGATTTATGACTGACAGGGTCCGTACCTTTGGGATGATGAAGATATTGAGCCCCCTGCAGACATAGACCCAGACTTGTACCCTTCCAAGCCTTCCCCTCCAGATGATGTCATGGCATATCATGAGGCGCCACACATGACTGCCACGTTCCAAAATGTCGAACTCCATGTGCAGCAACAAGAGGATGATTTCCTCCACCCAACGCTCCCTCCAATATCCCCCGATGCTAAACAGGTCCTCAAACCTGCCACTGACATTTTAAAGGAACCTGTCAAGGCGAGACTTATCACACCTAGACTAGATGGGAATAATAAAGCCTCTCCTAGTGACCCTCCATACACTTATGGCCAGTTACCCCTGACTCTCTCATGGTACGTCCCGCCAGAAAGTCTCCCTCCTGAACGGGAGAACAAGATGATAAATGCTGTGGGATAGAGGGCGGTGGCAGTCCGCTACTCATTTGCGAATAGAAAATTCTATCAGCTTGCTCTCCCGATATAACCACGCCCACTGGGATCAAATCGCGGTTTTGGTAGAACATCTCCCACAACAGTGCCTTGGGAGAGGTCCGCAGTTGGTGGCAGAGGGGAAGGTTATCGCCACATTAATATTTACTGTGCTTTAGAATCTAAATGCGTATGAAAAATAACACTCCCAGGCATACACTTAAAGCAATTACACAATAGATCAAACAAACAAACTAGTTCAGTTTAGAGAAAATAAATTTTTTAATTTGATTAAAAGGAAATATTAAAATTCAGTGCATTGATCAAAATTGATAAAATAACAATATGATACATGTGTATTCACAAAAAAGTTAAAAAGAGGTTAGATGCCATCTAACCTCTTTTTAACTTTTTTGTGAATACACATGTATCATTATATTGTTATTTTATCAATTTTGATCAATGCACTGAATTTTAATATTTCCTTTTAATCAAATTAAAAAATGTATTTTCTCTAAACTGAACTAGTTTGTTTGTTTGATCTATTGTGTAATTGCTTTAAGTGTATGCCTGGGAGTGTTATTTTTCATACATAGTTTACCCTGTCCCAGGATATTGATCCGTATCAGGGGGTCCTTGTTACCAACACACCATTAGAATCTAAATGCAACATCAATTCCAGCATTCTCTTGCAGCGACATGCCTGGCTGAGGGTTACTGGTTTTAATCCGGAAGTGCTGCAACACCTACTAAATGTACCTTTCAATGGTCAGCTTCTCTCTGGCCCTCAGTTCAATGAGATGCTTGACAACCTAAAGACACACAGATACGGCAAAAGCAACAGATACCCTCCAAAAACCACCCACTCAAAGTTCCTATGGACGCTCACAGTTTCATGGAGCATTTAAGACACTTGTTCCAGAATCCTATTCCACATTCACTTGGCCAGACTACCAATTCCCCTCATGGGGTTACTACAGGGATAGATAACGGGGCAACAAAAGTAGAGGTAAGGGTGCCGCCCCAAAAGGAACTACCCCCTTAAAGCAGTGACGCCCTTCAGCTTCCCCCTGATCACAAAACTCCTGTTGAGGGACAATTGCAGGGGTTTCTGTCCCGCTGGTCAGAAATCACCTCGGACCGTTAGGTTCTAGATATCACACGGGGGTAATGTCTGGAATTCACAGAAGCACCAACAAATATCCCCCAACGGCAACACAGATTGTCCGAAGAACATATGCACTTCTTTCTCTAGGAGGTACAGGTCCTCCTGGACAAGGGGGCAATAGAGCTAGTTCCATATCAACACCACAGAAAGGATGTATACTCACTCTGTTTTCTTATCCGAAAGAAAGATGGCTCCCTCAAGTCCATCCTCGATCTCAGGCCTCTCAACAAATATATTCTCTTGGTACACTTCCTCATGGTGACTCTACAGGATGTTATACCGCTCTTGCAGAAAGGAGACTTCATGACTGCCCTGGATCTGAAGGACACCTGCTTCCACATACCCATCCACCCAGCACCTCACAGATATCTCAGGTAAGTGGGCACTGGTATCAATTCAAGGTGCCACCCTTCAGGGTTACCACTGCACCAAGAGTCTTCACCAAATGTCAGGCTGTGGTGGCGACTCATCTCAGGAGCAGCAGCATTCAAGTGTTCACTTACCTAGAGAAACAGCTGATCAAGAGTGCCACACAGCAACTGTCCACACGCAGACTACAATTCAAACTAAGCACAGTCTGGGTTTCACTATCAATCTGAGCAATTCCCACCTTCAAACCCTTCGGATAAAGTTCTTCCTTGGAGCGGTCCTAGATCTGTGCATCGGAAAAGCATACCCTAACCCAGCCAGAGTACAAGTCTTCCAAAACATGCTGCCTCGTTTTCAGCTAGATCAACAGGTAACAGTCAGAAATGTGATGCATCTGCTAGGCATGATGGCGTCTTGCATCGCAATAGTCCTTCGTGCCAGGTTCCGCATGCTCCCGTTACAGGAGTGCTAAGCAGCACATTTTTCCCAAGCGGAGGGCCATCTAGAAGATCTAATGTTGGTTTGGGGCTACACCCATTGTTCTCTGCAATGGTGGAATACAAAAAACTTGTTACAGGGGCAGTCTTTCCTCGATCCAGTCCCGCAAGAGACCATCACCACAGACACCTCGCTTACAGGCTGAAGAGCGCATTTCAATCATCTCACTGTTCAGAGTCAATGGACCTCTGTCCAGCACACTCTTCACAACAGTTACCTGGAGCTTCTAGCCATCCATCTCGTTTTCCAGGCTTTCCACCCTCAAATTCAGAACAGGACAGTTCTGATACGCACAAACAATACAAGTGCCATATTTTACTTACACAAACAAGGGGGCACGCATTCATGCAGTTGTCCAGTGTGGCCCAAAACATCTGGCAGTGGGCAAGCCATCACAAAGTCCATCTACTTATTCAGCACATTCCCAGAGAGGACAACGATCTAGCAAAACTGCTCAGCAAGACATATAAAATTCCCTCATGAGAAGTTACCCAACACGCCAGATCTTCTCACATAAAACCATGGTATTCTCAGACAACCAAACCCCCAGCAGCTCAACCTTGTGATCTGGCTCCTGAGGTCCTAGAATTTGGTTACCGCAATTTACCAGAGGAGTGGATGTCTATTCGTAAAAAGGCACAATGGCCTACTACCAAGACACGACGGCCTACTACCAAGGCACGACGGCCTACTACCAAGGCATGTTACACAGCCAAATGGAAACTACTGCTTTCACAAAGACATCATTCCACTTACATTGTCTGTGCAACATATTATATATTACCTCCTTCACCTGCAGAAGTCAGGACTTGCCTATTCATTTAAATCTTGTTGCTGTAGCTGCCTATTTGCAAAATGGGCACATTGCATCTCTATTCAGAATTCCAGTCATTAAGGAATTCATGGAAGGTTTCAAAAGGGTTATTCCACCATGGACGCCCTCTGCTCCCATTTGGAACCTTAACATAGTCCTGACAAGACGGATGGGCCCACCTTTTGAACCACTTCAATCGTGTCCTCTTCTGTTCTTCTCATGGAAAGTGGTCTTCCTTGTACCCATTACCTTTCTCAGGAAGAGTCAGTGAAATACATGTTCTTACCTCAGAAGAGCCGTTTTCTAGGTACATAAAGATAGAGTGGTTATCAGAACCAATCCAAAATTCCTACTTAAGGTGGTCTCCAGGTTTCACCTTAACCAATGGAGCTGCCTGTCTTCTTTCTACACTCAGCTATGGTAGCAGAAAGCAATCTGCCCACTCTTGATGTCAAGAGAGCGATAATGTACTGTATTGACCAGACAAAACCTTTCCGTAAGACACAACAGCTATTTGTTTATTACTGCAAGCCACATAAACGACATGCTTTTTCCAAGGCAGGAGTTGCACGATGGTTGGGCAAGTGTATACAGACCTGTTATGCCAAAGCAAAAAGAACCCTGCCCGTCCCTCCCAGACCTCATTCCACTCATAAGAAATGACTTTTATGCCTTTCTTAGGTAATATACCATTAGCTGACACCTGTAAAGCAGTAACTTAGTCTTCTCCTCATACATGTACCAAACACTATTGTGTGGATGTCCTGGCCAGAAAAGCTAGAGTGGACCAGGCTCTCTTATGCACACTTTTTCAATCTTCTCCAACGACCTCAGGCTGTCACCGCTTTTGGAAGGACTGTTTTACAGTCTGTGCATCTACAGCTACACTTGCCACGAATGTAAACTGTTCCTTACCCCGTCAGCAATGGTTTGTGGCATGTAGTGCTGTAGGTTCACATTCACCCAACCTCTCCCCTGTAGCCTAAGGTTGTGGCAGATATTTCCTTTGTTTTGTTACCTTTATTTCTCTGCTTTGCATAACCTTACTTTTTCTTTATAGCCTCTATGCTCCATTCCTGATCTTGCACCATGTGCGGGAAAAACAATCTAACAATGAAGCCGATGCGCAAGGCCGCTAATAGGTGAAGTCACTAGATTGCGTGACTCGAAAAGACTTAATTAGAAGAAAAACAAATTGTACACATCCGAGCCCAACACTAGATGGTGGAAGAATGCACAGCATGTGAATCTACAACACTATATGCCACTAACAGATGCTTGCACAGTAACATTTTCCTTTCTGTTCAAGAGATATGTGGCTGTGGATGCACATGTTGTGTATCAGTCCTAACCGATCGGTGGCTAGCCAGAGGATGTTGCAGAGGATGGAAAAGGTGTACAAAGTACAGCTTGGCCAACATTAGCTTGGTAAAAGGGGGTCTGGTGTGGACCAGGTAGCTGCTTTGCAGATATCAGCTTTAAGAATATTTCGAATGGGCGCTGGGAGAGATAGGCAAAGGTTTCTTCGCTTTTGTAAAGCATGTTTGAATGCATTTAACTATCCATATGGCTATGCCTGATTTGGAAAGAGCCCTCTCCTTCTGCAGCTTTGCAAAGGCAATAAAGAGCTGTTGAGTCTTGCAAGTGGGTTTTGTATTATCCACAGAGTACATATGGACTCACTTAATATCTAGAGTATAGAGAGCATGTTCTGCCTCCAAATCAGGTTGGGAAAAGAAAACTGTTAGATCTCTGGATCGGTTAAACTGGAAAGGAGACACCACCACAGGAAGGAATCTAGGGTTAGTACAGAAGACAACCCTATCTCTATGAACCTGAAAGAAAGGTTCTTCCAAGGTTAAAGCCTGGAGCTCACTGACACATCTGGGAGAGGTGATTGAGACTAGGAAGGCCACCTTCCAGGAGAGGAATTAAAAGAGGAAGAATGAAGAGGTGTGGTTCTGAAATTCCGGACCTTGCTGTGATATGGTACCGAGGTCCAACACTCGTGTCCCAAAATATCATCGTACCATGACGAATTTGGTATCGACACACCGGTAATGATTAGGACATTATCCCTGTGTATTTGCGTCATGATTGAGCGATGCTAACACCCCTAAATCATGGTTTCCGTTCCAAACCCTCGGACTCCATTTTGTGAACGGCATCCATCTTATGCCTTGCCCTCATATAAGTCAATTGATTAAGGTCGAGCTTGATCTGAAAGGACGCGTCCACCTTAGCTGACTTCCCCATGACCTGGCCGAACTGACTCCACCGCCTCCAGCCAAACCTGTTTGGGCAGCTCCTCGCCCAGTGGCCGAGTAAGATATCATCAAAGCACAACATGCCATAAACCATTCACCACCTACAGACCATGTTTTCTACACACATACATCTGTCCATGTTCCTTGTTTATGGCCAGTTTTATGACAAGGAGGTGCCCTGTTTTATTGGGGTTTCATCGATATCTGATTGTAATTCCGGGCTGGGCTGGGTCATCCATCACAAACTGGACATCTAAAATATGGGTTGGCCGTCATGACTTCACGTTTTGCTCTATTGTGTAAATATGTCTATGACCATATCGTAAACTCAAGAATTCTTGCCCGAAGTGTAAAACTGTGTATAAAAGGAGAAGGCTGGTTCTGTAAAAACGAACAGTCTCCTGAGAACTTACGGCCCGTGCTGTCGTACTTCTAGGACACATGTTACTTGGTTGCAGCCAATAAAACTCGATCTCTGACTTCACCTAGAAGACTCTTGGTTTCTGTGGTCCGGAACAGGGAGAACTCAGAGGTCCTCGGGTGTTATCCCCTGGCACCACCGGGTTCCTAAAAACCCGGCACCTCAGAGGTTGAAAGGGAGGACCCATAAGTCTAGTGAGAACAAAATGGTTATTTACCAGTAGGAGTAGTTTTGCAGCTTGAAGAATTTTCTCGATTCACATGTTGTGCCTTATTCCTTTCTGCTATCTAGTGGTTAGGTCAGGAATAATCCTTGATTGTTTTTTGTTGTTTTTGGGAGCTGTTTGACCACCATGTGGTGCCAGGTACGTCCCCTGTGTGATGTCAGACGGAGCCCTGGAGGTCGTTGTGCATAGAAGCCATCTTCAGATTTTTTCTGTTTGTGTTCGTAGTTAGAAGTCCTGTCGATGGTTATCTAGATAATTACTGTAAATCTCTTCCCCACCGGTTTGTTTTCCTTGCAGGGGAGGTCGGGTGGGTCGCATGTGAATCCAGAAAATTCTTCAAGCTGCAAAATTACTCCTACTGGTAAGTAACCTTTTCGTTTTGCAGCATGAATCTTTTTCAGGATTCACATGCTGTGCATCAGATTACACAGCAGTTTCTCCCTTTTTGGGGATGCTGTGGTAAGAATTGCGAACAGGTGTTGGAGTACTTTGTCCTATTTGTGCTTATTCATTTGTATGCCCACACAGTAATGCTTTGTGAACACGTGTGGTGATGCCCATGTAGCTGCTGCACATACAGTGTCTATGGCCATAAATGCCAGGGTTGCTCCCTTCTTTCTTGTGGAGTGAGCTGTTGACTGTGTTGTTAATTCCTTATTAGCAGAGGCATAGCATATTTGGATAGCTTGGACTATCCATCTTGAGATTGTTGCCTTTGTGACAGGCGATCCTGTGTTGGTGTGTGCGTGGGCCACAAACAACTGTTTGGATTTTCATGTCTGTTTTGTTCTTTGTACGTAGTAAAGTAGTGCCCTCCTTACATCCAGGGTATGGAGGCTTTCTCCCTTAGTCCTTGAGTTCTTGAAGAAGACCTGGGAGGAGGATATTTTGGTCTAAGTGGTATTTAGATACCACATTTGGCAGGAACTGTGCGTTTGTCTTTAGAATTACCTTGTCCTTGTGTATTTGCATGTATGGTTCCTGTATGGTTAATGATTGTAACTCGCTTACTCTCTGTAAGGATGTTATAGCAATGAGAAAGGCTTTCTTTAAGGCGATATGCTTGAGATCTGCCTTATGTATGGGCTCAAATGGTTTTGTCATTCGTTGCATAAGCACTGTATTTAGAGTCCACATGGGCACTGGTGCTGTTCTAGGGGGGGGGGGGGGGGGGGGGGCAACTCTTTTTGATCCTTCTAGGAATCGTTTTATGACGGGCCTTGTGAAGAAGCTTTTGCATGCTTTTCCCCTGGTGTGTGCTACGACAGCAGCATGGTGCACCTTTATGCCGGAGTAGTTGATGTGGCTGTCTAAGAAATGAGCTAGATAGGTGATCACCGTTTCTTGTGTGGTGATTGAATTTATGTGGTTATTAGCTGTGCACCAGGAGGTGTATTGCTTCCATTTTGCGGCATAAGATTTTCTTGTAGTTTGTTTTCTAGCTTCCTTTAGGACTTCCATTGTTCGTTGAGGCAGGTTGAGGTGGCCAAACTCTACGTATTCAGGTGCCAGGCCGCTAGTTGCAACGTCTTTGGCTCCAGATGGAAGATCTGGCCCTGTTGTGTCAATAGGTCCTTGTATGTTTTGATCTTGATCATTCTTCTCCTGGACAGCTCTAACAGGCTTGAGTACCATGTCTGCCTTGGCCATTGCAGGGCAATGAGAATTAGGTTTGTTCCTGGTTGTCTTCCCCTTTCTAGCACTCTTCGGATTAGGGGTATTGGAGGAAAGGCATATGCATTGAACTAGATACTGTGTCCTCTTGCCGCTAAGTTACTGTATACTGTCTTGTTTGTTCCTGTTGTCCATTTCCCTACGTGCGCTCCTCTTGCCGCGAAGTTACTGCATATTTTCTCGCTTTTTCCGGTTGGTGTTTATTGCCCTACATGTCGGTCTCTCCCAACGTGCCTCCTTTGTCCTCCTCAATTTCATCTTGCATCTGCTGTATTTTGTCCCACTTACGTCCTGCTTTCTCTCCCCTAGTTATTTCCTTTGCAAAGTTAAACCTATGTAAAGCGCTCCGATACCCTTCTAGGTCATGCTCGGGCTATACAAAACTTTATAGAAATAAATACTTTAATATACTAATTTCCCTGACCAGTTAAGTGGCAGGGCATTACCTCTTGACAGGTGGTGTGGAAAACTCGAGGCTACAAACTGGCATTTCTTGTTCTGTATTGTTGCAAACAGGTCTATCACGGGAGTTCCCCAGAGATTGAAGATGTATTGTACCCTTTTGTGGTTCAGCTCCCATTCGTGGAAACAGTTGTTCTGTCAGGTCAGTTGATCTGCTGTTGTGTTGTCCACTCCTGGAAGATGTACTGTTTGCAAATTGATCGCTTGGGATACTGCCCATTGACAGATTTCCTGTGCTAGCTTGCTCAGGGGGAATCATTTTGTACCTCCCTGTATGTTGAGGTAAAACATGGTTGTGGTGTTGTCTGTTTGGATCAACACATTTTTCCCTTGAATGTGTTTCTGGAACGCTTTCAGTGCTAGGAACACCGTTTTCATTTCATAGTAGTTGATGTGTTTTATGGAATCCTGTCTGTTCAATTGACAACTTACTTTCAGCTGTTTGAGGTGCGCTCCTCCTCCGCTGAGGGATGCGTATGTAGTGGTTGTCAAAGAAGGAGTTGGGGTCCTGAAAGGTCTGCCTTGTGCTATGTTGTTGGATGTCCACCATTGTATTTCTGCTTGCAGGCTGTGCGTAACAACCACTAGATCCTCCCAACTCTCTGTGGCTTGGGACCAGTTGTTGGTCAGCCATTCTTGAAAAGGGCGCATATGTAGGCGAGTGTGAGGTATGAGTGGTATGCATGATGTCATCATGCCCATAAGTTTCATGACCCTCCTCACTGTCAGAGACTGCCCCTTGTGGAAGAGTGATGTTTCTTACTTTATTACCTGTATACTCTTCTGCGTCTGGTACACCTGCACTTTTTTTGAGTTTTGTCTTGCACCTATGAAAGTATTTTCTCTTTTCTGGCTTTGTGAATGATTTCTTGTGGTTTATAAAGAACCCTAGATTTTGCAGCGTGTGAATAGCTGTTTGAATGTGTGTCTTGTGTTTGCCCTTATGATCCAGTCGTCCAGTTAGGAGTAAACGTGTATCCCTTCTCTTCTTAGGTGTGCCGCCACTGCGGCTAGGCACTTGGTGAAAACCCTTAGAGCGGACTTGATTCCGAAAGGGAGTACCTTGAATTGATAGCGCGCCCCTTGTGTAGGAACCGTAGGTATTGTCTTTGTTTTTGTTCATAGGAATGCGTAAGTAGGCATCCTTGAGGTCTATTGTTGCCATGTAATCTCCTTATTTCTTGTAGCGTAGCCATTTTGAAGTGTTGTGTTAAGATGAACTAGTTTATGAACCTTAGGTCCAGGACTGGCCTGAGTGATAGGTCCTGTTTGGGAACTAGGCAAGTATGGAGAATAGTTTACTTTGAAAACTGCCTGTTTTGGTACTAATTCTATTGCTTCTTTTTGCAGTAGTTCCTTTATTTCCAAATTTAACTGTATGAGTTCCTGTTTTTTGAAAACGTTTGTTTTTGGTGGGTTTGTAGGTGGTGTCTTTGTTAGTTCTATGCAATACCTGTATTTTCCCAGATTTAATATCCAATTGTCTGTTGTGATTTTCTTCCTTCCACTGGTGTTCGATGTGGGTCCTGTTGTATGTGGGAGTCAACTTGAGCCGTTTCCTCTTCCTCTAGAGGGCTGGCCTCTGCCCCTGCCTCTTCCTCGAAAGGGCTGCTTGGGTTGTTGTTGCCAACTCTGGTATCCTGATTGTTGGCCTGTTTGTTGTACGTTCCCTTGGCCTTGTTGCTGTTGCAACATTTGCTGTCCTTCGCCAAATGCACCTCTTCCTGTGGGTTTTCAGTTGTTGAACCCAACTCTTTTGAAGGTACCTCTTTGCTGCAGCGCTCCCATCGCTCTGGCTGTTTCATTATCCTTCTTGATTTGTTGGAGGGATTCATCTACCTCCTTCCTAAACAGTGCGTCCCCTGTGAAAGGCCTGTTGATGGAGGTTTGTACCTCCTGTTTGAACCCTGAGATCCTAAGCCAAGCATGTCTTCTTAAGGTGGTGCCTGTGCACATTTGCCTGCTGGCAGTGTCTGCTGCATCTTATGCAGATTTAAGGCATGTGTTTGTGATGTTTCTGCCTTCTTTGAGAATAGATTTTTCTCTCTTTGTGTCCACCTCAGTGAGCTTGTTGATGAGCTCCTCTATGTTGTCCTACTGCTGATGCCGTATCTGTTCAGGAGGGTGTTGGAGTTAGCAATGCGCCATTGTGTTGCTGCTTCTTTCTCCATCTTTCTTCCCACCATATCCATTCTCTTGCTTTCCTTTTCAGGTGGGGGTCCTGTGTTAGAGAGTGCATTAGCTCTTCTTCTGGCTGTGGTGACGATGATGGTGTCAGGCATAGTGTTGCCTTGAATATATTTAGGGTCCTTGGAGGAGGCCTTGTATTTTTTCTCGACCCTTGGCATCACCCCCTTGATTGAGGTTGGTTCCTTAGAGGCTTCCTTGCCCTGGTCTAGGATGCTTGGTAGCATTGGCAAGTACTGCGTTACCTTGTTGACAGGGGCCAGTGTTTCCAGCAGGAAACAACTGTCTCCGTTTTCCTCTTTGAGGGGTACCCCGAAAGTGTCTGCTGTCCTTTTCACCAGCTGGTTGTAGAAGGCTATATCATCTTAGACGGATAGCAGCATATCTCCTCTTCGGGACTTTCAGTGTTCAGGTCATTCCATGTGTCCTCGAAATTTTTGTTGCCTTCCACCTCTTCTGGAGTGTCTCCGTAGTCCTCGGGATCTTGTTCGTGAGGTTCGGGGGTAGGAGGGGATTCGAAGATGTCCTCCTCTTCTCCTTCGGCGTCTTCCACTTCTTCGGCGTCAGTGTTTTCCGGATCGATGACCAGGGCTTTTCCGGCACTCTTTAAGTGACGCGTCAAACTCCTTTTTTCTTCTGGAGCAGCATCGCCATCTCAGCCGCGAGTCGCCTTCTCTTTTTCACGACCTAGAGTGTTCTCTCGGCATCAGACACCAGAGTCTTTCTTTTCTTGCTCGAACTTGCGTCCTTCAATGATATTGTGTTTCCCTTTGGGGGTTCATGTTCAACCCTGCTTTTTGGCCTCTTATTCGATTTTTGCTCTTTGGTATCCCTTGGAAGGATGCCGTGGGGTTCTTTAGATCGTGGCTGACCTTCGATCGCCTTTTTACTCTGCCTAGCACCAAATGGTGGTCGACAGTGCCTAAAAACAGGAGGAAAAAAACAGACTATTCCAGACCCAACCACTAGGTGGCGGAATGGAATAATGCACAGCATGTGAATCCAGAAAAGGATTCACGCTTCAAAACCAGGTTTAGATTACATACAGTGGCTGGGGGCACCCGTGGAGGGAGTACTCTTTTTATAACTTCCATAGAAGGTTTTATGACCGGGATCCTGAAAAGGGATATGTGTTCTCTATTCTGAAGGTAGGCAACAACTGCAGTTAAGTGGAGCCAAATGGAAGTGTATGTCAGGCCACAGATCTGTAAGTGTAAAAGGTGGCAGACAATGTCCTGGGCGGTTACTGCCAAAGAGTTAATGTGTTGTGATAAGTAGTAGTAGACTGTTTCTACTTAGCTACATAGCAGGCATGGGTAGTTGCCATGCGTGCTACCTTAAGAATGTGCACGCATTCCAGAGAAAAGTTCAGAAAACCAAACTCGAAGACCTCAAGAGCCAAATCACAAGGGTGTGCATCTTGGTGGGGGTGTCTGATTTCTCCATGGCTCTGTGTGAAAAAGTCTGACCTGCCAGGGAGCCTTTCATGTGGCACCACCAAAAGCTTGAGGAGGTTGGTGAACCAGGGTTGTCTGGTCCAATTGGGAGCCACCAGAATCAGAATGAGGAAAGTCTGCTGAAGCCTCCGAACCACAAACAGAAGAAATGGGAGAGACGGAAAAGCGTAGGCAAATAGCCTTGACCAGTTTATCCATAATGCATTGCCCATGCAATGTGGATGAGGGCACATGGGGTCAAAGCTTGGGCACTTAGCATTTTTGCTGGTGGCAAAAAGGTCCATGTCGGGAAATCCCTATTGCCGAAAGTACAAAAGGAGGACTTGCAGGTGGAGCTCCCACTTATGGACTTGTTCCTGCATCTTGCAGAGGAGGTCTGCATTGTTGTTATCCACTCCCAGAAGGTACTTCACCAGCAGACAGTGAGGTCCCATAAATGCGTCCTCCACGCTGTATGGGAAGCCTCTGTTGTGATTATCTGCAGAAATTTGAAGAGAAAGGGCAACCCCTGCAACAGATTGTTGGTGTTCTGCCACTGTAGAGAACGAGAAGAGCGGCACCCAATCAACACTAGATCTTCGCAATGACCCTCCGCTTAAGACCATTGCTGCGCTGATCACGCTTGCAAAGGGCGCATGTGGAACCTGGCATGAGGGACTATGAAAATGCAGGAGGGCCATCATTCCAAGGATGATCATGACTGTTCCAACTGCAACCTGGTGACCTCGCTGAAAAAGAGGAAGCAATGCCTAGAAGGCCTGCATCGATGCAGGACTGGTATGGGAGAGGGACTAATGGTGAAGCCCAGGTCAGAGGTTTATGGTAGCCTGAGTATGCATGAGGCCCTGCTGGTGAGTTGCGCTCTTGATCAGCCTGTCCAGGTAAGGGAACATATGGAAGCCCTTATGCCACAGTTGTGTGGCCACCACTAATAAACATTTTGTAAACACACTGGGGATGTTGGCGGCTCTGAACAGCAACACTGTAAACTGATGTTTGGCATTTTTCACAAACCGGAGGTAGCGCCGGTGATCTGAATGAACTTGGATGTGGAACTAAGTGTCTTTGAGGGGTAGTCAAGAAGGCACCTTGATGTAGTAGAGGCATAACATCTTGTAAAGTGACCATATGGAAATGTTCTGACAGGATGTACTAATTGACGGGCCAAATGTCTAGTATGGGGCTGAGGGGCCCGTCCCAGATGGCACTGGCTCAATGGCGCCCTTAGGCAGGAGAGCCTCTACTTCTTCCCGAAGCGGATGTTGGTGTTGTGGGGGGAGGATGTGTCTGTCGGGTGGGATGCAGGGAGGGGTGGAAGTGAGCTCTAAACACTAACTATGGCTTATGATGTCTAGCACCCACTAGTCTAACATGATCGGCTGCCATGTAGGGAAGAACGTACAAGTTACTTACCTTCGGTAACAATGTATCTGGTAAAGACGTTGTCTAGCTGCAGATTCCTTAACTTGGAATATCCCCAGGCGTGAGACTGGATCCAGATTTTTTTTTTGCAGCAGCACCTCTGCGCGCGGGGACGGGGCCACACGACCGCGCTCTGACGTCGTCCACATACGTGACGTCAGCGAGGTCATATAAATCCCTCTCCGCGCGCTGACTTCAGTTTTCTTCGGAGAAACTTTTCCGCGGCACAACGCGGACCCACCAACATTCCGAATCCACCTACTCCCAACAATGATAAAGGTCTTTAACCACTGCGAGAAAGAAGGCGCAGTCACAAAATCTATGATGGAAGCAAATAAAATAGTCATTCCGAAAGAAGGCAAAGACACACAGCGACCCCAAAACTACAGACCAATCTCTCTTATCAACACTGATTGCAAAATCTATGCCAAAATCCTAGCCACAAGACTGAATACAGTTCTACCACAGCTGATCAATAATACACAAGTAGGTTTCCTGAAAACACGTATGTCCCATGACAACACTAGACTACTCTGCCATGTACAAGAGCGCTCCTCCAAATCTAACAACCCAACAGTAGCAATCACGCTTGACGCAGAGAAAGCCTTCAATAGGGTGTCCTGGAATTTCCTAGAACAGGCCATGCAAGCTTATAACCTAGGAGAAAGTTACATTAGGAAGGTAATGGCAATGTATAAGGCATCCAAAGCGCAGTTACCTATCAATGGCACGACCTCACAGCATTTCAATCTCCAACGAGGGACAAGGCTGGGATGCCCTCTATTCCCTGCACTGTTCCTCCTGGCACTTGAGCCCCTGATTAAAGATGTAATAACAGACAGGAAGATAGCAGGAATTACAATCAATAACGTGACAGAGAAAATTGCAGCGTATGCAGATGAAATACTCATAATTACAGAAGACCCAGAAAGCTCTATTAGGGCCCTAGTGGACACCATAGCTCGATTCTCTGCGATCTCAGGATACAAACTGAATAGAGACAAGTCGGAGTGTATGCCACTCAACGTACACACACATAAAGAGGTAATAGGAGAGTCAAGATTAGCCTGGTAACCCGGGTTTGTCAAATACGGGAAGAGCCTAAAGGCCACTCTGGAACACAACGAGAAACTAACCCTAGCGAAGATCAAAGTACTACTAGAAAACTGGTCTCCCAAATATATCACATGGTGGGGGAGAATAGACACAGTAAAGATGATGGTCACCCAGGTGGTCAACAACCTGGCCAGCATGCTACCACTTACCCTATCGGACAAGTTCCACCGCAAGATAGAACAAATGATAAACATTTTCCTATGGCGGGGGCAAAAAACCAAGAATAAGCCTACAAAAAATAAAATTAGAGAAGAAACTAGGGGGGCTAAATATGGCGGACTTTAGGACATTCCAGACAGCCTTTATAGCCAGACAGGGTATGTACTGGGTACTTAACACAGGTCAAAGAAAAATTCCCTTTGGGCGAGTTAACACTAATACATAGATACTTACAAACATACAGTGATCTGACCAATAACCAACATATAACAAGGAAGCAATGAACATTGGTGAAAACTTCAATATATGTGAAAACACTCTGGAAGAATAAGATATTAAAACAATTTATTAGCATACATTACATAAATTAAAAACAATTAAAAAGACAGTGCGTATAAATGTTTCCCAATACTCAAGCAAGCAAAGGGTCTAGCAGTGAAGGTCACGAACGTCCCGCGTGGATATCTACTCGTATTGCCGGCAATACGAGTAGATATCCACGCGGGACGTTCGTGACCTTCATACAAGAGGGCTAACACGGAGGGAATTGCCTCGTGTCTGGTCGAGGGTATTCTACTGGAACCCTGAACCCCCGCAATGTTGATAAACGCTCCATTGTAAAGTGTTGACGATAATTTTACCACGTGCTTTGGACACAGCGTTTTCATTACTTTCTACCAGCCATAACGCTGGATTTGTCATCTATATCGAAACTTTTGATAAAGGCCTTCGCCAGTATTTTAAATCAGAATTCTGTGTATTTAAAGAAGATAATTCGCTGGACGAATATCTCCACTAAACTATAAGGAGGCAGCATACCCTTTATGATACACTGCTAGACCCTTTGCTTGCTTGAGTATTGGAAAACATTTATACGCACTGTCCTGATGAAGGCGGGTTCTATTTGAATATTCCGCCGAAACGCGTCGATGCAAGGAGTTAATCCGGGATGATAAATTAAGGAAGATTCAAAATAACTGTTTAGTGTTTGAGTTTAGTCCTTTTTCCCTGTAGCTCCTTTTTTATTGGAATGTTGATTTTATTGATTATTGTTCCGTCCTGTATGTGTTTCCCAATTTTTATGTTTTTAATTTATGTAATGTATGCTAATAAATTGTTTTAATATCTTATTCTTCCAGAGTGTTTTCACATATATTGAAGTTTTCACCAATGTTCATTGCTTCCTTGTTATATGTTGGTAATGGTCAGATCACTGTATGTTTGTAAGTATCTATGTATTAGTGTTAACTCGCCCAAAGGGAATTTTTCTTTGACCTGCGTCAATTGTGGAACCCTATCCCTTTGGTTTTGGGGTCCCTCTCTCTTTTACTAGAGATTCTGGGTACTTAACAACCAGACGTACACGCCGACATGGCTTAACCTTGAGAGGGCCTTACTAAATAATACGGATCCAATAACTCTCCTCACCGCAAGCATTCAGACACATCCGAACAGCCCCATACTCAAAAACACTAGAATAGCGCTACTCAAGGTAGACCGGAAACTCGAACACAGTATTAAAAACCCAAACTGGGAATCATTATGGTGTAACCCCAATATAAAATATAGATGTAAGCCCCTGGACATAGACCACTGGATAAGTCTAGGACTCTCGCTCCAAGCCCAACTGGAAGACGGGGGCAATCCTCACACCTTCAATACTCTAAAAGCAAAACATAACCTTCCAGACATAGAGCTCTATAACTTTCTCAAAATTAAAACAGCCCTAACAAAATCTAAGATAACAAGACACAAACCCACGATTATCCAATACATGGAGAACTTAAAGTGAGCCACATGGTCTTCCACCTCTACACACTCCTACGACCCAAATCCTACAAACTGAACCACAAAGCTAGCATGTACTGGGAATCACAACTTCCCTCCACACTCACTGAGCAAGAAAGACAAACCCTCTGGACCTCACCATCGAAAAATAGGATATTCCCGACCCTATCGCAGACAAAATTCTGGCTACTGCACAAGACATACTGGACTCCAGCACGATTAGCAAAGATGGGGCTTAGAGAGAATGACCGCTGTTGGAACTGTGGTATAGAGAAAGGGGACATGGCACATCTTATCTTCCTGTGCACTAAAGTTAAAACATTTTGGAAAAGAGTATTAGCTTTCATTGATAAGACACTAGGATGCACACTCAAGGAGGAGTTCGCCACAATCGCCACGGCTCTTATAACTGCAAATGTAAAATCAAAACAAGACAGGTACCTCATTGATCTCCTACTAACAGTAGCAACAAAAACGGTACTCTCAAATTGGAAGGACACAGCCAAAGCCACATTCAAGGGTTGGCTGAACTGGGTGACCTACCTTAGAGTGGCTGACATGCAAGCGCTAAGAAACACGCCCTAGAAGAACCCCACCAGAGAGATGTGGACAAACCTAGATAGAGCCCTGGATCACTACGAACCCCCATGAACCCCCAAAAAAAATAAGTAGTACGACACTTGGAACCTCACATGGCACGAGAAGCAGAATAGCGGAAAGAAAGAGGGTGGGGCTGTGATCAATCCCGACCAACCAAAACATGATGTACATCGCCTCTAGAATTTATATCAGAAACGCAGTAGAGGGTACCTGATGCAGTACCTATTCCTATTATAACCACCACACTCCATTCGTTTAGTGTTATATGTTGCAACAGATAATAGAAAGGAAGCAAGGAAGCAGAGCAAATGTAATTTATAACTGTGTACTGACCCCCCCCCAGCAGCCACCTACCGGAGGCTGGGGGCCTTGTATCAAAAACCTGGAAAATGTATATGTTTTGTGTATATGTGTAAAAAAAACAATAAAAATATATATTTTTTAAATAATGAGAAAAAAAATCCGTGAATAAGGAAGGAGAATGGTGGAAGACACCATCTTCAAGACAGAATCAGACACGGCCGACAAATATCAGTGGAAGATGTGAGAAAGAGCCCTGCAAGCTAAGCGAAGACCCCTCCCCAAGTGAAACAAGTGAAGAACATCTCAACAGACAGAAATAGACTGATAGTGCCATGTGGAACTGTGCCGTCCACTAAGAACAGAACACAGAAAGAACAACAGTCCACTGTAGGAAAGAATGAAAAGACTGACATTTCCCCTCTAAAAACCGAGATAGGAAACAGAGCACAACCGACCCTCAAAGAGGATGACAACGAGGAGACCAGGACCCCGAGGTAGTAGAGAAGACGGAATGAAGGGAAGGGAACTGGAGAGGAAAACGAATCCCGTTGTGAATAAAAGGCACCATATAACAGAAAAGAAGCCCCTCAGTAGAGGTTAACTACTTATGAAAGCACCCAGGGGAGTGCAACAATCTGAACCCCCTTGAAATATAAGCCAGTGGCAACTGAAGAGGCCAGCGGAGAACACCACTAGACAATGTCCTCGCAGAACAGGGAGGCTGGGTGGGCGTTCAGGAATCGGCGGCTAGACAACGTCTCTACCAGGTGCATCGTTACCGAAGGTAAGTAACTCGTACATCTGATAGAGACATCTAGCCGCAGATTCCTTAACTTAGAATAGATACCACAGCCATACCCCAAAAGGAAGGCGAGTCTGCGACAGAACAACAGAAAGCGCCAAGCATCTGATCCGGCACCAGAGTGACAGATAAAGGGGGGAAGCTGTGGCAGAACAGCCAGGCAGCAACCCAAGCAGCTCGAAGAGCAGAAATAATAGGATAGAAGACATCCTAAATACATGCCAGAACGGCGCCAGACCATACCCTTATACAAAAATGACAGGTAGAACGGCATGAGCCCTATACCAGAGCAAGAAAGAGAGAGGAAGGAGGACCACTCTCCGCTTAATGGCACACAATGAGTGCACTGACCCAAACTCAAAATGAATTTGAAGAGATGCAACCAGCGCCTAACAGACTAGCCTATAGAAGGAAGCCGAAGGAGCCGGTGTCAAGAGCCCAAAGGCAAGAGCTAGACCTGTGCAATGTGTTGGGAATAGCCAGCAGGACAAGAAACACGCCAAGTGCACACCCAGCCCCAAAAAGGGTAATGAGGGGCAATTAGCATCAATCCCCAATAAGCTGAAGCAGGTCGAAATATGCAGCAGGCAAATGGCCATAGAGACCTTAAAGTGACTTATACAGGAAGCAGAAGAGTACCCGACTGGACAGCATGAAGCCAAAGCGATAACCAACCCACAATGTAGGCTTGCAGGCAGTAGTCAATTACCACTGCCAGGAGAAAAACTGTCCCGCAGGCATAGCTTTGTAACAAGAGTAGGTGATAGTTTGGGAGTCTCAGAATCTGAGACCAACACTCCAGAAAAGAGCCCTGCAGCGTGGAACACCAAAAAAGGGAGCATATTTCAATATGGGAAATCACTCCAGTAAGCGAAAGCAAGGAGGCCCCTATGGTAACTTGCAGCAACTCCGAAAAGATCCCCCACACATGGAGATAGTGGTCCAGACCTCGCAGCCTTAACAAGAGGAGGCAAGGTAGGAAGAGGATACCAAGACAACCGGCATGTATACTTAAATGTAGAAACATATAAGTATGTAGAAGCAGAACAAGCCAGGAGCATAAACATGCCCATACCGGATCATACCTAACACAGTAAGGGCAGGAAGGAGACGTTTTTTTGAAGTGGAGACCATGAAAACTCCCAAGGAGGCGGATAACCATGGCGTAAGCAGACGGCACCAGGGAAAAACATAAAACACCCTACAGTGGACCACCAAGCGACGCATGGAGCTCACAGGATCTCCAGGCCCAGGTGAGCTAAGCAAGGCTATATATTAGCGTACAAGTACCCCACATGGAGTAGGCATCCCACAAACAATGGGGAACACCTCTTAGGGCAATAAGCCAGGCCAAAAGAACGCAGTAACTAACTGAAACCGTGAACCGAGTTCCGAGCCGTAATGACATTACCGACCTGAGCCACCGGCTGAGTACCACAGTCAGAGGACACAGCAACCTGTGAAACACGGCCACCGAAGGCCAACAGGCAGCTGAAAGCAAAACACATCCAAGGGATGCCAATAAAAGGGTAAGCACCCTTGACCACAGAAAAAAAGAAGATGTAAGGCTCACTGCCCATGTTAAACACAGAGCGCATCGGATGCGAAATAAAAAAGTACCACCACAGAAGACAGGCCTAAAAGGACCTAAGCGGGAGGACGAAAGCCCCCAGAAGCCGGTGAACCGCCGATTCGGTGTGAGCATCAAACAGCAAAACCTCATCAACGGGCAAGTCGACCAGCCGCTCCCGGATATTTTCAGCAAAGACGCTATCTCTCAACCAAGCGTGACGCCTTAAGGCAACAGAACCCGCCATGGCTCGGCCCAAAGAATCTGCAGTATCTAAGGCTGAACAGATTGTGAACTCTGCAAGGTCGCGGCCATCCCGGAGGAGGTGAAGGAGATCAACGCGAGCACCTTCAGAGGTGGTAGAAAGCAAAGACTCTGCAGAGTCCCACAGGGCAGAAGTAGCCCAGGTCAAAACACACACTATATTCAAGGACCGTAGGGCTGCACTAGTGGATGCAAAGATGTTCCTACCCCATGACTCAAGCCATCTGGACTCCCGAGAGGGAGTAAGCGTTAGAGGGGGCAGAGAAGGAAAGGCAGTCTGCAACACAAACCCCTGCACATCAGGGTGCATAAAAAGACAAACAGGATCATGTGGAGCTGGACGGTGGAGGTGCAAAACTGAACGAGCCACCGGGTTACCTGAAGCAGGCCGGACCCAGGTACCCAAAAGGGCATCATAAAGGGGAGCTTCAAAAGGCAAAAGTGGCTCCACATTTCCGGACCCACAGTGGAGGACCTCAAGCAAGGGGTCCACAGACAAAGGGCCAGAAGGAGGTTGCATATTTAAAATGCGGGTGGCCAATGAAACAACTCTCAAAAAAGCAACACCTGCCTTAGTAGCCCTCCGCGGAGGGGACAACAGCTCATCAGTGGGAGAGGGTTGTAAGCTGAACCTCCCAAGACAATGAGGGTGCGCCCAATGCCCCACGGAAGGAAGCCCCATGGAAGAATGAGGATCCTGATGGGGCTCCTGGGGAGGCGAACAGTCTGCCGGATCTGGGAGCTCCTGAGGAGGCTCCACAAATTCCAAGGGGAGCATTGGAAACACTAGCTCCGTTGAGGTCGGGCGGGAGGGCAGCGCGGAACTCTCTCCAAAGGCCCCTATAGAAGAGTCCAGAACTCAGCGCTGACACGGCGCCAAAACGAAGCGTGTCAGTGCCAATCGTGCCTCTTCATTCGCCGACTCAGCAGCATCCGGTGTCAAAACTATTACAAGCTCCCCTTCTGAAGGAGGAGAGGGCGCTGGGGCCGGTGAGGCAAGCTTCCGGCAACGCCCCGGTGCCGGCTCAGCCTCATAGAGAACAGGCTCCGAGTCCGGAGAAAGGAGCAGAGGCGGAGCCGAGGAGGCAGGGCGCCGACCCCAGCTCCGGACAGGTGGCCGCCTCCCCGGAAGGCTTGGGTGTGCTAAAGTCAGGGCTATGAGCACCGGCAATCACCTGTGGCGTCACAGGGAGCCCCACGGGGCTATACCGTGCGGCAGAGGCATCGTGGGTTGTAGAGGGGGACCCAGCTGGGCTTCGCCCTAACGACTCCATGTGGACCGTAGAGGGGGACCCAACCGGGCCGCGCCCTAACACAACATCTGCAATGTTCCTGTGAGGCAAAGGCTCAATTGGTGCCAGGGGCGAACCTGCTGGCGAGTCCGTCGGAGATCCCACAAGAAACGGAGGCCCAGAGGACGCCCCAGCAACGGGAGAGGATCCAAGGGAGGCCTACAAAGCCGTAGCATAGGCCTCCATATGGGCCAGAGTCGCCCCCACACCCAGAAAGGGCGGATAGAGGGGGAACGATCGTTGGGAGCGCACGTCCGGACAGAAGAAGGTGAGGTCGAAGACCTAGGGGACAAGCGACTCGACTTACCAAGTGGAGAACGACGGCCTCGGACCCCAGAGGGCGATCGACGGCGGAACCGAACAGTAGCGGACCTGCCATCAACAAAGAGGCTGGGGGGGCAAGACGACTCCGACGGGACAGCCATGCCAAAAGAAGCTTCATAAGGCGCTCCCGCTGAGACTTCCGTTTCAGGAATTACAAGATTTAAAGCCCGAAGGCATCGCACCCTGTTCCCGACCCTGTTCCGACAGGCTGCGGAACTGCTCACTCCGGATCCATGTTGCACGCGGAAAAGAAGGAAACTGACGTCAGCATGTCGGGAGGAACTTATATGACCTCGCTGACATCACTTACGCGGATGATGTCAAGGCAGGGTTGTGTGGCGCCGTCCCCCGCGCGCAGAGGTGCTGCTGCAAAACATTTCCGGATCCAGTCTCTCCACCTGGGGATATTCTAAGTTAAGGAATCTGCGGCTAGATGTCTCTAGCAGACACTTGGAGTAGATCATTAATAAGACAAGGGTTATTTGGGTCCCAGGGATAATATTTTACGACCACTCAACACTATACTCCCAGAGGGTAACTGAACAAAATACAAATAATAGTAGAGGGTCAAAAAAGCGAATTTCTAAAGAGACGACTATGTATGAGAATCAGTGGCAATAGTCCACTAGTCAGGGTACATCATTCGTGGTTATTGAAAAATACCCATCAGTAGCTCTTCCTTGACGCCCTTTTCATCATGTGGGTTCCTTCTAACCATGAAGGATGGTATTTTAATATGGTCAATATCGACAGCATAAGGACCAGTGATGGTATAACTGGGTCACAGGGAGCTGCTGAAAACCAGTGCGAGGGGGTGTATAAAAGTGCAAAAAGTGCAGGATAGTGATATATTAAAATTAGATAACTATGAGGAAAAATTATTTATTAGAGACCTCAGTGTTTCTAAGAATTAAAACGAGCGAAATTGGTAGTTTCACCTAATAGCTACCAACAGGTTGGTCGACATGTTTCAGCAGACTTTTTGGATCACAGGGGTATCCACTGCATTCCTCAGGACCTGTATCGCTACTGCTAGTGATGTGTTGACAAAATATATATAAAAAGGAAATCTTTCACCTGGGTATTAGTGAAGAATCATTCTCCCAGCATATTGTGCAGGAGAGTGCTGCCTCACCTCACCTGGCTCACAGCGCAGGTATTTGAAGCACCGCTCTGTCCCTCTGGGACGCTGGAAGTACCGACGGACAGAGCGGTGCTTCAAATACCTGCGCTGTGAGCCAGGTGAGGTGAGGCAGCACTCTCCTGCACAATATGCTGGGAGAATGATTCTTCACTAATACCCAGGTGAAAGATTTCCTTTTTATATATATTTTGTCAACACATCACTAGCAGTAGCGATACAGGTCCTGAGGAATGCAGTGGATACCCCTGTGATCCAAAAATCTGCTGAAACATGTCGACCAACCTGTTGGTAGCTATTAGGTGAAACTACCAATTTCGCTCGTTTTAATTCTTAGAAACACTGCGGTCTCTAATAAATAATTTTTCCTCATAGTTATCTAATTTTAATATATCACTATCCTGCACTTTTTGCACTTTTATACACCCCCTCGCACTGCTTTTCAGCAGCTCCCTGTGACCCAGTTATACCATCACTGGTCCTTATGCTGTCGATATTGACCATATTAAAATACCATCCTTCATGGTTAGAAGGAACCCACATGATGAAAAGGGCGTCAAGGAAGAGCTACTGATGGGTATTTTTCAATAACCACGAATGATGTACCCTGACTAGTGGACTATTGCCACTGATTCTCATACATAGTCGTCTCTTTAGAAATTCGCTTTTTTGACCCTCTACTATTATTTGTATTTTGTTCACTTGGAGTAGATCCCCAACAGGTGTTAATTGGGAGAAGGCAAGGCAAGTCACTGCTTGGCAGGGCCAGCTACCTTGGGGAAACAACTCATACCTCTTCCTGTGGAGTTGTAGCCTCTATAGAATCCTCATAAATAACCCCTTGTGGAGGGTTGTTGAGGTTGCCGACATTGGAAATAGGTGGAAGTGGCTTTGGAGCACCTCAGTAGGCACACGTCAAAAGGACCCACGAGGGGAGGGCATTTGAACGGCACCTATGGCCTTGGCAGTCTCCATGTCCTTGATCTTCTCCAGCATTTGACCAGCCAGCGGCTCGAAGAGGTGCTCCCCGTCAAAGGGCAGGTTAAGGAGATGCTGTTGAACATCTAGCTTGAAACCAGCACATGGAGGCCGGTGTGCCTATGGATGAGGATGCTGGAATTAATGCAGTGAGTCACTTTGTCAGCAGCATTTAGGGCACAGAGTATGGTGGTATTCGAGAGGCGTTTGCCTTCAGAGAGAGACCTTTGGCCCCCTTTGGGGTATTCATCTGGGAGGTACAGGAGGAGCTCCTCCATTTCATCCCAATAGCCCAGTCATACCTGGAAAGTAATTTGATTGAGTTAGAAACGCACCAGTGATTGGCGAATTGTGCATTAACACGTTTGCAACAAGCATCAATCTTTTTGTTTCCTTATCCGGCGGCGGTGGTGGTGCATCACTTGTGTCCTATGCATTGGCCTGCTTGAAGGCAGTGTAGACTCCCAAAGAGCTAGGGGGGGAGTTGGCCTTTAATGCTGACCAGGTCTAAAGGAGACGCCTTATATTTATTATCTGTTCTAGGGGTGACCACCCAAGCTTTAACAGGCTACTTGAAAATATCAGAAGCCGGTTTGAGCACCCCCTTCAACATAGCAAGGATTGTATGAAACACTGGAAGAAAGGGTTACCAGTAGGAAATCCTGCTCAATGGCATCCTTATTCATTTCCACTTTATGGCAAGAGGCTGCTCTGCCTAGAGGACCTCGTGATAGGAGGTGGTGTCATTGAGTGGGGAGGGACAGGCGGAATAAAGTTCGGGGTCCGGGTCGCCCAGACGATCCACAATATAAACACCCCAGGGATCATCCTGCAGGTCATGGGGGTTCCCTGGACTATGGTCCCTGAACTGTGAATGTGGTGGCCTCTGAAGAATGAATGAGAAGGGGTCATCAGGTGGAGGTGTGGTAGAAGGAGTGGAGGGCAATGGCATTGACTGGTTGCCTGGTCATTTCTCTTCTTGCCCTTAGTAAGTGGTGGCAGGTCAAGAGCTTCCTTGAAGTTGAGCTTGTGCTTGGAGCCATCCTTGGTCGATGCCAGTGGCTGGGCGAGGATGTGTCCAGTGTGAGGATGAATGAGGATATGATGCTTATGGGCGTCGAGTTCTTCTTACAGCTGCTGCACAACAGGTTTGTCGGAGCCAGCGGAAGAAACGTGTCTCTATGGAGAGAGAGTGTGTGCCTACGTGTGGGTCGTCGACACTGAGCAAGGCTTCTATGTCTAACATTTCAGCTACGTAGGGAGCATTAAAGCAGCTGCCGGCACCAAGGGAGTGGTGAGCGACTAGTGTGTTGGTTTCAGGATCTTCTACGGTAACGAGCAAAGGCTGGCATGGTGTCCGAAGTGTGCACTCGGTGCCTACCATGGCTGGGAGGCAGTGGCAGCCCGGAAGCCTATTGGTGGGCTTCGAGGCTGGATGACTGGCCTCTTACAATGCAAAAGGGGTATTTGTAATCACGGTCTGCTGGGTGTGAGTCATGTCCTTGGTTTCCAAGTCGGAACCCAAGCACGGCTGGGTTCTGGTAAGAAGGCATTTTCCTCAGCAGACAACGGTTCCGTATGGGGCTCACCCTCAAGGTCCTGGGGGCCAAAGATGTCTGGGATGTCTTCGGCAATTCACTGCGACATTTCAAGATGTCGAGCCAGACAGTACAAAGAGTTTTCTTGGAGTGGAAGGAGCAGCTGGAGGCGTTGTGCTCGAGAGAGTGGCAGAGGTTGCACACCTGGTAGAGATCGGTCCACAGGTATTTGGCACAACACCATACACGGTAGAAGAATGGCATCCAATCCATCACAGGCAAGACAGGCTTGTTGTGGAGAAACAATGAGTACGGCCCCTGCCTGGGCATTGACGTTGTGCCAATCCTAGACCCGGACGAGCAGACACGTGTTAAGTCGATGCAAAAAAGGGGAATGTAACGCAGAACAATACCGACAGAAGGGAGAGGCACCAAGATGGCCCAAACAGATCACTGCAACAGCGCTGATCCTAAGCTCGGTAACGCAACTGAACCCGACAGCAGAAAGAAAACAATCTAACAATTGAGCTTATGCTCATGCGCATTACCAGCAGTAGGTGGAGCCACTATACCTTGAGAACACTTCTACGAAGAAAACCAACTTGCACACATCCTGGCCCAACACTAGATGGCAGGATTATGCACCTGGCCTGCCAAGTGTCACGCATCAGGAGTGACACTACCACATTTCAGTGTGGTGATCCGCACCAACGCACTGAAATGCAAAGTCACGCATTTCGAAGCGCCCAGAAAGCTGGCTGCTATCCCACCATTTTTTACTGTGAACAAGGTGCAGAGTAATAGTTCTGAGCGACATCGCTCGCTCTATGCTGGTCTCAACAGGCTTGGGGGCTGCCAGAGCTCCAGGGAACCTGTTACTGTCGACAATGTAACATACAGTCATTAGGATTGCGTTCACGGCGCGGCCATTTGACTGATCACTTGGGAGGAGTCGGTGAGTGCCCAGTGTGATAGGCGGTGAGTCATGCTGCAGTTGCCCGCCCGCCCGCCCATCGCAGTTGAATTAGAAGTTTGTTGCATCCTCAGCTGGCGGCAAACATTTAGGCTCATGATTGAACCAGTAACCGGAGTAGTTTGCAGTGCCCAAAAAACTTTCCTGACTGTGCAGCAGCTATGTATCTGAGCCGCAATCTCATGACCCGCCCCCACCCCACAGCATTTTTATCTACAGCAACACACGCCTCGAACAGTACATTTTCGAGGAAAAATCGAGCAGATCAACGTCGAACCATGTGGGGAAAAAAAGGAACTGGCATCAGCACACCTGAGTCAGATCATAGCCATGGCCCCACCTGTTGATATGGGAGGGCTATCTTAAATTTTTCTGGATCCAGTCTGGCACCTGGAGAAGATTCATGAGGTGAGGAATCTGCAGGTAGAAGTACCCTTCAGAATTGTAAACAACAGCCCCTCTCGTATGTGGATGCACACCTTTTTTATCCATCTATATGCGTAGGAGGTTCCATCCCTCGCATTCAGTGATAACTACCTAGGAGCCCATGCTGTTCATTTCTTTACAGTCTGTGCTATTTCTAAAGTCTCTATTCTCTTCACTCAGCCAATGCACTTTGTACTTGTAAGCCACACAGACAATCAGAGGACATCAGCCAGCCATTCAAAACAACTAACCTCCATATCCTCTGCATCTTGTTACGGGCATATTCATGCTCTCTTCGCTACCGTTGACACAGATTTTCTCTTTAACAGTTTGGTGTAAATGCAGAGCAAGGTTCAACTTATATTATAGGACACTTGAATGTCATCAATAAATTGAATCAAGAGGTTTGACGGGCACTCAGAAACCTGGTGTTTCATCCCGCTCTGTGAGGCAGCGAGGCACCCTTATTGTGGACCCTTCTCTGTCAGGGGACTTTTTCAAGAGACAAGAGGGTGAAAGTACCTAATGCACCATGTTGCCTCTGGTGCTGGACAACATACTAAGTGAAATCCAATTAACATGCTCAAGAGCTACAGATTTTTTGGGACTAAACGTTCCTCCTACAGTCCAGAAACTACAGAGTAATTGTTTGTGAACAGGCACTCCCTTGTCGAGCTAACGTGCCCCTGCCCTAGAACTACACTCTGTTTACACTGGTTGTACCAGAGCATAGAACCTAGTTTCTGTGGAGAGCACCCTCTGCTGCAGTCCATTTTGTGATTTGTAATCCTTTTCCTGTCCTGTTGTCAAGATTAGTTGCTGATCAGTGCAGAGGGTTCCTGAAAAGAAGGCGGGCATGCAGTCAATACGCAAATGGTAAATTGACATTGAAAGAGGCCTACTTAACTTCGTGCTCAGGGGCAATTTCACCAGCCCTTGCTGAGGTCATTTATTCAGTTAGATGCCTAAAACGTCTTGCCGAGAGATCGGACAGTGGAGATACAACAGATCCAGAAGTATGAGACACATTGCTCCTCTCTACCAAATTGGATTCTGCAGGGTCAAATGTTTACCCCAGTTTCTGTAATTTAGTTCAAAGACAGTTATAGCTGGGCCAACATTTCAGTGCCTGTTCCTTCTCTGTGAATTTTGCCCCCATGGGAGGCAGGACCTGCAACTAAGACAGTTTAGATCCTGAATAGCTGAACATGGATCACACTGCCCTTCTCCTTTGCCATCAAATTTCAGTGGTTAGTATAGCCAGTTTTCCATCATGAGTTCAGACTAAATTCTGCCTAATTGACCAACAGGATGAAGGGGAGGTTACTTCATCTGCCTTATAAATGGCTGCTCCTCAAAATTGTGGCAGTATTGATGCAGCTTCCATGCCCTTCTTAGTGCTACCAGAGTGTTAGCAGTACAAATGCACTACTGTCTCTTAAGGCACCTTTCCACTCGCCACTTCTAGGCCTGCTCTCAGATAGTGCAAAGTCCACTGGGGACAGGTGAGGCTTGAGATGATCCTTCCTGCACGTGTTCTTGCAAGTGGCTACCCTCGATGGTGCAAAACATGGGCTTCGATGTTGGTACCAGGGAGCACAATGAATTGTAACCATTCAAGCATACCTGTTGCTCATAAAGAGCGTAGAGACTCTTCACTGGAAGAGGTTGTCAACGTACAGGTGGCAGCCTTGTCAAACACCCACCAAACTCAACAATAATTACCCAGTGCCAAATCCAACAAGCTCAAGCGGCATGGAACGAGGCACCTTCTACAATGGCCTAACCAAACTAGCTGGACAACAAATGCCTGGCACTGGCAGTCCTATTATCGTCTTAAGGAACTTCCATGGTCACTCTATAGTAGTGACAGCATCTTCCCCAAAAGTAAGGCATAATCCTGCCTCAAGAACAAGGAGGCAAGATTCCTTGATTCATTCGGCATTAAAAAATATAGCATTTCAAAGGTCTCCGCTGAAGCAGGCTAACATGAAAGCCATTAATACCAGATAAAGGATGTACCTGTGACATGAGTTTGGTACTTCTCCTTACGCCCAGAATTTGCCTGGCAGTTACATTGTAGAATGATATTAACACTGCTGCCACAACCATGAAGAGCGGTCTTTTCATACGTAGGCAGTTGTGGCTTAAGTCGTTGCTGTGTACCATGCAAGAGGCATCAACTCTTTCCTGGCCCACAGTGCAATTTTTAATTTTTCAGTCAGGCCACTTTGGGCAGTAAAAAATTTTTTTTCAGGTTCAACAATCACTCCAACATTAATCTCAAGCAATAATCTTCGAGTAATTAAGTCCACATTTTTTAATAAACCTCAGTAAATGTTTGGGCGAAATTCTGAGTCTCTGAATATCCTATATTTAAATATATAAAGTTTTATGAATTCAGTTAAATTACAAAAGAGACCCCAGTCTGTTTTACACCTTGTAACCCTAACCTTTAACTTAAGAAATGTATTTAAGAGGATTCTACTTGTACGCTCCATTATTTGATTGTTTTTAAAGCGTTCTCTAGAAATTTACGTTTTGTGCTTTCTTTTTCTCTAAACCGTTTCCAATGTTTTATTTTTCTCAGTTGTGAGAAAATCTCTTTGACCACCCCCGTTTGTGCTGACTGGTATTGCTGATTTTGAACTATGCACACTGGGGTACGGCTAACCGGTCCCTACTGTATGCATTCTATGACCCCTAAAACAAGGTAAAATGTACTTCTCCCTAATTAGCATGTTTAACCGCATCAAAGCTGGCAGAATTCTGCTCCTGCGCTGAGATATTCAAAAGCGCATGTTACGTGACGAGCTGGGCTCGTCATCAGCGTGCGAGGAGGCTACGCCATGACGAGCCCAGCTCGTCATGAGCGTGGAAGGGGTTAACTTTCCAGTAAGGCAATAGCATAAGTGAGAACAAATAAACAAGTTACTGGTAGAGTCACAGTCTAGCCGCAGATTCCTTAACTTAGAAAATCCTTGTGAGTAGAAGACTAACCCGACAGGCCCAATGGTGACATATACCCCCCCTCAGCACCGAAAACACGTACCTGCACCAGTGAAGAAAACCGGATTGGAGCATAGCATGAAACAGGCTCGCAACGTAACTCCTCCCCCTTGTCCTCTCCCCGTACAGCAGTATACACAACAGGAAGAGGGCGGGGATAACCCCGGAAGAAGAAACCCACAGGAGATGAAAAGGTGCAGAGACGTGACCAGCGGGCGCGATACAGCCAGAAGCAGAACGAGACGGAGGAAAAGGAGAATACGCCAGAAGACGGACCGAAACCAAAGAAGCAGACGCGGGAGACCAGGACGAGAGCGAGACGTGGTACGAGGAATGGTGGTCTCCGCAGGAGGTGGCTGAGGAGCGGCCGCAACTCAGGAGAGTTGCGGCAGAGCCGGTGAGTCTCAAAAACCAGGGGGAAAGAAGGGACTGGGGCGGCGGGAGGATTTATATGTACAGGAGGGTTGTGGGAGGTTAGGAGGTGTACAGGAGGGTGGCGGGAGGTTGGGAGGTGTACAGGAGGGTGGCGGGAGGTTCAAAGGAGTATCAGAAGGGAGCGGGAGGTGGATGCTTTAAGAACAAGGAAATAGTGAAGAAGATGGGCGAGGAAGCCTGATTTATTTTGTTAGTAGTTTATTGATAATAGTAATACCCAGAGCATAATTAGGGGCTAAAAAAAACAAGACATTGGCCCCAAAGTATAAATATCCTGAGCACTTTTCTTCTTGATTAATAGACCCCGAATTCTTGCATTCTTCTCTCACCTTTGCCTGTTCCCGTGCACAACCCGCATGACAGTGGACCTCCTCTAAACCTCCCCCTTTTTTTTTTAAAGTATCATCCTACCTCCCTCACTCACTCTTGTTTTCTACCCGAATATTAGTTGCACCAACCGGGTGTGGTGACGGAGACCTTAAAGTCTACAAACACCTATAAATAATCCCTACAAACACTGACAGCTCCCTCTTTTTTCTCCTCTTCTGACCCTCCTGGGAAGGACCAACCACTGGAGTGGCAAAACCTTGACGAAGAGAAGATTTCCCAAGACCCAAGAAGAACTGTGATTGTGCTTATGAAATTGAGAAGGACACTATTGCTGCCAACATTTGATTATTGTTGAATAAATACCGCCCAACTGGCTCGAGCTGCTGCATGGCCGGTAGAGAAATGGGGCCAGTACTTGGGACCTTTACTATCTGGGGATTACAGGCCTCATACCAAGCTGCCAATATCCTCGGTACCACCCCTTAGGACTAGATAAAACAATGCCTCTTGGAATGGCTAGGAATTGATAATGATACTTATAGAATGAAGTTACGCCAAATTAAAGAAGGCCCCCAGGAAACCCCTAGAGCGTTATACTTCCGCGTAAAAGATATGGCCGACCGATGGTTAAAACCCACCACCGCCACGAAGGAAAAAATTATGGCCAAGGTCTACTTGGAACAGTACCTATCCGGTCTTCACCCCCGATACAAAGATGGGTGAGACAACATGCCCATCTCACACAGGAAACAGTGGTGGGAATTGCTAGTGCATATAATCAAGCTCAAGAAGTACAAACCCGAACCCATGACCCTCATCCCTGGAACCCCAGTGTATAGACCCCCAATAGTTCGACCCCTGGGACCGACTGTGATGAGAACCCCTACCCCCAGTCCACAATGTTACAGATGTGGGGGAAGGGGACATATAGCATGCTTCTGCCCCCAGAAGGAGGAGCCAATGGAGATTGGTCTTGCCAAGAACTATTGTTGTCTTACCCAGTCTTCACAGCCACACTCTTATTATGATGTAACCGTAAACGAACGTCCCTTGACTGCCCTAGCCAACACTGGTTGTCGACAAAGCGTGACGAGGCCTCAGGATTTGGGAGACAACCATGGCCCCGTAGACGGTGTTGTAAACATTCAATGTGTCCATGGAGACACCAAAACATATCCAACTACTCAGGTTCACATACAGCATGCCACGAATCCAGGATATGATTTAAAAGTGTGACTCATTCTGCGCTTACCTGAACAAGTTATATTGGGGAACGATTATTCTCATCTACTACAGCTACTTCGAGAAACAAAAACCAAGGAAGGGGAATGGTGGGGTAATGCTCCCTTTGCCCATGACGAAGATCCTGAATGGCCGCCCTCTAAACCTAGGAAATCCAAAGACGAAGAGAGAAGAGCCAGTTCTCCGGAGCATACCCTGCCGTCCCAGTGGAAAATCCTTGGGAAGTGATAGACATTTTCAGACTGCCCAAAGAGAAGACCCACTTCTGCAAGAGGCTTGGAATCAAGCCCTAACCCAGGAAGATCCACTGCATGTATGTCCTTATTTCTTTGAGAAAAATGAACTGTTCTACAGGAAGGCAGAACCCACTAAACCACCCCAGTTGTTAGTCCCTACCCCTTTTCAAGAAAAAGTACTCTATCTGACACACAGTCATTTGTTGGGAAGGCATTTTGGGGACGAAAAGACCGAACAGCTCATAACCAAGCAGTTCTATTGGCTAGGTATTTACCATAGTCTAGAGTAAGGACTTACTGTCGTGAATGCCCAGTATGTCAAAGAAATAGCAGATACAGACCTCCTAGAGCCCCTCTCCATCCACTCCCCATCATTGAGGAAACCTTTTGTAGAATCGGGATGGACATCATAGGTCGCCTTTTGCCTTCTCGAAGCGGGTGCCGCTATGTATTGGTCCTCGTAGATTACGCAACCCGTTTTCCTGAGGCCATAGCTCTACTCCATCCCGATGCCGCCAGCATAGCTAATGCTAGGATAGCTGTTTTTTCCAGGGTGGGGTTCCCGAAAGAGATCCTGACGGATCAAGGGACCCCATTTGTTTAAAAACTGATGAAACAAGTGTGCTCTCAGTTGGGTATCAAGCAAATACGAACGGCAGCGTATCACCCCCAGACTGACTGTCTTGTCGAGCGCTACAATGCTACTTTAAAGACCACGTTAAAAAAAAACTTTTCGCTCTAGAATCCAAACGGTGGGAGGATATGTTACCCCTCTTATTATATGCCATACGCTGCCAAACGCAGAAAAGTACGGGTTTTCCCCGTTTGAATTACTCTATGGTCATCAGCCTCGCTCCTTATTAGACATGTTACGGGAAACCTGGGAAACAGAACTCCACAGTACTACTCCCCTGATAGAGTATGTCAGTAATTTAAAAACTCATCTAGGCCAGATAAGAACCATAGTGAGGAACAAGCTGGAAAAAGCACAGGAGTCCCAAAAGAGACAATATGACAAAAACACAAAAGAAAGGTCCTTTTCAGTAGGAGACTCTGTATTATTGGTGATGACGTCGTCCGACCATAAGCTGTTAGGACAGTGGCAGGGTCCATATACCGTATTAGAGAGAGTGACGCCGGTCACTTACAGGTTGGAAATGGACAAAGCTAGAGGTACCACCCAAGTATATCACATTAACCTTTTGAAAAAATGGGAGGGGCCCCTTCCAACCTTGATGGGACATGCGGAGAGAGACCAACCCTTATTTCTTCAATGTTTAGATCCCGACTTGCCTTCCCACTTGAAAAACCATCTGGTAGATAATCATTGCCTGTACACAACGTGTTTTCCTTGACACCAGGAAAAACTACGTTAGTAGAACCCGCTATTAAGACCATTCCAGGGAAAAGAGTACGACTCAATCCCTATTGCATACCCGAGGCCCATCGACAAACCATCCGAGAGGAGGTTCAACAAATGTTGAAGATGGGGATCATTGAACCCTCAGTAAGTGAATGGAATTCACCCATTGTCCTCGTGCCAACGGCAGATGGCTCGGTACGATTCTGTATCGATTTTAGAGAGGTTAATAAAGTATCTGAATTTGACACCTATCCACTACCTCGAGTGGACGAGATGATAGAACGCATTGGGAAGGCCAATTTATGTAAGGGGTATTGGCAGATTCCCCTAAGAGTACAAGACCGAGAGAAAACCGCATTCTCCACTCCAGATGGGTTATTCCAGTTTGTCATGCTTCCTTTTGGACTATATGGGTCTCCGGCTACTTTTCAGAGGGCTATGAATCCTATACTACGTCCCCACGAAAAGTACGCAGGAGCCTATATAGACGACATTGTCATAAAGTGATACAGGCTTTGGGTAATCAGGGTTTCAAAATGAATCCCGCCAAAAGTCTCCTGGCTGCCCGAAATGTAAAGTACTTGGGTTATATGTTAGGAGAGGGAATGATACGACCACAAAGCTCCAAACTCTCTGCCATCACTCAAGTACCCTTTCCCCGTACTGCAAAATCCCTCCAAGCCTTCCTCGGGCTACTCAGATACTATAGGAGTTTTATACCCCGATTCTCATAACTTGCAGCACCTCTCCAGATCTCTTACAAAAAAACTTAAAAACCGAAGCCAGACTAAAAGAACCTAGCCTTGATCTCATTCATTCATTTGAGACCCTGAAAAAGACCCTAAATTCGGATACAGTATTAGCCAGCCCAGACTATGCCCAGCCCTTTATCCTTCAGACGAACGCCTCTGACCAAGGACTAGGGGCGGTACTGTCCCAGAAAAATCAACAAGGAGAGGAAGGACCAATACTATATCTAAGTCGGAAACTATATCCCAGAGAGCTTAACTATGCAGTAATAGAAAAGGAAGCTCTTGCCATAAAATGGGCCATTGACACCTTAAAATACTATCTGGAGGGACGAGAATTCACGCTCTACACCGACCATGCCCCATTAGAATGGCTCGCACGCAATAAAGGAAACAGCGAAAGGGTATTACGTTGGTTCTTGTCATTACAACCTACTAGATTCCATACCAAACATCGGAAGGGGGCAGAACATGCAAATGCCGACTTCTTTTCTAGATATCCCTGTGACATTGCCCCTACTAGAAGGACAGCATGGGTGAGGGGATGTGAGAAGACTAACCCGACAAGCCCGATGGTGACATATACCCCCCTCAGCATCCAAAACGCGTACCTGCACCAGTGAAGAAAACCCGATTGCAGCATAGCATGAAACAGGCTCGCAACGTAACTCCTCCCCCTTGTCCTCTCCCCGTACAGCAGTATACACAACCGGAAGAGACGGGGATAACCCAGGAAGAAGAAACCCACAGGAGGTGAAAAGGGGCAGAGACACAACCAGCGGGCGCGATACAGCCGGAAACGAGAAGGAAGCAGACCGAGACAGAGGAAAAGGAGAAGACGCCAGAAGATGGACCGAAACCGAAGAAGCAGACGCGGGAGACCAGGACGAGAGCGAGACATGGTACGAGGAATGGTGGTCTCCGCAGGAGGTGGCTGAGGAGCGGCCGCAACTCAGGAGAGTTGCGGCAGAGCTGGTGAGTCTCTAAAACCAGGGGGAAAAAAGGGACTGGGGCAGTGGGAGGATTTATATGTACAGGAGGGTGGTGGGAGGTTAGGAGGTGTAAAGGAGGGAGGTGGGAGGTTAGGAGGTGTACAGGAGGGTGGCGGGAGGTTAGGAGGTGTACAGGAGGTTCAAAGGAGTATCGGAGGGGAGCAGGAGGCGGATGCTTTAAGAACAAGGAAATAGTGAAGAAGAAGGGCGAGGAAGCCGGATTTATTTGTTAGTAGTTTATTGATAATAGCGATACCCAGAGCATAATTAGGGGCAAAAAAAAATCTGACATTGGCCACAAAGTATAAATATCCTGAGCACTTTTCTTCTTGATAATAGACCCCGAATTCTTGCTTTCTTCTCTCACCTTTGTCTGTTCCCGTGCATAACCCGCATGACAGTGGACCTCCTTTAAAACCTCCCCCTTTTTTTTTTTAAAGTATCATCCTACCTCCCTCACTCTTGTTGTCTACCCGAATATTAGTTGCACCAACCGGGTGTGGTGACGGAGACCTTGATGTCTACAAAAACCTATAAATAATCCCTACAAACACTGACGGGTCCCTCTTTTTTCTCCTCTTCTGAGCCTCCTGGGAAGGACAAACCACTGGAGTGGCAAAACCTTGACGAAGAGAAGATTTCCCAAGAGTTGCAACACAGAAACTGGTGGCAGGTTGTAGCGGGGAGAGCTTACCCTCGGAAGAAGGGACCCCTGTGGTGGATTGGTGGGTCTCTGACGTGGCTGCCCTTCCCTCTTTTTCCCCACATCAGGACAACTGGCAACCCAACTCTATGACAAGCTGGCCAGACAACATCGACGAGGAAGGTGAAGGCTCTTTTAATTGGGAGAGTTGCCAGGACTAAGCCACACCCCTGACTGACGTCTACACTGCCAGATTGGTAGAAAGCAAGGAAGTGGAGAGAACGGCGTGTGACGTCACCGTGCCAAGACCGGAGGAGTGCGAGCAGGTCGTGAGGAAGCAGAGAGACGTACCGGAGTACAGAGAAGAGTCATCCCGAAGAACAGAGGCGGTAGAAGGAGAGGAGGTCCAGCCGGAGGCCCAGCCAGAGGAAAAGGGAAAGCCAGGAGGCCACCGTCAACGAGAGTCGCCCAGCCACACTCACCGGGGAGTGTGGCTCCACCAGGTACGGCAGCGTGTTACTGGGTGGTTTGGGAAGCGGGGAGACACCGCATAATACCTGGAGAGCCTGCCCCTAGTGTAAATAGAAGACTGTTCTTGTGTATGAAGTTCACGGAGCACTAGTCAATCTTAGAAGCGCGAAACACAGTGACCCTTACACTCCCCGGGCTTCCCCATGGGTATACTTCATTAAAGGACCCTTCCTAATGTTAGTCCTCATTTTTATTTTTACGCATGTACTTCGGTGGAGCAACCGAGGAAGCGCTGGACCCCGAAAGAGAGAGCAGTAAACCCCAGCCGAAGACAGGAGAAGTCAATCCTGCCATATTAGCAAGAGAACGAACTTCACAAAGGAAAAAGAAGACCTTTATAAAAATAAAACCCTATATACCTCGGTCCAGTCTCCGTGCCCTTCATTCTCCCCCATCACCCCCGCAACACAGGTATTACTGCCGCACTACCAGGCAGTTTTGAAAACCGTTCCTTGGTTCTAGCCACAGTATGCACTATTGCCCGCCTCCTAAAACCAGCCACCAATATTGGTCTTAACTATATAAGCTTCTTTACACAAAAGTGGAGAGGCAACGTGTATCATATATATTATTGGCTTAAAATGGCATATATTAGACATGAATAGATGACAGGAGTGACGAATCTTCCAACAGATGACGTAGTTTTCAAATGCTTTTATTGTAATTCATAAAATCCGCAGCCTACGCGTTTCGCCCAACACGGGATTCTCGTTCCGGAACACACTTTCCGGAACGAGGACCCGAGAAGGAAGACTCCAACATAGGAGATAGGACTTTATGCCTAAATCAGCACATGATATCGACACAGCTATTGTCAAAGTTATTTGTTCATTCAAAGGAGCAAGGACACCCCTGACATAGGAAGGGGAAACACTCGCCCTCGCAGGAGTGGGAAATCAGTGAAGACTCCACAATTGGAGAAATTACGTTTCAGTCCCAAGATACAAAGATAAGCCCTGAAGAAGCCTGTGTTGGGCGAAACGCGTAGGCTGTGGATTTTATGAATTACAATAAAAGCATTTGAAATCTACGTCGTCTGTTGGAAGATTCGTCACTCCTGCCATCTATTTATGTCTAATGTATGGCATTTGAAGCCAATAATATATATGATGCACGTTGCCTCTCCACTTTTGTGTAAAGAAGATTTCCCAAGACCCAAGAAGAACTGTGATTGTGCTTATGAAATTGAGAAGGACACTATCGCTGCCAACATTTGGTTATTGTTGAATAAATACAGCCCAACTGGCCCACTATTTACAGCCTCCACGTCTGTTTATCCGGCCTGCCCTTCCACAATCCTACAGGTGCCAGACTGGATCCAGATATTTTTCAGCTGTACCTCTGCTTGCCAGGGGACGCCACGCCGCCCCATGGCTCTGCCCTGACGTCGTCCACGGATATGACGTCATTGGAGCCATATAAGTCCCTCCCGGCGCGCTGACGTCCGTTTTTTACGGTGAAGCTTTTTCGAGCCACAACGCAGAGCCACTGCTAAAACTGTGAGAGCGTGGGAACAGAGTGCCAAAAAAGAATAAAAATCTTTGAAACAACAATGACAATAAATAATAAAATGATGAGAAACATCACAATGTATTGTAGAGAAAAAACCATCATACTGTAAGGAACTGATGGGAGAGAGCAAAGTACTCGCCCCATGAAACAGTCTTGCAGAAGCGAAGAACCATACCCTCCTATGAGGCAAAACAGCAATGGGAATGAATGTCAGGCAAAACGACAAGCAGTCAGCAACCATATGAATGCCATTATAATGGATAACAAGACTGTAACAACATGAAGTTATGGCAATTGACAACATTTCTACAACGACAGAATGTGCAACCATACGCATTAAATATGACCAATTGACTGTGGTATAGTCAAATACACCCCAAACTAATGGAGAAAAAGTTGTGGCGGGGAAGAGAGGGAAGAAGGATATGACCAATCTCCACACTGGAAAAGAACCAGAGTGCAAGAGCGTGGATGGATATAGGAGCCCACCACTCAGTTGGGTGGAGAAGCAACAGGTAAAACAGAATAAGACATCTTGACCTGGGAAGGATGTGAAGAGACGAATACGCATGAAGACAGAGACCACAGGCAGAAAGACCAGTGGCAAGAACCCAACCTAAAAAGGTCCTCGCAGAGAGGGGACGATGGGTGGGCGTTAACGAATCTGTGGCTAGACTGTGTCTCTACCAGATACATTGTTACCGCAGGGAAGTAACGTGTTCATCTGATAGAGACATCTAGCCGCAGATTCCTTAACTTAGAATAGAGACCAAAGCTATACCGCATTGGACGAGGGTCTGCAACGGAACCCCACCAAGTTCCAAAGAGAACTAATCCGTCAATAAAGATAGACTAAGACAGGTGGAAACAGCAAGTGCAAGCCTGGCTAACACTAGACCCATTAAGCTCTGGAAAAACAGCATGAACAAGTCAGGGCAATGTCACCACAGTCTGTCAGAGGACAGTAAAAAAATTTAAGGTTCCGGGAAGAACAAAGGGAAAGCACAGAAACCAGAACGGCCAGTGCACAATAAAAGAAAACCCATACGTTTCTGTAACAAAAATAAGAAGCAGAACAGTGTGCTGTACCCATGGATCGACCAAAAATAAAAGTCCCAGAAAAAGGACAAAACAGCATGACAAGAGTCAGAGCGATCAAAATGAGCATGCACAACAGTGGATGCCCAGAATGACATGTAGAGAGTCAGATTTAGATGTCCCCCATGTAGAGATATACTAAACCATGACTACAAGGAGATACAGTATGTGGATAACGGGGATACACATATGCAGACAGTGGAAGCTACATCAGACACATGCACAAACCCATGAAACATAGCATCAACAGCACATATGCATCGGCAGAAAGACACCGAACGTATCACCAGGTGGTCATACTGACCAACCATACACTGAAGTACATTGGTCAAAGGATACACACGCACACCCACACACACATATATATACACACACACACATATTTTTGGTATTATCATTTTCTTTTTTTTAAGAAAAACAAGGAAATCTCGAAGAGCATGCCCAAGACTACTACAGCAGCCTGCACAATAGGTACCTACGGCTCCGATGTGAACCATAGCGGGACATAACATATGGCAAAACACAGTAAATCACATACAGATATACTCAGAAATATGTGTATATATAACTATATACAGACACTGTATAAATGACAATGAGCATATCTGAACAGAGTCTTCTAAGGATAACATCGGCCGAGGCCATGAGTAGAGGGACCTGAGCCCCTGCCTGGTAATGAGCAGAGGGAAGAAAAATGACATAAGCACTTCCCAACACCAGAGATTGAAGAGCAGACAATACCACAAAGAGTAGAACGCAGCCAACGCTGTGGCACCAGTTGGACCAGCAGGCCACCCAGTGCCTATTCACATACCCAGTGTGTACCCACAGACCGTGCCAGAACTGAAAGAGGAACAGAAACTGTTCCGGCAGTGGAACAGAAAAACACCCTCACAAGAGACAGTGGCTTATGGCTAAGACAGCCAACATAGGTAAAAAAAAGGAGGAAACACAGTGAAACGCTTGAAATACAGCCAAAAGCAGGAAAATGAAGGTGTGTACAGGCCAGGATGAGCCAGTCGCAGCATAAACTCAACAATACTCTGGAGAAGGCTTCATTCTCAGAGGGAGGAGAGAGCTATGGACCAACCGTAACGTACAAACATGTAAGCTCCCAAGAGAGCTACACCACCCATGTGGGTTTTACCAGAGGAGAAGTCCAGCAACAGTAGGGGGGGCAGAAAGAAGCAAAAACCATATCGCGATAAGCCTACAGTATGAACTATATGAAAGTTCCCCAGAGGAAAAGAAGGTAACAACCCTAAGAGGACCCCTCGGGATCCTCAGTAAGCATTGTACATACATCACCCAGGAAGAACATCTCTCATGGCATGGTAGAATGGCTATACAATAACTAACAAATACCCCACATAGGGTATGTCACATCCTATAAAAGCAAGGGAACACCTCTTGAGACTAGCTCTTAGACAGAGGAGATGAAAATAAGGGCAGAAACAGCTGTCTAGCTCTACTGTCTATCTGGGCAATAACTTGAACCCAGAGACGGACACCAGAGAAAAGCAGTGACAATACTGCAACCAATGCAAACAAAGACAATAAGTCTGCAACAATGGACTGAAAACAATGTCAATCACAGGAGCTCAGAGCGTTCGCCTCCCCACCTTCTGCTCCACGGCCACCGAAATCATCTGCGGCGTACCCCAGGGCTCTTCCCTCAGCCCGACGCTGTTCAACATCTACATGGCACCCCTCACCCACGTCGCCCGACAGCACGACCTCAACATCATCTCCTATGCCGACTACACCCAGCTGATCCTATCCCTCACCAAAGACCCTCACACTGCCAAGACCAACCTCCACAAAGGAATGAAGGCCGTTGCTGAATGGATGAGGAACAGCCGACTGAAGCTGAACTCGGACAAGACGGAGGTCCTCATCCTTGGCTCCACCCCCTCAGCCTGGGATGACACCTGGTGGCCTGCAACCCTAAGAACAGCCCTGACACCCACCGACCACGCACGCAACCTGGGGGTCATCCTCGACTCCACACTCACCATGATCAAGCAGGTCAACGCAGTCTCTTCATTCTGCTTCAACACCCTCCGAATGCGCCGCAGAATCTTCAAGTGGATCCCCACTGAGACAAGAAGAACAGTCACCCAGGCCCTCGTCACCAGCAGGCTGGACTACGGAAACGCCCTCTACGCAGGAACGTCGGACAAGCTCCTGAGGCGATTGCAACGCATCCAGAACGCGTCACACGTCTGATCCTCGACATCCCCCGCCGCAGCCACATCACACCCCACCTGAGAGACCTGCACTGGCTCCCCGTCAACAAGAGGATAACCTTCAAGCTCCTCATCCACGCACACAAAGCTCTCCACAAGACCGGCCCAGCATACCTCAAAACTCGACTCAACTTCTACACCCCCACCCGCCAGCTCGGCTTCGCAGCCTCGCCCTCGCCACAGTCCCCCGCATCTGAGGAGCAACCATCGGCGGCAGATCCTTCTCCCACCTCGCCGCCAAGACCTGGAACACCCTCCCCACCAACCTACGACAGACCAAGGACCTACTGGCCTTCAGGAGACTCCTCAAGACCAGGCTCTTCGATCACTAGCAGGACCCCACACACCCCCAGCGCCTGGAGACCCTCACAGGTGTGTAGTGCGTTTTACAAGTGTTATGATTGATTGATTGATTAACAGAGTCTCAGAGGGTGAAAGTAGCCCCTACAAACACGCAGGAATTGTTCAAGGGCTGAAGGCCTGAGCTCACAGACACAAACATTTGTCTACCACATGTCTCCAACCAGCAAGACTGCCTAGTGGGTGGAAATATCCGAGGAGAGGACAATAGCAACGAAGCTGAGGTTGCCTGGATGACAAGCCCTTGAGCCCTAGGGTGTAGGGACAGACCGGGTCATCTGGACATGGGCGAGGAGGACCTCGCCCATGTCCCCAGAAGAATGTCGTACAATAAGGCAGCAAGGGCTTGATATCTGCGTTGCCCTGGTGGAGCAGATCCAACAAGGGATTGGAAGACAGAGCGACAGAAGGAGAATGAAACTGTAATATATGTCAGCAGCTTTGCGAACAACTTGTGTAAACGCTGCACTTGTATCGATGTCCATTCTAGGTGGCGGCAGCAGATCACAATTAGGTGACGGTTGCAGGCTAACACGTCCACCAAAGGCCAAAGGCACTGCAGCCTGAGGAGGGCCATGCAATTGCTCCACATCAATATGTTCCGAAGAACGTGTAAGCAACACTGGGGGGGTTGAATCCCCAGGGGCCCCGTCCACCATCAGCAAGGGAGGAGGAAAGGACGTCTCCGGCGTTGAACGACATCGAGACGGCACTGCATTGATGTCGACGAACGTCGAAGGAGACACTGTTGACCGGTGTGGGGACGGCGTCGACCCGGGGACAAGTCCCCTGCTGCAGCCGCATCAGATGTCATCGCAGGGAGCCCCACAGGACTATGAACAGACGCTGTAGGTGGACTACAGCCCGACGTTTGAATGGTAAACCCCACTGGTCCAACTCCCGACATCACAGCGACTCCGAAACCGGAGTCAGGGTACTCGACTGGCGCTGAGGGCAAACCTGGCAGTGAGATCCCAGTCTGAGTCCCTACCACCTCTGTGGAGCTCGAAGGCACGCCAGGTAGAGGGGTGACCCAAAGATGGCCAGCAAAGTCCGGTAATATGCTTCCATCTGGGTCCTAGTCGCCCCAACCCCAGGAAATGGGGGGTAGGCGGTGGTCGACTGCTGTAAGTCAGTGTCTGGTAAAGACCAGGAGCAGCGACCACCGACGTCATGACTACGTGAGGCCGACGGCCTCCGTGACTACTTGTGCTTACCTGAGGAAGGCGAGCGGCGGCTTTGGGAACAACTCTGTGACCTGGCCCGAACCGGAGCCTCAGCTCGATATGGAGACAGGCGACGCTTGGACTCCGAACTGGACATTGGGGGCACAACAATTTCATCCTCCGTTCCCACAGGGACTTCGGTTTCAGCTTCCGACAGGCATCACACACCATAGAGTCGTGCTCACCCAAGCACCACATACAAATCGCATGCGGATCTGTCGCCGACATCTGCCATGTACAGGTCTCACACAACTTAAAGCACAAAGGCATCGGAACACTGTTCCAAGGCATCAGTAAGGCCTAAGAAACAGAAACAGGCCAGAGAAACTGCTTCTCCCAGATCCGTGCTGCAGGCGCGTAAAAGAAGAAAACTGACATCAGTGCGCCGGGAGGGACTTATATGGCTCCACTGACATCATATCCGTGGACCACGTCAGAGTGGAGCCATGCAACGCCGTCCTCGGCACACAGAGGTCCTACTGAAAAATGTCCAGATCCAGTCTGGCGCCTGGAGGATATTGTAAGTTAAGGAATCTGCGGCTAGATGTCTCTATCAGATATTGGTGTGTCCATTTTGATGACAAAGCACCTTTCTTTTCCATAAGCAGGAGCTACAACGAAAAGGCAATGCCTTGAACGTTGCTTTTCAAAGTTTTGATGAGAGCTATGGCTTGGCCCAGCTTTAACCCACTGCTAAAAGTTGTTGCTCCTAAACTACTTCCAACTCTAACATATGGCAGCGAAGCCCTTGATGCGCCGGATACAGCAGTTCTTCACACAGTCATCTCAAAACCCTACAGGTGACTTTTTAGTCTTCTCACCAATTCTTCCCCCGCTCAAATTTACCTGGAATTCGGGCTGATTAAGCAATCAATATTCAGGAAGGGGGCTCACCTTAAAACCTAGCAGAAACTTAAGACGTCAGCCAACAAATCTCTAAAAAGAATTCTATGATTAGAAATATCAAGAAACCAGAAAGCTCCAGCTGGGTTATATTTTGAATCTGCCATCAATACATTGGGGGCACGATCATTATGGGACCTTATGTCTCTCCTGCAGGCTTCAATAGGACAATTAACTGCTCAATGAGGAAGCTCTGCAACTGAAAACAAGGTTGCACTGGCGAACAGATCCCACTGGCAGATGATACTAAACGACTACCAAAGTTTCAAGCCACAATATTATTTGATTGCAGGTTGGAATCCATTTTTAAAGAGGAAATGTATGGGGTTTCGTTTTGGTCACTTATGTTCTCCTACTCATATTTTGTCCTGGCTACGAATCAAAGCTCCGAATTCCAGTTGTTGATGTAGGAATGGAGTGGAATACATGGTTCACCCATTGTGTATTCGCCCTAAACTCCTAAATGAAAGGAGAGCCCTCTTAAGAGTGCCCATTAATAATGTGGCATTCAAGTGCGTAGAAAGGCTGTCATTGCCTGTTTTAACTCTTGGGACACACTTTTAAACAAACGATTTACTATATTTTCAACAGACGTGGACCAAATGCTCCAGGCATTGGAAGTACAGCCTACCATTTGTTCAATTTTCAGTGTTCTATTGAAATCGCTTTTTAAATTTTGAACAATGTTTCCAACTTCAAACTGGCCTCTTCAGTGACTACGTGGACACAAGAAGCTTCAAGAGGCCTTTTCCAACAGTGACCTGTTGCACAGTTACAACTGGACTCAGACTGGACTCTGCTGGATGTTTTTGCTGAGTGCTGGCCCTGAGACCCTCATAGCCATAGAAGTGACCATGGGGAATGGCTTCAAAACAAGAAAAAGTTGGGACTTCAAAAATGTTCACACTCCAAAGGACTGCGGCAAACCACCTAAGGTTATCTGCCCCAAAAGCAAGAACTTGGTGGGCAAGAAGATCAGGCTGGTCATGCTCGGAACTTTCAGCCACCAAAAGAAGACTTTAGCTGACCCTTATGGCTATATGTCCTGCGTCAGAGTGCCTTGACCAGCTACAGCTTCCTGGCTTGTCCCGCTGAAGCTTTTCAAGCTAAAAATAAAAGTCTTAATGTAGAAATCTTTACCAAGTGAAGGTGCGAAAAGTATCTGGTCAATGAGAATACTTCAGAGGGTGTAATATTTGAGAGTTCCTGCACTGAGCCTTTTGCACCACAACCAATAGCTATCCGACTTTGCCCTGTAAAGCCTTAAACCTTGCTCCGCTGCAGGTTTTTAATTTCCTTAAAAAGGGAATATGTCAGAAGGTACAACTTTGACCAAGACAACCCGCTTGGTGTATCCGACCTACGATGCACCTTGGTCGGCTGAAAATCACACCCAGGTCCCAGTCAATCGCAGTGACTTTTGATTTGTGCTTTAATTTTTATTGAACGCTTTTGCAGTAAATCTTTAATAACCCAGATTTTCAGTAACCACTATTGGGTTTTAATGATTTCCGTGTTATTTCTCTTGTTAAATTACTTTTGAGTTTTCGTTGTGAGGTTTTTATTGTGTTGAATTTGTAATTTGTCACTGTTATGGAGTTGCTAAACGATTTTCAATATTTTCCCAAGTGAAGCCTGTCTGTTCTGTGCCATAGACAACAGGGGTTGAGCTCAGGTTTAAATGACTGAAGCTGTGCGTTTAACCATCTATGACTTTGTACTTATTACTTTGGAATGACTTCCCTAATCCCCAACTAGTAATCGACTTACATTAGAAAGATACAAACGATGAAGAACTACAAGTACAGATAACTATGTAGCTTCTTCTCTACAATTCTATATTCCATGGATTCAGGTGCTTTTGAAATAGATAAGGCAGGCAGTGTCACTTTGGGAGGTAGCAAAGTAAGGTTTTGTCATCAATGGAACAGTGAATCAAAAAGGTCCTTCCTCATGGCCAACCGACCTTTCACTTCCATGAAGTTTCAAGTCCAACAGTATAGGTGCTTGCAAATAGGCTCAAGGCATTGCTGACAGCAATGTTCTGTTTGACAAGGAGGTCTGTATCAGCCTAGCTGACATCGAAGTGGTTACGCTGATGCTAAGCTTATCTACATCGATGGCCTCATGGTGAAGGTAAAGGATCAGATGGGAGCCTCCTTTTATGATTAACAAGAGAGCCTTGGGGAGAGAGGGCTTGAAAAAGAGACATCATATCTTTAACCACTCTGCCTGAAGACATAAGAGTTTTCTTGCTCACAAAACAGTCTGCTAGCCCATAGTGTGTGTTCAGCTAGTCATGTGGATTGCTCCTGGAAAACATACTACCTTTGCCAGGGTCTGGAAAGTTAAAGAAGCTGGGTATTTAGCCTTCATGCACATTTATCGGTTGACAAAATAAGCTTCTTTCATAAGCACAAGCTGAAGTTCCACTAACCCCAGCTTTCAGCACATCAAGGGAATAATACTGTTCTAATGAGCAGGTCTATCCTAGCCTCAAACCAATTGTTTTTGTGGCAGTGAAAGTAACTTCTTGTTTAACATTTCAAAAGCACAGAGAAGGATCTACTGATGTGCAGTCAAAAATCTGAGAGGCTCCTTAGGGGAAGAGCTCACTGACTAAGGTTGGACAGCTCAAATAAAGAGGTGGATGGCATTCTTTATTGAATGGAATTATTTCCATGTGCTGAGGATTCTCAGTCTGATGATGAAATAGTGCAGAAGCGTGTGAAACCATAAAAGATGTAATACTTGAGAAGCGTACGCATGGCTGTCTCCAAGGTACTGGCCTCGCAATTATTAAATTAAACAAGAAGTCAGTGCTTGGTCCTGGTAACATGCTGTAGTGGGAGCAAACATATAGGCTAGGGAATGGCACCAGAAATGTAATTTAACTAACACACACACACACAAACACACACACTAACACACACACACTAACACACACACACACACACACCCACACCCACACCAACACACACACACACGTGCCAAGCCCCCCAAGCCCCACTTACCGCATCAGCAGCCTCAGCCGCCACTCCTGAATTCTGCTGCCACCGCTCCTCTGGGCCATCCACTCCGTGGGCGCGTGCTTCTCGCAAAGACGGAAGTCCCGCCCCATGACAGCCGTGAGCGTGCACATCCCGAAACCGGAAGTTCGGGAACGTGCACGCTCACGGCTTGTTGATCCTCCAGCAGTTCTTGTGTATCTTGTCCAGATACTGGAGCTCGTCATTGTAGCTGCGGCTTCCTCTGCCCCTTTCACACACTCTTAGAGCCTCAGAAAGAACCGGTGTCCAAGTACTCACCGTGTCGCAGGCAGATGACGTAGAAACAGACAGCTTTCTACAGATGCAGCCTGCAGATGCCCAAGCAGAAGCAGGGCTTGTGACGTCATCTCTGGGTGCCTCAACACGCCTTGGCTGGCTTTCTGGCAGCTGCGTGTCAACTCGTGTAGTTCTACTGATAGAACGAGAGAGGTGGCCTAGTGCTCTTACCCTTTACCGCTGTCAGGCTGCCAAAACGGAACTTTAGAGTCCTGGATTTTCATGTACAGCAGATTGTGTCTTTGAAAAAAATGGTATACGATAAATTATACAATACACGCATTAAAACTTTACCTTAACCTATTTTACGGAAATTAATAGTGCGGTTTTCTACATTTTGCAAATCGACGAAACAACCGCTACGTAAGAATGGGACATGCTTCCCATTCCAACAAGGATGCTACAAGATAAATTTGTATTTCTCAGCCCAAGCCTATTATCCACGTTGTTATTATGTCATTACGATTGACGTCATTGACACCGCCTCTTCATATGTCATCTCTGTCACTTTCTTCCCCCCCCCCTTTCTCAACCACCATGGCTCACAACAATGGGGTTCCTTCTGATTCTCCCCCTCACGTGATAAGATGGTCCCCGCCCATTCTCCCCTGTCACGTGGGTTTGCTTCTCAGACCGCCGCTTCAAAGAAACATTTGGAGACTAAGGAAGGTGGCAGCGAGTGTCGGCCCGTGTTCCGGTGCTGCAGCGCCTGGCCTCTTCTAGACTTTACCAGAACAGCACGACCTCAGGTACAAGCTGAACAGAAGGCGCCTCGAACATGCAGTTCTTGTCCATATTGAGTTTGTAATGCGGAAATTGCACGCAGCAGAAATCTTTGACTTTTCTGGCGAGGTTGTCAACTCCTAGTATAGCTGCCAAGTTTTCAGATAGTTTATGTGTGACATTTTCATGCGCTTAGTGTACTTATGAGTGACTCCGTACAGAAAAATGGAGACAGTTTGAATGACACACATACTGTTTGTAAAGCAGTTTTAATATGACTTTATTAGTCGCAGTGTTTTCTCAGCCGTAGGCTGCGACCTCCTAGCAATATCAATAAGCAAGTAACTATTCCTCACTGTGCAAGCCAGGATTCAGTTCGGTTTCTCTTTGGTTGCACGCACACATGGTAACCCTCGTTGTCAGTAGTACACATTCTTTTCATTGGTAGTCCATCAGCAGCGGATCAGCACCTGTCCTGCAATGTTAGGTATTAGCATGAGGGTGGCACCTGCACCGGTCCTCTTTTTGACCAAGTAGAAGATGTTACTAGGGAGTGAGGTGGAGGGGAGAATCAATCAGGGGTTTGTAGAGCGCACTACTTAACCGTGGGGGTCTCAAAGTGATGGGGCGCGGGGGGTTTCGGGCTCCTCCGAGGTCATCCGAAGCACCAGGTCTTGAGGTCTTTTCTGAAGATTTGCAGAGTAGGGCTTCGTCTGATGCTGAGGGGGAGTTTGTTCCAGGTTTGGGCTGCGATGTAGAAGAAGGATCTGCCTCCCGTCTGGCTTTGTGTACGCAGGGGATTTCAAACAGGGATTAGGTCAGCGGACCGGAGGTATCTTGGGGGCGTGGAGGAGATTCTTTCGTTGAGGTACTGGAGTCTAGTGTTGTGAAGGGCTTTGTAGGCGTGTGTGAGCAGCTTGAAGGTCACTCTTTTTTCGCCGGGGAGCGGGTGGAGGTGCTGGGTGATGTGGTTGTGTTGTTGGATGGTGAGGATGAGTCTTACTCCTGTGTTCTGGACAGTATGAAGTTTGGGAAGGAGAGATTTTGTTGAGTCCGGCATAAAGGGCGTGTCCGTATCCAGTCTGCTTGTGATGAGTGCGTGGGAAACACTGGGATGATGAAGCCTGGCCATACTCTGGAGGTGACACAAGAACAAATATGCTTACTTGTTATTATAAGACTGAATATAAGTATGATATCGGCAGACGTGAGGCCGATTTATATCCCAGAATAAAGTGAAGACTTGATGAAAAGTGGACAACAATCTGACGACTATTACTTTACTTCTTTTGGAACACTATTTGTGTATGTGCTCAGGGCACAGCTTAACGTTTGAATGTTTTGAGGATGCTGGGTTTACATCCTTACCCTTAGAGCACTACGTACGATTGGATTTATAAACTTAGGGGCACATAGCCTTGTGCGCCTGATTACCCCATTCACCCCCTTAGCTTTAAACCATTTGAAGGTCTTGTGGAGTATGCCAAGGGTGTTGAAGCATGTGGAGGATATGGTGTTGAACTGTCGGTTTATGGTGAGAGAGGAGTTGAGTAATCGAATCAGAAGTGCTGCGACTCAGTAACTATGGGTTCCGGTCTATTTAACACACTAATCTTATATTTAGGGCCGGCCTTGGGCATGGGTGATCTGAGCGCAGCAGGGAGTTGCCTGACTTAATGTCATGCAAGCAGCAGCCTGTCCATTCCACTTGGTGTCAATCTGGTCCCGTTAAAGATTTTGAAATTAGCCCTTAATGAAATTTACCTTTTTGGAGATATTGTTGGGACTAAAGATTTGCAACCGGTGCCAAGAAAACAATAGGCACCAAGTCCACTTGATGCCGGTCCAGGCGCTTAGTTTTTGTTTATGTATGTTTAGCCGACCAGTGCCGGATTACATCTGTAGCAGGTCGGGTAGGTGTTGGCCATGTGGTTTGGCCTCACCACACAGGACCCCCAACAGAATACACGCACACATGTGATTATACTATTGGCAATGGCCCAGAGCAACGATCTGCCCATTTATTTATCATCTCGGACTGAGCCTGACCCTCTGCGTGAAGTAATTGATACTTTGTAATGTAGAGGCAAGGGGCACTCTACATCTCTCCCATCTTTTCAAATGTTCTTGCATGAAAGAAAATCTGGACACTTGAGCCGGACTCATAAAGTCTTTCAGTGTCTGACTGGGGACCAGGTGTGGCTGAAGACCATACTTAAGGCTCCGGGAGATGTTATCAGTCTCATGCCCATTAAGCCGGGGACCTTCTTAGTTGCACATTTCCATGTGAGGGGAACGTGGGGGTATTTCTAGTGCTTGCCCTTTCAGATGCTTGTTGAGTTTTACACCTCTGCTGGGAGGTGGAGGTCAGGTGATACTCTTCCTCGGCTTCAGCATTCTCTTCAGCAGCATTCTCTGAGCGGTCTATGGAAGTTGCCACCTGTTTTAACCATGAGATGTTTCTGGTGATCACCTCCTTGCACTGTGACCATGGTTCTGTTGATCTTAATCACTTCCCATGCTTCAGTCTCATAAGGGGTTCAAAACTTTACCCAGGAAGTCTGTCCTTCATGAGAACCAATGCTCCGATTTGTAGAGTGGGTTTGTCCGGCGACACTGGCTGGCCTTCTCATTGCTGGCTTTTCTCCGGGATTGTGTAGCTTCAACATCCATGTCTGCCGGTCGCCACTCAGTGTCAGCCAGGATGCTATCCCGTGTCTGCTTCCTAAACAGTAGATTTTCTGGATCCCAGTTCATTGTGCTGTGAGGGATTTGCTGGCATGCTGGTAGGAACTTGTGCAGGCAGCATTCAGCATCCTCGCCAAGTTCCAGCCCAATCTTCAGAGCCCGGTTGAGTGTTCTCATGAATCTCTCTGCCTCCCTGTTCGCCTGAGGCCACTGCATGGTGATTTTCCAGTGGCAAATGACCAGAGATTCTAATTATTCTTTTAATTATTTTTTCTTTGTTCAAGTTTTTTTTTTAAAAAAAAAAAAACCTTTATTAGTGAAAAAAGGATAGGAAACACAGCATACTGACTACATCCGCAGTAGGGCCAGCATTGCGATGCGCCTGCACATCATGACCACTAACGTATTGCGAGTAAATTGTGTGTATTCAAAGTGCTGGTGCAGTCCAGTCAAGTGAACATAGAGTAGCTTGACAAGGTGTCCTATGTTCTCCAATGAGCGAGGGATATTGGCGAGGGTGGTAGTCAACATACTGCCTACATCCGCAGTAGGGCCAGCATTGCGATGCATCAAACGTTTAACTGATCTAGTGATGGGGTAGGGGAGTACACAGCAGGCCGCCTACAACCTTCCAGGCTGGCCGTGTCAGTTTGAATATCAGGTTGTAAGGGCAGTAATATCATTGCAGTGTCACATTAACAAACAACGACAATGATGTAATGTAAAACGGTCATGACCACAAACGTATTGCGAGTAAATTGTGTGTATTCAAAGTGCTGGTGCAGTCCAGTCAAGTGAACATGGAGTAGCTTGACAAGGTGTCCTATGTTCTCCAATGAGCGAGGCATATTGGCGAGGGTGGTAGTCATTCATTATGGTGCCTCTGCGTGTGTGTCAGTAGCGTGCTCTAGTAAATAGGTTTGGAGGGGACCCCAAATGTCTTTCGGCTGTGATGAGGGGGGCTGAAGTTCAGCATATGTTTGCAATTGTTCTTGGCAGTAGACAAGGTCTTGGAGCCAGTCCTTGAACTTCGACGCCCATCCTCTGCCCCATCTACAGGCAATTCTCCTCTTTGCAAGAAGGAGCGCAAGGGAAATGTATTTACGCATTTTAGCAGTGAGGGGTTGAGTGTATCCCAATAATGCTGTGAGGGGATCCATAGTAATGTGCAGGCCCGTCATAAGATCTAGAGCACCCAGAACCTCCGCCCAGAAGATCTGTATGGGGTGACAATCTCAAGCCACGTGTTTGAAGTTGGCCCCTTTGCTGCTGCAGCGATCACAATGGTCATTGTCCCAAAGTTTTAGTCGGAACATACGCGCTGGTGTGTAGTACAGGCGATGGACATGTTTGTAATGTATTATTCTACTAATTATTCTATAATGTCATGTCCCTGTAATGGTGGCCTGTTGTCCGACTTCACTTTGTCAGGAAGGCCCGTCATTGTAAATATTTTCTTCAGGACTAGCTTGACTTGGGAAAATGCAGTGGACGACACCACCTCTACCACTGGGAACTTTGTGTGCGAGTCGACTATCACTACCATGATCTGTCCATCCAGAAAGTTCCCAAAGCCAATATTGACTTTCGACTAGGACTGGTGGCTGGGTTTCTCTGTCGGAACCGGAGCCATGATGGTACATGAGTGTTAGTTGCGTACCTTGTTATTAACCTTCGCATCCATGCCTGGGACCCACCGCCTTACCTCCCAAGCAGGACTTCGTTTTCGCTATTTCTTGGTGCGCCAGGTCAACCACACAGACCCATAGGCACTTTGGTATCACAGTCGGCTGCGCACACAGCAGCAGTCCATCTTGCCTTTCACTGAGTTCATTCCTGGCTCTCAACAGCTACTGCTGGGAAACTCGCTAGTCCGGTGTCAGGGTCCGAATCCCATCTAGGAAGCTTTGCCATTACCTGTTGGCTAGGGCTTCTTTCGCTCGTGTCAGGCTTCCGTCATTCTTGGTGGCTTCACCTATCTCTTGGAGAGTCAGGGCCTTGGGGCAGGCTTCACTCATGATAATCTTTTTTTAGGTCTTGCACCTGCGAGCCGATCGCAAAGCAATCGTCGCTGCGAGACCCTATTGCAATCGTTTCTGCTTTCAACGAGGTACGGGAGACAAGAGATGTGAATGCGCAACCTGTCGTAATCGGATCAGGTCGCGCGCGCGCGTTCACCATCTCCTCTCTCCCCTAGCTCGTACAGCACACAGAGACACACGCGCACCCACGCACACAGACATTCGCGCACACATCCCATCTCTCCCCCCCAAGTCATCGGGCTCTTTTTACACACGCATACACACGCGCACACACATTCCCCCGTCCCACTCACCGGGTTGTTTTCGCGTGTCCCTCTCTCCCTCGGCAGCCAGCGGTCGCCAACAGGCGGGGCTCTCCACACGCAAATCTTCCGACGGGCACAGGAGCGCTCCCGTCAGCTTCCTGTATTTTTGCGGCCCGCCCCCATCCCAACACAGATTGCCTGGCTTCCTGTTGAACACAAAGAGCCATCCGTCTGGAAAATGTGGGTTGCCAGGTTCTCATCGTTAAGAACCTGTCGAGTAAACACAGCAACTGCAGCATGAGGAACTTATTTATAGGGTTAACAATGTAAACCTATAAAAAAGTGAAAAATCTAGCACGCAGTGCCGAAATACGCTCTCTCGTACTGGCCGTCAAACCTTGGGGCTGATACCCTTTAAGGAAAATTATAGTAAAGCTTGGGCTGGTACCTGTTAGGACATATACTGTAACCTACTTGCAGAACGTACACACAACACAATAAATGACGTGCTTTCGGAACGATTAGTTCCTATTGGGTACGGACGTTTAGTTCCGCATAAAGACAAAACAAAAACTTAACTTCAGACTTTTTTTTTTAACTTTATTGAAAATATCTTAACTGGTCTAAATCCAGAAAGAAAGACTCATGCGCACACTATTTAAAAATGCAAAATCGGCTGTACAATAATCAGGAGGGTCTCTCGCACTCTGGCGATTAGCACTTAGCAGTCACCATAAACGTGCTTTCAGAACGTGAGCTACCGCTGACCGATGCGTCGTCACTTGTGGACTGATACTATGCTCGCTGGTACAAGCCAGGTAATTTATCCCTTCTTTCCAGGGAGCAGCTTTGCTCGAACTTAAAAGTTATGACGGGGCAGGCCCGGGAGATGGAATGTGCACAGGAGATCGAGGGGCAGAGATGACGCGGGCATATCTTTAAAATATACATTAAATGAGAAGCAGGACATGAGTGGGGCTTAAGGGCAGGAGTGTAGAGTCTTATGGGCACTTAAAACACAATATTTTGCCAACCAATAAACATTTGTGAAGACCTCAAACACAGACGAGACTGTGTTTTTGTTTGCGTGGGCATGTCAAAATCCAGGTGATATCCGACAGACTTCACAGAACCAGAATGAAAGCACTTGTACACAGCTATTTACCACACAAGACGTTTTTACGAGGGTGTAACACCCCTGTGAAGCTGCGCTCCTGTGAGTAGATCAGGATAGAAAGCAGCCTTTATCTCAGGTCACAGTCCACGGCAAGCCACCACCAGACCCACACGGACAGGATTTGTAAGATGCTCAGAGGACGTGCGCCCGGACTTGTGTCTAGCGTGGCTAATCTAATGGCAAATGTGCACTGGTGCTCAAAGGTGATCACTTCAGATGCACTCTATTTTCGCAGGCTGTAAATAAAGTTTACAACCAAAGAGGGAAAATAGACAGAATCATCGCACAGTAAAATAGACGCTCCTGGCACCTTTTTGTCTGCCACAGCAGAGACAAGATGGGGACAGCGGCCTTGAAAGCACACATGTGTTTTTCTAGGCGGCTAGCGGACCACAAAACACTATAAAACAAGCATTTGCAATGCAATAGGTCTCGCAGTTGTTAGAGTTTGAGACATTGGCATTGTAATTGGCAATGCCTTTTATTTACGTTTTATAAACCAATACATAAATAAAAGGCATTGCCATTTACAATGGCAATGGCTCAAACTCTAACAACTGCGAGACCTATTGCATTGCAAATGCTTGTTATAGTGCAGGTTCTTGTCTGACTTTACACCAGGTAAGAGCAGGTTGTTAAATTCCTGCTGATAACATGCCTTATCGCCTGTTTTGTGATCTTATCGCCGATCTGGCTGGTCGTTGAGAATGTTGTGAAGTGGTGCTGTTGCTGCTTTTTGCACGGGAACGCCTACTCTGTATCTTATTAGCGATAGTTGCCAGTGTCATCTGTGGCAATGTTTTTTGCGGCTGCTATCGCAGGGAAACTGGTGATATCAGATGTTAGCACCAGCTTGAGAATGGGACAATACATTTATTGTGACTTTGGCTGCAATAAATTGCTGCTAACTTGGCGATAAGTCCTTGAGAATATGCCCCTACATATGCTGTGGGTTTACTCTTACTGCATGGAAGAATTTCTAATGTTTAGAACTAAGAAGAAGATCCATAATAAACAATGATCCAAATTGTAAATTTTCCAAAGAGCTAAACATGGATATCTGTTCACTAAAATGGTTGGGGTAGCAGGTAGGACACCACACTCAACATCACAAATAACAGCACATGATTTACGCCTTCTTCCGCACTTGGCCGTTAACATCCTCTTATTTTCTGCTCAGGCACTACACTAAGGACACGAAGTGAAAACAGCAGGCTAAAAACAGGTCTCTCAGAACCCTATTAACTTAATGTCCCAGCCGCTGCCTTCATGATTTCTGTAAACAAGGGTCGTAAGTGGAGTTTTTGGTGTACCAATGGGCAAGCCAAGGGTTGCAGATGTTATTGTTTCATAGATATACTATTATTAGCCTTGGCCCACCAATGGTTTATTGAAACAAAAATTCAAAAAACATATACAGAGACCAGCAGTAACATTGATACTGCAGGTAATTTTACAGGTAGTTCTGCAAATACCTGTCTCTGGAAGCAATGCAGAGACGTAACCTCACTTCTGCTATATAGTATTATTTTAAACCTTTTCCCGGACCTCTAGACAAGGTAATAGGCAAGACAGTTAGGAAATAGATGCAGTAGTTGCAATCCTCTTTGTGTATCATAGAAGTCATAAACCTGAAAATTAAAATTCACTACATACCCATTCATATAGTGGCACATTCATACAATGCCACTATTACTTAGAGGGAGAAACACTTTTTTATTTGTTTTGGTTAAATTTTTGCCAGGCAGTTCCACATGAATTGTTGATGATGATACTGAGTTAATGTAAAAATTCACACAGCGCAAATCTGTAGAGACTAGAGTCACAGGGGATTGGTATGTTTTTGTTAATCTGTTATTCTAAGCAATGAAAAAGTATGGATTAAAATACTGTGATTAATTTTACAGTATGCATGTTGTACTCTTTTAAATGTTTGCCTGAAATCACAAATTCCCATTCTATTTCACTCATACATAGCAATCAAATCCATGGGAAATTTGCATAAATCCCACCCTTACTCAAATTAGTCCACAGAGGTGATTAAAAATAATAATGAGCAAAAAATATAAACAGAATACAAACTTTTTCAATCCACTTGTAAAGCATAATCAGGCTATGTCTGCTCTGCAGGTGAACCAGAGAAGCATGTAGATTTTGCAGATTTTCTGTATGGTCGAATTTTGTGTGGTTCTCCCTGGTAAACATGGCCCACAGAGTCCAAATCAAATCACAATGTATCTGCAATTTGCACTTCATCTCAGGATTACTGTCTGCCTTCCTTCCTGTTTTTCATCTGTGACAGGTGGAAGCAGATTACAAAGGTTTACATATTAGCAATGTAATCAACTTGTGCTTACTGCAAAATGAAAAAAAAACCTTATCACCCTGGGGTTGATGACACCTTTTAGTCAAATTTCACAGAGATACCTCCATTAAGGTTTAGGCTTTCCCAGAATGACACAAGTTCTTATCTAAAAAAAGAGGTGTGTCATGCATTATGTGCTATATTTTCATTAATCTACCTTTAGACAAAAAGGGGAATCAAAAATGAGATGATTTATATGTTATAAAATTGCTTTACAAACCTCCAGGAAGAGGATAGTTTCAGAGACTTTTTAAATAATTGATGCCAAGACAATGTTCAAATGAGATAAATAAAGTTTATTTTGTGAACAAATACTGTACAAAAGGACAAATGAATCATTTATAAGAAAAACTCTTTCTAAATGGAAAATGAGTTGATTTGGAAATTATCTTTCTTCCTCTGAATTCATTATTGGAACTCAAGGCAGTTGTTACCAAACCATCTGCTGTGCCAAATTTGAAAACCTGCAGAATTTAGAACAAGTAACATAAATATCTGTTTGGTTGGTATAGCATAAACACAGGTTGATTGATTCACATACGTAATTATAGAGATGAAACATGGAAAACGCAATGTAAAACCAAGATAATATGTTTTATTACATGCCTAAAACTAATTTGAAACATGCCCCCAAATAAAATGTTTTTTTTATTAGATCAGAGGTTTGAGTGCTTTCAGATCAACTTTTGCTTCTTTAAATCACGTCAGTATCATTTATGCTAATAATTAATTGGTTGAATCAACACCCTATCAAACAGAATTATCTTGCCAGTCATGCCGGAGTTTTGCTTACAAACATGGAAACTGGGTACACATATGAGCTTTTAACACTTTACAGAAATGAAGCCACAAATCTAAGACATGAACAGTTGAACTATAGATATTATATGTAAGCAATGAAGAGCTTGCACCCCAATCCAAATAACTAGAAAAGTGTCTGTAAACTTCCCCCAGACTTTGCGTTGGTGCTTTTAGCAGTCTGTTTAATGATATTTTTAAAATGTTCTAGTCTACATTGCTCTCTGGACACTGCATGAGACACCATTCCATGCCGAGTTTGTTTGAGCTACAATCCAAATCTCGGTTATAATATATATAAAAGCCTACATTTACCTCACTACCTCTTAATATTGCTAAACCACAAAATATATATATATATATATATATATATATATATATATATATATATATATATATATATATGTATATATATATATATATATATATATATGCTGTGCCCCTTTTCTTTTTCGAAGGAGAGAGAAGCTTTCGCATATATATATATATATATATATATATATATAATATATATTCCTTCATATTGCTTGTGTAGCAGCCGACGCAAAGTCCTAACCAGAGGGCGCGTCGTCACAGCAGACCACCCAAACAAAGATGTTGCTAGTTCCCCAAGCCTCTTTAGTGCGACGATTGTGCAGCGGGGTAGCAAGCCCCATATAATCCACCAATCCAGTTTCCCAATATCTCTCATTCCATATGGTGAAAAAGGGAAGACGGCCCATCACTCTGGTGCGAATGTAGCAGGTTTATTTACACAAATAGGCAGCAAAACAGCCCAAAGAGTTCCAAAGCAATTGACTCCTTGATTATGATCAGGTTATGATCACTATCACGTACTTTTAATACACCCATGTGATTCATAGTCACTTAACATAAATGAAGGAATCTCCTGTTGACGCTGGGTCAATGTAACGTTTTCGCCCATTTTAACATAGTGATTATCCAACGTGATCAACATGTCATCATATCATCTGTGGCATAAAATAAATCACACCCATCAACATCTTTATACACTGGTATCAGTTCAATTGTCATCTAGTCTGGACAACAGCCATGAAAGCAAGACTACAGGTTGGTCAGCAATAGCATGTTTTCTCATTAACTTCATAGGATTGCTGAAGCCGTAGGGTAACCCAACCACGGCGAAACGCGTTGGCACAAGGGGATTAGAGTGTGATGAAAATAAAGAAAAGAACAGCAAGAGCCCCATTGACAATTTGTGTTGATACTTTATATTATTTCTGTAATCTAGACATTGATACGTGCTTGCGTGCTCCAAATACTATTGTATTGAGTTTTCAATCTGTGAATGAGTTTAGGGAGGTAAGGGTGTTCTCTTCCCATAATTTTGGATGCACCAGACTAATCTGCCTTGTAAATAGAGAAAATAAGTGAATTTTACTATATGAGCACCCATTTGCCCCAAACACCCAAGATATTCATAGGATTGCTGTATAACCCAGAATCCAGAAAGGAAACACATTACGATGGCTGCAGCTAGGGATATAAAAAGACAGCAAGCTGCAGAGAAACTATTTGTTCAACCCAGTGACAGGACTAATACCAATGATAACAATGGCGATGCAACGCAGGATGAGACACATACTTAAAAAATAATTGTGGGATAACTTATGGAGGGCATCTAAACAAGAACAATTAAAGTAGTGGAAGGCTACCACTTTGCAGAAGTATATGGACTGTGGCAGAGTCCAGAGAGAATTAAGAATCTTTATTACACCCATCCTCAACAACCCAGATCCAGAGATGATTGAGGAGTGGGTGACAAGCAATCATGACTGCAGGAATAACAATGCTCAAAATCCTTGAAAAATATGCAACAAAGACTGTGAAAGATTATCAGCAGAGCTCGAAAAAATGACCAATATGTTGAAAGAAAGTGTATCAAATAAGAATTTGATAATGATATTAATAATTGAAGAAGAAGAATGGAGAAAGTCGAATAAGAGATCAAGGCTAAAAAACAACGCACATTCCATTGAGACAAAGTGGACTATGAAAGAGGTCAAATCCTCACAACCGGTAGAAAATTTGATCACCTAAGAAACAATATACAAGAAAAGATGCAAGGGGAGCAGCCTCTGGCAGAATCAAAAAGACAGTCAATGATCAGGAATAGTGGCCATCCAGAGCAAGCTGAAAGTGAGAGTGATACATCAGTTCAGTAAGAAGCGGCAGGAGTAAAATCAAACATTTTAAAGGTGTTCAACTATACGGCATAAGGAAGCCTGATAGCACAAGCGGGCAAAGGTGCACAGGGCGTACAGAGGTCACGGACACAAAGGCAGAGGAGGCAACAGGAAAGGTGCAAAAAAACAAGAAGATATAGAAGGCTTCATGGGAATCCAAACAAGAGAGCAAACATCAGCACAATTATGGGGAAAAACTGTGGTAAATCTTTCTAAACTTGTTTGTAAATATCTATAAAAATTGAAATTCAATTAATAAACCAAAGTTTGAAGATAAGTTATAGTTATAAAGACCTATTAATTATTTGTATACAAAGCCAAAATAAACTACACAAATCTTTAAAATTCTACATTTATAGTTATAGCTGAAAGTCATAATTTGCGCATCACCCAACACCTAATATATGTCTATATCTGTCTATCTATCTATCTATCTATCTATCTATCTATCTATCTATCTACCTACTATCTATATATCTATTTGTATGTAAATATATATATATATATATATATATATATATATATATATATATATATATATATATATATATATTTATTCAATGAAAAAACCATAGGTTATAGTCCATATATAGTTAGGAATTAGCATTTACAAAACCTTATTTTACTCGCATAAAACCATTGAAATTCCATATATAGTTAGATGCGCTAACTATATATCGCGCACCCGCAAACCACTGCTGATGATGTCACATATTACATCATTCATGACATGGTCAGTGACATCACTGATGACATCACTGATGACAACTCAAATCACATCACTGATGACTTCTCAAATGACATCACTGATGACATCACTGATGATAACTCAAATGACATCACTGATGACATCTCAAATGACATCACTGATGACATCACTGATGACAACTCAAATGACATCACTGACAACATCACAGATGACATCATTCATGTGTTAATACGATGAACCTTTACAGACTCTGATATATCCTTAGATACACTCAGTGAAAACAGACACTCACAGATTGTCACTCATCCATGGAGTTACTCATACACCTAGACAGTCATGCAAAGAATCAATCACACCTCCAATTCCTCAACTATACAGTTATACACACCTTACTTATTGAAGCATATTCTAACACATATTTACTCTCTTATATAATCCCTAATAAAAGTTCACAATGATCCATACAGCCATTCACACATTCACTGGCTCTAATGCACAGTTATTTATATATGTTAACTCTCACATGTACTGTGTTTTACATATGTACTTACTTTGACATGTAGCACTGAGATATCCATTCACTCACCAATACACTCATGCACACAGTCAACCGCCCATACAGCTGTTTCCACATGCACTTTTGAAACCATACATCTAGTGAATCAACTGCTCACACATCTATGCACAGAGTCACACACCTCCCAGCCACTCACACATATACTCAGTCTCCCATACAAATACTTGAGCAACCAATCAATAACCCATATAGTTATTCATATAGCTACTGATCAACACATGCAGCAGTTTACAGAACAACAGATATAATGATGCACAAACTAATATAGTTTATTCACTAACCCATGCACTCAGTGAAACACATTTAATCACTCCCTCATACAATCAGTCATGCACCTACTAAATCCTTCATCCAGACATTTATACATCCACTCATTCTTCAATATGTAAGACATATTTTAACTTTACAGAAACATACAGTCACTGGATGTTGTCATCAGTGATGTCATCAGTGATGTCACTGACCATGTCATGAATGATGTAATATGTGACATCATCAGCAGTGGTTTGCGGGTGCGCGATATATAGTTAGCGCATCTAACTATATATGGAATTTCAATGGTTTTATGCGAGTAAAATAAGGTTTTGTAAATGCTAATTCCTAACTATATATGGACTATAACCTATGGTTTTTTCATTGAATTTCAATGGTTTTTTGAAAGCTAATATTTGTATCTGTAAAATGTATTCTTCTTTAAATCATAAAATATATTGTACATGTTTTTTATACATTTTTAAAAAAAAAAAAATTTGTTCCGCTCCTAGTCCGCGAACTGGTCAGCTTCCCGTTAGCTGAATTCAAAGCCGCGACTTGGTGCGCGAGCCGGTAATCGTTCCTTAAGCGTAACTGTTACGTTATCATGACGTTTTGCGTTGTCGCGTAATACGTTATCCGACGCGCCAAGTTAGCGGACCCGGAAGCGGATTGGATAGTGGCGCAAAGCGCGAAACGTAAAGACAGCAGGTCATGTGACTCGATAATAACACTTTTCATTAGTTCATTTCACTTTTGGTTTCCTAATGATGTAATACTAGGTCATGTGACCTAAAAATAACACTTTTCATTGGTTCAGAACTTTTGCTTTTCCCAAATCATGTAAACCCCTCCTTCTTTCCTCACTCTGACTTTCATCTTGGTGAGAGAAAGACCATTTACGTGAAGTTCAACAATGGCTTCCATTCTTGCTGCAGCTGGTACACCCCCACCACCACCTCCACCTCCTCATAAGAAGAGAGGACCACCAAGTCAATTTACCTCCAACAGAGAGCAGGAAGAGGAGGAAGAAGAAGAAGAGGATCCACATCAACAACAATTTATCCCAGAGTTGCCCCGTGTTTCAAAGAGAAAAACTAGTTTCATCTGGCAGTTTTTTTCCATCCCTCCAGGGGAGAAGAAGGTGAATGCGAAATATGTCACCTGCCTCATCTGTGATTACAGATTGTCAAGAGGCACAGAGAAGAAATATAGTATGGGCAACTATACTATGCATCGACATATGACCAGGTGGCATCCCTTGAACTACCTTCTCCCACCATGTTTAACGTCTGGATTGTTGGACATAGTTACATCCACTGGGCTCAAAGGTATGCTGAGAACAGAAATTTACCTAACCTCAATTTACAAGATGTGGAAATTAAGTGGTTGGGCCAAAGAGGATTAAAATGTCACCAATTGATACCATTGGTGAAAACCTTTATGCATTTGCCAAAACCTGACCTGTTAATTGTGCACTGTGGAGGTAATGATTTGGGCACTTTGACAGGGGTAGGTCTGGAAATGCTTTTAAAGGACACCTTTGAGCAATTAATGGCACTTTTTCCTCAAACTGCCTTGGTATATTCCAATATATGCCAAAGACAGAAATGGAAGTGGTCCAACCAATTTTGTCCACAAATTGAGAAAGCGAGGAAGCATGTAAACAAATCTGTTTCAGCTTTCATGAGAGACCATGGAATGGGCTCTCTGTACAACAATAACTTGCGTTACTACATGCAAGATATCTACAGAGGAGATGGAGTTCACTTCTCAGATGAGGGCAACAGAATTTTCATTCTGAATTTAAGACTGTGCATTGGTACCTACTTATAAGTACCTAAATGCACCATAAACCCAAAAGCTCTTCTCAGAGCTACCCTTCATCTGATCACTCACAATTATTATTTTTTTCTAATTTTTTTCATTAATTTTCCACAAAATACGCTCAAAGACCGCTACCCGGTTCGCGAACCGAAAGCTAACCTCGCGGAATTTTTTTTAAAAAAAATGTTTTTTTCCGCACATGTAAGCCTCCTCAGCCACCCTCAGAAAACCTAGAGGGCCAAGATAAGTCTACCATGACCCCTTCTACCCATTCTAAACATTATTTGCCCTCCATCTTGTATCTTAATGCGACCGAAACACAAAATGGTGGACTCCCGTGACGCTTAAGGTTCGCTAACCGGGCCGCTTCCCGGAAAGCGGTCCAAAAAAAAGGTGGGAAAGTAATTTACAGAAAAACGACTAGAGACACTCTCACCAAATATAGATTAGCTCATACTACATAACAATCCCTTCCATTCTCACAAATTTCATTGAAATTTCATTTAGCCATTTAGCCTGTAGACCTCTCCAAGTACCGTGAGGTAAATTACTTCACAAAACACATCTGAAGTGTTGGAATTGACAACCAATGAAAATGTTACTTTCATTTTCTACTTTTATTACCTGACATTTGATTGGTTATATACCTGAATATATATAAAGGAAGAGAAGGAAACACAGCCATTTTGACTACTACTTGTTGTTGTATATATCATTTAGAATATCACTAATAACATCAACTTGTTTCTAAAGGTAAGTTGTTATTTTTAAAACTGAAGTATATTGTGCACTATAAGTAAATATGGTAAACTTTTTCAGATAGTTATATACTATCCCTCTGTAAGAGTTAGACATTGAGAAAGGCTTCTTTATTATAATTATGGACTGATTTAGGTTTCTGTGGTATAATTATGAATTTACTTAGGCTTCTTCACAGGCACTTTTTAATAGTACTACTTCACGCCTGAAACCATACAGTGCCCATAGATTACTTCTCTGTTAGAAACTCACAAGTGCCTGTCTGAACTTAAACCCAACAGTGCCCTATCTCTACTGATATATTTATTTTTTATGCAAATTACAGCAATAAAATGGAAGGTGAGCAGAATGTTTCCTTCGAAATTGTTCTGGAGAACAACACAGAAAAAGTTATTGAGGACAATGATGACTCAGATTTCATGGATGAATCACGGGACCATGAATTAGTTCAATGTGTAGAATCTGTGGATCATTTACATCATTATGATGACGGACAAATGTTGGAACTTATGTTCACTGAACAAAAACACATATCAGACAGTGAAATGCTAGACGTTGTATTAAATTTTGAAAAACAATCCGAAAAATAAAATTGTATGTAATATTAAAAAATTGTTTGAGTCTTTAATCATTTTTATATGTAATTCATAAACTAGTTAAATGTTAGAAATGTTATTAAATTTTGAAACACAAAAAAGCTCACGCACAGAGCAGTTTTTAGCCATGTTATCCAATGGAAGGTGGATAACATGGCTAAGAGCATTTGCTGGATAATGCATGAATATCGCTGACTTTTCAGCGATATTCATGCATTGTGGCCGATGTGCGGCGATAATTTTTGTCTCTAAACAATTAAAACGAAGCACAAAATGGCGAATTCCCGTTTCGCTACCAGTTTGCGGCCCAGTTCGCGGCCCGTGAAGCGCTTCTACCGTGAAAAATCATTTTTTTTTTTATTTTCCCCACGGGACCCTTTAATAACCCCAACAACATTCCTAGGGGGTCAAGAGGGGGATACCTTGCCCCCTTTCATTAAATTCCCCTTTCGTTTTTCACCTCTTCTTCTCTCTCGATCCTACCGAGAGATAAGATGGCGGCCGCTCCGGACTGTTTAGAATGTTGACAGACACCGGAGAGCCAATCAGCTTTCTGCGCGCAAAGTTCCGATAAGCGAAAAGTAAGCGGACCGGATCGCTGCCCAGAGCGCTGTTACAGATATATATCTTGGTTTGAACGTTAATTTCTCAAAAACTACTGGAGCACATATATTGAGACCTAGCAAAGGCACATCGGGCTAACAGTCCCTACAATTTTGCCAAGTTTCGTGCAAATCCATTCAGCCGTTCGAGCTAAAAGTGAGTCCAACCGCCCTATGGAAAAATGAATGGGAAAAACGCGTTTTGGGACCACCCTTTTTTCTCAGCCCCCCCTTGACGAACTCCACCAAATTTTCAGGGGCTGCTCAGAATCAAAATGTGCCATTTTCCTGAAAATTTCAGCTGATTCCGTCCACAAACGCCAAAGTTATTAGACATAGAATTTTCAGAAGTTCCATAGAGAAAAAATCCTAACTATATATACCTACTGGCTATCGCCAGTAGGTAATATATATATAATATATAACATAATCTCAACATAGTATCTTTCAGTTGCCTTTCTTCTTCCACGTGAAGGTGCCAAGCCATCTGATGCATTTAGCAATGAAGGGAGCTGAGCGGAGGCAAAGCATGTAGCACGACTAGTTGGTGTCAGTCCTTGTTTGCCAGCTAGAAAGCCTGGGAAGAGGAAGTGCCTTGAGTGAATTTTTTTAAAAGCGTGCCCTTTTATTGCCCTGACTTTCTCACTGGAGTTTCAAACCAGTATTAATAGTAACCCCATTCAACCAGTAGTTGAAATTCAACAGTATTTATGAAAGAGATCCTGTGCATCAATCTAGGAGAGGGAACTGCTGAGAGAGCATTTCTATTGACTTGATAAGGTAATTGAGTTGTCTTATAATAATAGAGGAATGTAATGCAAGATATGACAAGTGTTGTCAAGTAGTAGAAGCCCTAAAACCACTGCTTAATTTGTACAGGTGGGGACAGGCTGTGGCCAATGGCACACTTTTTGTAATAGAATTAGTGACTTATTTTTCACATTTGACTATCTATAGTAAGGCAGAGAAAGACAGAAAAGAGAGATAGATGGAGGAAGAAGAAGATAAGAAACAGCCCTCTATGCAGTAAGCAGGGATTAATAAACCCTGCAAGAGTGAGGTTAAGAGGACGGAAATATAGTGTGGTGGAAGACATAGGCCTAAGTTGGAATCAAGACTAGGCAGCCTTGCTATTTATCATTTCTGGTATTTGGTATTACCATCAGTGGGCTACTAAGGAAACCTTTGGGCCTTGTAGGTATACTTGTAAAGCGCACTGCACTTGCACTTTGTTTCTGAGTAAGAACTGTCTAAAACATATCTGAGAGCTCATTTAGATTATTTCTAGTTATTAAAAATAAGATGAAGAATTAACCTAAAGCTCATCATCCCAGGACTTCCTTTACACCCGTAAAATTGATGTCCTTATTTATCTTGACATTTGCACACCATGATGCTACTCACCTACACATGTGTAGGAGCCGTGCCTGCTCCATCATTTCCATTTTCAGAAACTGGGTGGATTGACCTAAGGTATATGATGATGGTTATTATTTGTCTTTTACCCTTCTTATTCTTGGATTTTGCTTGGTCATCGTTCGATATCTGAAAAATGGAAAAACAAAATACTGTTCTTAGATAAAGAACACATATTTTCTACTAGTACGTTAACAGACCATTCCTATAGTTTCCTGAATAATGGAGGATTTTAATTAAGGCATGTGAGAATGTATCAAAGTAAAGTTGTACGCAAAACATATATTTGAACAATGTGAATTTCGTACAAAACAGGTTTCATCTTATAAAGTTTCATCATAAATCGTTTGAGGATTTCACACAAGAGGTCTCAGGCATCCTCATTATATGCTACAAAAGTATGGGGAAACAATGCTGCTTGTCTAATTTAGCATCCCTTTCTGAATGTGAGGTACCCGTTCAGAAAATATATTTATTTCCCAGAGGATTGTTTTGGATGGACAGGGCATGCTATGTTCATACTTCTGAAAGTGGTTAGACTATGCTTTTGCTAAAACGCTGTTTATCTAATGTTCATGACATTTTTAAACTGGCTTTCAAAAATGTGAACACCATTGGAAATTGCTAAGAATTTCTTAAGCTGAGTGAGTAACCTATAACACCTTGAAAGTTTTAGGCTGCTGAGCTTCCAAAGACGTGTTTTCCCAGACGACTTTTGGTGTTGGCAGTCTTGAACTGGGATCTGGGTCCGCACAGAGAATGGTCACATGCACAGTTAGGTTCCAACAAGAGGTATGAATTTATCAGCAACATTTGCATGTGCACTTCTGATAATATTTATGCTGCATCTTTGCTAAATTACATACTACCTTCCACTAATGAAAAAATACTTTGTCAATTAATAAAACTACTGCTAAATTAACAGAATAATTGCCTATCATTCAACTATCTCGAAGTACACGGCCATTAGGACTTTCCTGTACACAGCCAATCGGAGCGAGAGCTCAGATCTTTAGAAGAATGCACCCCCTTTATCAGTGCATACAGAACTGGGCCGTAAGCACGAGAATCTAGGGAATTCATGATATTGTCACCTTCTAACCAGATATGTATTTTGGTTACATAGCTGTGCCTTTTCAAAAGATCTGAAGGACCAGTGAGGCACAATTTGTCTCCTTCCAGACCAAATACAATCTTACAGATATTTGTTTTGGGATTATTTGGACTTTTTACAATAACAATATCTCCTTTTTTAACTGTCTAAAAATCATGACTTAAGTTTTCTGACACAACCAATTGTTAGTTGTAGGCTCCATCAACGGACCAGAGCACATTAAAACTTAGATAGATATTCAAAGCACATAATGAAAGGTACAGCCAACAAGTACCAAACTTTTGCCTAAAACAAGTCGAAACTTATTTCGCTTTGTCACAAAAAGAGCTGTACAGTTCACCAAATCTGTGTGCATATCCATGAGTGATGTGTAATGGTCTCTTCCCATTTCTAATTAAATCCTATTGACTTGCTGTACTCATGTCCTTGTTAGTCCTTTGTGTAATATTAATGTAGTCCCATTATAAAAGTTGGCATTCTCTTAAGGGTCTGTTGATCTATTTTCACTTCTAAAGGTTTCCTTCGGACTTGCCCTGTTTGTATCAATTGGTCCTTTGTTTGTTTCTTTTATTGTTCAAGAGAGCTAGGTTGACTAAGCTGAACTCTCCTTGGGGCATATGGACAGGTCCGCACAAGAGGGTAGAGTACAGTGTCCAAGAGTGATACAGCAGCAGGTACAAACCTCCAATCTGTGTGAACTTAAATAGTGTAAAAGCCTCTCTTGGAAGAGCACACCAGCAGACCCCCTTCGTTACGGAGAAACGTTTACAACTACGAGATACCTAAACATGGAAGAGACTATTTAGTAAGACCAGTCCCCTCTACATTCCAAAATAAGGAATGGTTTTAGCGATATGAAAAACAAAGATGATATAACCAGTACACAAAATATCCTTCTTTCAACGTATCTTTCTTTAAGATCATAATGTGGATCTGATCTGGAGCTCAATAAGTTGTGAACAAAAGCCTATGAACCGCCACCTCCCGTAACGAGCTTACTCGACCAAATTATATATCCTAGGAGAATCTTGACGTATAATAAGAAGCAGAATCAGAAAATATCAGTGTTACACAATTCCTGCTGAAACCTCCTTAATATTAAAAACCACTGAATCTCCGTTATATGAAATATTTGGAATCTACTCTACAGGATAACATATTAAAGAATTTGTTGTACACCTGTCTCTGTGTAAAACACGAATGACGGTCACCTGATGAAGGCCTTAGGCCGAAACGTGTTGTGTTCTATTCTACCGCATTTGCCTTCATAAATTTTCCATCGACCGAACATATCGTACAGCACCTTTTTTGTTTAAATGTATATTGTCTTGTTCTTGTTTACAATGAGTATCGCATGTTATTTATTGTCACTGTCATGAATTATAAGTGTTTTTTCATAAACTAATTCAATATACCTTTTTAAAGAAGAAATATACAATCTTTCTGTCCAAAATGGAAAAAAAGACATAAAAAGTTACAAAAAATAACAAGAAAAATAAAATAATCATATATTTTTTCATACGTTGCTGTCTAAGCGAATTATTACTGTCTATGTAAGTAATATGTAAAATGAGGTTGTAACAAGGGCACTAATATTATCAATGGTTTGCTATTTTTCTTCTCAACTTATGTATGTATATTCCCTACGAATAGCAAGCCACTAGTTTGTAGGGGTCCCCTTTCTTTCCAAACAGAAGGAAACAGTACAGATAAAAACATGCCCAAATTACAGACTATCTGCTTTTGATGCCTGATGGTTGATGATTTTATTTTCAAAATGTCAACCTGACTTTCTAAATTTTGATTAGCTAGTTAAAAGGACATGCTGCAAAGTCCATGAGTCAAATATTTACATTTTAAATTATTTATCTCAACTGAATCTTGTTTTGAACATTTCGGGCCACACATTTCCCTCATAAATCTAATAGCTAAGAAGCTGATCATGGCTCAGGATCACACAATGTGGAAGGGGCAATAGCAATACCACCAGATCAATATCCTTCTAGAAGCAAATAGGGCACATTACCATCACATATATACTGAGAGAAAACTGAGTACACGACAAAAAGACATGCACGTTCATGGAAATACAACCCAAATTCTGGGTTCCGTTCTACACCTTCTTCTAAGGAATTACAAGCCATATGGTCCCATCAATATTGTCACATTACTAAGTGATTTAGGTAGTAGTTACGTTCCCCTTAGAGATGCCTGCAGATGACACTGTTTCTTCTGATGCCGGTAACCTATACACCCTTGCCTCCTGTATACCTGAAAAGCTTCCAGTTTTACTTTGTAAATACTATTTCCAAAAAGCAGAGAGAGTGGTAACTCACAAACCTTGAGAACATTTTCTTTTAGACCTTCTTTTCATCACACACGCTCAGATAACTGATTACATTGCCTCTGTTGTGAGATTTAGTCCCAGTTTAGAAAATACTTCAAAAAATCTTATAAGAGTTGGTTTATTGTGGTCTGCTATAATGATATCTTGTTTCTTTTATTTATTTTATTTTTAGTGTTTTCTATAGCGCGAACATGACCCTGCAAAGGGCGTCAGAGCGCTTTACAGTAGCATTTAAACAACATTCCTAACTTTACATATTACTATACATTGGTGGTTGCAGTAATTGCAATTCCGAAGGGCTAGCAGCAACCAAAAAGTTCACTGATAGATTACCATAAAGTCTTAGAACTTTTTAAAACAATGAGATAAAAACGAGTTTAACAGACCAACATTGTACAGTGAGCTTGTAGTGTGAAAATTGTGTCCGCCAGGCAGAATGAAATAAATAAAGAACAATTTTAAGGAATTATGGGAGAAATTTCCTCATATGAAACGATTTTGCTTCCTTTTTGAATTTTGCGAAGGTTGGCATTCTTCTCAAGTCGGGGGGAGGGCGTTCCAGATTCTCGGTGCGGCCCCTGAGAATGCTCGGTCATACGTTCTTTTCTTACGGAAGCGCGCCGGTTTCAGTAGTAGATCAGCCTTGCTTCTGGAGGAACGTGACCCTCCCGACAGCGTGAGTTTCTGGGCGAGGTAGACTGGAGTATTGTTGTGTATTGCTTTGTGGGTGATGCATACCAGTTTGAACTGGATTCGTGCTTCAAAAGGAAGCCAGTTGAGAGCTTTCAAGTTGGTGGAGATATGGTCAACTTTTTTGGATCCCACTATGAGTCTTGTGGCTGCATTAAGACATGCTTTCAACGGGGCTGTTGAGATCTTAGGGAGTCCATCTAAGGTTGTGCAACCATATTCAATCCTTGAGATGACCAATGCTTGAACTGCTGTTTTGAGGTCTGCTTTATTTAAAAAAGGTTTTAGATTTTGTAAGTAACTCAAGTGGAATCTGGTGTTTTTTTGCCATTGTGTTGATATGTGCCGACATATTAAGGTTTTTGTCCAGAATGATACCCAGAGATTTAGTTGACTCCACAATCTTCAGAGTGCACTTTAGTGCAGTGATGAGGTTGGACCATCCTGCCATCAGGAGCTGAACCAGGATAGCACTGTACCCTCAAATCCCGTCCTTTCTTAATTATGTAGCTCATTCCTGCAACTCCTTGATAATGTTGCACCACTATAGGGTGGCAAGCCATATAACCAAATATTTTTCGGCAAGCATGGGAGAAAGTGCTGGTGCTTTGCCTGTCAAATTGTGTCCAAAGGAGGGTGGTTACTCTAGGATATGCCGAATGCTCCGGATAAGGTAGGGGATTTTTGCCGCGCCGGCCACTTCCATCTTCCCGTCTGGTTAAAAATGGGTTGGAATGCAACCTGAACGATTGTCAGTACCTAATTGGACAAGTGTATTTTCAGACAGGAGTTCCTTGCTCACTGACCCACTAGAACCAAGGTACACATGACTGAACAGCCCCAATCAGGGCAAAACGAGTCTTGGGTTGCATGTTGCAGTTCAGAGAGGACCTGGTTTGACAGTTTGGCTGGGCTTTTCCTTTTTGAATAGGGTCAAGACTAATTTGCAAATGGCTGTCCTCAACTGAGGTGGCATGCTGGGCAAAAGAACGAAGGGTTGGAATGCTACCAGATCATTTGCCCTAAATGGCCATGGGTATGCACAGACAGGGGTCCCTTGCTTGCAGTCTCACTTGAACCCAGAGACACTGGACTGAAGAGCCCCAATCAGGGCAAAAACGGTCTTAGATTGATTGTGGGGAGAGGATTTGGCCTTACAGCTAGAGTGGTCGACCTCAAAGCTGGGGAACCGGGTTTGAGTCTTGGCAACGACCCTCAACATCCTGCGATTCTGGGCAAATAGATTAATCTTCCTGTGCCTAACAAAAATGAATGTGTTCTCATGTAACAAAACTGGTGCTCATGTAAAGTGCTCTGATAGCCGATGTCTAGGGTCTAGTTCGAGCTGTATAAAACTTTTTTTTTTAAAAAGAAAAAATTGTCCTGGTTCACAGAGGACCTGGCTTGGCAGTTTAATTTAGATGCTTCCTATTAGAGCAGGGTCAAGACTGATTTGTATATGGCTAGGTCTAATCTGATTTGGCATGATAGACATAAGAATGATGTATTGGAAAAACCCTTTCAGTACTGGAAACTTCGCGAGTCAAGACCCACGAGAGCACCAAAGTACACGTGTTACCTCACCCAGGGAAGCAGGGTGCATAGGTGTCTTTTCGTGTCGGGTTTTCTCGTCGTTTCCAATGGAGAACTGCAAAAAAGTGCTGCAGGTGACCAAGTGAAGAGTTTACGGATGGATCCAAGGGTGGATTGGAGATCTGAAGAACCTGAAAGCAGAGGGGACAGAGTTTGGGTCAGTAGCCAGTGACCAGGAAGGCGACAAGAAGATGCCAGCCAATGTCGGGTGCTTTCGGGTGATGTAGGTGAAGCTTGACTCTTGAGCCACGAGGTCCAGGAAGCGTCACAACAAACAGGAGCTGGATTAGAGCTGTTCCATGTCGATTGTCGAGTGCTGCAGTGTTGGTATCCAGATTGGACCCAACAAGCCTTGGCAACATCAACCCACACAAAATAGAAAGATTGGCTTCAGAGCAGAACAGCAAGGTCTGAGGGACTCACCCTTTGGGGGGGAGTCCATGCACGTCTTGAGCAACCAGTAAAGCTCAAGAAACAAAGTAGATTCCTTTGTGGGGATCCACCAGTCGACGGACCAGGGATCACAAAGGGACCTCAAGCAGAAATGCAGGAAGCGGGCCCAATGAACACTTGTGGAGTGTAGGCCTCTAAGCTTCAGGGCAAAAGGTGCTCAGGGCTTGGACTACAAGTAGCCCAATGCACAACTTTGGGAAAACTTGGGAAGTCAATGCACTAGCAAATGTGCTGGATGTCCAGGAGTTCCGGCCCCACGTCTCTCCTGATAGCTACAGGTCTCAACTCTGCTGGGGACTCATGTCACCCTCGGAGATGTCTGGAAGTCCATGTCCTGTGCCGCAGATTCTTCGGGATCCGGCGGGAGCCTTGAAAATGCAGACCGGCAAGATGCTTCTTTGGTGCCTGTTTGACAGGGGAGTCGCTCCTTGACCCCAAGGGAGATTTCTTCCCTCTTCCAGTCGATATGGAATGTCGAAGGTCCAAGATTTATGTTTCAGAGTTTCATCCAGGGTAATCTAAAGTCCTAGGGACTGGGTTCCTATACTTATACTAAGTTTAGGCATTGGACTAACTCTAGGGTCCCACCTATGGTAGGACCTGGGGAGGGGGTGGTTACACCCCTTCAACTTTGTCTAGTTTCACACTAGAGCTGGGGCTGAGTGCCCCAGCAACCGGTTTGAACTGGGAAATGCATTGGGTACACCTTGTGTGCCACAGGCACTGTCTGGAAAGCATTCACTGAATGCACCCACCCTGCCCCAATACATTAACGCCTGTCTGGGGAGGTGCTGCCACCTCCCTGGACCGGAAACCTGTAGTCCAAGCCTCCCCTGCCGGAGTTCCGTCCAGCAGCAGGAGGTCAGACTCGTGTCTGTGGAAGCAGCATCTATTTTGTGATGCTGGGGCTCTGTTTAACTTCTATCGGGTTTACCAGTGTGGACATGTCTTCTCCCTCCAGAAGTGGGGGGGGGGGGGGGGGGTGTAGTAATCCAAAGTGCACTTAAGAGTATATGGTATGGCTGTATCATAGAACAGCTATAAGGAAGGGATTCCGAACGCTGCAGAGGGCTCAGCTCATGCTTGGGCACCCTCTCTCACCAAACCAAGCACTCTGCCTTCAGTATTGTCAATACATGCTTCAGCCCCTGGTAGGCCTCTGGGGTACCTATGCCCTTGGTCCCTAAGGAACCATATACTAGGGACTCATAAGGGTGACCCAGTAACCAATCTGGAGTGTACCTAATGTACATGCAATCAATTTAGAGAGGAAGCCACAGCCAGACTAAAGTTGATAAATCAGTGAAACACAGCAAAAAGCGGGGGTAACCATAGTAAGCATATCCTACTCCTCTACACTACCCACGTTATTGCTCGTGGTTAGACCTATTGCAAGCATCCTCCTATCACCTTTCGTGTTTGTCCTGTACTACCCTAAGTAGACCATGATATGCCCAGACGTGGGTCCCTAGCTCACTGTGCCAATGGAACCAAACAAACCCCACTGAAAGGCACCAATCAGGGCAAAACCTGTCCTGGATTGCATGTGTTCTGGGTCAGGAAGGACGTAACTTGGCAGATCGGACTGGACTGTTTCTATTGTAGTAGAGTAAAGACTGATTTTAATACGGCTAGTTTAAATCTGGGATGGTAAAATGCTACTCTGAGCGATTGCCAGTGGTAGACTTATTGCAAGTATCATCCCATCACCTTTTGTGTGGGTCATGAACTGCCCTAAGCGGTAATGGTCATATTCCGAGTTGGGTCCTTTGCCCATCGTGCCGAATGAACCAAGGTACACCCAACAGAAGAGCCTTAATATTGGTGGTACCAGAGAGGGGGTGGCTTGGCAGGACTGTTCGTATTGGAGCAGAAACAAGACTGATTTGTACATGGTTGGGTCTAATTTGAAATGGCATGACAGGCAAAAGAATGGTGGGTTGAAATGCAATTGGCAGTGGTTAGACATATTGCGAGCATCCTCCAATCGCCTTTTTGTGATAGCTTGATTAGTTAGCCTTTTTCCAACCTAAAAGTACATTTAAATATCATTTGCTTACAACTGTAAATTTACCCGGAGTTACTGCAAGAGCTGTGGCAATTAATACAAGTACATTTTGACGAGGAGGCATGGTAAGTAAGACCCTTATTAATATTCAAAAAGGCCCCATGTGTGGTGTTGATTTCATAGACCCAATCCAAAGCTTTTGGCTGCATCTGAAGGAGAATGACCCAAACAAATTCAAGAAAGAAACACTAACTCCTCGAGGCTGCTTTACAGTATGTCACGGTCCACAGTGGCCTACGCTGCTGAAATGTTGAAGAATATGAGGCATGTCTCCCAATTGTTATATTTGAATGCATTGGAAGGGTTTCTGGTCCTCACACAATCACTATTTCTGTCTTGGCATTTCAGATAAAAGAAACTCTCTTTCATAAGAACAATATGTAGTCCACACAAGAGAGTGCCCATTATCGAGGAATTACACGCAAGATACACACAGATCACACAGATCGATCTCAGTTTCAATTCAGAAGTACAAACCCTTAAAAGAAATGAAGGCAGTGTTAGTGGGAAGACAGCTGGGGAGGGCACATGAGGTGCAGGAGAGGAGTTCAAGGACAATCTGAGAGGGCAGTTTGATGTCCCATACTTTGCTTTGCTATCCTTTTATTGTTTGGGTGGTTGGTTATTATTTTAACCAAAATACCAATAAATTACATTAGAAAAAAAGGAGGAGATTCATGAGCATGCTAGTCTATAACTTCTATGAGCGGATCAGAAGTTGTGAGAAGCTGCTGACCATTTGGTCTAAAGAACCAAAGATACAATGCCTACACCTTAATAGTGATTCCAAAAAGTCTCAGTAACAACATTATTACAAAGGAGAGATTATGTCATAATGCCATATTTACCTAGGTGAGTGGAAGAGCAGAGTCATGTAGTTTATAAATGGAAGGTTGGATTGTGTAATATAGTGGGTGTGCATTGTGTCCTTTGCTTTCATAATTTAACTGTTAGTGTTAAGCTTCAAGTTCATCTCTAGAAACTGAAAATACTTATCAAGATGAGAATGAATGAGGTCATAAAGTATGAGTAAAAGTAGATTACCAAAAAATGTGTTTCTGTACTCAGAGTATAATACTAATGCCAGAGAAATGGAACAAGTCACAAAAAAAATTGCACACTCACAATGTTGCACATAGTTCTCGATATACATTAATATATCTTTTTGAGCTAGAGAAATCCCTTTCCAGCAGACAAACTACATTACTTGTTCCATAAATTGTTCAAAAACCAAAAAATAGAAATTTCTCGATCTAACCTGGGGTGTCAGGGTCAAGTAGGTGTGGTCAAAGATGCTACTTGGTGCACAGGACAAATTTGACGATCTTTGGTCTGTTGTTGCCAATATCTGCATAATGGAAAAAGTAAACTGATGAAGTTACAGAGTGGCTAAAACATCTATAGGAATGAAACAGAAGTAGTTTGATTCATTTCTACGACATAAGATCAAAGTTGTGGAAATTATATTAGTCATACAATGGAAATCTCATATGAAATGTTTGTGCAATTGCTTATTTGGACTGTATAGTTTAATCAAATAACATTCAATGGATAAAATACAGTGGAAATCACAATTTATATATGATGATATATCCCTGTACCACCTAACAAAAGAGTGTGTACCTCAATCTTTCGCAGCTGTTTTGATTGGACAGCAAGGGCATTTCCACATCTCATGCTAGGCATCATAGTCTGCATTTCTTTGTTGCTTGTGTCATGCCATCTGGTTACATCCTGTTGAATGTAAAAAGATTAAAAGATATATTCTATTTTTGGAGCAGTATATTATAAGAGAAGAAAACATTGGCTCTGATTTAGAGGTGGCTGGTAATGGGCCAGCTGTGGTGTGTCCACCATAGACTTTCTGCTGGTTCACCAGAGAAGTATCCTCTAACATTAGAGTTAGCTAATCCCACACAAATTGAGGACAGTTCAATAACAGGCAACTTCAGATCGAGCCACATGGCCTCACTTAAACTGTGCTGTTGAATTTCAATTGCTTGAAAAGAAGTAAAAATTAGAGATTCTCATATTGGACATTGACGGTGTTAGTCACAGATATGAAAAGCTGCTGACCATGTGAGCCATGGAGCCAAAGAGAAAAAATTTGCAACCCACCTGCAAGCAGACCCGGTACCAACAAGATGTTTGAAAAATGTGATCAGCATATTCTGTGTTTCTACTTAATTCACACAGTTTCACTCCTGGGGCATAGTTTTATGTTGTGCCACAGATTACCAGAAGTATACATAGTTAAGATTGGTAATATCTTGTTTTAAGAGTGTGATACATGTCACAGAAGATGTAGACTATGTATTCACACCATGGACCAAAGAATGAGGTACCTCACACCTTAAATACTGCATGCTAACTTCAAATATCATGGATCTCCATTGACATACAGTAAATATAAAGAGAGCAGAGCCATTCCAGAATCATGCCAGATCATAGCAATCATGTGTTGTTTACTGCACAATTTGCAGAACCTTATAATACTAACCTGAAGCATTAATTTGTGGCTTTGGCTGGTTTTGAGGGCACAGATAAAATTTGAAGGAAGGCTGATTACATTTTGCAGATATCCTAGAAGAATGAATTTGTTACAAAGGCAAGTCCAGAGTGCACGGTCAAAATAGGAGGGACAGTTGGTTACGTTCTCCAAGGAGCCCAATGTTGTCTAAAAGAAAAAAAAAAGACCTTAGTTAAAGATGTGTTCTGCTGCACACCAGAGCTCATATCTGTTTTTCATGTATTGTGGAACATAACATTATCTACCCCAACTCAACTTATCAACAGATTTATTGTTGGCAATGTAGATGCAGTGCAGTGCAATATACTCATCACCAGTGGTAGCCACATGGCAATCATATTCAGCAATTGCAGCAAATGCACGCATAAAGTGCATCATGCACATTGTATTCGACATGTGTTTACAAAACAAAATCTTCTTGATAAGCCAAAGTAAAAATTATGATATAAATAATTTTTTTAATTGCCTTTACTGGTTTATAGGTACATAATACAGCTGCATCAAGTATTGTAAGATAATTATGAAACATGTATGGTGACTACAAAAATTGTATCCATACAAGTCTATTTCCTCTTCAAGTACAGTCTGTAAAGGACAAGTAGAGTGCAATATACATAGCCAGCAGTAATTAATACATTGAGGTATGAAGAGGTCCCTCTATGTTGGTTGTGTTGAAGACGTGGGGGGGGGGGGGTATTCAGGGTCTTTGTCTAGAGAGTGTAGGTATACATGGAAGGATGACCAAATATCCCTGGGGCATGATGCAAGGGGTTTTAGATTGCCATAGTCTCCCCGCATGTTTTCGCTTCTGCTCATGCTTTTGAGTCACTCTTTAACAGTAGGAGGTCTGGGCCCAACCTAGCTCAGGAATATTTCCCTCATGCCAAGTAATAATGCAACAGAAACCAGCCAGCAGATTGCCTGGGGTATGTCATAGGTGTAACCTAACAGAGCAACCATTGGATTGGGAGCCAACTTGTAGTCTGTTATGTTGGAGATCTGGATATATACATTTTCCCAATAGTGAGCAATCACCAGACATGTCCATGTTAGGTGGGCAAAATCAGTTCCAGGGTATGACATTTCAGACATTTATTGTGTCTGGGGGTTCGAACTTTGCAATATCTGCTGGGGAGAAATAGCACATGTGGAAATATTTAAAGTGTATCCATTTATGCTTTGGTTAATGGAAATGCTTTTTATTTGTGCGCAGCAGTAGCCCCATATTTGGTCTGCAATAGGAGCCCCAAGTTCCTTCTCCCGGACCTTCCGCACCCAGGATGTTACGTCTTGTTTTAGGACCCGGGAATCTTGGTATAACCTAGATGTCATATGTCCGCCATCTGATACCTCAATCACTACAGACAAGGGTGAGAAGTCTTCTGGAGGGATTGGATAGGTGGGTATAAGAGATTTAAAGGAGCTCTGGAGCCTTTTAAAGACAGAGAGGTCCATTTATGATGCATTTGGCAGCCACATGTCGCCTAATAATTGTATGACGTGTCCATTGGGGAACAGGTCGCCAAGGGTGGACATTTAGGGCCCGATGTAGGTAAATTAGATTTACCGATTCATAAATACCGAATTTTACCGATTCGGTATTCATGAATCGGTAAATCTAATGTAGGTAATTTTTCGGTAAAAAATACTGAATCGGTAGGATTCGGTATTTACCGATTCTGTAATTACAGAATTGGTATTTGTCATTGATTCCTATGGGCCTTGAAGCCCATAGGATTCAATGGCAAATACCGATTCGGTAATTACAGAATCGGTAAAATTGCCGAATTGCCAAGGGGGACAGGGTGTCACTTTGACACCCTGTTGCACCCCTGTTTGTCGCTTGTGTGCCATGTGACACACATACATGCCCTTAGGGCATGTATGTGTGCCACATGGCACAGGTGTACATGTACACAGGTATTCGTTATTTACCATGCAATAGTATTACATGGCAAATAACGAATCGGTAAGGGCCTGTGGCACTGTTTTCAGTGCCACCTACAAATTTATTTACCGATTCGGTAAATTTACAGAATCGGTATTTTACCGATTCGGTAACTTTACCGATTCGGTAAACATACCGATTCTGTATATTTTAGGGCCCCTACATCTCCATTTGCAAATACCGGTATTTGCTGACCTACATCTGGCCCTAAGTATCTGTGAAGTGCACTTTTGACCAATGTCTCCTTGTGGGTGGTATCCAGGGATTATCTGCAATGGGGATGACGTCGGAGTACAGGGGACCGCCCTGTAGCGTATGTCCCAACCTGCGCCATAGCCAGCAGGATGTGGAAACTGTCTGTATGTACAACATTTTGAATGGGATGCCCGTGGCAGTATCTGTGAGTGGAAGAAGCCGTCCAGCTGAGCGCATTCTGGGCGTATGTATGGTATGCGCGCGTCAGGGTGGTACCAATGATATGTGTAGATACAGAGGCAGATGTCAGGTACCGCAAGACCTCCATGCTTATTGGAAAGTGTCAATGGCTCCCAGCGTACCCGGGGTCGCCCCCGCCCAAGTCTGTCACAGCAGAATGCCACGTAGATTGCCAAAGAAGTAATGTGTGAGCAGGATGGGGGTGGTAGTGAACAGATATAAAAAGCATGGTAGCACCACCATTTTAAGAATAGCCACACGTCCCATCAATGAAATAGGCAATTTTACATATTGTTCAAATTGTGCATTCAGGGTGGCCAATGCCGGTCCATAATTGGGCTGGAGGACCTGATCTCTATCCCTGTGTATTTGGATACCCAAATATTTAGTGCAGTCAGTGGTCCATCTGAGGGGGTATTCCGTCGGTAGGATTGGGTGGCATCCGTGAGCGGGAAGACCTCCGACTTTGCCCAGTTGATGCAGAGTCCTGAGAGTCGACCATAGCTGTCTATCTCCTGCATGAGCGGGGGTAGGTTATCCCTGGGGTGTCGCATAAACAGGAAAATGTTGTCTGTGTATAGCGATAGTAGCAATGGGCCATATGTAAGTTGCATTCCGCTTTGTATGTGTCTGTCCTGCAGTGCCCTTACCAGTGGATCCATTGCAATTAGAAAGAGTAGGAGGGAAAGTGGACATCCCTGTATAGTGCCCCGGAATATTGGGATCGCGTCTGTGAGCGTGCCGCTTTTTCTCAAACAGGCTGTGAGTTTTGTATATAGTAGCATAATCAATGCATGAAACGGTGGGGGAATGCCTAGTTTTCTCAGAACGGCTCTTAAGAGAGGCAATTCAAGTGAGACGAAGGCCTTTTCCGCATGCAGCATGGCCACCGCAGCAGGTGTGTCCGGTGCCACCTTAGTGAGCACTGCAAATAGGGTCCATAGATTGAGGGAAGTTGCGCGGTGTGGGACGAATCATCCTGGGCTGGTGAAATGATTTACTCCATCAGCAATGCCAGTCTGTTGGCCAGTGCTTTGGCAGGTATTATATTATAGAGGTTAAATAGCCATAATGGGCGATATGAAGTGCATTTTCTGGGATCTTTGCCTTGTTTCAATATTATCATGAAAATTAGGAGTGTCAGCAGCAGTTCGCCGGTGCTTAACGATTTGTTATATAGCGTGAGGAGCTGTGGGACGAGTAGTTGTTTAAATGTCTTATAAAAGGTACCAGTCAGCCCTCCCAGGCCTGGCACCTTGGAGGGACCTAAGGCGGTGATAGCTTGTGTTCTGTGTTCCAGCATCAACGGTTCGCTAAGGAACTCCTGCTGCCCGTTTGACAGCCAAACCATAGCTAAGTCCTCGAGGTAGGAGGTCATCACTGTGGGATTGTAAGTGGCGCTAGAGGTGTAGAGGTTTTGATAGTATGTTTTGAATTCATGCAGGATGTTTTCGCTGCCTGTGAAAGCGGCTCCCATATCTGAGCATTTCCTGGCTATGTAGTTCTGCTGTCCGTTTGGGTGTAATAAGCACGCCAGTGTGCGACCAGATCACTCCTCCTCCCCATAACGTTGTGCCTTAGCATGTTTGTCCATGTATTAAATCTTCCTATCCGCCAAGTCCTGGAACTCCGTAACGAGGATATTTCGTTGGTACGTCCGGTCCTTATCCCCCTCCCCCACTGTCTGGTCTGTGTCATGAAATGCCTTCTCAGTTTTCTGCACTTGAGTGTGAACATCACATAGTATGCCTGTGTGTTTGGAAATGCACACTTAGCGGATATAGGCCTTGAAGGCTTCCCAGAGGGTTACTTGTGTGGATACAGATCAGGTGTTTAAATCAAAATATTCTGTAATAGAGGACTATAGTTCATTGTGGAATACAGGCTCTAGCAGGGCTTCTCTTCGGATCTCCAGCTGAAGGCCATGGGGCAACTTCATGGGATTCCCATTTATAATAGGACTGGGCTATAGCCAGAATGTTTTCAGGGAAGGACGGAGATCCTGCTGAGCCTTTAATGGACAAGCAATGAAAGAAACTAGTAGTCTAGTCCAGTCCAGACAGCGTGGGGGGACGAGTAGAATGTGAAACCAGGAGTACATCGGTAGTGGGTACGCCAGGTGTCTAATAGTAAATATAAATCAGTAAGTTGGCTGAATGCTTCCCAGGTGCGAAGCTTGCGAACTGGCTGTGTGCTGGTTGTATCTATCTGTGGGCAGTGTAACATGTTCAGGTCACCTCCCAATATCCAGTGGTCATTTCTAGGCGAGTATATAGTTCCTAGAAAAATTCAGGGTCATCAACATTGGGGAGGTCTATATATTGACTATTTGGATCCTTCGGTCTGCCAATGTACCCTGGATATATTGATATCTGCCGTTGGGGTCAGAGTATTGAGCCGTGAGGGTAAATGGCACACTCTTGTGGATCAGTATGCAGGTCCCCCAGGAAGTAGGAACTATAGTAGGAGAAGTACCTATGATTTCCCACTGCTTGTCAAAAGGGGGATCAGTGAATGGAGACAGATGGGTCTCCTGCAGCAGAGTGATTTTAATATTGTGCTTAGCTAGGTAGGAGAGCACTTGCTTCCCCTTCCGTGGGTTGTTAATGCCATGGATATTCCAGTATATAAGCGTAAGTTCTACTGTCTTCGACTTGTCATGTGGAGTGCTACCTAAGGGTATATTTTGATTCGATATCAGTTGCGTCGTAGCGACGTGTGGTTGGAGACATGTGCAATGGCGCAAGACAATTTATAGCATAACTGCACAGGATTAACATCAATGCGTCCGCATCTCATAAGTTCGTCCTCCTTCACAGGCAGGCCTAAGATGGTCGTGTTCCTGTAAGGGCTCCAGATGCAGCCTCGGTGAATGTCCCTGGGAGGGTGGTGGCCAGCTGGGAGAGGATGGGGAATGGGACCTGGGGAGCTGGTGTGCACATTGGCGGGACCCAGCGGTCCTGGCCTCAGGCTCGGCCATGGTCACTGTCACCATGGGGCCTCTGAGGCTCCCTCTCCTTCTCTGTGTTTTCAACCCTGGGAGTCGTCTCACTGTATCCCGCTGTCTCTCAAAGGTCCATGTAGGGTTTTCCTGGATTCTGTGACCAGTTGTGCATAGTTAACAATGGTGTTTGCTGCTGAAGGCGGAGCCTCACAAGAACGGGGCCATCTTGGTGGTGGTCGTGGCCACGCCCATCTGAGGATATAAATTAAATATTATGTTTTATAATTTTCAAAATGCACCTCACCCATCTGAATGATATAGAAGATCAAACAGTAAGGCCTCATTAAGAGCTCCTCAGTTAGACTGCTAGGTTGTCTACTTAGTGAGTCAAACATCTCATCCTCCAGCATGCTTGAAGCTGTCTCTATTGAAAACTCTGAATTCAATACCACCTTGCCTCTCCTGCAAGGTGCAATTGTCATCACTAATGTGGTCACCAAAATTATACCCTGCAACAGGAGGTACATTCTCTGTACCCACATTAAAAATATCCTGGCTATGTAGATATGTACATTTTGAGTATTTTCTGTATCAGGCAATGATAGTTCACATTTTTTATTTTTTTTTGCAGAGTTTTATATAGCGCGAACTAGACCCGAACCGAATCGGGTATCAGAGCGCTTTACATATTTTCCCGTTACGTTACATGAGGACACACTTTCATTTTAGGCACGGGGAGATTAAGTGATTTGCCCAGAATCACAGGAGGTTTTGGCGTCGTTACAGAGACTCGAACCCAGATCCCCAGGTCCGAGGTCGAGCGCCCTAGCCGTTAGGCCAACTCCTCTCACATGGGAGAATTGAATCATAAACTGTGGTGCGCTCAATAGATGAATTCCAACTATAAACACTTGTTGTTTAAAATAAATTCTGCAATCACTTTATGCTTTATTCCATCATGTTTTATGCCAAAACATATCTTTCCTTTATCTCTGTAAAAACTTCTTCTGGGCAAATATAAAGACCCAAATAGTAACAATATATGGTATCTCCAAAATGGAATTATAAAATATGATGTATGGTATCACTGCTCCAATTAAGATCAAAGGTTATTCAGTTTAATGTTATATAGTGACATATTATAATAATGAGTGATTGGTGTTTCTAGTGCTTTTTTGTCAGACAAAGCTTTTTCAAAATGTATGTATAAGTGGCACCACTGGGCATGGTGACATACCACCGTCTAAGATTGGGGGTCAGCTCAATGCAATTTCCAGAAATTGTATTGCTGCTCATTTGTCTTCCCCATCTTAGAGTTGGTGATGACTCCTCTGCCTGGAACAATGCCTTTGACAGCACAATAATTTACCTGAATGAAGGAAGGGCATCTGTTTCTTGTTGGCTGGTGTATTACTGTCCACTGCTAAACCTGTCCCTAAGTTTCAACTTTACAGAACTGTTTCCATGGATAAGTCACTGTACCTGGATATCTGGTAGCTGTATGACAACAGGGCTGACCTCAAATCTCTTTTTAGGTATCTTGTTGCAAATTGTGGCAGTCCATAGTTCGAAATCCTATAGGATGAAAAGAGGTAAAATATGTTGCCAATGGATTTCTTTCTCAACTTAAAATCTACACTACTACTATTCTTTTACACAAAACATAGCTATAAATATGCTGAAACAGGCTCAATTACTTCTATGTAAATGTAGATTTTAGAAAGTGCTCAGCATTTCTTGACATGAGATTTTGAAACAGTGCTTCATTTGTAGAGCAAGCAGCATTTCATTTGTCAAAATCAATTAATGAAAGCTATTAAAACACCAAACATGTGCCTAAAAACTGGTTGTGTCTGTAGCTTGGCTTTTGGCAACTGTGTACATTTGAAAATAGAGACATTTCCACTCAATGAACAGAAAAGGGTTAACATTTAAATTAGCAGCACTGCAAAATCATGCCCTAAAATCTATACTACTAGAGGCTTGATGTGGGATTATAATATTGGCAATATGGGTACATTTGCTACTCAAACTATGTGGCAGATCTGGGAAATACACTTTTCAACTACTGCTCTTTCCACTCAAATTTAGGAGGACATTTAACACTGATTCTTCAATATGCAGACATTGTCCTGCTAGGCAAGACCAGTTTAGAATTGTAATTAATGTATCTGAGCTTCATTCTTCTTGGGATCTCAATAAGATAAGAATAAATTCAGATTTAAGATAAGAATAAATTCAGATTAAACTAATATATTAATCTTTGGCATAAAAGTAAAAAAAACAGGGTCAATCAGTGGTGAGAGCAGTCGTGTACAAGTGTTTGGGAGCCTGGTATCACGAGAGCGGTGGCCATCCTCCGCAGTTAGCAAAAATCTAACTGAAGTGACCTTTCATAAAGCTGTCATTTTAAAAAGATTTTTAGTTATAAAATTTTATGAAATATACAGGCAGAGAGTAGTAAGTATATAAAGGGAATAGGTGTATTCATCACTCCAAGAAATGAAAAAGAAACACATTTTGTAACCACAAAATGACACAGCAAGGACATCATAAAACCCAACCCCAAATCACTCCTCCTGTCCATAAGCTGGGAAATATCACACACTGTGGTCGGAGCAATGCAGGGTGGCTAACCGACTCATAAATACCTATAACAGCAGCATCTTCCACTATACTAATCACTCAATTCCCAACAATTAAATGGAAGCACATTACACAGTGTTGAGGATTGGCAGATAAATGAGGAGGGGTTACAAGACATTTTTTGGTTTTGCCACCATGGGAAGGGTGTCAGCATGGGCCACAACCCATTCCACAAGGTATGATATCCTTTAGCTAGTCTTAAAAATGGTGTGCTTTGCAACTACCCAGTGCCATTGCCACTCGCTGCTTAGCAAGCAATATCATCGTAGAAAATTAGCTGTTGATTTTATATTGGCTATAGAAATGGTTTCTAATAACTACACATTTTAGGTGGGTCTGTTAGAAGATCTGTGCTGACTGACAGCCCATAGGCTGAAATCCTATGAAACTGACATAGGTTTAAAAACCTGTGTTCACATTTCTTGCTCCACATTCTATAATCTACAGGGATATTATTTTGTTGAACTGTAACAAAGGTTTAAATGACAAGCAATATCTAGTCTATTGACCATAGTGGACCTTATCAAACCTATATTAAAATGAGTCTTCAAAATGACCTAACTTTACTAGAGTTTTACATTGTACAGGTAAAACAAGTTTGCTGTTCCACTAATTCCATACCAACTTGTCAATTTTGTTTTATGAAAATTTGTAAATGAAAGTAAGATACCTCATAATACATGGTTTAAACAGCTTGGTAAGGAAACTCACATTACTTTAAAAGAAAATCTTCATGACTCCGTGATGGATGGTTGGGTTGATGTGCTACTTTGTAAAACCTTTGTTATGCATTGATTAAACAAAATATATACTTTATAAATAACAGAAAGACATTTCTAAACTATACACCTCATCTATATTATGGTTATATTTTTGTAAAAGACTGTGAGACTGATGCACAGACACTAAGGTAGTTTTAGAATAGAAATGCAGAAGCACAAGTATGGCTTGCAGGTATGAATTTAAAGATCTCATATACAAGTAGGAAAATGCCAAAATTGTACATTAGGATACAACATTTTCTGAAAGAAAGTGTGATCTTATCAAAACACTTTACCCACATGTGGACTAATGGGTCAGTGAAAGTACAAAATGGAAAATTGTTGGTTTTACAAGATAAATCCTGCTCATTAACCATCTTTCACACTGATCTCAACAGATACTGTAATTAGCCATTAGTTATAAACAAAGTCAGGGATTTTCAGAAATCATATAATATCATGTGAATCATGTTATTCATAAAACAAATGGCAGAGCTTTTCAGTACTGACCTGTATCATTGAGGTTGAGAGTCTATGCCCACGACTAGGTCTGGGTAAACAGTCAAAATGTGATGCCAAGTCAAAGGCATTTTTCAGACATACCCATAACTGCATATTGAAACAAAGTAAATTGATCATCGTCTCAAGTATATGACTGTCTAAAGAGCTTATGTCTATTTTTTTGGTTGTAGGGAAGGGTGCATCAACTAAATATTTACAATATTTTTCAAACTGAAGACAATCATTTTGAAGTTCAAAATGCTTCTAGAAAGTTGTCAGAATATCTATAGAATTGGGATGAGATGATATTAAGCAGTGCATCATCAGGAAATCAAGACATATTTTTGCTTGCGAACCCATTGAATTGAAGCCATTGTAAATCAACAAGACACCTAAATAAGGTTTTCTTCTGTACCTGGGTGTATGACCTCTGCTTGAGTTGGAAAATTATGACCCTTCCACCTTTCATGTTAGGCGTGAATAATGAATGAGCTGTACTGGCTGTCTCAGCCCCCAGTTTGAAATCCTATATAATAGAAATAGATTAAAAACCTGAGTTTACATATTGATGCTACACATTCCAAAATCCACACTACGGGGCAGATTTACAAACCCTTTGCGCCACTTTTGCGTCACTTGCAACATGGGAAAAGTGATGCAAAAGTGGTGCAAGGGGCTTGTAAATCTGGCCCTACCTTTTTATCTGTAGACCAGATAAAGTGGTTAAAATAAAGGACTGACTACTCCAATGTATTTGATCTCATTTGACCTTATTTTAAATCTGTCTTCAAATGGGTTTTCAAAATTGCATCACCGGCCAGGAAATTTGCTTTTGTTGGATTTCCGAAAGTGATTGATTTAGGATGAACGTTTTGTAGGTTACAAAAAATATAAAAACATATCTACTGTGGCACATAATCCATGAATTGGTACTGTGTTGTCCTCAAAAAAGTCAAAATGTAGAATAAATCTTTTAAACAATTTGGTATTGGAACAAAAAATAATTCAGAGAATTTGAACGTTCATGTCATACTTTGAAAAAAGTCTGAAAAATCATTGAGAGAAAACTACTTTTTCAATTTATAGAAAGAAATGTACATCTCATGTATTCTTAATTATGCAAACAATACTGTTTTTTGCACCGTATGTTAGGTTTAGAAAAGCATTGCATGAGCAAAAACATGTTGTGTTTGCATGAATTTAAAGGTGCTCAACTAGTTAAAAGGCCCAGGTGTTAGTATTTGGTCTCTGAATGATCTGGACATATGTGTGACTTTGACACCTATGGTCTACGGTACTAAAAGATGCACATTGTCAGCTCGATTCACAAAGGTAAAGTTAGACCAAACGTCTAATTTAGACCAAAAGTCTAATTTACTACATTTCAGTATTCTCAAAGGTAAGTTCCCACTAATAACTTTACTATTAGTAAACTTGCTCATAGTAAAGTTACTAGTAGTAAGTTTAGTGCTAGTAAAATCACTAGTAATAACTTATTTTTGTGAATAGTAAAGTTCGATTTTTGGTCTAACATTACCTTTTGTGAATCAGGCCCTTAGACTTTAAGTCTAAAGTTAGACTTAAGGTCTAAACTTAGACTTAAGGTGTAAAGTTATACTTCAAGCATAAAGTTAGACGTCAGTTGTAAAGTTAGACTTTGGTCTAAAGTTATACTTCAGGTCTAAGTTTACCTTTGTGAATCAGGCCCTCATTGTGTAGATCCTCCTCATGTACTCGCTTGAAGGTTATCACAAATTAATTGTGCATGGGCCCGCAGATGCATGTAGGTCCAAGTGAGTTGTCTATTCTTAGTGAGACACTACTCATGTTCAGAGAATATACATAATATTGGATGAATTACTTACCTTAATGTTTGGCCAGTGTGTTGGTCGGACAGCAAGAGCACTTCCCGTGCTCATGCTAAGGTTCTCAGTCAATATTTTTGGGTAACTTGTGCCAAGCAACTGTTTGAAATCCTAAATAATATAATAAATATAAAAAAACCTTCACTTGGTTTGGAGCAAATGTAAAACCATACCAAACTTCTTTCCTTCACATTGAATGGTATGGCAAAACAATTTTCAGACTGGAGTACTTTAAATCTCTTTAAATTGATTACACTTAATTTGAAGCCTACTTCACACTTATTTTAAGCTTAATTTGTAGTCTTCCAATACATATTGAATTGCTGTCAGGTACATAGAAATGTATATTTCCCAAATGTATTTGTGAAAAAGCTGTTATTCCAGTTAATTCAATTGTAGCGGTGTGTCACTGAACTAATTGTCAGATGTTCTAGTCATGTTCCACATGCAAGTCTTTAAAAATCTATTAATATGCATATTAAAAAAAATACATGTAATATACTATGTGGAAACAGAATCTACATTACTTCAGTAATGGAGAGATTTTGACATGAGACACCATTGTACGAGAAAGAATGTGTGCCTTGTTTTGCAAACAGTTGTGTAAAAATATATTTATAAGAGAGCAACACATTGGAAAAATGTAGAATTATATGTTAAAGGGAAATCCTTAGATTTGTGGAGTAAGCTATAAATCCTGCATTTCCATGTCTTGAATTGTTGAAGTATCTGCTATCATAATTATCTCTGCCATAGTTACCTTAAGTTTATTCTGGGGGCATACTCTCAACAACAGAATTCTTTAATGGAGAATTTTGCACTTCCTTTTCATCTGGTTATAATCTATTGCTACTGAAATCTTTTTGATGCGTGGCTCTATTAGAGAAATGCTAAGATGAATAACAGGATTCAAACAAAGTAACTCACTGCTCTGACCTAGAAACTGTTGTAAACAAAAACTGTTACTCACAATTGCTACGTTACAAAGGAATTCTAGGCTGCTCTGGCTGGGCTCTCTAAGAGCCTGTCAAAACAGTGCTGGAAACCACAAAGCATAGCTTCTGAAAGAAAAGGCATATTTTAGACATGTAAGAGAGGCCATGTGATTTATGGTTCGCCCATTAATCCTCTTCTCCTACATAGCAAGTGAAAACAGGTTTAGAGGATTTTGGGGCCATACATATTCTAAAATATAGATGAATAAGAGGCGAATTATAGAGTTGTTTTTCACCTTGGGGTTTTGAGTGATTCTATAGACAAGTAAAGCTGCACTCTTGATGTTTGGTTGTTTTCACTCAGAACCCCTCTGTGAAGAACACCCCATCATTTCATGTTACCCATCTAGAATTCTCTATATATAATGCCGTGTTATACCTATTTAGAGAAGTTTGGACATCTTTGATCTTTTCAAATCACTTTTCATTAAATGACCCCTATAAGTGCAGAACTTTCAGTAGATCCTAAAGCTTTTTACAATTACCACTGATGGCCACAGGTGCAAGAAGGAGCAGGCCACGTGATAAAAAGATTCAATGAAAAACCCCATGCTGCCTGCCAGTCGTAAGAAGACTCAGGATCTAAAAAGAAGTTAACAGAAGCATGACAGGCATTCCGATTTTTGCCTTTCCTTACACAATGTCTCCCAAGTTTGCCACAAGGTGCCAGGACTGCTTGAAGAGTTGAGAACAGCTGTTGGCATGGGGTAAGGGTGTAAGAAATGTAACAAGAAACATACTCCATGTAGTCAGGGTATGCTTCTAATATCCAAGAAAACTTAGAACTTCACAAGATAAATGATACACACTAGCCACCTTTCTCAGCAATATTAACAGACATACACATTTATCATCAGATGTGCATATATATAGTCACTTTCTAGAAATCAAACTAAGACAGATTTGCATATGGCTGGGTCTAATCTGAGGGGGCATGGTGGGCAGAAGAAGGATGGGTTAGAATGCTACTGGAGTGAATGTCAGTGGTAAGACTCATAGTAAGCATCCTCCCATCACCTTTTGTGTGTTTCATGTATCACCCTAATTGGCTGAGTGTATGTCCAGACACGGGTCTCTTGCTAAATGTCCTAGTAGAATCAAGCTACATGTAAATGAACAGCCCCAATCAGGGCAAATCCAGTCTTGGGTTGCTTGTGTTGTAGTTCAGAGAGAACCTGGCTTGGCAATTTGGGCTAAACTGTTCCTTTTGTAACAGGGTGAAAACTGATTTAATATGGCTGGGTCTAATCTGAGGTGGCATTTTGGGCAAAAGAACAAAGGCTTGGAATACTACCCGATCATTCGCCATTGGTCAGACTTATTGCAAACATCCCCTTTGATCCCCTTTTATGTGTGTGATGTATTGCCCTAAGTGGCCATGGTCAAGCACAGATATGGGTCCCTTGCTCTCTGGCCCACTGGAACCCAGCTACACTGGTTTGAAGAGCCCCAATTAGGGTGAAACCGGTTTTGGGCTGCTTGAATTATGGTCCACAGAAGACCTGGCTGGACACTTTGGACTTGACGGTTCCTACTGGAGCTTGGTCAAGACTGATTTGCATATGGCTGGGTCTAAGCTGAGGTGGCATGGTGGACAAAAAAATGTTGGGGTTTAATGCTAACCAGAGCTATTACAAGTGGTTACACTTACATTAAGCATATTCCTATCAGCTTTTGTGTGTGTAATGTACGGGTATGCCTAGATGTCGCACCATGTTTACTGTGCCACTGGAACCAAGCTACACCTGACTGAAGTGCCTCAATCAAGGCAAAACCGGTCTTGGGTTGGGTTTATTCTGGTTCAGAGTATACCCAGATTGGCAGTTCAAGCTGGATTGTTCCTATTGATCTTGACTGATTTGCATATGGCTGGGTCAAATTTGAGGTGGCATGGTGGCCAAAGGAACGATGGGTTGAAATGCCACCCAATCAATTGCCAGTGGTTAGACTTATGGCAAGCAGCCTTCCATCATAATGTATCGCCCTATGTGGCCAAAGGTATACCTAGTCGTGGGTCCCTCACTCGCTGTCCCACTGAAATCAATGACTGAAGAGCCCTAATCTGGGAGAAAACAGCCTTGGGTTGCTTGTTTTGTGGTTCAGCGATGACCTGGATTTACAGTTTGGGCTGGACAGTTCCTTTTTGCGCTGGGTGAAGACTGAGTTGCAGATGTATTGGTTTTAACTGAGGTGGCAATGTGGACCAAGGAACGATGGACTGAAATTATAAACAAGCATTTACAATGCAACGGTTTCGCCCTTGGAAAAGTTTGAGCTATTGGCATTGTGAATGACAAACTTTTTATTTATGTGTTGGTTTTGAAAACAGATAAATAAATGGCATTGTCATTTACAATGGCAATAGCTTAATCTCTCGCAAATGCGATTTCAACGTTCCAAGCACATCAGCCGGCGTAGTGAGGCCAAGCTGTGATAGAAGACTGTCCTGGGAAATATGGACCCCTCAGGACTAAAGGCCTGCAATATTAACTGGACTCTTCCCAGGAGCCACTCGGAAAATAGTTGTTCTTGTTGAAAGAGATAACAACTACAGCACTAATACTCTGAAAAGTGGTCGCCATGGAGAGAAAGCAGACAGAAAAAGTGGTAAACGGAGATTAAGCACCGCACCGAGTCTTGTCCAAAGACACCGCTTGTTTTTTTCCTTTCATTTTTTAAAAAAAAGTGAATTTATTATCCATGCTTTCTTTTACAAAGTAGAAAAGAGAGCGATGCAAGAAGGGCCTGGAGAAATTTGGAGCAAATATACTGGCATCTGACCAATAATATATTGTATACATAAAACTGTCAGCTAGCCAGAGATATTTCCTCAAGCCTTATGAAGCATACTCGACTTTCTTTGGAAATCAAGGACCTGCCTGCAAATGAACAACTGGTCTGGCAACACTGATCAACCAAACCAGACCACCTTCCAAGTAGATAACACTTTGGGTGAGGCACAGAGAACAGAAAATGGGAAACTGCTTGAGGACATAAGGCTGGTCCAGACCCTATACTCTTAAATGAGCTGTGTGACAGAGATGCTGCGGATTCCTTCTAAGGCGCAAAAAATCCAGGATTGTATGGAGACAATTCACCTGCACGTAAACCAGCTAAGAGATTCTTCCTAATTCAAAAAGAAGTTCAAAATATCCAGTCCAATGACCTAACTCCAGTTGTTTGCGAACATCAATTAATGAAGGCGCTCATGTAGCTACAATTATTCAGACATTCTCAGTCAGAATAACAGAGTAAATCAATCAGGATTCTTGTAAAGCGCAACTACTCACCCGTTTGGGCCAGCCCCTTTGTGTGCATCCCACCAGAAATAGAGTTACTATGGCCGTAGCAACTGACACCAAAATATCCCTCTACCCCGGAAAAGAATGGCTAATGTTTCACCATGGCAAACAGTCATTCTTCGAGGGAAACAAACTACTGGCGAATTTGAAAGATGGCACACAAGGCAAGGCAGAGCAGAGAACCACTCCTAGGCCAGGAAGAGAGACAGGTTATACCCCATGGGCTGACTAATGAATAAGGCAGGCTGTGATGAATGGACAAGTATAAAAAAAAGAGGCTTGGAGAAGTTCTGGAAATGAAAAAGAAATACTCTGGGATCCCATAAATTGGAAGTCAAGTGTTGGCAGCATAAAAGAGGAGTCTTGAGGGGCAGACTGACTGTCAAAGTATACATTCATCCTTTCAAAACACTGCGCCAAGAAATCGGCAACAATGATAAAACAAAGATTATTGTATGCATTTATATAGTGGATATTGCCCCTGACAAGGCGTAGAATTGCTTTACGGTGAGTAGCACACTACTCCGGAACCCAAGATTAGAGGTTAACCCAGTTTTACTGGTTACAGTGATTGGTTTTACGTTCAAGGAAACCATTTAAAGTATTTATTCCAGATTAAATTAATAGGGGTTGGGTGTGATCATTGTTAAATTTGTTTGTACTAAATTGGTCACAAACGGTATCTGTTTTACAATAACTTATGCAGTTACGGTACACACTTGCCAAGATCTCTGACCGTCCAGCATGTTCCAGCATACAATAGCACTGAGACTAATCAGGTGGTTAATGCACTTACTGGAGAGATCTGTACGGAATCTAGTCACATGTTTGACTCAACCTAAAACAGCATAGAGCCTTAATGTGCCAGCAGCAATAGGCGTGTAACATTTGCACATTACGTAGATAGCTCACTAGTTTACTGTGCTAGCTGAAGAGATGCTTGTATTAGTTGCTGGTCCAAAGTTATAATAATCCACTTTTGATAGGTCATTGAAGGGCTGCATTCAAACTGCAAAGCGTACTTTTACAGCGTGTATTTATTCTTGGACTTTCATTATTGCAAGGTTGCTTAAAGGTTCCTTTAGGTAGTGTTAAGCATGCATTCGTAAGTGGCATATGCATGGCTATTAGTACAATTATGCAACACAAAAAGATGCTGGACGGAATGTTGAACATTATCAGACATTCACCCTCAGTCACAGATCTGGGTGTAATCCATTGTTACTTTTCTCGCCACGACATTCCAGTTTTTGAGCTAGCTAGCCTGGCTGATGAGGGAGTTACCCCGAAACCGGCTCCAGGAGGCTTGTTTCTGGTCCAGGGAGGACCTGGCCTGGCAGTTTGGGCTGGACTGTTCGATTTGCATATAGCTGGGTCTGAACTGGGGTGGTGAAGTGAGCTAAAGAATGATGATGGATTCAACCCAAATCTGTGACTGGGGGCGAGTGTCTGAAAAGTTTCAGCGCCCCGTCCATCATCCCCTTTGGTTTTGCTTTGTTCGCCCTAAATTGGCAGGGTATGCCCAGACATGGGTCCCTTGCTCACTAGACAGATCTCACATCCGCACCAATTATAGCGGCAAACCCAGGATCCGGGCGGACGCAGTACAATGCACCGACTGAGCACCGGTGCGATCTGCAAACACATTTGTCAGAACTTTGCAACGTCGGCCTGTTCCACGCTATACAAAGCTTCAAAAATAAACTAAAATACACTTTATGTCAGCAGCCCTTGCTGCCTTCCCAAAACTTCAGTTTTACCACAGCCGTGTGGGGGGAGGGGGGCCCTTTCGTCCTCCTCCAACGGCCAGCCCGGCCTGCACCTCACCTTCCTGTGTCAGGGCTCAGCCCTACCACAAACTACCCGACACCTGTGAAGAGAGGGGCTGAGGCGAACGCAGGCCCCGCAGACACGGGATTGGAAACGGAAGAGTGAGACACATTATATGCAGGGTACAGGCGATGGCAAACACTTCAAACGGGCGGCAGCACGGAGTGTGCAAACTGGCACAGGAGACGGCGCCATAGGACACGCCTACACATGAGACAAACATCGCGTGTCCTCGCACACACGCAACAAATAACTCCAAACAAAGCAAACTGCATGCATGCGCGTACACACACGACACAGCCCTACATCGGGAAAGCACTGCTAACATTATTAAACAAACAGTCCTACAAACACAGACTAGCCGGGGTGAGCCAAGGGCGCCGGGCACGCACGCCTGCAAACACAACAAGCAAACAGCCCAGAGCACACAGGCCAGCCTGTGATAGTACACACACAGAGAGCAGGCTTCATGCCTGCAGCACACAATGGCATTAAAGAGGCTGACTCACAACGTGGGTGCGGGAGACAGCTGGCACACAGGTGGGCACATAAAAGACAGACGCACCCACAGAGGGCACGAGCACACAGAGAAACAAAGAAACTGCACACGCCCGAACTCAGATAATACGAGCACAAGGGAGCCACACACGACATGCCGGCGCATACAAGAGACAGGAGCACGCAGACCGCCAGCGAGCACACAGGAAGGAACACATGCCAGCACAGGAACGAAACAGACAGGTTCACAAAGTATGGGCACAATTCACAACAAGCATTTACGGACGGACAGCGGGAGGTGGGGGGGGCGGTAACGGGCAAATGGATAGCGGGAGGGGGGGCGGGAAGGCAGACACAACAGAAACAAGCATTTACGGACGGACAGCGGGAGGGGGGGCGGTAACGGGCAAATGGACAGCGGGAGGGGGGGGCGGGAAGGGGCACACGGACAGCGGGAGGGGGGGGCGGAATCAAAAGCACTCACCTGGAACTGGACTACCTCCGGGGGCGGCGGTCGGCCGCGGAATGAGCTGGATGCCGAGACAAAAAAAAAAAACAACTCCGCCCACCGCCGCATGACTACACAGAGGGAACGCCCAGGGAAAAAATCGCGGGAATGCCCACGAATCTGGTCCGTGAATGACGGACAGATCTCTGTTCCAATGGCTAGCCTCCATTTATGGAGCTAGCCAATGGAACAGAGGGCGGATTCAAGTCCCCCATACTGAAAACTAAAGATTTCTCCTGGGGGCAGAGCTAGGAGCTCCGTGCCCCAGGCGAAACCTAAAAAGAGCATTTGCAAGTGATAAGACTTATTGAACGCATATTCCTATCACCTATGGTGTGTTTCATGTTCCGCTCTTAGAGGCTGAGGGTATGCCCGAACATTGGTTCTTTCTCACTGCGCCACTGGAACCAACGTGCACCCCACTGAGGAACCCCAATCAGGGTGAAACAGGGTCTTGGGTTGCTTGTGTTCTGGTTCAGAGAGAACCTGCATTGGCAGTTCTGGATGGACTATTCCAAGTTAAGCAGAGTCAAAACTGACTTGCATATGACGGTGTCTAATCTGAGGTGGCATGATGGGCAAAAGAATGATGGGTTGAAGTACTTCTCTGAGGTATTGGCAGTGGTTATACATATTGCAAGCCACCTCACATTGTCTTACATGTGTGTCCGCCAGATTCACCAGCCTTTTTTCTAGCTGAAAGTAGATTTACATTTCATCAGCTTGCATTTGCAGGTTCACCTGGTGTTACCTCAGGAATTGTGTCAATGAATACAAGGAAATGTTGAAGAGCAGGCATGGAAGTGATGACCCTTATCATTCTCTGAAAATACATTGTCTGCAGTATTGATTTAATGGACTAAATTCAGTGCTTTTGGCTGAATCTGGCGAGAAATTACCTAAATAATTTCAAGGTTGAAACCAGTGCTTAATTTGAGCCAGTGGTTCCGGGTGCTCGGTACCTGCACTTAATACCAGCGCCGGCACTTATGACGGTCTGCCACTTGGTGGGGATGTCTGTCTAATTGTGAATTAAGCACAGCAACAGTTGTTTTGCTATTCAATAAACAATAAAAATGAATGATACCTGCCACACAACGCATTGGTATAGGTTTGGGCCACCTAGAATAATCTCAATTGTCACACATGAATGAGTGTGGTGGTAAGTACGTGAAGGAGGGAGCTTGATTGTTGATGTTGTTATGATTCATCATTAAGCTTTATTTCGACTGTTCAAGTCATAAAAGCTACACAAAACTTACATAGTAAAACATTGTTGAAAATATAAAAGAAGAAGAATTCAAACAAGACAACCGACAATAGACATGCAAAAACGTATATCTCAAAATTTTGATTTGACAGCAAATTACCTGCATGGCTAAAGCATGTTAGACCAATGTGATCAAAATTGCATAGGTTGCTCAGTTCAACTACTCACAACAGTTAGAATAAAAAGCACACCCCATTAGCAACCAGCAAATGCATACCTTATCTGTTCGACAGTAGCCAGTTGAGAGTTGTACATCATAAAATCTTTTGTACATTTAAAAATAAGATTCAATAATTAAAAACAAGTGTGGAATATAAAAACTAGTGAAGGATGGTAAAAGCATCCAGCAGAGAATGTCACGTGGTTGACCTTAAGGTCCAACCCTAGCAATCAGGTTATGAAATCAATCTACAATAAAGTGCTTGTGCAACGTCTAAAACACGTGGGGGTAACCTAAGTTTAGTCACTGGAACCCAAAAGGCAACTCCAACTACGAGTCAACCTAGCCATTACTAAGATGATCTCATAAGTGTCTTCTTTCTAATGCCCTACATGTGGTTTAGGAACTTAGCCAAAAAGGGGCCTGGCATCTGACTTCAGTATGCGAAGTGCATCGCAGTCGGGCTGCATATAAGCAGAACATGCAAACAGCACATGGGCTACGGACTTCACTGGGGCGTTGCAACCGGGGCAATTGCTTAAACTTGAAGAGTTGGGGTCCACTTAGCTGAAACCTCGCCCACAGGAAGGGTATCAAACCCGAAGTGAATGTATAGCATTCTGTCCTGGGGACCTGGATTATGTGTAGATCGGGTTCCAATGATCTAACCTGTTTATGGAGCAAAAATTCCTCTTTAAGTTTCCCCAGAGTAGGCTTCGGAAGCTCATGTTGCTCCACCCATTTCCAGTAGTATTGTTTCTGGACCTCTTTTTGTAGCAGGGTGGGATTTGGCTTGTCCCAAAGACCCTTGAGCCCGACATCTGACACCAAATTCCTGAAATTTTTAATCCACCCTACCTTATTGCACGTGTCAAGATGGGCAACCTCTCCAAGGGCTTCCGCAAAGGGCAGTAGCTCTGGTGTCCTCATAATGTGTGCCCAGTAAAGCAGCGGGCTGAGCTTCGCTCTGTCACTAATAGTGCATCTGCCCATATCAAGCATTAGTGGTGTGAGCAGGGTAGTTTGGGGAAGCAACACGAGGTTCCTGAGAAATTTATTCTCAGAGGTACTAAGCTCAAGTGTGTAATTAAAGCCCCACAACTCTGCGCCATACAGCGCTGCACTAACCGCCTTCAGATCCTAGACCTGCGAGGCGGCAGTGACCGGTCTACTATGTGAGCAGCAATGTTCCCTCCCTAGTACTCCTGTGACATGCTTGTGGCCCAGTAACATCTTGGTTACCTGAGGATTCCAGGACATTCTGTCTGAAAGGCGGACACCCAGGTAGTCGAAGTTACCGACTCTTTCCATGGGGAACCCATCTAGCACTACGCTGCCTTTGAAGGACTTATGCAGATTAAAGGCCATGCATTTGGTTTTGGTAGAGTTAATAACCAAACCCCTGGTATCACAGAACAATTGAAATCTATTGAGCAGAGGCTGAAGTCCCGCTGGAGTCTTGGACACCAGCGGGGTATCGTCTGCAAGCAAGGTTGATGCGTCTGCAGGTTCTTGTTACAGAAAACTGACCACCCCGTTCATGTACAGTGAAAAAAGGGTGGGAGCCAAAACTCAACCTTGGTGCACGCTCCTACTAACTTGGATATGCTCTGTAAGTTGTTCCTCTGGCCCCCACCTGACAAGTGCATGGTTCCCCACATGCAATCGAACTAGCAAGCTGAGAATAGGTGGCGGAATCCCCATGTCATTAAGCACAAGCCATAACCTATGCCTGGGAACTAAGTAGAAGGCAGTCTTTAAACCAATAAAAGCTAGATAAAGACTGCTCGACTGATCACAACCACTTTCCAGTAGAGGAGCAGGAGACGAAATACGTGGTCGATACTCCCGTCATTTCCCTAAAACCTGCTTGGTATTGGGATAAGATTGCATTTTCTTCCTCCCAAGCCTGTATTTTGTGCAGAAGGGCTCTACAGAAGACCATTTGGAGGGCTTCTAGCTAGCTGATAGGCCTGTAATTTGAAGGTTTGCTTCTGTCCCCTTTTTTTTTATAAATTGGGACTACCTCGGCCCCCTTCCATGGCCCTGGAACTGGAGCACCATTGGCCAGAGCATTGGACAGGTGTAAGATGTACTTAGCCCAGCTAGGAATATCTGATAAGAAAAAGTCCCCTGGTATGCCATCAGGCCCTGCTGCCTTAGATCGTATTATTCTCCTTAGAGAGGACTTGATCTCGTTCAGAGTAAAGAACTCGTTTGTCGAGTGCTGGATAAGGGGCCCAGCTTCCTCCATAGTGGGCTTCTCCCCAGAAGCCGAAAAAAGATTCAAGAAATGATCGAACCAGGCCTGGCCCGTAATATAAGTGGGTGGTGATTGGGCCCCTTCTTGGTTACCCCAGGCAACTATCGACCAGAAAGATTTGGAATCTTTACCCGTGCATGCTTCCTTTAATTGCTGCCACTGGGATTCATCCCAGGCCCATCTCGCCTGATGCAAGGTTGACTTATAGCTCTTCCTTGAGGCTTTGATTAAATCACCATCTTTTACTTTGGATGGCTTAAGCTAGATTTGAGCTTGCACGTTTACAATCCTTTGTGTACCACAATACTGTTCCCCCTTTTGAAGTGCTTGGCCTTCTGTCTGTTCTTGAATCAATGAAGTGGGAGCTGAGGTGAGCAAAGATACGTGCATGGATCGTAACTATCTCATCCTTGCTACCTGGACATGTGGCCAGAGATTGAAGCTCAATAGTGCCAGCTTCCAAGTCGTTATGTATGTTCCTGATCTGATCTTCCTGTAAGACTATCTTCCGCCATCTTAGTGCACACCTGTAGTATGACTGATGAACCTCCTTGGTGTTACTCATATGGGCGCCTCTCATAGAGGTAGGGAGATGATCCGACAGGGGCTTCATAATGAGAAAGAGAGAATTATGATCACTGTCTGTTGTAACACCCACATTTAAATCGATCACATTCCTCCAAAGCCCCATGTCGAGGAGGATGTAGTCGATCGGGGATGGACCGCTGGCCCTATTGAACATGTTTACACCCAACCCATCCGAGGGGGGTCTTCCATCCACTGCTCTTAGCAGAAATTCTGCGCTTAGGGCATTCTTTTGGAGTGCCAGCTTTGTCCATTTCCTAACTGGAGGAAGGTCTAATTGGGGGACAGCCCATCTACAGCCATCTTCATTCAACAACATGAAGTCCTCTATGTCTAGGGGCTCAAAAGAGGTGTTGAAATTGCGTGCTAATATTAGTCTTGAATGGGATGGGCACCTATGTAACTCCTCTTCCAGAAGTGTGAGCGTGGGTGAAGGTCTCCCCCCTTTGGTTCCCCTCACATAGATGTTAAATAGGTCGATGGAAATGCCCCCATTAGGACCTTTAATGTGGACCCCTAAGATATCAGGACTGGGGCTTGGGAGGAGGGTGATCTGATATCCCAACGCGTTCCCCACCCATATTATCAACCCCCCTGATGGGCGCCCTCTTCCTCTAATAGTCACTGGAGAGCAATAGCATGCATACCCAGATTTGACCAAGGGTACCAGGCTCCAGGTCTCTTGGAAAATACAAATGTCAAATCCCTCAATTAAGGTGTTCCAGTGAGGGAGTGACATTTTGCATCTTAACCCTGCCACATTCCAGGAGACTATTCTAAGCTGTTGGTCAAGTTCTGATCTGGGAAGCAAATCAGATCCTGGGCTAGCGGGACAGGTGCTGGTGGGAGACAGCATGATTACATGGCGGTTGATGTTTCTACCAGGGTCGGGCTCTCTGGAAGTGAAATAAGATCCTCCCACCCCTCCCTCCTGTGTACTTTCTTCCTCCAGCCCTAAGGTACTTCTCTGAATGGTTGGTGGACTAGCCCTCATGAGCATGTTTGTTTTGTGTGAGGGAAAAGGCACAGCATTATAACACTCCTCCCCTTGGAGTCAATCATTCATATCTAAATGAGAACTCAGATAGACTCACCAGGGTCAGCAAAGGAGCCAACAGCTCTTTGCATTTGTGGTCTCTAGCTCTTACATTGGATTTGAGAATCATCAGGGAAGCAAGTGCGATATTCCAAAGCAAGTAGACCCTCAGACAGACCTGCACCCTTAAGAATTAGTTCAATACAGTCATAGGGTTGATCAGGGAATGTAAGTCTTCTTGCCCTGATAACATCGTCACAGATCACAGAACGACATCACCTGACGTGACAAATCCAATTAATCGCTTTGTTGGTTAGTGCATCTTCTCCCTCATACCCCACACTCCCGTTAAGTTTGGGGACATTGACCATATGAATTTTCTGAACTAATGCTGAGTTAGTAGGGGGTGGTAAGTACGGCTTTGTCCTGTAGTGGTTTGAATGTACTGAGTCTTGGTGAGAGATTATACTTCTTACCCCTAAGTGTTTGGAAGGGCTGTTTCTGGACATTACAGTGGGAAAATAGTTAGTAGGAGTGGCATTTTGGTAGGCTGGTCCTTGGGTTTGAGAAATAACAGCACAGTGTGGAAAGGGTTGCCTGTGGGGAACGCAAACCCCTTCCGATTTACCAGACAAAAGTAAAGAGGGTCCTGTACTAGTTGGATGGTTGAGTGTTCCTTGGGAGGGCTCAATGGGCAGTTGAGGTTGCTTGTCATTCTGTAGCAGTTGTTTGACCAAAGTAGTAAGCCCATCAATCATAGATATTAAAGTCCCTACCACGGTTCTAAGGTCGCTGATGAGCTGATAAGAGCATTGGTTCTTACACCCATGGTAAGAGACAGGTGCAGATACTGGTTCGCCTAGGCCTTCTGCGGACTGATGGTCCAACGAGTCATCAATCAGATCAGAAAGGGGGGAGAACCTGTTGGTGCACTCAGGTGCAGGCTCGGGCTGGCTTATAAGGTTTATAATGGAACTTAAGGGTATGGTAGTGGACCCTCACAGTATAAGACGGTTCCCCCTTGTTTGCTCATCAAAGTCGCTTTGGTTGGTAATCTTCTGAACATATCCGGGATGCAAGGTGAGCCACTGGGGCTGGTGAAACTGGTGGATGGTTGTCTAATGGCAGGACAGGGATCGGGCCTGGTGAGGCAACTAAGGCACCTTCGCATTCACTTATCAGGCAATCAATGCGATCCATGATGCAATTGTTGCCTCTGTGCTTCAGCGGTTTGGTGGATTTTTTTGCTTTCTTGCCCGTTTGGGCTGCCACGTGCCCTCAGTAGCTTCCCTTTTCCCCATCTCTCACTGGTGCGGGCAAGTAACAATCACTACTCCGAATCTGGTCACTATTTTACTGGATAAATATCATGAGGGAGTAATTAAGAATGCTTAGGCAGCTGGAGTTTAGGTGTCACCAAGAAGCTAGGGCCCGTCCAATATAACAACTACAAAACAAGTAGTCCTTCAGAATACTCACAATAGAGAGACAGCAGGATTAACAAAATGGACACAACTTGTAATTAGTTCAATTCAGTTAATCAATTGTCCAGGGAGGGACAAATATCCAATTCAGTGTCCTACCCAAAAAAGTCTGTGCCAAATCACAGAGTGAGGGGCTAATAAAAGCTAGCCATAGACCAGCGGGGAAACAAATGTGAGAGTTACAGTATCTTGCAAAATAGGACATGACTCTTCACGCTGCTGTCCTGAACCGAATGCAAGGGGTTGGCCCTGCCCTGTCTCTTCCTGGCAATGATGGGAAAGGATGGGCCCGCCCTTGGCCCGCACGCGTCCCGCGTCGGGGGAATGAAGATGTTCTTAAAAGCGCTAGAGTGCTGTCCTTGGCTCCTCTGTATGGGGCAGTGCACACTGGGACAGGGAGTCCACCTCTGACAAGCCCCGGCAGCTAGGTGGTGTAAGGCAAGAGCCCCGTGGTGTAAACAGAAGAAAAACTGTACTGTGTGTATGGAAGTTTGTAATAAAAATGTATCTGAAATATATATTTCAGACGTTCTTACTTGAGCACCCATCAATGTTTTATACACTTTAGGTTAGTTTAGAAAAACATTGCAGAAGCAAAAACATGTCTTGCTTGCATGAATTTAAGGGTGCACAACTAAGTGAATGGTACAGTTGTTTGCATTTGATCTCCAAAGAAGCTTGACATATGTGTGACTTCGATGCCTTTGGTTTATGGGACTAAAATATGCACATTTATTGTGTATAACATCATTGCGTGTTCACTTGCTTATTGTCACTAATGAATTGTGCAAAGGCCCCCAGTGGCACTTAGAACAAGGTAAGTTGTGCAGTCTAAGTGAGCCACTACCCTGTGTTCAGAGAATGTGGGTAATATTGGATGGATTCCATACCTTAAGGTTTGACCATTCTTTCGGTCGGACAGCAAGAGTACTTGGGCTTGTGCTAGAGGTCTCGGTCAACAATATTCTATAACATGTTCCATCCCATTGTTTGAAATCCTAAAGAATAAAAACAGTCAAAACCTTAACTCAAATGTGTTCTTAAGCAAATGTGAAACCATACCAAACGTCCTCTATTACACACTGGCCGATCTAGCAAAATAATTCTCCGAATGGAGTACTTCAAATCTGATTGAGTGGATAACAATTAATTTGAAGCATAATTTGAACTTATTTTTAAGCTTAATTTTAAGTCTTCGGAAGCATATCGAATTGTTGCCAGGGACATTTCTTTTATATATGTGTGAATTATTCATTATTCCAGTAAATTTAATCACAGTGGTGTGTCACAGAACTAATTGTCAGATGTTCCAGTCATGTTCTACAAACAAGTCTTAAACAATGTATTGATATTCATGAATTGTTTTTTTTATAAATGTAAGATACAATGTGCAAACTGAATCCACATTTCACATTTTGACATGAGACACCATTGTACTAGAGAGAGTTTACGTTCTATTATACAAACAGTTGGTAAAAACATATTTTAGGAGGACAACACAGTGGGAAAAGTAGAAGTGCGTGGTAAAGGGAAATAATTCGATTTTCAGTGCTGCATATACTGCATTTCTAAGTATTCACTTGTTGAAGGAAATAAAATGATAATTATCTCTGCCATATTTACCTAATTTACCTTAAGTTAATTCTGGTGGTAGTCTCTCAACAAGAGGAAAATCCTCCAGTGGAGGATTCACTACGTTCCTCTCATCATAAGGTATTTGCAGCGATCTTTTTAAAAGCGGTAGTAACTAAATTACCTCTACATGTGGCGTACCTTGAGAAGATCCTAAAGCATGTTACAATTACCACTGTTGGTCACAGGTGCAAGAAGGAGCAGGACTCATGATAAAAATATTCAAAGAATAAAAACCATGCCCCCTTCCAGTAATCCCAAAAACACTCAGCATCAACAAGGATGCCATGGAAGCATGACAGGCATCCCGAGTTATGACTTTACTTACACAATGCTACACCCAATTGAAGACCTCAATCAGGGTGAAACAGGTCTTGGGTTGCTGGTATTCTGGTTCAGAGAGGACCTGGCTTTGCAGTTCAGGCTGGACTATTTCTATTTGAGCAGGGTCAAAACTGATGTGCATATGGCTGTGTCTAATCAGAGTTGGCAGGGAAGGGCAAAAGAAGTGGGTTGGAGTGCTACCTTGAGGTATTGCCAGTGGTTAGACCTATTTCACACATTCTCCTATCATCTTATGTGTAGGTCAACTTGATTCACCAGCATTTTTTCGAGCTGAAAGTAGATTTGAATATCATCAGCTTAGATCCGTAGGTTCACCTGGTGCTATTTCTAGAGCAGTATCAATGAATACAAGTAAACACTGAAGAGCAAGCACAGACGGTATGACCGTATTATTCTAAAAAAAATCCATTTGTGGTGTTGATTTCATGGACCCAATTCAGACCTTTTGGCTGCATCTGGAGAGGAATGACCAAAATAATTTCAAGGTTGAAACCAGTGCTTAATCTGAGCTGGTGGTTTCTGGTGCTCGACGCCTGCACTTATGATCAACACCGGCACTTACGACAGTCCACCACATGTCGATGGTATCTGTCTACTTTTGAAATGAGCTCAACAACAGTTGTTTCACAATTCAATATACAATCAAAATGAACATTATTTGCTACTGCTTTGAATTGCCTGGGATATTCTGAATTGTCAGAAAAGAAGAAGTATGATGGTTTGTACTTGAAATGGCACTGTCACTGGCAGCACAGGCAGGGGGTATGATTGATGTAATCTACATTGGCCTCCTAAGAAGGTCCCGGGCAATTTCTTTCTTTACAAATTTAGCACTGGAAACACTAACTCCTCAAGGCAACTCAATAATATCTCATCGTCCACAGTGCCCTAGGCTTCTAGGCTGTTGCAATGTTCTGGAGTATGAGGCCTGTATATTCTTGTTTTCAAACAAGCAAAGGAACAGATCTTCAGTGTTATTAACCAGTAGCTGGCTTACACCCAGATTAGTGATTGGAAGAACTAACTTTACCTCAGCAAACTGAAACTATCTTCATCTCCCTTGGAGGGGAGGGTGAAAGGAAGAATGACGAGGCCAAAATAGAGAAGTACAGAGATGCCATGGAAATTTTCCTTTTGACCCCCAAAGCTGCTCCTTTATCTATGAACTTCATTGACACTGTTCTCATGATTTGTGAGCAGAAGAAAAACTATACTGTTTGTATGGACATTTTTAATAAAAGTTAGTATCAAATACAAAACTGGGTAAGGGGGAGTTCACTTATTATTATTAAAAAAAGTTTGAAAACCATTAAGAGAAAACCACATTTTTAAATTGATAGAAAGAAAAGTACCTCTCATCTATTCTTACGTAAGCACCCATCAATATGTTATATACTTTAGGTAAGTTTCAGAAACACACTAGAAGAAAAACATGTTGCTTGTGTGAATTGTTTACGATGCCTAACTAGGTGAAAGGTGCAGTTGTTTGCATTTGGTCTCCAAATAGGCTTGACATATGTGTGACTTTAACACCAGTGGTCTATGGGACTAAAATATGCACATTAACTGTTTAGGACATCATTGTGCATTCACTTACAGGTTGGTACAAATGAATTGAGCAATGGCCCACAGGTTCACCTAGGACCAAGTGAATTGTGAAGTCTCAGTGATCCACTACCCTTGTGTTTGGAGAATGTGGATAATATTGACTAGATTGCATACCTTAATGTTTGGCCACTGTTTCCAACGGACAGCAAGCGCACTTGTGCTCATGCTAGGGGTGTTGGTCACCAATTTTTTGTAACTTGCTCCATCCCACTGTTTGAAATCCTAAAGAATGAAAAAAGTCAAAACCTTTACTGAAATTCGTTCAGCAGTAAACATCCATATCAAACATCCTTTCCTTCACAATGAACCATTGAGCAAAATAATTTTCCGAGCAGAGTACTTCAAATTTGTGTGAGCTGATTACACTTGCAGTGTACCATAACAATTGCCAGCGTCTACCACCCCCCTTCCCCTGCCCGTCCACCCCCTGAACCTGGTGACCATAAGAGTGAGATAGAGAAGTAATGGTGAAGGGCTGGGATGTGTCCAAATCAGTGTCAATTTCAATGAGCACCGGTGTACAATAGGAGCTAACCTTTGGGCATTCCCATAAAATGTGTAGGAGTGTACCTCAGGATCCACAGTGCCACCATCAATCACGAGATTTAGACTGGTTGTATTTATGAATCTGGTGGGGTGTGTAGTACCAGTATGTGACGATCTTTGTGGCAGTCACCATACTGGCCATGCTATGCGTGGTGTGTCGCGCCGTGTAGTAAATGTAGCCCCATTGTAATGTTGTAAACTCCTTGACTATTTCTGATTCCCATCCTGTTTGGCTCTTGGATTTGGAGACCTCTGTAGGTGAATTGATCAGGCAGTATAGGTCTGAGACCAGGTACTTGTTGGATGACCTCGACACAAGCCAGCTCTCGAAGGGGGTAAGTTGCCGCTCTGCACCAGGGCAAATAGTGGGGTGCAATACCCAGTGTCAGATCTGAGTGTAGTGCCAATGCTCCATTTCAGCGGGGACACATTCTGAACAGAGGGTCGCGAAGGGGAGTGGACCTTTCAAGTCGAACAGGTGGCCCACCAACCTGCATCCTGCATGTACCCATACTTGGAATGAGGGATTGTGGGTGCCTGGTTGAAAATCTGGGATCTTGACTATGGGGGTAAGTGGCGAGGGAAAGGTCATGAGACCCCTCTGTGTTGCTAAGCTGTCCCAGACTGCCAGCAAAGCCTTGGTAATGGGCAAGAGGAAGTGATCTGGACTGTGCTTCTTTATGGAGGTATGGGATGCGCCACGGTGCCTGGCCAGCCAGAGCTCAGTCCTTAAACAAACATTTTGTTTCTGATTCTGCATGTGACCATTCCACTAAAACCCTTGATTAGGTGACCTGGTAATAGTGAACAAGGTTGTTGTCTCCCAGGCCACCCTCATCTGGGGAGCGGTAGCTGAGGGCTCTACAGATACGAGGATGCTTATCTGCCCACACATCCATTAATTTCTTTTTAGCGAGAGAGCCTGGGGAGGATTGTCATTTTAATTGCTAGTATTAGTCCTAGCCAAGAGAGAGAGTATGGAAGGGAGGAGCCAAGATGGCGACCTGAGCGGACGTGCAGCCTTCGGCTCCGCCGGCCCCGGATTCCCGCACCACGATCCTGACTGCCTTGCTTTCCAGTTCTTGTCCTGAAAGGTGCGGGCAACGTAGCTGAAGCTACCGGTGTTCCGCCGGCCCCTCCACCCGCCCGGGATCCGCAGCAGTGGACGGATGAGCCCCGGCCCGGGACCCAGCTTGCACCGCAACGAGTCGCGGACCTCACGTCCCCTTCCGTGATTGCTCTGCTGCGGGGGTGGTGCGACAGAACAGCTCTTCCCTGTGGTGCCGCGGTCTGTGCGTTGCCTGCCGACAGCCACCACTGTGCACGTCCTGGGCTGACACGGTGACGGAGGACGGAGGTGCCGGACCAGCGGGTCCTTTGTTCTCGGCCGCCATGCACCGTTCCCCAAGTCACTCTGGCTGATGATGGTACGCCCTGCCCGGCTCCGAGCACCTCGCCACGCAATTGCAGACCTTCCAGCACTGTTTTCGACTGGACCGCGGAACGCTAGCCAGGGGACGGCTGATAGCTGCCTGATCGCGCCCCGCTGCCTCACTGGATCTCCCCCCGCACTATCTCACTGGGAAGCGGACAAGATGGCGGTTTGCTGCTAAAAGTAAACCCACGCATCACCCTTGCAAGCAGCTAGCTCCCCGACGGGAGAGGGGTCGGTGTATAACTTTCCAACAGAACTGCCGACATGGGTGCTCCACAGCCTGAACCCACCCTCGCAGACGTGATGGCGGCCCTGGGTGAGTTACGAGCAGCGATGAATAATGGCTATAGCGCGCTGGGGTCACGACTCGATGTATGCACTCAAACTTCCAGCCAGAAGCGAGGGGACTGTCTCCTTCAAAACTCCGGCCAGGAGCTCTCGCAGCATACTACCGCAACATTGTCTCAGAGAGAAGCAGTGGCTGATACAGTAACTATTGCTGCGGCTGGTGGCGGAGTGTTGCCACTTCCTAGTACTGTCACCGATACAGTGTTTCCCCCCTGCCCAGTGCTTGACTGTGTGAGATCCTTCGAGATGACGGGGAATTGGCTGCTAGTGTCCTGTCCTCCTGCTTCAGTACCAGCATACTTGTTCTGGATTTTGACCGCCTTGCCTCGTGACTTTCACGGAGGGACTATGCTAGATACGACTGAGACCGAGGGGGATTTCTTTCCTGGGACCGGACGCCATTCTTTCTTCGTGTATGCACCTCCCCCCTCCTTCGAGCAGCCATTTTCTCCTGTTCTCCAGAGTTCCAGATCTGGCCAGGGCTAGGTGACTCTCTTTGTTTGGTGACCGGGCGGGTGGGTGGAGGTGGGGTGGACCTCGGATTTGGCCTGTTTTGCCGCGAACTGTACATTGACTCTCCCCAATTGCTTGCTTATTGATGCTCAATCTAATGTTGCTAATGGGGCGGGGAATGTTTATTGGACCGGCGGAGTTCGTAAGTGTGTATAATGTATCCTCCTCCCAGATCTTCCCTTATGGGAGTTCAGGGACGGATTTCTGTTCCTACTCCCTAAATCAGTGGATTGTACTTTTTATTTTTATTTTCTCTTTCGCTTTCTCTTCTACCCTTTCTTTTCTCTCACTATATTTCGGGTTTATGGGGCGACAGACACTCTGCTGGGGGGGGGTAGGCCATAGCCTCTGCATGTGTGTAGGGTGGGGGGTTAACTTTTAGTTTGAGGTTCTTTTCTATGGTGCCTTTTTTTGCTCTTTTATGATTTTTCCCTTCTTTCTTTGGCCCGTGCTAGGCGTGCTGGGGGATGGGTGGCGGTGTGTATACAGATGGGTTGTTGAGGCAGCTTCCTGTGGACTGACTATTTTGTTGCCATCCTCTGGTCGGGACTTGCATGTTATGAATCGAATTGCCTGATGATGATGTTTCTTGTCAAGTCCCCCCTGCATGGACCTTGCTCTCCTTTTTTCATTGATTAAGTACGGAATATTATGACCTGACCTTAATGCTCGCACAAAAATTTAAAATTAACCTACATTGCTCCTGTGCCTGGGTACCGCGGCGTTTTCCAGTTTGCTCTAATACCGTAATCATTGCCAAGCCGCAGTACCTTGTCGCCGTATTGCATGCACTGGTGCTACACGAGAGTTTGTGGCCGGCCGGATGGTTGTGGGCCCGTATTTGTACTGTTTCTGTGCACAATAAAGGTTTTCAAAAATTTAAAAAAAAAAAAAAGAGAGAGAGAGTATGACCACAACTGACACAGTTCGGATTTGATCTGGTGAGTTAGCTTTTGCTAGTTAAGCCTAATAGTGTCAGTGATGGCAGCAGTTATCTGGAGGCCTAGATATGGGATTGATACCGGGGCCCACTGTTTGGGCAGGGCCTTTTGCAAATTCTCTAACATCTGTGGCCAGAGGGTAGGTTGAGGGCATGCGATTTTTGGATATTTACCGTAAAGCCTGATGTCTGACCAAATGACTCCAGTGCTGCTAAGAAAGCTGGCAGTGAAGCGGGGGGCTCCTCCAATGAGGCTTTGACATCATCTGGGCAAAGGCCGATGGAGTGCAATTCTCCTCCGCATTGGACACCTTTTTATCTGTGAGTTGGAATATACTTTTTGGGCCATGGGTTCTATGTACAGGCTGAACAGCAGGGGCGACAAGGGGCACCCCTGCCTGGTCCCTCTAGTGATATGGTTAGGGGCGGAGGAACAGCAGCTGTTGATGCCAACTACGGCTGTTGGTTGAGTGTAGCTACTAAGACTCCACTTTTGAAAGTGATCCCCTATGCCAAAAAGGGTGAAGGCTGCCTCCAAATAGGGCCATTGTACCCTGTTGAAAGCTTTCTCTGTTTCAACTGCCAAGAGCATTCTTTCTTGGGCATATCTTTGGGCTTTATCAATTATGTACAGGATCATTCTTGTATTGTCACTACACTGCGTTGGGGATCAAATCCAGCCAGATCGGACCTATGATGCCTGGGAGGAGGGGATTAAGCCTAGCAGCAAGAATGCCTTTAAAGAGCTCAAGAGGGAGATGGGATGATAATAAGAACAGTGAGTCCTGTCCTTCCCAAGTCTGGGATTTACTACTATTGCTGCTCGGAGCATTGAAGGGGGAAGTGACCATTTGTCTCCAATTACGTTAAAAAGCCTGGTAAGAATAGGGTCTAAACTGTGGCAGAATGTCTTATAAAAGGAGGATGGTAATCCAGCTGGCCCCAGGAACTTGGATAGCTTCAGGTGGGACATGCTAGAGATGACTTAGTCTATTCGGATTGGGTGTTTTAGCTCCGCCGCTTGCATGGACGTCAGGGTGGCAGTAGTAGACGCCTTGAGATATTCAGGGATTGCGTCCGGTGGAAGGTCTTGTGCTGTGTAAAGAGTCTGGTAATATTCCAGAAATGGTTCAACTATGTGTGCATCATCGGTCCATTTGGGTCCCACCCTGTCCAGGACCTTTGGAACCCCTGTCACTTGGTGTTGGCATCAAAGACAGCTTGCCAGGAGGCGACAATGCTGGTTGTCCCCTATGTAAAACCTATGCCGGAGCCTAAGGGCTGCGTGTTCTGCACTGTCCACATGCAGTCCAGCTAGTTGAGCTTGGGCAGTCTCGAGCTGTCTAGAGGTCCTAGGGGCCCCTGTTCTCTTATGTATATGTTCTAGTTCTGCCACCTGGCAGGACATGCTCCCCCTCTTCTCATGTCGGATTCTATTGTCCGCCAAATCTATAGCTATAAATTCTTCTCCAACCAAAGCTTTTAAGGCATCCCACAGAGTGGCAATTGAGATTTCAAGGGTATCGTTAATTACCAGATCGTCCTGGATTGTTGTGGTGATCTGGGCTAATACCTCAGGGTGGTAGAGCAAGAAATCTTTCAGTTTACAGGTTCTGAGGGGTGGGTTAGACCTCGGCACAGCAAGGGTCACTGTCACAGCGGTGTGGTCAGAAAGCAAACAGGGTTCAATCTCTGTTGATTGGACCATGGAGGCCACTTCCAGAGTGTCCAAAAAGTAGTCAAGTCAAGCATACAAGCATAAGTTTTGTGAGCATGAGAGTAGAAGGTGGAATTTTGGGAGTCAGGGTGTTAAGTTAATTTAAATCATTTATATAGCGCGCAGCTATCTCAGCGAAGAGGTGTCACAGCGCTAGTAGCAGTGTCACTGATGAGATACAGGATTAAGGCACTGGAAAGAGAAAGATCTTCGCGGCCTTACGGAAAGACATCAAGCTGTCCAGACAACAAATCTGCATAGGAAAGGAATTCCACAATTTACCCGCAAACAGCGAAAAGATCGTCCACCAGATCGGAGACGCTTCACTCAGAGGACCATAGCTAGGTGTTGCCCAGCTGATCGTAGTTGACGCATAGGAACGTAGGGTACCAGTAATTTGGAAAGGATCTCAGGGGAGGAGAAGTTTAAGATTTCAAAAGTCAGGCACAGAGTTTTAAATTTGATTATTTTCGTCAATGGCAGCCAATGAAGGTGGCAAATCGCCCCAGTTCAAGTTCTAGGGAGCCTCAGCAGGACACGAGCTGCTGCGGTCTAAACACGCTGCAGACAATTCGTTCCTGCCTTATTTGCCCCTAACAGGAGCGAATTAGCATAGTCCAATCTGGACAGGATGGCCGCCTGTACTATCGTCTGGCGGATAGAAGGATCAAGGAACCCCAACAAGGGTTTAAACCCTCGGAGTAGGCCAAAGCAAGTACCTGCTAATTTCTTGGTATGCTCCTGATAGCTAAGAGTGGCATCTAGCCAAACCCCAAGATTGTGTGTGGCTCAAAAGGTCTATCAAGCCCATGCTGCCCAGCCAGGACTCTACCGCTACCGAGAGTGTCCCTGCCTGTCTGTGGCATTGTGCTGATCTGTCCAGGTTGGCATTGAATATCAGATTCAAGTCCTCCCCCAGAAGCACCATCCTTCAATGTGTACCCATGATTTTAGACACTGCTTTGCGAAGAAAGGGTTCCTGTCCTTTGCTGGGGGAGTATATGGTGCCCACTGTGAGGTTGCTAGATCCTACGTGTAGAGAGGATACTAGAAGTCTGCCCTTAATCTCTGCCTGTTAAAGCCCCACCTTACGAGGGAATGTCTTAGAGACCAGGATCGCAACACCAGCCGTTTTAGTCAGGGGAGACAAGAAAAACTAATAGGGGAATGCCGTTGAGCGGAGTCCATGCTGATCTTTGGGTAGAAGGTGAATTTATGTGTGCCCCAGAGTTTTCTAGATAGGAGAGGATAGAGCTCTGCTTCAGCATATTGGTTTAGGTCCTTAACATTGAGTGTGAGAATCACTAAGTGGTCAGTCATGTAATCTTCAAGTTGCTCCGTCTGTGCCAAGGGCGTGGGCCATTGAGTCAATGTGGTACAATAGATGTGGGATGTGCAAGCGTGTCTAGTCACCAGGTCCAACAAGTCCCCATAAGAAAAGGACCTAATGGCCAAATTAAACAAATAACTCATATTTTTCAAGAGAGGAGCATTGTCCAGGATGGGTGTCTCTATGGAATACCAAAGGTAGGGAGGAATCTTTGTGCACTCCCCCACCTCTGAACCCCCAAAGAGGAAAAGAATGGAAGTTCATAGAGAACGAGTGTAAGTGGTAGGAGCGTTGCAGATCATGTAGCCATCGCCCCCTCTGAGTCTCCTGCTAGGGTAACCAGGACTGTCCCCCTCTCCCTAGAGATGGTGTCAGGGTCTGGTCAGAGTCCAGGTGGGGGAGATCATGGGCCCCCAGGACCGTGAGGCCCCCTTCTCTCACTGCCTCCCCTCCTGGTGCCGGGACCCTCCGGGAAAGAGTCCTTCAGGTTGAGTATACAGCAAACCTCGTACAGAGAGGGAAGGTGGTGGAGCTTGCCCTCTAAGCAAAAAAACATTCAAAAGGGATGTCCCGAGGAGTAGGACACCCCCAGCTCTCTAAGGTGGGAGGTTACCGGCCGAAAGGCATTACGCTTCTGAAGGGTAAACGCTGCCAAATCCTGATACAGGAGGGTAGACTGGCCTAGATACTGGATTGGATGTTTGTCCCTGGCAGCCCTTAGGAGTTCCTTCTTGAGTGTAAAATCATGGACGCAAGCCAGGATGTCTGGGGGAGGTCCATCCGGACCTCTCTGAGGTCCGACCCTGTGTGCATGGTCTATCTTGATTTCTACCTCGGGCCAGCATCCAGGATTGCTCTAAATAGTTCAGATACGAAGGCGACAATGTCCTTTCCCTCTGCCCTGGAAGCGATGCCCCGGAGACAAATGCTTCTGGTTGAGTGGCATCTGCTGGTTCCTCGCAGCTCTTAGAGGGGGCCAGGTCTCCTGTGTATGCCTCCGATGGGCAGAGAAGCATGCCCTTCACCATCCTGCCTCTCTTAGTTTTCCCCGAAGCCATGGCGGGGAGGCAGTAGGTCCAACCCCACTCGCTGGTGATAGGCAAAGGACAAGCCAGGGGCTGGAGCAGACGGAGGTGTGCCTGTGGCTTTGAATTGAAGGCTGGGGGGGGGTCCGTAGGCTGGGGGGGGTTCGGAGGTGCCCAGAAAGGATGCGGACCCCCGGATCGGTCACCGCATGGAGGGAGGTCAACAGGGAAGGGTGATCTGCCCCCTGCCATGGTCAGTGTCTGGATGCTCAGGCCTTTCCTATTCCCCTATATGCAGGCGCGAGAGGGCAGGCCTGGTTTAGGCAACAAGGGCCAGGGGACTCAAGGGGCTGAAGCAAGGCATCTGTCTTGATGTAAGGCTTGATCCGGATATGAATTACTGAAGCTTTTGGGGCATTCCCCAGTGCACTCATGGGCACAGGAGAGGGGCCCCTGCCGTCCACCCTGGGGCCCACTTATCAGGTCAGTATATCACTGGGGGGCCCCATCCACTAGTTCTGCAGCTGCTCCCCCCCTCTCCTCACCTTCTTGTCTGGGTTGGTCCCTCTGGGCTTGTTCTCAGGAATGAAAATGCTCTGCACTCCCTGCTGCAGGCCCAATGCTCTGTCGGCCCAGTGGGCCTTCAGGTGTGCTCCTCTGGGCGTGAATGGACGAGGTCCCGCTCTCTGCTCTGCAGGTGATGCAGCACAAGCACAAATCCCACCTCAGGATTCTCCTCAGGGGTTGTTGCATCCACCAGGGGCCTTGGCTTGGACAGGTCTATGGTGCAGAGCGGGAGATTTCTGGGCCCCACCAAGTCCCCAGGGAAATCTTCCATGGGGCGGGCCAGCACCGGTGTCTCAGCGGTAGAGTTTACGGTCCCAGCGCTCACAGTCGGTCCTTCAACTCTCCAGCCTAGTTGCAGCCGTCCGGAGACCCACACGTGGTCTTGCGCGTCTCTGCGTCCTTTTACCTGTCCAGGAGTCGGGGCAGCTGCTGAATTGGTCCGCCAGGTACCAGAGGTCAACTCGCTCACCACTGGGGAGTGGCGTCCACCTGCTCCAGGCTATTGTCAGCGGGGCTTTCCAGTGAGGATCGGAGAGGGACGAAAGCGCATCTCAGCCATCCGCCATCTTGGCCATGCCCCATTTAACCTTAATTTAAACTCATTTTAACTCTTAATTTGTAAGTCTTGAAATGCATATTGAATTACTATAAGGGACACAAAAATGTATATTTCTTGAATATATTTGCGGAAAATGGATTATTCCAGTTGAATTTGATTGCAGTGGTGTGTCACTGAGCTAATTGTCAGATGTTGCAGTCATGTTCCACATACAAGTCTTTAAACATCTACTAATATTCATTACTTTTTATTAATAAATGTAATACACAATGTGGAAATAGAATCCACATTTTTCAGTAATGGAGAGATCTTGACATGAGTCACCATTGTGCAACAGAGTTTATGTTCTATTTTTCAAAAAGTTTGTAAATAGATTTTCATAGGAGACAAATTAGGAAGAAGGAGAGTAAAGTAAAGGGAAATTCTTAGATTTGTTGAGCTGTATATCCTGCATTTCCAAGTTTTGAGTTGTAGAAGGATTTTTAATTATAATGAAGGATCCTGGTTTGATGGTATTTATTTTTTTAACATTACCGTCTGTATTTATCCATATTTATTTTTTGCCCATTTTATCCGCATTTATCCAAATTTATTTTGTGTTTTGCGTATAAATGAAGTTGAAAAACTACATTTCCATATTTGTATAACTGATAGACACACACTTATACTGTGATGTCTGTCGTGTTTTAACTATTTAAGCTGTCAAATATTACATAACAATGCATCCAATACTAGCATATACTATAAATGTATGTTGACATATGGCGTTATTTAAAGACATTTCATCCTGTTTTTTATTTATCATGCTGTGCACCTGGTCAGCTGCTGTCCCTTAATTCAGGCAAGACAGCACAGAGAGTCACTTAAAAAGAGCACAATTTACTGCATTTATCCACTTTAAAAAATAAATGCAGACAGAAACCACATTGTTTTCTGTCTGTATTTATCTGTAAAAATCCGTAAAAACGGAAAACAGTGAGCCCTAATTATAATTATCCCTGCAATATTTACCTAATTTACCCTAAGTTAATTCTGGTGGTAGACTCTCAACAATTTTCCAGCTAAGGATTCATGTGAGAAGTTGGCCCGGTATATGATGTCCACTTATTAAAGTGGACACCTTGCACCATTCCAGACGACCCTTATGGTGATTTAAGAGGTCTCAAACAACCTTAGAAAGTTATCCATGTGGTAGCTGTGGAGAGCAGCCTTCAGACTTGAAAGAGTGAAAAGCAGCTTGTTTTACCAGAATACAATTATATAGTGTATATTAAACAAAAGAGAACCACACAAAGTATTTATAAAAACATGTATTTATTATATAATACTCTCTAGTACGTTCCAGTATCTCCTACACGGAGATATACACAAAGCACACAATACTATTGCAAAGAAATCAATGTAAATAGCACTAATAAACAGTGGGCCCCAGAGGGGGACCAAACCATATACTAAGAAAGTGGAATAAGAACCACGACTCGAGTCAGGACAATGTTGAGAAGACATAGAATTGCTGGGAGCCCAAGGAACTACCCACGGAGTCCATGTGCTGTGTGGGAACACGACCGCGTGCTCGGTACAAGTCTATGTGCAAGTCGCGGTTGGAGTTTTAATGATAAGGGACCCTTCCCAGTGGGCTTGTAAGAAATCCCATGGAAGACAGAAGGTGGGAGATCCACCCCACCCGTGCATACTGAAGAACCCAAGTTAACTATCCCAGGGAAGCCGGGTGCATAGGGACGAAGTGACCTCCGGAAACCACCGCCAAACTCAGTGGAGGACTTCGAGAAAGTGCCACTGCTGAAAGGGAGAAGAATGTCCGGTGGAATCCAAATGTGGATTCTAGATGAAGAGTACCTGTAAGCAGAGTGGACATAGTCTGGGTCACTTAGAAGTGACCAGGGGCTCAGGATACGTATGCCCACTGATGTTGGGTGCTTCAGGATAGTTAGATGGTGCTCTTGACACCGCGGCTGCGGGGACCAGGCGACATTGAGGACAACCAGGAGCTGGATGCAAGCGGTCCCACGAAGCATGGCGGGTGCTGAGGGATAGGTGTCCAGCAGGAGCACCAACAAGCCTTGGCAACAACAACCTACACAGGAAGTCAAGAAAGCGTACGGTTCGGACCAGCATGGTCTAGGAGACATAGAATTTGCAGTTTCACAAAACAGCAAGCCACAGAACACTTGGTGCAAGATGGATAAAAATCTTTGTATAGAAAGTCGCCAGAGGTGGGGCCACTCAGAGCCCAATTCACTTGTCAAGGAATTGCCAACAAGCTCATGCACTTGCAAATACATGTGATGCACAGGGGTTCAGGTATTGCAGCCCCAACAAGAGATACTAGCCTCAACCTTGGTGAGAGGGCAGATCGAGCCTCGAGGGACATAGAAACCCACCTCCTGTGGTGCTGGAACCTTCAGAGTCCATAGGAGCTCAGAATTGGCAGACTGGTCAGCAGTGTTGAGGTGCCTGCGAATGCAGAGGAATGACTCCTTTAATCCAAGGGTATTATCTTCAGTTGTCTTTGATTCTCCACAGGTCCGGCACAGATCCTGTATGTTGCACAGGCACAGAAGATGCAGCAGGCTGAGAGGGAGACAGAGTCAGGCACAAACGAAGTCTAGAAAAGTCCAGAGTGCCCAGACGGTTGAAACGCAGTGGTCTCAGGTCTGAATTTTGTCCACAATGAATCATTGGTCATACAGCCAGGTAAGCCCTTAAGTACCCTAAGACAAGGGATGGGAAGATTCAGGGGAGGGTCTGGACAGGGGAAGGTTACACCCATGTCCTTTGTCCATTTTCGCGCCAGAGCGGGAGCCAACAGCTTGTTGAACTGGACTATACACAGGTACACCAAATGTGCCCCTTGTGCAGACTTTCAGTCACTGGGAAGCTCACCCACCCAGCCCTAATACACAAACGGCTAGATTCATCAAAGACCCGTTTTGCGAGTCTTTAATAGCGATTCATAAGGAATCGCTATTAAGGACTTGCAAAACGGGATTCATGTAGGAATCGCAAAAAATATTGCGATTCCTACATCTTCCTTATTTGCGATTAGCAAATTGCTAATCGCAAATAAGGAATAACTCCCCATTCATTCCTATGGACCTAAAGGCCCATAGGAATGAATGGGGAGTATTCCTTATTTGCGATTAGCAATTAGCTAATCGCAAATAGGATAGCGATTTCAAGGGTGCCAGGGGTGTCCAAAGGACACCCTGTAGCACCCCTGAAATGCAAATTTACACAGGTGTTGCGCACACACATGTTCAAAGGACATATGTGTGTGTAACATGCAACAAAGAAAAATGCACTAAAGTGCTTTTTTCTATTTTTTCGCTATTTACCACAAAGTCAGACTTCGTGGTAAATAGCGACCAAATATTGCGAATTCGCAATTTCAAATTGGTTAATGAATTGCATTTAAGGAATCTCTAATAGAGATTCCTTAAATCCAATTCCTCGCAAATATGCAATTTCGCAAATAGCGATTTTTGCATTTGGGATGATGAATCCCAAATGCAAAAATTGCACTCGCAAAGGGCCAGATTCTCAGAATCTGGCCCTTTGCAAGCGCAATTTAGCTTGATGAATCGGGCTGTATATCCTGTCTAGGAGTTTGTCACACCTCCCTGTGATAGGATGCCTATTGTTCCGCCTTCCCCTTCTAGAGCTTGGCACAGCAGCAGGAGGGCAGGAATGTGTCTCAGGTCGGCAGCATCCATTTTGTGCTGTGCGGGACTAGAAGGCTAGTAGCAGGAACACTGAGAGCTTCACAGATTGCTCTACCGATGGGTGGAATCATGCCTCCCACACCGATTACCAGTGTGAGAATATGATTCCAACATGTTTGACACCAAACACAATACGGTTTGTGGCAGCCATTTTAGAGATGGTTATCATGCAGTCGCATAATTCCCCTCTAAATTCGTCAATGACTGCTTCACTGACAACCCCGGAGAATAGACTCCATAGGCTGCAGTGGTGTCCTGCTTATGCAGGGGCACCCTCTTACTTAGAACCAAGCACCCTGCCTTCAGGATTGTAAAGTCCTGCTATAGGGGTGACTTATAGGTTTTAAGTGCAGTGACCCTTAGATATAGTAAACCTGTATCTTTAATAAGTGGAGCACACTTACTGGCAGCCACCCCTCTCATGAAGGTATCTACAGTGAGAAGGATGTCAGATTGTGAGACTATCGCATTTCCTGGTAAATGGTGGTATGGCAGGTTTCTTGCATATGGAAAAGTGGAATCCCACAAGTGGAACTTACCTAAAGTTAGGTGCCTCAGTCTTCCCGGTGTCCGGCGAGGTTTAGCCCTGTGAGCACCTATTGTCAATATGAAGCCGGGAGATGGGCCCATACTCAGTAAGTAGTTTGCGTGCCAAGCTTCGACATGGAACGTACTGCGTCCAAGGATGCTTGGGATTAGCACTCCGGGGGAGGGGGGGGGGGGTATGATGTAATTAAACCAGTCAGTGCCTGTGGTGTGAAGGAGAGGTGGCGGGCTCACAGTGGACAAAGCGCAGAGTAAAATCAATGGCTGTGTCCCAAAAGGTATAAACTGAAAAAATAACAACTTCCAACAGTAAAATGTTGCAAAGGACAGGAGAAAGGCATTGTATCCTTACACATGACTAATCGGGCAGTGTGACTCAATGCTATCAGGTATGTCCTAGGACAAAGTCAGGTGATCATAGGTAGCCTTATAGCCCTTGTGAGCATCCCTCGTTGGCAGTTCCATGGTCTACAATTAAAATATATAGGTTGAAGCTGTGTAAAGACAGAGGCACTCGCTCATGTCCTAGTGTTGTGGCCTTCACGAGTCAAATACTAGGAATGGGCACGCATATTGGCGTCCAGGGGAGCATAGCCCAGATCTACTTTGTCTAAGAACCCTATGGAAAATACCATCAACTGACTTCTTGGCATCATGCTGGGAGGCAAACTGGTCTGTCAACTTTCCAGGCTTGTCCAGGGTATATATCATCACTTAACCATTGCTTGTCGCTTTCGAGCCTATAGACCCAGCGTTGTTCACTATGAAAGAGAACTGACTCTAAAGTACCTATACTGGTTGCATAGTTGGGCTTGTCAAATACCAGCCATGTGATATCGTTCTTAGAGTGGGCATGCTGCAAAAAATGTCTAGTCAGTTTTGTATTGTTTCTCTTACACCGCAAAGAGCTGTGATGCTCAATGATCCTTGTGCGGACCTTGCGAGTAGTCATCCCAATGTAATTTAATCTGCATGGGCATCTCAATAAGTATATTACCCCCTCTGTGTTGCAATTTGTATGTCTGGGAAGTTACCATAGTGTCCGTAAGCCTAAATCAATCTGTGTAGTTGTTATAGTGTATGGGTATGCTGAGCATGACCCACATAGAAAGTGTCCCCTTACCGGTGGTAGGGACCACAGTGTGTTCTGTACTAACTGTGGTTGTTTGGTACGTGGTCTGGTGTGGACTACCATATCTTTGATGTTCCTACTGTGTTTGAGTACAAAGAGTGGTCTATTCATGTATTTAGTACAGGCCAGTTTCTTGTCACAATCCTCTTCACTGTGTTGGTCAAGTGACTGTAGGTCCCTACACAGACTAACCTGTCATCACGTTGTTTGATGTGCCTACCTAGGAGGGCCTCTCTATTATTATTTCTGGCACGCTTAGCTCCTCGGTTGATTCATTTTTCTGGGTATGCTCACCGGGATAGGATAGTACCAAGTGTAGTCGTATGTTCTTTGAGTTTTTCACATTTCGGTGCAGTTTCTCCTTAGTCTCAGAAATTGCCCTACTGGCAGATTATCCCTTAATGCAAAAGAGTGAAAGCTATTGTAGCTCAGAAGGGAGTTCCTATCCATGGGCTTGTTGTAGAGTTCTGAATGAATACCACCGTCTTTGGGGTATAGCAAGAGATCCAGGAATGGTAGGGAGTCTTTGCTGTGTTCGCAGATAAATCTGAGATTGGTGTTCCTGGTGTTCACCCACCCTGAGAAAGCATGCAGTGTCTCTGTGTCACCTTCCCAGATCACCAAGATGTCATCTATATACCTCTTCCAAATTTTCGGGTTCTCTGTGTATGGATTGGATGGAGGGTAGATGCAAGATGTTTCAAAATTGTTATGCTCGGGGCACAAATACTCCCCATTGAAGTACCATTAGTCTGCCAATACAGATATTCTTTGTACTGAAAAAAAGTATCTTTCATTGCTATTGTTGCACACTCCAATATGAATAAGGTAGGTGTCATGTCTTCTCGTGTTCTAGAGCTAAGAAGATATGCAGTGGTCCTCAGTGTGTCACCTTGCGGGATATTCGTGTATAGAGTCTCTACATCGTAGGAGACAAGTAAATGTTTAGTTGGATCGAACGTAATGCCTGTCAATGTGTTCAGAACATGTTTGTATCCTGGAGGTAGGATGGCATTTCTGACACACAAGGTCGCAGGAACCAATCCACGAAATGTGATAGGGGCTCGAAAAGGGAGCCAATTAACCCTGGGCGAAGTACTACGCTGCGCTCCCGTAGTTTGCGAAGTTTGCGCTACTTTGCACTAAGCGAATTGCAAGTAGCACAGTGCTAACACGCGTAGTGGTCATTTTTTGCTTGTTCGCGGTCTTCAACGTCAAGTTGACGACCTCGAGCGAGCAAAATGACATCCCGGCTAGACTTTTTCTTAGTTCGCCATCAGCAACATCAAGTTGGCAATCACAAGCGTGGAAAATAAACCTCTTGGCAAGATTCTCAACGCAGGGAGGTCAGGTTTCTCATTGCGAGTGGTCGCGTATGCTCGAGACCGCTCGTGATGAGAAACTACCAGTCCACGTTGAGAAAGCTGCAGCTCGAGTAGAAATCTTCTCGAGCGGCAGAAAACGACCGCTTGCACTGTGCAATAGTGCAGACAAACATCCTGCACTACGCAGTTCGCATACCTACGCGTAGCGTGCGAAGTGCACTTTGCGTAGTTACGCGTAGCATTACTACGCAAACTACGCCCAGGGTTAGAGCCGATCGCGATACTATTGGTGGTCTAGTTGATTTCTGAATCTTTGGGAGTATGTTGAAATATGGAACCTTGGGATGAGTGGGTTGTAAGAACTCAGATTCACTCCTAGTGATCCAGCCTGCTTCATATCCTCTCTCTATCGGAGTCTTGATGGTTTTCTTCAGTCTCTGAGTTGGGTCATTTTGTAAATGTTGATACTACCCATGATCACTCAGTTGGCGGAGACGTTTCTGATGGTAATCTGTGCTGTTCATGATCACTATGGCTATAGTCTTAAGAGGGGTCAAGGTCTCAAGGCTAAGATTGACTATTATGATGTATGACTCATCCAGGGCGGTGGATCCTTGGACATTGCTCCTCTTCACTTGTTGTTCACTCGCAGGGTTCCACTGTATATGTGGTCTCTCCTAGTATATTTGGTCTGGCTGTGTTGCCCTGGTTCCTTGTCTTCTTCTACTGCTTTTGCCTCGGCCCTGTGGATACTCTGCCAGGAAGAAAGACTGCTGTGCTGCTGAAGGACTGCCACTCTGCTGTACTGCCGCTTTGAAAGAACTAATGCCCTGCTGTGCTGCCTTCTTGCCTGGCTGAGTTGGACTGGATCTGCATCTCTTGAGCTCAGAAGCCAGAGTGACTCCATTGGCTAGATGGCTGTCCTCCTGATCTAAATCCTCATGGACATAACAGGCTTCCAACAACGTTCCCTCTGCACCTGGACTCATCTATGAGTCTATCCTACCAAGTGGTGCCACCCCAGACCTGGACCCTCAGAAGTGCACCTAAAGTGCATCCATGAGCAGCCTCGTAGCACATCCAAAACAATACAGAAATTCGCACACCAGCCTCGACGCTTCTTGGAATTTACACATCGCTTCGGCTGCGCCATGCATCTTTGACTTGGATCCGCACAATGCTCTGTAACCTGGATTTCAGGTACTCTGTCAGTAAACCTAACTGGATCCCTGTAGCCATCCCACGTGTCATCGCAGATGGCCTGAACTTGTGACTTTGTCCTGGTCTGGCGTGACCAGATACGCACAATTGGCTCTTTGCGCTGGTTGGTGCTATTTTGACCTAAAACTTAAAAAATTGAATAGACTCCAGTTCTACTAATTGGATGCTTGTCATTTTGGTCTTGATTATTTATTAAACTGAGCTCTATTTTTCTAACCTGGTGTGGGAACTTTTTGTGTTTTTTTCATTGCCTTACTGTTTGAAGTGTTGCACAAATACTTTACACACTGCCATCATGTTAAGCCTGACTGCTCTGTGCCCATCTACTAGAGGATTAAACACAGACTAATTGGGTGGTTGCCTATGCATATGCCTTTCCCTGACAAGGACTGTGGCTGCTGCTTGACCAGGCTTGCTGCTCAACCAGTAACCCATTTTCTAACACTGCATGACACCCAAACAGTGCAAGAAAGCCAACACTTAGCCCGTTGCCCCAGAGATAGCACGGCCCACCACTCAGAACAGCTGCAACCAGGATCTTTTCCGCGGAGCTCCTAAATCAAGGCAGCCAAGCCTGTGACTGTATGGGAGCAGTTAGAACCTGACTTGACCTGCCACCATACCAGAGACCAGCATCCGGCCCAGACACCTGGGAATTGGATTAAACAAAGATCTTCTCCCCCATGCAAAATAATTTAATCCGGAGATCATCTTTCAGGGTAGACTGTCGAGCCTGATGCATACAGCCCTCCCAAAGCTAGACATAATGGTCAAACCTAAGCTGACCTAGTTCCACCCTCCGAAGACAGTTTGGAGCACTAAACTACACAGTAATGCAAGGGGGGGTCCCCTGAGCCATCGCAAAGCCATACTTGTAAAACATTCTGAGCGATTTGAAAGGATACTACCACTGATACAGGAAACCAAGACCTCACCTCACATACTTAAGGGGGAACATATATATACACAAGTCTATTGAGATCCAGGGCACTACTGGCCACTTAGACTCACCAAAGGAGGATGGCCCGCATCCGCTGGCACAAATACGTAGGTAGGGCCAGATCAACCCTCTCATACTCGCCTCTGACCCCCATATGGCCCCTACCACACCAACAGACAGTCACAAAGTGCCACAATGTGACACCATGGAACTAAGCTGCCTCACTTCTATGTGGAGGGAACGCTGCATACTTTCCAGGAGCAATGGGACCATGGCACACGTATCCCACAGCAGAACATGGAAGATCATTAATGCATTGTTCACTGCCCCACTAGTGCAACATCACAAAATGGACACTGGGGTTGGGGAGCGCTGGGCAACAGACACGCCTACCGATCTCACTGACTAGCAATGTGAGTGCGCATCACAATAGGTTAAGGAGGTGTCATGAAACCCAAGGTTCCGCTACACACAATTTAATTACCTGCACCAAGCGTATCTTTACACCACAACATATCAAACACATGTTTACAAAGGCCTTGGTGCTCTGCACAAGGGGCAACTCGCCATTTGTGAGATATTTCCATATGGTGTGGGACTGTCCGGTAGTACAATGTGCTCAGACTAATATAGGGGGAACCTTCTTGACCCTACTAGAGCGCATAGTATTGGTTACACCAAAAACATACATGCTAGGCATTAGAACTAAAGTGAAAGGGGATTAATTCTTCCATAAATTCCTCGACCTGTCCTTTGTGTTGTTTAAAAGATAAATTGTGATTTCTTGGATGCCCTGTGCAGCTCTTGGTACAAAGAGCTGGCTCAAGGCTTTACTTAGCTGAGCAAAGGCAGAGACAGAAATCATGATAAAGTCTTGAATTTATGGAGGCGAGGGACAGGGGATAACATTATGGGATATTTACATTTGAATCTGGAAGCAAAGACCGACATGTGTCCTCCTTGACCCTGCGTGCCCATAAAATCACAATAGGATACTTGCACTAGGACATTGCCCACACTCTCTGACACACTTCCTATGTTACACTATCCAGTTGAAGATCATCACCCCCTTGAGTGCACCCCATGGGCATGCCCCATTCAGCAGGTTATGTACATACATAACAGTGGTCATCCCAGACATCCTGTGGTATAGGGCCCCATCACTTGCAGTCATACACCTAGCATACCCCAGCAAGAATAAGGTGAAGATTTATGCTGTAGAGTACCCTGCGTATGACCTGTTTTAGCAAATAAGATGGCAACTTCGGATAAGACCTTCATGTTTATATTTAAGCTAGTACAAGACTTGAGCAATGTGTGTGCTCAGCAAGTGGACTTACCCACCTGGTAATGGATTCAAGTTTGCGCAGTGGTGATTATCATGTTACAGACATGCCACTGCAATACTGCTGAGACTCCACAGTATATGTTGTTTCGGCGGACAACACCCCACGTGTTATTTCTTGTTTTTGTGCTTAAAACTCAATAAAGAAATGGCAAAAAGAGGAGTAGCTTAGAACCAGTTCTGCCACTCAACTCACCTCGAGAGGCCAATGCACATTCTCGGCTGGAGTTATTGACCCTACCCTCCAAATGACAATTGCCTAGCTTCTTGGCAGGTGTGTTGTCAAAAACAGGCCTCTCAGCAGGGATTAACCATCCGGAAGAAACCATGTAGCTTTGGCACATCAAAGGGCAGCTTTAATTCTGACAAGTCAGAATGCTCCCCTTTCATGACCCTCCTAGACCTTTTGGTACCAAGCCTAGCGGGTGGGAGAAGCGGGTTTGATCCTGACAAAGGGGAGGAGATTCCATCTAACCAGGCAAGTGATGGTAGAGAGAGCCAAAGACCTTCCTGGTAGAAGCAGGGCTCAGTTGTGTTAAATTTTGGGCTCCAGAAAGTACTACAGTAATTCCAATGGGAAGGACTACAAAAGGAGTTTGGCATAGGGTAAGAGAGTAGATGTGATTTGGTAGGGAGCATTCTCTAAGCACTGTCTAGTGCACATGGGTAAGACTAGCACCTCACCATTACCTCCTCTGAATATGCCTTGCCTTGGCAACATTCACAACTGGAGAAGGCCTTCCTTGAAGAAAGCAGCCTCCTGACTTTTTCCTGGTACCTAGAGACTGAAACTGCTCTACAAGGAACAGGCTGTTGCCCTCCTATTAGAATGTTTCAGTGATACAAAATCAGAAGGATCATCAACTTCAAAAAGGCCCAGCTGACCACTGAATACTAGTAGCTGCACAAACCCTGGGTGGCGAGACACCTGGTACCTAGAGGCCAGCTCTGGGGACCTGCGGATTCCAGAAGTGACCGGAATGAACTTTACCAAAGGGCCTGAATGTGAGTTTGACGAATAGTGCTCCATTTGTTAGGGTGTAGTAGTTGAAGGAGCTGAAGGACTACCATCCTTCTAATTTACAAATGTTGATAAACATAACTTGTACCTAATTACTAGTAGTTTGTGTACCTTAGTTTTTGGCTTCGGTTTAGGTAAGGCAGTGAATGCACTCCCAACTCTCACAATCGGGTAATCAGTCAGCATGTTTTTGCCTCTCGAATCAGCCCTCTGTTTGACATCCTGTAAAACAGAAAAAAGGTCAATACAAGTCCGACCAGTTAGCATTCCCATAGTTCTAGCAGTAGTTCACATGTAAGGGTGGGCCTTTCATATGGGACAGCATTAGACCAAATATGTGAGTTTGTTAGGTCAATGTAGTGTCAATCTGGTCCTTACATAGTGAAGGCAGATTGAAACCATACCCCACACATGTGGGGTATGATTTTTATCAGAAGTGTGGGACCGTGGAATGGTTAGACATCTGTTATTCGCCTTTAGGTCTGGAGTTTTTTTTGTGACAGAGAATTGAAGAAATTGTGATTTTTGTTGCATATATTTTGGAGATTGGAAAGGATTTTTGGTATTACAGTTTGATGGGTATCATTCAAGCCATATCCTATTGGATGACTCTGGAGCTCTAGTTTTCCGACATGTCCAGAGTTGGCAGGAGTTCCTGGTTGTCAGCCAGCTCCGCTCCATCAAAGAATGGCATGGTGACTAGTGCCTGGATCTTTGCTCAAATCAATGAAAAAATCCACAGAATACAGATATGGGTAAAGCCTTGGAAGGGACATGTTCGTGTGTGAGACAAATTGTGGGGAATAACCCTGTTTTTGAGAAACAAATTGCCGAAATTCTGACAAACATCATATACAGCTGTACACCTCGTCAGCCGATCAGGATGAAGGAAATCTGGCACCCACTGATAAAACTGTGAATAGAAATATGCATAAATATTAAAAAGTTACTTTTATGTTATATTTTCATACAGCTCCAGGGTCAAACTTATTATGAAAAATCAGGTGCTCTTAACCACCATTTCATTTTCATTTGATTTCAAAATATCACACGTGCATGGCACCCAAGTTATTGCCCGTGGGCACACCAAACTCATGGAAATTCTGATATTCATGGTACTCCACACTCAAGAGACCCCGGGTCTATAGTTGTAGGACAGTCCTTCACACAAATAGGCTCCTGCCTGATGGATATTCTCCTGCAAGCCCACACCTGTGAAAAAACACGATTTAGATACACATAGGCTGTTACTAATACCAAGTGCTTTCTGTACCTTAGTTTTGGACTTCTGTTTTGGTAAGGTAGTGTACGCAATCCCAACCCTCACATTAGGGGAATCAGTCACAAGGTTTTCAATGCTGGTGTCTCCGCACTGTTTAAAACTCTATGAAACAGAAAAAAGGTCAGTAGCAGCTTGTACAAAGTTTCAAAACAACCATCTATTTTTCATTACACTCCAGCATATGGTTACGATTAAAGCAGATTTCGTTAATCAGAATTTAGTTGATCTGATTACATTAAAATTCAATCCCTATCTACAAATGTGAATCAACACAGGCTACACACTATGAGCCTGTTTAACAAGGCGATTACGTAACAGATGTGGCCCTTTTTTGATGCACTGGCAGCGCTATGGGCCTGCTCATATTTACAAGGCCATGTAAAGTCACCCTGAATGACTTTTCATGGCCTTGTAAATATGGGCCCCATTCACGCATTACTCTGAATGGTGTTGCTTACGGTGTTCTCACCCAACATCCATCGAACCTCACACATTTCCAGATTTACAACGTTTTGTTAAGATAGGAATGCATCAGAATCCTATGCCTCCCCAGGGGGAGGCCTGGACAATAGGTTTCCTATCACAGGGATGTATAACCACCTCCCCAGACAGACTTTAGTGTATTCGGGCTGGGCTGGTGCACTCAGTGAATGCTTTTCAGACAGTGCTGGGGGCACACTTGGTGTCCCTGTGCATGCCCCAGTTCTAACGGGTTGCAGGGGCACTCAGCCCCTGCTCTGGCACAAAACGGGACAAAGGGGAAGGGGTGTTACCACCCCCACCCTGGGTCCTCCCATAGGTGGCACCCTAGAGTAAGTACAACCCCTAAACTTAGTATAAGTATAGGAACCCAGTCATTAGGTGTTTAGATAATCCTGGAGGAAACTCTGCAACATATATCCTGTAACTTCGACATTCTATTTCGATTAGAAGACGGAAGGATCTCCCTTGGGGTCAAGGAGTGACTCCCCTGTTCAATCAGGCACCAAAGAAGCATCTTGCCGGTCTGCATTTTCAAGGCTCCCGCTGGATCTTGAAGGATTTACGACACAGGACACGGACTTACAGACATCTCTGAGGCCACACGAGATCACAGCAAAGCTGAGACCTGTAGCCATCACGAGAGACGTGGGACCGGAACTCCTGGACACCGTGCACATTTGCTAGTGCACCTACTTCCGGAGCTTTCCCGAAGTTGTGCATTAGGCTACTCGTAGTCCAACCCTGAGCACCATCTGCACCAAAGATTGTGGGCCGACACTCCATGAGTGTTCAGTGGAACCGCTTCTAGTATTTATGCTTGAGGCCCCTTCGCCATCCCTGGTCCGTCAACTGGTGGGTCCCCACGAAGGTAACTCTTTTGTTTCTTGGGCTTCTCTGGTTGCTCCAGACGTGCCCTGACTCCCCTCCAAAGGCATCTTCTTATTGCCTGCCTGGTCACTGGCAAGTGACCCAGACTCTGTCCCCTCTGCTTTCAGGTTCTTCAGATCTCCGATCCACCCTTGGATCCATCTGGACACTTTCCACTTGGCGGCCTGCAGCACTTTTCCGTAGCTTGCCATAGAAAACTAAGACGAACCCGACACGAAAAAACACCTATGCACCCGGCTTCCCTGGGTGAGATAACATGAGTACTTCGGTGCTCCCGTGGGTCTTGACTCTCGAGCTATCTAGTTCTCAAGGGGTTTGCTCCAAGTTCACTTCTAAGTGTCCCTAATCTTTAAAATTCTAATTGCAACTTTCCCTATAGAAGTCAATGGTGATTCGGGACTGTGTTTAGACACTGCACGCGTCCCCGTGGGTCTCCTGCGTCACTACCTTGGGTGACTCCTGGTTGCCCCAGCGGTTCTACAGGCCCTAGGCATTGTCTCTATGACTGTATTGGTACTTAAACCACTTTCTTAGTACATGGTTTGTGACGCCCCTAGGGCTAAATGTATACTGTGCTAATTTACTGTGTGCTAAATAAGTTTACTGTGTGTACTTTTGCCTCTAGCCTCATAAAGAGACTAGATGGATGTGTTTAGATTAAATACATATATTTTATATATATATAACCTGCTGTGGTTCTCCTTTCATTTGGTCATTCACGAGATTATAGACTGGTAAAACAAGCTGTTTTACATTCCTTCAAGACTTAGCCTGAAGGCTGCTCTCCACAGCTACCACTAGAATAGCTTTCTATATAGGTTGTCTTTAAACCTGTCATCATAAGGGTTGTTTGGGGGGGGCGTGGCTAAGCACGCAATGGCGGCGGACGTGTCCGGGTAGAGCTCCGAGCTGAGCTCCACTACCACAGGCCATTTATCCGAGATAATTGCTAAAAATCTGGCCCTACCTATCGACCTCCGTGCCCCTGTCAAGGTTGGAGCCGAGCGGAGATCCCTGGCCAGTCCTGCGGCGGCGTGGAGTTAGCACCCCCCTGGCGGGCTCTCCCGGCCGACGTGGGTTTCGGCGCAAGCCTGGGGCCGTGCTGTGACCGCGAGGCCCGGCCGCTGCTGTTTGTGGTGCGAGGCCTGCGGGCTGCGGAGCTGGATCTGCCCCGAGAATCATCAGCGGAGCTGCATCGGGACAATACCTGGACCCCTGCCTCTTGTGGGGTGTCGTGGGGGCTGCTGACCGCTCCGGAGACGGCGAGATCGGACCACCCCCTCGGTGGGCCCGCCTGGTCGGCGCGCAGGTCGGCGCGGGGCCGGGGCTGGTCACACCTGCGAGGCCTGACCGGGTGGGACCTGCGGGGCGGGGCGTGGCAGCTGCGGCAAGTCTTCACGGACCCTACCCCCTGCGGACGCTGGTGCTGCATGGGGGGCCCGGCTGGATCGGCCGTCCCTGAGGAGGGCTACGACCCCTGCCACCTGCCTGATCTGTAGCGGGAGTTGCTGTGCACTTGGCTGACTCCTTTGGCTGGCGGGGGGGCCTGCCGAGCCCGTGGGCGGCAACCAAGGGTCCCCCCTGCTGGAGACCATACCCATTGGCTTTCGTGCTGGACAGTGAGACGAGCGCCAGCAAAATAATCATGAGGTGACCAGCTTCCCAGGCTCTGAGCTGGAGATACCCTCCATTGGTGCGTGGACTCCTTTATATACATTGGCTGGCTGCCCCTCTGGCCTCGGGGTGGACATCTACGCGGGGCCTGAGGTGGAAAATGAGCGGTGTCATCTGCCCTGTTGGGGCCCCAGACCTGACCGCCTCGTCGCTGGAGAACCCCCCTTCCGGAGGGAGCTGAGGGAGCTGTGTGAGGTGCCGGGGAGGCACGCAGTCGTTTTGGTTGGCCTTGGGGTGCTCACTGAGGTAATCGGGGCCACCCGGATGACTGGCTGGATGTGCAGGGCTGCTGGCGGCAGCCAGGGGACTGTGGCTCTCACATCAGACCTGCAGAGCGGGGAGGGGTTTGCTGCCTGGGCACGCCGGAGGGTACTGTCTACACGAGGGAAAGATACCTTACTCCTCCTCCTTACTTCTACCGAGCGGTGAACACTCTCCTTGGTGTGCGGTGTGGCCACCCACTTGACTTAGTGGAGCTGTTTCCCCGCGCCCCCCTCGAGGACCTGGGGGGGGCTCCCCACGTGCGCACGAGCACCACACCACATCACGCTGCCCATGTCTGGGGGATCCAAGATGAGGGCCGGTGCTAGCGGCACACAGGTGAAGGGGAAGATGGAAAAATCTACAGATCACGACCAGACCACCTCCAAACTAGACACGATGCTGGCGGCGATGGAGCGACTAGAGGAATCATTGCAACTGACCCGCACATCTTTGGAAACGAAAATTGATAGCGTTGCCATTGACCTCATGCACCTGAGGGCTGACCACAAGAAGCTATTGGAACGCACGGCTGCCCTAGAGGCCACTGTGGCCGATGTCACGTCCAAGGTCGCGCAGACGGATAAGCATTTCCAAGACCTCCTCAACCGAGGGGAATTCCTGGAGGACCATGCGGAGGATGCGGAAGGGAGAGCGAGGAGGAACAACGTCCGCATCATAGGCCTGCCGGAGCGATGGGGAAATAGGGAACTGGAGGTGCACATGGAGCGCTGGCTCACAGACCTACTTCCCGAGGGCACCCTCTCTCAGCATTTCGTAGTGGAGCGGGCCCACTGGGTCCCGACGCAGCCCCCTCCTACAGGCTCCAACCCAAGACCCATGCTTATTCGTTTCTTGAACTATCAGGACCTCAACGCCATACTGCGAGAGACTAGGAAACTGTCTGACGTCAGGGTTGACAATGCCAAGATCATGTTTTTCCCTGATTACACTGTTCAAGTACAACGTCAGCGGCACTCTTTCCTGGCAGTGAAACAGCGACTCCGCAGCCTAGCCCTGAAATACTCTCTTCTCTTTCCGGCTCGCCTACGTGTGGTAGCCCAGGACAAGACCCATTTCTTCAATACTCCTGAGGCGGTTGAGGCTTGGCTGAACTCAGGCATAGACACGGAGCCCAGCGTGACGCCATCTGCGTTGACCATGCGGCGCGCCCGGGGGCCCCGGCGCAGGCCCTCACCGACGGGATGAATACGCGCGGAGTCAGAGGTGGGCCCCCCGGCCGAGCTCATGCACAGTGAACAACAGGAAGCCCTTCAGATGGTGGCGGAAATCAGCGGTTCATTGGAAGTTTACCCCACATTGGGAGCCAGCCCCCGCGGGATCCTAAGCGATGACAAACGTATTTATGGACTGTCGGATTCACAGGTGTCGACGGACCTACCAGATGTCACCCCGCAAACTGCCGACCTCATTCACTGAGGACAGTCTGGAAAGTTTGGCTCTTTTTGTTTGACCCTGAGAATTTTTACTCCCTCTTGGAGGTTTTCTTTGACTCCATGGACCACAACTGTAGCATGGGCGAGGCTGCCTTGCCGCAGGGGGGCATTTGGATTTGGATTTGGATCTGGCTGACGAGACGCTGTGAGTGTAGCTCTGCCAATTCAGACTTGGAGTGAATACAACCATTGCCCACTGGCTGTGGGGCGGCGCTGCGAGGGTGGTCTGACCCCCGGAGGTGAGTGACATATTGGAAGCTGCCCGGGGCGCCGACGGGCGGCGGGGACCTAAACCCGGAGGAACCGGGACCCCGTGCAGCAGGCGCATCCGCTGGCACTGGGCCGACTGCCAGGTGATACCTGTGGGGGGGGATGCGCCCTCAACCTGATCACATAATGTGCCGGCAGAGACAGAGCCAAGCGCTCAGCGACCCCCCCTGAACTCACGGTCTCTTTAGCTCACTAGAGCGTTTGGACGATAACATGTTCTGCTGTCGACCTTTTGGTATTGTGTTGTTGTTTGCCTTGTCCTCAGGCTGGTTGATTCCCCTTTTTTTCTTCCCCTATATTTCCCTCGCATATGATGGGTGTGTGCGAAGGTGCTCTGATGATGTTAGTGGGTGTTTAACCTGCCGAACGGTGTTGTCAGCTGATGGTGGTGGGCTGGGGGGAGGAGGGGGTGATGGAGAACCGGATATATTATGGCTGTGAGTAAATTCTGTACATGGAATGTGCGCGGCATGCACACACCGTCACGCCGTTACCAGATCTATTCATATCTTAAACGACACCATGTACACATAGCACTGCTGCAGGAGACCCATCTGACTGGCCCAGAGACGCTAACGCTACACCGTAGATGGAGGGGACAACTGTACGCTACTGGATTTTCAGGATATGCGCAAGGGGCGCTGATCTGGGTGCGCCCTGGGGTCCCCTTTGCACTCTCCCACTTTAGGGTAGACACGGAGGGCAGATATGTAGTAATTCACGGTAAACTGGATGGACAGCTCATTGTTCTTGCTTCACTTTATGCCCCAAATACTGAGCAGAGCTCCTTTCTCACACGGCTGTCATCAGTAATGGCACCATGGCATGGTGTTCCTTTCTTGCTCGGGGGCGACTATAACTGTGTATTGGACACCTCCTTGGACTGGTCATTCCGACCCTTTAGCCAGCGCACCGGTACATGGGGCAATGAGGGCACTCACGGACTGGGCGACGCAATGGGGCTTGCATGACGCTTGGCGAGGTCGCAATCCGCACAACAGGGTATATTCATACTACTCAGGCGCCCACTCATTGCATGTCAGGTTAGACAGATACATGCTGACAAACGACCTGCTCCCCCATGTCACGGACACTTGTTACCTAGGCCGAACTCACTCTGACCATAACCCCCACACCCTAGACCTGGCCTGAGAACGCCCGCATCCACCGGTGCCTCCTTGGAGGCTCCAGCTAGACATGTTGCTGGATGCCCCGTTCAGAGAGGCGCTCTCGACCCGCCTCTTACAATATTTTGAAGAAAATAACCACACTGCATCCACCCCGCAATTGGAATGGGATGCATTTAAAGTCGTCACGAGAGGCCACTGTCTGGACATGCAGGCGGGAATGCGGAAGCAGATAGAGGGAGAGCCGACGCGGGTCGGATATGACCTGTTGACTGGGGAACAGGAGGCTGTGGAGGGAGACAATGGGACCCTGATAGCAGCCAGGGAGCAACACACACAGTTGCTTGACAGGCTGAAAAATTTAAATTATGCTGCCCACTCAGCACGCACTCATCACTTTGGGGACAAGCCTGGTAGATTCTGTGGGAATTTTCGGTTGGGTGGGCGTTATTGGAGCAGGAGGGGGAATCGAACCCTGACTTGCAGTGCACTTCCGACCGACACCGCCATTTTGGTAGACGGTGCGGTCTAGTTGTTTTTATCTTGCCCTCACATTCTCACGCTGCCCTACTTAACGGGGACGTTGTGCGAGCGCGCTAGACCCAGAAAGCAACAGACTCGCAACTTACTCACCACACTCTGCTGAAACTTGCTTCTTTGCCTGAATCTATACTACTATTATAAAGAGAGAACACACACCTTTGAGCCAGGTAAACTCGGGAACCACAGCGCCAATCAAAACACCCAATACATCATAGGAAACGTCAGGGTAAGCAGATGGACATAGGCGATATACCATAAAAAAATATACCTTAGAAGGGAAAAGTACGTTCTTTCAGAAAGTAGTCCCTTGGAAGTAGCGCCATGTCTGAGGTGGGCGTGTGCGTTTAATGCGTGCTGACATCACAATCACGGGTCTGCCATGTTAGTAAAGTAGTAAAGTGCTCGGAGAGCGGACAGGAGCGTGGCCAGAAGCGGGCAGGACAGGAGCGCCGAACCGACAGACTACGGAGTTCTACATGCCAAAAGCGGACAGGAGCGTGGGCAGAAGCGGGTAGGAGCGCCAAACCAACAGCCTCCGGAGTCAGGACAGGAGCGTGGGCAGGAGCAACAAAACGAACGTGGGCAGACTGGCCAGGAGCAAGGAAACGGGGGCAAGGAAACAACACCTTGCGCACGTGATGCTGGTGAGTACGCTCTGCTGCTCCCGCTGCTGGCCGCTCTGCTGCGTGTCTCCTGCAGCGGAGCTGCCCCCAGCCCCCATCTGCCCCGGACAACGTCGAGCCTCGATTTTAGCACAAGCATAAACAGGTCAGGGGGCTGAAACTTTATAAGAATCGTGGACTCTACTTGAGTTTCTCACCACAATGGTTCGGTAGAAAATAAACAATTTTCAATGGTACTGTTTTAATGACTTTTTGGTTTAAGAACTGTTTGTCTTTATTGGAGAGATTCAGGAATCTGTGTACCATCTTTATACGCTCATCCCACTAGATGGCAGAAGAGCATCATAAAATGACGTCGCACGAGCATAATCAACAGCGGGCCAGTTCTTCATTAAACGTGTTTGTACCTACTATTACTTTTGCACTGCATGGAGGTTCTTGGGTCACTGCTTTGTGCAATATTCCAGTCGCCTTCTTAGGAGCTAAGTAAGATAGTAGTTTTTTTGCACTGCCACGTTCTTGCCTTTTTAACCATTTATAGTTTAATACGGGTTGTAGTGTGCATGTATTAGGGTGGCCAACAGGCATGGGTGCAAATTCAGGATGGTGAGTGTAAAAATTCAGGACCGAGGGTCAGAATTCTGGACAAAAATTCCAGACAGGAGGACAAAATGCAGTACAACACTTCGGGACAAAAGGTACGTTTTACAGACACATCAGAGGAGGTCGCACAATCTATACTACTATTATAAAGAGAGAACAAACTCTCCTGCAGCGGACCTGCCCCCAGCCCCCTTTTGCCCCGGACAACGTCGGGCGGGCTGCTAGTCTTTTATAAATTGAGAAACTGCTTTTAAAATTGAAGACATATATCTTTGTGTTTGATTCTGTGGGAATTTTTGGTTGGGTGGGCGTTATTGGAGCAGGAGGGGGAATCGAACCCTGACTTGCAGTGCACTTCTGACCAACACCGCCATTTTGGTAGACGGTGCGGTCTAGTTGTTTTTATCTTGCCCTCACCCCCTCACGCTGCCCTACTTAACAGAGACGTTGCACGAGCGCGCTAGACCCTGACACCTTTCCCCTCAGGTTCCTGAGAGCTGTCTTTTCGGCCCTGTGGGCGGTGCTAGGGGTAGGTCTTCGGGCTCAAATGCAACATGTCATGCGGCAGCTCAGCGGACGCGCCGGCGGCGCGCCAAAGGCAAGCCCGTCTGCGCCCGTCCGCGCCCGTCCGCGCCCGTCCGTGCCCGTCCGCGCCCGTCCGGAACCCGGGGCCAGCCATAATGCCCGGTTTCTTACCTATTCCGCCGTATCGCTACAAGGTCAGCACACAACCAGTCTGTTCCCTACCAGCGACACATTAGATATACTGTCGAAATTTGATATACTCGCAAAAAGAACCTCCTTTCCTGAACTGTTAAACTGTACAGTATCTACTTGTACTTCATTGAACCAGGACAGGTTAGGTATTAGTCAAGACATCATGGTCTACTATCTGAATACTCGTTCGCTTGTCAATCATCAGTTGGATATTTTTTCCCTATTACTCTCGGACAACCCTAACCTTTTGCTGCTGACTGAGACATGGCTCATGGAGGACTCGAGCTCTGACATGCTGGCGGCCATACCTAATAACTACTACATTATACATGCAGACCGTTCTTCTGACAAAGTAGGGGGAGGTGTGGCAGCTATCATTCATAAGGATCTTAGATTCTGTCCCTTGCCTTTCCCTTAAATAATTTGGTGATAAAACTAGAATCCGCCCATGACTCTTTTGTCTGTGTCCTCCTCTATAGCCCCCCTAACAAAACCCCCTCTTTCCCGCTGGAACTTAGTGAACAGATAGCTAAACGTGCTACTGATCATGCAAAGGTAATACTTGTGGGAGATTTTAATTACTGTTATAAAGACCCTGAGGAGGGACCACACTTGGCTGAAATGACGGACTTGCTTATGAACTTGAACTTCACCCAGCAAGTCCTGTGCCCTACCCATCAGAAGGGACACATCTTAGACCATGTCTGGACGAATGGGATAGAGATTTCTACTCCGACCGTTACACCTTGTATTTGGTCTGATCACCATCTACTGAAATTTACCTTAAGGCTTCCATTAGCTGAGAAACCTAGCACCACTGTTGGTGGTTTTGCTAGGAAATGGAACTTCGTTAACAAGGAAGATCTCCTCCGTTCCTTAGCCGACACAGTCCTTTTGGCTGGGCCGAATATAGAGATGATGGAAACTAGCATCTCAAATTGGCTCATGAATACCAGTAATAAACACGCCCCTCTTACTAGATTAAAAACCACTCGACGCGCCAATGCTACAAGATGGTTCTCCACTGAACTCAAAAATCAGAAGTTGCTGCTCCGTAAATTGGAGAGACAATGGCGCTTGAAGTACTGTCAGGAAAAAAGACTGATCTATACAACTGCTAGGAAAGAGTATAAAAAAAATTCTTTTCTACTCGTATCATTAACTCAAATAATAACTCCAAAGAGATTTTTAATATTGTCAATGAACTCTCTAATCCAGAGAGGATACTATTGAAGGCAGTCCCATCTCAGGAACTATGTGACTCCCTTAATGACTATTTCATTGACAAAATTACCACTATTAAAAATAATATTCCTAAGCTTTCTTACGTATTTAGTTCTGCTGATCAGTTCAAAAAAAATCATTCATTAAGTCAATTTCCCAATATTGACTTGGAAACTTTTCAAAAGCTCTTACTGAAGGTCAAATCAGGAGCTTCATCTGACTGTTGTCCCCCCGCACATACTTAAAGACTGTCTTGTTGCCTTCCCTGGCCCCGTATTGGCTCTAATGAATGAGTCTCTTACCTCGGGGGAAGTTCCCTCAGCCTTTAAAAAGGCTATAGTTGTCCCTTTATTAATGAAACTCGGACCAGACTCCACATTGCTATCTAACTGCCGTCCAATTTCTCTGCTTCCATTCCTCGCAAAGTTGCTGGAGACTTATGTTGCAAATTGTCTCTCTGACTTTTTGGAGGAATCTAAATATCTCGATTCCCATCAGGCAGTTTTTCGGCCGGCTCATTCAACTGAAACAGTCATTGTGGCGGTACTAGATACTCTCTGAGACCATGCTGATAGAGGTTCCCCCCGGGCATTGGTACTCTTAGATCTTTCCGCCGCTTTTGACATGGTCGACCATGCTATTTTGGTTGATCGTGTCGAACTTGCGGGTGTCCGGGGGGCGGCCGCTTGCTGGTTCTCTTCCTTTCTGAAGGATAGTCTCAGGCAGTCCGTCAAGGGCCCTAGCTCGCCTCCCCTCAGAAAATCTCATGCGGGGTCCCGCAGGGTTCGGCACTGTCACCCCACCTATTTAACATCTATATTTCCCCTCTGATTCGTTCCTTGAAGGAGAGAAATGTGACAGTCCTCAACTATGCAGATGATCTGCAATTGGTCTTTGAGATAGATGGCTCTAACCGCTCAGTGGCGGATTTTCAGGGAAGTGACAGCAATCATTTGAAACTGAACCCGGGCAAGACGGAGCTTGTCCTGACCGGGGACAGCTGTACATTTTGGGGTCCACATTATTGGCCCGTGGAGCTGGGTCCACCTCCTTCCCCTTCCAGCTCAGCTAAAACACTGGGAGTTCTCCCTTGATAAGGAACTCACATTGAAATCCCAGGTGGGCAATGTGATCTCGAAGTGCTTTCTCCAGATGCGTAAGATCAGGAAAATTCACTGGTTCTTCACCCAGGATGCTCTGATCCGGATCATAGCTGCCACTGTTACATCCCATCTGGATTATGCAAATTCTGTGTATCTGGGTATGCCACTCTTTGTGTTTAAGCGTCTGCAGTTAGTACAAAACCAGGCAGGCGGCTGGTCACGCGACAACCTAGATGGCAACTGTTAGACGGACCGGGAGGGTCGGCCGAGGACAAGGGGAGAGGTCTCCGGGGAGAACCGTCTCCAGCGATCGTACAGACAAGTAACTTCCCCCCCACAGACGGACACCACACCAGGATAAGGTTCAACGATACTTTATCAGCAATTCTTTAGGTACGGTAGAATTATACAAGGAGGTCTGGACTCAGGGGTCCCCTCGATTCTGGTCTCTGGATTGGGAAAAGGGTAGCGGGACAGTCTTGTTACCAATAGATGAAAATAGCTCTCAATCCTCGAGCTCGGCGTTCTAGATGATCGGGCCGCGGCGGAGCCAGCAGGTCCCGAGATGGATGAAGGAAGCGACGGTCCGCGGCGGAGCCAGCAGGTCCCGATGAAGATGGTGGTTACAAACGGTCCGCGGCCACGCCAGCAGGTCCCGACGACGATGAAGGTTACGAAGGTTACGGCAGCGCCAGCAGGCAGGACGATAGTTCGCAAGGCAGAGCTACGGCAGCGCCAATAGCCCGTCAAGGATGAGTTCTTCTCTGCGTCTCTCGACTCCAGGATACAACTGCCTTCCTGCTCTGGAGCTGCCCCAGTTATAGGGCTGGTGCCCTTTGATGTCCGGACCCTCGCACTTGGAGGTTGGGGGGTCCGGGACGAAGGGGTCCAGACACCCAGCAGGGGGGTGGAGCCAGCGCCCGGGGAGGTTGTGGCGAGCGGCACCTGGCGAGGGAGAACCATCGACACCTCTTTCTCCCATTGACCTGCCAAGTAGTCCGCTCACCTCCTGGGTGGATGGTGGTGCCGGGATGTCTGAGGCCTAGCCAGGCCCAGGGTTGGGGTTGATCGGGGGCCACGCGGCCTCGTGGCGGAGTGTCCAAGATGGCGCCCAGGCTGGGCGCGCGGGCCAGTAATGGATCGGGCCCACGAGGTCGATATGTTCAGAGGCAAGGGTCCCGGAGGGGACGGAAAACGTGAAGTGGTGATGTGTGACACTCGAGGGACCGGGCTCGGGCCTGGTCGGGCAGAGGGGGAGCGGCCCTTCACGTGGCCTGTCCAACATGCGTCCCCCCCAGCTGAAGGCGGGGAGAGTCACCCATCCTCTTGGGGACTCTCCTCGTCGAGGCGGAAAAACCGGGACAGGCCATCTGCGTTGGCGTGATCTGGCCCAGGCCGGTGTTCAACAGTGAAGTCCATCCCTTGGAGGGAGATGGACCAACGTAGTAGTTTTGGGTTTTCCCCCCGCATCTGCATCAGCCACTGCAGGGGTCGATGGTCGGTCTGCACCCGGAAGTGTGTGCCAAAGAGGTAGGGCCGGAGCTTTTTGAGGGCCCATACCACGGCGAAGGCCTCCCTCTCGATGGTGCTCCAGCGTTGTTCTCGAGGTAGGAGTCGCCTGCTGATGAAGGCCACTGGCTGATCAAGGCCTTCGGTGTTCAATTGAGACAGGACCGCCCCAATGCCGTGGTCGGAGGCATCCGTCTGGACGACGAATTCCCGGCTGTAGTCGGGGGCCTGGAGCACAGGGGCGGAGCACATGGCGGCCTTCAGTTGTTCGAAGGCTGTTTGACAATCTGGGGTCCAGTTGACTTTCTTGGGTTGATTTTTGGACGTGAGCTCTGTGAGGGGCCCCACTATGGTACCATAGTCTTTCACGAACCGTCTGTAATAGCCCGTGAGTCCCAAAAAGGCGCGGACCTCGGTCTGGGTGATGGGGGGCTGCCAGGACTGGATGGCGGCAATCTTGAGCTGCAGAGGGGCCACCAGGCCGCTTCCCACCTGGTGTCCGAGGTAGGTTACGGACCCCTGACCAATTTGGCATTTGCTGGCCTTGATCGTGAGGCCAGCTCGCTGAAGGGTCTGTAGCACCGCTCGGAGGTGGTGGAGGTGGTCGGACCAGTGGTGGCTGTACACAGCGATGTCGTCTAGGTAGGCGGCGCTGAATCCTTCGAGCCCGGCCAAGACCTGGTTGACTAGCCGCTGAAATGTTGCGGGGGCATTCTTCATGCCGAAGGGCATGACCTTGAAATGATAATGGCCATCAGGAGTGGAAAATGCAGAGCGCTCTTGGGCCCGGGGTGTGAGGCCGATCTGCCAGTAGCCCGCCGTCAAGTCGAAAATGCTGAGGTAGCGGGCAGCTCCCATGCGGTCGATTAGTTCATCCGCCCGGGGGATGGGATGTGCGTCTGTTCTGGTGACCGCATTCAAGCCCCGGTAGTCGACGCAGAACCGGAGTTCCGGTGTGGTGCCGGGAGCGGCTGCTTTGGGGACCAGTACTACTGGGCCGGCCCAGGGGCTGTCTGAGGGCTCAACGACCCCGAGGGTGAGCATTTTGGTTACTTCCTCCTGGATGCAAGCCCGTACCCGATCTGGCACGCGGTAGGCCCGGTGGCGGATAGGGGGGCTGTCCCCCGTGTCCACGTCGTGCACGCACCAGGAAGTGACACCTGGGGTGAGGGAAAACAGGTCGGCGAACTGCAACAGAAGGTCTCGACATTCCTGGCGTTGGTCCAGGGTGAGGGCTCTCGAGAGCCGGACCCCATCCACGGAGCCATCTTTCTCCCGAGTCCGTAGGAGGTCAGGAAGGGGTTCGGAGTCTTCTTCGGCTCCATTGTCTGTGGCCATCAGGAGGCTGAGTTCTGAACGCACAAAGTGGGGTTTCAGCCTATTAGCGTGGAGGACTCGGAGGGGGTTCCGGGAGGACTCCATGTCGATGAGATAGGTGACAGGACCCTTACGCTCGACTACTTTGAAGGGCCCCGTCCACTTGTCTTGCAGAGCGCAGGGCTCGGTGGGGGACATCACCCATACCTGTTGTCCGGGTTCAAATTCGATGGAGGAGGCATTTTGGTCATACCACTTTTTCATGTCCTCTTGACTGGCCTCCAAGTTTGCTTTTGCCAGCTCTCTGAACCGTCGGGTCTGGTTGCGGAGGGTTAGGAGGTATTTGAAGACATCTGGGGGGTTCTTTAGAGGGGGCATTTCCCAGCCTTCCTTGACTAGACTGAGAGGCCCCCGGACGGGGTGTCCATACAATAACTCAAACGGGCTGAAGCCGAGGGACTTCTGGGGGACCTCTCGATATGCGAAGAGGAGGCACGGCAGCAGCACATCCCACTGGCGACGGAGGGGCTCTTCCAACCCCCCAATCATTCCTTTGAGCGTGCGGTTGAACCGCTCAACGAGTCCGTTTCCTTGAGGGTGATAGGGGGTCGTGAATTGGTAGGTGACCCCACACTGTTGCCAGAGGGACTTCATATATTTGGAAATAAAGTTTGTGCCCCTGTCGCTGACGACTTCTCTGGGGAAGCCCACACGGGAGAAGATCCCCATCAGGGCCCGGCCGACCACCGGGGCTGTCACAGTTCGCAGGGGAACAGCCTCGGGGTAGCGGGTGGCGTGGTCCACTAGTACCAGGATGAACCGATGTCCTTGTTTTGTACGGGGGTCCAGGGGCCCCACAATGTCTTTCCCGACCCTCTCGAACGGGGTGGTGACCACGGGAAATGGTTGCAGGGGGGCCTTTAGTTTGCGGCCGCTCTTTCCACTGGCTTGGCACGTGGGGCAAGATCGGCAATGCTGGAGTACATCATTCCTCATTTTGGGCCAGAAGAAGTGGGTTACTAGGCGGCTGTAGGTTTTATCCTGACCCAGGTGTCCAGCCAGGGGGACATCGTGGGCCAGGTTTAGCAAGAAGTCTCTAAAACGGAGGGGCACCACTAGCACTCGGCTGGCCCCCAACTCCGCGATCCTTTGTTCACTGTATAGCAGATCATTGTCCCAGTAGATCCAATGTGTTCCGGAGGTATCCCCTGCGCTCTGGGCGAGGGCTTGTTGGCGGAGTCCCTCGAGGGAGGGACAGGTCTTTTGCTCTTGGCGAAACTGTTCCTGTGTGGGTCCCCCCTCTTGATGCCACTGGTCGAGGCCAGCGAGGTCCGGAGGTTGAGCTGGTTCTGGGGGGACGGCACGGCCGGTGTCTTCGACTGGGGCGACCGGGGGCGGAGGCGCCGGCCATTCGAGTTCCTCTTGTCGGGGATTGGCACGGGCGGCCATGGACCGGGTGGTGACGCACGCCCAGTCCGGGATGCCCAACATCCCCAGGTGTTCTCTTCGTTCTACGGCTGCCCAGGGAGAGCTTTCAAGGTCATTCCCCAGGAGACAGTCTACGGGAGCATCATCTCGGACCGTTACTTTCAACATGCCGGAGACCCCTCCCCATTCGAAAGGGACGCAGGCCATCCGACACAGACTTTCTGAGTTATCGGCTGAACGGACAGGGCAGAGAATGTTTGGTATGAACTGTTCTGGGGTCACCAGGTGACAGCGGACGGCTGTTACACTGGCCCCGGTGTCACGGAGGGCTTCGGCCTGGCGTCCATTGATGCTCACCCATTGGCTGTACTTCCGGGTGTTAGCGGGTAGGGGGACCCGCGGGACCATGTCTTTCCCCCCTAAGCATGCTAAAGTCATGGCGGCTGGCTCCCATTCTTGATGCTCTTGTTCGTATTCTTCCTGCTCCTCGGAGATCTGTTCTTCCCCTAGGGCAGCAGCGGCCACTTGGCGGGGCCTTGGGCTCTGGTACTGCGGGCAATTTGGGTCGTTTGCATAGTGGCCGACTCGTTGGCATCGGTGACACGTGACATTGGCTCTGTATCCCGGTCGCGCCGGGGTGCTGCCCCGGTTGGCCGGGGGGGTGGTGCTGGTAGCGGGGGCGACCGGAGCGTTGTCTCTTCCTCGCCCTTGGCCCCCCCCTCCTCCTCGGGGACGGTGCTGACCGTTGTTGTTCCGGTTCTGTTCATAGGACCCATTTCGGCCCACTCTGGTGATTTCCCACCGGTCAGCCTCGGCTGCGAGCTGCCGTGGATCAGTCAATTTGCTGTCGAGGAGGTGCTGCCGGAGCTCGATGAAGCAATTGTTTGATAGATGCTCCCACACCATGAGGTTGAAGAGTTGTTCGTACGTTGTGACATTGCTTCCTTTGATCCAGCCCTCGAAGGCTCGGCTAAAGTAGTTCACGTAGTCCACCCAAGTTGTACCCGGGATGCGGGTGCAGTCTCGGAACCTCTGACGGTACATCTCGGGTGTGAGCCCATAGCGGGTGAGGAGGGCAGCTTTCATGTGGTCATAGGAGGTCATCTGATGGTCCGGGAGCTGTAGCAGGGCATCGCGGCCCTCATTGAGGAATCTCCCCCATAGACCGGCTCCCCAATCGCTTCGGTCGATCCGGTGGGCGGTCATCGCGATTTCGTAGGCCTTGAACCATTGCTGGATGTCGTCCTCTCGGAAGTATTCTCGAACGACATCCTTGGGGATGTGTACCTTTTTCTCTGTTGCCCCTGGGTCGCGGGGTTGCTCGGGCACCCCTAATTCTCTGTTCTGCTTGCGTAAGTCTATCTCAGCTAGTTTGCGCTCGTGTTCATACGCCAGCCTCTTTTCCTCGAGCTCCCTTTGTCTCTGTTTTTCCTCTCTTTCTTCGCGGAGACGCAGGTGCTCCAAGCTTATTTTTTGTTCGGCCAGTTTAAGTTCAACATCCATTTTGAGCCGGGCCATTTCTAGTTCGTGTAGTCGTGTTCTTTCTCGTTCCTGGATCTCGTCTTGCGAGAGACCCGTTCTTTGCTCCTCGGGGGCCGTGGGGTTTTTTCCTACTGCTGCGATGTTTTGGTCGGTGGTTCCCACGGCCCCGGTTTCTGCCCAGGACTCTAGGGCCTGCTTGAAATCGTCTTTGGTACTTAGACCGGTGGTAGCGATACCTAGTTCGATGCAGAATTGTTTTAGTTCACGATGGCTGTACTCGTTCAATTTCTCCATTTGAAATTTCTCGGTGGATCCGCTTTCTTTGGTTGTCATTGTGATTTCGTCGTGGGGTGAGCTACTCTCTGTACGATTATGCGGTGATTCGGATCGCGCCGCTGGCCACCAATGTTAGACGGACCGGGAGGGTCGGCCGAGGACAAGGGGAGAGGTCTCCGGGGAGAACCGTCTCCAGCGATCGTACAGACAAGTAACTTCCCCCCCACAGACGGACACCACACCAGGATAAGGTTCAACGATACTTTATCAGCAATTCTTTAGGTACGGTAGAATTATACAAGGAGGTCTGGACTCAGGGGTCCCCTCGATTCTGGTCTCTGGATTGGGAAAAGGGTAGCGGGACAGTCTTGTTACCAATAGATGAAAATAGCTCTCAATCCTCGAGCTCGGCGTTCTAGATGATCGGGCCGCGGCGGAGCCAGCAGGTCCCGAGATGGATGAAGGAAGCGACAGTCCGCGGCGGAGCCAGCAGGTCCCGATGAAGATGGTGGTTACAAACGGTCCGTGGCCACGCCAGCAGGTCCCGACGACGATGAAGGTTACGAAGGTTACGGCAGCGCCAGCAGGCAGGACGATAGTTCGCAAGGCAGAGCTACGGCAGCGCCAATAGCCCGTCAAGGATGAGTTCTTCTCTGCGTCTCTCGACTCCAGGATACAACTGCCTTCCTGCTCTGGAGCTGCCCCAGTTATAGGGCTGGTGCCCTTTGATGTCCGGACCCTCGCACTTGGAGGTTGGGGGGTCCGGGACGAAGGGGTCCAGACACCCAGCAGGGGGGTGGAGCCAGCGCCCGGGGAGGTTGTGGCGAGCGGCACCTGGCGAGGGAGAACCATCGACACCTCTTTCTCCCATTGACCTGCCAAGTAGTCCGCTCACCTCCTGGGTGGATGGTGGTGCCGGGATGTCTGAGGCCTAGCCAGGCCCAGGGTTGGGGTTGATCGGGGGCCACGCGGCCTCGTGGCGGAGTGTCCAAGATGGCGCCCAGGCTGGGCGCGCGGGCCAGTAATGGATCGGGCCCACGAGGTCGATATGTTCAGAGGCAAGGGTCCCGGAGGGGACGGAAAACGTGAAGTGGTGATGTGTGACACTCGAGGGACCGGGCTCGGGCCTGGTCGGGCAGAGGGGGAGCGGCCCTTCACGTGGCCTGTCCAACAGCAACCAATTAGTCCTGTGCATGAGAAACTACATTGGCTTCTGATCTCTCAGCGAAGTGCTTTCAAAACAGGCTGCCTTGTTTTCAAGGCTCTGCATGCTAAAAGTCCTGCATTCATCAACAATCTATTACCCAGATATGTTCCCAATCGGACCCTTTGCTCAGCCCATCTCTCCCTGTTATCTGTACCTAAGTTCAAACGTGTGCGTCAGGGAGGCTGCCGCTTTGCGGTCCTGGCGCCAAAACTCTAGAACTCGTTCCCTTTGACAATCCGGTCTTGTACTGACACTATGCAGTTTAGGAAGCTCCTTAAGACCTGGCTGTTCTGGCAAGCATATAACTTGGTATAGTGGACAGCTTGCTGTCTGATCAGTCTGCCCTCAGTATTCTCTGTTTTCTGTTCAGCGCCATGAAGCCACCCGGTGTAAGTGCGCTTAATAAATAACCCCTAACATTAACATTAACATTACTATCGTGGTTAATCAGGCGTGATACCCAGACGCCCCCGATAACGTCCGTTTATACAACACAGGGCGTTGCTGTATACACACAAAGGGCTATTCACGAAGCCTTCACGACACACTATGAGGGCCTTTACTGCTCTCATCTGCGGGTCTCCTCCACCGACATCTTGGCATATCTATTTGCCTTACCCCTGCCAGAGATCAATGATGTGCAGCGCGACGACCTTAGTGCGCCGCTCACGTCAGAGGAACTCCGAACAGCCATTTTTTCTCTCTCTAATGGGAAATCCCCGGGACCTGAAGGGCTACCCACGGAGTTTTATAAAGCCTACTCCATCATCCTAATCCCCGAACTACTGCGCATGTTCGAAGCCGCAATTGCTGATTCTGCTCTTTCGCCCACACTGAACGAGACAAACCTAATATCTCTTCTAAAGCCGGGCAGAGAAGAGACCAATATGGGTTCGTACAGACCTCTGGCCCTCCTCAACACAGATTATAAGATCCTGGCATCCACATTGGCCCAGCGGTTGGCGCCCCTGGTGCCTGCTCTTGTCCATGCCGACCAAAATGGTTTTGTACCAACTCGCAGCACATCGTACAACATCAGACGCCTGTTTCGAATACAGAGCTTAGCCACGCCCTGATGGCCTCATTCGGGGTGCTTGATACTCGATCTCGAGAAGGTATTTGACTCTGTGGAATGGACCTACCTAGTGTTGAAGCTGCGGAAATATAACTTGGGCGACGACTTTCTCCAGAAGGTGGAACTCCTGTACCAGAGACCCATGGTACGAGTTCGCATGGGCAGGCTGCTTTCTGTCCCGATACGGGTATGCAGAGGTACCAGACAGGGTTGCCCTCTCTCCCCCCTAATTTTCGCCCTCGTGATGGAACCCTTAGCGGTGAGACTTCGAGCCTCCGGTGTAGAATGGAGCATCCCCTTGGCCTACGGGGTTCATGCGGTGTCACTGTACGCTGACAACCTGCTACTTTACATCAGAGACCTGACCTGCTTCCCACCTGTACTCACCGACATATTTCGTGCATTCGGAGAGATGTCGGGTCTTAAGGTAAACTGGGCAAAGTCAGGTGTGTATTCCTTTGACGCTGCGACGCCGGAAAGTGCCATCACAGTACTGGGCGAACGACTTGCCTGGTACCCAACCACTTTTCGCTATCTGGGGATAAACATGTATCGAGACCCCACCGATTTCTTGGAAGGCAATTTAAGACGGGCAATCTCATCTCTCACGGCACAGGTCGCCTTCTTGAACTCTCTCCCACTGAACGTCCCGAGTCGAATCACGCTGACAAAAATGATAGTGTTGCCAAAATTACTGTATTTCTATGCCAACCTGCCAATTTATGTCCCTACTCGTATATTTCGTGAGTTGGAGACTCTGGTTAGAAGGCTGATATGGAATTCGGGGCGGCCCAGGGTTGCGCTAAAGACTCTGTATGCACCGGCGGAAAACGGAGGACTGGCTGTACCTCATCAGGAGCTCTACTACCTAGCTGTGCAGCTTCAATGGGTGACCTACTGGCTGAGTGGGAAAAATCTAGGAGACACTGCCACAGACACGGTGGTCATGACGACTGCACAAGTGCACGCACTTTTTCACCCACTGGCTAGAATTCACTGTCCCGATCAGCTGCACCTGGTGGTGGCACGGAAGTGCTACGTGCGAAGTCTGAAACTCACGAGCCTTACCAAGCCATATGCTCTGGTTCTGCCGTTGCTGGGGACACCCTGGGAAGATGGTGCGCTCACGGAAGGGGCACTAAGCAGCTGGGCACGTCCTGAATTAGACACGCTGGGGGACCTGTTTACAGAAGGTGCCCTAATTCCATTCGAGGCTCTGGCCGCAGACACGGGGCTACCTGCGGGACAATTCCTGACACACGCAACCCTCATACACATACTGACACAGGCCTGGGGTAACCTTATGGAAGAATTGCCGACCCACCTGCTAATCCAATATTTGCATGTGATGGGAAACGGATCACACGTGGTGCACTGGCTCGCACAGGCCTTACACACACACACACACACACAATTTTCCCCACAGTGGTTACGGGATAAATGGGCTGAGGACAGGGGACGGGACTGGACCGACAAAGAATGGGCGATGACAATTGCCAGGGCACTGCACATTCCGTGTAATTCTCGCTTCAAAACCATTCAATACTACATAATACACTGGGCATACTTATCCCCAGACAAGATAAACCGCTATTTTGGACTCACCACATTGGCATGCCCCAGGTGTGGACTACTAGATGCAGGTTTCTTACACATGCTTTGGGCTTGCCCTTCTATACACGACTACTGGAAGGCGATATCGACCTCCCTGACGGCGGGGGCGGCAGGAGGATTACCACACACGTGGGAGGCCTGTCTACTGGGCCTTTATAAGCGGACAAAGCAGACGAAGGTCCAGGCTAGATTTTGGGACCTTGGGTTAATAACAGCGAAAAGACTTATTACTAAGCGCTGGAAAAGAACGGCGAGCCTCCTCGGGCGATACACTGGCGTAACTCCTTTGATAATTGGGCGAGAGCGGAGACAGTAGCGTTGCACAGGGAAGAAACAGCGGGGTTTCACAAGTACCCTATAGCCCGGGCCTGGGATGATATTCTGGCTGCTTTCCACCGGGCGTGTCTGCAAGGAGGTATTATTTAGACACACTCCCCTTAGATCACTGCCCAGACGATACTGCCGGGGCCGGAGGCAGCTAGGCGCGACAAACTCGCGCTTACGCCACCATGAGTGGGCAGACTCTGCCGACTCACACCCAATAGACACGCCTGCGAAGTGCTGATGGATGTGACCTCCGCGGCACTGGGGGGGAAGCCATGGCCGCCCCCTTCAGGCCCACCCCCCCCCTGCGTTCCCCCCCTCCCCCTTCCCCCCCTCTCCCTCTGATCACGCCCCGGGGTCAAGCACTGCATTGGAGCCCCCCCCCCTTCTCCCACTGTAACGACTCCAAGCCGTTCTGGACGATTTACTTGGCTGACAGAGTAATGTGCACATCCACCCTTGCCCGTGCTACTTCCCATCTGATTTGATTTCATTTAATTTTCGGTTTCTATTTTAACGAGTTCTAGTTCAAAGTTTATTATCATGTGTAAAAGGTATTTAATATCGATTGCCCAGCGGATCCCCCTAGGCCTCACCCAGTGCCGCTAAGGTGGATTAGAAAATGATGACCCTACAATTCCCTGGATACACGCACTTCCCTTTGGGTATGGAGCAGGAGGCACACCTTAGATATGGGGACATTGACATATGATATACATGACCTGACACACAGACGCGCTCAGACTGTCCTGTCCTTCTCTTCCAATATACACCTTACACCCGGAATGGCACCAATACACCAGCCCATACCTGATTCAGATTGCTGGAAGTAATCCTGATTGGTCACAAGTGGGCCAGATTATTTCTGAACTGTTAGTTTAATGTCAAAGGTGTACTAACCCGGATGTTTGAATTGCAGGACATATGTGACGAAACATTGTCATCTTAGCGAACTGTTGTTGTTCAAGTGTATCCTTGAGCAGCTGTATTTGACATTCTTGCCGTATTCTTTTTCCACATTGTCTGTGGGGGACGGATACTGAAAACGAGCCTATTCTATAACAGCTGCTGCTTTTCTTTTATTGTCATGTAATCTCATAAGAAATGCAATAAAAAATATTCAAACAAAAAAAAATCAATAAGGGTTGTTTGGATTGGTGCAAGGTGCCCACCAGAATAGTGGACAGCATATGCCAGGCCAACTTCTCACAGCGCCAAAGCAAGCATCATTGCACCATGGTTCAAGGATGCCTGGGTTGGGAGTAGGATTGTTTTGTGCACAAAAATCAGTCAATCAATCAATCATAGAACTTTTAAAGCGCACTACTCACCCGTGAGGGTCTCAAAGCGCTGAGGGGATGGGGCTGCTGCTACTGCTCGATGAGCCAGGTCTTGAGGAGCCTCCTGAAAGTGAGCAGATCCTGGGTCTGCCGCAGGTGGGTGGGGAGGGTGTTCCAGGTCTTGGCGGCGAGGAAGAAGAAGGATCTGCCGCCGGACATTGTACGTTGGATTCGTGGGACGGCAGCGAGGGCGAGGCTGGCGGAGCGGAGCTGGCGGGCGGTGGTGTAGAAGTTGAGTCTGTTGTTCAGGTAGGCTGGCCCGGTGTTGTGGAGTGCTTTGTGTGCGTGGGTGAGGAGCTTGAAGGTGATCCTCTTGTTGATGGGGAGCCAGTGCAGGTCTTTTAGGTGGGGGGTGATGCGGCTGTGTTGAGGAATGTTGATGATCAGGCGGGCCAAGGTGTTCTGAATGCGTTGCAGTCGCTGTAGGTGTTTGGTCGGGATTCTTGCGTAGAGTGCGTTGCCGTAGTCCAGCCTGCTGCTGACGAGGGCTTGGGTCACCGTTCTTCTGGTTTCGTTTGGGATCCACTTGTAGATCCTGCGAAGCATGCGGAGGGTGTTGTAGCAGGAGGAGGAGACGGCGTTGACCTGCTTAGACATGGAGGGAGGAGTCGAGGATGAATCCCAGGTTGCGTGCGTGGTGTGGTCGGCCACCAGGAGTCATCCCAGGCCGAAGGGGTGGGGTCGAGGATGAGGACTTCTGTCTTGTCCGAGTTTAGCTTTAGGCGGCTGCTCCTCATCCACTCGGCCACGGCCTTCATTCTCTCGTGGAGGTTGGCTTTGGCGGTCTGCGGGTCCTTGGTGAGGGAGAGGATGAGCTAGGTGTCGTCGGCGTAGGAGATGATGTTCAGGCCGTGTTGGCGAGCTACTTGAGCGAAGGGGGCCATGTAGACTTTGAACAGGGTAGGGCTGAGGGATGAGCCCTGGGGTACGCCGTAGATGAGGTCGGTTGCTTTGGATCGGTAGGGTGGGAGGCGGACTCTCTGGGTTCTGCCGGAGAGGAAGGATGTGGTCCAGTCCAGGGCCTTCTCCTGGATTCCGGCTTCTTGGAGGCGTGATCTTAGTGTGCGGTGGCAGACCGTGTCGAAGGCAGCAGACAGGTCCAGAAGGATGAGGGCTGAGGTTTCGCCGTTGCCTAGTTGGCGCCGGATGTCGTCTGTGGGCGATGAGGGCTGACTGCGACAGGTCCAGGATGTTGTTGTCCTCAAGGTGGCAGGTCAGCTGTATGTTGGCGATTTTCTCAATGACCTTTGACGGAAAGGGGAGCAGGGTGATGGGCCGGACGTTCTTGAGGTCCTTGGGGTCTGCCTTGGGCTTTTTGAAGAGGGCGTTGATTTCGGCGTGCTTCCAGCTTTCCGGGAATGTCGCTGTGTCAAAGGAGATGTTGATGACCTTCCTTAGATGAGGTGCGATGGTGGCGTCTGCTTTATTGAACACGTGGTGTGGGCAGGGGTCTGATGGTGAACCCGAGCGGATGGAGTTCATGATCTTGCGTGTCTCGTTGTTGTTGACGTGGGCCCAGGAGGTCAGTTGGTTGGTGCAGGTTGCATTCGGGGTTTGGTCTATCGTGGTCGGGGTGGACTTGGTGTTGAAACTGGCGTGGATGTCGACGATCTTGCGATGGAAGAAGGTGGCCAGTGAGTCACACAGTCCTTGCGAGGGCGGGATGTTGTTGGTGTTGGCGCTGGGGTTGGAGAGTTCCTTCACTATGCTGAAGAGCTGGGGCGTGGCTTGGACGCCGATCGGGATGGCGGCGTGAGCTCGTAGCTCCGCGCGGATTCCCGCTAATTCTCCTGTTTATCGGGACCCCAGGCGACCCGGAGAAGACGTTCCTGCCCTCTGAAGTGTAGGGGGACAGCTGGACATAATCGGTTAATTGCTGGGGGACTGCTGGCCCCGAGGAGATCGAGAAAGAGGCGGCCGAGGTGTAGACCAGGGTGTGCAGAAAATGGCGGCGAGGAGATCGGATGGTCCCGAACTACAGCCCTGAGTCCGGCTGTCGCCAAGCAGAGAGGGACCCTGCACCCGACTGCCCGACGCACTGGGATTGGCGGCGCGAAGCCTTGAGACCGGGGGACGCTGCCCGATTCACCCAGGGGACCCGGGGCCCTCGTCGGCCGCCGTCCCGTGACTCATCCTCCCCCCACCGGACTAGTGGGGGTGACGGACCGGAGCTCATCCGCCTGGTCATTGCTCCTGAGACCATTGGCGGTGACATTGTGCTGCCTGGTGCCCGGTGCTCGGCACGGGCCCACGAGAGCGCCCCACAGACAGGGTGGCCGGACTTGTGACGCAGCGCCCTGACATGGCGGCGATCGGAGGGCCGACACCCGGGAGCCGCGAAGGGGACTCGGCGACATCGACCCGGTTGAGCGAGAGTCCCTCCCCGGAGCTTGACCAAGAACAGCGGCTGAACCGGCGCTTGGATGCCATCCTTGAGGCGATCACCTCCACCAAGGAGGCGTTACATAACGACATTGCCCAAGTGGCCACGGGCCTGGGGCTGCTACGTGCGGATCACGCGAAGCTGGCGGATCGGGTCAAGGATCATGACCAACTGTTGCTGGACCTGAAGCCCTCGGTGGTGACCGCGGAGCACAGGATTACAGACATTTTGGCCCGGCTGGACACTTTGGAACGGAGGGCGGAGGATGCCGAAGGCCGCAATAGGCGGAACAACGTGCGGGTCGTAGGCCTGCCGGAACGGATTGAGGGGGAGGATGCGGTGGCCTATATGGAGAACTGGTTCCGCACTGTGGTGGCGCCGGAGGGGCTTACTCCATTTTTCACTCTGGAGCGAGCCCACCGGGTGCCCGCTCGCCCGCCGGGGCTTGGCCGCCCCCCCCGTCCAATGGTGGTGCGGCTCCTCCATTATAAAGACCGAGACCTTCTCATCCAGCGGGCCAGGATGTCGGGTCCTTATGGGGTGGAGAACAGCAAGGTGACGATATTTCCGGACTACACGCAGGCGGTCCAGAAGGACAGGGCATCGTTCCTTGCTGTGAAGAAGGAGCTCAGGGAGGAAGGCATTCAGTACTCCTTGCTCTACCCGGCCAAGCTGCGGATTATCTTGGATGGCACCACACACTTTTTCCAAACTCCGGACGAAGTTTGGCACTGGCTTGAGTTGTACAGAGCGGGGACGGACAGGACACACCAAAGTAGGCGAGACCAGCCCAAGCAGCCCCGGGTGCGGCAGTCACAACGTATCAGGTCCCGCAACAGGCGCCAGCGGGAGAAGCGGGAGGCCCAAATGGCGGCGGAGAAGAGGGACGCACTCGCGGCGACGGCGGCCATTACAGGGTCGAAACAGAATAGTGAACGAGCCGAAACGGACTCGGGAGGAGAGGGCAGCAGAACAGGAGAGGAACTTTCGGAGGCAGAGAGCCAGAAGGGGCCGACAGTGACCCCACAGACTTCGGATAATATTATCTGCGGCTAAGACGGACTTTGGTCTTGATCGGGACTTCATGGTAGGGTGATATCCTGTTGCCGGGTGGGGGAACGGAGTGTATCTGAGGGGATGAAGGGCGGACGCGGGCTCCGCTGGCTGGGGTCGGCGGCGACTCACCCCCCCTAGGCCCTTAAGGCCGACTGTGGTGGAGACCACAGGGTAAGTGCGCGAGCAGTTGGTTCAAGGTTTGGATGGGGGCGGCCATTGGGTTCGTATGCTCTGTCCTGGGGAGTGGGGGTTGGGGAATGTTTCAGTTTTGGGGTTGTTGTTGGGGGGGGGGCAACTGCATTGGGGGGGTCATGGACCGTTGGAGGGTGAATTGGACTGTATGGACTTGGAATGGGGACATTACCTAATTTGAAATGCCTAACGTGGAATGTCCGGGGGCTGCGGACTATGGTGAAACGTCACAAAGTGCATGCATACCTGGTACGCAGGGGGGTTCAGATAGCTATGCTCCAGGAGACTCACCTCACTAAAAAAGAGTGCGCTGCCTTGCAGAAAAGATGGCGGGGCCAGGTTTTTGGCACCACTTATTCAGCGTATGCCAGGGGGGTCTTGATCTGGGTGAGGGCGGGGATCCCCTTCCAGGTCCTGAATCAGGTAATAGATCCGGATGGCAGGTTTGTAGCGGTGGAGGGGAGACTGTATGGACGGGATGTGGTTTTATGTTGTGTTTATGCACCTAACACTGACCAAGGCCGATACTTTGATGGCCTCTCGGGGTCCTTGGCCTCTTTCCTGGCGGGTCCGATAGTATTAGGGGGGGACTTCAATTCGATTACGGATGTGGCTCTGGATAGGTCCCATCCCCCCCTAGTAGACTCTCCTGTGCGCAGGCTGGCCGCGCACAGGAAGGACTGGCAAGAACGGTGGGGGTTGCTGGATGTCTGGAGGGAGAGGCACAGGGGAACCAGGGATTACTCCTTTTATTCTGCCTTACATGATTTACATGTTAGGATTGATTCGGTGCTTTGTGGGGGCTCCCTAGCACCATTGATCACCCATGCTGAGTACCTTGCTAGGACGATATCTGATCATAACCCCCTGTTGGTGCATATTCAATGGCAGAGGGAGCGCTCAGTAATTCCAACATGGCGGCTTCGGCCGGAGACGCTAGAGGATTCTGTGTTCGACGATGCGGTCCGGCAGGGCATTGATAGTTATTTCGGTGTGAACGACGGAACGGCGACGAGCAGGTCTGTTGAATGGGATGCAATGAAAGTGGTGGTGAGAGGGGTGTGCCTGGGTAGGTTCTCGAATGCTCGAACGACTGTGCTGAATGACCTAATGAAAGCGGAGGAGACTTTGAGGGACCTGGAACGCCGCAGGCCAACTGGGCCAGATTTACAGGCCCAGTTACTGGACGCGAAGGAAGTGGTAGCCGCGGAGACGGAACGCTTGAGATGCTATGATTACAGGCAGTACATGATTAGGGCGCACGCAGAAAGGGACAAGGTGGGTACCCTCTTGGCCAGATTAGCTAGCCCGGAACTTAGGGGTTGCCCGATCCTCAGCATTATTGACGCACAGGGAGAGATGGTGTACTCTCAGGCAGCTGTAGTGGACCGCTTTCGGGGTTACTATGAGGAATTGTACCGGAGTCAGCTGGGAGTGGGGGTGCAGGACATCGTGGAGTACCTGGGGGAGAGGCCGCTTTCGGTCTTGGACGAGGGCGACGCGAAGGACCTGGGTAGCCCGATCACGCTAACGGAAATTCGAGTGGCTATCAAACATATGGCCCGTAACAAGACACCAGGGGTGGACGGACTCCCAATCGAGTTCTATCAGCACTATGTAGACGCTCTGGCGCCCAGGCTGCTGGTGGTATATACGGAGGCCTTCGAGAAGGGGGTGTTGCCTGCCTCCATGCGGGAGGCCTTGATAGTACCACTCCTCAAGCCTGGCCGGGATGCCGCGGACGTGAGGTCTTATCGCCCACTGTCCATGCTGACGGTGGATTACAAGATCCTGAGTCGCATCCTAGCCACTAGACTGGCCCCGCACATGACGGGCCTGGTGCACAGGGACCAGGCCGGGTTTATACCCACGAGGAGCACGGCGATGAATATCCGCCGCCTAGTGGGAATAATGGACGCCATCTTGGAAGGGGAGGGGTCGCCAGCGGTACTGTCCGTGGATATTGAGAAGGCCTTCGATAGTTTGGAATGGCCTTTCCTGGATGGAGTGCTGGAGCGGTTTGGCATGGGCGATGGGTTTAGGAGGTGGACGAGGGTCTTGTATAACTCGGCGACGGCGAGGGTACGATTGGGCGGCCTGGTGTCCGCCGCGTATCCGGTGGGCAGGGGAACACGACAGGGATGCTCTCTCTCCCCTCTATTGTTTGCCCTGGCGATGGAACCCTTGGCGGTCCATGCGAGGTCCGGCGACCGTTACGCGGGAGTAGTGGGGGATGGGCAATGGCATTATATATCGCTTTATGCGGATGACCTGCTCCTGTACCTAGCAGACACCTCGGGGGCATTGGTCGGAGCGATGGCTCTGCTGTCCGAGTTCGGCCGATTGTCGGGCCTTAAGGTCAATTGGGCAAAGACCTGCGTGTTTCCGCTGAGAGCGGGATCGCCAGCCCCTAGCAGCGACCTGGGTGTGACGTGGGAGCCCTCTTGCATCGTCTACTTGGGTGTCCGCATCTACCACTCGGCCGCCGACCTCCTGGAGGGCAACATTGGCCGTTGTGTCCGGTCACTGCGGGGTAGCTTGTCTTTCTGGTCGACCCTACCGCTGACAGTCCTGGGCAGGATAGCATTGTTGAAAATGGTGGCGCTCCCGCGCTTCCTTTATTATTTCCGAACGCTACCGGTTTGGATTCCCCAGGGGGTGTTTAGGGACCTGCGGTCAATGATTATTGGCTTTCTGTGGGGGCATGGTCGTCGCAGGGTAGCCTTGAGCACGCTCCTTCGCCCCAAGCTGGAGGGGGGCATGGCTGTACCCGATCTTGAGCTATATTACTTAGCGGCGCAGTTGCAGGTCCTAACGCAGAATGTAGCCAGGGTGTTCCGGGGACCGGAGGAAGACCGGGGTCGGGGGATACAGCGCCACGTGCTGTCGTACATCATTATGCAGCAACGGCTCGAATTACGGGCCCTCACCATGGAGGAGCGGACGCTCCGGCTGTGCTGGCAGAGGAGCCTTCGGAGAGCGAGAGCATCGCGGCCTTATGCCCCGGAGATCCCGATCGGGATGTTGACAGCTTTGCCGCACGGAGGGGACTGGTCCCCGCTGATGGATTGGGAGGACGCGGGGTTGCAGGTGGTGGGTGACTTGTATATAGATGGGGCGTTGGCACCGTTCGACGTGCTCCGGGACCAGTTCGGACTGCCTGAAGGGGGCTTCCTACTGCACGCGGCTATAGTGGCTGCCGTGCAAAAGCACTGGAAGGAGGGGCTCCTGGAACCCGCGACGACTATGGCATGCCAATATGTGGTGATGGCGGCTGGTACATTCAAAGCTGTGACGTGCCTCCATAACAGGATGCTGAACGATGGGCTGGAACCACTCCATGGGCTCAAGGCTAAGTGGGAGGAGAGCGTTGGCCGGCCCATACCGGATACGGCATGGGGCCATATCCTGCGACGCACGTGGAAGGGCACTAGGAATGCGCGCTTTCAGCAGGTCCATTTTTATGTGCTCCATAGGGCCTACCTGACTCCAGAAAAACTACAGCGGCACTTTAGGGTGCCGGATGCCTGTTGCCCCCGGTGCTCGTCCCTAGGGGCGGACATGGACCACTTGTTTTGGGGGTGTCCGCAACTGGGAACTTATTGGGCGGAGGTAGGGGACCTCCTGAATGAAGTGACTGACAGGGAGGTAGACTTCGACATGGCGACGTGTCTATTGCTCTGGTTCCCACATACTAAGCACACCAAGGTGACCAGTAACTTTATAGATCTGGGTCTGATATTGGCTCAAAGGGAAATATCGTGGCACTGGAAGGCCAGGGGGGGTCCCTCACTGCGTAGGTGGAAGAATGAGTTGCTGCGATGGTCTGACTGCGAGAGCGTGCTCCGGATGAAGCAAGCAGTGAAGCTGGGGAATGAGAAGGCTCTGGATGCAGCGCGTGCGTGGGAGTTAGTGGTACAGGCTCTGCGGGATGCTTTGGTTGAGGATGAAGACGGCGAGGACTAAGCCGCTGGACACCGCGGGGCGAACACAGGAGTATGACATCACGCACTGTAGTGGAACCATCCAGTTCAGTAGAGCGAAACACGCACCTTAGCAGTTGCCAGGGGGGGGGGGGCGTTGGGGGGGTTAGTTGTAGGGGGGGTTGGGGAGGGCCGGAAGCCGTTGGAGGGTTGTTGGTGGAGGCCTGGATCTACTGGGACTGGGGGTATTGAGTGGCGGGCGGATTGAGTGGTTGGAACGGCCTGGCACGAAGGCCCGAATAGCCTAGAGCAGGCCCCGATGGGGGCGATTACGTTGATACCTCGGAGTTGGCTGACGGGACTGTTGTTGCGGGTGGGGGGGGTAAAAGCAGATACTTAAAACGACCTTTCGCCAGGGTCCCAATGGGACGTACACTGTGTTGTGCTCCTCCGGAGCGATCTGATATGCCGCCCGGCCTCCGGGATGCGGGCTGAATGGCTGTGTACAATTGTGAACTGTTACTAGTGGGAGGGGCCCACAAATGTACTGGCTGATTACTTTTTCCTGCTGTTTATAACTCTGCAATAAAAATATATTTAAAAAAAAAAAAAACTATGCTGAAGAGCTCTTTGCAGTTGTGTGCGTTGTTATCCAGGTGGGTTTTGAAAGCGTATCTCTTGGTTGTCCTGCTGAGTTGGTGATGTCTGCGGGTGGCGTCCTTGTGGGCAGCGTGGCTGTCTGGCGTGCGGTCGTGGAGCCATTTCTTCTCCAGCTTCTGGCATGTGTGTTTGGAGTTCCGGAGCTCTTTGGTGAACCAGGCGGCTTTCTTGCTGGGGTGGTTGGTGGAGGGTTTCTTTAGCGGGGCGAGAGTATTGGCGCAGTCTTTGATCCACTGTCTGAGGTTACGGGCGGCGGCGTCTGGGTCAGTGGGGTCGGTGGGTGGGTTCAGGGCGAGGGTGGAGGTCAGCTGGTCCTCTGTAACTTTACCCCAGCAGTGGCGAGGCAGCTGTTGCGTGCGGTGGTGTGTGGTTGGTTTCTTGAATGTGAAGTGGATGCAGCGGTGTTCGGTCCAGTAGAGTTTGGTGGTGTTGTTGAAGGCAACTTGGGTGCTTGTGGAGAAGACGGGGGTGAGCGTGTGGCCGGCGGCGTGGGTGGGTTCGGTGACGAGTTGTCGCAGGCCAAGGTTGTCGAGGTTGTCGATCAGGGTGGTGGAGTTAGCATCGTTGTTGTTCTCGAGGTGGGCGTAGTCCATTGAAGCAAGTTCGTGGGTGCTGGCGAGGTCGGAGATGGAGTCGCTGAACAGGGCCTGGGGTCCGGGTGGTCTGTAGACAAGTGTTCCTCTGAGGGTGGTGTTTGGGTCGGTGTGGATCCGGGAGTGGAGGTGTTTGGCGATGTTGAGGGAGTCGTCTGTGTAGGTGTGGACCTGGGGGGTGGACTTGTGGACGATGGCTATTCCTCCTCCGATTCCGTTGGTGCGGTCTCTGCTGGAGATCTTGTTGCCCTCTGGATGGCTATGGCGATGACCGGTGTCGATGAGTCGTTCCTCCAGGTCTCGGTGAGGAAGGCCACGTCCGGGGCGGATGTGTCGAGCAAGTCCCAGAGCTCGGCGGTGTGTTTGCGTGTGGAGCGGGTGTTGAGGAGTATGCATCGGAGGTGGTTGGGTTCAGTCCTTGGAGGTTTGGTGGTTCTGTCGCATGTGAAGTCACAGGTGTGGCAGGAGAAGGGTCCGTGGATGAGTTTCGGGGCGGCTTGTAAGCAGCGTTGGTCTCGGCCGGTGTTGAGGGCGTGGAGGGTGTTGGCGTCGTATCGGAGTCTGCACGTCCGGGCGGGGGCTGCCATTTAAGGCGGAGAGGGAGGGCCAAGCAGCTGGGAGGTGGGAGTGGGTCGGCAAGGGGGCGTGGCCTCACGAGGAGGTCACGGGAACAACAGAGGATACAGAAGGAAAAAAGGAGTGGTGGGGGTGTAAGGCAGGCGAAAAGCGGGAAAAAACACTGGCAATGACTAAAAAAAAAAACAGAGAAATAAAACCGTACAGCACAATCAGGACGTCAGCTAGGAAGCGGAGAAAAGCAGCAGCAGCAGGGTCACTGTGCGCGCGAACTCACTCTGGGAGGCAGCGACGGGCTTCAGCAGGAGGAGCTGGGTGGAGGTTGGGGGGTGTCTCGACCTGCAAGCAGGTCAGAAGTCACCCCGAGCGTCCAGCAGCAGGCACCTTGGAGGCGGGGCAGCTGGGAGGCAGGAGCGGGGCGGTGAGGGGGCGTGGCCTCACAAGGAGGTCGCGGTAACAACAGGGGATACAGAAGGAAAAAGTAGGTGTGGGGGTGTAAGGCAGGCAAAAAGCGGGAAAAAGCACTGGTAATGACTCAAAAAACAGAGGAATAAAACCGTACAGCACAATCAGGACGACAGCTAGGAAGCAGAGAAAAGCAGTAGCAGGGTCAGTGCGGGCGCGAACTCGCGCTGGGAGGCAGCGACGGGCTTCAGCAGGAGGAGCTGGGTGGTGGTCGGGGGGCGTCTCGACCTACGAGCAGGTCAGAATCCTCTGAGGCATTTTCCTCTTTATATGCATAGTGCAGAATACCACACACATACAAAGAGGAAAAAATGGGGAGAAAAAATTAAGACATTTCTCACCTGGGAGAAGTAGCATTTTGATGCATTCCCAGATTTACCAGTGTTAGTAAATCTGGGACTGCACCAAAATCCAAAGTTGGATGCATGGGAACACCAACACTCCCTGGTGCAGAGTAGCACAATGCATCAGTTTGCCCTGACTTGCATTATTCTAGATTTATCAAGCCAAGCAAGGTCCCTCAAGGTGGCCTTACATGGCTTGATAAGTGTCACTTTGTGCCCCATTGCAAGGCCATCTGGTGTTCTAGGGTAACCATTTGAAGAACTTTCGTAGACTGCATAGGAGGTGGAAGCAGGAGGTGCACACTGCATAGACTTGAACCGTTATGTTGAGCTTGTCATCTAGGATGAACCCTAGACTTCTTGCAGGGTCTGTGTTGTCCTACCTCCTATGGCACCAGGTGGAGCCCCACGAGGAGGTCTAATTACTGAACACCAGTACTTCCGTCTTGTCAGAGTTGAGCTTCAGGCAGTTGGTTTACATCCAGTTTGTTACCATGGTCATGCAGTTGGTGATGTTGGTTCTGGTGGTGGTTTTCTTGTCCATCAGGGGAGGATGAGTTGGGGGTCATCAGTGTAGGAGATGAAGGTGATGTCTTATAATCAGATAATGTTGGTGAGCAGTGTCATGCATATTTTGGAAAGGGTGGGGCCGAGGAATGAGCCCTGTGGGACTCAGCATATCAGTTTCTTGATTGTTATTGGGGAGGATGGCTGCCTGACCCTTTGATTTCTTCCTGTGAGGAAAGAACAGATACATTTGAGAGCATAACTTAATTGACCAATCTTGTGGAGTCTTCTGATGAGAATGTTGTGGGAGACAGGGTTGATGTCTGCAGAGAATGGTTCAAATGGCAACATGAGTGCAGTTTCGGTCTTGTGGTTCTTTCTGTATCCTGATTGAATGTTGTCTAGAAGATGGTGAAGCTCAGGGTTGTTTGTGAGTTTCTTGTTGGTAGCCTTCTCAATCACTTTGGCTGCATAAGAGAGAAGGGAGATGGGTCCGAAGTTGGTCAGTGGATTCTTGTGGGCTGAAGGCTTCTTGAGGAGGGATATGATTTCTGCAAGTTTCCATTCATCCAGTAAACCTGCAGACATGATGGAGGTGTTGATGATGTGGGTCAGGGTGGTGCTGATTGGTGATGTTCCCAGGTTGTAGATGTGGTGGGGGCATAGGTCCGTTGGGGCCGCTGAGTGGATCATTGTATGATTGCTGCTGTGTAATTTCTAGGGAGGGTTGTCAGATGGTGAGTAAGTCAGCGATGAGTTCTCTGGGGTCGAGTTGGTGTGAGACGATTTTGTAAATGTTTGCAATTTTGCTGTGGAAGAAGTTGGATAGGTTGTTGCAGAATTGTTTGGAGGCACTGATGTTGTTGACAGTGGCTGATGGTGACGTGAAATCCTTGAAAATTGAGAAGATCTCCTTGCAGCTGTTGGAGCTTCCTTTGATGCGGCCCACTACTGTTTTTCCTTGGTGTCTCTTGTTAGGTAGTGATAGAGTCTGAGTGCAACCTTTTTGGTAGTTCTGGCGGGTGTGTCTTGGCTTACTCACCATTTCCTTTCTAGCTGTTTACAGTGCTTTTCGGTGTCTCTGAGGCCTTCTGTGTACCAGCTGGCTTGCTTATTTGATCTTAAAAGACAGGGATGTCCCCACGAGAGAGCAGTCTTAGACTGAGTATCACACCTGGTTCTTAAATTCTAGGGTGAACATTTCATTCTAAAAGAATACGTAATAACTGCAGTTTGAACGAGGGTGTATAACAGTCATCTCCCTCTGAATTTGGCATCTTTAGTGATAGAAAATAAGTAGTTGGTCTTACCATACACTGATAGAAGTCGAGTACAAATCATTGTAACTTTACCTCTCCCGCCATATTAATGGCATGCTTCATAAATATTTTTCTTTTAGAATGAAATGTTCACCCTAGAATTTAAGAACCAGGTGTGATACTCAGTCTAAGACTGCTCTCTCGTGGGGACATCCCTGTCTTTTAAGATTCACTATCCCCCCAGTCCCCTATAAGCCTGTGCGGGGTCCTCCTTTACTTTTTAACTTGCTTATTTGATCCACATACATATTGGGTTATGGGTGCGATGTAGTCTGCGCATTTCTTGATCAAGTTGTTGAAGTTGTAGATGGCCTTCTTGAGGTTGTCTGTGGGGCTAGGTTGATCTGTGCTGATGGCACTGAGCCAATCTGCTTCTGTGATTTTGCCCCAGCTGCGGCATGGAATTGTGTTACCTGGTAGGGGTGTTGTTTGAGATGTGTTGATTTGGAAGTTGATGATGGAGTGGCCGGTCCCTGTGAGTGGCGTGGTGGAGTTGTACTTGATACTGTCACTTGTGGTGAAGATGGGGTTGTTCCCATGCATCCACCCATGAATTCTGGTACATTCTCAGCTTTACAACGACTTGTAAGCCTGGGAATGTGCCAATATGCTACACCATACAAAGTAAGGTGTAACAAGGGGAAATAGCTTTATTTCTCATCATTATTACCTCTTTCCACTTGCGCTGCATTCTGATGCACATGTAAAAAGAGGAAACTAACTCACTTCGTTTGCTGACCTGCGTGAAAATTTGGACATTTGTCCCCTGGTAGCTGAACTACAGCAGTCCACATGTGAGTCGGCCTAATGGGGCCAGAGATGTGGACCTGTATTGGTCTCCTTCATGGAGGAACCATCTAACAGTTCCCCAGTGCTGTCGGATGAAAAAAGGCAGTTCTGTGAGATGCAGTTTCAAAACAAAGTCTCCCCAAGGAGGGACTGTGCCCAAAAGACTATTCAGTGTTGAGATGTGTGCCCGGCAATCCCCCCTTTTCCCCACTTACGATCGCAGTGGGGCTAGTGCCCTGAGGCTACTGGCAACAGGAGGGCTGTGGCGCTACATTGTTAAGGGCTGCCAGGGCAGGCCAGCACCCCTTCAGCATCACGGTGTGCCTCCTCCAACTCCCCATGCAGGGGCGTAACACAGGCCCCCGCAGCCCCGCAGTGCGGGGGCCACTAGCTCCAAGGGGCCCCCTCGTCACTGCACTCTGGCCGTAGAGCTCCTGATTGAGCCCGGAGGGGGCCCCTCTAAGTTCTGTGCAGGGAGGCCCCCTCACTTTTTGTTACGCCAGTGTCCCCATGCCATTTATGAGGGAACACACAGTGGTCCATGCCTGCCTGTAGCAAGGTGAGAGTGGCAGCACACCAAAGAGTGGGACATATCTGCTTCCCTGATCTTGAGAAAAGCAAGTAAAAAATCGTCCACTTCTTACACTCAGGAGCAGTGCTGGGCAGGCAGGGATCTCATCAAGCCTCACACAGGCACCACACATAGACAGGTACTGGCTTCCAGTTACTGAAAAAGAAAAAACTCAGAAAAGCGCTATCAGGCACATTTGTGAAAATGAAAACAAGCATTTACAATGCAATGGTTTCGCCTTTGGAAAAGTTAGAGCTATTGGCATTGTAAATGACAAAATTTGTATTTATGTGTTGGTTTTGAAAACAGATAAATAAATGGCATTGTCATTTACATTGCCATTAGCTTAATCTCTCGCAAATGTGAGACCTATTGTACCCTACGGACATGCTCAGCAGACAGCAATTACTACCACACACACACACACACGCAGAGCCACACACACACACCCCGAGCCACAAACACACACACCCAGAGCCAGCCGCACACACCCAGAGCCAGCCACACACACACACTATCTAACTATCTGGACAGACGTCTTGTGAAGTATCAGGTTGGTTAGCAAGTGGTTCCTATATTCGACATGCAAGTTTTATTGACCACACTTAATACACAAAGCAATGTCTTTTTTTCCACAAAAGTAGACTGTGCAGATACCTCATGTGGCTGAATAATGCCAACTGAGAACCTAGGCTCAAATCCCAGCGTCCACGTTTACCCAAATTGTATGATCCTGGGCAGACCACCCTGCAGCGTAGTGCCTCGTGTTTCTTCACTGGCAAATTTGGGAACAACAAGAGGTGATTCTCTTCATGTTATGCACTGTAAACACGTTATTCATATGTGTTTAAAGATATTATGATGTTTCTCAGTATCTAACGAGGCCAGATTGTAGGCTAGGTTTGGCCAGGGACTATGGTGTGCATGTGATTTTTAAAAATTGCCCCACTGTACTTGCACTGTTGTTGTATTTCTAGCACTTTGGAAACGTGTCTCTGCCCCTCTCACATCTCTCTGCTTCATGCCATAATACTGCCCACAGATACCCAATAAAACGCAGATTCTACCAATCAAGCACAAAAAGATTTAGCTGTTTACTCAATTCCCTGGTAAGCGCTCCGAAGCCTCGATCGCCATAGAAAGCGCTATTGAAAATAAAATGCTAACATGGAATGATAATCCTGCACTCACCTCTGCACCCCCATGCAGCGCCCAGCATCAGCACACTGCGAGAAGCAGGAGCCCCCGTATCCGCCCGCACCCCTCCATCCTCTGTGGACACCGGGTCTGGCCAGTAGTGTAGTGTAGTTCCTATATTCCCAATAGGCTCTGTGCATTGGAATAATATAAACAGCAGTGTAGACGTAGGACTGAGGTCGACTAGGTCTCTACGGACTATATTAGACTTAATTAATTTTGCCAGCTAGCTCAGAGGTCACTAGAAACTTTCTTGAATAAATAAGAAGGAGTTTAACTTCCCTGGATAGACAAGAAGGGATTAGCTTCTGACAACCATAAACATGACAGCTTTGCTCCCTCAGAATAAGAGTGTATCTCTAGAGTCGTGTGAAAACAATAGACAGCTATTTCACTCAGTCAATTGTGCATACTTAGTTTCACCAGAGTGCAGAGAAATAGAGAGACGGGCGTTTTCAATAAAAGGTGTTGTTTATTGAGCAGTCTTCTTTCTCATGCAAGAGAAATGAATTGCCACAATTGCAATACTTATCATAAAGTAAAGTGCGTACAGTAAAAGGAGTATTATGAAACAATACTTTAAAAGCATTGATATGGTTTCTTAGCCATATGATACTTTAAAATGGATAAAATATATACATACATAAATACATTGACTAACGTACTCAACTGATGCTTTTAAATACGCCTACGCCTACCCCGGTGTACCTGACCTAAGCCTAATACGTGGGAAGGAGTAAGTAAGTTGCAGTTTAAGTTAAGTTGGTTTTTGCCAAGATTCTGAGTCAAGAATTCTCTTTAAGGGTTTAGTCAGCTCCGTACCTGGGTAATAGAAAGCAGGAGGTGTGGTATCTCTTTCTCAGGACTCGATATCCCAGCAACCCGCAAGGGCGGCTGAAAACACCGGAGCTGGATTTTCTCGGCTGGAGAAAAAGACAGCGTCTTTCTCAGTGCGTCAAAAGGGAGGGGCGGTGTCCGTGGGCTCTTGCATCAGCTGGGCTCTCGGGCAAGTAGATAGCCGCTCTGCTTCAAACCACCGTGTGTTTGCTTAAGGCAACGTTGGTATATTTATACCTGAAAGGTGCCGGGTTTGACGTACGGTTGGACATAAGACGTCAATAAAGATGTCACTAAGAACTGGCCGTTCTCTCATTGTTCGCAGGAGTTCTAGGACAAATCAAAACAGAAGCATGGGGATTTCCCAGGTTGCTGGAGGTTTGTTTTGTTTAAAGAACTCGTTGTACTCTCTAGGAGTCTGGGGAAGTAGCCTTGCCTAATTTGGATTGCATGGGCTACGACTAAATATGGATATGATTCTTACGCCTTTATAAGGATATTATTTATTATAACCACATAAGGGCATAAATCAGGAATATCGAATTAGGGGCCTAGATAGAAATACAACACCCACTCCACGAACTAATGTCCCTCATTACTAAAACTAAGCAATAGTAAACATATAATGGTGCATGTGTTTTCCAACCCACCCCAAAATACATAATTCGTATTTGAAATGGTATATGGTAAATACACGAAAATGAGTATTGGTACTGTACGCTTTTCAAGCAGTGGTATCATTCAGTTAAAAATGCATATATATATCAGCTGAATGAATTGCGAAAATTACACATGAAATGGCTCTTAATACAGAAGAGAAGGTTGAGACCATTCCATCACATAATAATACAAATGCTGTACATGTGCTAGAGGCTGAGGTAAAATATTGTCTCTAGAGTTCCTAAAATAGAAGATCTGTTCTCTAAGAATAGTTCTACTTTTAAGCAGAGTACATGTGCCAGAAAAAGGTAAATATTTTGTAAGTTGGAAAAAAATAATTTAGTTTTTGGGGAAAAAAAATAGTTCCAAATGTTTTCAGTAGCTTTTGGTTATCAAAGCTGAAGGCCGAATTCAGAGTTCAGGGAACGCTGTGTGCTCGTTGCTTTAAAAGTTATTCTTTCCGTTCAGGGGAGAACATCATTTCAGACAGACTCGCAAAAAATTGGTCTACGACATCAGGTGAAAGTTCGACCAAGTTTGAAAATGCAGAAACAGTGCATGTGTGAGAATGATTGCTATCATCGATGTCAGGATCAGCAATGCTCACAGAAGGTTGTACCTGTGTGATGCTGCTCTCATCTCGTACTCCACTGCCACATACTCGTAGTGGTGAAGTCTCAACGAATGCCGTCATCATAATGGGTAGCCGCTGGGGACAACACGATGCATGAGCCGTTACAGGACCTAGCAAGGTATCTGTATCCATTGGTACTGCTGATGGTAGTGTAGGACAGAAGTCCAACACGCATTCTTCTCCGCATAGCATACATCGAAGCACAGGTAAGATGCAATCTTGCCAGATAGGTCTGAATGAAAGAAACCAGGTCATATTCCGATCTCTTACCCGGGCTATTCCGAGGACTTTAGTTATGCGGTCCCGATAGGGTATAGCTAGGATCGGTTCTTCCATCGTTGCTGGAGTCTTGTCTGCGGCTCGGCTTGCCATATCAGAGCAGAAGAATCAAAAATAAAATTCCTGCTATGAGTCCCAAATGTAGAGGTAGGCCGCCAAAGACAGAATGGACAAAATTGGGAAAGATGCCCAGAACTGTTTCAAAGGGTGTTAACAGTCCCGAAAAAATCGTCTTAAATACATGTGCGATGCCACTGGTATCTGACGTGTTTAGGATTTGGCTCAACATTTCTACGAAATGAAAAGGGCAATTTGTTGATAATAAGGAATGTATCTCTGCTGTTGTCCTTGCGACTTGCAGATCATACGTTTCTTTGGACGAGGTTAAAGGCACAGTTGTCTGTAAAAGAATAGACTTCATTCTGCTTAAAGTATCAATTCGAATAGAAGAGATATTCAAACGAGGCCATATTGCCGCCTCCATGTCTGGATTGCTGTTTGGATACAATACTTGCATACAGCAAGTGACCATGGAACTGACGCTTACGAGATAGGCTTTTCCTGGCACCATGCCACAACAGCTGTGGTCATTTATTAGAATACAGCTCCCGTTAGAAAGCTCCCTAAAGAATGGCTCTATCTGTGTTGCAGGAGTGCCGTGCAGGTGACATGAAAGGTTATTCGAAGACCCTTCGCAGGCCCCATGCATGTTAATACCTTGACACAGAAGTGTATCGCTTAGTGATCGTTTACAATTTTTACCACTAAGAAATACATTCTTTTTCTTTTCACTGTAACATGTGTGTGTATAAGGTAATTTCCATGTTGACTTGATGTACCCTTTACCCAACCTTTCATACTAGCCCGCTGGTATATATTCTTGGCAATATTTAAACTGGAAAGTTGTTAACGGAATTGTAATTATTCCGTGTATTATCCATTCAATGACAGGTCTTTCTGACATTGTCAATGGTAATCTCTCAAGTTTTTCAATGCTCAGAATCGTATAGTCTGCTCCTTTTTGTGCCAAACTGATTTTTTTATCAGTAAGGTTAAAGATAGAGAATAATGACGTTGTGTTGATTAAACGCCATGGCACGTAGCCTGAACGCAGATTTTGCAACGTCCAGCCAAGCTGTACAATAGAACGTAATTGGGACTGACCATGTTGTAACATTAGTAAGTCTTGCTCTATTATATCAATAGCAGATGATACAATACTGTCCAGTGAATATATTCTGGAGGACAGAGTCGTTAACCCATTGTCCAAAACAGAAAGTGATTTTTTCCAAATTAATATGATCAATTTCTCGTATTTTTTCTGCTGTTTCAATTTGCATTACTTTCCAAGCTTCGTTGTACGCAGCGTATATACCGGTCGCTATGAAACATTTTTGACGCTGTTTGCGTGGTCCCAATATGAAATCACGCAAGTCAGCACCGTCTTTAAGTAAAGTCAAGTGTTGCTTAATTTCAGCCAGTGTGGATTTCTGTAGCCATTCGAGGCATAGTTTCCCTACACTGTATGTTGTAACTATCCCTGGATGTTGTCTCTGGGAGTATCTTGGGTCTGGCCTGTTCAGTTTTAAACCCTGTATTTTGTTCAGGAATCTATCTTGACAGTTATTTGTGTCTGTGGGCCAGATCAACCATTTTTTCCAATCAGGATGTGTTTTGTTTTGGTATAAAATATGGGATACGTCTATCTCCATATCAGTAGTGCTATTACTATCAGGTATGGGCTTTGGAATAGACAGTTTGTTTAAGTCCTTCATTTTGGCTAGGCCAACACAGGTAGTCTGTTGAATGGTGTCATTCAAGAATATTAATTGTTCTGGGATCATGCAGGCTCTAAACAATGCTTCTAAACCCTGGACCTGCCATTCTTTTGTACCCCAGATGGTTTTTGTTTCAATGTTGTTTTTCCAGAATTCAAAACCAAATGTAATCATTTTTTCATAAAATGTTTCAGAATAGATCAATTTAGTATTTGTCAGCATTGTTTTCATTCCTGTCTTATTTAATATTTTAAAATAAAACGTTTCTGCATCACTTGTGTTAAACCCTGAGAAGTATGGGAATTTCTCATAAAATGTTTTCGAGCTGCTTTTAGGTGGCGTTGCACAATGTTCCCATTGGTTATAATTAAAAACATTTCTACGTTGAGCAGATTTATGCAAATAGTGATGACCAAAATGATTATAGTAGTAAATTTCTTCATAATTGGATGAACCCTGTAAATAATCATGTTCTGTGAATTTGGCTGACATTATTAAATCTGACATCATATTATTAATATTTTCAAAGTCCCAATCATCAGAAAAAGTACTTGGTGTTACAAAGTCACTTAATGATACCTTGAACTGAAGTGGATATTTCAAGAGCTCAATCGGGCCAAAAATGTCAAATTCAGTTCTGTCCCATGCTACTCCACCGGGTATTTGATTGGCTGTGACGTTCACTGATGATAGTTCTCTATTCTCGATGTGAGATGACTTGTGAGGCTTTAGGACCAAGTTGATGTTCTGACTTGCTGTGTCCATTGTACTGTATTTTCCTTCAATGAATTTTCCCAAACAAAGAACCATGATGAGCCGAAGCAGGAGGAAAAGTACACCCAACACAATCCAAAATTCAATCCATGGAGAAATCAGATAGGTTTCTTTGAGTTGATGAAAGAGTTCAGTTACTTTGTCTTTGAAAGTTTTTTGGGTTTTTTTGCTGGCGTTTCTTCATGTTCACTTGGATCATCAGAAAAGTCATCGAAATTGATGAAGTAGCCAGATGCAGTTCTTTCAATTGTTGGAATTGCTTCCGGATTTTCATTTGCTTTTGGATTTTTCTTTGTTTCATTAGCATAATCTGAGGCTGCATCGTTGTAGACTGGTGTTTCTTGACAAACTATTGCAATTTGGGTTTCAAGAGGCATAAGTTCCATGGTTTTGTTGCATAGTCCTTTTTTATTCACTGCAGGTTTATCAAATGTGATTAGTCTCTCAGTTTGAACCTCTTGTATTGTAGCAAATTTTGGTACTCTGCTATTTCTTGGGAGTCCACTGGGCCTACTACTTATTATTGGCCGCATGATTGTGGTTTTACCAGGTCGATGGATACAACTCGGTTCTCCTTTTTACCAGCAAGGGGCAGTAGTACAACTGATCTTGTTCCGCTAACAGCTAAGACAGGTACTGCTTTTCTGTAAGAAGGCCCAAATTCCTTCTTTACCGCGATCTTCTCTCTGACCAGATCCCCAATCTTTGGAATCCAGACAGGTCTTGCTGGGACAGGTGGTTTTTCTTCCGTGGCTGTTGGCTGTTGCTTTAACTTTATGTTGCTCAGGTTTCATCTTGTTTCATTTAAGTCCTGCAAAACAGCCAAACGGTCTTTGATATCAAAGCATTTTTCTTCTACCACTGAAGTGTGACTATCAAGGTCCTGAATGTGCATTCTAGTACCGAACAATAGTTCATACGGACTGAGACCTTTTAGAGAATTTCTTGGCAGATTATTAAGACTACGTTGGACACTTGTTAAATGTTGGACCCACCCATCACCCAAACCTAATACTCTCGCCGTTATAGATTGCTTTATGTCCCGGTTTTTTCTTTCCACTACCGCATTTCCCTCAGGATGGAAGGGACAAGAGTACCGCAATGCAATGCCCATGCTGGCCATGGCCTCCTTGTAAGCCCTAGAGCTAAACGCAAGACCCTGGTCAGAATGTAGCATGCCAATTGCGTATGTGCCGATAAAGACTCGCAAATCTTTTATAACAGTTCTGACGTCAGCCGAGCGCTGGTGTCTACATTTTGAGTGAATCTAGTCTTAAACATAAATGGGACCCATTTCTCCGGCAGGATTTTTGCGTATAGATAGCCTTATGCTTTCTATAAGAAGGGCCCTGGCAATACTCCGGTCGGTTCGCGACTGCAATCTCTGTTGCAGTTTTGACAGCCCATTGCAAATTTGTAAAATTGCAGGCTCATCCCTGGCCACCAGTATTCTGATTGTAATTCTTTCATAGATTCCTTGATCTCTTGGTGCCTTAGACCCAATCCCATGTGTGCGTCTGCTATTAAAAAGACTCTCCTGTTCGTGTTTGGAATTACTCTATACCCCACTCCAGGGATTTGAGCAAAAGGAACGGAGTTTGCATCAATTATGTATGTATAATTGAGTGGATAGTTCACAGGTAATGCTACACAGTCGCCTTTTAAAGACGCTTTTACCGCCAGCATTGTTTCCCCGTCTATGTATTTTTCTGAACGCTTTTTTGTGGCTACGGAAGCCGGTTGAGCTGCTTCCGCCTTGGCTCTGTGAGCCAATGAATTCCCTGCAACATGAACGTCATCACATTGATGACTCAGTGTATGTATAACATGAGTCTTTTGTAGTTCTTTCTGCAAAAGGACTACTTGTTCCCAAAGCTTCTTATGCTTTATTGTGGCACCTGTGTCATCTTTGTAATCGTTTTGAACCCAGTTCTGCAAGTCATTATTGTAAGACCTGACGCAGAAATGCGAATCGCACACTATTAGTGTCGGGAATTCACGATCGGCATTTTCAAGCGCCATCTTTAAAGATTTGATTTCAGCTCGCTGAGCTGAACATTTTCTGAGTGATTCAGTTTTGGTAATTAATGGTCTGAATTTACCAAAGCGCCAGCGACCTTTAACAATCGCGCACTCTGCGTTGTAGGATTTTTCCTCTACATCGTAGTGTTATGCAAGTCTGTCCATGTAGATTACACATGTGTACTGTTCGAGAGGCAGAATTTCGATTGGCCAAGGATATTCTTCTTCATATTCTAGATTTTCTAGTTTTTTCATTTTCGGGTCAAAATAGTATTTCACGTCTTCTGCAGCAAGAGAACTTTCCCATTGTATCCATTTTGGATCTAATGCCACTGCAGTCAAATTGCGTGGACTAGTTAATGCCTGAAGGGCTGATTCTGCTGTTAAAACAGTTATTCTTCTGCCTTGGGCTCTTTCTTTTGCTACAGCAGTTTGAACCGCTATTAGAACCTTTTCTGTAGAACTGAATTTCATTTCAGGTTGTGTGTACAAGTGTGATTTGTAAGCTATTGGTACCGTCTCTCCCTCATTAGAGGTCAGGTACGTGAATCCGCATCTTCCTGGGATGACTCGGATTACAAGGTTGCGTAAGTTTTTCGCGAGTTTGCAATTTAGTTTTAGCTAACATGTTTGTTTGCAATGATCTTAAAATTTCTGTGTGTTTCTGAGTCGAACTAATTGGTTTGAAATCAGGTTTTATTAATTCATAGAGAGGTTTAACCCTCTCTGCATAATTTAGAATGTATGTTCTTCCGAAATTCAGGAAACCTAGTATTGATTGTAAGTTCTACAGCGTTTTAGGTGCTTGTACAGTACAGCACACTTCTCTAAGAAGTTGTCTGCTAGGCTTTTGCCTTCACTTGATAATTCATATCCTAAAAATAGGACAGTTAGATGGGCAATTTGTGACTTTTTAAAGTTGAATTTGTAACACTCAGCTGCGAACCCAAGTATTATGGTGTTCACTCTTTTCAAGTGAGTATCCAGGTCATCATCTGTGAGGTAGATGTCATCGACATAAGATAATGCTTCATCATCATTTATTTGTAGTAACTCTGTTACTCTTGCTGAGAATAATCCTGGGCTATTCTTGAATCCCTGTGGGAGTCGACAGAAGTTTTTTTGCGACCCCATTATTGAGAAAGCGGTCAAATACCTGCTTTCAGGTGCAATGTTTTGACAAAAGAATCCATTAGAGATGTCTAATGTCGTTTTATATTTTTTGCACACAATGTTATTCATTAGTGCTGCACTGTGTGAGTTTTGTACTGCAAATGTTTTGCAACAGGATTTTAAGTGTCTGTAGTCCAAAACTAGACGATATGAATCGTCTTGCTTGGAGACAGGAAACAAGGATTGTTCATTTGTGAGGTGCATGTTTCAATCACCCCCTGGTATTCAAGTTGATCTAAGATCTCCCTGACTTGCTTTTTAGCTTCTTGTTTAACTGGGTACTGCCTTTGTGCAGTGGGTTGACATTTTAACTGGATTTTGTGAGGAGGAGAGTCCTCATCCCATCCTACATGATTTTTATATAATGCAGGAGCTTGGGCCACTGCCCATTTTCTTGCTAATGTATATTTTTTATGAATTGGAATATGATTTGAGAAGGCAGGCATAATCATTTCTTTGCCATGAGGGCACTCCCTGACAAACTCTGGTGGACAGTCTTTCTCAGCTAACAGGATGTCATAGCCTTTCGAAAGGTTATCCCAAAAGAGACCCCTTACTTTCCTTGTCCCCCTCTATACGCAGTGTTATTTTGTATATTGTATGAGGTTTGCTCACTCTGGTATCTGTAGTTTCCACTTGAATGTATTCATTCGTGTCCACTGTCTCCAGAAGATTCATCAGGATCTTGCGAGCTATGGTCACTTCTGCTGCGCTGTCTAGCATTGTCTGAGCCCACTCTCCGTTTTTCAGTTGTGTCCTCAGTATCCTCGGCATGTTTAATTATTTTAATGCTGGCTACCTTCTTTCTTGGAAATTGTAATTTTTTACTTTGATGAGCAGGTTCCTTGTCTTTGGACTTGACGTGCTCTTCCTTGTGTTCTGACCGTCCTCTTCTTTCCGATTTCTGTGAGGAAGTCTGAAAAGATCGAGAGGGACGTGTATCATTATCTTGATATCTGTCAGGTTTTCTCAGATTATCCCTATTTCTAAGGTTGTATCTTTTCTCAGAGGGCTCCCTCTGGGAGACTTGTGTCCTTGGTCCAGAGATTTTTCTCTCCGTTGAGGAGACCTTCCTCTGGACTGGAATCGTTTTTCTTTGGGAGTGGATTGTTTATTACCATCCCAACTCTTTTTTGGAGTATTTAGATTATTTTTAATAAAAGTTTTTTCAGGATTTTCAGTTAGTTGGGGTTTTACTGGTTTCCCACCCAAACTATCTCTACCTAGTTCTTCATAGGATTTTTGTATGATTCTGGCAAGTTCAAAAGGTTGTTCTGCTATATCTGTTTCTTTCAGTTTCTGGCGGATCGCCACAGATGCTGCTTCTCCTTTTATGTTGGCTAATAATATAGCCGAGACCTGCTTGAAGTCTTTCAGTAATTTCATACCCAGAGTTAAAGCAGGTTCTGGACCGTATTCATTTTGAATCTGTCTTAGCACATCTGGTATAACTGCCATGGACGGAACACCATGTGTTTTTGTGTAAATGGAAGCAATGACTGTGCCCCAAGTGTCACAGTCCTCCACATGTGGTGCGATCCCCTTTGGAAGACAGATAGTCAGAATTCTGTGTTTCTCAGTAGGTGTAGTATCAGGAAATACTGCCTCTATTTGAGTGATTTTTTGTGCTAACCAGAATGGAATTTGTTCCCGTTTTGAGGGTATTTTACCAAGACATGATTGTATGTTCTGTGGTGTAATTTTGTTTGTGTTTCCCTGATGAGGGGTCAGCTGTGGAATGTTAACTGCTGGTTGGACTGTTGAAGTCCGCATTACATATTGGACCAATTGTCTATGTATTTTAATTAGTATTTTTAGCTGGGCTAAAAGTTCCCGGTCTGACATTTTATCAATGTCTGGATGTGGTGTGTAGCTGGCTAGAACCGGCCACGTGGCTCCTGGTCTACCTAGTGGACCGAGCCTGGTGATGTGATTTTTATGTTTTAGGGTGCCTTTAAACCAGAGCAGGTGCTCTTGGTAATTTAATGGGATTTCAACCTCCTCGAAAGGAGTGTATTCATCCGGAGGTTCTGAGGTTCCGTGAAAATTGTAAGTGGTGTTTTCGACTCGTACGAATATGGTCGAGTCTAGTATCTATGAACCGCAAATGACGAGTTTAGTAGGTGTGCGCAGTTTCGCTGTGCTAACTTAAACCGTTCGTTTGTTATGTGGGTTTCTCATCTGTACCCACGGGTTCCATCTTAGATACGGCATCCATTTTGTCTCTTGCCCTCAAGTAGCCAGCGAACGGATGCTGTCCGCTTCGCGACCCTGGGACTCCCAAGATATTTGCGGAAGACACATGTTCTTTGAAAGTGTCTTTATGACAAGGGGGTTGCTGCTGTAAGGCAGATGACGCCGCTCGAGGCTCATCTTACAGTACGGGCTTATTGTCTCAGCCGTGCATCTCATTAGGCACGTCCCTTTGATGCCTGTATCTCGTGCTTCTCGATACCTCCCCTTTTTACACCCTTTCCGATCTCCCTACTGTCTCCGTCTTCCTCTGCACCTGTCTTCGTTCCTATTTCGATCTACTTTACTGCTGATTGGAATTTGCTAATGGTGGGAAGATGGGTTTTTACAGTTGGGAACCGCCAAATGTTTCCGCACTTATGTTCCGGACCTTGTGTGTTTCAAAATGACCAAAGCGACCCCTCTGAGAGCGACTTGTGGGAACCAGGTTGTAAACTATTGTGTATCATGTTATCCTATGGGTAAAAACTGTATAAAAGGAGCGATCCACAAATACAATTTGAAGCAGTCTCCCCGAACTACACTCGATGTACTTCCTGTGACTTCTGTGTTCCCTGCAGTAAATAAACCTTGACTCTTTGACGCCGAAGGAAGTGTCCCGTGTCTCTGTGACTTGTACGCCGGAGCAGGTTACCCACGAAGGTTTCAGGTGTTGTGCCCTGGCACCGCTGGGTCCAAAAGAACCCAGTCCTTCAGTTGGCGCCCAACGTGGGGCTGCATCAGTGGTACCGGTCCAAGCCCGACGATCGTGAGGAACTTCGTGTGAAATCTCCGAGGGAAGGTGCACCCCGCTTCATCGATCCTGTTGTCGAAATAAGTGGCCCGAAGACTTTTCCCGCGAAGATTCCCGCCTCCTAACGGCTGCAACGGACTGCTGCCCTGGCTGTAGACCTGTTTTGGCGCCTGGCGTAGACCTTGGTATAGCGAGACGATTGACGGGCCTTCCTGAGGACGCCATTGATCTTTGAGTTAAGTATTTGTGGGTCGCTCCCAGAGTTCTTTGTTGTAAACACTTTAGCGAGTGTTTTTGTTGTAGACACTTTAGCGGGTGTCTTTGTTGTACACGCTGTGTGAGTGTTTTTGTCGGTGACACTTTGCTAGCGTACTTTGTTGTTGTTGTATTTGTTTGACGACTGCAGCCGCCAAAAACCGAGGGTTTTGTTCTTTGCTGGGACTTGGTAAATCCCGAAATCCCGTAACCCTTGAAGTTTGTGAAACTCGGCTAGTGTGCAAGATGCCTGGTCGCAGTACTTTGTTCAGTTGCTTTAGACCTTGTGGTGCGGATTCCCTGCTGGAGGATTCGTGTCCGATACCTCCGGTTGGAACTCCTACTTATGATTTATATAGCAAACATGGGCTAGGCCCGATTGCTTTTAACGATTATTGGATGAAATATACAAAGAAAGACGGCGATCTTCGTTGGCCACCTCACGGTAGCTTCGAAGCGTCGATCTTAGATAATTTGGAAATAAAGTTGTTCGAACGTAAATCTAGGCCGGCCATGTTTGATGCCTTTCGGTTCTGGCGCAAAGAAGCCCGACAGAAAGAGATCAGACAAAATAAACGTAGTCAGCGAGATACCGTTGCTACTATAGTGAAGAAAGCTGAGCAGTTTCAGCGTGATAAGGAGGATAAGGATAAGGAAGTGTTTGAGAGATTACAGCGTATGTCCATAGACAAATGCTATCCTGCTTTGCCTACGGAGTCGGATAAGAAGGAAGAGGCAGTTGAGGATTCTTTAATGTCTTATCTTATGAAGTCGCCACCTCCGTACGTACAGGGTACCGCGGCTCCTGTGGTCCCTGCCGTACCTGTTCTTCCACCTGTTATTCCTCCACCAGTTCCTCAACCTGCACCCGCTCTTCCGCCTGTTCCTGCCCCTTTGCCTATTTCTATTCCTACTGCTCCTCCGCTTCCACATACTCCTGTTCCCGCTACTGCTCCTGTGTTGTTAACCCCTGTTGCTGTTAATGTCTCTACTCCTTCTCTTGTTAGTCCTGTGTCTTATTCTTCTCCCTCTACTCGTAATCGTGATTCTCCCCTTGCGACAAACTTCTTTCAGTCGCTCGGACCTGTTTTTGGGTCTGCTGGTTCTGATGGTCCTCAGAGACGTAGCCAGCTTCCTGGTAATAGAGAACGTGTTGCGCTATACAATATGGCGATGGGTTGGATGATAAACCCTGTTAGAAATCCACCTCGTGTTGTCCTCGAAACGTTTGATCAATTCAACATACCAACTCAGAGATATGTGTTTGACGAAATGTGCAAGTTCCTTCATGATCAGATAGTGGCCAATGCGCCTGACGAGGTGCTGACCGCCCTGTCTGAACTTCGGCTTCAGTTCGCAACTGGACTGATAGTAGATACTAATGTCCGGCGTGCTGTTGAGCGGTTGCTATCTCTTCGTCCCGCTCCTATTCCTCATGCATTGTTCGTTGAGGACATTGAAAAACAAACCGAGTCTGGCCAATATCCTATGCGCGAAGTTCCGCCAGTTTGGATGCCAGGTAATCCTGGGGCAAACCCCCCGGTTCCGCCATTTTTCCAGAGGGTATGGATACACCTCCCATGGAAAAGATCGGAAGTATTACAGGTGAAGCAATCTTTGCCTGACCCTCGCAAAAATCCTGCAGGGTATTATAAGGAATTATCGCAGCTTGTGGATGCTACGGTAATGAATCTTGCCGATATCGACATGTTGTTCGGTAATGTCGTACCGCAACCGGTATGGGCGAAGATTCGTCAGGAGAATCACGCAAACGAACTAGGTGGTACTTGGGCGGCCATTGTAGCGGCAGATGGGTTGCAAGCTGGTGGCGCTAAGCCTGATCAGCTGATTGCTGCTCTTCCTCAGCGAATCATTGCATTAATGAAAACGCTTATGCCAGCTATGAGGGTAAATTGGGACAAGTTGTCAGCCTGTAAGCAGAAGAAAGATGAGAGTGTTTCCGATTTCTTTACGAGGTTTGAGGAAGCATTCATTGATCATAGTGGACAGGATATGGGTACTGAGGGTGGACAGAGGTTGTTTGTGGATAAGTTTGTGTCAAACTTATTGCCCGACTTGAGCAATAAATTAAGGAATTCAGAGAGTGCATGGGCCGTTTCTACCTCAGCTCAGATATTGGCTACGGCACAATATTACGAGAATAGAGAAAAAGAGGAAAATGACCGTGCTGATAAAAAGACGAAAGAGCTAAAAACTAAAGTGTTGTTACAACAAGCGTATCCGCCGCGTTCTAATCAGAATGCGCCTCAGCAGAATAGATCACAGTCGCAATCGAATCGATCGCAGTCGCGTAATGATTCTTCGTTCCAGAGATCTTCATTAGGGTATAACCAATGTGCTTATTGTAGACAGGAGGGACACATTAAATTCAATTGTCCTGCTTTAAATGACCGTAGTGGTGGTAATTCGTCTAGAGGAGGCCGTGGTGGTGCACAGCACGCATCGCGTGGTAGAGGTCGTGGTGCTCAGAATGATCGCTCTGACCATTCATCAAATTCTAATAACTGTTTCGATCAACGTGGATCATCGCAAGGACGATCTGCGCAGTACAATGTAGACGATTATTACGTCGATCAGGGAACTGACGATAGTAATTACTAGGACAGCCAAAGACAAGGAGAGGGAGTGGTATCAGTTCCGGTTGATCAGAGAGGGCCTTACGTCGCAGTTGCTACATCGGGCGTCGTTGAGCCTTTTCTGTTGGACACTGGTGCAGCGAAAAGTTCTATCATGCATTCGAAACTCCCTGGCGCACCTTTGTCTGGCTTAACAAATGTTTCCGTTGGATTTTCTGGCGCCCCCGTTAGCAATCCAGTTTCGCGCCCTTTGCCCCTTAAAATTGGGCCTCGTGAGCTCGAAGCTCCATTGATCTTGTCTACTGGTTGTGGCGAAAATCTTTTGGGTCTGGATTTGCTCAAACGTTTGTATGCAACTTTGTATTGTTCTCCTGCGGGTGTAAAGCTTACGTTAGGAGAGAGGGTAGTCTCTCCCATGTACTTGTCTCTCGATAAGCTCCCACCGGAATTGAGTTCTCTTCCTGCATCTTTGTGGGCGACGGGTCCAAATGACGTGGGCCTACTTGATATCTCCCCTTACGTTGTTCAGTTGAAATCTAATGTGCGATTGCCACGTATTCCCCAATACCGTATCTCCCTTGATGGTGAACGAGCTTTGTTAGCGATCATTTATGATTTGATCGAGAAAGATGTCATTGAAGAGACTCGGGGAAACGTGTGCAATAGTCCTGTACTGCCCATTCTTAAACGTACTGATCCTACCAAACCGCCTGTTTATCGTTTTGTTATCGATTTACGGGAGGTAAATAAAATTGTGGTTCCTCAATTCCCTGTTGTGCCTGACATCACGGCGCTACTGACTCTGATTCCAGCTACTGCTTCATGGTTTTCGGTGATTGATTTGAAAAATGCGTTTTTCAGCATCCCGATTGCCGAAGAGAGTAGGGACCTTTTCGGTTTCTCTCTCGGTGGACGCAGCTTCCGGTTCAAACGCGCTCCTCAGGGCTACTGTGAAAGTCCATCTATTTACAGTCAAGCCTTGAAGGGTCAACTGGATGCATTTAGGTTGCCGGTTGGTGCAGCTTTGATCCAATACGTCGACGACTTATTGGTGGCTGCTGATACTCAGGACATCTGCAAAATAGCTACAGTGTCGTTGCTGCAACATCTCTGTGACTTACATCACAAGGTGTCACCTTCTAAACTCCAATATTGTTGTCAAGAAGTAACCTACTTAGGTCACTTATTGTCAAAGGAGGGAAGGAGATTGACCCCAGAGAGAATTGCAGCGATTGCGCGAATGGCTGTGCCAAAAACCCAAAGAGATGTGCGTGCCTTTCTAGGTATCACGTCGTACTGCAGGCAATGGATTCCAAATTTTTCATTGCTAGCGAAACCATTGGTGGCTCTTACGTGCAAGGATGTTTCAACTCCTTTACCATGGACGGAAGAATGTCAGAAAAGTTTTTCTGAACTGCGTGATTCATTGTGTTCGGCTCCTGTGTTAGGTACTCCTGACTACGGTAAGCCGTTCACGTTATATGTTCACGAGAGGGAAGGTTGTGCTTTGAGTGTTCTAACGCAACCTTTTGGGGGTAAGCAACGTCCATGTGCATATTTTTCCTCGACCTTGGACCCAGTAGCTAGAGCATTGCCGAGTTGTTTACGAGCAACAGCGGCAGCTGCGGTCTCCATCCGACAATCAGCAGGATTGGTCATGGATAATATGCTTACGGTGATGGTTCCGCATGCAGTCGATACTCTTTTGAATCGTACGAAAACTCAGCACTTGACGAGTGCGAGGTTATCTGGGTACGAATTGACGCTTTTGGCAAGCCACATTCAGATAAAACGTTGTAATGTCCTAAATCCGGCAACTTTGTTACCAATTAGTGCAGAGTCAGATGAAGTAGCAGAACATGACTGTTACTTGCGGACAGAAGAGGAAACAAAAGGTCGTGTGGACCTTAAAAACACCCCATTGGAAGACCCGGATGGCACCCTGTATGTGGATGGGTCATGTTTTAAGTTGCCAAATGGTGATGTGACTACTGCTTATGCTGTGGTGACATTGAATACTGTTGTTGAGACTGCGAGATTGAATCAGAATTCTGCCCAAGCTGCAGAGCTGATTGCTCTCACTAGAGCATGTGTATTAGCAGAAGGTAAACGTGTGAATGTGTACACCGATAGTCAGTATGCTTTCGGTGTAGCGCATAGTTTTGGACGGTTGTGGAGAGAGCGTGGTTTCTTGACGTCGCATGGCACGAAAATACAGCATGGCCAGCTTGTGAACGATCTTTTGGATGCATTGACTTTGCCTGCTCAAATTGCAATTGTTAAGTGTAGTGCGCATCGTAAAGTGACGGATGATGTTGGTCGTGGTAATGCGTTTGCAGATGAGATTGCTAAGGAGACTGCTCGGAACCTTAGCACTCGAATGTATGTGACGAGTTCGGTTAGGTGGCCTACAGAATCAAGTATGTGTGAAAATACTATAGAGAGTGTGAAAGCAATTCAGAATGAGGCCACCGACACTGAAAAGATGAAGTGGAAAGAAAGTACGGGAAGGTTGGATGTGAATGGTTGCTGGATTGATTTGTCGGATCAGAAAAGATGGATGTTGCCTGATGCGTATGTACTGGCCGTTGTGCAAATGGCACATGGATTAGCACATATTAGCGCGAAAGGTATTTGCAAGTTGCTGGCTGATGTGTGGAAGAATGATGGAATTACTAAGTGTGCAGAACGTTTGGTGAAGAATTGTATGGTGTGTATAATGTACAATCCTGGCAAAGGAACCCCAACTCCTCCTGGCAGTTTTGCTCCTCCCTCGTATCCCTTTGAGGTGATCCAATTGGACTTCATCCATATGGAGCGATGCAATAACCTGAAATACGTTTTGGTTGTGGTTTGCGCATTCTCCCGATGGATTGAGGCCTATCCCCTCAAAGACAATACTGCTTTGTCTACTGCGAAAATATTACTGAAGGAATACTTTCCTCGGTATGGAATGCCTAGAGTCGTGTGGTCAGATAACGGAAGTGAGTTTGTTGGAAGTGTGATGAAGAGTGTGTGTAAGGGCCTTGGAATCAATCAGAAATTCCATAGCGCCAATCATCCCCAGTCAGCTGGATTGGTTGAAGGGTACAATGGCACCCTTAAACTAAAATTAGCAAAGATTCAGGCTACGACTGGACTTTCGTGGCCTGATGCTTTGCCTCTAGCATTACTGTCAACTAGGGCGACTGTACACTCCCGAATAGGACTTAGTCCCTATGAAATAGTGTTCGGCCGTCCTGCGAATGTGTGGGGGGTTCCTAGGCCAGGAATATTCTCTGATCTTGAGTTTCCGATGTTGATCGATTACTTACATGACTTGACTGCTAAACTGAGGTTAATTCATCAACAGGTGTACGACGCCTTGCCGACGCAGACGGAGGGTCCAGGCCACCAGCTCCAGCCCGGGAACTGGGTGGTTACTCGTAACTTCTCACGAAAAAACAATCTGGACCCCCGATTCACCGGACCTTACCAGGTGCTCCTGGCCACGAGGACTGCCGTTCGTCTTGAGGGGCGGAAAAATTGGGTACATGCTACCCACTGTAAGCGAGTCCCTATTCCTCTGCCGGCAGACCCGTGGATAAGGAAAGGCATCGCGTCAACAGAAACAGAAACATTGCCGGCGTTTGTACCTTTTAGCGACGCACAGCTTGTTGGAGAACCCTCAGCGCAGCAGAAAGCCACTGTTGAACATTTGTCAGAAAAAGACTCAAGACCAGATCAACGAACTGATCAGCAGGACGCTGTCTCTTCAACAGATCCTTTGTTCGACGAGCAGACACGTCCAGGGAAACATCGATATTCTTTGCGATCTCACACTAAGGACAAATAAAATTTTCTTGCTTTGCTGAAATTGATAACTGCAATATCCTCGTTTCCCATAATCAAATTTTGAACATTCAGATCATTGAAAATTGTTTTGTATATATATATATATATATCAAGCTTCTTCTTTATATTTTTTTTTCCTTCCACAGCTGAGAGATATTGTGCTAAATAAATACATATTGTGTATTGAGGGCCGTAGGGCCGCGCGCGTACTTCCTTCTGGACAGTAGGTCTTGACGCTAGGTTAACGACCGTCGGTTCCTAGGAACTCCTGGGGATTGACTATTGCTGCACAGAACGAAGTGCGTCAAGAAACGTTGCGGACGGTCGTAGGGAAATGGCATTTTCGAAGCTGAATGATTTGGAAGGAGCTCAGGCGTATAGAGTCAAGCTGCAGAAACTTAGTCGTACGAAATGTTTTGTATCCCAATTGTTTGTTTTGTTTTTGACTGCTTCTGCATTTTTGGCGGGTGGGGTGTATTACACTATGTCTTACTTTTTCCTTGTTACTCCTACTCCTACTCCTTACCCTAACCTTACTTCTACTGCTTCTCCTCATTCCTTTCATATGTTACCAGAACACGAACAGGCTAGACGTGTAGAATTCCGCAATAATTCCTTTATCCAGCTCCTCCATCAGCATCAGTTAGTGGTTAACACTACTAATTGTTGGGTGTGTGGGTTGATGCCACATACTACGGGTAAGGGAATTCCATATCTGGTGTTACCGTATAGTTCCCAAGGGTCAGCTCGAGCATTCCAAACAATGTTTCGAAGCGCACTGGGTTTCCACCCCACGCAAGAACAACGTTCCCCCAACTTTGGTCCTACCTCGTATCAGAGGCTGCTATCGATGGCTATAGAGGATATGGAAGATGAGATCCATGATCCTTTTCTTATCCCTAAAGAAGAGGTACAAGCTTATAGGGTCCTAAGTAGAGGGGAATATAGTATGTTCACTAATGAAAAGCAGCTTAAAAGCTCGTCTCCAATATGGGTCGTACCCCACACTGGTAATCTTTGTCTTGTGGGTCGTGGCTCGCAAGCCTCACTTGGAGCAAGTGCTTGCACTGAAAGTTACGTCCTGCCAATGTCCCCGTCCCCTGTGTTTCTGGCTGCCAAGGGTACATACTTTATCTGTCATGATCGTGCATACACATGGTTGCCCGCAGACTTCATGGGCTCATGTTTCGTTGCAAATCTGTTGCCTCCGACGTTTACTGTAGATGCCGATTATCATAAGACTAGAGTTGTACGAGGCGTAATTAGCGAAGAGGATACTGCCGGTCAAGAGGCAGGAGACTTTTTCAAGGGTTTCCTCCCGTTTTGGGGACCTATGGTTAATAGTAGGAACCTGAGACATTTGACTCGAGTGGTAGAATCGACAGCTAATATTACTGCCAGTGCCCTTGGTAATATCACCACAGAACTTCAGGCGGAGAGACTTATGACATTACAAAACCGTATGGTTTTAGATGTTGTCTTAGCAGATCGCGGTGGGGTATGTAAAGTGATCCATTCGAGCTGTTGCATTTTCATTCCAGATAATGCTCCTACTGTCTATCAAGCCATCTCGAAGTTGCATAAGATCTCCGAATCCATACACGTGGATGTAGGGGATTGGACGCTACTTGGTTGGTTTTGGGGCCTGATGTCGACTTGGGGTTGGAAGATTCTGACGATCATCGGGGTTGTGGTAGTGTTCCTGTTCACGTGTTGCCTTTGCGTGCAGTGTGGTCCTGCCTTATGTGGCCTCTGTGCTACAACGTGTATGAGACAACCATCTGTTACCAAGGGGACTCGATCGGACAGAGCTATGCTACAACGACATCTTGATGGTCTGATGAGTATCGAATATGATTCCGACTAGTGCTTGCCTACATGAGGGCAAAAGGAGCGTCTGAGGTTCCGTGAAAATTGTAAGTGGTGTTTTCGACTCGTACGAATATGGTCGAGTCTAGTATCTATGAACCGCAAATGACGAGTTTAGTAGGTGTGCGCAGTTTCGCTGTGCTAACTTAAACCGTTCGTTTGTTATGTGGGTTTCTCATCTGTACCCACGGGTTCCATCTTAGATACGGCATCCATTTTGTCTCTTGCCCTCAAGTAGCCAGCGAACGGATGCTGTCCGCTTCGCGACCCTGGGACTCCCAAGATATTTGCGGAAGACACATGTTCTTTGAAAGTGTCTTTATGACAAGGGGGTTGCTGCTGTAAGGCAGATGACGCCGCTCGAGGCTCATCTTACAGTACGGGCTTATTGTCTCAGCCGTGCATCTCATTAGGCACGTCCCTTTGATGCCTGTATCTCGTGCTTCTCGATACCTCCCCTTTTTACACCCTTTCCGATCTCCCTACTGTCTCCGTCTTCCTCTGCACCTGTCTTCGTTCCTATTTCGATCTACTTTACTGCTGATTGGAATTTGCTAATGGTGGGAAGATGGGTTTTTACAGTTGGGAACCGCCAAATGTTTCCGCACTTATGTTCCGGACCTTGTGTGTTTCAAAATGACCAAAGCGACCCCTCTGAGAGCGACTTGTGGGAACCAGGTTGTAAACTATTGTGTATCATGTTATCCTATGGGTAAAAACTGTATAAAAGGAGCGATCCACAAATACAATTTGAAGCAGTCTCCCCGAACTACACTCGATGTACTTCCTGTGACTTCTGTGTTCCCTGCAGTAAATAAACCTTGACTCTTTGACGCCGAAGGAAGTGTCCCGTGTCTCTGTGACTTGTACGCCGGAGCAGGTTACCCACGAAGGTTTCAGGTGTTGTGCCCTGGCACCGCTGGGTCCAAAAGAACCCAGTCCTTCAGTTCCTCTATTTTGTAATAGTGGAATTCTTTTGTTACAGCGTTTGCTGCTGGAAAGTGTATCCATGAATAGAATACCTCTGTCTGCCGATATTCATGGGCCTCTACCACGAATATGACTGTACCACCTCGTGATGATAGTCCATTTTCTATAAGTTTAATAGTTATAGTTCTTCTTATATTTGCCGGAAGGGTTATAGCATTCGGGTCATTCTGTTGGATAGTTGTGTCATCCAACAACAGTTGAGATGTGTAGCATCTCTTTCTTTGTCTCCATCAGGCATTTTACTGACAGAAAGTTTTTTTTGTTGCAGATCAAGTTTCAAGGGAAACAAAGATTAGGTGCACAATATTTTGGAACACTGTATCCTTCAACGTTGACTAAACCAAAAACAATACATAGGAATCTCTTCCTACTAAGTTCCGGCAGATTTTAACCTTTTACCCACTCCAGACGTCTTTTGGAGTATTTAAGGGAAAAAGGGTTCCGTGTGAAAAAGCACGACTGAGTTACTCTAGTGTCTTGCGTTAGATTATCGCCTTACCAAACGTTGGGCGCCATGTAGTGTAGTTCCTATATTCCCAATAGGCTCTGCTCATTGGAATAATATAAACAGCAGTGTAGACGTAGGACTGAGTTCGACTAGGTCTCTACTGACTATATTAGACTTCATTAGTTTTGCCAGCTAGCTCAGAGGTCACTAGAAACTTTCTCGAATAAACAAGGAGGAGTTTAACTTCCCTGGATAGACAAGAAGGGATTAGCTTCTGACAACCATAAACGTGACAACTTTGCTCCCTCAGAATAAGAGTGTATCTCTAGAGTTGTGTGAAAACAATAGACAGCTATTTCACTCAGTCAATTGTGCATACTTAGTTTCACCAGAGTGCAGAGAAATAGAGAGATGGGCGTTTTCAATAAAAGGTGTTATTTATTGAGCAGTCTTCTTTCTCATGCAAGAGAAATGATTTGCCACAATTGCAATACTTATCATAAAGTAAAGTGCGTACATTAAAAGGAGTATTATGAAATAATACCGTAAAAGCATTGATATGGTTTCTTAGCCATATGATACTTTAAAAGGGATAAAATATATACATACATAAATACATTGACTAACGTACTCAACTGGTGCTTCTAAATACGCCTACCCCGGTGTACCTGACCTAAGCCTAATACGTGGGAAGGAGTAAGTAAGTTGCAGTTTAAGTTAAGTTGGTTTTTGCCAAGAATCTGAGTCAAGAATTCTCTTTAATCCCTTCGGGGCTGATGACGAGCTCAGCTCATCATGAGCGTAACCTGCCGTGCGCTCATGACGAGCTGAGCTGGTCATGTAACGCGGTAATTTCAAAATTGCCGCGTACAGCGGGTAAAGCTGCCGCAGCGATGCGGTTAAGGGTTTAGTCAGCTCCGTACCTGGGTAATAGAAAGCAGGAGGTCTGGTATCTCTTTCTCAGGACTCGATATCCCAGCAACCCGCAAGGGCGGCTGAAAACACCGGAGCTGGATTTTCTCGGCTGGAGAAAAAGACAGCGTCTTTCTCAGTGCGTCAAAAGGGAGGGGCAGCGTCCATGGGCTCTCGCATCATCTGGGCTCTTGGGCAAGTAGATAGCCGCTCTGCTCCAAACCACCGTGTGTTTGCTTAAGGCAACGTTGGTATATTTATACCTGAAAGGTGCGGGTTTGACGTAAGGTTGGACATAAGACGTCAATAAAGAGGTCACTAAGAACTGGCCGTTCTTTCAGTGTTCGCAGGAGTTCTAGGACAAATCAAAACAGAAGCATGGGGATTTCCCAGGTTGCTGGAGGTTTGTTTTGTTTAAAGAACTTGTTGTACTCTCTAGGAGTCTGGGGAAGTAGCCTTGCTTAATTTGGATTGCATGGGCTGCGACTAAATATGGATATGATTCTTATGCCTTTATAAGGATATTATTTATTATAACCACATAAGGGCATAAATCAGGAATATCGAATTAGAGTCCTAGCTAGAAATACAACAGTAGGAGGCAGTCCTGCTTACACCCAGTCCCAGCGCCTCGCTCACACTTCATTAATACATGAAGCAATGTCTTTTTTTCTACAAAAGTAGACTGGGCAGATACCTCATGTGGCTGAATAATGCCAACTGAAAACCCAGGCTCAAATCCCAGCGTCCACGTTTACCCAAATTGTATGATCCTGGGCAGACCACCCTGCAGCGTAGTGCCTCGTGTGTCTTCACTGGCAAATTTGGGAACAAAAAGAGGTGATTCTCTTCATGTTATGCACTGTAAAAACGTTATTCATATGTGTTTAAAGATATTATGATGTTTCTCAGTATCTAACGAGGCCAGATTGTAGGCTGGGTTTGGCCAGGGACTATGGTGTGCATGTGATTTTTTTTTAAATTGCCCCACTGTACTTGCACTGTTGTTGTATTTCTAGCACTATGGAAACCTGTCTCTGCCCCTCTCACATCTCTCTGCTTCATGCCATAATACTGCCCACAGACACCCAATAAAACGCAGATTCTACCAATCAAGCACAAAAAGATTTAGCTGTTTACTCAATTCCCTAGAAAGCGCTCCGAAGCCTCGTTCGTCATAGAAAGCGCTATTGAAAATAAAATGCTAACATGGAATGATAATACTATGGGGCGGTGGGTTAAACAAGCACTGAAATACAATTAAGTAGTCACTTCTAAGCTGATGCTTGAACAGCGCACGACAATAGCACACAGAGAAGTTCACATCATGCCTCACCATGAAAACACCTTCTAACAATGCCCACCAATACCTGACACCTAAAAGATCGCTGCTTCTTGACTAACTAGATCATATTATAATTTTTAATATCAACTGTATAGTAAAGCTATGGCTATATAAATGCAATTACAATACAATTATGCTATTTTTATATTTTTAGAAAGTCAGTGAGAGAGACTGCACAGTATACATAGAGCATGGGCTGGGATGAGGCTCATGGGAAGAGTGGGCAGAGCAGTGGCTTAACGAAAGGTGAGGGGGCTACCCACTTTCTGGACCCTGTCCGGAGCTTTCAGTGCACCGGCCTGCCACACCTGCAAAATTCCGGAGGGGGCCCCCTGGAGGTTGTGGGACCTCCGCATTGCGGAGGCTATGGGGCTAATGTTACCCGCTGGGGTAGGGCAAGAGACAAAAGGGGTAAACAGGGTAGAGAGCAAAAGATAGGGCTAGATAGCATGAGACAGCTGGTAGGGTGCAAAAGCATGTTGTGCAGCGCTGCATTGGTGCTATTTAAAACCGGTACGTAGAAAAACAAAAGAAATCGAGGGACAGAAAGAGGGGAATTAGAGAGACGACAGAAGACACCCAGTGACATCCTACACACAAGAGACTGCTAAGAGCAGAGAGCAGGTGGCTGGAGAGGCCTGAGAGCCGGGGGGGTTAGGAGTATCGACACAATGGAGAGAAACCTGGAAAGAATGAGGAAGTGAGGCCGTCCACAGAGTTCCGTTGTCCCAGGCTCGTCCCCTACCACACACACCTGCACTTCAAGCGCTGACCACTTTCGGCTTCGTCGATTTACAAAAGGGGGTGGTGATGAACAGAGTGTCTGAATTGAGCAGACCACTCTTACCCAGTCCAAAGATCAGGGCTTGATCCATCGCCGTTATTTATCTCACTTTCGGCTTCGTGGCACACACTGCACCCTGTCACAAGGTCACAGTGTGCGACAGTTACAGCAGCCTCCATCTTAAGCACAGCGCAGTCTCACGCTGCATGAAACCTTGAATAAAGAAAGGAATCAAGGCGCTGTGCAGGGGGGCTGAACTCCTGATGTCACCAAGGTCACAGTGTACGATAGTCACCGCAGCCGCCGTCCTAAGCACAGCGCAGCCTGCGGACGCCAGGCGAAACCTAAAAAGGAAAGCCTGGAACAGCTGGAAGATAATGCCTGTGTGTAAAAATGTGTGTCAGAGGGCTGTGAAAAATGTGCAAAGGAGAAGAGGCCATGTCCAGGAAGGGCAGGGACAGTACTAATGATCGCTATTTGCTCTTAGGGCTACAAGGGGAATGGCAGAGCCCCACATGAGCTCTCCCAAAAATGCTGGTTTATCCCCCTAACTCCCACAGGTTTCCAAGGTAGAGAAAACATGACACTGAAAGAGTTTTGCACTGTTTGGAGCATTCTTTGTGCTATGATAATTAGCAATAAGGCTTTGTCATGCAGGATTTATTGATGTTAGGGCATGCAGTAGTTTTGTAGTCAGTTTAAAGATAGAAGTAATACTTACACACTGCATAACGCTGAGCAATGAAAACTTTATTAACTTGCTCTGAGTCTGCAAGTATTGTTAGTTCTATCCTGAAGTATTTCAATATTGATTTGCACTGTGTATGACTATGTTTTGACTTTAACTATTGTGTTGATACCCTGACAAAGCCTGTATTCCTGAATTTAATTAAACATGTTGTTTTAAGCTCATATTGGGAGTTTTCTTTTATTTTTATTGCTAGGGATCAGGCTTGCTGGAGCAAGCTTTAGACTGGCTTGCCTCACTGCCCTGAGGTTTGAGTGCTAAAAAGGGAATGTTAGCTCCCAGTTGGTGAACCTGTGGGAAAAGACCCTAGCTGTTACAGTTGTGGCCCAGTAATCCCTGTCTGCCCTGGGACCCCCGACCCAGATTCCTTATAGACCTGTTAACCCTAAAAGGCGCCTGTTCAAAAATGTTTGGTGCACTAAAAGTCTGTTCAGCACACTAAACATATGTCTATCATACCCCCTTATGTATTAGGCACAGTGTCAACGTACAAGAACTGAAGCCTTCAGATGTGAACCATGGTCATGGTCTACACCGCTATACATCAATATTCTTTAAAATACAAAACCCATGAGGTACATTTAATGCACATCACAGTTCTCTGCCAATAATAATGTTTACATCCACATTTGTATTCGCAAATGAGAAAATTATTTGCTTTAAGTGTCATGAACAAATATGGCATGGACATAAAACTGTAGTTAAGGCCATTTATTTGCAGGCGTGGCATGAAAACCCAACCAAGGAGGTATGGCAGTTAAGCAAGGCTGTAAGGTAACTTGGTGTAGAATCCCAAGATGTGCCTTCCTTGACTAATGTGAACGCCATCGGAACATTTAGGGAAGACTCCCCAAAGAACGGGTCACCCAAAGAGCTTCTGATCAATAACCGGTCTATTTCCCGCTTGTCCACTTCTCAAAGTGACAACAGAGATTGATTATTTGTTTAAAACAGTGATCATGTAAAAGTGTATGATCAACAAACCTAGCAGTGACTCCAGTGGGCTGCCATATTTACCAATAGTCAGCATTAGATGTGGGAAGGCACCGACATCTAGAGAGTCCAAATCCACCAACAATATCCACCAAGAACTATGATCCATAAAAACACACATTGGCATTTTGTTAGTGAAACTAACAACATTCAGTACCACTGTGGTATAACAGAAGGGATTGTAACACTTAGCCTGGCTTATCCAGGTGGCATCAAAGAAGGACCCGAAGGGTGAGGTGGGTAGGTTACAAGTATAAGGTTGGACAAAGGTAGTCTGAAGGTTGTGGTTTGTGTTTGCACTCATTCACGCTACTACTTGTATGTAAGTTCTTTTACAACTGACAGAGTTGGGAATCTGGTAGAACATTGATAACATTGATGCAGTATAAGTAATCATAATATGACCATAATTATTAATGATGTTAGGGAAATCACAGAATGCCTAAAGTACATTAACAATATTATTCATAAATATTCACAAATATAAGGAATCTCCTTGAGATATAATAAAACACAATGTCATTCTGTAAATCATACTATGTACTAAGAATCACTTTGTGTCAACATACCAGTTAGTATAACTTTACCATACTAACCTGGGCCATCTTCATCATGAATCTGCTGTAATAGCCAGTACTGGTAACACAATTAACTTGTGATTGACTGCACTTGATGTTTTGCAGAAATCCAAGTAACTGCACAATGAAGAAAAATGTACATTGATCATCTTCAGCAGTGTCCTGCTACATTGAGGAACATGGTTAATTTCTACAAAGCACATGTTAAGGAAAATGGTTACCAACCAGAAATTGTAATCCCTACAAAAATATGGACAGGGTAATGGAATAATTTGTTTAAAAAACAGGTATAATCATCATTGTTATCATCATCTGCAATACTAGCAGGAGTAAATACATACAGCATCATTTGTATTTCATATGAGAGGACTGTGCAACAAAACATTTAAGCTATAACAGATTAAACCAGAGAGCCCAGATTCACTAATATTTGACGCAGTGAAATGCAGCAAAGCGACTTGCTGCACAGTGACAAATGGGGAGAGCAACAGAAATGTGCCATAATTACTTAAATATAGGCATTCCTGCTCTCTCTCCACGTTGGCACACTTGTGGCTGCCAACCGCCAACACAGGCACCCTTGGGTATGGTGCAAGAGTGCCTTTGTTACAGCCAGGATTATTCTTGTGCAGGAAGGGACACCTTCCGATTCGGAAAAGGGGGTGGTGATGAACAGAGTGTCTGAATTAAGCAGACCACTCTTACCCAGTCCAAAGATCAGGGCCTGATCCATCACCGTTATTTATCTCACTGCACCATCCCAGTTCAGAACCTGGCTATATGCAAATCAGTCTGTCCCTGGCCCAGTGCATCATGGGAACAGGGCAGACTAAACTACCAAGCCAATTCTTCACCAGAAAGGAGACAAGCTACCGGGGACCGGTTTCTGGCATTTCAGCCGTCGTCGGCCCGGCTTGCTTGAATCCTGATGGTGCAGTGAAAAGGGACTCATGTCTGAGTATACCCTGCCACACCTATAGTGGCCAAAAACGATTCAGAAAAGGGGGTGGTGATGAACAGAGTGTCTGAATTAAGCAGACCACTCTTACCCAGTCCAAAGATCAGGGCCTGATTCATCCCCGTTATTTATCTCACTGCACCATCCCAGTTCAGAACCTGGCTATATGCAAATCAGTCTGTCCCTGGCCCAGTGCATCATGGGAACAGGGCAGACTAAACTACCCAGCCAATTCTTCACCAGAAAGGAGACAAGCTACCGGGGACCGGTTTCTGGCATTTCAGCCGTCGTCGGCCCGGCTTGCTTGAATCCTGATGGTGCAGTGAGAAAGGGACTCATGTCTGAGTATACCCTGCCACACCTATAGTGGCCAAAAACGATTCAGAAAAGGGGGTGGTGATGAACAGAGTGTCTGAATTAAGCAGACCACTCTTACCCAGTCCAAAGATCAGGGCCTGATCCATCACCGTTATTTATCTCACTGCACCATCCCAGTTCAGAACCTGGCTATATGCAAATCAGTCTGTCCCTGGCCCAGTGCATCATGGGAACACCTTCCAGCACAGAAACAATATCTAGAAGCAGTTTGCTCTTTCGAAAGAAGTAATAACGAGGAGAAATAAACATATTTCTCCTTGTTATGCCTCACTTGGGAAGGCATATCATTTTAACACATTCCCAGGCTCACTAGTCTTAGTAACTCTGGGAATGATTCAAAAACCATGAATTTATGGGGGGAATACCCACGCTCCACCCATGCAACGCCTTCCGCACGCGGAGATTAACATAAGGCAGCAACTTGTGCTGCTTTTGTGTTATTCTAGATACACTATAATAATAATAGATGCATTTATAGAGCGCATGGTTACACTAGGCCAGTGTGTCCCCGCACTGTGGTACAAAACTGCCACAACCCTTACCCAGCCTGGCCCAGCCTGCCTATACTGTAGAGAAAAGATATGTTTTCAGATTTTTCCGGAAGATAGCTTTCGAGCCCTTCAACCGTAGGCTCACCCGGAGCGTGTTCCAATGCTGAGCTGCCAAAAAGCGGAAAGAGTGGCCGCCCATCCTAGCTCTCTTAATGGCAGGGACGCACACATGGCCTGTCCCCACCGATCTCAGTTGTCGTGTTGTAGAGTAGAGCCTCAATAAATCAGACAGATAGGGCAGACAAGTCCCCTGAATGATACAATGGCAAACGCACAGTGCTTTAAACAGGATTCTCTTACTTATCGGCAGCCAGTACAGGAACGCTAAGGCCATCTCCGAGGAGGCCCTCCTAGGGAGCATAAGAAATATCTGAGCAGCCACATTCTGTATAACTTGAAGCTTGCATACATTTTCCGGTGACCCCCAGATACAGAACGTTGCTATAATCAAGGCGCAAGGCTACCAGGGCCTGCACCATGGTCTTTCTGGCTGTCATGGGCAGCATGTCCAGGGTTTTCTGGAGGCCCCTCAGGACTCCAAAACAGGCCCCTGCTACCCGCCTGGTGTGGTACTCGAAAGATAGCTTCGTATCCAGCCTGACCCCTAAGTTCTTTGCCCACTTGCATGGCATTGGTTGGATCCCAGAGACTGGGGCCACCATGCCGATGATCACACCGACGGGGCTCTTCCCACCACAAGCACCTCGGTCTTACTGCCATTCAATTTCAGGCAGTTATTCGCCATCCATGATGCAAGATCTTGCATGCAAGCCACAAAGTTGGTGGCTGCTGTCTCCTGTGCTTTTGTCAGGGAGACCACCAGCTGCGTGTCATCGGCATAGGACACAACCCAGATCCCAACACCATCTGCAATCTCCACTAACGGTGTAACATAGGGATTAAACTGGGTCGGGCTCAGGGTTGATCCTTGCGGTACTCTCTGTTTCAACTTGATGACCCTGGAGTAGTGAGAGCCCTGCCTCACCTGAAAGCTGCGCTCGGACAAGAAGGATTTCATCCAATTCAATCCCCTCCCTGCCACTCCTCCTTTCCTCAGACTCTGCAGCAGGGTATGGTGAGCCACAGTGTCGAAGGCGGCACTTAAATCAGGATTAGGGCCGCCGTCTGTCCCTCATCCACATATTTCCTGATGGTTTCCGTGGCGAGTAACAGGGCTGATTCCGTCGAGTGGTGTGCCCGAAACCCAGACTGCGTGGGATGCAAAAGATTGTGTTTCCCAATATGCCCAATAAGTTGTGTATTTACTACCTTCTCTGCAACCTTTGCCAAGTAGGGAAGTAAAGAGATTGGGTGTAGATTATCAAGTCGATCTGGACTAATATGCGGTTTCTTGGATAGCGGAGGAACTACTGCTTCCTTCCATCTCGCTGGCACGGTCCCTGACCTGAAGGATAATTCCAATAGGTGCCTAATGCATGGCTCAAGGGTTCCAAGGCTCCTTCCAAGTACTTTAGGGGAGGCAGGGTCTTTTGAGGAACCCGACTTGACAGTCCTACAGATTTTTGTTAACAGTTCTGTAGGTGGTACGGTAAATCTGACAATGCATTCCCCCTCTGGAATGTGTCCTACATCCCCCGGGATCTCGTGATCGACATGCGTCGAGTCCGGAAAGGTGGAGTAAATTGTCTCCACCTTTTCCGCAAAGAAATCCGCCACACGATTACATGATTCCTCCGAACCAGTTGCTGGCACTGCCTGTAGTTGCTGGGATGAGATTTCTTTATAGACCCTAAACAGCTCCCTTGCCGAGTTCTCCGCCGCCCCATTTCTTTGCTGGTATTACGCTGCCTTCGCCTTTCTAATAAGCCCATGGTAACCCTTCAGGGCGACTTTATATTCCCTTCTGCCCTGATCCGAGAAGTCTTTCCTCCCCCGCATTTCTAGACATTTACAGTCCGCTTTAGTGGTTCTCAGGGCGTTGTTATACCAGGGAGCCAATTTTTGTACTCTCCCCGGTCTTTGATGTGTTCAGGGAGCAGTGCTATCCAGTGCCTCCGTAATGGGGCTATCCAGATTTCCGCATGCACTTTCGACATCTGTGCCCCCAGGCAACCCACCCTGAGCAAGAGCATTGTTAAACTTCTCCTGAGAGAAACCCGCCCACTTCCGGCGTGCTGTCTCCCCCTTGGATATCTATACAATAGAAGGGGGTTCCCCAAGGCAATACAGGATATAGGCAGGAAGGGAGGGATTTAAAGCATCCTTAGTGGCAACACTATACCATCTAATTTGCCCTCCCACTGTTGCACCCCGGTCCATGCAACCATAAGTCCATCTATGTATTGCAGGCCTTGTGAAACTCACCTGGTTGAACGGTCTGAATGTGTATGAGTCTGAATGAATCCTCGAAGGTGTGAGTGTTTATTGAGCCCCACTGAAGTGCCTGAAACACTGAACTGTATGATGATATTTCCTTCTTGACTTTGATATGAAATATTACATTGATTGTTTTTATAAATTCCTGAATATCCAATCCACAATTGTTTTTTTATAAATATGTGTCTAAAAATCAATAAAAATATATATTTTTCATAAAAAGTATGATTTGAATCTCTGGATCTGACACCTGGTAATGTTGCTCCTTCTTTAACAGAATTGGGTCCTTTGGAGGACCATTGAATATTCATTTTGGCAGGGTGTTCTTCTTTATTTATCCCCCTTGGATATCACCTGTGCCTTTAGCCCCCACAGCCTCAGCCCAAACGGGACCAGGAAATGGTCTGACCATGGTACAGGCAGAGGGGGGTTCACAACTATGTCCTCCCAATTAGCAAAAATGGGGTCAAGCAGATGCCCCAGTTGGTGTGTTGGTGAATCAGATTTTAACATCAATTGCAGGGTCGCCAATTCTTGACACAGCTCCCCGGCCCCTACATTCTTTGTGTCATCAAAATGCAAGTTCAAATTGCCAAGCACTAAAAGTTTTTCATAACTCAGTGCTGGCTGCACAAGACATTCTAGCAGGCTAGAGGAAAAACGAGTGGAGGGTCCAGGCGGTCTATAAATCAGGAGCCCTTTCACGATATAGTTCGGAGCTACCTAAATTGTGGAGAAACCCGCCTCACTCTCAGCGATTGTGACCGGCTCTAGGACACATTGGATGGTGTGTTTGAATATAATCGCCACCCCACCTCCTCTACAGGAGCCCCTATCAATCCTAGTGATCCCATACCCACTAGGAAGTGCATCTAGGGTCTCTGGTGCGGAGTCCTCCTCCAGCCACAACTCCGAGAGGAACATTACATTAGTCTGCCCCTCTGAGAGCTGATCAAATACCTCCAATCTATGTTTCCTAAGTGATCTGCAGTTCAATAGGCAGCAGTTCAGATGTGAGCTTGCCACCTTAGCCTCCCTCTCAACCTTAGCTCTGAAAGTGCAGTACCTGCAGTCCCAGCAACTAATTCCGCCCCCAATGCTGTGCCTACACAGGTCTGTCATTGCCAGACAGAGAGCCCGCAGATGTTGGGCACTATACTGTATCCTTACCCCCAAACCGCCAGGGGTTCTGGCCTCAGGCCCCAACCGGTCGCAAACGGGCACAGACGGGCTTACCTGTGGTGCGCCAGCGGCATGCCCGCTGTGCGTGTCCGCTGCGTGGCCGCTGGGGCATGCAGCTTTTATATGAGCAAGCTCCCCGCCACTAGACCGCTAACCGGTCACAGCGGAAGTGCCTGGCTCTCCCTGCCCCGCCCTCGGCGCAGCGGTACTAGTTATCATCTTGGACCGAGGCGGGATGGAGTGAAGACCGAGCCCAGGCTTTCAGGTAAGCAGGACTGCCCAAATAGCCCCCACCACGCCCCCTTTGAGCAGATATGTGTACTAAAATAGAAGTCTAAAATGACAACAGAATAATTTTAAAATCAACAGGAATCTGCTTCCAGCTACGTAGCGCCGAACAGTTAGGGACACTGCCACTGCCCCACTCACTACAACGTGGCCATGGGCCCTGCGCCCTTTATGTGAGCAAGCTCCCCGCCACTAGACCGCTAACCGGTCACAGCGGAAGTGCCTGGCTCTCCCTTCCCCGCCCTCCATGCAACGGTACTAGTTACTGCGTCGGACCAAGGCGGGAAGGAGTGAAGACCGAGCCCAGGCTTTCAGGAAAGCAGGACTGCCCAAAAATCCCCCACCACTCCCCCTTCGAGCAGGTATGTGTCCTAAAATAGAAGTCTGAAATGCCAACAGAATAATTTTAAAATCAACAGGAATCTGCTTCCAGCTACGTAGCGCCGAGCAGTTAGGGACACTGCCACTGCCCCACTCACCGCCCCACTATGCAAAGCAGAGCCATCTAGGTGACGCTGCTTGCCATAGTAAATCTAACTTAAGAGCTTACGTTGCCTTACGTGACACAAGGGTAATGCAAGCCCTTGGTAAATCTGGATTGAGGTGTGCTTTATGTTATCCAGTTTTCCAACAGATTTTTATATAGTCATGGATATTACTTTTCTAAATATTTGTTGAACATCTAAGACTATGAATCATTCAGTTGTGTATGACATGCATCCACATGAGGTTAATAGTACATGGACAAGGAATATATGTTTAGGGGTTAACTGGGGCAATGGAAACCCCCTCTATGCCCTTGAATCCCCCTTCCTCATTCAAATTATGAGCCAGTTGTGCATACATCAAAATGGGATCAGTGCTGTATAAAAATATTCTCCGGTGTTGGGAAGAACCAATTCCAACTTCATAATGATGGGCCTAATGATGCAGGAGTGGAGACCTATTATGCGATTTGGATATTGCATGAGTCAAATGTTGTAGTCTATAGCTATCTAAAAAAGATGACTCTGTGTGACTATTGATAGTAATAATAATAATAATAGTAGCACCTATAAAGCGCGACAGCTACATCAACAGAGGTGTCCCGGCGCTATAGTGGGAATCAGGTAGGGTAACTGGCCAGGCGCTAATCCTGGCAAAAGAGCCAAAAAATAGTACTGCCTGAAAGTTACGCCCGGAACATGTATCATACTTTGCAACAGTACAATAGAGAATGGCTTATGTCACGGGTACTTTTCTACCTATGCCATGTGGCATTGAATGGATGTGTTACATGTTTGTCTATAATGTGGACAGTGCAATGATGGCAGTCAACTATAGCACCTCAGAAACCTATTTTGTTAGACAAGAAGTTTTAGATTTCTGTCAAAGGCTAAACCACATGTGAACAGTATGCCTCTGTTTCATGGAGACAGCCTATTTCACAATACATTGATTTATACACAAGAGTGATGTATGATTTTGCAACTTTCCTACCATATGCCTGTTTCCCTCACCCAATGTGGGAAAAATGTCTACGTTTGTCTTTATTTCTGTGGAAAAGATTTCCTATGTCACGACATCCTTTCTTCTAAACCCCTTTGCAAACTGGTATATTACTCTTTTTACTGTTTAACCCGATGACTGCGGTGTGAATTCGGCAGCGGTGCGTGTGGTTTATGACTGGGCGTGGTTCGGACGTCCCCCGGCCGTCCTCTGCACACGCCCAATGTGACGTCGGACGGCCGTGCGACGCACCAAAAGGGTTAAGAACCATTTGCCAAAGTCACCCAGGAGTCACACAGACGAAATCCAGCAAAAGGTATCACTGTGGGGGCATTTCCACCATGTATGTAACTGAAGCATGTCAAATGTGCCCATGGTGGTATTTTGCAGGCAGAACCAAATCACTGCCTGGTCCATGAAATTGTTCCATCTCGCAAATTTCTGAAAATGTCATCATTCATAGAATTTTTTTGAAAGCTCGTGGTGTTTCATGACAGTTTGTATTGTAATGAATGACCACAAAATACTGAAGGGTTTATGAAATTTAGCATTTTTTGCTTTGTCTTTGGCAGCCGCAGTCGGAAGTGGGAGTACCTGCCGGGCGGTAACGCGGGGAGGGGGAGGGGCAGGGTGGGGGGTAGTAATCTATGGATTACGGAGGTTTACAGGTAAGTAAATATATAAATAAATGAAATGAATTTAGTTGCATGCACTGCATCCCCAAATGCGATGCAGTGCGCGTAATGAAATTCTGTATATATATATATATATATATATATATATATATATATATATATATGTTTACTTAACTGTAAACCTACAAAATCCATAGATTACTACCCCCCACCCTGCCCCTCCCCCTCCCCACGTCACCAACCAGAAATTGTAATCCCTACAAAAATATGGACAGGGTAATGGAATAATTTGTTTAAAAAACAGGTATAATCATCATTGTTATCATCATCTGCAATACTAGCAGGAGTAAATACATACAGCATCATTTGTATTTCATATGAGAGGACTGTGCAACAAAACATTTAAGCTATAACAGATTAAACCAGAGAGCCCAGATTCACTAATATTTGACGCAGTGAAATGCAGCAAAGCGACTTGCTGCACAGTGACAAATGGGGAGAGCAACAGAAATGTGCCATAATTACTTAAATATAGGCATTCCTGCTCTCTCTCCACGTTGGCACACTTGTGGCTGCCAACCGCCAACACAGGCACCCTTGGGTATGGTGCAAGAGTGCCTTTGTTACAGCCAGGATTATTCTTGTGCAGGAAGGGACACCTTCCGATTCGGAAAAGGGGGTGGTGATGAACAGAGTGTCTGAATTAAGCAGACCACTCTTACCCAGTCCAAAGATCAGGGCCTGATCCATCACCGTTATTTATCTCACTGCACCATCCCAGTTCAGAACCTGGCTATATGCAAATCAGTCTGTCCCTGGCCCAGTGCATCATGGGAACAGGGCAGACTAAACTACCAAGCCAATTCTTCACCAGAAAGGAGACAAGCTACCGGGGACCGGTTTCTGGCATTTCAGCCGTCGTCGGCCCGGCTTGCTTGAATCCTGATGGTGCAGTGAAAAGGGACTCATGTCTGAGTATACCCTGCCACACCTATAGTGGCCAAAAACGATTCAGAAAAGGGGGTGGTGATGAACAGAGTGTCTGAATTAAGCAGACCACTCTTACCCAGTCCAAAGATCAGGGCCTGATTCATCCCCGTTATTTATCTCACTGCACCATCCCAGTTCAGAACCTGGCTATATGCAAATCAGTCTGTCCCTGGCCCAGTGCATCATGGGAACAGGGCAGACTAAACTACCCAGCCAATTCTTCACCAGAAAGGAGACAAGCTACCGGGGACCGGTTTCTGGCATTTCAGCCGTCGTCGGCCCGGCTTGCTTGAATCCTGATGGTGCAGTGAGAAAGGGACTCATGTCTGAGTATACCCTGCCACACCTATAGTGGCCAAAAACGATTCAGAAAAGGGGGTGGTGATGAACAGAGTGTCTGAATTAAGCAGACCACTCTTACCCAGTCCAAAGATCAGGGCCTGATCCATCACCGTTATTTATCTCACTGCACCATCCCAGTTCAGAACCTGGCTATATGCAAATCAGTCTGTCCCTGGCCCAGTGCATCATGGGAACACCTTCCAGCACAGAAACAATATCTAGAAGCAGTTTGCTCTTTCGAAAGAAGTAATAACGAGGAGAAATAAACATATTTCTCCTTGTTATGCCTCACTTGGGAAGGCATATCATTTTAACACATTCCCAGGCTCACTAGTCTTAGTAACTCTGGGAATGATTCAAAAACCATGAATTTATGGGGGGAATACCCACGCTCCACCCATGCAACGCCTTCCGCACGCGGAGATTAACATAAGGCAGCAACTTGTGCTGCTTTTGTGTTATTCTAGATACACTATAATAATAATAGATGCATTTATAGAGCGCATGGTTACACTAGGCCAGTGTGTCCCCGCACTGTGGTACAAAACTGCCACAACCCTTACCCAGCCTGGCCCAGCCTGCCTATACTGTAGAGAAAAGATATGTTTTCAGATTTTTCCGGAAGATAGCTTTCGAGCCCTTCAACCGTAGGCTCACCCGGAGCGTGTTCCAATGCTGAGCTGCCAAAAAGCGGAAAGAGTGGCCGCCCATCCTAGCTCTCTTAATGGCAGGGACGCACACATGGCCTGTCCCCACCGATCTCAGTTGTCGTGTTGTAGAGTAGAGCCTCAATAAATCAGACAGATAGGGCAGACAAGTCCCCTGAATGATACAATGGCAAACGCACAGTGCTTTAAACAGGATTCTCTTACTTATCGGCAGCCAGTACAGGAACGCTAAGGCCATCTCCGAGGAGGCCCTCCTAGGGAGCATAAGAAATATCTGAGCAGCCACATTCTGTATAACTTGAAGCTTGCATACATTTTCCGGTGACCCCCAGATACAGAACGTTGCTATAATCAAGGCGCAAGGCTACCAGGGCCTGCACCATGGTCTTTCTGGCTGTCATGGGCAGCATGTCCAGGGTTTTCTGGAGGCCCCTCAGGACTCCAAAACAGGCCCCTGCTACCCGCCTGGTGTGGTACTCGAAAGATAGCTTCGTATCCAGCCTGACCCCTAAGTTCTTTGCCCACTTGCATGGCATTGGTTGGATCCCAGAGACTGGGGCCACCATGCCGATGATCACACCGACGGGGCTCTTCCCACCACAAGCACCTCGGTCTTACTGCCATTCAATTTCAGGCAGTTATTCGCCATCCATGATGCAAGATCTTGCATGCAAGCCACAAAGTTGGTGGCTGCTGTCTCCTGTGCTTTTGTCAGGGAGACCACCAGCTGCGTGTCATCGGCATAGGACACAACCCAGATCCCAACACCATCTGCAATCTCCACTAACGGTGTAACATAGGGATTAAACTGGGTCGGGCTCAGGGTTGATCCTTGCGGTACTCTCTGTTTCAACTTGATGACCCTGGAGTAGTGAGAGCCCTGCCTCACCTGAAAGCTGCGCTCGGACAAGAAGGATTTCATCCAATTCAATCCCCTCCCTGCCACTCCTCCTTTCCTCAGACTCTGCAGCAGGGTATGGTGAGCCACAGTGTCGAAGGCGGCACTTAAATCAGGATTAGGGCCGCCGTCTGTCCCTCATCCACATATTTCCTGATGGTTTCCGTGGCGAGTAACAGGGCTGATTCCGTCGAGTGGTGTGCCCGAAACCCAGACTGCGTGGGATGCAAAAGATTGTGTTTCCCAATATGCCCAATAAGTTGTGTATTTACTACCTTCTCTGCAACCTTTGCCAAGTAGGGAAGTAAAGAGATTGGGTGTAGATTATCAAGTCGATCTGGACTAATATGCGGTTTCTTGGATAGCGGAGGAACTACTGCTTCCTTCCATCTCGCTGGCACGGTCCCTGACCTGAAGGATAATTCCAATAGGTGCCTAATGCATGGCTCAAGGGTTCCAAGGCTCCTTCCAAGTACTTTAGGGGAGGCAGGGTCTTTTGAGGAACCCGACTTGACAGTCCTACAGATTTTTGTTAACAGTTCTGTAGGTGGTACGGTAAATCTGACAATGCATTCCCCCTCTGGAATGTGTCCTACATCCCCCGGGATCTCGTGATCGACATGCGTCGAGTCCGGAAAGGTGGAGTAAATTGTCTCCACCTTTTCCGCAAAGAAATCCGCCACACGATTACATGATTCCTCCGAACCAGTTGCTGGCACTGCCTGTAGTTGCTGGGATGAGATTTCTTTATAGACCCTAAACAGCTCCCTTGCCGAGTTCTCCGCCGCCCCATTTCTTTGCTGGTATTACGCTGCCTTCGCCTTTCTAATAAGCCCATGGTAACCCTTCAGGGCGACTTTATATTCCCTTCTGCCCTGATCCGAGAAGTCTTTCCTCCCCCGCATTTCTAGACATTTACAGTCCGCTTTAGTGGTTCTCAGGGCGTTGTTATACCAGGGAGCCAATTTTTGTACTCTCCCCGGTCTTTGATGTGTTCAGGGAGCAGTGCTATCCAGTGCCTCCGTAATGGGGCTATCCAGATTTCCGCATGCACTTTCGACATCTGTGCCCCCAGGCAACCCACCCTGAGCAAGAGCATTGTTAAACTTCTCCTGAGAGAAACCCGCCCACTTCCGGCGTGCTGTCTCCCCCTTGGATATCTATACAATAGAAGGGGGTTCCCCAAGGCAATACAGGATATAGGCAGGAAGGGAGGGATTTAAAGCATCCTTAGTGGCAACACTATACCATCTAATTTGCCCTCCCACTGTTGCACCCCGGTCCATGCAACCATAAGTCCATCTATGTATTGCAGGCCTTGTGAAACTCACCTGGTTGAACGGTCTGAATGTGTATGAGTCTGAATGAATCCTCGAAGGTGTGAGTGTTTATTGAGCCCCACTGAAGTGCCTGAAACACTGAACTGTATGATGATATTTCCTTCTTGACTTTGATATGAAATATTACATTGATTGTTTTTATAAATTCCTGAATATCCAATCCACAATTGTTTTTTTATAAATATGTGTCTAAAAATCAATAAAAATATATATTTTTCATAAAAAGTATGATTTGAATCTCTGGATCTGACACCTGGTAATGTTGCTCCTTCTTTAACAGAATTGGGTCCTTTGGAGGACCATTGAATATTCATTTTGGCAGGGTGTTCTTCTTTATTTATCCCCCTTGGATATCACCTGTGCCTTTAGCCCCCACAGCCTCAGCCCAAACGGGACCAGGAAATGGTCTGACCATGGTACAGGCAGAGGGGGGTTCACAACTATGTCCTCCCAATTAGCAAAAATGGGGTCAAGCAGATGCCCCAGTTGGTGTGTTGGTGAATCAGATTTTAACATCAATTGCAGGGTCGCCAATTCTTGACACAGCTCCCCGGCCCCTACATTCTTTGTGTCATCAAAATGCAAGTTCAAATTGCCAAGCACTAAAAGTTTTTCATAACTCAGTGCTGGCTGCACAAGACATTCTAGCAGGCTAGAGGAAAAACGAGTGGAGGGTCCAGGCGGTCTATAAATCAGGAGCCCTTTCACGATATAGTTCGGAGCTACCTAAATTGTGGAGAAACCCGCCTCACTCTCAGCGATTGTGACCGGCTCTAGGACACATTGGATGGTGTGTTTGAATATAATCGCCACCCCACCTCCTCTACAGGAGCCCCTATCAATCCTAGTGATCCCATACCCACTAGGAAGTGCATCTAGGGTCTCTGGTGCGGAGTCCTCCTCCAGCCACAACTCCGAGAGGAACATTACATTAGTCTGCCCCTCTGAGAGCTGATCAAATACCTCCAATCTATGTTTCCTAAGTGATCTGCAGTTCAATAGGCAGCAGTTCAGATGTGAGCTTGCCACCTTAGCCTCCCTCTCAACCTTAGCTCTGAAAGTGCAGTACCTGCAGTCCCAGCAACTAATTCCGCCCCCAATGCTGTGCCTACACAGGTCTGTCATTGCCAGACAGAGAGCCCGCAGATGTTGGGCACTATACTGTATCCTTACCCCCAAACCGCCAGGGGTTCTGGCCTCAGGCCCCAACCGGTCGCAAACGGGCACAGACGGGCTTACCTGTGGTGCGCCAGCGGCATGCCCGCTGTGCGTGTCCGCTGCGTGGCCGCTGGGGCATGCAGCTTTTATATGAGCAAGCTCCCCGCCACTAGACCGCTAACCGGTCACAGCGGAAGTGCCTGGCTCTCCCTGCCCCGCCCTCGGCGCAGCGGTACTAGTTATCATCTTGGACCGAGGCGGGATGGAGTGAAGACCGAGCCCAGGCTTTCAGGTAAGCAGGACTGCCCAAATAGCCCCCACCACGCCCCCTTTGAGCAGATATGTGTACTAAAATAGAAGTCTAAAATGACAACAGAATAATTTTAAAATCAACAGGAATCTGCTTCCAGCTACGTAGCGCCGAACAGTTAGGGACACTGCCACTGCCCCACTCACTACAACGTGGCCATGGGCCCTGCGCCCTTTATGTGAGCAAGCTCCCCGCCACTAGACCGCTAACCGGTCACAGCGGAAGTGCCTGGCTCTCCCTTCCCCGCCCTCCATGCAACGGTACTAGTTACTGCGTCGGACCAAGGCGGGAAGGAGTGAAGACCGAGCCCAGGCTTTCAGGAAAGCAGGACTGCCCAAAAATCCCCCACCACTCCCCCTTCGAGCAGGTATGTGTCCTAAAATAGAAGTCTGAAATGCCAACAGAATAATTTTAAAATCAACAGGAATCTGCTTCCAGCTACGTAGCGCCGAGCAGTTAGGGACACTGCCACTGCCCCACTCACCGCCCCACTATGCAAAGCAGAGCCATCTAGGTGACGCTGCTTGCCATAGTAAATCTAACTTAAGAGCTTACGTTGCCTTACGTGACACAAGGGTAATGCAAGCCCTTGGTAAATCTGGATTGAGGTGTGCTTTATGTTATCCAGTTTTCCAACAGATTTTTATATAGTCATGGATATTACTTTTCTAAATATTTGTTGAACATCTAAGACTATGAATCATTCAGTTGTGTATGACATGCATCCACATGAGGTTAATAGTACATGGACAAGGAATATATGTTTAGGGGTTAACTGGGGCAATGGAAACCCCCTCTATGCCCTTGAATCCCCCTTCCTCATTCAAATTATGAGCCAGTTGTGCATACATCAAAATGGGATCAGTGCTGTATAAAAATATTCTCCGGTGTTGGGAAGAACCAATTCCAACTTCATAATGATGGGCCTAATGATGCAGGAGTGGAGACCTATTATGCGATTTGGATATTGCATGAGTCAAATGTTGTAGTCTATAGCTATCTAAAAAAGATGACTCTGTGTGACTATTGATAGTAATAATAATAATAATAGTAGCACCTATAAAGCGCGACAGCTACATCAACAGAGGTGTCCCGGCGCTATAGTGGGAATCAGGTAGGGTAACTGGCCAGGCGCTAATCCTGGCAAAAGAGCCAAAAAATAGTACTGCCTGAAAGTTACGCCCGGAACATGTATCATACTTTGCAACAGTACAATAGAGAATGGCTTATGTCACGGGTACTTTTCTACCTATGCCATGTGGCATTGAATGGATGTGTTACATGTTTGTCTATAATGTGGACAGTGCAATGATGGCAGTCAACTATAGCACCTCAGAAACCTATTTTGTTAGACAAGAAGTTTTAGATTTCTGTCAAAGGCTAAACCACATGTGAACAGTATGCCTCTGTTTCATGGAGACAGCCTATTTCACAATACATTGATTTATACACAAGAGTGATGTATGATTTTGCAACTTTCCTACCATATGCCTGTTTCCCTCACCCAATGTGGGAAAAATGTCTACGTTTGTCTTTATTTCTGTGGAAAAGATTTCCTATGTCACGACATCCTTTCTTCTAAACCCCTTTGCAAACTGGTATATTACTCTTTTTACTGTTTAACCCGATGACTGCGGTGTGAATTCGGCAGCGGTGCGTGTGGTTTATGACTGGGCGTGGTTCGGACGTCCCCCGGCCGTCCTCTGCACACGCCCAATGTGACGTCGGACGGCCGTGCGACGCACCAAAAGGGTTAAGAACCATTTGCCAAAGTCACCCAGGAGTCACACAGACGAAATCCAGCAAAAGGTATCACTGTGGGGGCATTTCCACCATGTATGTAACTGAAGCATGTCAAATGTGCCCATGGTGGTATTTTGCAGGCAGAACCAAATCACTGCCTGGTCCATGAAATTGTTCCATCTCGCAAATTTCTGAAAATGTCATCATTCATAGAATTTTTTTGAAAGCTCGTGGTGTTTCATGACAGTTTGTATTGTAATGAATGACCACAAAATACTGAAGGGTTTATGAAATTTAGCATTTTTTGCTTTGTCTTTGGCAGCCGCAGTCGGAAGTGGGAGTACCTGCCGGGCGGTAACGCGGGGAGGGGGAGGGGCAGGGTGGGGGGTAGTAATCTATGGATTACGGAGGTTTACAGGTAAGTAAATATATAAATAAATGAAATGAATTTAGTTGCATGCACTGCATCCCCAAATGCGATGCAGTGCGCGTAATGAAATTCTGTATATATATATATATATATATATATATATATATATATATATATATATATATATATATATGTTTACTTAACTGTAAACCTACAAAATCCATAGATTACTACCCCCCACCCTGCCCCTCCCCCTCCCCACGTCACCGCCCGGCAGGTACTCCCACTACCAACCGCGGATGGTCTTTGGCACATTTTCTTGCAAATGTCACATAACACAGCAGAGAAATTCCCAAATATCTGAATATTTCTCTATTTCATTGCATTAAAAAAATTGCCTAATCAATTGCATTTACCGCCCTCTTAAACTCTCCTTTGTGCTCCGTCTACTATAAAAGATTCTGCACATTGGCCACACCTCCACAGTCGTAAGTCATATTCCTTCAATGCAAAATAAACGGGGGCCTCATTTACAAGTCCCCTACGCTGCCGGGACAGCACTTTAGTGACGTTCTGGCTGCGCACACTGCAGGGCCATATCTACAAGGTGACGTAAAGCCACTCTGCATGGCTTTTGATGGCCTTGTAGAAATGGACTGGGGCAAGGCAGCGCAAGTCACTGCGTTGCCTTACCCCGCGATAGGGAGTGTGCCATGAACGTTAGTGAGGATGTATCCATGTAACACCCATGGCATTTGACACATTCCCAGATGTACGAGATTTCTTAAACCTGGCAATGGACAAAAGCCTATTCCTCTCCAGAGGTGGCATACAGGAGGCGCTACAGGAAGAAATAACATTATTTCTCCTAGTTCCCAGCACTCATAGAAAGAGAAAATCGCCTCCATTGATTTTTTTTTTAGCAGGAAGGTCTCCCTTCCTGCACAAAAACAATCACCCCTAAAATGCAGACACCTTTGCACTGTGGTGCAAGGGTGCCTGCGTTGGTACATGGCAGTCATTTGTGTGCCAACCAGCGGGGGGGAGCAGGAATGCGCTATGTCTGATAGAAACAGCTCATTGCTGCCCTTTTCTTTTGACGTAGGGCACCATCAGGAAGGCTTGTGGAACTGACCTACATCAAAATATTGTAAATGAGGCCCTGAATATTTTTTTGCAGAAAGTACACTTTTCTAAGAATAACTATGAATCCCTCAAGAAAGACAAATGAAGGAATCCTGCCCTTTTTGCTTGCACTATGAACAATAGGATAGCATTTTCTACTTAATGTTGAAAGATGTGAATGTTTTATAGTAAGCTAGGGGTAAATATTTCAGACCCATGACTGCTCAAAAGCATGATGGAGGTGTTGATGATGTGGGTCAGGGTGGTGCTGATTGGTGATGTTCCCAGGTTGTAGATGTGGTGGGGGCATAGGTCTGTTGGGGCCGCTGAGTGGATCATCGTATGATTGCCGCTGTGTAATTTCTAAGGAGGGTTGTCAGATGGTGAGTAAGTCAGCGATGAGTTCTCTGGGGTCGAGTTGGTGTGAGAAGATTTTGTAAATGTTTGCAATGTTGCTGTGGAAGAAGTTGGATAGGTTGTTGCAGAATTGTTTGGAGGCACTGATGTTGTTGACAGTAGCTGATGGTGACATGAAATCCTTGAAAATCGAGAAGATCTCCTTGCAGCTGTTGGAGCTTCCTTTGATGTGGCCCACTACTGTTTTTCCTTGGTGTCTCTTGTTTGGTAGTGATAGAGTCTGAGTGCAACCTTTTTGGTAGTTCTGGCGGGTGTGTCTTGGCTTACTCACCATTTCCTTTCTAGCTGTTTACAGTGCTTTTCGGTGTCTCTGAGGCTTTCTGTGTACCAGCTGGCTTGCTTATTTGATCCACTGTACATATTGGGTTTGTATGGGTGCGATGGAGTCTGCGCATTTCTTTTTTTTTTTTTTTATTATTATTTTTATTGCAGAAAAGACCAGCATGGTATGCGATTTCTCCGCCGTCCCCTATGCGGGAAAGGCAATATGCATAGAAAACACTTCGTCACACAGCCGTTCAGCCCACACCCCGGAGGTTGGGCGGCGTTTGTAAAAAGTATGGCACACCAGTTCAGCCGGTAGAGATAGTCTATATCACTGTAAACATCTGCTTTTGTGGTTTGGGCTTGAATCCCACTAAAACCCTCAACTCCCCCTCCCTCCCCCCTTCAACTTGTCAACTGTATAGCCACTTGATACACCTTGGGTTGTTTCCAGGAGTCGTTGTTCACGCATGTAGTCCAATCTGACTATCGCAATTCCCACTGCATCCCCCTCCTCCCCCCCCCCGCAGCCGCTCATTTCAGCATTTCTGTTACTCCACGGGGTCTCATTGTTAGGTGGCATAGTCAACACATGGCTTGGTAGTTCACAGTTCACATTCCAATTCTCCTCTCCCCTCCAACTCCTTCCCTCATTGCCCTCCCTCTAGACCGTGATACTGCCTCCACTTGGCCCACACCCGTCGGAACTTTTTATGACATCCCCTCGCTTTATAGGTCACCCTCTCCGCTGCCATGTAGAGGTCGAGCCCCCGTCTCCACTCCTCAAGGGTCGGCAATTCTGCTGCTCCCCAATATTTTGCTATGTCTCTCTTGGCGACTACTAGCGCTAGAACTAGAAAAATGAGCTGGGGACGAGGCAAGTCCACCTCAGTGGTCAGGCCCAGTAGGGCTAGCTTGGGCTCCTGGGTGATTTCCGCCCCCAAAACCTCCCCCAGCTCTGTAAAGATGTCTGACCAGTAGTGTTGTATGTTTGTACATTGCCATAGGGTGTGGTAGAAGTCCCCCTGCTGACTACTGCACCGTAAGCATGTAGCGTCTGCAATTTTCCCCATCCTGAGCAGTTTCACCCTATCAAAATATGTCCTATGCAGCACGTTGAGCTGGATGAAGCGGAGCCTGGACTTGATCGCCAGAGTCTGCGCATTTCTTGATCAAGTTGTTGAAGTTGTAGATGGCCTTCTTCAGGTTGTCTGTGGGGCTAGGTTGATCTGTGCTGATGGTACTGAGCCAATCTGCTTCTGTGTTTTTTACCCAGCTGCGGCTTGGAATTGTGTTACCTGGTAGGGCTGTTGTTTGAGATGTGTTGATTTGGAAGTTGATGATGGAGTGGCCGGTCCCTGTGAGTGGCGTGGTGGAGTTGTACTTGATACTGTCACTTGTGGTGAAGATGGGGTTGTTCCCATGCATCCACCCATGAATTCTGGTACATTCTCAGCTTTACAACGACTTGTAAGCCTGGGAATGTGCCAATATGCTACACCATACAAAGTAAGGTGTAACAAGGGGAAATAGCTCTATTTCTCTTCATTATTACCCCTTTACACTTGTGCTGCATTCTGCTGCACATGTAAAAAGAGGAAACTAACTCTAGAAGTTGTTTTTGTGCAGGAAGGTGTCTGTTCCTGCACAAAAGCAATCCTGCCTGTAACGCTGGTACCCTTGTACACAGTGACTCAGTACACGAAGAGAGCAGAAATGCTTGATAGTTTTGTAAACATGAAGCATTTCTGTTCTCTCCCTTTTATGCATCACAGTACAGCCACTTTGTTTGCTGACTTGGGTGAAAAGTTGGAAATTTGTCCCCTGGTAGCTGAACTACAGCAGTCCACATGTGAGTCGGCCTAATGGGGCCAGAGATGTGGACCTGTATTGCTCTCCTTCATTGAGGAACCATCTAACAGTTCCCCAGTGCTGTCGGATGAAAAAAAAAGGCAGTTCAGTGAGATGCAGTTTCAAAACAAAGTCTCCCCAAGGAGGGACTGTGCCTGAAAGACTATTCAGTGTTGAGATGTGTGCCTGGCAAACCCCCATTTTTCCCCACTTACAATCGCAGTGGGGCTAGTGCCCTGAGGCTACTGGCAACAGGAGGGCTGTGGTACTACATTGTTAAGGGCTGCCAGGGCAGGCCAGCACCCCTTCAGCATCACGGTGTGCCTCCTCCAACTCCCCATGCAGAAGCGTAACACAGGCCCCCGCAGCCCCGCATTGCGGGGGGCCTCTAGCTCCAAGGGGCCCCCTCGGCACTGCACTCTGGCCGTAGAGCTCCTGATTGAGCCCGGAGGGGGCCCCTCTAAGTACCGTGCAGGGAGACCCCCTCACTTTTCATTACGCCAGTGTCCCCATGCCATTTATGAGAGAACACACAGTGGTCCATGCCTGCCTGTAGCAAGATGAGAGTGGCAGCACACCAAAGAGTGGGACCTATCTGCTTCCCTGATCTTGAAGAAAGCAATTCAAAAATCGTCCACTTCTTACACTCAGTTCAGAGGGTAAGGATGGGTGGTCGATCGTTCAGTTTTGCGGCTGCTAGACTATGGAACTCTCTCCCGATATCATTGAGGAGTCAGGGTGATTTTCTATCTTTTAAGAGAGGTCTGAAGACCCACCTGTTTCCAAGAGCAGTGTGATTTTGCATTGGTGGTTTTGGCTTGCTGAATCAAAGCGCCAGGATAACCTTTGGGTGACAGTACAGCGCTATACAAATATGTCAATACATACATACATACATACATACACTCAGGAGCAGTGCTGGACAGGCAGGGATCTCATCAAGCCTCACACAGGCACCACACATAGACAGGTGCAGGCTTCCAGTTACTGAAAAAGAAAAAACTCAGAAAAGCACTATCAGGCACATTTGTGACAATGAAAAAAGGAAAGCCTTGGACAGCTGAAAGATAATACCTGTGTGTGAAAATGTGTGTCAGAGGGCTGTGAAAAATGTGCAAAGGAGAAGAGGCCATGTCCAGGAAGGGCAGGGACAGTACTAATGATCGCTATTTGCTCTTAGGGCTACAAGGGGAATGGCAGAGCCCCACATGAGCTCTCCCAAAAATGCTGGTTTATCACCCTAACTCCCACAGGTTTCCAAGGTAGAGAAAACATGACACTGAAAGAGTTTTTCACTGTTTGGAGCATTCTTTGTGCTATGATAATTAGCAATAAGGCTTTGTCATGCAGGATTTCTTGTTGTTAGGGCATGCAGTAGTTTTGTAGTCAGTTTAAAGATAGAAGTAATACTTACACACTGCATAACGCTGAGCAATGAAAACTTTATTAACTTGCTCTGAGTCTGCAAGTATTGTTAGTTCTATCCTGAACTATTTCAATATTGATTTGCACTGTGTATGACTATCAGCCTGATTCATCAAAGACCCGTTTTGCGAGTCTATAATAGCGATTCATAAGGAATCGCTATTACAGACTCGCAAAACGGGATTCATGTAGGAATCGCAAAAAGAATTGCGATTCCTACACATTCCTTATTTACAATTAGCAAATTGCTAATCGCAAATAAGGAATAACTCCCCATTCATTCCTATGGGCCAAAAGACCCATAGGAATGAATGGGGAGTATTCCTTATTTGCGATTAGCAATTAGCTAATCGCAAATAAGAGAGCGATTTAAAGGGTGCCAGGGATGTCCAAAGGACACCCTGTAGCACCCCTTAAATGCAAAATGAAACAGGTGTTGCGCACACACATGTCCAAAGGACATGTGTGTGTGCAACATGCAACTTAGAAAAATGCTTTTAAAAGCATTTTTCTAAGTTTTCGCTATTTACCACGAGGTTTGACCTCGCGGTAAATAGCGGGCCGAAATTGCGAATTCGCAATTTTTAAATGGATGATGAATTGCATTTAAGGAATCTCAAATAGAGATTCCTTAAATGTAATTCCTCGCAAAATAGCGAAATCGCTATTACCGATTTTTGCATTTGGGATGATGAATCCCAAAAGCAAAAATAGCGCTCGCAAAGGGCCAGATTCTCAGAATCTGGCCCTTTTCGAGCCGATTTCGGCTTGATGAATCAGGCTGTATGTTTTGACTTTAACTATTGTGTTGATACCCTGACAAAGCCTGTATTCCTGAATTTAATTAAACATGTTGTTTTAAACTCATATTGGGAGTTTTCTTTTATTTTTTATGGGTTAGGGATCAGGCTTGCTGGAGCAAGCTTTAGACTGGCTTGCCTCACTGCCCTGAGGTTCAAGTGCTAAAAAGGGAACCTTAGCTCCCAGTTGGTGAACCTGTGGGAAAAGACCCTAGCTGTTACAGTTGTGGCCCAGTAATCCCTGTCTGCCCTGGGACCCCCGACCCAGATTCCTTATAGACCTGTTAACCCTAAAAGGCACCTGCTCAAAAATTTTTGGTGTACTATAAGTCTGTTCAGCACTCTAAACATATGTCTATCATACTCCCTTATGTATTAGGCACAGTGTCAACGTACAAGAACTGAAGCCTTCAGATGTGAACCATGGTCATGGTCTACACCGCTATACATCAATATTCTTTAAAATACAAAACCCATGAGGTACATTTAATGCACATCACAGTTCTCTGCCATTAATAATGTTTACATCCACATTTGTATTCGCAAATGAGAAAATTATGTGCTTTAAGTGTCATGAACAAATATGGCATGGACATGAAACTGTAGTTAAGGCCATTTATTTGCAGGTGTGGCATGAAAACCCAACCAAGGAGGTATGGCAGTTAAGCAAGGCTGTAGGGTAACTTGGTGTAGAATCCCAAGATGTGCCTTCCTTGACTAATGTGAACGCCATCGGAACATTTAGGGAAGACTCCCCAAAGAACGGGTCACCCAAAGAGCTTCTGATCAATAACCGGTCTATTTCCCGCTTGTCCACTTCTCAAAGTGACAACAGAGATTGATTATTTGTTTAAAACAGTGATCATGTAAAAGTGTATGATCAACAAACCTAGCAGTGACTCCAGTGGGCTGCCATATTTACCAATAGTCAGCATTAGATGTGGGAAGGCACCGACATCTAGAGAGTCCAAATCCACCAACAATATCCACCAAGAACTATGATCCATAAAAACACACATTGGCATTTTGTTAGTGAAACTAACAACATTCAGTACCACTGTGGTATAACAGAAGGGATTGTAACACTTAGCCTGGCTTATCCAGGTGGCATCAAAGAAGGAACCGAAGGGTGAGGTGGGTAGGTTACAAGTATAAGGTTGGACAAAGGTAGTCTGAAGGTTGTGGTTTGTGTTTGCACTCATTCACGCTACTACTTGTATGTAAGTTCTTTTACAACTGACAGAGTTGGGAATCTGGTAGAACATTGATAACATTGATGCAGTATAAGTAATCATAATATGACCATAATTATTAATGATGTTAGGGAAATCACAGAATGCCTAAAGTACATTAACAATATTATTCATAAATATTCACAAATATAAGGAATGTCCTTGAGATATAATAAAACACAATGTCATTCTGTAAATCATACTATGTACTAAGAATCACTTTGTGTCAACATACCAGTTAGCATAACTTTACCATACTAACCTGGGCCATCTTCATCATGAATCTGCTGCAATAGCCAGTACTGGTAACACAATTAACTTGTGATTGACTGCACTTGATGTTTTGCTCAAATACAAGAAACTGCACAATGAAGAAAAATGTACATTGATCATCTTCAGCAGTGTCCTGCTACATTGAGGAACATGGTTAATTTCTACAAAGCACATGTTAAGGAAAATGGTTACCAACCAGAAATTGTAATCCCTACAAAAATATGGACAGGGTAATGGAATAATTTGTTTAAAAAACTGGTATAATCATCATTGTTATCATCATCTGCAATACTAGCAGGAGTAAATACATACAGCATCATTTGTATTTCATATGAGAGGACTGTGCAACAAAACATTTAAGCTATAACAGATTAAACCAGAGAGCCCAGATTCACTAATATTTGACGCAGTGAAATGCAGCAAAGCGACTTGCTGCACAGTGACAAATGGGGAGAGCAGAAATGTGCCATAATTACTTACATATAGGCATTCCTGCTCTCTCTCCACGTTGGCACACTTGTAGCTGCCAAGCGCCAACACAGGCACCCTTGGGTATGGTGCAAGAGTGCCTTTGTTACAGCCAGGATTATTCTTGTGCAGGAAGGGACACCTTCCAGCACAGAAACAATACCTAGAAGCAGTTTGCTCTTTCGAAAGAAGTAAATACGAGGAGAAATAAACATATTTCTCCTTGTTATGCCTCACTTGGGAAGGCATATCATTTTAACACATTCCCAGGTTCACTAGTCTTAGTAACTCTGGGAATGATTCAAAAACCATGAATTGATGGGGGGAATACCCACGCTCCACCCATGCAACGCCTTCCGCACGCGGAGTTTAACATAAGGCAGCAACTTGTGCTGCTTTTGTGTTATTCTAGATTCACTATAATAATATTAATAATAATAATAATAATAGATGCATTTATAGAGCGCATGGTTACACTAGGCCAGTGTGTCCCCACACTGCGGTACAAAACTGCCACAACCCTTACCCAGCCTTGCCCAGCCTGCCTATCCTGTAGGGAAAAGATAAGTTTTCAGATTTTTCCGAAAGATAGCTTCCGAGCCCTCCAACCGTAGGCTCACCCGGAGCGTGTTCCAATGCTGAGCTGCCAAAAAGCGGAAAGAGTGGCCGCCCATCCTAGCTCTCTTAATAGCAGGGACGCGCACATGGCCCGTCCCCACCGATCTCAGTTGGCGTGTTGGAGAGTAGAGCCTCAATAAATCAGACAGATAGGGCAGACAAGTCCCCTGAATGATACAATGGCAAACGCACAGTGCCTTAAACAGGATTCTCTCCCTCATCGGCAGCCGGTACAGTGACGCTAATGCCATCTTCGAGGAGGCCCCCCTAGGCAGCATAAGAACTATCTGAGCAGCCGCATTCTGTATAACTTGAAGCCTTTGCATACATTTACCGGTGACCCCCAGATACAGAACGTTGCTATAATCAAGGCGCAAGGCTACCAGGGCCTGCACCATGGTCTTTCTGGCTGTGGTGGGCAGCATGTCCAGGGTTTTCTGGAGGCCCCTCAGGACTCCAAAACAGGCCCCTTCTACTCGCCTGGTGTGATACTCGAAAGATAGCTTCTTATCCAGCCAGACCCCTAAGTTCTTTGCCTGCTTGCATTACATTGGGTGGATCCCAGAGACTGGGGCCACCATGCCGATGACCACACCGACGGGGCTCTTCCCACCACAAGTACCTCGGTCTTACTGCCATTCAATTTCAGGCAGTTATTTGCCATACATGATGCAAGATCTTGCATGCAAGCCACAAAGTTGGTGGCTGCTCTCTCCTGTGCTTTTGTCAGGGATACCACCAGCTGCGTGTCATCGGCATAGGACACAACCCTGATCGCAACACCATCTGCTATCTCCACTAATGGTGTAACATAGGGATTAAACTGGGTCAGGCTCAGGGTTGATCCTTGCGGTACTCTCTGTTTCAACTTGATGACCCTGGAGTAGTGAGAACCCTGCCTCACCTGAAAGCTACGCTCGGACAAGAAGGATTTCATCCAATTCAATTCCCTCCCTGCCACTCCTCCTTTCCCCAGACTCTGCAGCAGGGTATGGTGAGCCACAGTGTCGAAGGCGGCACTTAAATCAGGATTAGGGCCGCTGTCTGTCCCTCATCCACATATTTCCTGATGGTTTCAATGGCGAGTAACAGGACTGATTCCGTCGAGTGGTGTGCCCGAAACCCAGACTGCGTGGGATGCAAAAGATTGTGTTTCCCAATATGCCCAATAAGTTGTGTATTTACTACCTTCTCTGCAACCTTTGCCAAGTAGGGAAGTAAAGAGATTGGGCAAAGATTATCAAGTCGATCTGGGCTAATATGCAGTGTCTTGGATAGCGGAGGGACTACTGCTTCCTTCCATCTCGCTGGCACGGTCCCTGTCCTGAAGGATAATTCCAATAGGTGACTAATGCATGGCTCAAGGGTTCCAAAGCTCCTTCCAAGTACTTTATGGGAGGCAGGGTTCCTTGATGAACCCGACTTGACACTCCTACAGATTTTCGTTAACAGTCTGTAGGTGGTACGGTAAATCTGACAATGCATTCTCCCTCTGGAATGTGTCCTACTTCCCCCGGTATCTCGTGATCGACATGCGCAGAGTCCGGAAAGGTGGAGTAAATTGTCTCCACCTTATCCGTAAAGAAATCCGCCACACGATTACATTATTCCTCCGAACCAGTTGCTGGCACTGCCTGTAGTTGCTAGGGATGAGATTTCTTTATAGACCGTAAACAACTCCCTTGCCTAGTTCTCCGCCGCCCCATTTCTTTACTGGTAGTACGCTGCCTTCGCCTTTCTAATAAGCCCATGGTAACCCTTCAGGGCGACTTTATATTCCCTCCTGACCTGATCCGAGAAGTCTTTCCTCCACCGCCTTTCTAAACATTTACAGTCTGCTTTAGCGGTTCTCAGGGCGTTGTTATATCAGGGAGCCGATTTTTGTACTCTCCCTGGTCTTTGATGCGTTCAGGGAGCAGTGCTATCCAGTGCCTCCGTAATGCGGCTATCCAGATTTCCGCATGCACTTTCGACATCTGTGCCCCCAGGCAACCCACCCTGAGCAAGAGCGTTGTTAAACTTCTCCTGAGAGAAACCCACCCACTTCCGGAGTGCTGTCTCCCCCTTGGATATCACCTGTGCCTTTAGCCCTCACAGCCTCAGCCCAAACGGGACCAGGAAATGGTCTGACCATGGTACAGGCAGAGGGGGGTTCACAACTATGTCCTCTCAATTAGCAAAAATTGGGTCAAGCAGATGCCCCAGTTGGTGTGTTGGTGAATCAGATTTTAACATCAATTGCAGGGTCGCCAATTCTTGACACAGCTGCCCGGCCCCTACATTCTTTGTGTCATCAAAATGCAAGTTCAAATCGCCAAGCACCAAAAGTTTTTCATAACGCAGTGCTGGCTGCACAAGACATTCTAGCAGGCTAGAGGAAAAACGAGTGGAGGGTCCAGGCGGTCAATAAATCATTAGCCCTTTCACGATATAGTTTGGAACGACCTAAAATGTGGAGAAACCCGCCTCACTCTCAGCGATTGTGACCGGCTCTAGGACACATTGGATGGTGTGTTTGAATATAATCGCCACCCCACCTCCTTTACAGGAGCCCCTATCAATCCTAGTGATCCCATACCCACTAGGAAGTAAATGTAAATGTAAATGTGTTTCGATTTATATAGCGCACTTTAACCCAGGGGCCTCAAGGCGCTTGCTTAGGGAACCCGTCCTGGTATTCCCCTGTGAGATACCCCGGCCGGGTATCCACAAGGTGAAAGCCAGCCATCCCGCTGCGAGGGGCCGTAGTGGAGATTAAGCAAGCTATTGCCCAGAGTCGCAGAGTGTGACCCCGTGAGTCGAGTAGGCACCAGAGCGAGAATTGTCGACTCAGTGGAATTTTGAGCCCGAGACCCGCCGAGGCGGGGAATCGAACCCTGGTCCACGGCCGATCTCAGCTTCTGGGTCTGCCGCCTCTAACCACTGAGCCACGCTTCTCCACATAGGGTCTCTGGTGCAGAATCCTCCTACAGCCACATCTCCGAGAGGAACATTACATTAGTCTGCCCCTCTGAGAGCTGATCAAATACCTCCAATCTATGCTTCCTAAGTGATCTGCAGTTCAATAGGCAGCATTCACATGTGAGCTTGCCACCTTAGCCTCCCTCTCAACCTTAGCACTGAAAGTGCAGTACCTGCAGTCCCAGCAACTACTTCCACCCCCAATGCTGTGCCTACACAGGTCTGTCATTGCCGGACAGAGAGCCCGCAGATCTTGGGTGCTATACTGTATCCTTACCCCCAAACCACCAGGGGTTCTGGCCTCAGGCCCCAACCGGTCACAAACGGGCGCAGGCGGGCTTACCTTTGGTGCGCCAGCGGCATGCCCGCTGCGCGTGTCCGCTGCGTGGCCGCTGGGGCATGCAGCTTTTATATGAGCAAGCTCCCCACCACTAGACCACTAACCGGTCACAGCGGAAGTGCCTGGCTCTCCCTTCCCCGCCCTCGGCGCAGCGGTACTAGTTACCATCTTGGACCGAGGCGGGAAGGAGTTAAGACCAAGCCCAGGCTTTCAGGTAAGCAGGACTGCCCAAAAAGCCCCCACCACTCCCCCTTCAAGCAGGCATGTGTCCTAAAATGGTAGTCTAAAATGCCAACAGAATAATTTTAAAATCAACAGGAATCTGTTTCCAGCTACGTAGCGCCGAGCAGTTAGGGACACTGCCACTGCCCCACTCACCGCCCCACTATGCAAAGCAGAGCCATCTAGGTGACGCTGCTTGCCATAGTAAATCTAACTTAAGAGCTTACGTTGCCTTGCTTAGCCTTACGTGACACAAGGGTAATGCAATCCCTTGGTAAATCTGGATTGAGGTGTGCTTTATGTTATCCAGTTTTCCAACAGGTTTTTATATAGTCATGGATATTACTTTTCTAAATATTTGTTGAACATCTAAGACTATGAATCATTCAGTTGTGTATGACATGCATCCACATGAGGTTAATAGTACATGGACAAGGAATATATGTTTAGGGGTTAACTGGGGGCAATGGAAACCCCCTCTATGCCCTTGACTCCCCCTTCCTTATTTAAATTATGGGCCAGTTGAGCATACATCAAAATGGGACCAGTGCTGTATAAAAATATTCTCCGGTGTTGGGAAGAACCAATTCCAACTTCATAATGATGGGCCTAATGATGCAGGAGTGGAGACCTATTATGCGATTTGGATATTGCATGAGTCAAATGTTGTAGTCTATAGTGTTGGAACTGGGGTCTCCAAGTCACATAGGGTAGCTTGGCACTAAGTAGGGAGGCCTAACTCAGAGGTACATGTGTTAAGTTTGCGTCTCACCCACTCAGTAACTCAATGTTCATCCATCCAAAAATGACACCACACCTTAATTTTTATAAAAGTAGAAAAGCTTTATATTCTCTCCTGTTGCTGGTTTCTTGTTTTGTGCTCAGATGCTAAATCGGTACCACATTTACAGTGAATTCAGTGCATTTACGTTTCTTGTTTCTGTAAACTTTTCTACTCCTTTTGTTCTAAGTTACTTCCGCATTTCCGGCTTTACATTAATTAATTCTCCAACAATTAATTCATAGTACACTTTTACTTAACTCCCTGGGAACACCCAGGCAACATAAATTTGGTTTGGTACCTTAGTACCCAGAGGGTGACACTTTCCCCACGATCAGGTGAGTAACTACAGGGTTTCAGATGAAAGATTAAATACTACAATCAGCTTATTTATGACTGACTTAGATGTTTGATAAAAGCAAGGCCAGAGTTTTCTTCCCCTTCCACCACTGAAAGAAAACAAAAGGTTAAGCCACAATCCCCATCTTTATCAACCTTCAGAGGGTTCAATTAACTCCTTCTGTGCAGTCGCTCTCCTTTGCCTTACTTGTTCCTCTTATCCCTAATTCTGACGACTTCTAGTCTCAGTCTCCCCAATCCTGCCAGAGCTGGGCTTTCAGTTATGAAAAGGGGGGAAAGAAAGATCTCCCTTCTGGTATCTTGATCTATCGTTTCTCAGTCATACAACAGCCCCCAGCTTCCACCTTACTTGGGGCCAGCCGAATACTGTGCACTTGTAGCCAACCGGCCCTTGCCACCAGACCTCCTCTCCCGGCAGTGCCTCCCTCGTGGGCCAGGTCAAGTGCTCACCAAACCGGCACAGAGGGGAGGCCTGCCTGGGCTAGCGGCGACGCGGGCTCCTTGAGTTGTCTCCTCCGTCCCTTTGACGACCGCGTCGCTGGGCAAGCGCGGGGGAGCAGTGTCTCAGCTACGTGCCGCCTCCCCTTCTTTCCTCCGGCAGTCGGGCACTCGCTTCTGGGCCTGCGCACTGGTTGACGCTTCCCAGCTTTCCACAGGCAGTCAGGAATTCGCTCTTGGGCCTGCGCACTGGTTGACGCTTCTCCGCCCTCTTCTCTGGAGGGTGGAACACCACCACGGACCTGCGCAGTGTCGCGGAACCTCCGCAGACGCTACTCTACCCACCAGAGTCTCTCCGGACTGAGCAGGACACCTAGCTCACACCCGACCCGCGCTTCCAGAGGCCGGTAAGACGGACTGGCGGGGCTTGTCACAGACAGCAGGCGGTGTCCTAGAAAGCAGCGGGGGCCAGCAGGAAATTCAAGGCCGCTTCCCTCAGGAGTCACTTTAGGAACTTTGGCAGATAATGTCCATGAACCAACGTCAGGGCTCGGTCAAAGGCTAAGGGAGGGACGTACTCAGGAAGAGGCTGTCGACTTTAGAGATGAACTAACCACTGCTTGCGCGCCCACCTCCCCAGGCCACTGCCTCACTCCTAAAGCTCTCTGGTCATTACAAAATGGCTACCCTGTCCCTGGCCTTATATAGGCTTGCCTTAGATCACTAGAACCGACTGGAAGGTTCTAGAGTCCCACTATGATATCCTATGGGCCCCTTCCCCAGGAGCGTCAGTTATGGGAGTTACTGGCAACCATTTTGTAAGTTTTGTCAATCCAGTCAGAAAGGCACCTAGGCCCCAGAAAAGAGACTATGAGGGCAAAGAGCACCTAACCCCTAGGTCAACACCGGAAAAGTCCAGTAGACATCAAAAATAAAGAGTTTGAGGGGCGAAAAGGGGACAAAAGTAAATAAATAAATAGGAGGGACCACCCAAAGGGCTGACAGGTCTAACATATAGCTATCTAAAAAAGATGACTGTGTGACTATTGATAGTAATATAGTAATAATAATAATAATAGTTGCACCTATAAAGCGCGACAGCTACATCAACAGAGGTGTCCCGGCGCTATAGCGGGAATCAGGTACTGTAACTGGCCAGGCGCTAATCCTGGCAAAAGAGCCAAAAAATAGTACTGCCTGAAAGTTACGCCCGGAAGATGTATCATACTTTGCAACAGTACAATAGAGAATGGCTTATGTCACGGGTACTTTTCTACCTATGCCATGTGGCATTGAATGGATGTGTTACATGTTTGTCTATAATGTGGACAGTGCAATGATGGCAGTCAACTATAGCACCTCAGAAACCTATTTTGTTAGACAAGAAGTTTTAGATTTCTGTCAAAGGCTAAACCACATGTGCACAGTATGCCTCTGTTTCGTGGAGATTTCTGACAGCCTATTTCACAAAACATTGATTTACACACAAGAGTGATGTATGATTTCGCAACTTTCCTACCATATGCCTGTTTCCCTCACCCAATGTGGGAAAAATGTCTAAGTTTGTCTTTATTTCTGTGGAAAAGATTTCATATGTCACGACATCCCTTCTTCTACAAAAATAAATAAATAAATAGGAGGGACCACCCAAAGGGCTGACAGGTCTAACACGCGTCCCCCCCAGCTGAAAGTGGGGAGAGCTACCCAACCCCTTGGGAGTCCTCATCACTAAGGCGGAAATACCTAGAGAGACCATCTGCATTGGCGTGGTCCACTCCAGGCCGATGTTCCACCCGGAAGTCCATTCCCTGTAGGGAGATGGACCATCTCAACAACTTGGGATTTTCCCCCTTCATTTGCATCAGCCAACGAAGGAGTCGGTGGTCGGTCTGAACCAGGAAGTGCGAACCAAACAGGTATGGCCGCAACTTCTTCAGAGCCCATACCACCGCAAAGGCTTCTCGCTTAATTGCACTCCACTTTTGTTCCCGGGGAAGCAGTCTCCTGGACAGGAAGACTACAGGCTGATCCAGACCCTCTTCATTGAGTTGCGATAACACTGCCCCAATGCTATGCTCTGATGCGTCTGTCTGGACAATGAACTCCTTGGAGAAGTCTGGGGCCCTCAGGACCGGTGCTGTACACATTGCCTGTTTCAATTTCACAAAGGCTTGCTGACAAGCCTCTGTCCAGACTACCCGTCGAGGTTGTTTCTTGGATGTGAGCTCTGTGAGGGGCGCTACAATAGTGCCATACCCCTTCACAAAGCGACGGTAGTAACCTGTGAGGCCCAGGAAGGCTCGAACCTCAGTTTGGGTCTTGGGGGGCTCCCAGGCCATGATGACCTCAATCTTTGCCTGGAGGGGCTGCACTGCTCCCCTACCCACCAAGTGGCCTAGGTACACAACCGACCCCTGCCCGATCTGACATTTACTGGCCTTGATTGTCAAGCCAGCCTGTTTCAGGGCCTGGAGAACAGCTTGCAAGTGACGCAAATGGTCCTCCCAACTGCTGCTGAAGACGGCAATGTCATCCAGGTAAGCTTGAGCCGAAAGGGCATCACACAGAACTGGTAGTGGCCCTCAGGCGTGGAGAAGGCTGACCTTTCCTTTGCTCCATCTGTCAAGGAGATCTGCCAGTACCCTGAAGTAAGGTCAAAGGTACTCAGTTATTGGGCAGCTCCCAGCCGGTCAATGAGTTCATCCGCCCTAGGGATCGGATATGCATCAGTCTTGGTCACTGAGTTCAGTCCCCGGTAATCCACACAGAACCTCAGTTCTGGAGTGGTGCCCGGTGGGGCAGCTTTTGGTACTACAACCACCGGACTGAACCAGGGGCTACTGGAAGGTTCAATGACTCCTAGCTCCAGCATCTTGGTAACCTCACCGTGGATGCTGGCCTTCACCTTGTCTGACAGCCGGTAGGTCTTAGACTTCACTGGTGGGCTGTCTCCTGTGTCCACATCATGGGTACATAGGTGGGTCCTTCCCGGGACAAGGGAGAACAACGAGGAGTACTGCTCCAAGACCTGGCGGCAGTCCTCTCGTTGTTCAGGAGTTAGGGATGGGGAGAGAATCACTCCCTCCACCGACCCATCCTTTTCCTGAGACGAAAAAAGATCCGGGAGAGGCTCGCTTTCCGCTTCCTCTGCACCATCAGTCACCATCATCAAGATGACCTCGGGCCTCTCATGGTGGGGTTTAAGGAGGTTGGCATGCAGCACCCGTAGGGGCTGACGAGGGGTCTTAAGATCCACCAGTTAGGTGGCCTTACCCTTCTTTTGCAACACCTCATAGGGGCCTGTCCAGCGATCCTGGAGGGCACTTAGCTCCCCAGGTTCCATCACCCATACTTTCTGGCCAGGCTCCAACTCCACCGGGTGAGCGTTGTGGTCATACCACTCTTTCATTACTGCTTGACTGGCTTCCAAGTTGTCAGAAGCTTGCTTCCACAACTTTGCCATTTGGCTCCGGAAGGCCAGCATGTAGCTCACCACATCCCGGGGAGGCTTTCTGGGAGACTTTTCTCATCCATCCTTCACCAGGCTGAGAGGTCCACGCACAGGGTGCCCGTACAGTAGCTCAAAGGGGCTGAAGCCCACTCCCTTCTGCGGCACTTCCCTGTAGGAGAATAGCAAACAGGGCAGGAGGACGTCCCATTTCCCCCGCAGGCTCTCAGGCAGACTTCTTATCATGCCTTTCAAGGTCTTGTTGAACCTCTCTACCAGTCCATTGGACTGGGGGTGGTATGGAGTGGTGAACCGGTAGGTCACTCCACACTCCTTCCACATTGCCCGCATATATGCTGACATAAAGTTGGTCCCCCTGTCGGATACAATTTCCTTGGGGAAACCCACTCGGGTAAAGATCCCCATCAGGGCCCTAGCCACAACAGGTGCAGTGACAGTCCTCAGAGGAATTGCCTCTGGGTACCGCGTGGCGTGATCCACCAGAACCAGGATAAACCTGTGACCAGCTGTAGTGGGTGGATCCAATGGCCCCACAATGTCGATGCCCACCCTTTCAAAGGGGGTGCTAACGACAGGAAGTGGTTCCAGGGGAGCTTTCAGCTTCACCCCTGTCTTCCCACTGGCTTGACAGGATACACACGTCCGACAGTATGTGTCGGATGCCACTTTCATCTGAGGCCAGTAAAAGTGGGGGACAAGCCGAGCAAAAGTCTTGTCCTAAGTGTCCTGCCAAGGGAATATCATGAGCCAATTCTAGAAGAAAGGCTCGGTATCGTTGAGGGACTACCAAGGCCCGTGATGTCCCGGGCAAAGGTACCTTGGGTTCACTGTAGAGGAGTCCGTCCTCCCAGTAAATATGGTAGTGCCCTGCAATGTTCCCTGCTGCCTGGGCTTCGGCCTGTCGCCTCAGTCCCTCAAGGGTAGGGCACTCCTTCTGGCCCTTACAAAACTCCTCCCTGGTAGGCCCTCCTTCCACATGCCACTCAGCAGGGATAGGCAAGTCCTCCAGGAAGACTACTTCCCCCTCTACGGACTCCTGGCCCACCACCACAGGTGGCCGATCTGTCTCATGGGGCGTGGAAGCCGAAGCAGGCTTCTCCTGTCTTCGGGTCTTTCCCTTTTTGGTAGCGGGCTGGACCATTGTTCCAGGCTCCAGCCCAGGCGAACTCCCTCTCCGGGTAGTCGCAGACCTTGTGCTTGCACAGGCCCAGTCAGGTGTACCCAGCATCTCCGAATGAGTCCGGTATTCCACCTCCTTCCAAGCATTGTGCTCCATGTCATTTCCCAACAGACAATCGACTGGCACGGCAGGGCTTACGGCAACTCAAAGTGAACCTGCAATCCCTTCCCACTCAAAGGGAACCTCGGCCACAGGGTAGTGGCCCAATCTGCCGTCAGCCATCGCGGCGGGGTGGAGTACATGTGGAATCACCTGCTCTGGAGACACCAGTTGACTCCTTACCATAGTCATACTGGCTCCTGTGTCTCTCAGAGCCTCCCCTCTTTGGCCATTGATGGTGACCCATTGCCCATACTTGGTAGTATTGGAGGGCACCTGGATCTTAGGAACCATCTCCCGATCTCCCAGGGACACTAAGGTGACACCCGCCCACTCACCACCCTTATCTAAGGGCAACTCCTCCCCAAGCACTACACTAGCTACTCCTGGGGCTTTTCCTCCAGTGGGAGGGGGTGGTCTCTTTGGGCACTTAACATCTCCCTTATAATGTCCAACACCACCACACTCAAAGCAGTGGACAACCCTTGGCTGCTGGTTTTGGCCAGGATAAGGGTTTCTGGGCGGGTTAGCCTTAGGGGTGAATCCTGTTCCCTTTCCCTGGAAACTGTTTTGGGGACCTTTTGAGAACTCCCGCTTTTTATCTCCCCCCTCCTTCTTCTGGGGGGCGCCCTGTCCGGCCCTTTATGAATCCCCTAAAGTCCCCTTTGAGGAGACCCAGGTACTTGCCCAGGTGTCCGCCTCCTCTGCAAGCTTCCGGGGGTTGGTCAGCTTGCTGTTCACCAGGTGTTGACGCAGCTCGGGAAAACATTTCTCGAGTAGGTGCTCTTTGAGAATAAGGTCATACAACCCCTCATAGTCCCTCACCTCGCTGCCTTGTATCCAAACCTCTAGTGCCTTCCTTGTGTAGTCCAGGAAATCCACCCAATTCTGTGTGCCTAATTTGTGACTTCCTCTGAACTTTTGCCGGTACTTCTCTGGGGTCAGTCCAAACTTCCTAATTAGCGCCACTTTCATGATGGGGTAGTGGGTCTGCTCTTCCTGTTCTAGGGCCAACAGTGTGTCCCGTCCAGTAGGAGGTATGTATTTCTACAAACCACCCCCCCCCCCCCCCCCCCCCAGTGTTTTTCCTGGATCCCATGGGCTCTTAAGGAGACCTCATAGGCAGCCAGCCACTTGGCGATGTCATCCCCTGGGCTGTAGCTAGCAACTACGTCCTTAGGTAGGTAGGGTCTGGGTTCCCTGGTCAGTTCCTTTATTTCGCTGCCACCATTTGGAGAATTGGAGGGTCCTATCTGCAGAGCCTTGAGATCTAGCTCCCTAAGTTTCAACTTGTGAGCCATCCTCTGTTCCTCCCTCTCCTTTTCCAACCTGGCTAACTCCCACTTTAGCTGTCTTTTTTCCCTCCTGTCCACTAGTTCAGCTTCGGTTAAGCTTCTTCCGGAGACACTGCTGCCCTCCCTTGAGAAGGTCCTAGGTCCTGGTAGTAGGTTTTCCATCTCAGGTTGGAACAATCCATCCACCCCTATGACTGTGTCCCGGTCTGCCTCCTCCTCCTCCTTCCCATTTGGGTGAGCTGCCACCCACGCCCTCAAGCTGGTTTGAAGTTCCCCCTTCTTAGCACCACACTTGAAGAACACTCCCATATTCTGACAAAATTCACGGAGTTGAGCCACATTATAGGTTTCTAACTCCTCCAGTGAGAATTCCATTTTGCCACAAAGAGTGCGGGACAGCCACTTGGAAGGAATTAACTCAGAGGGTAACTAGAAACTTCCTCCACCCACCACCAGGAGTACATTTGGAAAAACCAAAAGAACTAATTAGGAAGTCTGCCAGGAGAAAACTCCAGGTGTAGGCCTATGGAGTACACTAGGTTACTATAGAGTGGACGCAAACACAGTTCTCATCCCACCGCTAGACACCAATTATGTTGGACCTGGGGTCTCCAAGTCACATAGGGTAGCTTGGCACTAAGTAGGGAGGCCTAACTCAGAGGTACATGTGTTAAGTTTGCGTCTCACCCACTCAGTAACTCAATGTTCATCCATCCAAAAATGACACCACACCTTAATTTTTATAAAAGTAGAAAAGCTTTATATTCTCTCTTGTTGCTGGTTTCTTGTTTTGTGCTCAGATGCTAAATCGGTACCACATTTACAGCGAATTCAGTGCATTTATGTTTCTTGTTTCTGTAAACTTTCCTACTCCTTTTGTTCTAAGTTACTTCCGCATTTCCGTCTTTACATTAATTAATTCTCCAACAATTAATTCATTGTACACTTTTACTTAACTCCCTGGGAACACCCAGGCAACATAAATTTGGTTTGGTACCTTAGTACCCAGAGGGTGACACTTTCCCCACGATCAGGTGAGTAACTACAGGGTTTCAGATGAAAGATTAAATACTACAATCAGCTTATTTATGACTGACTTAGATGTTTGATAAAAGCAAGGCCAGAGTTTTCTTCCCCTTCCACCACTGAAAGAAAACAAAAGTTTAAGCCACAATCCCCATCTTTATCAACCTTCAGAGGGTTCAATTAACTCATTCTGTGCAGTCGCTCTCCTTTGCCTTACTTGTTCCTCTTATCCCTAATTCTGACGACTTCTAGTCTCAGTCTCCCCAATCCTGCCAGAGCTGGGCTTTCAGTTATCAAAAGGGGGGAAAGAATGATCTCCCTTCTGGTATCTTCATCTATTGTTTCTCAGTCATACAACAGCCCCAAGCTTCCACCTTACTTGGGGCCAGCCGAATACTGTGCAGTTGTAGCCAACAGGCCCTTGCCACCAGACCTCCTCTCCCGGCAGTGCCTCCCTCATGGGCCAGGTCAAGTGCTCACCAAACCAGCACCGAGGGGAGGCCTGCCTGGGCTAGCGGCGATGCGGGCTCCTCGAGTCGTCTCCTCCGTCCCTCTGACGACCGCGTCGCTGGGCAAGCGCGGGGGAGCAGTGTCTCAGCTACGTGCCGCCTCCCCTTCTTTCCTCTGGCAGTCGGGCACTCGCTTCTGGGCCTGCGCACTGGTTGACGCTTCCCAGCTTTCCACAGGGAGTCAGGAATTCGCTCTTGGGCCTGCGCACTGGTTGACGCTTCTCCGCCCTCTTCTCTGGAGGGTGGAACACCACCACGGACCTGCGCAGTGTCGCGGAACCTCCGCAGATGCTACTCTCCCCACCAGAGTCTCTCCAGACTGAGCAGGTCACCTAGCTCACACCCGACCCGCGCTTCCAGAGGCCGGTAAGACGGACTGGCGGGGCTTGTCACAGACAGCAGGCGGTGTCCTAGAAAGCGGGGGGGAAAGGGGGGGCCAGCAGTAAATTCAAGGCTGCTTCCCTCAGGAGTCACTTTAACAACTTTGGCAGATAATGTCCATGAACCAACATTAGGGCTCGGTCAAAGGCTAAGGGGGGGGGACGTCCTCAGGAAGAGGCTGTCGACTTTGGAGATGAACTAACCACTGCTTGCGCGCCCACCTCCCCAGGCCACTGCCTCACTCCTAAAGCTCTCTGGTCATTACAAAATGGCTACCCTGTCCCTGGCCTTATATAGGCTTGCCTTAGATCACTAGAACCGACTGGAAGGTTCTAGAGTCCCACTATGATATCCTATGGGCCCCTTCCCCAGGAGTGTCAGTTATGGCAGTTACTGGCCACCATTTTGTAAGTTTTGTCAATCCAGTCAGAAAGGCACCTAGGCCCCAGAAATAGACTATGAGGGCAAAGAGCACCTAACCCCTAGGTCAACACCGGAAAAGTCCAGTAGACATCAAAAATAAAGAGTTTGAGGGGCGAAAAGGGGACAAAAGTAAATAAATAAATAGGAGGGACCACCCAAAGGGCTGACAGGTCTAACATATAGCTATCTAAAAAAGATGACTGTGTGACTATTGATAGTAATAATAATAATAATAGTTGCACCTATAAAGCGCGACAGCTACATCAACAGAGGTGTCCCGGCGCTATAGCGGGAATCAGGTACTGTAACTGGCCAGGCGCTAATCCTGGCAAAAGAGCCAAAAAATAGTACTGCCTGAAAGTTACGCCCGGAAGATGTATCATACTTTGCAACAGTACAATAGAGAATGGCTTATGTCACGGGTACTTTTCTACCTATGCCATGTGGCATTGAATGGATGTGTTACATGTTTGTCTATAATGTGGACAGTGCAATGATGGCAGTCAACTATAGCACCTCAGAAACCTATTTTGTTAGACAAGAAGTTTTAGATTTCTGTCAAAGGCTAAACCACATGTGCACAGTATGCCTCTGTTTCGTGGAGATTTCTGACAGCCTATTTCACAAAACATTGATTTACACACAAGAGTGATGTATGATTTTGCAACTTTCCTACCATATGCCTGTTTCCCTCACCCAATGTGGGAAAAATGTCTACGTTTGTCTTTATTTCTGTGGAAAAGATTTCATATGTCACGACATCCCTTCTTCTAAACCCCTTTGCAAACTGGTATATTACCCTTTTCACTGTTTAACCCGTTGACTGCGGTGTGAATTCGGCACCGGTGCATGTTGTTTATGACTGGGCGTGGTATGGACGTCCCCGGCCGTCCTCTGCACACGCCCAATGTGACGGCCGTCCGACGCACCAAAAGGGTTAAGAACTATTTGCCAAAGTCACCCAGAAGTCACACAGACGAAATCCAGCAAAAGGTATCACTGTGGGGGCATTTCCACCATGTATGTAACTGAAGCATGTCAAATGTGCCCATGGTGGTGTTTTGCAGGCAGAACCAAATCACTGCCTGGTCCATGAAATTGTTCCATCTCGCAAATTTCTGCAAATGTTATCATTCATAGAATTTTTTTGAAAGCTCATAGTGTTTCATGACAGTTTGTATTGTAATGAAGGACCACAAAATACTGAAGGGTTTATGAAATTTAGCATTTTTTGCTTTGTCTTTGGCAGCCGCGGTCGGTAGTGGGAGTACCTGCGAGGCGGTGACGTGGGGAGGGGGAGGGGCAGGGTGGGGGTAGTAATCTATGGATTACGGAGGTTTACAGGTAAGTAAACATATAAATAAATGAAATGAATTTAGTTGCATGCACTGCATCCCTAAATGTGATGCAGTGCGCGTAATGAAATTCTGTTTATTTATATATATGTTTACTTAACTGTAAACCTACAAAATCCATATATTACTACCCCCCACCCTGCCCCTCCCCCTCCCCATGTCACTGCCCAGCAGGTACTCCCACTACCAACTGAGGCTGGTGTTTGGCACATTTTCCTGCAAATGTCACAAAACACAGCAGAGAAATTCCCAAAAAGTGAATATTTCTCTATTTCATTGCATTAAAAAAATTGCCTAATCAATTGCATTTACCTTCCTCTTAAACTCTCCTTTGTGCTCCGTCTACTATAAAAGATTCTGCACATTGGCCACACCTCCACAGTCGTAAGTCATATTCCTTCAATGCAAAAAAAACGGGGGCCTCATTTACAAGGCCCCTGCGCTGCCGGGACAGCACTTTTAGTGACGTTCTGGCTGCGCACACTGAAGGACCATATCTACAAGGTGACGTAAAGCCACTCTGCATGGCTTTTGATGGCCTTGTAGAAATAGACTGGGGCAACGCAGCGCAAGTTACTATGTTGCGTTACCCTGCGATAGGGAGCGTGCCATGGACGTTAGTGTGGGTACATCCATGTAACATACGAAGAAATCAAGGGTGACCGCTTGCCCTCTGCGCACTGTTGCGGTTCCACAATAGGAAATTGTTTGCTGCATTCATCAAATTCTAACACATATGTGACACATTATATACGAAAAACAATACGAATTTTATATGTTTATCAACTTCATATCTTTACTAACATGTCATTGTTTATCCACATGACATACACTTTATGTACATAAATACCATTGGTACATAGAATATTTCAAGAAACTTTCTTTCAACATAATAGTTTGTTTTACAACAAGATACTGGTAATTTTTCCCAAAGGGATCAACGATCGAGTAGACCTTATTTGTTTTCTTTGATATTAGCACAGATGAGAACGCTCGAGGCCAATTGCCATTTGTCAATTTTATTTTTATGAAAATAATCTGAATTCATAGCATCACATTGTATGGTGTTCTACCCATGACCATTTGTGTGTATAATTTATTCGCACATTTCACCACACTAATATGGCGTTCCACCGTGTACACACGTAATGACACGTCTTGCCCAATAGTCTGTTGTTGATTTTTATCCCCGTTGCGCGCAGTTACACGTCATCATTATGAGCGGTTGTATTTGTATTTGATGTGGCGTCCCGATTTTTTGCACACCGAACGCTTGGGTTTGCGAGGAAGGAGAGAGGGTCGACCGGAGAATTCAAAGCTTTGCCTACGGCAGAGAAAGGTAAATATCACTAGAGATATGACCGACTAGACAGCGTTTTGATTTACGACGCTCAGATAGACTGATGTTGCGTTTTGTTGTCCGTTGCAGTTTTCTTCACCACCCGGTTTGGTACAGTCATGTAGTGATCTTGTCAACCGCCATTGCTTGCAGCAGCATTTAAAGAGGTTTGTCCCGCATTTTTTTCATTTTGGAACCGTCTCTATTTATTTTCTTCTCGGTTATGAAAGTATCAGCGGTCTATCATAAATGCCTGGTATAGGGATACAAGTGGTGATTACAGTCTGCGTCTGTTTTGTTTGTTTTTTAGATGGTTTTCCCCTAGCGTACTCTCCGGTCGCGGTGAAGTATTTAACAGCTCTCGTGCGATTAGCCACTAACAGTCAGCCAAGTTGTTAACATTAGGATTGCACCTTCTAGCGGCATTTACACGTGTCCAGTAAGTTGTGATGGTTAAACGTTTTGTTTCTTGTCTTTGCCAAGATGTTGTTATACACAAGACTTAGTAGGACTATTTCTTTTATAGAGCGACGGATTAAATTCCACCACACTGGCACACCTGAGCACGACTGTTTTTTCACATTACTCCCTTGGTTTTAAGTGAGTATGATGCAAAGATGATGTAGATCAATTCAGAGGTTTTTTCTAAACCATCAATTAGTAATTACTACCAACGTACATATTGACATGCTATGAACTATGCATTTTTGAAGAACCACATTCATTTGAGTGATAGAAACCATTTTTCTGTTTTTTAGGTACCGCCCCTGACGAAGGGCCAGGCGGCCCGAAATGCATTGGGCAGGGAAAAATTACCAGTATCTTGTTGTAAAACAAACTATTATGTTGAAAGAAAGTTTCTTGAAATAATCTATGTACCAATGGTATTTATGTACATAAAGTGTATGTCATGTGGATAAACAATGACATGTTAGTAAAGATATGAAGTTGATAAACATATAAAATTCGTATTGTTTTTCGTATATAATGTGTCACATATGTGTTAGAATTTGATGAATGCAGCAAACAATTTCCTATTGTGGAACCGCAACAGTGCGCAGAGGGCAAGCGGTCACGCTTGATTTCTTCGTATGTTTATTTCATTGATGCATTTTGGACACAGCATCTCCTTCTGCAGCACGCGTAGTAGATTGTGTTTAAAAATTAATTTTGAGTATTGGTATTTAAACCAAGGAGTGCCTTTCCCATCACTAATTATTACATCCATGTAACACCCATGGCATTTGACACATTCCCAGAGGTACAAGATTTCTTAAACCTGGCAATGGACAAAAGCCTATTCCTCTCCAGAGGTGGCATACAGGAGGCGCTACAGGGGGAAATAACATTATTTCTCCTAGTTCCCAGCACTCATAGAAAGAGAAAATTGCCCCATTGATTGTTTTTTCAGCAAGAAGGTCTCCCTTCTTTCACAAAAACAATCGCTCCTAAAATGCTTTTCTTTTAACGTAGGGGACCATCAGGAAGGCTTGTGGAACTGATCTACATCAAAATATTGTAAATGAGGCCCTGAGTCTTTTTTTGCAGAAAGTACACTTTTCTAAGAATAAATGTGAATCCCCAAGAAAGACAAATGAAAGAATCCTGCCCTTTTTGCTTGCACAATGAACAATATGATAGCATTTTTCCACTTAATGTTGAAAGATGTGAATGTTTTATAGTAAGCTAGGGGTAAATATTTCAGCCCATGACTACTCAAAAGCACAATGCAGTATAATTTTACTTCGCTACATTGTTCTATGTCTGGGCCTTCAATTTGAGTTCATCATTCCATGAGTTAACAATGACTTAATTTGTCTGTCAAAGCGGAACCCTAATGTTAAAAAACATAGAAGATGTCACACTAGAATTATTCCATAATGATATGAATTCACATAAATATGAGGCATCCCAGATACCTCATGTGTCTTGATTCAAGCTATTGTATTTTCAAAAACCACAATCAATTTGTTGAATGATATTATATGTAAAAAAACATTCAAACACACTTTACCATTCTAGCTCTGGCGTTCATGGTGAATGATCTGAATGCTCCACCAATGCTGAGCGCATTGTAAATCAATGTACTGCTGGAGCAACTCTCCATACTCCGAGAGACCTGTGAAGTAGATAGTAATACACTGATGATTTTAAGACACTTCTTATTACATTGTGGAACTTGATAGAAATATTTTCACAATCAAGGCAGATGATGACAAATTAAATGATTGTCTTACTCAGATTAGGTTTCTTCAGTTACAACATTGATTGTGTCATCATCATCATCATCATCATCACAAGCTCAAAAAGGTACTCAGGCAGAAATGCAGTGTCTCTCTTCTTCTCTCCCTGCTGTGTGTTCTAAGAACAAGCCCTCAGTCACTTGAAGGGTGGCATGCTTCATCATTGGGCTGCTACTCACATTGATTTTGGTGATTACCAATGTGGGCTACAACCCTGGTAATGTGGACGGCTCGTGGTGGGCCTAAGAGCGGCATGAACATTGCTTCATCAAAATGTCCTGAGTTGAGGAAGTGACACCACACACCCTTTGTCAATAATTACATCATTGGAATTGACATCAGGTGACCTCTGAACCTGAATCTTTCCAGGAAGTGATGTCACTTGAACTTCACCCTGATGACCGCAGTAATTGACATTGCTGAAGAACCATAATAACAAGATGGTAATTATAATAACCCAACACAAATGTTTGTTTTAAATCCCACCTATACTAGGGTACTGAAATGATCTTTGAAAGTTGTAATACAATGTTTTCCCTAAATTATAGAAAGTGAGTGTGCAAGGCCTCTGCCAAAGGTATTAATGGGGCTGTTGTGGTATGGAGCTCTTCACTGAAGCACAATTTTCACACAACTTTGCCTAACAGCCAAGGGCATTGAAAGCACACTCATTAAACAGTAAAGTCCTTTTTTCATCTTAAATCGCATTTGTAATTATTGACAGATGTTTTCATATGCACTGGAACATACTTACCATCATGAATAAAACTGTGATTTATATAATGTACCATGGTAATTTTGGTATTAATACACAAATAACATTATTGTGTTAATTTAAGGCGCTTTCATGAACCGCATTGCCTCAGGGTGCAACCCATTCCTCGCCAACTCCTGTCTTCTATGACTTACAGATAGAACTTATTGTAATAGTTTCCTTTTTTCAATCAAATTTCAAAAAGTACACTTCTTAGTCCAGTTGTTGAGGGAGCCTTAATGTATTCCTCTTTAGATTATGCAAATGCCCTGCCTAAATTATTATTATCAGTCCTCAATTACTATCTGTTCCAAGAGAACATACTGTTGCAGGAAACTTTCTCCTGAATACCTTTCCCTGAATATCATCACTTTTAGTAATCCAACTTTTTGCTTTTAATGAAATCTAAGGTCATGCTTAAGGTAACGCGCTGGGTGTTTAAATGGTGGAATGATATATCTACAACACAGCTGGAAGGAAATATATGCAGTATTGTAAAATTGCAAGAGTTCTATAGTCTGTTGTTCTTAATTGTTAATTTCTCTCAATCATTTGCCAACTCATTAGGAGTGCCCTCTTATTTCATTATATTTATTTATGTATTGCTGTTAAGTCTGCCAACCCCAAATTACCAATACCATGGGTACAGATGAATCTGGAGGGATGGAGGGATTGAGTTAACAGTGATTACAAAGTGTACCCTGAGGGCCATCCTTAGAAGTGAGAAATGCCCATGAATTCCGTAATTCTGGTTCACATGAGACACCTGGGTATAGGCCCTGTGCCTTCACTTCATCTTATGAATGGAAGCAACACTGACATTCAATGATAGGAAGTAAGGCCAGATGTACTAAGAGACAGGTTGCAGTTGCCACAAATTGCGTGCACCAACTTTTTGAGACCTGTTTCATTTTCTGATTATACCTCTGTTATACCTTTGTCCCAACAGGTGGCATTGCAAACTATCCATTTGCAGGTCATCACAGAGTGACAACCTTTATACAAGTTAAGTAGCCATGTAGTTAATGAAGCTAGTTGTGACTGGTTAGAATTAGAGAGAAGGGGTAGAGAGAAGTGTACTGAGTAAGAGGAGTGGAAGAAATGGGTGAGGTATGAATACTCCGATCAAGGGGGAAGGTACACTGAGATATAAAGAGAGTGGTATGATGACGTAAACTAAAAACAGGGACATGAAATATTTAGTTGCCACCAACTGCCTGAGAGCACATGGATTATGGTTGGGAAAGCCGGCTTGCATACTAAAAGTCACGAGAAGGACATGCTGAGCTGTCAAGTTAAAAAGGAACCTGTTTTTTATGCACAATATTTACAACAGAGTTTCTGACTAACTGGATCACCTCACCAGGGCACCCTTTGGAGCTGAGGGTCCTGGGCAGCCCTCTAGAAGGGCCCTCTGGAAGGGCAATGGAATGCCATGGACCCCCCCAAACATCTCTCTGATGGCTAGGGCAGTTACCTGCACTGTGAAACACAAAGCAGCTTATAAGCAGAGGCTCCATCCCTAACTTAATGAGCTGTTCCAGAGTAGGTGCAAGTCTCTAGCTGCCCTTTTCTAAAAGGTATCTTTCAAAATGTTTTCAACAATTTAAGAGCACTAGAGAAATGTACACATAACTAAAAGTTTGGAACGATGAAATGCCAAAAGTTAGCCACTCCTGTAACAAGCTGCAATATCATTGGTAAACGTCTTTATTTGATGCACTGTGTCACAGTAAAGATAACTTTAGCCAGTTCAACTAAGTAATGAAAAGATACAGCACCCTCCAGATGCTGATGCATATATCAAAGGGTCAACTTTTTTCCCCGTGGCCACAGGGTGGTAAATGTTAAATGTTAGAGGGTATTTGCTTAATGCACATTGCATATTCAAACTACCACAAACTGGAGACAATTAAAGGGCAAATATTCTGTGTCAAAAACCTCCAAGACATCAAGTCAAATATACAGGACTAAATTGGAAACTTGACCTTATACATCACTTTTAAGCCCAATATTACTATTCTTCATGATCAACTAAATCCTACAGTGAGACATTACATTTGGAGACAGGACTGTTCCAAATCATCTTTCATCTAACGTTGCACATTTTTCTTTCAGTATGTTTTAAATACATTGTGGTAATACATACATTTTCATCTTGGCATAATGACTACACAAGGAAACAATAACTTGTAGGTTTACATCTTTGGGCCAAGTGTAAAGTATTTTGAAATGTTGCTATTCCTTTATTTTGTGTTTTAAATGTAGTTTAAAACTACCTTAGAAACAGAGTTTGCAGTCACAAGGAAGCAAAATAACTGTTAAATGTTCTGTTTAACGTTTTGGAAGTTATCTTACCTTATTGTTCTCCATTTGATGGAGGACAGTATCAGCTGCTGGGAAGCAGACGTGTGCTTCACAGACCCCTATCCACTATTGTGGCAGATTTGGGGTGATGAAAAGAAGTCTCCAACAATAGGTAAATGGCAATGACAGTAAAACACCGAATATAAGAAGAAGGATACACCTTCTCTGCAACTACCGTCCGGTCTCCAAGGTAAGAAATGGCAACAGAAGCCACATTCCGGAACAGTAAACCATGACGCAACAATGGCTGCATCAGAGTTCCCTGAAGATTCTGCAGTGCTAAGACTCCAGAGGTTTCCATGGCCCCAGAGAGACACATCATGGCAACAAGATTCCAATCTGCCTCAGAACTCTGTTTTTATTTTTTTTTAAAACATGATTAACAGTTGTGTACATAGCTAATGGTAGATATGGCCCTGCCTTGTGCAGAGTAAAGCAGGGGTATCACCAAAGTGTTAATTTGGAATATCTGGAGCAATTGGGGGGTAAATTTCTCTGGTTGTCAGATATACGCATGAGTAATCTCATTAGGAGTGTGAGTAAATATTGCAGGTTTACATTACTGAGATTAAGGCTATAGATTTAGCCAGTGGATGAACTGGATTTTATTGGGAACAGGCGTGGGAATTTCCACTTCAGCTTCAGTACCTCTACCTAGAGCTATGAAGCCTGTGCACAAAGACTGGAAGGAGTAACATGTGCCTCCTGTAAACAAGGTGGAAGGGATATGTTTCATACTATGTGCCTTCAGGATTGTTGTGCCTGTTAAACTGGAATATGGTAATTTTTTGGCTTTTTTGTGTTCTTCTTGTCAGATATCTTATTGGAAAGAGGATCTGCTGATACACCTAATTGTTAAACTGGAAAAGGTTGTGTGTGGGCAGCAAAAGAAGAACCCCAAAGAAGAAAACATGAGGGAAGAATACATGGTTAAATAATTATTCCATATGATGGGAAGACAGCAGTTTTCAGGACTTGGACAGCATTGAATCAGTGCTTAATTTGAGCCAGTGGTTTCCGGTGCTCAGCACTGGCACTCAGTCATTATCACCGGCGCTAAAGCACCAGTTAAGGACACATTCATTTTTGATAGGCACAGGGAGATTAAGTGAGTCATAAGATATTGAGCCAACGCTAAGACTCAAACTTAGATTCCAAGCTCTGAGCTTGGCAGCTCTGGCCATTACACCACATTCTCGCCCCCTTGTAGGAAATCATGGATTCTGATGGCGCTAACAAGAGAATATGGCTGACGGAAGCGGCCTCCTGAAGAGAGCCCAGCACTTATTCTTTTTACAAATTTAACACAGCACTTAATGCCATCATCTTTGCCAATTTGTAGCACTGCAAAAACAAATTTCACTGTTATACAACCTAATGGCTTTAAATGTATTGTGCTCATGAGAATGAAAAGCTCAGACAACTTACCAGGGATTTAAATCCATGAACTGCAGGTGACACACACATGAGAGCAGTGAATATATAACTCACTGAGCTACCTCAAAATATTACTTGGTATTGCATAACAGTATGAATAATCCCAAGGGAAAACATGATCTGGATTTAAGTAGAAGTCAGTGGAAAGAAAAGCGAAAAAATCACTGCAAAACAGAAACTATAACCATTAAATAAATACTAAGTTTGTAGTTAGGAAAACAAAAAATCTGAATTTACTATGCATTCATAACCTAACATAACTCTAGAATCTCAAGCTATGAGTTATGTGTGAAATTTTCGTTTATAATAATGTGACATTTTTACGTGAATATTGCATGTGAAAGACTGGTTTGTGTATAACATGACTTGCAGAGAATATTTCCTGAATGGACCAGGTAGTCTTCAGTCGGTAGCAAGAGTAGATTTTCCTCTTAATGTATGCAACATAATTGCCCCAAACCATTTCATCTTCAAAAATTGAGGGCCTCATTTATGAGAAGTGACGCATCACTGCGTGAAAGCAGCGATGCGTCACTTCTCAGTGCGCCCTCCCTGCGACGTGATTTATGCGTCATATTTACTGTATGATGCATCATGTCGCAAGGAGTTACAGATACGTCAGTATTTCTGACGTATCTATATGGCGTAAAAGTGACGCATTGCTGGAGTTTGTCACAAAAGTGGCGCAACTCCAGCAATGTGTCCTTTCACAAGGGCTTGCGTCAGTCTTACGCCCCGTTTGAGGTAGGGATAAGATATTGACGCATTTGCACCCTAGAAGTGGCGCAGTGAAACCTGGTAGATTTCACTGCTTCACTTCTACGAGGCTTACATAAGTGGGAATGCCCACCCTGCATACATTATACCTGACGCAGGTATAATGTAGCACAGGGGTTTACAAAGTGACGCATATGCTTAGATGCGTCAGTTTGTAAATAGGGCGCAACAGGAGGCATTTTTTTGCCACTGATGCATCACAAAAAGTGACGCAACGGAAGCTCAAAACTGTCGCAAGGCCTCATAAATAAGGCCCTGAATTTTTCGAAAATTTTCAACAATTTTAGAGCGCAAGAGAAATTGTGACAACATTGGAAGTTTGGAAAGGTGATAGGCCAGAGATCAACCACTTCTGCCCCAAGCAGCAATATTATAGGTAAACCTCTTTAATTTGACAAACTCTGTTAACCCTTTCGGTGCTCATGACGGAACCGTTCCGTCATGTGCACAGGCGCACTAAATCCCTCTGCTTCAAACTGCAGACGGATTTTCTATTCTGGTGTCGGGGGGGGGTGGGTTTGGAGGTGGGGAAGAGCTTCCCCAATCTCCCAAGGCCTGTTTCTTATTTTCAATGTAATGTTGATCATGGTGTGCTATCATCATTACATTGAAAACCAAACTGAAACTTAGTTTCAATATCAATGTTTCAGTACTTGTGGGGCTATCTCAGCCCCCGAGCATGGAAACACTTGGGAGAGGTATCATTTTTATCAGGAGACCAAGGGGAAAGCTGGGTGGTAGGCCATTTTTGCTGGCATAGTGATCCCACAATGTACCATGGTATTTTTGATATTTATACACCAATAATATTAATGTGTTAATTTAAGGAGCTTCTATGAACTGCGCTACCCCAGGGTACAACCTGTTCCTCACCAACTCCTGCCTTGTTTTATGACCTACATATAGAACTTATTGTAATATATATATTTTGTTATCAACTTTTAAAGAACACCATTTTTAGTCCAGTTTTTGAGGGAGCACTAAATATTTCCCCCAAGAGATTATACAAATGGCCTAAATTATTATTATCAGTCATCCTTTACTCTCTGTTCCAAGAGAACATACTGTTGAAGGAAATTTTCTCCTGTATACCTTTCCCTTCATACCATCACTTTTAGTAAACCACATTTTTGCTATTATTAAATCTAAGGTCATGCTTAAGGACGTGCTGGATGTTTATATGATGGAATGGAATAACTACAACACAGCTGGAAGGAAATATATGCAGTATTGTAAAATTGCAAGAGTTTTTGGTCTGTTGTTCTTAATTGTTAATTTTTCTTAATCATTTGTCACCTCATTAGGAGTGCTCTTTTATTTAATTTTATTTATTTATTGCCGTTAAGTCTGCCCGCCCCAAATTACCAATACCAGGGGTACGGATAAATCTGGTGGGATGAAGAGATGGAGTTAACAGTGATTACCAGGTGGACCCTTAGAAGTGAGAAATTCCCATGGATTCAGAAATTCTGGTTCACATGACACACCTGGGTATAGGCCCTGTCCATCTTATCAATGGGAGCAGCACTGACATACAATGATAGAAAGTAAGGTAGGTGCACTGAAAGACAGGACATAGTTGCAACAAATTGCGCGCGCCCAACTTTTTGAGACCTGTTTCTGGATGATACCTTTGTTATACCGTTGTCCCATGAGGTGGAATTGCAAACTATCCGTTTGCAGGGTATCACAGAGTGACAAGCTGATTAAAAGTTAAGTAGCCGTGTAGCTAATTAAGGCCAGCTGAGACTGGCTACAATAACAAGGACTGTGGCCTGCAACACAATCCCTGTGTTTGCATTCCTAAGTGGGATTTTTGGTTTTATAAAGAAGGTGATGTTCCTTAAAGGAACCACATTGGCTAAGCTTTTCAAACCAAGGGTTTGTAATTGAAAAATAGCTTTATATACCTTGTTTACAATTCTGTAAGGTTCAAGATTACAGTAATAAGATAAATAGGGCTTGCACGGGCACCAGAGAACAATTTCATAACAGCAACGTGCATGAAGCTACATTTGATCTGTGTCAAATTATGACTAGTCTAAGTGAAGAGAAGTGCACCTTCAACAGCCTTGGTCATTGAACCTTTTGTGCAGAGGAGTTTCCAGGTCGATTGCAAAATGTGCACGGGTAACACATTTTATGTGTGAACAAATTCATTTCTATTGGTTTGCGCATGATCAAAATGTATTTTTCTCCATCTGCACTAATAGCTGATTACATAAATCAATGAATCTGCTCTCTAATGTTTAATTATCTAAAGTACTTACTGATGGGGCTCATAATATTACAGATAAAGAAAAAGAAATCTACAGTTCTCAATAAAATCAATGAGGAAAAACAATACATTTTGCATTTATTAAAGGGCTCGCTACATTGCTTGATTTTGTTGTCCCAAAGTCTTCATACCTGCACTTTGCAGAATCATATTCTTTGCACCTTCTGTGTGCTTTTTGAACTCTGCCTGAGGACTCACAGCCTCACAACCACCACAAACCCTGAGGAGGAGGGGCTGGAAACTTGGGAGGCCCCACTGCTGCAGACATTCTATAAAGTGCCTACTACACTCCCATGGTGAGGAGCGTCCCTGGATGAAGACTAGGTCAAAAGTAGGTCTTCTTGCACCTGTCCGCGTTTCTGTTTGTCCCGTGGCTCCCATCTGCCCCGTCGCTTGCGACTCCTTTCGTAAGCCTCCAGGTTTGCCTTTTCCCCTGTACTGGAACTAAGGGGGAAACGAAAATTGCATTTGGTGCCACAGAGGGTGATATGACAACTACAATTGGTTCCTTCCTGGTGCGTGCAGCTAGTGTCCCTTCAAAGGAGAGGTAACTCACCAAAAGACCCATCTCCCTGGAGGAGGTGAGGGACAACTTGGTTGTTTCTAATAGTTCTAATAGTCTAGACATTCTCATGAGGCCAAATGAAGGAACAGTCGACTCTCAATCAAGTATGGACAGTGTGTAATGGCCCCTTGTGGAGAATTTGCCTATTATGGAGCCTCTAGTGAAAAAGAAGAAGGGTAGGACACTGTGCAAGAAGGGGACAATAGACTGCAAGGGAACTAAACTGAAGAAGCATAATGTCATCCCATCGTGGACTACCTCTAATATAGATGAATTATGCACTAGGATAGAAAGTTTGTTTAAATTATATCTAAAGCCAGTACAAGATCGCCCTGATGCCAAAAAGAGAACGCGTGACCCAAATATTGAGCCTAGCTAAACTCACTCTGCCGCTAAGGTGCTTTTGCTGTCCTCGCACCCTCCTTAGGATTCAAGCACTATGGCTAGTATGGCCGATGGTCCTAATCCCAATAAAACCACAGTCTCTATTGGTTGTGGTTTGAGGCACTGGGGTTATGTCAGCTCAGACACAAATGAGATGATCCTCATCTTCTCTGGTACAAGTGCCTATAGGTGCCATTCTCTCTTCCCAAGCAAACTGCTCCAGCGACGCTTCCTGGACAATTAGGCAATGGGGGGTCTGAGAGCTTGCTTGTAGGATAGGTATGGAACCCAAGGAGACTTGCAAGAGTAGCTTTAGCCAGGAAGTTTGAGTTTTGAATCTCCCACCAGAAGTATGCCCTTGTTTCTTAATTTTAGCGAACGCTCCTAGGCTGAAAAAGTCCCATACTGAGAACACAGTCTAGTTGATTTTAAAATTATTTGACTGGCTAATAAATTTGGAGGCAATGACCACTCTTTATCTGAACACATTTTGATGGCAAGGAGGGTTGACTGGGTAGGAGTCCTAACTGTACTACTTCTAAACTGAGAAAAATCCTAACTTTAAGACTTTCGGTATTTACAGAAGGCATTTAGGAGTCCTAAAGTTAGGACTCCTTACTTCTGTGAATACCAAAATGAGTAAGTGCCTTCTGTGAATACCAAAATGTTAGTAATTTTAGGATTTTGTCTTAAGTTAGTTCTGTGATTTGGGCCCTGAGTGTGGAGGAAGAGAAAAGGGTAAGGTAGAAAGAGCTTGAAATAATTAGAAGTGGGGGAAAGGTCGAGGCAGACAGGCGAAGTGGTAAGAGAAGCTAGAGAGGTTAGGTTAAAGAGGAGAAAGAGGGATGGGGTGTAAAGAGAAAAGAAATGCAGTTGAGAGACATGGTGTGGAAGAGAAAAAGAGAAGAGGTTACAACAGAGAGACATAGAGGGGGAGAGAGCGAAAGGTGAAGTAGTGAGATATAGCAGGAGCGGTAGAGATAGAAAGGCATGCATGGAATGTGAGTTGAAATAGACAAGGAAATGCAGAGAGAGATGCGGATGAGACAGACTGCATATAATGGAAGAGGAGAGAGGTAGAAAAAAAGAGATATTGAAAAATGAGTAAGAAGTATGAGAGTTGAGGCAGAGCAAATGAATGTAAAAAGGTAGAGAAGAATTTGGATAGGTGGTACAGGAAGCAAATAGTGAGGTAAAATGAGATATTAGACAGTGGGAAAGACAGACAGGAGACAGACTAAGAGAGAGAGAGGCAAATATGAGGAGAAGTGAAATGTAAGAGAGTGAAACAAGTGAGGTGAAGGGAGGTGAGGTAGAGACCAGTGAGGTAGAGAGGGAGCTGAGAGGGTGGAAAGATGAACTCTTGGGAGGTGGAGAGATAGAGATGTAAGATAAAGAAAGATGAACTTTAGAGAAAGATTAAACTCATGGAAGAGAGATAAAGAAGAATGTGATGGAAATACTATAGTGAAGTGTAAAGAGATGTTTGTAGGTAAAGGCAGCATTGAGGCAGACAGAGGGGTAGAATAGAAGAGAAGTAAATAAAGATAGGTACACAGTGTAGTAAGTAGTGAGAGGGGAGGTTGTATGTTAGAATTAGAGAGATGGAGTAGAGAGAAGAGTACTGAGTAAGAGGAGTGGAAAAAATAGGTGAGGTATGACTACTGTGATCAATGGGGGAAGCTACACTGAGATGTAAAGAGAGATGTATGGTGAGGTGAACAAAAAACAAACAGGCACATGAGATATTTAGTTGCCACCAACTGCCTGAGAGCTCATTGATTATGGTTGGGAAAACCGGGCTTGCATACTAAACGTCAGAAAACGGACATGCTGAGCTGTCAAATTAAAAATTAACCTTTTTTTTATTCACAATATTTACAGAGGGGTTTCCGACTAACTGGATCACCTCACCAGGGCACCCTTTGGAGCTGAGGGTCCTGGGCAATCGTCAACTTTGCACATGCCTTAAATTGGCTTTACCATCTCAACCCTATTCTGTATAGGGCCCAAGGGGGCATTGGGAGAATGCATCCCCTTTGTCAGTATTAGAGGAGGAGGTTGCAGATGCTTGTGCGGCAGCATCTGTTACACCAGTAGCACATGTGGCCCTAGCACTATCTTGTGAGAACATTCACTAGTTATCATGTAGTCTTGGCCCATGCAAATATGGGAAGAAAATTGCCTTTGTGCATGTACCCTACTACAGATTCAGACACAAAGGCAAACAGGCCCTTATGAGATGCACTGAGAGTGCACTAAAAAAGGTAGCACATTCTCAGTGTGCTCCCAGAGGGCAGCCCTCTGGAAGGGACAATGGGGTGCCATGGACCCTCCAAACATCTCTCTGCTGGCGCGTGCAGTCACCTGCACTGTGACACACAAAGCAGCTTATAAGCTGTGGCTCCATCCCTCATTTAATGAGCTATTCCAGGGCCGGTGCAAGTTTGCAGCTGCCCTGGGAGCAGCACATTTATGATGATAGGGTACACTGTCTCAGTCTGTGCCGGGCATATTTCTTGATAGTGTACCGAGCCCTGACGTCAACCGTCTATCTGTTCTGTAATCAAAACCCAGGTCTATGCAGAAGTGACATATTCATTTGTTTAACCAGTTAGATTTGAAAAATCTATCTTTCGAAATTGTTCAACAATTTTAGAGCTCTAGACAAATGTTGACATAACTAAAAGTTTGAAAAGATGAATGGCCAAAAGTCAACCCCTCCTGTACCAAGCTGCAACATAATTGATAAAATCTTTAATGTGATACACTCTGTCACAGTAAAGGTGACTTTAGCCAGTTACACTAAGTAATAAAAAGATACAGCACCTCCAGATGCTGATGCATATATCAAAGGGTAAACTTTTTGCCCATGGGCACAGGGTGGTAAATGTTAAATGTTAGAGGGTACTTGCTTAATGTTCATTGCATATTGAAACTACCACAAACTGGAGACCAGTAAAGGACAACTATTCTGCGTCAAAAACGTCCAAGACATTAAGTCAAATATACAGGACTACATTGTAAACTTGACCTTATACATCATATTTAGGGCTCCCAGTTTTATGGTATTTATTTTTTTGCCATTTCCGTCTGTATTTATCCATATTTATTTTTTGGGCATTTTTTCTGTATTTATCTGCATTTATTTTTGCCACAAGCAAAAAATGAAGCTACAGCTAGTATTTTTCCACATTTATTTCAGTCCCCAAAAAACACAGACACAAGAGCCGAGGGAACAACAAACTACATGGCAACAAACTCAACACACAACGACCACAATGCAAAAGGGACACCACAAGCCACCAGGCTGCAGACATGGGGTTAAGTGTGCGTCCAGCTACAAAAGTTGGATCTAGGACTAGTTGTTGCAGACCCAGAACATGAGATAACATAGGCTAATGTTTTCCCAACATTCTGGGCCTGACCACATTATTTCGGACAGCCCTCCGCACTGAGCACTGTACAGGCACATGCAGCAGAGGAAGGGCCTATTGAGAGATCGCTGCGCTGAACTATAGGTATTTGCAATAGAAGGTGTTCTTGGGGTAATGAGAGATAAAGTTTTATGCTGGGGAATATTGTCATCAAATATAGGAGTGGAAACAGTGACTGGGGCAATTCAAAACCTATCACCTCTCACAGGCTGCACCTGTCTACTTAACTATCGAGTACTCTCAATTTGAGAATTTCTGTTTTCCTCTGTGTAACTGCGTTTGCGCACTAACGTTTATTAACATTTTTTTTAACAAAATGTGTACATGTAGAATATCAGCTATTGATGTTAAACAAATGCTGCTTGGCCAAAAACTATTCATCCTGCAGTGTATTATTTGGCATTATAAAAACACAGTGCTGTTCAGTGTCATCACAGCATGTTTGCAGAATTTAAAGTGCAGATACAGACTATGTAATGGAGGAACCCGACATGAAATAACTGATGCCTTTTCAGTTGATGAGTTAGTGTGTTTGCCCACTGCCACTCTGGGATGGCAGACACTTGGTTCATGGGACTGCAAGATGGAGGCGGTAAATGGTTCTGAAAACGTTTCTAATTTCTCCTAATTTCAGTAGAGTTAACAATTTGCACAACGCTGCTTGTGACATTCTCTCACATTTCATGACAGAATTTCTGTGACTCATCAATGATGTCAGGCGTCATGAAATGTGATTTCCAGGTATTGCAGGTGCTCTCGGTGCAATGTGTGCTTGTGGGCCTTTCGTTGGTGGTGGCAGAGTCGAGACCCGTCCACTCTAGCAGTGTCTGTGAGGAAGAAGAACATTGGCAAAGAGGGCCCTTTATTTTTCATGAAACAACCCTTGGCCATTAAATACACGGTCCAGGGTAATAGCACCCAGTAAAGTATGAAAGGCATTTTAAACCTTTACACTTGAGTTTACGCAAATTGTTTTACAGCTCTGGAAATAGCGAGCATAAACCACAACAGTGAGATAAAGAAGGCTTCTGTGTGAGTGTCAGTGTTTGATTTTCGAGTGGCCTATACCCCGTTTTATGGAGATTGAAGACATAGGTTGCCTTTCTTTGGTGCTGCATGAGTAACACCTCAGTGATTGCTCGCTAATGTGCCCTGCCAAGAATCCTTTGTTTTGCTAATGCCCTGCTCCCTTCTACCTGGGCTGGGATGTAGAGCCAAATTACGGGGTGTGTGCTACGAAGAATTTCGGGGGGGGGGCGGTGGTGGTGAGGGCTGATCCTCCCAGCAATTTGCAGAGCAGAGATGCAAGGACGCTATGAAGTGAAGGGGTGAGAAAACACAACAAAGCCTCGTTATAAAATAAATGGTCTTTTAAAGACCTCTGAAGTACTTGTGCAGCTGTGTGTGACCCCAGGAAGCCGGGCTGACACACACAGGAGGGGGCAGCGGGGGTCACAGGTCTGAAGCTCTTTGAGCCCCGTGGCGCTGCGCGCCATTAATCTGTCCCCTGAGGCCACAGAAAGAGACTTGTTAACAGATGCGGAGTTCAAAAGAAGAGCTGGGGCAGCAACAAAAGGAACAGGGGCATGGCAACTCTGGGCTGAAGCACGGCCATTTACTAGTATTTTCCCGTTTTTACATATAAATACAGACAAAGGAAAAATTGTTTTCCATATGTATTTATATGTAAAAATCCATTTAAACGGAAAACCGGGAGCCCCAATCATATTTAAGCCCAATAATACTATTCTGTCATGATCAACTAAATCCTACAGTGAGCCATTACATTTGGAGACAGGACTGTTCCAACCCCCTTTCATGTAATGTTGCACGTTTTGCTTCCAGTATTTTTTAAATACATTGTGGTAATACATAGATTCTCATCTTGGCATAATGACAACACAGGGAAACAATGGCTTGTAGGTTTACATCATTGGGCCAAGTGTAAAGTATTTTGAAATGCTGCTATTCCTTTGTGTTGAAATGTAGTTTAAAAGTACCTTAGAAACAGAGGTTGCAGTCACAAGGAAACTAAATCACTGTTAAATGTTCTGTTTATGTTTTGAAAGTTCACTTACCTTATTTTCCTCCATTTGATGGAGGAGAGTATCAGCAGCTAGGAAGCAGAGGTGGCCTTCACAGTCCCCTATCCACTACTGTGATGGATTTGAGGTGATGAAAATAAGTCTCCAACAATAGGTAAATGTCAATGACAGTGAAACACCAAATATAAGAAGAAGGATACACCTTCTCAGCAACTACCATCCGGTCTCCAAGGTAAGAAATGACAACAGAAGCCACATTCTGGAACAGTAAACCATGACGCAACAATGGCTGCATCAGAGTTCCCTGAAGATTCTGCAGTGCTAAGACTCCAGAGGTTTCCATGAACCCAGAGAGACACATCATGGCAACAAGATTCCAATCTGTCTCAGAACTCTGTTTTTTTTTTAAAACATGATTAACAGTTGTGTACATAGCTAATGGTAGATATGGCCCTGCCTTGTGCAGAGTGAAGCAGGGGTATCAAAAAAGTATTAATTTGGAATATCTGGGGCAGGTGGGTTAATTTCCTCTGCTTGTCAGATATACGCATGAGTAATCTCATTAGGAGTGTGAGTAAATATTGCAGGTTTACATCAGTGAGATTAAGGGTATAGTTTTTGCCAGTGGATGAACTGGATTTTATTGGGATCAGGCTTGGGAATTTCTACTTCAGCTTCAGCACCTCTCCCTGAAGCTCTGAAGTCTGTGCACAAAGGCTGGAAGGAGTAACATGTGCATCCTGTGAACAAGATGGAAGGGATATGGTTCATCCTCTGTGCCTTAAGGATTGTTTTGCTCGTTAAACTGGCAATGGAAATTCCCTGGCCATTTTGTGTTCTTCTTGTCAGATATCTTATTGGAAAGATGATCTGCTGATGCACCTAATTGTTAAACTTGTAAAGGTTGTGTGTGGGCAGCAAAAGAAGGACCCAAAAGAAGAAAACATGAGGGAAAAATACATGGGAAAATAATTATTCTACATGAAGGGAAGAGAATAGTTATCAGGACTTGGATAGCATTGAATCAGTGCTTAATTTGAGCCAGTGGTTTCCGGCACTTAATCATTATCACCGGCGCTTCAGAACTAGTAAAGGAGACATTCATTTTTGGTAGGCACAGGGAGATTAAGTGAGTCATAAGATATTGAGCCAACGCTAAGACTCAAACCTGGATTCCAGCTCCGAGCTCGGCAGCTCTGACCATTACACCACATTCTCTCTCCACTTGTAGGGTTTCATGGCTTCTGTTTTAGGTGGCACAAACAAGAGAAATGGGCCGATGGAAGCTGCCTCCTGAAGAGAGCCCCAGCACTAATCTTTTTACAAAATTGCTGCAGCACTTGATACCATCTTCTTTGCAATTTGTAGCATTACAAAAACAAATTTCACTGTTATCTAACCTAATGGTTTTAAATGTATTGTGCTCATGAGAATGAAAAGCTCAGACAGCCTTACCAGGGATTTAAATCTATGAACTGCAGGTGACACAGGCATGAGAGAAGTGAATATATAGCTCACTGAGCTACCCCAAAGAATACTGGATATTACATAACACTATGAATAATCCTGAGGGGAAACATGATCTGGATTTAGGTAGAAATCAGTAGAATGAAAGTTTATTTATTTTCTTTTATTGTTATTTTAAAGGTTGTATATAGCGCTACTGGACCTAGGAGTATCAGAGCGCTTTACAGACAGATAAACCTCATGAAGCAAAAAAAATTAAACAAAATTACAAAGTGAATAACAACTCGCATGGGAAACTGTCTTTCAGTTAGTCGAGGGAATTGAGGAAAGAGAGTAATTAGGTATGAATGAGGGAGAAGGGGATGGATGAAAGATAGGAGAGAGAGGGGTAGAGGGAGAGGGGGGAGAAAAGGAAAGTGAGAGAGAAGGGGTGGGTTGAGAAGAATAAAACAGAGGACTACATCATTAAAGAGATGTTAGGTACCCCAATACTTGTTGAGAAGAAGCACCTTGAGTCTTTTTTTGAAGAGAGGGAAGGATGGGTTGCAGCGAAGATCTTTGGGGAGAGAGTTCCAGATCGTAGGGGCATTACCAGAGAAAGCACGTGATTGTGTCTTTTTACATTTGAGTCTCGGGGGGATGAGGACAAGGGCGTTGGTGCTTCTCAAGGACCTGGAGCAACCAGCTTTTTGTAGTTTGTCCAAGAGGTAAGAGGGGGTGTTTTGGTGAAGGGCTTTGTGAGTAATACATGCCATCTTGAAGGTGGATCTACCTTCGATTGGGAGCCAGTTAAGGTTTTTGAGGATAGGAGAAATGTGATCAAATTGTTTACAATCAGAGATAAGTCTGGCGGCCAGATTGAGGACAGATTTAATTGGGGCAAGGTGGACTTTTGGGGTTCCTACAAGGGTGGCATTGCCATAGTCAATTCTGGAATGTACAAAGACTGGACAACAATTTTGAAGTCATATGCTGGAATGAAAGATTTGATTTTTTTAAGGTAGAGAAGGGAGAAGAGAGCACCTTTTGCAGCATTTTTAATGTGAGGGATGAGAGAAAGATTCTTATTAATGCTGATGCCCAAGGATTTGACAGAGTTAGAGGTGGAGAGGGTGCAGTTGAGTGCTTTTATATCATTGATCCAGAGTTGAATAGGCAGGGAACTATTTTTGGGAGTGAAAAGGATGATTTCAGTTTTTGGGGGATTCAGTTTGAGATGATTAAGATGGAACCAGGCTTGGACTTTGTTCAAGGTATCATTGAGGAGAAGAACGTCATGGTGGGATTTGATCTTGTAATATAGTTGAGTGTTGTCAGCATAGAGGTGGTAACTGATATTAGCTTGTTTGAGAATAAGGATGAGTGGTTCCATGAATAGATGAAAAAGGGTAGGGGAAAGGATAGAGCCTTGTGGGACCCCAAGAGAGACAGGTTGTGGTTTGGAGAGACAGTGACTGAGTTTAATTTGTTGGGATCTGTTTTGGAGATAAGAGGTAAACCATTGGTGAACAATGCCCTCAAGCCCAAAACGGTCTTTGAGAGTATTAAGAAGGGTAGGATGGTGGACAGTATCAAACGCAGCAGAGAGGTAAAGGAGGATAAGGAGGGAGGATTCGCCTTTGTCAAGAGAGCGATGGATATCATCTGTGATACTGAGCATGGCGGTTTCCGTGCTGCATCCTTTTCTAAAACAAGATTGGAAAATGTCGAGGAGATTGAATGAAGTGATATGTTTGTCTAACTGGTAAGTACATACTTTTCAAGGGCTTTGGAGAGGAAGGGAAGATTAGAGATAGGGCGTAGATTGTTCACGTCATTAGGGTCAGCGGTGGGATTTTTGAGGATGGGGGAGATTTGACCTAGTTGAAGGGATGCTGGGACAGGGAGGAATTGATGATATTGGTCCAATGGGTGCGATGATGTGTTTGAGTTCCTGAACCAACTGGGCAGGAAGAGGATCATTGGTGTGTGACAAGGGTTTGAGTTTTGAGATAATGTTGAGGACAGTTGATTCAGATACTGGACAAAATTCGTTCCAGGAGGCATTGTTTTTGGTAGGGGTGTCTTTAAAGATAGAGTCAGGATGGGGTAGAGTAGGGAGGGGTAGAGAGGGCTCGTGGCATGAAGGGGCAGAGGAGCAAGGTGAAGTAGGACTGTTAGGGAAGAGGTGTTGGCTAAGGGTAGATTGGTATGGGAGAGGAGGAGAAGAGAAGGATAGTTCAATCGAGTTGACTTCATTCGAAAAGCAGCTCGCAATTTCTTCACATCTTTGAACAGTGGCTAGTATTTTAGGGGGACCAGAGGAAGTCTTTTTGTTAACAATGCTAAAGAGTTCTCTGGGACGGTTTTTGGCCTGGTCAAGTTGTGAACGGAGGAAAGAGGCTTTTTCAGTGAAGATGTGTTTCTTGTATTTGGCTCTGGCAGTTCTAATGAGTATCAGGTTATCAGGGGAGGGATGATTCCTCCATGAGCGTTCAGATTGTCTGAGGGCCCTTCTTTCATTATTAAGGTCGAAGTTAAACCAGGATTTAGGAGGTATTTTTTTTATGTTTAAGTTTGATTGGGGCAAATTGGTCAAGCACTTGAAGGATAGATTTATTGTAGTGATCGGTTAGGTCAGTGGTGCTGTGAGAAGGGGAGGGAGTAGGCGGGTTTTGATAGAAGATTTCAACTCGTCAGGGGGATAAGGTGAAGATTACGGGTATGTTTCAAGGGTAAAGTGCCGATAGGGGTGGGGATAGTAATAGAGCAGTTCAAATTGAAGAGGATAAGGTGATGATCCGACCAGTCGACTGGAAGAATCGTTGAGAGAGAGGCCAGATCCTTGCTAGTCATAATAGCATCAAGGGTGGCACCTTTAGAGTGAGTCAGGGCTTGGCAGAGTTGTGTCAGGTCAGTAATGTCCATGATATCTTTAAGGAGGATGACAGACGGGTCGTCGTTATTATTCCAGTCGATGTTATAGTCGCCAAGAAAGAGATTCTTGGGGTGAGTGAGCAAAGGTTGAGTGATGAGATCCGATAGCTCTTCGGTAAAGGGGATGGGATTGCCGGGGGGTGGGGGGTGGTAGATAGTATGAAGACGAATGGTGGGGAGTCAGGAGCGGTAAGATCAACGCAAAGGTATTCAAAGGTAGAAGGGTCCTGGAGATGAACAAGTGTGAGATTGAGTTCCTTTTTAAAAATTAGGGCAAGGCCACCTATTTGCTTTATTCTGTCTTTCCTAATGATGGAATATCCAGGAGGAATGAGCAGGTCGAGGATAGGAGTCGAGTGGGGGTTGAGCCAGGTTTCCGTAAGGAAAGCAATATCTATGTTTTCATTGAAAATGGTTTCCACAATATCAGTCGCATGGCACGATGCAAATCGGCAGTTAATCAACATGGAGTATAGGGGTGAGGGGTCAAGGTATTGAGTGGAGGGATCAGGGAGGATGGAAGTTAGTTGTTGAGGGGGTCTAGGTGATGTTGGGTAAAGGGGGAGTCGACTCGTTCCTAGGAGAACAGGGATAGTAGACTAACTAGGTTAGTAGTTATGAAAACAAAAAATATGAATTTATTATGCAATCGTAACCTCACATTACTCTAGAATCTCAAGCTATGTGTTATGTGTGAAATTGTCATCGTTTTGATTAATTTGACATACTTAACTTGAATTTTGCACGTGAAAGACAGGTTCAAGCATAACATGACTTGCATAGAATATTGTCTGAATTGACCAGTCTGTCTTCTGCTGGTAGCAAGAGTAGATTTTCCACTTAATGTATGCAACATACTTGCCCCAAACCATTTGAACTACAAAAATGTAATGTTTCAAAATTGTTCAACAATTTTAGAGCACAAGAGAAATTTTGACAACCCTGGAAGTTTGGAAAGGTGATAGACCAGAGGCCAACCACTTCTGCGCCAAGCAGCAATATTTACGGTAAACGTCTTTAATTTGACACACTCTGTTAACCTTTTCAGTGCTAATGACGGAATGGTTCCGTCTTGAGCACCAGTGCTCTTGTGCTCCTGATGGAACCATTCCACCATGGTCACAGGCGCACTAAATCCTTCTGCTGCAAACAGCTGAGGGATTTCCTTTTTTGGGGGTGCCCCAGGAGGTGGGGAAGAGCTTTCCAACCTTCTGAGGCCTGTTTCTTATTTTCAATGTAATGTCGACTGTGCGCATGGCGCGCTGTCGTCATGACATTAAAAACAAAACTGAAACTCAGTTTCACTTTCAATGTTTCGGTGCTTGTGGGGCTATCTCAGCCCCCGAGCACCGCAACACTTGGGAGAGGTATCATTTGTATTGGGAGACCAAGGGGAACGCTGGGTGGTAGGACATTTTTGCTGGCACAATGATACCACAATGTACCATGGTATTTTTTGGCATTACTACACCAATAATATTACTGTGTTACTTTAAGGAGCTCCTCACCAACTCCTGTCTTCTTCTGTGACTTACATATAGAACTTTTAAAAATATTTACTTTTTAAATCAAATTTTGAAAAACTACAATTTTTAGTCCAGTTGTTGAGGGAGCCCTAATTCATTCCTCGAGAGATTATGCAAATTCCCTAAATTATTGTCATCAGTCATCCTTTACTCTCTGTTCCAAGAGAACACACTGCTGCAGGAAATGTTCTCCTGAATACCTTTCCCTTAATACCATCACTTTTAGTAAACCACATTTTTGCTTTTAAATAAATCTAGAGTCATTCTTAAGTTAACTTGCTGGGTGTTTAAATGGTGGAATGGAATAACTACAACATAGCTGGAAGGAAATATCTGCAGTATTGTAAAATTGCAAGAGTTCATTAGTCTGTTGTGCTTAACAGTTAATTTTTCTTAATCATTTGCCATCTCATAAGGAGTCCCCTTTTAGTTAATTGTATTTATTTATTGCTGTTAAGTCTGCCCCCCCCCACCCCCAAATTACCAATACCAGGTGAACAGATATATCTAGTGGGAGGGAGGGATGGAGTTAACAGTGATTAGAAGGTGGACCCTTAGAAGTGAGAAAATCCCATGGATTCAGAAATTCTGGTTAACATGACACACCTAGGTTTAGGCCCTGTCCATCTCATCAATGAGAGCAGCACTGACATACAATGATAGAAAGTAAGGCAAAATGCACTAAAAGACAGGTCGCTGTGGCCACAAATTGCGCACACCAACTTTTTGAGACCTGTTTCTGTATTTTAGATAATACCTTTGTTATACCTTTGTCCCATTATGTGGCATTGCAAACTATCCATTTGCAGGGCATCACAGAATGACAAGCTTAATACAAGTGACGTAGAAGTTTAGCAAATTAACACCCGCTGTGACTGGCTACAAATACAAGGACTTTGGCATGCAACACAATCCCTGTGTTAGCATTCCTAAATGGGATTTTTGGTTTTATAAAGCAGGTGATGTTCCTTAAAGGAGCCACACTGGCAAAGCTTTTCAAACCGAGGATTTGTAATTGAAGAATAGCATTATATACCTTGTTTACAATCCTGTAAGGTTCAAGTTTATAAGTAATAAGATAAACAGGGCTTGCACGGGCACCAGAGAACAATTTCATAACAGCAATGTGCATGAAGCTACATTTGATCTGTGTCAAATCATGACTAGGCTAAAGTGAAGAGAAGTGCACCATCAACAGCCTTGGTATTTGTCCCTTTGGTGCAGAGGAGTTTCCAGGTCAATTGCAAACTGTGCACGGGTAATATATTTAATTCATGAGCAGATTCCTTTTCATTGGTTTGTGCATGAGCAAAATGTATTTTTCTCCATCTGCACTAGTAGGTGATGAAATAAATCGATGAATCTACTCTCTAATTTTTAATTATCTAAAGTACTTACTGATGAGGCTCACAATATTACAGATAAAGAAAAAGAAATCTACAGTTCCCAATAAAATCAATGAGGAAAAACAATACATTTTGCATTTATTAAAGGGCTCGATACATTGCTTAATTTTGTGGTCCCAAACTCTTCACACCTGGATTTTACAGAATCATATTCTCAGCGCCTTGTGTGTGATTTTTGTGCTCTATAGCAAATACTGGGCACACGTTTAGAGATAAACAGTATTGATACTGAGTGATTTACATAAAAACAAGTCGACACCGGTGGTGTAATAAACACGTTGTTTATGTGGATGTATTCTTCAGAACATACAACGCCAGCCGACACGTGTTTCGTCAACAGGGGGATACTTGTGACTCTTCAGGGCTGAAAACGCGTGATGAGCGGATCTAGTTACCGGTGATAGTTCCAACCCAGTCGACGGGTATTTAAAAGAGCCGTAGGTACGGCACGTATGGATGAAGGAATAAACACAGGCAGGTAAGTCTGTGTGGCCAAGATCTTGTAGTACCGTGTCTCGGTGGTGCTCGTCTCGTCTCCGATAGTAGGAGCTCCTACTATCAGGTTTGGAACTATCACCGGTAACTAGATCGGCTCGTCATGCCTTTTGAGCCCTGAAGAGTGTCAGGGTGTCAGGGTGTCAGGGTGCCAGGGTGCCAGGGTGCCCTGTTCTCCACACCCTCTTCGCGCGGGGTTACCCTTGTGGAGCCGGGCTGGTGTGAGATGCCAATATATGGCCAGTTTCGTTGCTGCTTCTCTAGAGGCCGTATTGCGCGTGGTGTGGGCAGCCCTATAGTATATAGATCGCCATTCCTGGGGTGGGAGGGCCCTCCCCAGTTCTGCCTCCCATCTCTTTTGGCCCGCTGATTTGCCTTGGGGGAAAGTTGGAGTGAGCATTTTGTAGAGGTCTGTTATGAGGTGTTTGTCAGAGTCTTTCGTCACCAGCCACTTCTCAAAGACAGTCATGGGTCTGCCAACCAGAGGTGCAACGTCTGTGCGGGTGAGCCAGTGACGGAGCTGGAAGTATTGAAATAGCTGCGGGGAGACGACATCATAGCCCCGGGTAACGTCTGTAAGGGTGAGAAAGCCTTTCAGGTCAAAAAGATGACCGGCAGAGAAGTTACTGATAGTGCGCCATTGCGGAAAGGCCCCGGGGGTGTTACCCGGCGGGAACTCCGGGTTGTTCAGAATGGGCATTAGAGGGGATGGGAAGGTGGTGAGTCCTCTCTCGATCGCCACCTTGTTCCAAACCTGCAGGACAGTGCGGGTAATGGGGGACTTCAAGAGGTAACGTGGCCGGTGTTGTCGAAGGAGAAACAGGATTTTCCAAAGGGGGGGGCCCGCCATGGCTCTGTCTTGGAATAGCCAGCGCTTTTCAGACTCTGGTCTGAACCACTCCACCAGATAGCGGAGCTGCACTGCCTGGAAATATTGCATGAGATTGGGGATGCCCAGCCCTCCCTCGTCCGGGTTCCTATATGCTAGTTTTTTGTGTATACGCGCCCGTTTGCCTCCCCATATGAAATGCTGGATATCAGATTGCAGAGTCTGAATGGTGCCTGCCGGGGGGAATACTGGAAGTGTCTGAAAAAGATATAGGATTTTAGGTAGGGTCGTCATCTTAATAGCTGCTTCACGGCCCAGTAGAGAGAGGGGTTGTTTGGCCCAACGTGCGAGGTTTGGAACGAATCCGAGAGGACAAGGTTGTGTAACTGAGGGTTAGCGTTGAGGTCGTGGAAGCCGTAAGGGTAACGCCTAGGTACGGAAGCTGTGCCGTTGACTGAAGTCCCCCACCATATGCAGGCGGGGTATCGTGCTCCCGGGTGTTCCTGCCTAGTGGCATTATGAGGGATTTCCCTCTATTGATTTTGAAGCCAGAGATGGCTCCAAAGGCCTCCAATTCATCCAAAAAGGCAGGAACGGAGCGGGTTGGGTTGTCCAGGGCAACGATGATGTCATCTGCGTATAACCCTATTGCGTGGGGTTCTCGACCGAAGGTCATTCCGAGTATGTTGGGGTTGTCCCGGATTTTTTGCGCTAGAGGTTCTAAGTAAAGGGCAAATAGGAGGGGTGAAAGGGGGCACCCCTGCCTTGTTGAATTTCAAAGGGGCCAGATCGTAGGCCTCCTATGCGGACACAGGCTTGTGGGTGGTGATAACAACTCGCGATCCATGCCTGGAAGCGGTCTCCCACCCGATAACGACGCAAGACTTGTTGTAGGTAGGACCAGTCCACGCGATCAAACGCTTTCTCCGCGTCAATAGCCAGTAATACAGAGTCCGAATTCTGATAGTTGGCTTTATCTATTAGGTGTAGAATGCGTTTAGTGTTATTGCTGCATTGGCGATTGGGGACAAAGCCGGACTGATCCGGCTCCAGAATGACTGGCAAACACGGGCCGAGGCGCGCGGCTAGGACCCCTGTAAAGATCTTCAGGTCCAGGTTAAGTAGAGATATGGGGCGGAACGCGGAGCAGCTTGTAGGCTTTTTGCCCGGCTTAGGCAGCACAACGATTTCGGCCGCTAGCATATCTGGGGGGATAGAGCTCGGCCCTTCGAAAGAGTTGAAGAGTCGGGTGAGGATTGGGGCCAGCAATTGACTGAAGGTTTTGTAAAACCCGGATGAGAAGCCATCCGGTCCCGGGGATTTAAGAGGACGGAGGCGAGAAATGGAGGCTAGAACTTCATCCAGGCGGATGGGGGCATCCAACGAGTCTACGTTGGTTTGCGACAGTTCCGTTATGTTCGCGGTCTCGAGATACTCCCTAACCTCGTCCGACGAGACAGAGTCCGCGCCGTACAGGGTGGCATAGAATGTTCTAAATGCCTCCAGTATTTGGGGCTTGCCTGTGATATCCTGGCCGGAGTCACCCGTCAGGTTAGAGATCTTGGATCGTTGGGTTTTCGCCCTCAGGGCGTTGGCGAGCAAACGGCCTGTTTTATTCCCCCCTACGTAGTGAGAGTGACGGAGGCGCAGGGCGGCGAATTCCGCCCGGTCGGTATCTAGGCTGGCCAGCTGGGCCCTGGCGGATTTCAGTTGCTTCCAGACCCTTGGGGCGCCAGTACGGCTGTGAACCCTCTCAAGTTCAGCCACCCGAGCCGTGAGGTCATTTCTTTTCTCTTTGCGGTCTTTGGCCTCTTCTGCCGCGGTGGCTATGAGTTCTCCTCTGGCCACCGCTTTCAAGGCTCCCCATAGGGCAGTGACATGAGTCCCCGGGATGTCGTTAGTGGCTATATAGTCGGTGAGGCATGCGTGCAATTGAGAGGTGACCTCCGGACAAAGCAGTAGGGTCTCACGTAGCCGCCAAGAGCCAGGTGAGCGGGTGGACCTAGGGACCCGTAGGGTGAGTTCCACCGCGTCGTGGTCAGAGAGCGCCGCCGGTGTGATAGTGATGTCTTGAAGGATGGGGAGTAGTTCAGAGGAGCCCAAAAAGTGGTCCAATCTAGCGTATGTATGGTGAACGTGGGAATAAAACGTGTATTGAGATGCGGTGGGGTGAAGGGATCTCCATAGATCCACCAAGCCCTCCTCTTGCAGCCAATTCTTGCCCACAGTCGAGATAGCGCCCGTAACCCCATATCGGTGGCCAGATCTATCTATGTGTGAGTCCATCACTAGGTTGAGATCTCCCCCGAGTAACAGAGGTGAGTTAAGGGCCTGAAGGGATTCGGAAGTAGCTTGTTTCAGGAAGTGTTCCTGACCGGTGTTCGGTGCGTATAATGAGGCAATTGTGAAGCTGTGTCCCCCCCACCAGGAAAGTGTGTGCCAATAATCTGCCCCTGATCTCTCCCACCTTGTCTCCCACACTACCACGGAAGCCCCTGGAAACCAGAATCGCTGCCCCCGCCTATTTGTCGGCAGCGAGGAAAAGAACTGTTGGGGGAAAGCGCGTGATTGCATTCTATGCCAGTCTTTAGGTAAGAGGTGGGTTTCTTGCAGTAAGCATATGTTGGCACCCGAATTCTCTAGGTATGAGATCATGGCTCTGCGTTTGATCGGGTTGTTCAGACCCTTGACATTAAGAGTTAATACCTTCAAATTAGGCTCCATGTTGAGAGAGCCCCAGGATCATGAGTTGTGTAAGGCCTCCTCACCTGGTACAGCCAACGATGAAACAAAGGGCGGTGTAGCCCCGAACAGTTCCCTGGCACATTGGGTCCCACCCGCATCCCCAACCCCGACCCGATCTTCCACCCCCCCGCAAACAACCCCAGAACGAACAACATCCTTCTCCTCTTCCCAGAACTCCCCCCCCCCCCCCCTCCACCCCCTCCACCCACTCCCAACACCCCAAACTCCGGCACCGCCTCCCCTGCTCCAGGCCCCAACATGCAGGTCCCGATGGCGGCCTCCCTCCCTACCCCCCCTCCCCCAATAGCCCCAAAATCAGAACAAAGTATAGTCCAAGTCCTGCCAGTCCTTGCAGGGCTGTGGTAAAGTTACTTGTAGGGGTCATCTCCAGTAGCGGCCATTGCAGCCCCCCGCCCGTTTCCCCCCCGCCAGTCAAGCAGAGTGTACACCAAGTGTCGGCTCCCCAGTAAATACTTTGTTCATTCCGGAGGGGAAGTCTCCCGGGCCACCTCGGCCACCGCTGTCGCTCTCTCCTGGGCGACCACCGAGGCTGCGGGTTTCAAGCGATGTGTTGGGGATCTTCTGCGGCGTACCGTTTGCCACCCTCCCCTGGTCGGCCCTGTTGGCTCCTTCGCTGCTGTCTCGTTTGTGTCCGATTCTAGACCAAGGAGAGTGCAAGGGTCCCTCAGTGAGCGCATTTGATGCAAAGTGCCGTTCCATTTAAAGATCAGTCTGAACGGATGACCCCAGGAATATGGGATTTCTTGCTGCCTTAGGAAGTCCGTTGCAGTTTTGAACTCCTTCCGTTTTTGCAGAGTGATGGCCAACAGGTCTTGATACAGGGCAACAGGATGGCCCTTAAAGTGGAGGGGTTGTTCAAGTCGGGCCTCTCTGAGAATTCTTTCTTTGAGCGGGAAATCTGGAAGGAACGCCAAGATGTCTGGTGGTGGAGCGGACGTTCTCCGGGGGAGGCCCACCCTGTGTGCTCGGTCAATACGGATGGTGAAGTCGGCGGGTTCCCCTAGAATGTTGCGGAAAAGGTCCTGCAGGTAGCCGGTAATGTCTGACCCCTCCGATTTCTGAGGGACTCCCCGAACCCGTATGTTATTGCGACGGGAGCGATTCTCAAGGTCCTCTGCGTGGGCCTGGAGATCCACCTGTTGATCAGTAAGTCGTAGGATCTCTTGTTGAAGCTGCTCGATCTCGGCACTCCTGGTTTGGTCGGCATCCTCAACCGCCGCCACACGTTCCCCGAGGCCTTCCACCTCTCGTCGGACTTCTCGGACCTCCCCCGCCACATCCTGCTTCAGGGATTTAAAGTCTTCCCTGAGGGAGTTAAACAATGATTCCAGAAAGGATCTGGTGATAGGTACTTGGTCATTGGCCGGTTCCGGCGATGATCCTGTGATCTTCGGAGATGGAGGGTCTTTGCTGGGCCAGGGTTGGGATTTGGCCAGCAGTTCTGGGAGCGTCTGGGTCCCTTTCTTCCCTCTCTGGCTCGCAATTGTCTGATATGTGGGGGGGCCCAGTGTATTCCGTATCTTTGGAGGATGGAGATTGCGGGAGGGAGGTGAAGAGGCCCAGCGGTGTCCTGGGGAGAAGCAGGCCGCAGTCTATCCCTCACTCCGTCGGAGGCAAGGGTCAGCCGGGGACGGTGGACAGCAGGGTATCCCCCAGATCAAATTGGAAAGTTTCCGGTACCTCCAAGAGCCCGTGTGGGGGAGGCTGGAGGGGCGCCCTCTCTAGTGTGGTCATGCGGGCCCGGGAGGTCTCCTCAGTGTTCTGGGTCCGAGGCAGCTAGGGTACCCGTCCCTTACTCAACGCCCGGGGGCGAAGCAACTCCGTGGGCAATGAGCTACAGTATCGGCCCTCCGCTCTGCACCGTCCTCAGACCCAATCGGCACAGACGCCGGGAGCTCGAGTGCGCTCCCCGAGTTCCCCCGCAGCGCTCACCTCCCCTCCTCTCCTCTCACCTCTTGTTTCCGTGCTTGTCCGTCGGGGCGACCACGGCTCCGGGCCCCGTCGCCACCGCCTCCGTCGCCCCTTCTCTCTTCTATCTGCCGTGGGTGATAGCTGGCCCAGCAAGGCATTGGCAGCTCCGCGTCTTCAAGGCCGGGGTCGTTGTGCACTCAGGCCATTGTAGTGGGCATCCGCCGGGCGGCCTATCTGCTAGTGGCTTCGTCGCCGCCTCAGCACCCCCTTCGGCTAGGCCTCCGATTCTGGGCCCGGACCGCGCGTCCTCCAATCGAGCCCCTCCGCACCTCTCGCCGGGCGCCGCGTCCCCACCAGGCCGCGGCCCTGACGGTTACCAGGGCACAGTCCAGCGGTCTCTTGCGGCAGGGGCCAGGCCTCGGCATGCAGCAGCCGAGGCCGCCTCCGGGGCATCTCCCCCCGACAGGAACGTCACCACTAGGCCCAGAAGCCGGGGCCTCAATTTCCACAGCCCCCGGCCGGGTCAGTCGTCCCCGCCGGCCGTGTCATGGGGGCCGAGTATTCCAGCAAGAGGGGTCCCGGCCCGGCGAAGCAGCAGTCGCCGATCCTTTAGGCAGTGTAGGCAGCGGCTCCGGGCGCCGGAGCGCCAGAGGGGCAGCGAGGGCTCTGCTAGACGCCCCACCCCCTCAATTGGCCGCCATTGCCGGAGAGCTCCGTCGGAGCGCCTCTGCCGGGAAGAGCCGCCCCACGGTCGGGAAATGTTGCTGTGGCACCCGGGGAGAACAGCTGATGTCAGGATCCAACGTTGGGGACAGTTTTGGGGCTGGGGAGTCGGGATGCTAGCTGTAAAGGCTTTCGGCGGAGGTTCAGGATGGGGAGCTGCGGAGACCCACGTCCTGCTAGGTCGCCATCTTGGACACGGCCCCTGCTTCCAGTTTTTTTTAAATACATTGTGGTAATACATAGATTTTCATCTTGGCATAAAGACAACACAGGGAATCAATGACTTGTAGGTTTACATTTTTTGGCCAAGTGTAAAGTATTTTGAAATGCTGCTATTCCTTTATTTTGTGTTTAAATGTAATTTAAAAGTACCTTAGAAACAGAGGTTGCAGTCACAAGGAAACTAAATCACTGTTAAATGTTCTGTTTATGTTTTGAAAGTTCACTTACCTTATTTTCCTCCATTTGATGGAGGAGATTATCAGCAGCTAGGAAGCAGAGGTGACCTTCACAGTCCCCTATCCACTACTGTGGTGGATTTGGGGGGATGGAAATAAGTCTCCAACAATAGGTAAATGTCAATGACAGTGAAACACCAAATATAAGAAGAAGGATACACCTTCTCAGCAACTACCATCCGGTCTCCAAGGTAAGAAATGACAACAGAAGCCACATTCTGGAACAGTAAACCATGACGCAACAATGGCTGCATCAGAGTTCCCTGAAGATTCTGCAGTGCTAAGACTCCAGAGGTTTCCATGGCCCCAGAGAGACACATCATGGCAACAAGATTCCAATCTGTCTCAGAACTCTGTTTTTTTTTAAAAACATGATTAACAGTTGTGTACATAGCTAATGGTAGATATGGCCCTGCCTTGTGCAGAGTGAAGCAGGGGTATCAAAAAAGTGTTAATTTGGAATATCTGGGGCAGGTGGGTTAATTTCCTCTGCTTGTCAGATATACGCATGAGTAATCTCATTAGGAGTGTGAGTAAATATTGCAGGTTAACATCAGTGAGATTAAGGGTATAGTTTTTGCCAGTGGATCAACTGGATTTCATTGGGATCAGGCTTGGGAATTTCTACTTCAGCTTCAGCACCTTTCCCTGGAGCTCTGAAGCCTGTGCACAAAGGCTGGAAGGAGTAACATGTGCATCCTGTGAACAAGATGGAAGGGATATGGTTCATCCTCTGTGCCTTCAGGATTGTTTTGCTTGTTAAACTGGCAATGGTAATTCCCTGGCCATTTTTTGTGTCTTCTTGTCAGATATCTTATTGGAAAGATGATCTGCTGATGCACCTAATTGTTAAACTTGAAAAGGTTGTGTGTGGCCAGCAAAATAAGGACCCGAAAGAAGAAAACATGAGGGAAAAATACATGGGAAAATAATTATTCTACATGAAGGGAAGAGAGTAGTTATCAGGACTTGGATAGCGCTGAATCAGTGCTTAATTTGAGCCAGTGGTTTCCGGCACTTAATCATTATCACCGGCGCTTCAGAACTAGTAAAGGAGACATTCATTTTTGGTAGGCACAGGGAGATTAAGTGAGTCATAAGATATTGAGCCAACGCTAAGACTCGAACCTGGTTTCCAGCCCCGAGCTCGGCAGCTCTGGCCATTACACCACATTCTCTCTCCACTTGTAGGGTTTCATGGCTTCTGTTTTAGGTGGCACAAACAAGAGAAATGGGCCGATGGAAGCTGCCTCCTGAAGAGAGCCCCAGCACTAATTTTTTTACAAAATTACCACAGCACTTGATACCATCATCTTTGCAATTTGTAGCATTGCGAAAACAAATTTCACTGTTATCTAACCTAATGGTTTTAAATGTATTGTGCTCATGAGAATGAAAAGCTCAGACAGCCTTACCAGGGATTTAAATCTATGAACTGCAGGTGACACAGGCATGAGAGAAGTGAATATATAGCTCACTGAGCTACCCCAAAGAATACTGGATATTACATAACACTATGAATAATCCTGAGGGGAAACATGATCTGGATTTAGGTAGAAATCAGTGGAATGAAAGTTTATTTATTTTCTTTTATTGTTATTTTAAAGGTTGTATATAGCGCTACTGGACCCAGGAGTATCAGAGCGCTTTACAGACAGATAAACATCATGAAGCAAAAAAATTAAACAAAATTGCAAAGTGAATAACAACTCGCATGGGAAACTGTCTTTCAGTTAGTCGAGGGAATTGAGGAAAGAGAGTAATGAGGTATGAATGAGGGAGAACGGGAAGGATGAAAGATAGGAGAGAGAGGGGTAGAGGGAGAGGGGGGAGAAAAGGAAAGTGAGAGAGAAGGGGTGGGTTGAGGAGAATAAAACAGAGGACTACATCATTAAAGAGATGTTAGGTACCCCAATACTTGTTGAGAAGAAGCACCTTGAATCTATTTTTGAAGAGAGGGAAGGGTGGGTTGCAGCGAAGATCTTTGGGGAGAGAGTTCCAGATCGATGGGGCATTACCAGAGAAAGCACGTGATTGTGTCTTTTTACATTTGAGTCTCGGGGGGATGAGGACAAGGGCGTTGGTGCTTCTCACGGACCTGGAGCAACCAGCTTTTTGTAGTTTGTCCGAGAGGTAAAAGGGGGTCTTTTGGTGAAGGGCTTTGTAAGGAATACATGCCATCTTGAAGGTGGATCTACCTTTGATTGGAAGCCAGTTAAGGTTTTTGAGGATAGGAGAAATGTAATCAAATCATTTACAATCAGAGATAAGTCTGGCGGCCAGATTGAGAACAGATTTAATTGGGGCAAGGTGGACTTTTGGGGTTCCTACAAGGGTGGCATTGCCATAGTCAATTCTGGAAAGTACAAGAGACTGGACAACAATTTTGAAGTCATCTGCTGGAATGAAAGGTTTGATTTTTTTAAGGTGGAGAAGGGAGAAGAGAGCACCTTTTGCAGCATTTTTAATGTGAGGGATGAGAGAAAGATTCTTATCAATGCTGATGCCCAAGGATTTGACAGAGTTAGAGGTGGAGAGGGTGCAGTTGAGTGCTTTTATATCATTGATCCAGAGTTTAATAGGCAGGAAACTATTTTTGGGAGTGAAAAGGATGATTTCAGTTTTTGGGGGATTCAGTTTGAGATGATTAAGATGGAACCAGGCTTGGACTTTGTTCAAGGTATCATTGAGGAGAAGAATGTCATGGTGGGATTTGATCTTGTAATATAGTTGAGTGTCGTCAGCATAGAGGTGATAACTGATATTAGCTTGTTTGAGAATAAGGGTGAGTGGTTCCATGAATAGATTAAAAAGGGTAGGGGAAAGGATAGAGCCTTGTGGGACCCCAAGTGAGCCAGGTTGTGGTTTGGAGAGACAGTGACTGAGTTTAATTTGTTGGGATCTGTTTTGGAGATAAGAGGTGAACCATTGATGAACAATGCCCTCAAGCCCAAAACGGTCTTTGAGAGTATTAAGAAGGGTAGGATGGTGGACAGTATCAAACGCAGCAGAGAGGTCAAGGAGAATGAGGAGGGAGGATTTGCCTTTGTCAAGAGCGATGGATATCATCTGTGATGCTGAGCATGGCGGTTTCCATGCTGCATCCTTTTCTAAAACCGGATTGGCAAACGTCGAGGAGATTGAATGAAGTGATATGTTTGTCTAACTGGGAAAGTACACATTTTTCAAGGGCTTTGGAGAGGAAGGGAAGATTAGAGATAGGGCATAGATTGTTCAAGTCATTAGGGTCAGCAGTGGGGTTTATGAGGATGGGGGAGATTTGACCTAGTTGAAGGGATGCTGGGACACAGCCAGTGGCAAGGGAGGAATTGATGATATTGGTCCAGAAGGGTGCGATGATGTGTTTGAGTTCCTGAACCAATTGGGCAGGAAGAGGATCATTGGTGTGTGACGAGGGTTTGAGTTTTGAGATAATGTTGAGGACAGTCGATTCAGATACTGGACAAAATTCGTTCCAGGAGGCATTGTTTTTGGTAGGGGTGTCTTTAAAGATAGAGTCAGGATGGGGTAGAGTAGGGAGGGGTAGAGAGGGGTCGTGGAATGAAGGGGCAGAGGAGCAAGGTGAAGTAGGACTGTTGGGGAGGAGGTGTTGGCTAAGGGTAGATTGGTATGGGAGAGGAGGAGAAGAGAAGGATAGTTCAATCAAGTTGACTTTATTCGAAAAGCAGCTGGTGATTTCTTCACATTTTTGAACAGTGGCTAGTATTTTAGGGGGACCAGAGGAAGTCTGTTTTTTAACAATGCTAAAGAGTTTTCTGGGACGGTTTTTGGCCTGGTCAAGTTGTGAACGGAGGAAGGAGGCTTTTTCAGTGAAGATGTGTTTCTTGTATTTGGCTGTGGCAGTTCTAATGAGTATCAGGTAATCAGGGGAGGGATGATTCCTCCATGAGCGTTCAGATTGTCTGAGGGCCCATCTTTCATTATTAAGGTCGGAGTTAAACCAGGATTTAGGATGTATTTTTTTTATGTTTAAGTTTGATTGGGGCAATTTGGTCAAGCACTTGAAGACTAGAGCTATTGTAGTGATCAGTTAGGTCAGTGGTGCTGTGAGAGGAGGGGAGTAGGCGGGTTTTGATAGAAGATTCCAACTCGTCAGGGGGATAAGGTGAAGATTACCGGTATGTTTCAACGGTAAAGTGCCGATAGGGGTGGGGATAGTAATAGAGCAGTTCAAATTGAAGAGGATAAGGTGATGATTCGACCAGTCGACTGGAAGAATCGTTGATGAATGATGCATGGATGGATGTGTGAAAAGGTGGGGGGATGAATGATGGGTGAATGGATGGATGAAAGGGTGGGTGGATGTATGGATGAAAGGGAGGATGGATGAAGTATGGATGTATGGATGGAAAGATAAAAGGGTGGATGGATGAAGGTAGATGTATGGATGGAAGGATGAAAGGGTGGACGGATGAAGGATGGATGGAAGGATGAAAGGGTGGATGGATGTATGGATGGATAAAAGGTTGAATGGATGAATGATGCATGGATGGATGTGTGAAAAGATGGGGGGATGAATGATGGGTGGATGGATGGATGGATGAAAGGGTGGATGGATGAAGGATGGATGTATGGATGGGATGCACTGTGAAACACAAAGGAGCTTATAAGCTGTGGCTCCATCCCTCATTTAATGAGCTATTCCAGGGCCGGTGCAAGTTTGCAGCTGCCCTAGGAGCAGCACATTTATGATGATAGGGTACACTGTCTCAGTCTGTGCCGGGCACATTTCTTGATAGTGTACCGAGCCCTGACGTCAACCGTCTATCTGTTCTGTAGTCAAAACTCAGGTCTATGCAGAAGTGACATATTCATTTGTTTAACCAGTTAGATTTGAAAAATCTATCTTTCGAAATTGTTCAACAATTTTAGAGCTCTAGACAAATGTTGACATAACTAAAAGTTTGAAAAGATGAATGGCTAAAGGTTAACCCCTCCTGTACTAAGCTGCAACATAATTGATAAAATCTTTAATGTGATACACTCTGTCACAGTAAAGGTGACTTCAGCCGGTTACACTAAGTAATAAAAAGATACAGCACCTCCAGATGCTGATGCATATATCAAAGGGTAAACTTTTTGCCCATGGGCACAGGGTGGTAAATGTTAAATGTTAGAGGGTACTTCCTTAATGTCCATTGCATATTGAAACTACCACAAACTGGAGACCATTAAAGGACAACTATTCTGCGTCAAAAACGTCCAAGACATTAAGTCAAATATACAGGACTACATTGTATGCTTGACCTTATACATCATATTTAAGCCCAATAATACTATTCTGTCATGATCAACTAAATCCTACAGTGAGCCATTACATTTGGAGACAGGACTGTTCAAACCCCCTTTCATGTAAAGTTGCACGTTTTGCTTCCAGTATTTTTTAAATACATTGTGGTAATACATGGATTTTCATCTTGGCATAATGACAACACAGGGAAACAATGACTTGTATGTTTGCATCTTTGGGCCAAGTGTAAAGTATTTTGAAATACTGCTATTCCTTTATTTTGTGTTGAAATGTAGCTTAAAAGTACCTTAGAAACAGAGGTTGCAGTCACAAGGAATCTAAATCACTGTTAAATGTTCTGTTTATGTTTTGAAAGTTCACTTACCTTATTTTCCTCCATTTGATGGACAGCAGTATCAGCTGCTGGGAAGCAGAGGTGACCTTCACAGTCCCCTATCCCCTACTGTGGTGGATGTGGGGTGATGAAAAGAAGTCTCCAACAATAGGTAAATGTCAATGACAGTGAAACACCAAATATAAGAAGAAAGATACACCTTCTCAGCAACTACCATCCGGTCTCCAAGGTAAGAAATGACAACAGAAGCCACATTCTGGAACAGTAAACCATGACGCAACAATGGCTGCATCAGAGTTCCCTGAAGATTCTGCAGTGCTAAGACTCCAGAGGTTTCCATGGCCCCAGAGAGACACATCATGGCAACAAGATTCCAATTTGTCTCAGAACTCTGTTTTAAAAAAAAAAAAAGACATGATTTACAGTTGTGTACATAGCTAATGGTAGATATGGCCCTGCCTTGTGCAGAGTAAAGCAGGGGTATCACCAACGTGTTAATTTGGAATATCTGGGGCAGGTGGGTTAATTTCCTCTGCTTGTCAGATATACCCATGAGTAATCTAATTAGGAGTGTGAGTAAATATTGCAGGTTTACATCAGTGAGATTAAGGGTATAGTTTTTGCCAGTGGATGAACTGGAATTTATTGGGATCAGGCTTGGGTATTTCTACTTCAGCTTCAGCACCTCTCCCTGGAGCTCTGAAGCCTGTGCACAAAGGCTGGAAGGAGTAACATGTGCATCCTGTGAACAAGATGGAAGGGATATGCTTACGTTAACATGCTGGGTGTTTAAATGGTCGAATGGAATAACTTCAACACAGCTGGAAGGAAATATCTGCAGTATTGTAAAATTGCAAGAGTTCATTGGTCTGTTGTTCTTAACTGTTAATTTTTCTTAATCATTTGCCATCTCATTAGGAGTGCCCTTTTAGTTGATTGTATTTATTTATTGCTGTTAAGTCTGCCCCCCCCCCAAATTACCAATACCAGGGGAACAGATATATCTGGTGGGATGGAGTTAACAGTGATTAGAAAGTGGACCCTTAGAAGTGAGAAAATCCCATGGATTCAGAAATTCTGGTTAACATGACACACCTAGATATAGGCCCTGTCCATCTCATCAATGGGAGCTGCACTGACATACAATGATAGAAAGTAAGGCCAAATGCACTAAAAGACAGGTCTCTGTGGCCACAAATTGCGCACACCAACTTTTTGAGACCTGTTTCTGTATTTTAGATAATACCTTTGTTATACCTTTGTCCCATTAGGTGGCATTGCAAACTATCCATTTGCAGGACATCACAGAATGACAAGCTTAATACAAGTTACGTAGAAGTGTGGCTAATTAACACCCGCTGTGACTGGCTACAAATACAAGGACTTTGGCCTGCAACACAATCCCTGTGTTAGCATTCCTAAATGGAATTTTTGGTTTTATAAAGCAGATGATGTTCCTTAAAGGAGCCACACTGGCAAAGCTTTTCAAACCGAGGATTTGTAATTGAAGAATAGAATTATATACCTTGTTTACAATCCTGTAAGGTTCAAGGTTATAAGTAATAAGATAAACAGGGCTTGCACGGGCACCAGAGAACAATTTCATAACAGCAATGTGCATGAAGCTACATTTGATCTGTGTCAAATCATGACTAGGCTAAAGTGAAGAGAAGTGCACCTTCAACAGCCTTGGTATTTGTCCCTTTTGTGCAGAGGAGTTTCCAGGTCAATTGCAAACTGTGCACGGGTAATACATTTAATGCATGAGCAGATTCCTTTTTATTGGTTTGTGCATGAGCAAAATGTATTTTTCTCCATCTGCACTAGTAGGTGATGAAATAAAATCGATGAATCTACTCTCTAATTTTTAATTATCTAAAGTACTTACTGATGAGGCTCACAATATTACAGATAAAGAAAAAGAAATCTACAGTTCTCAATAAAATCAACGAGGAAAAACAATACATTTAGCATTTATTAAAGGGCTCGATACATTGCTTAATTTTGTGGTCCCAAACTCTTCACACCTGGATTTTGCAGAATCATATTCTCTGCGCCTTGTGTGTGCTTTTTGTGCTCTATAGCAAGTACTGGGCACACGTTTAGAGATAAACAGTATTGATACTGAGAGATTTACATAAAAACAAGTCAACACCGGTGGTGTAATAAATACGTTGTTTATGTGGATGTATTCTTCAGAACATACAACGCCAGCCGACACGTGTTTCGTCAACAGGGGGATACCTGTGACTCTTCAGGGCTGAAAACGCGTGATGAGTGGATCTAGTTACCGGTGATAGTTCCAACCCGGTCGACGGGTATTTAAAAGAGCCGTAGGTACGGGAATAAACACAGGCAGGTAAGTCTGTGTGGCCAAGACCTTGTAGTACCGTGTCTCGGTGGTGCTCGTCTCATCTCTGATAGTAGGAGCTCCTACTATCAGGGTTGGAACTATCACCGGTAACTAGATCCGCTCATCATGCCTTTTCAGCCCTGAAGAGTGACAGGTATCCCCCTGTTGACGAAATACGTGTCGGCTGGCGTTGCATGTTCTGAATAATACATCCACATAAACAACGTGTTTATTACACCACCGGTGTCGACTTGTTTTTATGTAAATCTCTCAGTATCAATACTGTTTATCTCTAAACATGTGCCCAGTACTTGCCATATTGTCTTTCTAGTGTCAAGGTTTCTCATCTTTGGCTCTTACAGAGGTTTAGGGTATTCCTCTATACTGATTGCACCGTCAAAATCTGCATAAACTAACTACTTCCTAACCAGTTGTGTGACTGCTAAAGCGCCAGTGTCCTGCTCTCTTCTAAACCCTACTCAGGCCTTCTATTGCTTTTGTGCTCTGCCTGAAGACTCACAGTCCCACAACCTTCACGTTCCCTGAGGAGGAGGGGCTGGCAAGTTGGGAGGTTCCTCTGCTGCCAAGGCGCTATAAAGTGCCAACTACATCTATGCAGTGTGGGACGCCTTCTGGTTGCTTTTGGCACACTGCCTGAGGACTCACAGTCTCACAACCATCACAAGCCCTGAGGAGGAGGGTCTGGCAGCTTGGGAGGCCCTGCTGCTGCAGACGTGCTATAAAGTGCCAACTACATTCCTGTGGTGCTGAGCTCACCCAGGTGTGTGCCTGGATTAGGACGGGGCCAAGAGGGCGCCCATCTGCACCTCTCAGCAGCTGACAGAGGCCGGGTCAGGGCCTCTCTGTTTGTCCCGCGGCTCGCATCTGCCCTGTAGCTTGCAACACCTTTCTTGACTATCTAGGCTTGCCTTTACTCCTGTTCTGGAACTATGGGGAAAAGGAACATTGCATGTGGTGCAACAAGGAGTGATATGACAACTACAATTGATTCCTTCCTGGTGCATGCAGCTAGTGTCCTTTCAAAGGAGATGTAACTCACCAAAATACCCATCTCCCTGGAGGAGGTGAGGGGCAACTTGCTTGTTTCTCATAGTTTCAATAATCTGGACATTCTCATGAGGACAAATGAAGGAACTGTCGACCCCCGATCAAGTATGGACAGTGTGTGTTTGCCCCTTGTGAAGAATTTGCCTATTATGAAGCCTTTAGTGAAAAAAGGGTAGGACACTGTGCAAGAAGGGGACAATTGACTGCAAGGGAACTAAACTGAAGAAGCATAATGTCATCCCATTGTGGACGTCCTCTAATATGGATGAATTATGCACTAGGATAGATGTTTTTTTTCAAATTACATCTAAAGCCAGTACATGAGCGCCTTGATGCAATAGAGGAAAGTGCAACCCAAATATTGAGCCTTGCTAAACTCGCACTGCCCTGAGGTGCTTTTGGCATCCTCTTACCTTCCTAAGGATTTAAGCAATATGGCTAGTAGGGCCCATGGTCCTAGCCTCATTCAAACCATGGTCCCTATGGGTTGTGATTTGAGGTGCTGGGGGTTATGCCAGATCAGACTCAAAAGACATAAACATCATCTTCTCAGGTACAAGCCTATATCTTCCAATCTCTCTTCCCAGGCAAACTGCTCCAGTGATGCTTCCTGGACAATTATGTGACAGGGGACCCAGAGATCTTGCTTCTGGGATGGCTATGGAACAGAGGGAGATGCGCAACCGTAGCTTTAGCAGGGAAGTTCACGTTTTCAATCTCCCACCAGAAGTATGCCCTTGGGTCCTAAACAGACCCAGACTGAGAACACAGTCCTATTGATTTTAAAAGTATCAGACTGGCTTACGAAATTTAGGAGCAATGACCACTCCTTATTTGAACACATTTTGATAGCAAGGAGGGTTGACTGGGTAGGGCCAACCCATAAAACAATCCCTGGTAAATGCATAGTGGTCAACTTCGATGATCCAAAAATTGTTGCAACCCTCCTATGGCAACTTCCTCTCCCCTTTTCAGGAGTTTCATAAATATCGGTTTTCCCACAAGGGTTCTTTTACAAACCTTCTTATCCCTCCCACCCATCCCTGGTGTAGGAAGACTAATATATAGAGATAATAACAGAGAGAATCACGCTTCTGGTCAAGCTGCGTGGTGCTGTAACAGATATACACTCCTAGAAGGTTTGGATGAGTGCGATTGACTGAAAGCTCTACCCAAAGTCTAGGTTCCTGATAGTAGGAGTGATACAGAGGCACACGTGGAAGATGCTGACACGATTGCTAGCACCCCTGAGCCAGTTAAAGTTTTATCTTAGTAAATTGCAGGATTGACGCAATAACTAGGAGACCAAGAGTGGGTCAATTTAGTGGCTAGCTACCATGTGATCTGCCTACAAGAAACCTAGGACTAACACCAAGTTATTTAGGTTTTGTACATATCATTCCTCAGCTATCTATTCTAATGCTAGCAGAGCTAAAGGTGTTCTACTTACGCTGATTGCAAATACATTTTTGGGGGAAGTGATTACATTGTATAATGATTTGCCCTATTTTAAATGCTTTGTGTGCGATGTTGTCCAGGATTGGGGTTACTAATTGTTAATTACTATAACAATACCCATTGCCCACCCCTTTCATGCTAAGTATAGCTTGAAAGGGTGCCTTATTTACAAGGCGGCGTTAAGCCACATTGAGTGGCTTAACGCAAGCTTGTAAATAAGGTGAAGCCCCTATCGCCACAGGAAACTCGATAAAAGTGACGTTCCTGTGGTAATAAGGGCTAGCAAATATGCCCCTTTATATTTATGCCCATCCCTTTCTTGCAGAACTCAGAAATGTACACTATTTTAGTGCAATGTTAAAGAATGGTTATGTTTATTGTAGTATGCCTTTTTCTTCTTATGTAATTTTTAAATACAATATTATGATTTTAATTGTTTTTATGAGATGGGGTATTTTAAGATTTGATACATCAAAGTGAGGTATGGGTTTAAATGAAGTCCCAGTGAACAGTGAGACGTAATATTTCACAGGGGTAAATGAAGTCTTTTTAATGTTTGTCTAAGCTTTTACATGTTCTTTAATGCTACAGAAGCGTAGCGAACGTAAGTTTATTCACTGACTGACTGACTGCAAAATTTAAAGCTGATATGTATCAAAGACACATTGCAATTCACAAATGCACTGTTGTGTCATTATAAATACTTTGGGACCCAGTAGGAATATTTAGGAAAAGAAGGGCACTTCCACTTTGTGAATATTGGCTTATGAGCAATGGCCGAAGCACACTGTGCTCCAGGGAACCTCTTCATGCTCCAGACAATGTGCTTTGCATCATGTCAGTTTTTTTTGTCTGCTTACATATACAGGAGTTGTTCTCAGAAAACAAAATGCCACATAGCAATTTGTAATGCAGGGAAGGTGGTCTGATGGCACCTGCAGGAAATGTTTATGCATTTCTGCCCTTAATTTACAGGATCAACAAACAGAATAATATTAATGGGGCAGAATTATTTTGCAACCTGCATATCTAGTCCAAGGTTATAACATTTCTGGAAAGAATGTCGCTCACAATCCTATTTATCTGTAAATTTGTTCCAGGCCAGGTTAGCTTGTGTCTCCCTAAAATCACTAAATGAGTTAAAGCTGAATTGTCATGATGTGTAAAATAACACTCAGGCTTCTATAACAAGTGGGTAACAAAATACCAATCTCTATGCAAACACATAACCTCGGCATTTCACGATTTTCCCCATGTCAAATTCAACAGGTAAAAATTGCTGAAATGTACCAGGGAGAAAGCCCTGTAATTACCAAGATAAGCCACAGAGTCATGGCGCCCGGGCCAGGGTGACTGACTCAGGCATCTGGGGATCATGGTTCGATCCCCGGTGCCAGCGACAGATTAGCCCAGCACCATGTGACTCTGGGCAATAGCTTGCTTAAACTTCCCGACGGCCCCCTGTGCCTAGAGACCCTTACGGGTGATTGTTCGCACTTTACCAATGTGGATTATTATACATTTGGTGCAGGAGTGACGAGGTTCTACATATTAATCCTCATTTCTGAGTTCAAACGGAAAATTGGAGAAATAAGCAGAGTCCGGCAAATACCTCAACTTGCGCTGTAGATATTTAACAAGCCCAATATATATATCTCATGCCCCTCCATCACACTTGTAATCAGCCTTCAGAAAAGACTTGAGATAAATGATCTCTCCCAAAACATTGTAGTCCCCAATCTTCCTATTGGCACTTATCTAAATATTTAAACAAACATTTACTTGAAGTTGTAAATCTGTTTGTGCTATCTTAAGAGTTTTTGGAGCCCTGGGCAAGACATATTTTGGCACTCTTTTTTGGAACGATTTGCTTTTATTATACATTTTCAACCAGTACTTAATTTTTGCCGGCCCTGGCTCTTAATTGCCGGAACCTGCAATTATGACAGCTGCCACTTGGTGGTGCTGTTTGTATGTTTTAAAGATGAGCAGGAAACTGTTGTTTTGTTAATTCAAGCCCAAATCATGCCAAAAGTATTGAGTAATACATTACACTTTTAGAAACAGAGCACACACAATCAGTTCCCAGCTCCAGCTACTCAGCCTCTGCTAACCAAATAGTACCAAAAGAAATGTTAGATAATCTACAGCGACAACTAGTCCATAATAAAATAAGAAACATGCAACTAGCACTTTCAAGTGTAGCTTTAAGTGCCAAATATTCTTTTTTTTTTTTTTTTTTTTTTGAAAACCTTTATTCATCGTAAACACAGTACACAGCGTCTGCCTACAACCACTGCGGGCCGGCCGCTATGACATCATAGAACATTCCAAGTTCCCTGGCGTTGCGACAGATGGCAGAAATATCAACACTACAGTGTAATGGCAGGGAACTGCGGAAAAGGATAAAGAGGGTTTCATTTTGTAATTTTGGCGAATCGTCCTATAGTCAGACCGGGTAGTGGAGAGGGCGAGCCACCTAGAAGGGTATCCACAAGTGGATCGGCGTTCTCAAAATACTGGCGTAAGTCATTACAGGCAGGATATACAAGCGCAGAAGTGCATTTCGCCCCAGTTAGCGCCCGCCCAATCAAGATAATATCTCAGGAGTCGGGATCTAACCTGTATATGGCATAACAGGATGGAAGAGGGTTCACTCAATAACATTGATGAGAGGATCTGACGACGTACAATAACGCAAGCATCACGTGAAACAATTCGTAAACAGGATACGTGCCCTCAACCCGAAGTACAGGTGGGAAGGAAAAGCAGGATATGTAAACATTCCGTGACTGTGCATTAAATTCGACATCTTTGGCTATAGAGTCAATAAACAATGCGAAAAGACATGACCACACTGCGCAAAAATCGTCCCAGAAAGACCAAACCTGGACCCCCCCGTCTGACCCATGATACATGAGAAAAATGGAAGAAACAAGAGAAAGAGAAGAAAAAGGCCATAGAACAAAAAAGAAAAGAAATTCGAGCCCCAACCCCCCACCCTGCATACCAGCGGAAGGCTACGGCCTACCCCCCCCCCCCCATAGGCATGCCTGTCGCCCCAGTAAAGACCCCGAAGATGGGAAAAGGAGGAGGGCCCTCGCGCCGGCCCCAAATCCCACCCACTCCATCGCGCCATAATAGAAAGTGTATGCCCATCAGGATGAGGAGCGAGTATCATAGTACATCCATTTCAACCCCACAAAGTCATGGCGTCCGAGTCTTGCATCGCCACCGAGACCCTTCACACAATACAGGAAACAGTCAGCGCTCATCCCTGGCCAGTACGAACAGAAGTAAACAAACTTTCTGACTCAATAGTACCAGAAGCTGATGAGCCCAGCGAGCAGTTATGTCTTATGCGAGCCATCCAGGCGCCAAGCAAAGACAACAACACGACGTCGACACCCCCATTCCAGGATATACTTTCCAGCATAATAAACACTTGGCGTTGTAGAGCAATGAGTGGCATGTTAGACGTGTAACCATAAAGGGCAGCATTCACACTGGTCAAGCCGATAGAGTCAGGAGGCGTCTCATCCAAAACTGTGTGTTTCCGAAAGTCTCCGGTATCTAGGGAGTGAGAATAGTCGTGCACCAGGCAGAAAGCATCTTCATCTGCTTCACCAGGTATCGTCCCAGGAGCGATGGCCGCCATTGAGTCGCGGAGAATCAGTCCTCGATGGGTCAGGGAGAAGCGAAAGTCCAGGATAGCCAGGAGGACATCTCCCAGCGTGGGCTTCATTGCTGCGTTGTCGGCATAAGCTTAGCCCGTTTTCTTTGGGGACCCCTCAGACAGCTAGAAAGGAGGTCAGGCAGACGAGAGTAGTGAGTACGTCTGTGGCGCACAAGTGGGTTACTGCGGAGTACACCAAAAAACAGCTTTCAATCGTGCGTTAGCGCCCATCAATCAGGGAAGAGGAACACAGCAGACCGCCTGATCTATTGTTAAGCGATCAATCTGAGTCCCAGGTCAACCCCGGATAACCAGCCAAGAATGTCCGCCACAGGCAGGGGGCTTAACGCCGATCTCCGATCTCCGGTACAGTCACCACTGAGGGGTCAGCCAAATAGATGAGGCAAAGATCCGAGTTGTTGCCCTGCGCTCAGCTCACGCCAGCCATTCAAATCGGGAGGCTGCCATTTCCGACCAGGATAACCGGCCCCTGTTGTCAGGTCAGGGCCGCTGTTGATCACCTCCGCACCGGCAGCACTACCACTCGGGGTCCCGGCTTTGGACCGGTGCAGGCCGCGATATTCAAGACGACGTTTCTCGGCCGTCCGGGGCCGCCGCTAGTCCGGAGTTTCACGGCCAGGCACCGCACCGTCTCAGCAACACGGGGTTGCGGTTGGAACGCAGGATGGGCGTCAGGATAATTGGAAGGCGATGGCGAGCGGCGGAGCCGAGCGCTTAGGCGGCCATCTTGATCGCCGCCGTGGCTCCTCCCCTAGTGCCAAATATTCTTAATCACGAATAAATTCCCTTCATAATTGCCATTCTCACTGCAAACGTAAAAATCATAGCACTGGAATGAGAAATGTTGTTATTTCATCAGAACTAGGTAAGCGTAAAATTATAGCAGGATGTGTAGTCGCGTAACTTGCGGGCCTGATTCATAGAACTAACTTAAGACAAAATCCTAAATTTACCACCATTTTGGTATTCACAGAAGGCACTTACTTATTTTGGTGTTCACAGAAGGCACTTACTCATTTCGGTATTCACAGAAGTTAGGAGTCCTGACTTTAGGACTCCTAAATGCCTTCTTGAATACCGAAAGTCTTGAGGATAGGATTTTGCTCAGTTTAGGAGTAGTAAAGTTAGGACTCCTAACTTTAGGACTCCTAAACTGAGAAACATCACAACTTTAAGACTTTCGGTATTCACAGAACGCATTTAGGAGTCGTTAAGTTAGGATTCCTAACTTACTACTCCTAAACTGAGAAAAATCCTAACTTTAAGACTTTCGGTATTCACAGAAGGCATTTAGGAGTCCTAAAGTTAGGACTCCTAACTTCTGTGAAAACCGAAATGAGTAAGTGCCTTCTGTGAATACCAAAATGTTAGTAAGTTTAGGATTTTGTCTTAAGTTAGTTCTGTGACTTGGGCCCTGAGTGTGGAGGAAGAGAAAAGGGTAAGGTAGAAAGAGCTTGAAATAATTAGAAGAGGGGGAAAGGTCGAGGCAGACAGGCGAAGTGGTAAGAGAAGCTAGAGAGGGTGGGTTAAAGAGGAGAAAGTGGGATGGGATGTAAAGAGAAAAGAAATTCGTCGAGAGAAATGGTGTGGAAGAGAAAAAAGAGAAGAGGTTACAACAGAGAGACATAGAGGGGGAGAGAGCGAAAGGTGAAGTAGTGAGATATAGTAGGAGCGGTAGAGATAGATAGGCATGGTATGGAGGGTGAGTTGAAATAGACAGGGAAATGCAGAGAGAGATGCGGATGAGACAGACTGCAGATAATAGAAGAGAAGAGAGGTAGAAAAAAAAGATAGTGAAAAATGAGTTAGATAGTATGAGATTTGAGGCAGAGGAAATGAATGTAGAGAGGTAGAGAAGAGTTTGGATAGGTTGTACAGGAAGCAAATAGTGAGGTAAAATGAGGGATTAGACAGTCGGAAAGACAGAAAGGAGACAGACAGAGAGAAAGGCAAAGATGAGGAGAAGAGAGATGGAAGAGAGTGAAACAAGCGAGGTGAAGGGAGGTGAGGTAGAGACTAGTGAGGTAGAGAGGGAGCTGAGGGGGTGGAAAGATGAACTCTTGAGAGGTGGAGAGCTAGAGATGTAAGATAAAGAAAGATGAACTTTAGAGAGAGATCAAACGCTTGGAAGAGAGATAAAGAAGAATGTGATGGAAATACAACAGTGAAGTGTAAAGAGATGTGTGAGGTAGAGGCAGCATTGAGGCAGACAGAGGGGTAGAATAGAAGAGATGTAAATAAAGATAGGTACACACTGTAGTAGTGAGAGGGGAGGTTGTGAGTTAGAATTAGAGAGATGGAATAGAGAGAAATGTACTGAGTAAGATGAGTGGAAGAAATAGGTGAGGTATAAAAACTGCGATCGAGAGGGGAAGGTACACTGAGATGCAAAGAGAGAGGTATGGTGAGGTGAACTAAAAACAGGGACATGAGATATTTAGTTGCCACCAACTGCCTGAGAGCTCATGGATTATGGTTGGGAAAACCGGGCTTGCATACTAAACGTCAGAAAACGGACATGCTGAGCTGTCAAATTAAAAATTAACGTGTTTTTTATTCACAATATTTTCAGAAGGGTTTCTGACTAACTGGATCACCTCACCAGGGAACCCTTTGGAGTTAAGGGTTCTGGGCAATTGCCAACTTAGGGCCCAAGCAGGCATTGGGTGTATGCATCCCCTTTGTCAGTATTATAGGAGGGGGTTGCAGATGCTTGAGCGGCAGCATCTGTTACACCAGTAGCACATGTAGCCCTAGCACTATCTTGTGAGAACTTTCACTAGTTATCATGGAGTCTTGGCCCATGCAAATATGGAAAACAATTTGCCTTTGCACTTGTATCCTATTACAGATTCAGACACAGAGGCAAACTGGCCCCTATGAGATGCACTGAGAGTGCACTACAAAAAGGTAGCACATTCTCAGTGCGCTCCCAGAGGGCAGCCCTTTGAAAGGGACAATGGAGTGCCATGGACCCCCCCCCGAACATCTCTCTGCTGGCGCGTGCAGTTACCTGCACTGTGAAACTCAAAGTAGCCTATGAGCTGTGGTTCCATCCCTCAATGAGCTGTTCCAGGGCCGGTGCAAGTTTGCAGCTGCCCTGGGAGCAGCACATTTATGATGATAGGGTACACTGTCTCAGTCTGTGCCGGGCATATTTCTTGATAGTGTACCGAGCCCTGACGTCAACCATCTATCTGTTCAGTAATCAAAACCCAGGTCTATGCAGAAGTGACATATTCATTTGTTTAACCAGATAAATTTGAAAAATCTATCTTTTGAAATTGTTCAACAATTTTAGCGCTCTAGAGAAATGTTGACATAACTAAAAGTTTGGAAAGATGAAAGGCCAAAAGTCAACCCCTCCTGTACCAAGCTGCAATATAATTTGATACACTCTGTCACAGGAACTTTAGCCAGTTACACTAAGTAATAAAAAGAAACAACACCTCCAGATGCGGTCAACTTTTTGCCCATGCACACAGGGTGGTAAATGTTAAATGTTAGAGGGTAGTTGCTTAATGTTCATTGCATATTGAAACTACCACAAACTGGAGACCATTGAAGGACAACTATTCTGCGTCAAAACAGTCCAAGACATTAAGTCACATATACAGGACTACATTGTAAACTTGACCTTATACATCACCTTTAAGCCCAATAGCACTATTCTGTCATAATCAACTAAATCCTACAGTGAGCCATTACATTTGGAGACAGGACTGTTCTAAACTCCCTTTCATGTAACGTTGCACGTTTTGCTTCCAGTATGTTTTAAATACCTTGTGGTAATACATAGATTTTCATCTTGGCATAATGACTACACGAGGAAACAATAACTTGTAGGTTTACATCTTTGGGCCAAGTGTAAAGTATTTTGAAATGCTGCTATTCCTTTATTTTGTGTTGAAATGTAGTTTAAAAGTACCTTAGAAACAGAGGTTGCAGTCACAAGAAAACGAAATCACTGTTAAATGTTCTGTTTATGTTTTGAAAGTTCACTTACCTTATTTTCCTCCATTTGATGGACAGCAGTATCAGCTGCTGGGAAGCAGAGGTGACCTTCACAGTCCCCTATCCACTACTGTGGTGGATTTGGGGGGATGGAAATAAGTCTCCAACAATAGGTAAATGTCAATGACAGTGAAACACCAAATATAAGAAGAAGGATACACCTTCTCAGCAACTACCATCCGGTCTCCAAGGTAAGAAATGACAACAGAAGCCACATTCTGGAACAGTAAACCATGACGCAACAATGGCTGCATCAGAGTTCCCTGAAGATTCTGCAGTGCTAAGACTCCAGAGGTTTCCATGACCCCAGAGAGACACATGTCAACAAGATTCCAATCTGCCTCAGAACTCAGTTTTTTTTTAATGATTAACAGTTATGCACATAGCTAATGGTAGATATGGCCCTGTCTTGTGCAGGGTAAAGCAGGGGTATCACCAAAGTGTTCATTTGGAATATCTGGGGCAGGTGGGTTAATTTCCTCTGCTTGTCAGATATACGCATGAGTAATCTCATTAGGAGTGTGAGTAAATATTGCAGTTTTACATCCGTGAGATTAAGGGTATAGTTTTTGCCAGTGGATCAACTGGATTTTATTGGGATCAGGCTTGGGAATTTCTACTTCAGCTTCAGCACCTTTCCCTGGAGTTCTGAAGCCTGTGCACAAAGGCTGGAAGGAGTAACATGTGCCTCCTGTGAACAAGATTGAAGGGATGTGGTTCATCCTCTGTGCCTTCAGGATTGTTGTGCTTATTAAACTGAGATATGGTAATCCCTGGGCCATTTTGTGTTCTTCTTGTCAGATATCTTATTGGAAAGAGGATCTGCTGATACACCTAATTGTTAAACTGGAAAACGTTGTGTGTGGGCAGCAAAATAAGGACCCGAAAGAAGAAAACATGAGGGAGAAATACATAAGAAAATAATTATTCTACATGAGGGGAAGAGAGTCGTTCTCAGGATTGGATAGCATTGAATCAGTGCTTAATTTGAGCCAGTGGTTTCCGAGACTCAATCATTGTCACTGGCGCTTCAGCACCAGTAAAGGAGACATTTTTGGTAGGCACAGGGAGATTAAGTGAGTCATAAGATATTAAGCCAACGCTAAGACTCGAACCTGGTTTCCAGCTCCGGGTTCGGTAGCTCTGGCCATTACTCCACATACTCTCTCCACTTGTAGGGTTTCATGGCTTCTGTTTTAGATGGCGCTAACAAGAGAAATGGGCCGATGGAAGCTGCCTCCTGAAGAGAGCCCCAGCACTAATTTTTTTTTTACAAATTTGCCACAGCACTTGATGCCATCATCTTTGCCAATTTGTAACATTGCAAAAAAAAGTTCACTGTTATCTAACCTAATGGCTTTAAATTTATTGTGCTCATGAGAATGAAAAGCTGAGACAGCCTTACCAGGGTTTTGAATCTATGAACTGCAGGTGACACAGACATGAAAGCAGTGAATATATACCTCACTGAGCTACCCCAAAAAATTACTGGATATTACATAACACTATGAATAATCCTGAGGGGAAACATGATCTGGATTTAGGTAGAAATCAGTGGAATGGAAGTGAAACAAATCACTTCAAAACAAAAGCTATAACCATTGAATATAAATCTAACTAGGTTAGTAGTTGGGAAAAAAAAGGGATTTATTATGCAATCATAACCTCACATTACTCTAGAATCTCAAGCTATGTGTAATGTGTGAAATTGTCATCGTCAAGCATAACATGACTTGCAGAGAATATTTTCTCAATTGACCAGTCAGTCTTCTGCCAGTATCAAGAGTAGATTTTCCACTTATGCATATGCAAAATACTTGCCCCAAACCATTTGAACTTCAAAAATGTAATCTTTCAAAATTGTTCCACAATTTTAGAGCACTAGAAAAATGTTGACAACCCTGGAAGTTAGGAAAGGTGATAGGCCAAAGGTCAACCACTTCTGTGCCAAGCAGCAATATTATTGGTAAACGTCTTTAATTTGACACACTCTGTTAACCGTTTCGGTGATAATAACGGAATGATTCCGTCTTGAGCACCAGTGCTAATGTGCTCCTGACGTACCCATTCCACCATGGTCACAGGCACGCTAAATCCCTCTGCTGAAAACAGATGAGGGATTTCCTTTTTTGGGGGGGGGGGGGCCTTGGGAAGTGGCCCGTTTCTTATTTTCAAAGTAATGTCGATCACACGCATGGCGCGCTCTCGTCATTACATTGAAAACAAAACCGAAACTCAGTTTCAATGTTTCGGTGATTGTGGGGCTATCTCAGCCCCCCAAGCACCCCAACACTTGGGAGAGGTATCATTTTTATTGGGTGACCAAGGGCAACGCTGCGTGGTAGGACATTTTTGCCGGCACAGAGATACCACAATGTACCATGGTATATGTTGGTATTAATACACCAATAATATTACTGAGTTACATTAAGGAGCTCCTGTCTGTTAGACCTGTTAGCCCTTTGGGTGGTCCCTCCTTATTATTTTGTTTTCTTTTCCCTTTTTGCCTCTAACTATTTTTGTCCACTGTGATTTTTGATTGTGTTAGCTTAAAAACTCTGGGCACACCATCATTACTAATTAATGGTGAGGCGCAGGTGCTCCTGTAAAAATGGAGAGTAGGTGCTCTAACACAAAATGGTGGCCTGTCAGAATTTACCTCAGAGCTTGGGCCATTGGGTGACATGAGAGGTTCTGGAACTTTCTGGTCCACTCTAGTCACTTGGGCCAAGGCTATATATAGAGGGAGTGCGGGGCGGCCATTTTGGAGAGGAGAGTGGACACTGAGGGGCTGGATGGAGTGCAGGCTGCTGAGTGAGGAGGCTGACGCACTGAAGGGGTTGACCGCCTTTAGGGGCTGCTATCCTTCACATTTGACGCTGCCCCCCATCTGCTGATCTGACCCTGTCCTTATATAACACATAGACCCTCTTTTTCCCAAGTGCTTCCACAGGAGAGGGACTTCTCAATTTACCAGATTGTGTATTGGCGAAGCCAGGACCCCCTTAAAGGTGGTGAGTGCGACTGCCTCCAGCTGGGGATGTAACCTGCTGGGAGTACTCCCCCCCCCCCCCTTTTTCGAGCCTCTACTGCCGCTTGGAGCGCCAGTGTGACAGGTCTTCCCATCACATTACCTCTGTGAACCCAGGGTCCTTCCCGGGCTGCAGGATCGCATTAACAAACACCGCAGCCATCCAGCACTGTTTTTTTCTTTTCTTCCCCTCTTTCGTGCTACCAGCCTTGAATCTACTCACCGCGGCAGCCCTAGGGAGATTCCTTGGTGTGCGGGACCTAATGTGACGGTTGCCGGCCTCTGCTTCTGAGGCGAGTACCACTGCTGCAATCCAGACAGCGCGGCGGCCCGGGCTGGAAAAGTAAGCCGGGCCGCACTGAAGGGAGGCTGAGGTAGGAATGGGAGAGACGCGGGGCGGAGTCGCCTAGAGATCGAGGCTCCAGCCCAGCACGTCACTCTCCCTTGTCAGTGCTTCCGCCTCCGGCTTCCGCTGAGCACCACTGTTTTGGTGCCCCCGGCATGGGAAGCCTAGAGGGGACACCAAGTGAACCGGTGGTGTGACTGAGAGCCCCCCCCCCTTTTCCTTGTGTGGGCGCCAGCTTCATTTTATTGACAACAATCCACAGGTGAGGAGCTGGGAAAATCACACGCGCTGGGTCTGAGGTCCGGAGAACTGGTAACAGCTGCAGTTAACAGGAAATCGAGGGAGTTTTTCCCCATCCCTTAAGGAGTGAGTTAGTCCTGCCTGACAGAGGCTTAGGAAGGTATCACCTTTTTTGTGTGGAAATGAAGTGCCAACTGGGGAAGAGGGTTACTATCTAAAATTCCCCATTTCAATGGTGACTCTGCATGGGCCTAATCTTTTGAATAACCCTGTGTGGACCATATATTTTGCTGCCTGACTGTAGTGAAGGATTTGGCCTATAATGTCTGTACTTTTCGGCCCTTGTTAAGAACTGTGAAATTTTGCCCGTTCTCTTTCCCCGGGTGGATTTGCCTGAACTGCTTCCACGGAATGGAACCAGGAACTGATTCACTGAGATAATACCAAATTTCGTGATGTGTAATGTTCTACCGAACAGAAGGGTAATAGGTTTGTGCCCTTTTCCTGAACTTTCACGTATGCCAATTGAATAGTTGACCAAAAAGACTTGATGGTAAATGTATTTAATCTTCTACCTTGGGACTATTTATGTATTTATTTATTTATGTATGCAACTGAGGATGCAAATAACTACCTAATGCTTAACCAATGCTGTAGACTCCTGCTTGGTTATAGTGTCCTACATACAGCACATTGGCATGGTTACTGAATACTACTTGATAATGCTCTGAACCAAGTGTATGGGATATTCTTTTCCATATTTAAAGCTTATGCTAGAATTTCGCCTTGCTGTAAATTTAGTTAATGATATGTATTGACAAAACCAAATATATTGAACTCAAGAAGATAAACATTTCTATTTTTCTAACCAGGTATGGTGTAAATTTTTGAGTGGAGGTACGCTGGGTTGCTGTGGTGAGTGTGACGCAAGTACAACACAGTTGCCTTGGAGTTAGGCCTTCCCAATTGTGCCAAGCTACCCTAGGTGGACCGGTGACCCCGGGTCCAACACTGTCTTCTCCTATGACTTAGATATAGAACTTTTTGTAATATGTTTTTTTCAAATTTTTAAAAACTGCAATTTTTAGTCCAGTTGTTGAGGAAGCCCTAATTCATTCCTCAAGAGATTATGCAAATTCCCTAAATCATTATTATCAGTCATACTTTAATCTCTGTTCCAAGAGAACATACTGCTGCTGGAAATCTTCTCATGAATACCTTTCCCTTAATACCATCACTTTTAGTAAACTTTTAATTAACTCTAGAGTCATGCTTAAGGTAACATGCTGGGTTTTTAAATGGTGGAATGGAATAACTACAACACAGCTGGAAGGAAATTTCTGCAGTATTGTAAAACTGCAAGAGTTCATTGGTCTGTTGTTCTTAATTATTATTTTTCTTAATCATTTGACATCTCATTAGGCCTGCCCTTTTATTTAATTTTATTTACTTATTGCTGTTAAGTCTGCCACCTCAAATTACCAATACCAGGGTGTTAGATTTGGGGGTCTCTAGTTGGCACAGGTAGGTGCGCCTGACAAATAGGGACCCTCTCCTCTAGTCAGGATAAAGGGATTACACTCCTAAAATAACCCCTATCTCACCCCCTTGGTAGCTTGGCACGAGCAGCAAGGCCTTATCTCAGAGGCGTTGTAAGTTAAGCAGTTGTGACCACATACAGTAACCCAGTGACAACACTACAAATGGACACCACACAGGTTTTATATAAAAAATAAGTAGACTTCATATAGAGTTACCACAAGACCATAAACGACAAAAGTACACAATACTATTACTTTAAGATGATAGATTTAAGCTTAGTTCAGTTCAGTTCTTAGATGCAAAACTCTGTGTCAATGTACCTTAAGTTGCGTTGGGCTTCGACGTCAAGCAATGTTGCAGCGATGGGAAATGAGGCAAAGTTCAGATACAAAGAAATAAAGACGTGAAGATCTTCCAGATGCAGCACGCTTCTCGGGGATACGAGAAGTTTGCGGTTCGATGAGTGGACTGCAGTGGCGACACCCTGACGATGCGATGGCAGCAGCTCCAGCGGCGATACTATTCTCCCACGATGCGTGAAGCTTCCGCTCGATGCGATAACTGCAGCAGAGACATCCGAGATGCAACGGCAGCAGCTCAGACGGCGGCGCGCTCCTCGGGGTTGCGAGGTGCTCTTTGTCGATGCGGTGCAGTGCGACGGTTCCAGCGGCGATACCCTCCTTCGGAGTTGCGACGGCAGGTACAGCGACGGCAACACGCTCTGACTTCGTTGCGAGCTTCTTCTCCTGATGCGGTGCAGTGCGACAAATACAGCGGCGACACTCTCCTTCGGAGGTGCGACGGCAACAGCAGCGACGGCGACACTCTTCCTCTTTGTTGTGGCACGCTTCTCTCCGATGCGGTGCAGTGCGACAGTTCCAGAAGCTACATCCTCCTTCGCATTTGCGACGGCAGGCACAGCAAAGGCGACGCGCTTCTTCTCGTTGAGTCGGGCTTCCAGCACCTTGCGACACGCAGTTCTTCAGAAGTACCAAAACAGAAGCAGGCACTTCCTAAGAACTCTGGGGAGCTGGGGGGTAAAGTCTGTTGTCCCTGAGACTTCAGCAGCAGGCAAGCTCTTCTCCAAGCCCTTGCAGATCCTACACAAGTTGAAAGCACAGTACACAAAGTTCCATTCTCCTTCCTTTGGCAGTAAGGCAACCACTGCAGGCGAATCCCCCAAGCAGCACTTCAGCTTGGGAATGGTCTCTCTGCAGTTTCTTCAGGTTCCTCTCCTCAGTAAAGGTTTCTTCTTGTAGTCCAAAGTGATCTAATTTCAAGGGATCAGGGTCCCAATATTTATACCCCAAAATCCTTTGTTCTCTGAGGGGAGAGGGGCCTGTGCCCAGTCCAAACTAGTTCTGAAGCACTCTGTTTACCAGAATTCTTCTTTCCTTTCACAGTGCAGGGCAGAAACATCAGATGCCCCACTAGAGGTAGAGCCAGCATTGTGGAACGCAAGTACAGTCCTGGAGCACTTTGTTTATAGGACTCCTTCTCTTCTTTCTGTGTGCAGGGCAGAGACATCAGCCGCTCCCCAGGGGGTGGAGCCAGCATTATGGGAGGCAGGCACAGCCCTATTCAAGGTTCAAGTGCAACTTCTCCCTCCCATCTAGATGCAGATCTCTCTATTCACCGCTGGGTGAGTCAGCCTGTCTCTGGGAATCCCCCAGCCCTGTCACTCACAAAACCAGACAAAGGAATACACAACCTAGCAGAGGCAGGTTTGAATGGTTAGACAAGCAAATATCTACTTTCTAAAAGTGGTATTTGCAAACACAGAATGTTAAAACCAACTTCACTAAAAGATGTATTTTATAAATCTGAGTTCAGGCATACTAAACTCGAATTTTAACCATGTTCTCTTAGACAGTTAGGATTATAAAATGTAATAACTCTAACAGCCCATTCTGGCCTATAGAGAACAGGTAGCCTTGCAATAGTGAAAAACGAAAATGGCTGTAATTCACTATTAGGGCATGCCCCACACACCAGGGCTTGTCCTACCTTATACTTACAATGCACCCTGCCCTTGGGCCTACCATAGGGGTGACTGATATGAAGAAAAGGGAAGGTTAGGGACTGGCAAGTGGGTGCACTTGCCCGGTCAGCATGACAGTACCAGACTGCACGCAGGCTCTGCAATGGCAGACATTAGACACACTTTACAAGGCTGCTTCTGTGGGTGGCACAACCAGTGCTGCAGGCCCACCAGCAGCATTTGGATTTACACGCCCTGGGCACACTCAGTGCACTAGACTAGGGTCTGACAAGTAAACCAAATAGCCAAACATGGAACCACTGATTAATACATCAATTTACAATAGGGTGCACTTGCACTGTGGCACTGAATAGCAGTGGCACAGTGCCCAAAGCATATATTACCAGCAAAAACACATGAGGCAACAGAAAAAATGGAAGGGAGAGCCACGCCAATGATGCCAGGTCTAACAAGTGTCCCCTCCAGCTGAAAAGTGGGGAGAACTGCCCTAACTCCTTGAAGTTCTCATCACTAAGGTGGAAAAATCTGGACAGACCATCAGCGTTGGCGTGTTCTGTACCAGGGCAGTGTTCCACCGTAAAGTCCATACCCTGTAGGGAAATAGACCACCTCAACACCTTTGGATTTTCACCCCTCATCTGCATCAACCATCTGAGTGGTCTGTGGTCTGTGTGAACCCGGAAGTGAGTCCAAAACAGGTATGGTCTCAGCTTCTTCAGTGCCCAGACCACAGCAAATGCCTCACACTCAATAGCACTCCACCTCTGTTCCCGTGGAAGTAACCTTCTACTGATAAAGGCTACGGGTTGATCTAGGCCCTCCTCATTCATCTGTGACAGAACAGCCCCCACACCATGCTCTGAAGCGTCTGTCTGAACGATAAACTCACTTGAATAGTTGGGTGCCCTGAGCATGGGCGCCGTGCACATGGCAGCTTTCAGGGCCTCAAAAGCTTTCTGACAGGTATCAGTCCAGATCACCTTCTTGGGCTGCTTCCTGGAAGTCAGCTCTGTCATGGGTTCAACAATGTTGCCATACCCCTTAAAAAAAACCTCCTGTAATACCCTGTGAGACCTAAAAAGGCTCTCACCTCTGTCTGGGTTTTGGGTGGCTCCCAAGCCAGGATGATTAGAATCTTGGGTTGTAGGGGCGCCACCTGGCCGCTCCCAACTTGGTATCCCAAGTACACTAGACTAGGGTCTGACAAGTAAACCAAATAGCCAAACATGGAAACACAGATTAATACATACATTTACAATAGGGAGCACTTGCACTGTGGCACTGAATAGCAGTAGCACAGTTCCCAAAGCATATAATACCAGCAAAAACACGTGAGGCAACAGAAAGAAAATGGAAGGGAGACCCATGCCAATGGTGCCAGGTCTAACACAGGGGTACAGATAAATCTGGTGGGATGGAGGGATGGAGTTAACAGTGATTACAAGGTGGACTCTTAGAATTGAAAAATTCCCATGGATTCAGAAATTCTGGTTAACATGACATACCTAGGTATAGGCCCTGTACATCTCATCAATGGGAGCAGCACTGATATACAATAATATAAAGTAAGGCCGATGCACTAAAAGACAGGTCACTGTGGCCACAAATTGCGCACACCAACTTTTTGGGGCCTGTTTGTGTTTTTTGATAATACCTTTATGATACCTTTGTCCCAATAGGTAGCATGGCAAACTATCCATTTGCAGGGCATCACAGAGTGATAATACAAGTTACATAGCCATGTAGCTAATTAACACCAGCTGAGACTGGCTACAAATACAAGGACTTTGGCCTGCAACCAATTCCTGTGTTTGCATTTCTAAATGGGATTTTTGGTTCTATAAAGCAGGTGATGTTCCTTAACCCCTTCCATGCTGGGCCGTTTCCGCCGCTGTGCGGTAAACAAAAACAGGGCGGGGCCGTGACAAACCCCAGCCGTCATCAGCACACGAGCACCGTGGAGCGTGATGGCTGGGGTTCGTCATCAGCATGGAAGGGGTTAAAGGAGCCACACTGGCAAAGCTTTTCAAGCCAAGGATTTGTAATTGAAGAATAGCTTTGTATACCTTGTTCACAATCCTATAAGGTTCAAGGTTATAAGTAATAAGATAAACAGGGCTTACACGGGCACCAGAAAACAATTTCATAACAGCAACGTGCATGATGCTACATTTGATCTGTGTGAAATCATGACTAGGCTAAGTGAAGAGAAGTGCACCTTCAACAGCCTTGCTCATTCTCCCTTTTGTGCAGAGGAGTTTCCAGGTCAATTTCAAACTGTGCACGGATAACACATTTTATGCATGAGCAGATTCATTTTTATTGGTTTCTGCATGAGCAAAATTTATTTTTCTCCATCTGCACTAGTAGGTGATGAAATAAATCTAGTAATCTGCCCTCTAATGTTTAATTATCTGCAGTACTTACTTATGGGGCACATAATATTACAGATAAAGAAAAATAAATCTACAGTTCTCAATAAAATCAATGAGGAAAAACAATACTTTTTGATGTATTAAAGTGCTCGATACATTGCTTAATTTTGTGGTCCCAAAGTCTTCACACCTGGATTTTGTAGAATCATATTCTTTGCGCCTTGTGTGTGCTTTTTGTGCTCTGCGTGAAGCCTCACAGTCCCACAACCTTCACGTTCCCTGAGGAGGAGGGGCTGGCAAGTTTGGAGGCTCCACTGCTGCTGATGCGCTATAAAGTGAAAACTACACCCATGCACTGTAGGACGCCTTCTGGGTGCTTTTTGAACTCTGCCTGAGGACTCTAAGTCTCACAACGATCGCAAGCCCTGGGGAGGAGCAGCTGGCAACTTGGGAGGCCCTGCTGCTGCAAACGTGCTATAAAGTGCCACCTACATTCCTGTGGTGCGGAGACTGGGCCAAGAGGGCGCCCATCTGCACCTCTCAGCAGCCGAATGAGGCCGAGTAAGGCCCTCTCTGTTTGTCCCCTGGCTCGCATCAGCCCGCTTGCAACTCCTTTCTTGACCATCTAGGTTTGCCTTTTCTCCTGTACTGGAACTATGGGGAAAAGGAAAATTGCATGTGATGCAACAAGGAGTGATATGACAACTACAATTGATTCCTTCCCAAGAAGCTAGTGTCCTTTCAAAGGAGAGGTAACCCACCAAAATACCCATCTCCCTGGAGGAGGTAAGGGGCAACTTGCTTGTTTCCAATAGTTCTAATAGTCTGGACATTCTCGTGAGGCCAAATGAAGGAACTGTCGAAGCCCGATCAAGTATGGACAGTGTGTGTTTGCCCCTTGTGGAGAATTTGCCTATTATGGAGCCTCTAGTGAAAAAGAAGAAGGGTAGGACACTGTGCAAGAAGGGGACAATAGACTGCAAGGGGACTTAACTGAAGAAGCATAATGTCATCCCATTGTGGAAGTCCTCCTCAAATATGGATGAGTTATGCTCTAGGATAGTATGTTTGTTTAAATTACATCTAACGCCAGTACACCTTGCCTTGATGCCTTAGAGGAAAGTGCAACCCAAATATTGAGCCTTGCTAAACTCACTCTGCCGCTGATGTGCTTTTGGCCGTCCTCTTACCCTCCTAAGGATTTAAGCAATATGGCTAGTATGTTCTATGGTCCTAACCTCATTCAAACCATGGTCTGTATGGGTTGTGATTTGAGGCGCTGGAGGTTATGCCAGATCAGACTTAAATGACATAAACATCATCTTCACAGGTACAAGGGCCTATAGCTCCCATTCTCTCTTCCCATGCAAACTGCTCCAGCGACGCTTCCTGGACAATTTGGTGACGTGGTGACCAGCGAGCTTGCTTCTAAGATGGGTAGTGAACCGAGGAAGATGTGCAAGAGTAGCTTTAGCAGAGAAGTTCAAGTTTTGAATCTCTCACCAGAAGTATGCCCTTGTGTCTTAAACAGACACAGACTGAAAACGCAGTCCTATTGATTTTAAAAGTATCTGACTGGCTTATGAAATTTAGAGGCAATGACCACTCTTTATCTGAACACATTTTGATGGCAAGGAGGGAGTGACTGGGTGGGGCCATCCCATAAAACTATCCCTTGTAACTGCATAGTGATCACCTTCGATGATCCAAGAATTGTTGCAACACTCCTACGGTAACTTCCTCTTCCTTTTTCAAGAGTTTCCTAGATATCTGTTTTCCCACTACAGTTTTTTAACAAACCTTATCTCCCAAGACTAATAAATAGAGATCATAAGCAGAAAATTGTGCTTCCGGTCAAGCCAGGATGGTGCTGTAACAGATATACACTCCTGGAAGGTTTGGATGAGTGCGATTGACTGAATGCTCTACACAAAATCTAGGTTCCTGTTAGAAGGGGTGACACCCAGGCACAAGTGGCAGATGCTAACACGATTGCTAACATCATTGAGCCAGTTAAGGTTTCATCTTGGTAAATTGCAGGATTTAGGAATTAACTAGGAGTCCAAGAGTGGGTCAATTTAGTGCAGGGGTATTCAAACTGTGGCGCGCGACCCCCAGGGGGGCCGTGGAGCGATGCAAAGGGGGTCGCGCCTTCACAGTGTCACGTCTGCCCTGGCCTCCGGGGCTTCAGCCCCCCCGCCTCCTCCCCCATCCTGTGTCTCAGCCCGGGCTGCTGCAGTGCAGCTCGCGCTCCTGGGGCCTCGGCTGGGCAGTGTCTGGAGTCTTATCTCCACCCGAGTTTTTCACAGGTCTTTAAAGACCATTAACATATTTACATGCCTTTGTTATTTGATTACAAAAGCTTAGTTTTTTTATGGTTCCAGTACCCCCTGGGCCCCCACTCTGCCTATTCCTTACATTTGTATTTTTACACTTACTGCTGTAGTGTGAGAATGCATTTAATGAAAAGAAATATAAAGTTGGGTTGCCAAAAGAAACATGCCTGCTATGTGTTATTTAAATATCCTACAGAGACCTGCTCTTGACACTAAATCGAGTTATAAATAAAAAAGTATGTATTAATTAGTGATGTGACTTTTCTGTCTTTATTCTCTTTAATTATTAGTCATGGATCATTGAGGCATCCCTAGAACACAATTAAAAGTGCTTTCTATTTTTTTTGCTGTTCTAAATATTCACAGATAAGTGCAAAAAATACAGCTGTATGTGACTGATTATTCCTGGGCCATTAAAATAATTAGCTGGTAACCCTAATCATTAGACTGGAAGTTTGTTGCAGGATCAGCACATTATTTATTTCCTCAACCCTCGAACCCTGATTAACTTATATCTGAAACCCTACGCTTCAAGTTTCTGGGAATGCACCCTGCTTTCAGACTACTCACCTCTCATTCTCGCCTTCACTTTCACGTTCACCCTGCACTCCCAGCAATCGCAATGCACTCGCACTAATCACCATGCACTCATAGCGATCACCATGCACTCATAGCGATCACCATGCACTCACATCGATCACCATGCACTCACACCAATCACCATGCACTCACACCAATCACCATGCACTCACACCAATCACCATGCACTCACACCAATCACCATGCACTCACACCAATCACCATGCACTCACACCAATCACCATGCACTCACACCAATCACCATGCACTCACACCAATCACCATGCACTCACACCAATCACCATGCACTCACACCAATCACCATGCACTCACACCAATCACCATGCACTCATACCAATCACCATGCACTCACACCAATCACCATGCACTCACACCAATCACCATGCACTCACACCATTCACCCGCTCACCCTGCACTCAGTGATCACAATGCACTCACACTGATCACAGTGCACTCACACTGATCGCCATGGACTCACAACATTCACCCACTCACCCTGCACTCACAGTGATCACAATGCACTCACACTACAATGCACTCACATCATTCACCCGCTCACCCTGCACTCACACCAATCACCTGCACTCACACCATTCACCCGCTCACCCTGTGATCATAATGCACTCACACTGATCACCATGCACTCACAGTGATCACAATGCACTCACACTGATCACGATGCACTCGCAACATTCACCCACTCACCCTGCACTCACAGTGATCATAATGTGCTCACAGTGATCACAATGCACTCACACTGATCACCATTCTCTCACAACATTCACCCGCTCACCCTGCTCTCACAGTGATCACTCTGCACTAAAACTTTGCTTGCATTGTTCACTCTGTATCCCACCCTGCAGTCACACGAGCACACTTCTCACCCTGCACTCATGTGACACTTCACTCACCTGTCCCCCCCTTACTGCTCAATCTGTAGCTCACTCAAACAAAGACATCACTAACCATGCACTAATTCGTCCCACTCTGCACTTACAGCCGAACCCAAATTCATATGGTCACATCACTCACCCTACAGTCACTCCATTTACCCTACTCTCACACTGTTGGATTGCTTACCGTGCAGTCACATGGGCACTCTTGTCACCCACACAGTGCAGGAGGTTAAAGTGCCTGGTACAAAGAAGATGTACCATGCACATCACAGAACTGAGTGTGAGTAAACTATGAGTAGCGCTATAAAAAAATGAAATGTTTGTCAGACAGGTGCTATAGAGAGATGAGGTGTATTGTTGGTGAGTGGTAGTGAGGGAATTCATGGAGAAGGTGGAAAGACTGTTGCACCGTGTGCGACCAGTGCTTGGACAAGCCCTGGCTGGGAGTGTTAACCCCCCCACCCCCGAAGTTCCGGTCTAGTGGATCCCCTGCTTCAGCCTATTATTTACATTTGTAGTGCGCTACTGTTACCAAAAGGTGTCCTGGGGCTAATAACCACCTGCCTGCAATGTGAGAGAGGGATCCGGGGTTGGGAGAGAAGAGAGGGATAGAAGGAAGGGGGTGAGAGGAAAGGGGCATAGGTAAACTGCCTAACTCTGCACAAGACCGCCACGGTTTGAACGCACCCTTGTTGCTCCCGGCCATGGCCAGGTGAGCTTCTAATGTGGCAGCGCGTAATACTGCGGATTGGGATGCCCTTCACATAGGTTGACTAGACACCTTTCTGATGTTAATTGCTGTATTTTGGTTATAAACTGGTACTGATGGGGTGAAATCTGTCCTCAGTATTACTGTGTTTAAAAAAATTCTAAATAATAAAGCAATGCTACCCCAAAATACACAGCATCACAGAACATTATTTACATGTTCTACTCACACAATTTAGTCAAGCCTGTCGCATAATTTGGTCTTCACCTTCCTCACAACCTAGAGGTTTAGAAATTTTTGTCAGGAGGGGGTCCTTACGCTTGAAAATGTTGACAGGGGGGTCTCGGCATCCAAAAGTTTGAGGACCTCTGATTTAGTGGCTAGATACCATGTGATCTGCCTACAAGAAACCTAGGAGTGCAAACCAAGATAGTTAGATGGGTTTTGTACATATCATTAGTCAGCTATCCATTCTAATGCTAGCAGAGCCAAAGGTGGTCTACTTACCCTGATTGCAAATACTTTTTTGGGGAAGTGATTACATTTTATAATGATTCATCTTATTTTCACTGCTTTGTGTTTGATGTTGTCCGGGATTGGATTCCTAATTTTTAATTACTATAACAACATCTATTGCCCACCCCTTTCACGCTAAGTGTAGAGTGAAAGGATGCCTTATTTGCAAGGTGGCGTTAAGCCACATTAAGTGGCTTAACGTTGCCTTGTAAATAAGGCAAAGCGCCTATTGCCACAGGAACGTCGATCAAAGTAACATTCCTGTGGCGATAGGGGCTTGTAAATATGCCCCTTTATATTTATGACCCTCCCTTTATCGCGGAACTCAGAATGTGCAATATTTTAGTGCAATAGTGCTGCAATTGTAAAGAATTGTTGTTTATTGTAGAATGTCTCTTGTATCTTATGTAATTTTTAAATACAATATGGTAGTTTTATTTGTTTTTTATGAGAGTGGGTATTTTAAGGTTGGAAACATCAAAGTGAGATATGGGTTCAAATGAAGTCCTCAATGAACAGTGTGATGTAATGTGTTTCACCGGGGTAAATGAAGTCTTTTTAATGTTTGTATTATCTTTTACATGTACTTTAATGCTACAGAAGCATAGCGAAATAAAGTCCACCCTTCATTTGCAGGATCCACAAACAGAATAATATTAATGGGAAAGGATTCTTTTGCAACCTCTATATTTAGTCTCAGGTTATAACATTTCTGGCAAGAATGTGGTTCAAAATCCTATTTATCTGTAAATTTGTTCCAGTCCAGGTTAGCTTGTGTCTCCCTAAATCCACCAAATGAGTTAAAGCTCAATTGTCGTGATCTACAAAACAACATTCAGGCCTGTATAACAAGTGGGTAATAAAATACCAATCTCTATGCAAATGCATAACCTCTGGATTTCATGATTGTCCCCATGTCAACTTCAACAGGTCAAAGTTGTTGAAATGTACCAGGGGGAAAGCCCTGTAATTACCAAGATAAACCACATTTGGTGCAGGGGCAACAAGGTTCTACATATTACTCCTCATTTCTGAGTTCAAACTTAAAATTGGATAATAAGCAGGGCCCAGCAAATACCTCAACTTGCGCTGTAGATATTTAACAAATCCGATATATTTCTCATGACCCTCCATCACACTTGTAATCAGCCTTCAGAAAAGACTTAAGATAAATGATCTCTCCCAAAACATTGTAGTCCCCAATCTTCCTATTTGCACTTATCTAAACATTTGATCAAACATTTACTTGAAGTTGTAGATCGATTTGTGCTATCTTAAATGTTTTTGGAGCCCAGGGCAAGACATATTTTGGCACTCATTTTTGGAACGATTTGCCTTTATTATACATCTTCAACCAGTGTTTAATTTGAGCTGGTGGTTTCCGGAGCTCAGCACAGGCACTTAATTGCAGGCACTGGCACTTCATTGCCAGAACCTGCACTTATGACAGCTGCCACATGGCGGTGCTGTTTGTGTAATTTAAAGATGAGCAGGAAACTATTGTTTTGTTAATTTAATATACATTCAAAACAACTAATACCTGCCACCCAAGCCATTCTTGAAGCTTTGGGGGCCTCGAACAGTCTGAATTGTCACACTTGTTAAAGTGTGACGGGCAGTAGTTGTGTGTGTACAGTGGCAATGTGTGGTGAATACTGAGGTGGCTTCCTGAGGTGGGCCCGGCACCTTTTATTTTACAAATTAAGCACTGTCCTCAGTTAATTCAAGCCAGAATTATGCCAAAAATATGGAGTTATACATTACACTTTAAGAAACAGAGCAAATAAAATCAGTTCCCAGCTCAAGGTACTCAGCCTGTTCTAGCCAAATAGTACCAAACGAAATGATAGATAATCTACAGCGACAACTAGTCCATAATAAAAAAAAGACATATGCAACTAGCACTTTCAAGTGTGGCTTTAAGTGCGAGATATTCATAATCACAAATACATTCCCTTCATAATTGCCATTCTCACTGCAAACTTATAAATCAAAGCACTGCAACTAGAATTTTTGTGATTTCATCAGGTGAAATCTGCCAACTTTATCCTTATATATCCTTATTCCATGCTCTTTTCTTTTTACGTGTACACTTCTTTGGCTAGACAGAAGCGTCTGACCCAGCTTAAGTAAGAGAAATGTTAGGAGGTGGGATACAGAAGAAGAAAAGAGAGGTAAAGAGAATGATAAAGTAAGAGAGTTGAAGTAGAAGAACAAAAGATGTAGAATAATAGGTGAGATAGGGTGAGAAGTAAGGTGAAGGAACAAAGCTGACAGTCAGAAGGAAAGAGACATAGAGAGGTAGAAAGGGGATGGGGTAGTTAGAAATATGTATATAAGAAGGTATTGTTGTAGAGTGAGGTAGATGGGCAGGAAAATCAGAGATAGGTAAAAGCAAAATTATAGTAGGGTGTGGAGCCGGGTAGCCTTAGTGTTGAGGAAGAGAAAAAGGTAAGGTAGCAAGAACTTGAAATAATTAGAGGTGGGGGAAAGTTAGAAGTGGACAGGCGAGGTGGTAAGAGAAGATAGAGAGGGTGGGTTAAAGTGGAGAAAGAGGGATGTGGTATAGAGAGAAAAGAAATTCAGTAGAGAGACAGGGTGTGGCAGAGAAAAAGAGAAGAGGTTACAACAGAGAGACATAGAGGGGGAGAGAGAGAGAAAGGTGAAGTAGTGAGATACAGTAGGAATGGTAGAGATAGAAAGGCATGGTACAGAAGGTAAGTTAAAATAGACAAGGAGATGCAGAGAGAGATGAGGACGAGACAGACATCAGATAATGAAAGAGAAGAGGTACAAAAAAGAGATAGTGAGAAATGAGTAAGCTAGTATGAGAGTTGAGGCAGAGGAAATGAATGTAGAAAGGTAGAGAAGAGTTTGGATAGGTGGGGCAGCAGGTAAAAATTGAAGTAAGGTGAGAGGTTAGACATTGGGAAAGACGAAAAGAAGACAGTCTGAGAGAGAGAAAGGCAAAGATGAGGTGAAGAGAAAGAGATGTAAAATAGTGAAACACGTGAGGTGAAGGTAGGTGAGGTAGAGACTAGTGAGGTAGAGAAGGAGATGAGAGGGGTGGAAAGATGAACTCTTGGGAGGTGGAGAGATAGAGAGGTGAGATAAAGAAAGAGAGGAACTTGAGAGAAAGATTAAACACATGGAAGAGATAAAAAAGGATGTGATGGAAATACAACAGAGAAGTGTAAAGAGATTAGTGAGGTAGAGGCAGCATTGAGGCAGACAGAGGGGTAGAATAGAAGAGATGTAAACTAAGATAGGTACACAGTGTAGTAGTGAGTGGGGAGGTTGTGAGTTAGAATTAGAGAGACGGGGTAGAGAGAAGTGTACTGAGTAAGAGGAGTGGAAGAAATAGGTGAGGTATGAATACTGCGATCGATGGGGGAAGGTACACTGAGATGTAAAAAGAGAGAGGTATGGTGAGTTGAACTAAAAACAGGGACATGAGCTATTTAGTTGCCACCGACTGCCTGAGAGCACATGGATTATGGTTGGGAAAGCCGGGCTTGTATACTAAACGTCAAGAAACGGACATGCTGAGCTGTCAAGTTTATGCACAGTATTTAGAACAGGGTTTCTGACTAACTGGATCACCTCCCCAGGACACCCTTTGGAGCTGAGGGTCCTGGGCAATTGCCAACTTTGCCTGTGCCTTAAATTGGCTATATCATTTCGAGCTGTATTCTGCATAGTGTCCAAGGGGGCAATGGGAGTATGCATCCCCTTTGTTAGTATTACAGAAGGAGGTGCAGATGATTGTGCGGCAACATCTGTAATACCAGTAGCACATGTAAAACTAGCGCTATCTTGTGAGAACATTCACTAGTTATCATGGGGTCTGGGCCCATGCAAATAAGGGAAACAAGTTTGCCTTTGCACTTGTATACTATTACAGATTCAGACACAAAGACAAACATGCCCTTAAGAGATGCACTGAGAGTGCACTACAAAAAGGTGGCACCTTGTCAGTGCGCTCCCAGGGGGCACCCTCTGGATGGGACAAGGGAATGCCATGGACCCACCAAACATCGCTCTGCTGGTGCTTGAAGTCACCTGCACTGTGAAACACAACGCAGTTTATAAGCAGTGGCTCCATCTCTCGCTTAATGAGCTGTTCCAGGGGAGGTGCAATTTTGCAGCTGCCCTTGGTGCAGCACATTTATGATAATAGGGTACACTGTCCCAATCTGTGCCGGGCACATTTCTTGATAATGGTGCCTAGCACTTACTTCAGCCGTCAATCTGTTCTGTAATCAAAACCCAGGTCTATGCAGAAGTCACATATTCATTTGTTTAACCAGTTACGTTTGAACAATGTATCTTTCAAGATTGTTCAACAATTTTACAGCTCTAGAGAAATGTTGACATAACTAAATGTTTGGAAAGATGAGAGGCCAAAAGTCAACCACTCCTGTACCAAGCTGCAATATCATTGGTAAAAGTCTTTAATTTGATACACTCTGTCACAGTAAAGTTGACTTTACTCAGTTCAACTAAGTAATGAAAAGAGACAGCACCTCCAGATGCTGATGCATATATCAAAGGGTCAACTTTTTCCCCGTGGCCACAGGGTGGTAAATGTTACATGTTAGAGGGTACTTGCTGAATGCACATTGCATATTCAAACTATCAAAAACTGGAGATCATTAAAGGGCAACTATTCTGTTTCAAAAACTTCCAAGACATCAACTCAAATATTCAGGACTAAATTGGAAACTTGACCTTATACATCACCTTTAAGTCCAATAATACTATTCTGTGATGATCAACTAAATCCTACAGTGAGCCATTACATTTGGAGACAGGACGGTTCCAAACTCGCATTCATGTAATGCTGCACGTTTTGCTTCCAGTATGTTTTAAATACATTTTGGTAATACATAGATTTTCAAGTTGGCATAATGACTAAACACGAAACAATAACTCGTAGGTTTACATCTTTGGGCCAAGTGTTAAGTATTTTGAAATGTTGCTATTCCTTTATAGTCTGTTGAAATGTAGTTTAAAAGTCACTGCTAAATATTCTGTTTATGTCTTTGAAGTTCTCTTACCTTATTTTCCTCCATTTGATGGAGGACAGTATTAGCTGCTGGGAAGCAGAGGTGTCCTTCACAGACCCCTATCCACTACTGTGGCGGATTTGAGGTGATGAAAAGAAGTCTGCAACAATAGGTAAATGTCAATGACAGTGAAATGCCAAATATAAGAAGAAATATACACCTTCAGAGCAACTACCGTCCTGTCTCCAAGCTAAGAAATGACAACAGAAGCCACATTCCAGAACAGTAAACCATGATGCAACAATGGCTGCGTCAGAGTTCCCTGAAGATTCTGCAGTGCTAAGACTCCAGAGGTTTCAATGACCCCAGAGAGACACATCATGGCAGCAAGATTCCAATCTGTATCATGATTAACTGTTGTCTACATAGCTAATGGTGGATATGGCCCTGCCTTGTGCAGAGTAAAGCAGGGGTATCACCAAAGTGTTAATTTGGATTATCTGGGGCAGCTGGGTTAATTTCCTCTGCTTGTCAGATATATGCATGAGTAATCTCATTAGGAGTGTGAGTAAATATTGCAGTTTTACATCAGTGAGATTAACGGTATAGTTTTTGCCAGTGGATGAACTGGATTTTATTGGGATCAGGCTTGGGAATTTCTACTTCAGCTTCTGCACCTTTCCCTGGAGCTCTGAAGCCTGTGCACAAAGGCTGGAAGGAGTAACATGTGCCTCCTGTAAATAAGATGGAAGGGATATGTTTCATCCTATGTGCCGGAAGATTTATTATGCTTTTAAACTGGCATATGGTAATCCCATGTCCCTTTTGTGTTCTTCTTGTCAATATCTTATTGGAAAGAGGATCTGCTGATACACCTAACTGTTAAACTGGAAAAGGTTTTGTGTGGGCAGCAAAAGAAGGACCCCAAAGAAGAAAACATGAAGGAAGAATACATGATTAAATAATGATTCCACATGACGGGAAGACAGCAGTTTTCAGGACTTGGATAGCATTGAATCAATGCTTAATTTGAGCCAGTGGCTTCTGGTGCTCAACACCGGCACTCAGTCATTATCACCAGCGCTTAAGCACCAGTTAAGGGCACATTTATTTTTGATAGGCACAGGGAGATTAAGTGAGTCACAAGATATGGAGCCGATGCAAAGACTCAAACCTAGATTCCCAGCCCTGAGCTTGGCAGCTTTGGCCATTACACCACATCCTCTCCCCTCTTGTAAAGTTTGCCTCCTGAAGAGAGCCCCAGCACTTATTTTTTTGGCGAATTTACCACAGCACTTGATGCTATCATCTTTTCTAATCTGAAGCACTGCAAAAATAAATTTCACTGTTATCTAACTTAATGGCTTTAAATGTATTGTCCTCATGAGAATGAAAAGCCCAGATGGCCTTGTCAGGGATTTGAATCTATGAACTGCAGGTGACACACAAATAAGAGTAGTGAATATATAACTCACTCAGCTACCTCAAAATACTACTTGGTAATATATAACACTATGAATAATTCAAAAGGGAAACATGATCTGGATTTAGGTAGCAATCAGTGGAAAGAAAAGTGAAAAACATTACTGCAAAACCGAAACTATAACCATTGAATATAAATCTAACTAGGTCAGTAGTTTGGGGAGTCGAAAATCTGAATTTATTATGCAATCATAACCTCACATACCTCTAGAATCTCAATTATGTGTTATGTGTGAAATTTTCGTTTTGAATAATCAGACATTTTTTACGTGAATATTGCATGTGAAAGACTGATTCGTGCATTACATTACTGGCAGAGAATATTTTATGAATGGCGCAGTCAGTCCTCTGTCGGTATCAAGAGTAGATTTTCCACTTAATGTATGCAACATACTTGCCCCAAACCACTTAAACTCCAAAAATTGAATCTTTCAAAATTGCTCAACAATTTTAGAGCGCAAGAGAAATCCTGACAACCCTGGAAGTTAGGAAAGTTGATAGGCCAGACGGCAACCACTTCTGCACAAAGCAGCACTATTATCGGTAATCCTCATTAATTTGACACACACTGTTAACCCTTTCCGTGCTCATGGTGGAATAGTTCCGGCATGAGCACCAGTGCCCTGTGCTCATGACAGAACCATTCCGTCATGTGCACAGGCGCACTAATTCCCTCTACTGCCGACAGCAGACGGATTTCCTTTTTTGGTAGTGGGGGGAGGCTCTGGCGGTGGGGAAGAGCTTCCCCAACCTCCTGAGGCCTTTTTCTTATTTTCAATGTAATGTTGATTGCAAGCATGGGGTGCCGTCGTCAGTTTCAGTTTCAATGTTTCGGTGCTTGTGGGGCTATATCATCCCCGAGCACCGAAACACTTGGGAAACGTATCATTTTTATTGGGAGACCAAGTGGAACGCTGGGTGGTAATCATTTTTGCTGGCACGGTGATCCCACAATGTACCATGGTATTTTTTGTATTAATAGACCAATAATATTAATGTGTCAGTTTAAAGAGCTTCTATGAACTGTGTTGCCCCAGGGTACAGACCGTTCCTCACCAACTCCTTTCTTCTTCTATGACCAACATAGAGAACCTATTGCAATATTTTCTTTTTTTAAATCAAATTAAAAAAATACATAATTTTTAGTCCAGTTGTTGAGGGAGCCCTAATTCATTCCTCAAGAGATTATGCAAATGCCCTAAATTATTATTATCAGTCATCTTTTACTCTCTGCTCCAAGAGAACACACTGTTGCAGAAAATGTTCTCCCGTATACCTTTCCCTTAATACCATCACTTTTAGTAAACCACATTTTTGTTTTTAATTAACTCTATGGTCATGCTTAAGGTAATGTGCTGGGTGTTTAAATAGTGGAATGGAATAACTACAAGACAGCTGGACAGAAATATCTGCACTATTGTAAAATTGCAAGAGTTCTTTGGCATGTTGTTCTTAATTGTTAATTTTTCTTAAACATTTTCCACCACATTAGATGTGGCCTTTTATTTAATTTTATTTATTTATTGCCGTTAAGTCTACCCACACCAAATTACCAACACCAGGGGTACAGATAAATCTGGTGGGATGGAGGGATGAAGTTAACAGTGATTACAAGGTGAACCCTTAGAAGTGGGAAATTCCCATGGATTCAGAAATTCTGGTTCACATGACACACCTAGGTATAGGCCCTGTCCATCTCATCAATGGGAGTAGCACTGACATACAATAATAGAAAGTAATGCCAGATGTACTAAAAGACAGGTCGCAGTTGCGACAAATTGGGCGCGCCAACTTTTTGAGACCTGTTTCTGGATGATACCTTTGTTATACCATTGTCCCATTAGGTGGCATTGCAAACTATCCATTTGCAGGGCATGACAGAGTGACAAGCTTAATACAAGTTAATTAGCAGTGTAGCTAATTATGTCCAGCTGTGAAAGGCTACAAATACAAGGACTGTGGCCTGCAACGCAATCCCTGTGTTTGCAATCCTAAATGGGATTTTTGTTTTTATAAAGCAGCTGATGTTCCTTAAAGGAGCCACACTGGCAAAGCTTTTCAAACCGAAAATTTGTAATTGAAAAATAGTTTTATATACCTTGTTTACAATCATATAAGGTTCAAGATTACAGTAATAAGATAAACAAGGCATGCACGGGCACCAAAGAACAATTTCATAACAACAATGTGCATAAAGCTACATTTGATCTGTGTCAAATCATGACTAGGCAAAGTGAATAGACGTGCACCTTCAACAGCCTTAATCATTGTCCCTTTTGTGCAGAGGAGTTTCCAGGTCAATTGCAAACTATGCTCGGGTAACACATTTTATGTATGAGCAGATTCATTTTTATTGGTTTGCGCATGAGCAAAATTTATTTTTCTCCATCTGCACTAGTAGGTGATGAAATAAGTTGATGAATCTGTCCTCTAATGTTTAATTATCTAAAGTACTTACTGATGAGGGTCATTATATTCCAGGTAAAGAAAAGAAATCTACAGTTCTCAATAAAATCAATGAGGAAAAACAATAAATTTTGCATTTATTAAAGGGCTCGATACATTGCTTGTTTTTGTGGTCCCAAAGTCAAGGAGGGGCAACTACATTCCCGTGGTGTGGCACATTCCCAAGCGCGTGCCTGGATTAAGACTGGGCCAAGAGTGCGGCCATCTGCACCTGTCAGCGCCCGGAAGAGGCCGGGTCAGGCCCTCTCTGTGTTCCCCATGGCTTGCATCTGATCCGTAGCTTGCGACTCCTTTCTTGACCATCTAGGTTTTCCTTTTCCCCTGTACTGGAACTATGGGGGAAAGGAAAATTGCATGTGGTGCCATACGGGGTGTGATAGGACAACTAGATTTGATTTCTTCCTGGTGCGTGCAGCTAGTGTCCTTTCAAAGGAGATGTACCTCACCAAAAGATCCATCTCCCTGGAGGAGGTAGGGGGCAACTTGCTTGTTTCTAATAGTTCCAATACTTTGGACATTCTCATGAGGCCAAATGTCCCCCGATCAAGTATGGTCAGTGTGTGTTTGCCCCTTGTGATGAATTTGCGTATTATGGAGCCTCTAGTGAAAAAGAAGAAGGGTAGGACACTGTAAGAAGGGGACATTAGACTGCAAGGGGACTAAACTGAAGGAGCATAATGTCATCCCATTGTGGACGTCCTCTAACATGGTTGAATTATGCACTGGGATAGAATGTTTGTTTAAATTAGATCTAAAGCCAGTACACGATCACCTTGATGCCATAGAGCAAAGTGCGACCCAAATATTGAGCCTTGCTAAACTCACTCTGCCCCTAAGGGGCCTTTGGTGTCCTCTTACCCTCCTAAGGATTTAAGCAATATGGCTAGTATGGCCCATGGTCCTAATCCCATTCAGACCAAGGTCCTTATTGGTTGTGATTTGAGGCGGCGGGGTTATGCCAGCTCAGACTCAAATAATATAAACATCATCTTTTCAGGTACATGGGCCTATAGCTCCCATTCTCTCTTCCCATGAAAACTGTGCCAGCGATGCTTCCTGGACAATTACGTGACCAGAGGGCTTGCTTTTAGGATGGGTTTGGAATCGAGGAAGACGCGCAAGAGTAGCTTTAGCAGGGAAGTTCAAGTTTTGAATCTCCCACCAGAAGTATGCCCTTATGTCTTAAACAGACCCAGACTGAGAACACACTCCTATTGATTTTAGAATCAAACATTTTTATTATGCGGTAAAGTCTTGTATAACACAGCCCAGCTGCCTATATCAACACGCCGGCAGGGCGGATGCATAGCTTGATAGAACACAGCAACTGTGTCTACATCCCGGAGGCCGACCCCGCGGATGCATGGAAGCACCACCACCTTACCAGAAGCATAGAAACCGCTTTTAGAAGAAAAAAACAAAAGGGCAAAAGGTACAACCCGACCCCCCCAACTCTCCCCCCCCACCCCTCCTATAGTCCCCACCCCCTCCTCCCACTCCCACCCACCTTCGCATCAGCTCATCCAGGAGACATTCGCACCCCATGGCTCACCCTCTCTCTACTTGGTACAGCTAAGAGACCGTCAGGCACGCGGGGATGCCCTGGCAGGTTCCAAGGGAATAAGTTGAAGTATCTGCAGATATTTCGGGCATGTCCCTTCCCGCAATTCTTCAGACAATAATTGCAAGAATGGCTCCCATAGGGTAGCATATGCAGAGCCCTTCCCATCAATACTCAAGGAAAGGCGCTCCATAGCAAGGATGTGCCATAAACGCTGAAACCAGTCCTTCACATCAGGCAGTGCCAGGGAACCCCATTGTGCTAAGAGGACTTGCCTCGCTGCTAATAGAGCCAATGCTATTGATTTGCCCCTAAGGGAGCGCAAGGGAAAACATTTCGGGTGTGGGAGCCCCAGTAGTGTATGTTCGGGCAGGCAGGGCAGGGTGATCTGAAAAGCAGCATCAATCTCGTCAAGGACTGTTGCCCAATAGCGTTCCAACTTCGGGCACCGCCATAGCAGATGGACTAGAGTCCCGGACATCCCACAGCCCCTCCAGCAGAGGTCCGACTTCGATTTGTCCCATGCTTTGACGCGTGCTGGGGTGTAGTACCAGTAGGTTGCAGTTTTATAGGCTGATTCGGTTCCCGCCGTGTTAGAGGTCGTATGGTGGGCCTGATAGAACACCTGATCCCATTCCTTGGTCGTCAAGGGGCGACCTAATTCTATCTCCCATCGGACTTGGGATTTTGTACGTTGCTTTCGGGAACTACGTATGATCATGGCATACAACTCAGAAATAAGGCTGCGATTGTCCTTTTTACAGACCAACCAACGCTCAAAGGATGTCATCGGTGTAGGAAGGGGGAGGCTCTAGTTGGCGCAGTGCAACACTAGCGACAAGCAGGGACTCTCTTCCTCGTCAGGGCTGAGGGTTACCTTCCAGACAACCTCTGCTTACCCTCTAGGTAGTGTGGCTTAAGCAGTCGTAGGCTAATCTTTGGGGCACATAGGGTTAAACACTTGCAACAGTACACCTTTACAACCAACCCACCACACAACGAGACCAGACTGTATTCTTGTAAAAATATATATCTTTATATAGATTTTAAGCAGGCTTGGGAATACAGTCGATAACTTTATGAAAACGGTTGCAGGTTACTCACTTCGGGTTACCACAGTTCTTATGCAGTTCTCTTGAGGCCCGTAGGCCGGTGTTACTCAAAGTTCTTGTGGAGCCGGCGGCTTCCAGGGGATCTGTCCCACGTCGCGTTGCCTTCCCGGGGTCGCTGATCGTTGCGGCTCTTCAGCCGAGCAGGTCACTGGTCATCCGGGGCAGCGGTGTTCTGTGGCGGCAGGGTCCTCTCCTCGTCGTCCGCTCCGACCCTGGAGGCGGCGGCTGTGCGGTGGTGACAAGTGGCAGTACGGTCCCCAAGTGCAGGACGTACCCAGCCAAATGTCGGTGCAGCTGTGGGCTCACAGCTGGGCTGTCGGGCAGGCTACCGACCTTGCGGATTCTCGTAGGGCAACTGTCCGTCTTTGCAGGTGAGTGGCTGCTCGTTATGCAGTCACCTCGAGAGCTCGGACCGGACGGGTCCTCCTTTGCTTTGCTCTCGGGCTCCCGGTGCAGTTGCGGTCACGGTGTTCGGGCCAGCGGCGGCTGGTCCTTACTTTGCTTCTGCTGTTGCTTTGGGCCCCGGTCACGGTGGTCGGGAGGTCGTTGCCTTGGAGGAGATTCCTCCGTCGGTGCTGCGGCGATGGTCAGCACCCGCAGTCGCTTTCTTCCAAGGGGGTAGCGTCCACTGGTCCTGGGACGCTGGTCAGGGGGCAAGTTCAGTTGCAAGCCCTTGGAGATCTCTTTAGCAGAGTTTGGCACAAATAGAGCAAAAGTCTTTTCGTAGTCGTTTTGTCTTCCTCTCCTTCAGCAGCAAGGCACCAGACACAGGCAAGAGTCAGCACCCTTCCTTGTCTCTCACGGTCCTTCTCGTAGGGCAGAGTCCTTCTGTGGCCCAAACCGGATCTAATTTTCAAGGAGCAGGGCTCCTTCTTTTATAGGCCAATTCTTTTGTTCTCGCAGGCCAGGGGGGCCTTTGCATAGCCACTCTCAGTTCTGGAGTACCCCGGCGGGTGTACTCCGGCTTCTGCTTTCAGTGTGAGGGGCAGGCGCATCAGACGCCCCACAGGAGGTGGGGCCAGCATTGTCCGGACAGGGGTGGCCAGAGTACCTTGTTGATGGGGGCTTCGCCCTTCCTGGGCCAGGTGCCGGCAGAGTCATCCGCCGCTCCCCAGGAGGGTGGAGCCAGCATTGTGGTGGCCGAGCACAGTGACAGTTCGGGTCAAGAGGCACTCCTACCTCCCACTAAGGTGTAATCTGCGCATTCACCACCTGTCATCCCTCCAGCCCTGTCACTCACACATCCCAGACAGTCAGATACACATACCAGCAGAGGCGGCTGAAATGGTTAAGCAAGCAAAGGCTAACTTTCTAAAAGTAGCATTTGCAAACCCAGGATATTAAAATAAACTTGGTTACAAGAAATATCTTATCATCCTGAGTTCAGGCATACTAAACATGACTCACCACCATGCTCCTTGAGCCTGCGGGGGTTATAGGGTGTAATAATCCTCGCAGCTCAGTCTGGCCTAATGGAGCAGGTAGCCTTCAATAGTGAAATACGGTCTTCGTTGTAAGTCACTACTAGGACATGCCACGCACATCAGGGCTTGTCCTACCTTGCACCTACAACGCACCCTGCCCGCAGGCCTACCATAGGGGTGACTAATATGTAGTCAAGGGAAGGGTCGGTGCTGGCAAGTGGGGACACTTGCCCAGCTAGCGTGACAGTACGAGACCGCACGCGGGTTCTGCGGTCGCAGTTCCCAGACACATCTTTACGGCTGCTTCGGTGGGTGGCGCAACCAGCGCTGCAGGCCCACCAGCAGTATTGGCATCTACAAGCCCCGGCACTCTCTTGTGCGCTTTACTAGGGACTAACAGTAAATCCAATGCACCAATCAGGGATACCAATCGTATGTACAATTTACAGTAGGGAGCACTTGCACTGCGGCACGGATCAGCCGTGGCGCAGTGCCCTGAGTATCGGAAAACCAGCAAAACATCGGAGGCACATCAGCAAAAAGTGGAAGGGAGACTTACGCCAAGGTGCCAGGTCTAACATGTGTCCCCTCCAGCTGAAATGTGGGGGGAACTACCCTTCCCCAGGGAGTTCCACATCACTAAGGCGGAAAAATCTGGACAGACCGTCAGCGTTGGCGTGATCGGTGCCAGGGCGGTGTTCCACCGTAAAGTCCATACTCTGTAGAGAAATGGACCACCTCAACAGTTTCGGGTTCTCACCCCTCATTTGCATTAACCATCTGAGGGGCCTGTGGTCCGTCTGAACTCGGAAGTGAGACCCAAACAAGTAGGGTCTTAGCTTCTTCAGCGCCCAGACCACAGCAAATGCTTCACGCTCTATTGCACTCCACCTACTTTCCCGTGGAAGTAACCTCCGACTTATGAAGGCTACTGGTTGGTCAAAGCCCTCCTCAGTCATCTGTGAAAGAACAGCCCCTACACCATGCTCTGAAGCGTCTGTTTGCACAATGAACTCCTTGGAGAAATCGGGGGCCAGGAGCACGGGCGCCGTGCACATGGCAGTCTTCAGGGTGTCGAAAGCCTTCTGACAGGTGTCAGTCCAAATCACATTCCTGGGCTGCTTTTTCGAAGTCAGCTCTGTCAAGGGGGTCACGATCGTGCCATAGCCCTTGACAAACCTCCTGTAATACCCAGTGAGCCCCAGGAAGGCTCTCACTGCAGTCTGGGTCTTGGGGGGTTCCCAAGCCAGGATGGTCTCGATTTTGGGCTGCAAGGGGGCTACCTTGCCACTCCCAACTTGGTGTCCCAAGTACACCACTGAACCCTGCCCAATCTGGCACTTGCTTGCCTTGATTGTGAGGCCTGCTCTGCGCAGGGCCATCAACACTTCCCAGAGGTGTCGCAGGTGTTCGGGCCAGGTGCCGCTGAACACCGCGATGTCATCCAGGTAGGCGGCACTGAACTCGTCCAGTCCAGCCAACACCTGGTTGACCAATCTCTGAAAGGTGGCAGGGGCATTCTTCATTCCAAATGGCATAACCCGGAACTGGAAATGCCCATCTGGTGTAGAGAATGCCGACCTCTCCTTTGCCCCATCGGTCAAGGCGATCTGCCAGTACCCAGACGTTAAATCAAACGTGCTGAGAAACCGGGCAGCCCCTAGCCGATCAATGAGCTCGTCAGCTCTGGGGATGGGGTGCGCGTCAGTCTTCGTGACTGAATTGAGTCCTCTGTAGTCCACACAGAACCGTAGTTCGGGTGTGGCTCCCGGCGCAGCAGCCTTCGGCACCAAGACCACGGGGCTGGACCAAGGACTGCTGGAAGACTCAACCACTCCGAGGGCAAGCATCTTGGAGACCTCCTCCTTGATGCAGGCCCGTACCCTGTCAGTTACCCTGTAAGCCTTATGCTTCACCGGTAAGCTGTCTCCAGTGTCTACATCATGGACGCACCAATCTGTGACACTCGGAACCAGGGAGAACAGGTCTGGAAACTGCCCCAGCAACTGGCGGCAGTCCTTCTGTTGTTCGGCGGTCAGGGAGGGTGAGAGGTTAACTCCATCCACTGACCCATCCTTCTCACAGGCCACCAAGAGGTCAGGAAGAGGCTCCGACTCCTCCTCCATTCCGTCATCGGTTGCCAACAACATGCCCACTTCGGACCTTCGCAAGTGGGGCTTGAGGCGGTTGACATGTAGGACCCGCAAAGGGTTCCTGGGCGTCTTCATGTCCACCAAGTATGTCACGGGGCTCTTGCGCTCCACAACCTCAAATGGTCCTGTCCACTTGTCCTGAAGGGCACAGGGCTCCACTGGGGCCAAGACATACACCTCCTGTCCAGGCTGAAGCTCGACCAGAGTGGCATTCTGATCGTACCACCGCTTCATCTCCTCCTGGCTCGCTTCCAGATTTGCCTCGGCAAGTTGTCTGAAGCGCCTGGTTTGGTTTCTGAAGGCCAGCATGTAGCTATATACATTCTGGGGAGGTTTCCTGGGAGATTGCTCCCAGCCTTCCTTTACCAAACTCAGTGGTCCTCTCACGGGGTGGCCGTACAGCAGTTCAAAGGGGCTGAACCCTAGGGACTTCTGTGGTACCTCGCGATATGCAAAGAGCAGGCATGGCAAGAGGACGTCCCACTTACGCCTCATCGGACCTTCCAGGCCCATGATCATGCCTTTGAGGGTTCGGTTGAATCTTTCAACCAACCCGTTACCTTGGGGATGGTAGGGTGTGGTGAACTTGTACGTTACGCCACACTCCTGCCAAAGGGACTTCATATATTTCGATATGAAGTTGGTCCCCCTGTCGCTCACCACCTCTAGAGGGAACCCTACTCGTGAGAAAATTCCCATCAGTGCACGCCCCACCACGGGAGCCGTCACTGTCCTCAGAGGGATGGCTTCAGGGTACCGGGTGGCATGGTCCACCAAGACCAGGATGAACCTGTTGCCCATGGCTGTCTTGGAGTCCAGAGGCCCAACGATGTCAATACCCACTCGCTGGAATGGCGTACCGACCACAGGGAAGGGTTGGAGGGGAGCCTTGTTCTTCCCTCCCGTCTTCCCACTTGCCTGGCAAGTCGGACAGGTTCTGCAATAAGCGTCTGAGCTTTTATGCATTTGGGGCCAGTAAAAGTGGGTGACAAGCCTGTCAAAGGTCTTGTCCATCCCCAAATGTCCTGCTAAAGGCACATCATGAGCCAGACCCAGTGGGGGGGCGTGGCTTGACACGCGATGCTGCAGGACGTGCCTGGGTAGAGCTCCGGTTTGAGCCTTCCTATACCGGGCCATTTCTCCGTCAATTCTGCCGCTGCAGCCCCGGAACTGCGGGCGGACCTGCCCATGACCCACGGGCACAAGCTGCGCGAATTTCAAGGAACTTGGACACGGGGCTCCGCACCGTGATTTCCCGGACGCCAGCTGCCGCCCGAGCTTAGACCTTGCGGGAGGCGAGATCATGCGAGGCCGCGGCTTCACTCCCCTGTGAGGGCCCCGTGGGGGGGCCTGCTGGTAGCGGCGCGGAGACGGAGGCGCCGAACGACTACCTGACACCCGCCTACAGGCTGGGGACCGCCTGGGGCCCTGCTGGCTTTTTGAGGACTTTGGAGGCGGGGCTCTGCACCGCGATCTGCCGAGAGACTGTGGCCGCCCGGCCCTAGACCCTGCCGGGCAGAGGAATCGCGAGAGGCCGGGGCTTCACCTTCCTGAGGAGGCCCCGTGAGGGAGATTAACGGAGGGAACGCGGTGGCGGAGGCTCCGCGCAACTGCCCAACACTACCCGGGCCCATCGGCGGACCGGAGACCACCTGGAGCCCTACAGGCAACCCGAGGAGGCACACTAGCGGGGCCCAGCAACGCACAACTTGGAGGCTGCCCCCAGACTGGCCCACGCGGGCGGGCCGCCCGACTCCCGGCATCTACGATCAGTGTGACCGCGAGTACTGACGCGGCGCCTGGTGGACCTGGCCCCGAGCTACTGCCCACTGCCTCTACGGCTGCGACGCCGGGCGGTCCGGCCCAACTACCGCACCGCTGCCCCGGGGCGACTCCCTGACGACGTTGGAGTGGAGACGGTGGCGGAGGCCTGCTGTGGGGCGGAAATAGACGCTGCCTCGGGACTGAAGGTAGGGCGGGAGGTCCGTGCCTGCCCCTGAGACACGCCACATAGCCCGGCGCCCCACCTGCTCGGACACTTGTAGTGGCCAGACTGCATCTCTGGACCGTGCACCTGGCGGACTAGGCGACGTCCACCATCGGAACCAGGCGGCGCAACACGTGGCCGCAGCCCCTGCTGGGAGGCACACTTAACAGTACTTGGAGCGCCTGGAACGCACTCAGACCCAATGAACCTGAGGGTAATGATTGATTGGCCTGAATAACCTGACCTGGCCCTACTGCACTCCCCCCCCACCGCCCTGCTGATCGGACCGCTCCGACTGCGCCCCTAACCTGAGTTGGCCCTACGGGGGTCGGAGGAGGACGGAAGAGGCGCCCGCCCGGAGTGAGTCAGGGGCGCACATACCAGACCTTTGACCTGTGACGCCGAGGAGACCGTTCCTCGCTGCCGGGGGCGCCCCCGGGGCCCTCCCGCCACACGGGCGCTGCCCCACGGCTGTGACACAGGTCCTCTGAGAAGCTGCCGCGCTCGCTGTGCGAAAGGGGAGCAGCAACTGCATAGGGACCTGGCCCTCCCCGTCGCCCTTCCGCCGTTGCACCGGGCCCGGACACTCGGCCCCTCACGGAGACAGGAGGGTCGACGACACAAGCACTGCCTGGCTCATGTCTGGAGGCGTGAAAACACGTACCGGAGCAGGCAACACGCAAACGAAGGGGAAGCAGACGAAGACGACGGCCAAGATGGATGCGGACCAGGTGGCGTCGAAGCTTGACAGTGTCCTAGCCGCCATGGAACGCATGGAAAACTCACTCCAGCAGACACGTACCTCCCTGGAGGCTAGGATAGATGGAGTGGCGATAGATCTCACCCACCTCGGGGCCGACCACAAGAAGCTACAGGACCGCACTTCGGCGCTGGAAGGCGCAATGGCAACTGTTGAGCCCAAGGTCACACGGGTGGACAGGCAAGTACAAGATCTCCTAAACAGAGTGGAGTTCCTGGAGGACCGGGCGGAGGATGCGGAAGGAAGGGCGCGACGAAATAACATACGCCTAGTGGGTGTTCCGGAGAAGTGGGAAGGGACGGACCCAGCCCGACATGTGGAAGACTGGTTGAGAGATCTGCTGCCGGAAGGTACACTTTCGTCTTACTTTGTGGTGGAGAGAGCCCATCGTGTTCCCACGAGGCCCCTGCCCCCTGGCTCCAATCCTAGACCATTCATCCTTCGCGTCCTCAACTACAGGGACCGCGACGCCATACTTCGTGAAGCCAGGAAGATGGGAGACGTTACCATTGAGAACGCCACTGTGATGTTCTTCCCGGACTACACAGTGCAGGTCCAGAGACAGAGACACAACTTCCTGGCGGTGAAAAAGCGACTGCGCCAAGTGAACCTGAAATATTCGCTCCTATTCCCTGCCAAACTGAGAGTGGTGGCACAGGACAAAACGCACTTCTTCACGAGTCCCGATGAAGTGGAGGCCTGGCTGGATGGGGGTATGCCTGAGGCTCCGCGGAGAGCGCAGAGGACCTCTACCATGGAGAAGACCCGAGGACCTCGACGTCGGCGCCGCCGCGGGACCCCGACGCCGCTGCAGCCCGGATCCGCCTCGACCCACTCCCCGCCCGTGGACCTTATTTTGCAGGAGCAACGGGATGCGCTACGCAGAGCTGCGGAACTTAACATCTCCCCGGCGCAATCGCCGCACCCTGGCACAAGCCCAGCTGCATCACTGACGGACGACGAGGCGATCTACGGCATCCCAGACACCCAGCAATCGGGGGGACCCCCCGACGTCACACCCCAAACGGCGGACCTCTTTGGTTAACATGTGATCAGAATTGTCCCCTCCTGCTCACCGCGAGATGTGACGCTGTACGAACCACCGCTTGGCTGATCTGACTCCTTACTGGGTGGATTACGGACCCCTTGAATGGTGAGAGAGATTGCTGCTGCCACTGGGGGAGACACCAGGCACTGTAAGTACTATTTTCGTTTTTATGCGCATGATCTGACTGCCCTCAGCGCAGACTTGAACAATTGGCTTGCGGAACTGCTTCGAACATTTGCCACAGCAGGAGCCGCTCGTGGGAGAGGCGCCCCCCCTTATGGAACTATAGCCCCTCCTGTGGCTGCTGGGGCGGGCCGCTGACACCGCATTGGGTGACGGTCACCGGGCAGCTCCTGATCCGCAGCGGGCTCCATACCTTGCCCGGGAAGGACACATGGCTCCCATAGGGACTACAATGCTGTACCTGTTGCTAGTTACAAGTCACTTTTTACCCCCCAGGACTGTATAGTTTGCGAGCTCATTAGAGTGTTTGGACGGCGACATGTTGTGCAGCCGACCTTTTGGAATTACATTCCCTGTTGCCATGTTGTGGCTATATGTTTTCCCTTTCTTCCCTGTCCCCATACCTTGCTGGAGGCTAAGGCACAGTACGAGAGACATCGACTACATTTTAGAAGCGGGGGTGATGCATAGCGGCGGGCGGGACGGACTGTTGTGGGGGCGGTGTGGGGCGGACACTAAAGACCCTGGCTATCACGACACAGATGGCTAGCATACAGATATGTACCTGGAATGTTAGGGGAATGCACACACCGGCTAGGCGCTACCACATATACTCATACCTGAAGCGTCACAAGATTAACGTCGCGCTGCTACAGGAAACGCATCTGAACGGGACAGAAGTGAGGGCACTACACCGTAGATGGCGGGGGAAACTGTACGCCACGGAGTATTCCTCGTACGCGCGAGGGGCGCTGATATGGGTCCGCCCGGGGACTCCTTGGGTGTGCGAGGAAGCTGCGATTGACGACGAGGGCAGATTTGCAGCCGTGCGGGGCAGACTGGATGGGCATCAGGTGGCGCTGGTATCTCTGTACTCCCCTAATGTTGATCAGGGTGGCTTCCTGGACCGCCTCTCGCAGACGATGGCGATCTGGCGGGAGTCTTCATGGGTGTTGGGTGGCGATTACAACTGCACCTTGGACACGACATTGGACCGCTCCCTGCCCCCCCCACTACATGCCCCTACGAGAAATGCCACGAAAGACCTACTAGAGTGGGCGGCGCGATGGGACCTACATGATATCTGGAGAACACGCAACCCAGGCGCGAGGGTGTACTCGTACTATTCAGGCGCGCATGGCCTCCACGTCCGCCTTGATAGGTTCATGGCGTCCACTGACATACTGCCCCACGTGACGGACACATACTACATGGGCCGCACTCACTCCGACCACAACCCTCACCTTCTATTTATCACTTGGGAGCAGCCGCTGCCCCCTGTGCCCACCTGGCGAATGCAGCCCGCGCTGCTAATGGATGCACCCTTCCGCGACTCCCTACTCACATGCACTGCTCAGTACTTTGAGGACAACACAGGCACGGCCTCCTCTCCCCAAGTGGAATGGGATGCGTTTAAGGTGGTGGTGCGCGGACACTGCTTGCGGACACAGGGCCAGATTAAGCACCAACTGGAACATGACCTTACCGGACTAGAAACAGGCTTGCTTGCCAGGGAGGGAGACGCTGTGGAGGGTGACGAGGCTCCACTGCTGGAGGCGCGCGCAGAACATGCGGCGCTGCTGGAACGCCTCAAGCACATCAATTATACTGCACACTCGGCGAGGACACATCACCTTAGTGACAGGCCTGGTAGGCTCCTGGCCTGGCTGATTTCTCAAGAGGACCGCGCGGCCCCTGTGACGGCCATACAGGAGGCGGGCGGGACTACTGTGTACACACAGCGCCGCATACACGACACCTTTGTTGCGCATTATACCTTGCTGTACCGCTCCAGACTACCAATCCCGCACCCAGACATTGCCGGCTACCTTGCCCCTTTACAGATGCCACACTTGACAGTGGCGCAACAGAACGAACTAGGGGCCCCTCTTGCGGCGGACGAACTCCGTGAGGCAATCTTCCACCTGTCCAACGGCAAAGCACCGGGCCCTGATGGACTCCCGGCGGAGTTTTACAAGGCCGGCTCGGATATTCTTATTCCAGAGCTTCTAAAGATGTACAATGCAGCAGCGGAGGACTCCATCCTGCCCCCGACGCTGAACGAGGCTAATCTGATCTCCATCCTGAAGCCGGACAAAGACGGTACCAGAGTGGGCTCATACCGCCCCCTGGCGCTGCTTAACACGGACTACAAAATACTGGCCTCCACACTGGCCCGAAGGCTGGCTCCCCATGTGCCTCATTTGGTGCATCAAGATCAGAATGGCTTTGTCCCAAAGCGTCACACCTCCCACAACATCCGTCGCCTCTTCCGAGTGCAGGAATATGCCATCCGGCAGTGGCCCAGAGCGGGCTGCCTCGTTCTCGATCTGGAGAAGGCCTTTGACTCCGTGGAGTGGCCATACCTGCGAGCGGTCGCGGAGAAGTTCCACCTGGGAGAAGGATACGAGGCCATGGTGGACCTGTTGTACGACAAACCATTGGTCAGGGTACGCACGGGCCAACTACACTCCAATGCCATCCGGGTGCGCAGAGGCACTAGACAGGGCTGTCCTCTGTCCCCGCTGCTGTTTTCCCTGGCCATGGAACCTCTAGCCACGATTCTTAGAGCACAGGGGCCAGACTGGGGCATCCCGCTGGCGGATGGTCTGCATGCGGTGTCGTTGTATGCAGACGACCTGCTCCTATACGTCAGGGACATAACCGCAATCCCCACCTCTCTCACTGCCGTCTTTGCTGCATTTGAGGAGATGTCGGGCCTCAGGGTCAACTGGTCCAAATCTGGGGCCTACCCCTTTGGCCCAGACACGCCCGAGTGCGACGTGCAACTGGGCGGAGGCAGATTACAGTGGTACCCCACCTCCTTTCGCTATCTGGGAATACAGATTTATCGGAACCCGCTGGACATCTTGGAGGGGAACCTCGTTAGGACGATCGCCTCGATACGGGCGCAGGTCCGCTTTTGGAATACCCTCCCACTTAATGTCCCAAGCCGCATAGCTCTGTCTAAAATGATTGTGTTGCCCCGGCTACTCTACTATTTCGCGAACATACCCACTTATGTCCCAACCAGGATATTTAGAGACCTAGAGGTGCTACTCCGCGACCTTATATGGAACAGCGGCCGCCCACGAGTGGCACTGACGAAGATGTACATGCCAACTGACTCGGGAGGATTGTCAGTTCCCAATCTAGAGCTGTATTACCTTGCGGCACAGACGCAATGGGTGGCGTACTGGCTGAGTGGCAAATATCTTGAAGATACAGCCTCGGAAAACGAGACTGCATGGACGCAAACGCAGATTAATACACTATTTCACCCGCTCACCCAAGCACGATGCCCCTCCCAGCTGCACGTGGCGGTGGCGCGGAAATGTTTCCTGAGGTGCCTACGCCTCACCAGAGCGACCAAGCCGTATGCCCCGGTCATACCACTGCTGGGCACACCGACCCCGGCGGGGATCCTCACGGAAACGCGCTTGGAAGCATGGGCACGGGCGGGGGTGGACACGCTGAGCGACCTGTACGCTGAAGGCGAATTGCTTACCTTCGCAGCCCTGGCTGACAGCGCAGATCTCCCGGCTGGGCAGTTCTTGCAGCACGCGTCGCTACTGCGCACGCTCACAGCCTCCTGGGGTGAAGTGACGGAAGAACTCCCGATGCATTGCTATATCCAGTACCTGCATGTCATGGGCAACGGATCGCACATCATACACTGGCTGGCGCAGGCGTTACAGACACACTCGCAACCTTCTACACAGCCGCTGCGTGACAAATGGGCGGCGGACAGGGGCCGGGACTGGACCGATAAGGAGTGGGCGATGGTCTTGGCGGGACCGACCAACATCCCTAGAAACCCCCGCTTTAAGATTATACAGTACTATTTGCTCCAGCGCGCATACCTCACGCCGGATAAAATCAATAGGTACTTCCCGCTTGCGGATGCGGCCTGCCAGCGCTGCTCTCTACCGGGAGCGGACTTGCTACACATGCTGTGGCACTGCTCTGAGGTGAGGGAATACTGGGAAGTAGTCCTGAAACTCCTCTCACATGGAGCTGAAGAGAGGCTACCGCACACCTGGGAAGCGTGCGTTCTCGGGTTATACAAACGCACTAAGTCCAACAAAGTGCAAGCGCGCTTTTGGGACATGGGCCTCATCACAGCCAAACGCCTGCTCACCAAGCATTGGAAATCTGCTACCCCTCCCCACACGCGGCACTGGCGAACGTCCTTCACTAACTGGGCGCGAGCGGAAAGTGCCGTGCTCCTGAGGGAGGAAACGGCGGGACTACGCAAGTTCCCCATCGCCCAGCTCTGGGACGATCTCCTCCAGACGTATCAGGAGGCCTGCCAGGAACATGAGATGACCTAAGGCGACCACCGCCTGCCTCATAGACGCGCTGGGCGCACTCACATGCCGAGACCTTACCTGGAAGTGCACCATCTCCCCTCCCCCCCGCCCACACACAGCTCCTGTCCTCCTAGCCCTGGTCCCTCTGGCTGCTTACCCCCCCCGCTACATCACACGATGATCTCCTTCATGCCCCCCCTCCACCCACTCCCTGACCGCGATACATTACCCGACCCCAGTTTTCCCCTGCCGTTATGACGCGTGGGGGATAGTTTAACCGCTGGTCAAGTTCCCCGACCAGACTTACACTTAGCTCTCGATATGGACACTGAGGATAGAGCGACCACTAGGCGACAGCACACTACGAAACGCATGCTACACCTGGAGTACGAAGAGGTACTGACGCTTAGGGCTCCGGCGCACGCAGTGAACAAACACGCGGCAAGGCGGAGTGAACCTGTCCTAACACTGACTGACCGCTGCGCCTGGGGCCTGAGGATTAGTGTGCACGCCCTGCTGCCGCACATGTGGACATCGCTTTTAGGGCTGCGACCTGGACTCGCGAGCATTCACCGGTAGTTTTATGCCTCAGTGAGCTATACCACACACTGATAGTCATGCACGGTAGAGCATTGCAAATGCGAGCCATACCCACAACCTCCCCGAGACCCGCGCATTGCTACGCATTTATACAGCTCTACACACACCTAGGTGAGGTCCCGGGGAACAAGCTGCGACGACTGCGATGCTTGCCTGAATGACACATTTCTACTGTTGTTACAAAAAAAAAAAAAGAGAAAATTAGACTGATCATTTCTTATGGGCAATTCCAAATGACAATGCTGATTCCATCATGTATACTGCCGCTGGACCCCCGGGTTGCCAGCTAAATGGCTGTGTCATCCATGCCGTATCACTCTGTTTCTTGACTATTTGATTCGCCCCTCTGTGGGCCATGCAATGCACCCTGTATGATGATGGACAAATGTGAAATAAAGGTCTTCCAAAAACAAAAAAAAAAAAAAAAAAAAAAAAAATGAGCCAGACCCAGTAGGAAGGCTCTGAACTTCTGGGGTACCACCAGCACACGGGCTGACCCAGGTTCAGCAGCCTTAGGCTCCGAATACAGGAGGTCGTTCTCCCAGTACACATAATGTGTTTTGGCCTGAACACCATTGGCCTGGTCTGCAGCCTGCTGCCGCATACCCATGAGAGAAGGGCATTCTTTCTGCTCCCTGCAGAATTCCTCCCTGGAGGGTCCTCCTTCTTGCTGCCAATGGGTCAGCTCAGGCAGGTCCCCCAGTTTGGCGATCTGTTCCCCCGTAGGCTCCAGGGCATCCCCCTCAAGGTCTGCCTCCTCCTGGACCGTAGGAACTTCAGGGGCCGGTTTCCCGCGCCCCCTGTGCCTTCTCCCTAAGGCCGGTTCCTGGGCCTCTCCATCAGGCCCCAGGACCTCTCGATCACCCCTACTGGCTGCCATCGACCGGGTGGTCACGCACGCCCAGTCAGGCAGACCCACCATCCGCAGGTGAGTCGTTTTCTCCACCTTTTCCCAAGGGGAGTGCTCCAAGTCGTTCCCTAGCAAACAGTCAACAGGCATGGTTTTTCTCACACAGACCTGCAGAGTACCAGAGACCCCCCCCCACTCGAAGGGAACTTGAGCCATCGGACACTGACTCTCAGAATTATCAGCGTTGATAACCCTACAGTAGGCATGGGGTACAACCTGCTCTTGAGACACCAGGTGCTGCCTCACTGCAGTCACACTGGCTCCTGTGTCTCTAAGAGCCTCGGCCTCCTTACCATTGATGATCACCACCTGCCCATATTTCTTAGTGTTAGAGGGCAGGTAGTTTGTAGGGATCATCTCGCTGTCTCCTAACGAGACTAGGGTCATGTGAACGGGATCTCCACCCCCCGGGACCATCATTTCTTCTCCCAGGTGAACGCTAGTCACTTGTCGGGCGGAGCACCAGTGGGTGCAGGTTTTCCAAATAGGCGACACTTGGGGTCACTGGATATGTGCCCAGGCTCGCCACATTTGAAACAATTGAAGGGCCCCTTTGGAACAGGTTTACCTGTCGGGGCCCCATTCTGCTTCGGGGGTGGGGGAGGCTGAGAACCCTGCTGCGGATTCCCTTGGGAACTACTTTGGGGGCCTTTTTGGAACCCTTTCTGTTTGCCCCCCTTGTCCCCCCCACTCTTCTGCTGGGGACCCTGCCCACTCTTGGCGGAATCTCCCACGGGACCCTTGTGGACCCTGGTGCTGAGCCAGCGGTCCGCCTCCTCAGCAAGCTTCCTCGGGTTGGACAGCTTGCTATCGATCAGGTGTTGGCGTAACTCAGGAAAACAGTGATCAGACAAGTGCTCCCATGCAATTAAATCAAAGAGACCTTGAAAATCATTAACTTTGTTACCTTTCACCCAACCATCCAGTGCTCTGCAAAAGTAAGTCACATACTCCACATACGTATTCCCAGGCCGCTTAGTACATCCCCTAAACTTCTGTCTATACATTTCAGGGGTAAGACCGTACCTGTTTAACAAAGCTTCTTTCATGTGGGCATAGGATCTCTGATTCTCAACGGGCAAATCTAGCAAGGTATCTCTCCCTTCGCTAAGGAACCTTCCCCACAACCCCGCTCCCCAATCCTTGTCAGGGACCAGGTGGGAGGACATGGCTACCTCGTATGCCCTAAACCACTGTCCTATGTCATTCCCCTTAAAGAACTCCTTAACTACGTCCTTCGGGATGTGCACTCTTGACTCTACCTGCACTGGCGATGTGCTGCCACCAGAGGGAGGCCGATCCAAGTCTCTCTCCTTGAGACTTATCTCCCTCATCTTTATTTCGTAATCCATCTGGTGCTTTCGCTCTTCCAGCGCCATTCTTTTGGTTTCCAGCTCCAGCTGGATTTTCATTTCTGCGAACTTTCTCTCGTGATTCCGGGTTTTCTTCCTGTCCGCCAGCTCCTCTGGCGACAGGCCTTTCCCAAAGCTGTGCTCGCTGTCTTGCCTCTCGAGATCGATCAGATCCCCCAGCGCATTCTGCTCCTCCGTCGCATTCTGCTCGGCGAGGACATCTTGCTCCTCCGGGGTTTTCCGGGACTCGATCCAGGCTTTCAGGGCCTTGGAGAGCTGGGTCTTGTTTTTGCAGCCAGCGTGCGGGACTTTGAGTTTCTTACAAAAGAACTTCAGTTCGTCCCTGGAATATTTATCCACTTTGGTGGGGTCCCACTCCACCTCCAACACCTCGGAGGTCGTGGACTCCGCTCCATCCAAGCTCTTTGTGCCCGGCATGGTTTCTGCGCTCGGAATCTTCTTTCGGCAAAATTCAAAAATCAAAGTCTGTGGCTAAGTAACTGGACCGTAATCCTTGTGTAGTGGTCAGAAGCTCAGGTATAACTATCGCAAGTGTAAATTCGAAATCCTCACCGCTGCGTCCAATGTAGGAAGGGGGAGGCTCTAGTTGGCGCAGTGCAACACTAGCGACAAGCAGGGACTCTCTCTTCCTCGTCAGGGCTGAGGGTTACCTTCCAGACAACCTGTGCTTACCCTCTAGGTAGTGTGGCTTAAGCAGTCGTAGGCTAATCTTTGGGGCACATAGGGTTAAACACTTGCAACAGTACACCTTTACAACCAACCCACCACACAACGAGACCAGACTGTATTCTTGTAAAAATATATATCTTTATATAGATTTTAAGCAGGCTTGGGAATACAGTCGATAACTTTATGAAAACGGTTGCAGGTTACTCACTTCGGGTTACCACAGTTCTTATGCAGTTCTCTTGAGGCCCGTAGGCCGGTGTTACTCAAAGTTCTTGTGGAGCCGGCGGCTTCCAGGGGATCTGTCCCACGTCGCGTTGCCTTCCCGGGGTCGCTGATCGTTGCGGCTCTTCAGCCGAGCAGGTCACTGGTCATCCGGGGCAGCGGTGTTCTGTGGCGGCAGGGTCCTCTCCTCGTCGTCCGCTCCGACCCTGGAGGCGGCGGCTGTGCGGTGGTGACAAGTGGCAGTACGGTCCCCAAGTGCAGGACGTACCCAGCCAAATGTCGGTGCAGCTGTGGGCTCACAGCTGGGCTGTCGGGCAGGCTACCGACCTTGCGGATTCTCGTAGGGCAACTGTCCGTCTTTGCAGGTGAGTGGCTGCTCGTTATGCAGTCACCTCGAGAGCTCGGACCGGACGGGTCCTCCTTTGCTTTGCTCTCGGGCTCCCGGTGCAGTTGCGGTCACGGTGTTCGGGCCAGCGGCGGCTGGTCCTTACTTTGCTTCCGCTGTTGCTTTGGGCCCCGGTCACGGTGGTCGGGAGGTCGTTGCCTTGGAGGAGATTCCTCCGTCGGTGCTGCGGCGATGGTCAGCACCCGCAGTCGCTTTCTTCCAAGGGGGTAGCGTCCACTGGTCCTGGGACGCTGGTCAGGGGGCAAGTTCAGTTGCAAGCCCTTGGAGATCTCTTTAGCAGAGTTTGGCACAAATAGAGCAAAAGTCTTTTCGTAGTCGTTTTGTCTTCCTCTCCTTCAGCAGCAAGGCACCAGACACAGGCAAGAGTCAGCACCCTTCCTTGTCTCTCACGGTCCTTCTCGTAGGGCAGAGTCCTTCTGTGGCCCAAACCGGATCTAATTTTCAAGGAGCAGGGCTCCTTCTTTTATAGGCCAATTCTTTTGTTCTCGCAGGCCAGGGGGGCCTTTGCATAGCCACTCTCAGTTCTGGAGTACCCCGGCGGGTGTACTCCGGCTTCTGCTTTCAGTGTGAGGGGCAGGCGCATCAGACGCCCCACAGGAGGTGGAGCCAGCATTGTCCGGACAGGGGTGGCCAGAGTACCTTGTTGATGGGGGCTTCGCCCTTCCTGGGCCAGGTGCCGGCAGAGTCATCCGCCGCTCCCCAGGAGGGTGGAGCCAGCATTGTGGTGGCCGAGCACAGTGACAGTTCGGGTCAAGAGGCACTCCTACCTCCCACTAAGGTGTAATCTGCGCATTCACCACCTGTCATCCCTCCAGCCCTGTCACTCACACATCCCAGACAGTCAGATACACATACAAGCAGAGGCGGCTGAAATGGTTAAGCAAGCAAAGGCTAACTTTCTAAAAGTAGCATTTGCAAACCCAGGATATTAAAATAAACTTGGTTACAAGAAATATCTTATCATCCTGAGTTCAGGCATACTAAACATGACTCACCACCATGCTCCTTGAGCCTGCGGGGGTTATAGGGTGTAATAATCCTCGCAGCTCAGTCTGGCCTAATGGAGCAGGTAGCCTTCAATAGTGAAATACGGTCTTCGTTGTAAGTCACTACTAGGACATGCCACGCACATCAGGGCTTGTCCTACCTTGCACCTACAACGCACCCTGCCCGCAGGCCTACCATAGGGGTGACTAATATGTAGTCAAGGGAAGGGTCGGTGCTGGCAAGTGGGGACACTTGCCCAGCTAGCGTGACAGTACGAGACCGCACGCGGGTTCTGCGGTCGCAGTTCCCAGACACATCTTTACGGCTGCTTCGGTGGGTGGCGCAACCAGCGCTGCAGGCCCACCAGCAGTATTGGCATCTACAAGCCCCGGCACTCTCTTGTGCGCTTTACTAGGGACTAACAGTAAATCCAATGCACCAATCAGGGATACCAATCGTATGTACAATTTACAGTAGGGAGCACTTGCACTGCGGCACGGATCAGCCGTGGCGCAGTGCCCTGAGTATCGGAAAACCAGCAAAACATCGGAGGCACATCAGCAAAAAGTGGAAGGGAGACTCACGCCAAGGTGCCAGGTCTAACAATCGGCCTCGACATAGGCGCCACATTAGCTGGCTGTGTCACGCAGTGCGCCACTTGCGCATAGGGAAACGCATCCTCAGGTTCCAGTGGGAAGTAGTCCGAGCATAGCTTCAGGAACGGAATCAGTCCCTCAAGATCAAAGAGCATGCCCACCCACTTACAACCCTTCTCTCGCCAGCGGTGAAAAACAGAGGACGAACAACCCGGGAGGAAGTCAGGGTTATCTACTATTGGCGTCATCGGGGAGGGAAAGGAGGTCTAACCCTTGCGTAACGCCAACTGATCCCATGCGTGCAAGGTCGGAGACGTTACCGGCGAGGAGTACAGCCCCCACGCTCTGCGCTTCCTCGGCAGCCATAGCTCCCTCCAAATGTTACACCCTGCCACCATCTGATCCATAAACAGCCAGTGTTTACTGGACATAGGCCTATTCCATTCCACTAAATATCTGAGACAGGACGCCTGAAAGTACGCAGACACCAGGGGGAAGCCCAATCCGCCCATGGCTTTCGGAGAGGCGGTCACCGCGAACGCGAAGGGGGGTCTCTTATTGTCCCACAAGATTTTATTGAGGTAGCCCTGCAAACGTCTCAGCATGCCCGGCGGCAGTTCTAAGGGCAGCATCTGAAAGAGATACAGTATACGGGGTAGCACCGTCATTTTAATTGCGGCTAACCGACCAAACCATGCCAATTTAAGACACGACCAGTCGGCGAGGGACTTAGCAACTTGCTCAGCCATGGTCGAGTAATTGAGTGAAAGGGTTTTAGCAAGAGTCGGGGCTAAGCGCACTCCCAAATAAGTAATATCCGAGTGCACCCACTGGAAGGCAAAGTCTTTCTGCAAGTCCATTACATCCGCGACTGGAACCGAGATGTTAAGAATCTGTGACTTGGCAAAATTAACCTCAAACCCCGCTGCGTCGCGAAAGGCAAGGAGCTCAGTGGATAAGCACCGCAGCGAAGAGTGGGGGTCAGTTAGTGCTAAAATGACATCGTCCGCATACATACTAATTTTATGAGTATCAGCCCCGAAGCGAATACCCGAGATATCAGCGTGGGCATGAACGCGCTGGCCAAAGGGCTCCATGTAAAGCGCGAAAAGCAGCGGGGAAAGGGGACACCCCTGCCGTGTTCCTCAGGCAATGTGGAAATGGGCAGATCTACTACCATTCACCCTTACCATCGCTCTGGGTGCCGCGTACAAGCACCGCATCCAGCGTAGAAACTTATCGCCTATGCCAAATGCCTTCAGCACCTCAAACATGAAGTCCCAGTCCACCCGATCAAAGGCTTTCTCTGCGTCTATAGACAGAAGAAAAGCCTGAGCTTTAGATCGGTGCACTAGGTCCATCAAATGAAGCAATCTCTTGGTATTATCTGCTCCCTGCCTAGTTGGAATAAATCCAGCTTGGTCCGGGTCTATCACCCCGTCCATTAACAGACTAAGCCGCGCCGCTAAGATTCCGGAAAACAGTTTAGCATCAATGTTGAGGAGCAAAATCGGTCTGTAAGAGCCACATTTCGACGGGTCCTTTGTAGGCTTGAGAATAATCGTGATGGCCCCCTCAGTCATGGACGGAGCAACCACCCCGGTGTCAAGAAAAGAATTAAAGAAACGGGTCAGAAAGGGAGCCAGTTCCCTACAAACAGACTTGTAAAACAGAGCTGAGAACCCGTCTGGGCCAGGTGACTTGGCCACTTTTAGCCTGGAAATGGCCGAAATAACCTCCTCTATGCGGATCTCCGCATCTAATGCTGCTACGGAGTCGGACGAAGGGGCGTGATATGTGACTTCGTGATGTATTGTGTTATGGTGTCATGCGCCGTGCCCTCTTTTGTGTATAATGATTGATAAAAGCGACGAAAGGTATCTAAAATGGCAGTGTCAGTGGTGTGGAGATTCGCCTGGTCATCCCGTATTGCAGTAATGGTGGAAGACTGTACCCGTGCCCGCAACCTGTGCGCTAGCATCTTGCCCCCTTTATCACCAGAGATAAAATTTATGCCGCAGATGCAACAACGCATATGCCGCTCTATCTAGGTCCAGGTGTTTGAGCATGCGCCGTTTCATCTCTAATTCTCTCCACACCCTCGGGGCTCCTGTCCTCTTGTGGATCGCCTCCAAACCACGGACCTCCCCTTCCAACTCCTCTCACTTCTCCCTACGCAACGTAGCATGTGTGGCAGCAAGCGCTATGAAGTCCCATCTGACCACCAACTTGACGCCAATGCCGTATTCCCCACACAATTTTCTGCAAAATAGTTGGTAATAGTGTCTCTAATCTTCGACACTACACTATCCGAATGTAGCATGGGGTCCCTAAGCCGCCAGTCGGCCGACGGCGGCCTATGGCCCAGGACCGAAACCTTCACCGTTATGAGTGCATGGTCGGAAAGAGAGCGTGGTGTAATGTCCACGTCAGAAAGATGAGGTGGGAGGGTCGAAGTAGCTCAAAAGTGGTCGAGTCGTGTGTATGTCTTGTGTGCTGCTGAGGGACCACAATCAACCGAGCCGACACAAGAACAAACATCCAGCACATCAACAGCCCCAAAAAACATTCCTTTTTTAGAACAGGCCGGAACATTAGACGACTCAGGAGGGGCAAAACAAAAAGAACCGCCGCAAACAAGAAGTGTGACTCAACCCAAAAAGACCAACAAAAAACAATGAAACAATTAGTAATCAACATTTCCGATCATACTTTCACCAATTATGGGTTGCACCGGTTGACAAATCTTCACAAAATGTTCCCAAACAGTATTAGAAAAGAAATGGGAGAAAAGTAGATTCTGTTCTGGAGATCACACCTGTTATTATTTGGTGTAAATCGTTCAGTAGTTATTGAGGTATTATAGAAAACCAAATGTGTATATCTGGGCATAGGTGGTACTTTTGTAGTGCCTTTGTATTTATGTTTAAAACTCATACACTTTCAGAAAACACTATCACTGGATAATGGCATCAGTGATGTCATTTAAGATGTCATCAGTGGGTCATCAGTAATGTCACTGGACATGTCAAAAGTGATCTAATATGTGAGGTCATAAGCAGTGCATAAATTCTAGTTAGCTCAGGTAATTATAACTGCAGATTTTCTCTCGGGGAACTGTCTTCCAAATTCCCATTGAGGAACGGGGTAAGACAGGGCTGCATACTGGCACCATTATTATTTATTTTATACACTAATGGTTTAACAACCCATCGAGCCTCCTCCCACACTGACATACCTAGAGAAGCAGGCTGCCCCGTCCCCGCTTTGTTTTACGCGGACAATGCCATTTTGTTGGTCTTTACCACAAAAGCCCTGAGACACCAGGTGGAATGTTTTGTTAATTTTATGCACAATTTGAACCTTAGCACTCATTACTCCAAATTACATATTATATCTTGTGGCCCAGGCAAACTAAGAACTAACAAACTTAGCATTAACGGTCATGTTTTGACATCTGTCCAGACCTTTTGTTACCTCGGACTAAACTTTAGTTCCTCTGGGTCATGGAATTCCCACTGTGCTCTGGTCTGTTCCAAGTTAAGTAAATGCACAGGGATAGTAAGTAACCTCATTATACCACAAATTAGAGGGACATTGACACCTCCTCTGAAAGTGTTTAATTCCCAATGCATTGGTGTGGCCACTCACGGAGTAGGATTATGGGGTTTTAGCAAATGCAGTTCCATTCAGGCTGAGGTACACCGTTTCCCCCACACGTTATTAAGTGCACCTCATCTACCCCTACCCTTACACTGCACCTGGAGCTAAACCAGGTTTTTATTGAGGATACGATCCAGATGGCACCGCTCCTACTATAGGTTAGCATCTGGTTGAATCCAGACACTAAATTTTGTAGGGACATTATTTCCGTCTGTATGAAGTTGAATAACGTTTCCGCCATACCTTGGCTGAGCTGTTTACGTGAGACTTTCAGCTCCCTTGGCATAACCTGGTGGTACACTGAACCTACTTGTATCCCCAATAACGCTACGTCCAAGGTAAAATTATTATTCAAGGCTCATCGTGCAACAATTAGGCTGAAAAACGAGCTATTCAAACCCCTGCTGCGGCAATATTACAGTCTTTTTTATACTATTAAGTCTCCACATTATTTGGCCTTGGAGCTGACCAGATGGGAGCAATCTATACTTTTTCGCTTTAGAGCTGGCTCAATCTACTGGTCTATCATTTAAACATTATTTAGATTCAGAGGGAAGTAAGGTCTCTCTGTGCCCGTGTGACAACACTGGCCAATCTTTGTAGCACTTTATGTTTTTCTGAAATTAGCATGTCAATGCTTTCTAATTCCCTTATTAAGGAGGTTAGGTTTTCGTCACTGCATTCCTGCACTCCTTCACTTACAATTTCTCAGTTCCCCCGAAATTGTCTTGCACATTTGTGCCTTCTTGAAAGCTGCACTCAGAACCAGACAACCTATGCAGGATTAATCCGACTGAATCTTTTATGGGTAGCTTGGCAAAGTACACGGGGTAGCGGGAGTGCATGGCGGACCCTCTTTGAGGCCTTTGCCTTCTCCCCATTCTCTGTTCTTGGTGCTAAACCTGCCTTCATACCCTTAGTTCTTATCAGTGCACTTTACTCACAATGTTTTTTTTATACCCTAGGTTCTTTTCAAATTTCTGATGCCAGATGCATTTTGTGTGCAGTATTTGCATGGTCTCAATTTGAAACTGAACAGCTGAATTTCACTGGTTGTATACGAGTAAGTATAACGTTCCTATAACCTTTGGCTTTTTCAGTGAGTTTCTAAGGGTTTTTTAATTCTGCCTTAGAAAATGGAGACACTTCCTCTGGAGTACTACAAGAGATGGGGTCACCTCCCAGGGTTACACCCCCCCCAAACAGCAGACAACTTCCTCTGACTGACAGGCAGCAGTGGTACTCCCCCAGTTCTCATCCTTCACGACCTCTTGGTCCCGGTGGGGGGGGATCTCAGGCTCCCGCCCATAGGGCCACGACATTAGAAGCTTGATACACCCTCAAGGTCAATCTCACACCTTTGCACTTCACCATCAAGAGAGTAAGCTACCCTCCCAACCTGTATGCCCTTTGTAACGATTCACGCCCCTATTAGGACTTCCCTTACTTTGTTTTGCCCTGACTTGGTGAGTTGTGCAGTATGTGTCCGCGGAATGGAGTGGGTGTGTGGAGGCAGGTGAAGTGGCATGCAATGGAGTGACAAAGTGGAGTAGGGTACACTGGAGTAGCATATAGTTCAGTGGTGTACAGTGAAGTGGCATTGAGTACAATAGCACAGACTTTAGTGTCGTAGAGGGGCATTGCATACAGTGGAATAGCGTACAGTGGAGTAGTGTAGAGTGGAGTGGCGTAGGCTGGATTGTGACAGAATGCTGTGGCATAGAGTGTAATAGTATATAGTGCAGTGGTGCAGAGAGGAGAGGCGTGGAGTGGAGTGGCGTACAGTTGATTTGCATAGAGTGTAGTGGTGTATATATCTTCCACGAACACAAAGCAGCATGGTTGTTTGACATTACAAAGCTGGCAATTACTACGCATGCCTTTCCCATGCAAATATTCACCACGCATATGCATTTACCATGCATACTTTTACCACGCATGGAAATTCCATTTAAGGTAAGTATTATTATGGTAAATGCTATACATACATTTATATTACTTTGAGCCAGTAGTTGCCAATGAGTGCCACGGATACTCATTTTTGGAGACTGGCACTTACTTTTCTGCATCAGACATTTATTGATAGCAAGAGGGGAAAAAACAAACAAAGTAGAAAGATGGAGGAAAAGAAAGACAGAAAAACCATGACAAGAGAGTACCTAGTATTGCATCAAAGAAGTAGGAGAAAGCCTTGTGTATTATTTTCTTGTGTTCTTACCACCCACTAAAATCGGGTTCGATGTAGTAACATCAACACACTCATGATCAGACGGGGTAAAATTCTATACTGGAATTCCCGTCCACGTGACTCATAATCAGGGTTGCCATAGGTATTTTAGCTAAAATTTTTGGGGTGTGGTGTTATCCATAAACCCTATTATTCCAATAGTGGCGGCAGCAAGAGTTACTTCTCATTCTGGAATTTATTGGGCCACTCATAATGAGGGTATTAAAGTATTCTAAAAACACACTTTTTGTTCTAAAACATTGACCATGGTATAGTTTTTGATTCAAGACTACCCAGTGTTTCAATGACAGCCAGCGATTCTTACGTTTGCCATAGGAACATTGCACCTCGTTCACAGGACACTGGGACAGCAGGCCTTTCCTGATGTGCAGGGTGGTCCAGCAGTCAGCTGTCAGTTAATAACAAAAGTACACATTAGGCCCCATAACCAAAATTATTGTGCCACCTGCAAACTCTTTGAAATGACCAACTGAGCAAATATGCCTTAAAGGAGATTTCATATTCTGCTGCTCTAATATGATAAGTCGTCAGAGCTGAATATCTAAAAGGAGCTTTTACATTACTGTTGGACATTCCCCCATCTCCCAAATGAAAAGGGTAATCACATACCTGCATGACAGGCTTTGAAAACTTCACAAAAGTTCAAGAGAAAAATTCAATCTTATGTTGTTCAAAATATTATGTGCGATACAAGCATTTTCTGGATATTATGTTATTCGAAACATCTATTTTCATATATATTTACGCATTACACGAGGAAATAACATTATGAAAATAACAAATCTGATATACTAAATAAAATAACTCAAACTATTAAAATTCAGATAATGCATACAAACCATAAAATGTATGGTGTAACCAGGGATAATATCCTAAACAAAAAGCTTCACATATCTGTATGCCATACATTAAATACCAGGGGCCTCATTGACAACTTTTTGGTGCAAGGCAGCGCTGCAAGGCTTGTTGCTGTGCTGCCCTGCATCAAAAGAAAAGGGCATGAATGTGCAGTATGTAGGAGATATGGTGCATTCCTGTACTCTTTCACTGCACTTGCACACAAATGGCTGCCTTGTGCCGATGCATGCACCCTTACACCATGATGCAGGGGTTTGTGCGTTGTAAGAATTAATATTTTTGTGTAGAAAGGTATACCTCCCTGCACAAAAACAATCAATGGAAGTGTTTTGCTCTTTCTATATGGCCTATTCTTGATGCCACCCTTGGGGAGGCATATGGTTTGGCACATTCTCAGATTTACGCTATGTTGTAAGCTTTGGAATGTGTCAAAACGGCCACCAAAACACCCAAGCCACCCTTCCCTGATACAGGCTGAGGCAACGCAGCAAGTTGCGCTGCCTTACAGCATATCTAAGAGGCCATTAAAAGCCAGGCAGGGTAGCATTGTGTGGCCTTGTAGATATTGGTTTGCACTCTGCGCCACTGGAGCATCAAAAAAAAATGACGCACCAGTGGCCCACATGGTTTGTAAATAAGCCCCCGATTCTTAGTTGACGTTTAACTCATGAACCCATGTTATGCAATACCTCAAAAACTCGGTACCAGTGATCTCTTACAGTAAAGCTGGAAAAAGATGCCGAAAATCCTAGTACCATGATTAGAAAGTGCCAAATGGATCAGCTCCCGTGGTAGTAGGTGATGACTGGGAAGTATTCATGATAGATACTGAAATTTACCACCACTTTTTTAAAACGTGCAACTATTTCAATAAATTTGGAGACTAGTTGTTAATTTTCTAAACTTGTCTGAAAGGTTGCAGGAGCGAGTTGTCAATGCTTACTTCAGAAGATAATAAAGAAATTAGAAATCAAAAACACTATGAATTATAATCACACAAACTCTCGGACTGCGTTATATTTTTTAACATGACCTGATTTAGAGGAGGGGATTTAGAATAAAAACCTCAAAATGCACCATAGTAGCTATGTGACTCATAGTATCCGTGCTGCCCAGTAAATATTTTCTGATGTATCAGCGCAGACAGTGTCTCTCTACACATACAAAGTGTCCTGCAACGTAAAATGTAAAGTTGACCATCCTAAACACCATACTTGTAAATGTGCAGAATTCTTTAAAAGTTTGTGAACCGCACAAGTTCAATGACTATCCTGTTTGATACATCTCATTCGGTTTTTTCATGCCTTTTAGAATTCCAAAACTTGATTTGAAAGCTTATTGAAAAAGGGGTCCAGTTACATATACTGCATGTGTTTAGGTCCATAGCCATCCATAGATGCAGTTGCCCATGTTTTAAGTTGCCTGGTGTGCAGTGCACAGATCCTTTTCAGCGCATTATAGGTGATGTACTTATGGCAGAATAATATTTGATGTGGAAAGACTAGTACACGGAAATATGTTTTACTAAAAGAAATGCTGCTCGTGGAGTGCTATCGTAAAGGGTTACTTTATGACAAATTACAACATTTAATTACTGAAAAGGCCCCACTCCCAATAAAAAAAAATTGGCATGCAGTCATCATTTGTGCATGAACTCATACAACACTCATTTATTAAAGCCAGAGTTACTGATATTGTCACTGCTTCTAGAAAAACCGTCTCCACTTTGAAATGAGATACATTCATTTTGTAGGATATCTGCTTCAGAGGCAAGTACGAGTTTTTTTAATGGAAGTCAAAAATAAGGTGACATAACTGTAAAAGCATCCTTGATGTCATGCTGGTGTGCTGTCCTTTGGTCGAGAAGTCTGCAATTCACCTACAGACATTTGCCTAAAAAATGTAAAGCGCCCGTGTACCTTCCGATCACGCTATATAAAGCTGCAAACATTAACTTGGGCGAGAGGGAGGAAGGGGCTCGGCTGGAGCTGGGAGTGTCGAGACCCAGGCACTTTGTCATGCCGAGCGCCCCTGGCAGTGACCCATTCACACCTGCTCCTCAGCCTCAGACAGACAAAAGACGCATTCACCTGCAGATCTACGGGGGGGGGCGGGGCACAGGATGGGGCACAGATGAAGTTCATTCTTTTGCAGGGACCGACGGCGAGAGCGTTCTTTAGTTTTCAGAACTGGGAGAAGTGGCATTTGAGCACGCTAACATGCTCACTTCGAAATCCATTGCAAAAATCGAAAGTAAGCCATTTTTAGGAAAATAAACACAAGTCTACACCTAGAAAATGCACACTGACACATATAAAATCTGTAACTATATTTTTAAAATGATACAATCTATACTCTTTAATTAAAAAAATGTTCTCTGAAAAATATGTACTGCTCTTGCAGTAACCCACGCACACAAGTCACTCTATGACATCGGACCAGAATGCCTCAACTCACGACTGTCCTTCTACACCCCCTCCCGCCAACTGCGTTCCTCCAACCAAGCCCTCGCCACTGTACCTCGCATCAACAAGACCACCATGGGAGGCAGATCCTTCTCATACCTGGCTGCTAAAACATGGAACTCACTCCCCGCTTACCTTCGCCTAACCCAGAACCACCTAGCATTCAGAAAGCAACTTAAAACGTGGATATTTGACAAGTAATCCTCCTCCCCTCTCTAAGCGCCTTGAGACCCTCTGGGTATGTAGTGCGCTATATAAATTCTCTGACTTGACTTGACTTGACTTGCTTTAGTCGTGTTATTTCCATGATTTGAATTGTATCTGTAAAATGTCTGGATATAAACGTTTTCCATTACGCACTGTAGGACTGGTTTCTAGATGTAGGTTTATAGCATGTCTTTGCTTTCTGATTCGGAAGATTAGCCCGTAGAAGCTGGAATATCAAACATTTTCGTTTTACTTTTTATATTTTCTAGCTTGTAGTTTAGCTTTTCAGATTTTGAACGACAAGCCTCAGAATGCAAAATATGAAATATTACACATGGAAAGCCTGCTAATGGATAACTTGATCGCTCATAATCCATATGCTTCTCACTCAAGAATACCAAAAAGACGCTATATTTGGTTAAATTAACCCATTTTATCTAGGAATGAGCAAGGATTGCCATCTCACACCATTAAACTCTCAATCAATCAATCAATAAATGCTTAGTTAAATTTAACAAAAAAAATCCGTAAAGCAATAAAATCACCAAAAATACAGGGGCAGATTTACAAGAAAGTGACACATCTGTACAGATGCGTCACTTTCCCGGCGCCACCCTGAGACACCCTTGCGCCACCATGGATGTGCCGTATTTACAATATGGCACACCATGGCGCAAGGATTGGCAAATGCATCAAAAATGCTGATGCAAGGGGCCAGTAAATCTGCCCTAATGTATTTGGTTACATTAAACTCTCAAATTATCCCATTCAAGGAAAGAGTAGGTCGGGGTCACTGTCTCCTATGTCTGAAACTAATGTTCATTAGAGGCGAAAGCCAGTATCTATGATAATTTTTTATTCACTCGCAGCACATTGGGGATACGAAACAAAACAAATCAGGAACAAAAAATATATATTTTACTGTTTGGCTCGGAGCTCCCACAAATTGTCTTACATTTAAAGTGTTATTAGGCTCTGAGGGCATTAAAACACTCATACATAAAAGGAGATTACACTAATTTAATAATCCAGCAGTCCCATGCTGATTTGAGCTCTTTCTACTATCTAAGTTGCAGTACTTTTCTCTTCTATCTCAAATTGTGTACTTGTGGAAATTATTCTAGCCACATGAATGTCTAACACAAACTCCTCCCTAATTGCAAGCTTACCTCTCCATGAAACTTTTGTAGCATGCACAAAATTTACTTTCCCAACTTTGTCCTAATCAGCAAAAGCCAGGACTTACATGTCAACCCCAGTCAAATCCTTACAGGACTCTTTTATGACCTTTTAAGCACCCACCATCCTGTCTCACTCTCCCCAGCCACCCCTCGGCTAACACAGTTGTTGATGACCGGTCAGCCATGGGCCCTATACTCTGTCACTATAAGCAACAGGAAAGTCCCCTCTTATCTTCTTGTGAGAGGATTGATTCTGCAAGGTTATTTGCAAAAAACAATCAGATCAGTGTATATCCTATTTATATCCTATTTCAGTGCAGTGCACATCATTCTTTAATTCTGCTACAGATCAAAAGGCAATTGTGAAGTATTTTGGGCTTAGAAATTGACCCTAATTGCTTTTAGCTATATTTATAATACCACAAACTATTTTTAGACACAAAAAGTCTAAATTAAAATAGCTTCATGCAAATAAAAAATACATTTTAATAAATAGAAAGGTTAATTTTCATGAAAATATTTGAATAATTACAGGACTGGGCAGCTTTCCCTTTGAAATGCCTGTCCCTTGTGCTGCTAGCATGAGATTCTGGTGAGCAAAGTGTGTTTAAAATGCAAAGTGTGTTTAAGACTGCAGTACCATCACTGGTCTATGGGGGTAGAGCTGAGCACAAATATAAACACACTTGATGTAACACAGGTCCCCACAATGCAATTTTTTTTTAAAGTTGTAAAAATTGACACAGATGTTCCTTAAGGCATTTTTTATCATTTAGAAGACATTGCCTTGTGGGGACTTGGGTTCAAGTCCCCATAAGGATAAGGACAGTCACAGTCACAGTCACAGAAACAGACACAGACACACAGACGCACACACTGCATCTGGCTCTCCATCTTCCACCAAATCAATATCTGCAGCAGACGTAGCTCTCAAACTGCCTGTCCTGAACCAATTTTTAAAAACTGCACTATGACCACATCAACAATGAGCACTCAGTACATGTTATATCAAAGAAATGAAATGAGTCTTAGGCGGAGGCCAGAGTTCCATAGATTTCTGATATTCAAGAATCTGTACAGTATCAGGAAGCGGCTTACAGTAGCCTCAGAATCAAAGGATTTACAAGTACAAAGGCATCAGTTCAATACATAACATGATCAAATAGAATAAATACAATATATCTGCCTGCAAATTGCATGGGGTAGAATGAGACAAGCTCAGGCACAAGTCGATCCCTTCCAAATTTCAGGCTGTAGTAATTCCTCAAAGAGACTCCTGGGGCATCCGGCGCCCACTACATAAGAAACAAAGCCCATGGCCCCCTACCCTACCATGCCTCCAGCCTGATAGATAAGAACTATTCGCCCCTCTGGATTCCTGTTCTTACTTCCCTATGTGAGGCAATTCTGCCGAGCATAGAAAGCATGTGGAATTCCTTATCTGCCCATGTACAGCTCTTCTTTGATAGTGTGAGGAATGAGCCCTGAACGCAAAGGCCAATGCTAGGTGTCATGACCACCAGAGCAGAGAGGTTGGGTAGTTGGGGCAATGATAGGGGAAGAACCACCCGTAAGTAAGATAGGAAGCACAATAAGCACTTTTTCATTCAGTTTAGTGTTAATATATACTCTTTGTTTTGTATTATATACCCCATGTATCTTGCTCCCAAGAACAGGTTTTTCGATATGAAAGTAACTTGGCAATGTGGTGACTACAGTAAGGCAGCATGGGAATGAGGCAAGGGTCTTTGGCACCAACTTCTGCCATGAGAGTGGGCAGGACTCAGCCTGTTATAATAAGTAGGCTAGGAGCCCACCCACGTAAAGCTTGGGGTTTTAGTCTTAACAAACAGTATCACATTTGGCACTTGAAAGTACCCCTGTCATGGACCCAGAGATGAAGAGAATGGAGAAGAGATGCAAATTCAAGAGACACCACCAAGGCAGTCATGTTAGGCATATATCCTTCTGAACCTAAAAGGAGGTACTCCCTGCGTCTGTCTTTTTCCAGAGTTCCCAGTCCCCAACACCGCACTCCCATCACATAAAACAATTGGTCCCAGGAACACAAGATACTATTTACAATATCTTCTCGGTGGCTGGGTCTACAGCTCTCCAACACTTACATTACATGTATAAAATCACTTACTTACACAAAATACATTTTAAAAAAAAAACCTTCAATGATGGTCTGAACACCATCCTTCTGTTTAAGGGCAATTAGTGTCCAGGTAAAGCATTCCTGAACCTTTGTGCAAAATTGTCATCTTTGGTCACAGCACAGAAAGTCCTATGGCAAAAGGAAAGATAGGCGTGGTAACCTTTCTCTACAAGAATAAAATTAAAAATGATAAAATGTGGGAAAATAAAAGTGGCAAGGATGAGCCTTGAAACAAAAGGCCCTTTGTGCTGCCAGGTATGGAACTTTGGCCCCAAGACCTGGTCCGCATCCACAGAGACCTGTAATGTAGTGGTGTCTGGCACGCTGGTGGCATACTACTGATGCTATCATGAGTTGTACACTCTCTGCCTAAGGTCAATTGCCCCAGCCCAAAAAAAACCTTTATTCCAGATGCTTTCCTGAGACCAGCTAGTAGATGGTGAAAAAACGCAAGCCTGTGAATCTGGAATAAGATCAGGTAAAACAAGTAGCTTGAAGTCTCCAAACAGTGGTAAGTGGTAAATAGTGAATTCCATAGTCTATCCACAGGTGGCAAGTAACTGCTAGCATTGGCAGAGGCATGTGATTATAGCAGCTAAAACCGACCCAACACAGGAAATTAGTGACTACAAATCCCAATTCAAAGGCACGTGGACTACTGCCAGCACACATCCCGTTCCCTTCCGGTGGCTCTGTTGGCGGGAGGGACAACTGTGCATGTTCAAATGGAAGCATCCTTCTGATTTCGCCTGGATTCAGAGAAATGTCAAGTCAGATTTGAAGTCATAAGTAAGAAGGTGAATTGCGATGCAGTCCGTTAAAGTACAATTCTCACTGGGCAGGGGCTGGTAGCACCGCTTCTTCCCAACTGCCGGGAGCGTCTACATATTAACAAATACTTACACGTTTACAGTTAAAAACAATAAAATACAGCATTCTTAAATAATAAGAGCAAGAGTTCAGTAACACTGGTTTTAAGGCACTTCTTGGGACGCTTGGCAGGAGGTCTCAGTTCCCTTTTTAAAGTTTGTCTCGTATGCAGTCGCGTCCACTCTGGAAGGTCCATAATACTGTGGGTTTGGGTGTGGGGTCATGGCAGTGTTCCCTAGAACAGGGCAACTGTTCACAGATAGGAGACCTTCCCTTCCCGGTCAGAGCCGCCTCCAGGCATTCCTGATCACCGCATCAGCTCGTCTGTATGGCTGGCTCCGAAGATCTGGAGAGAGAAATTGTTTGAATTAGAGAGACGCCGACTGAGTAGCAGCGGAGAAGCATTGGAGTAGCGCTGAAGCAGCTACAAGAATATCTCAAGCACGTACCAGTCTGATGTACAATAACTTCCTTGCATAAGACTCAACAATCACACCCGTCAATGGAAGGTAGGGTCTTCCTTTGAAATGGGTATCTAGAAGAGGAGGATCATAAATTCTGCTACAACTCAAGTTGTGGGCTAACAGCCTCACCCTAGACAAGCAGAAAATTCCTGCTGCAACATAAGTAACAATCATAGCATAGGTAAGCAGAGCCTGAACTCCTGAAACACAAGTATCAGCCTAGATTAGCTGAAGAATCTGAACTCAGAAACGCAACCAACAGCCTAGACAAGCCAAGCTATAACTTCCAGAAACAACTCCGCTACAATCACCATTCTTGAAAAGTCGGTGGAGTAATCTACTGAGGCAACTTGTACAAATAACACCAGCTCAGACAAGGCCGCGGTATGAACTCCAGAGACAACACATGTATCAATATAACCAGCATAGATAAGCAGTTGGTCTAAACTCTTGCAACATCACAACAGCGTACACCAAGCCCGGCTCTGAAGTTCTTGGTTAGGAGTACCAAGCACAAGTGTGTTGCACAAGTGCTCCAAATTCATATCAAGTATAACCACCAACCACATCATTTATGCACACCCCACCTGAAAGGAAACCGGGAAAGGGGGCAGGCCCACAACCGAAGAAAGAAAAGATGTATGCTTTATGAAATGGCGAGTGTGAGAAAGGGTCATTAATAAAGATGTACATCTTTGAGAATGTAATCAAAAGAAGGTAAAAAAGCCTCAAAAGTAATGAAGAAAGAAGAGGACTGTCATTTTGGAAAAAGGCAAGACACTAAACATTTGGAAAGTGCTGAGTCCAGCTGGGGAGATTGGAGAGTGTGTGAGCCATTTTAGAAGGCAGGGGTGGAAGGAGGAGGACCTGGAAGGTGTAAACAGCCCCAGTAGATTACTCAACGTGCTGTATCCTCGGTCATCAGGCTAGATCTAGCTCTCCGGCACGGTTGAGGGTGCTGACTATCTCAGCGCTAGAAGTAAGGCTATAGTGATGTAACTGGAACCACAAAGAGCCCATCCTGGTGTGAGTGTAGTGCAGCAATCAAAACTGGAACCTTTCTAACGTGGTCAATGACCATCCTTCAGACTGGGGAATTAGGCGAGATCGGCGAGGAATATACTAGTAGAAAGAGCACCCACCAGAAAGATCTTTACCAAATGTAAGGAACATTTTCTTCTGATGGATCGTTCTACCTTCAGATTCCTTACCATTCAAATAGATTCTGAAGCAGAACCTCCTTAGATGCCAGATCTGAAGGAATAGCCAAACAAGGAAATCGTGCAGCATGAAAAATGGCTGTCCCTTCTCATCTTTGGCAAAGGTGTGAAAGAAAGCCCAGGAAACTGTTCGACAGATCTCAGCCACAGGAACATTCCTGACCAAAGCTTTGCCGTGATGGAATGAGGTCAGATTCCCTCGGACGGTTCCTTCTTGGCAAGAGTGTAAAACGTCTTAATACACAACATTATCGATCTGCATAATGTCTTTTTCTTTTAGACTGCTTTGGCCTGCTTGCTGCCAGTGTACCCACAAAGAGCAGGTCGTCCGACCAGGTCTCCTTTGTATGGCCAATGTAGAAACTGTTCTCAATTCTGGGGTTGTCTTCTTCCTGGCGGTTTGAGTGAAGAGCAAAAAAAAGTGGGGAGGGTAACAGATCTCCCGTTGGGAAAGAAAGCTGCTTAGTTCACAGGACCAACTTGTCCGGAAAGAAACTTGTAAATGGCGGATGGGTGCTCAGTGCCTGCAGTTAACTTGTGTGGCTCTCTAAGGAAATGGCCAAAAGGAACTTGTTTTTCAATGCATACAACCTCAAGGGAAAGCTAAAGGGCTTAAATGGAACACCTATCAAAAAGGTTAATACAAGATTCAAATTCCATTGGGGCATGATAAATTAAGTAGGATGAAATACATTTGTCAGTCCCTGCAAAAACCTAATCATCAATTCAGGATATGCATAGGGATGTCTGGTTGGCAGAGAAAAGCCGACAGGGTTGATACATATATATATATATATCACGTGATAGGGCTCATCGCACAACCCTGCTGTGCCAAAAAGAGTGCAAATTTAAGGAGCTCAGTTGTCAAGGAAGAACAATAGTTACTTACCTGTGATCTGTGGTAATCTGTGGTTTTCCAGTATTGGTGTCTTTCATAGATTCACATGCCTGAATCATTCCCCGTCGTCGGAGTGGGAGTTCCATGGTACATAAAAAAGCAATAATATGTACATAATAACCAAAAAACCTTGGTAATGAACAACTAGGAAGTAAAGTAGCCCTAAGCTACAAGAGAAAAACTTCCACGCTCATGGCTATCATAGTCATTATGGATTAGTCCAAACTGCAGCCAATCAGGCGACAGCACCCACCAGAATGTTCTCCCCAGAGGCTCAGGCTCTCAGATTTTCTCGCAAAGGAGTGAACCAAAACTAGATAGCCTAAACCAGCCTCTGAGGGGAGTTGGGCGGGTTGCATATGAATCTATGAAAGACACCAATACTGGAGAACCAAAGATTACAGGTAAGTAACTATTGTTCTGCTCCAGAGTAGGTCAATAAGCGTCTAAAAGAGCATAGAGGAGGAGGGAGAACAGAGACTCGCCTTATTTAAAAAAAATTGCGGAGAACAGCTCGTCCCACTGATGTATCTGAATCACTCGAAGCCTCCAAACAGTAATGTTTGGTAAAAGTGTGCCTGCTGGACCAAGTTGCCGCTCTGCAGATCTGATGAAGAGGCACACCAGCAAAGAGAGCGGTAGATCAGGAAATCGCTCTCGTAGAATGTGCTTTCGGCCTGGTGTGTAAAGGTCCCGCCTGCTGATGACAGACTAATCGCAGTGGACATCCAATGAGCTATGGTCTGCTTGGATACAGTAACCTTGACGTAATCTACTGTATGCTACAAATAGCTGATCTGATTTCCGAATTGTTGCAGTTCGTTGAAGATAGAACTTGAGACATCTCTTGATGTCAAGGGAATGCAAGGCTCTTTCAGCAGATGTTTGAGGATGTGGAAAGAAAGTTTTAAAAATGATCGGTTCATTAAGGTGAAAATCCATAGGTACCTTAGGCATGAAGCTGAGATTAGTACGAAGTACCACTGAATTTGAGGTGAACTGTAGAAAAGGTGTCTTAACCGTGAATGCTTGCTTGTCGCTGACCCTCCTTGCTGATGTCAGTGCCAAAAGCAAAGATACCTTCCAAGAAAGGAACTTTAAATCCACTTTATGAATAGGTTCAAAGGGGTGCTGCATAAGGTGGACGTCGAATAGGGGGAAACATTCGAAATAACCCCTTGAAGAATTGTTGAATAACTCTAGTAGAGTAGAGAGAGAGTTGGAACCATCCTCTCGGAACCTTGAAATAGCTGCCAAGAAAACTTTCAACGTGGAATGAGATAAACCCGATTTTGCCAATTGAAGAAAGAATGATAAGAACTGGATGTAAATTGACAGACTGACAACAAGTGCAAAATCTCTTCCATTTGAGTTTGTATGTCTGAATTGTGACAAGGTGCTCGAGCTTTGCCCAAAACTTCTTGACTGTCTGCCGGAATATCTAGGTGTGAGAATTGAAGGTGTTGAGGAGCCAGGCTGCTAATCTCAAGTACATTGGGTCCGGATGACAGATCTGACCCTTCTGGATGGATAGAAGGTTCGGTATTGGTGGAAACTGAATGGGATCGTACTCCGAAAGGAGGAGAAGTTCGGTGAACAAGTATTGGCAAGGCCATCTGGGGGCAATGAGAATGAGGCGACAAAGCTGTTTCTTCATCTTGCGGAGGACTCTGGAAACCAACGGAATCGGAGGAAAGGCGTAGGCATATATCTGTGACCAGTTCATTGAAAGCGCATTCCCGCACGAGTCCTTGTGGGGAAGCCAGATTGCAAAGTGTGGGCATTTGCGGTTCTGGCTGGTTGCAAACCAGTCCAGATCGGGATGGCCCCACTCCTGGAAGACTCGATCCATTTGTGATTGGATATTGTAGATCTGCTGAGGGAATCCGCTAGGGAATTTAGGACCCCCGGAACATGGACAGCTGAAAGGTTGATCTTGTGAAGCACTGCCCAGTCCCAGGTCTCCTGGGCTTGTTGAGAGAGCAGGGCCGACTTCGTACTGCCCTGTTTGTTTAAGTAATGCATACTTGTAGTGTTGTCTGTCCGAATTAGTACTGAAGTCCCTTGGATGACAGTCCGAAAGGACTTCAAGGCCACGAAAATGTCTCGCAACTCTAGGAGGTTGATGTGCCACTTCCTTTGCTGTACATTCCACTCTCCGTTGACCGTCATTCCTTGAAGGTATGCCCCCCATCTTTCGAGGGAAGTGTCCGTGGTGATGGTGAAATTTGGTACTTCCGTCCGGAATGCACATCCTTCTTGCAAGTTCTTCATCCGAGTCCACCAGAGAAAGGCTTCTCGCATTCGAGGAGTTATGAGAATGACGTTGTCGAACGACCCGGAAACCTGCACCCATTGGAGATTGAGTTCTTCTCGCAAAGGCCTCTTTCGGAGTCGGCAGTTGGGTATCAGAGGGATGCAGGATGAAATCATCCCCAGGAAAGATTTGAATAGTTGAACTGAAACATACTCTTTTTCTTGCAACAGGCAAGCTAGCTTGCAGATCTTGTGTTGTCTCTCTCTTGAGACGAAAGCCTGAGTGAGTTGGGTGTCCAGCGTGGCACCCAAGAAGGTCTTCTTATGCGACGGAATCAGATGAGATTTGTCGAAGTTGATGGAGAGACCCATAGAGTGGAAAAGTGATAGACATCTTTAAACATCCACGCTTACCTTTGAAAAGGAATTCGCCTTGATAAGGCAGCCATCTAAGTACGGGAAGATTTGAATGCCTTCTAAGTGAAGGTGTGCAGCCACCGGAGCTAGAACTTTTGTGAACACACAGGGTGCTGACCGTAATCCAAAGGGAAGGACTCTGAACTGAAAATCCCTGCCAGCCACTCTGAACGGTAAGAATTTTCTGTATCTGGGGAGGATCGGCACATGAAAATAAGCGTCTTGAAGGTGGAGGGTGGCCATGTGATCCCCTGCCGAAAGAAGCTGAAGGATTACTTGACGTGTTAACATCCGGAAGGACAGCCTTTTCAGGTATGCTTTTGAGGGCGCGCAGGTCAAGGATAGGGCGCCATTCTCCCAACTTTTTCCGTATGAGGAAAAATCTCGAGGAAAAACCTGTTCCTCTTTGCAAATGAGGGACTTTTATATCGTTCCCTTCCGAATCATCAAATTTATTTGGGAAAACAGCTCCTTGAGATGAGCAGGAGGTGGGCCCTTGGGAGGAGAGTTTGGAGGAATCTTGATGAATTCCAAATTGTGGCCTCTGGCCTCTATATCCAGGACCCTCCTGTCTGTAATGATTGCGGACCAGTTCGAGTAGAATTGGGATAGTTTTCCTCCAACCTCTGACTGGGGGGGGGGAGGACAGAGATGTTGGCAGGAGGCATGTCGCATTGTTTCTTGGTGGAATCTCGTCCACAGTAGGAGGACTTTCTTCTTGATTGCGAGTAGGAGTTACCTCGCTGTCCGTAAGACTGTTGCTTGTACGGTTGGTTTTTCTGATTACCTTGAGAGGTTTGGTATGACCTCTGTTGATTGTAGCCCCCTCTATTGGAGAAGGATCCACGTCCTTTGGCACCACGAAAGGACGACTTACGAAACTGAAGGCTACCCAGTGATCTTGCCGTTTCTGGGTCCTTTTTTATAGCCTGAAGGCCCTCTGCGACATGAAGGCAAAAGAGAAACTCCCCATCAAATGGCATGGTTGATTATTTTAGCTTGGACTTCTTGGCAAAAGGATGTCGATTTCAGCCAACCATGCCTCCTTAGAACTGCTGCACCCGCTAGCTGCCTGAACCCTGTAGACGCCACATCCACTGCTGCGTGGAACATTTCCGCAGAAGTACATACTCCTTCTCGTAAGATTTTCCTTCCCTTGGATTTTGCAGGCTCTGGTAGCATTTCAACATAGGGGGAGATGTCTGACCACATCTGCTGGTCATATCTCCCTAATATTGCTAGAGAGTTTGCGGCACGGACAGTTGTTGCTGCCATAGTCATAGTGGAGACTTTCTTCCCAATGAAATCCAGCCGTCTGCCATCTCCGTCTGGTGGAGCAGTTATAGGCGAAGAGGGATTCCTGGCTAGTCTCTGAGCCGCTTGGGTGACGACCGAATCAGTTTTAGATTGTCCTATAAGGCATGCAGGTGAGTCTCCCCCGGTGCCTTATACTTTTTTGTCCAACTGGGGCAAGACTGCAGGAAGAGAATTAGGTGTTAAACCCAGATCTTTTGACTGGGTGTGAGTGTTTGATTGATTCAGATGCTCCGTCCATCACCACCCCCTTTTGTACCGCTTTTGGCCGCCATAAGTGTGGCAGGGTATGCTCAGACGTGAGTCCCATGCTCACTTTGCCACTGGATTCAAGCAAGCCGGGCTGAAGACGGCTGGAATGCTAGAAACCGGTCCTCGGAAGCTTGTTTCCGGTCCAGGGAAGACATGGCTTGGCAGTTCGGGCTGGACTGTTCCCATGAGGCACAGGGTCAGACTGATTTGCATATAATGATTCAGAAAAGGGGGTGGTGATGGACAGAGTATCTGAATTAAACAGAACACTCGTACCCAGTCAAAAGATCAGGGCTTGATCCATCACCGTTTTTTAGCTCACTGTACCATCCCAGCTCAGAACCTGGCTACATGCAAATTAGTCTGTCCCTGGCCCAGTGCATCATGGGAACAGGCCAGACCAAACTACCAAGCCAATTCTTTTACTGGAAAGGAAACAAGCTTCCGGGGACCGGTTTCTGGCATTACAGCTGTCTTCGGCCCGGCTTGCTTGCATCCTGATGGTGCAGTGAGCAAGGGACTCATGTCTGAGCATACCCTTCCACGCTTATGGTGGACAAAACGATTCCACGCTTATGTCCACCATAAGCGTGGAAGGGTATACTCAGATACAAAAATGAATTTCAGTGCTGTCAGGGATTGACCTCGAAATATAAAAGTGCTGGTATGCATTATCCCAGAGTAACTGTTCATTACTGAGCAGACTTTGGTATCTCCTGTTAGAAGTATTGCACCACTGTTAATAACTGCTCGTATTTTTCCCTTGAAATTAAAGAAGTCAATCTAGTCAATATCTGATCGTCTGAAAATAGGAGCTGGTTATGGTTCCAAAGAAGGCACATCAGTGGGGAGTTTTATTTTGAGCTTTTCGTGGGAGATGCAGATCTGGGTTTTGAAGATGGGCCTTAAGCTGTATGTTGTAGAGTGGTGTCTAAATATGCTTTGTAGAATGCGGCTTGGGTAGGCCTTCGTACATTGAGTTTGGCTAGAAATTCACAGATTGTTCAGGATACGACTTTGTAGAGAAAGGTCAGGACAATGATTTTCAAAGGAGGCATAAATGTGGCTCTGAGGACCCAAATATGATATTTAGCCCAGTGGAATTCCCAATGTCCCGCTGATTTAATGATTCTTGCCCAATGACTCCACCTACCTCATTCAAAAGTTTGAGGTAGGCCCTAACTCCAAAACATTGTGTTTAGGGGGGAGGGGGCAGTATTAAAAAGATTGAAGACCAATGAGCTAGTCGGAGAAAGTGGTAAGGGACGGATGGATTGACAATGCCTGCAGCTGGGGGATGTGACACACAAAAGTGATAGCACTGAGGAATTTGATCTTAGTATGATGAGGCTCAAAAGGAGCACACGTCGAGAACATCAGAACTAAATTTTGGTCCCACTGCAGCACAATAGAGGGGGAAGTGGGAAGCGTGTAAAACTCCTTGTAAGAAACACACCACAACAGATCAGAGTATAAAGAGCTAATCAAGCAGACCAAAAGAATGGTAAAAGAGCGGTCAAGTAACCTTTAACAGTGCTCACAGTAAAGCCTTGTCAGGCCAGAGACAGCATATACTAAACAAAATCAAACACTCTAGTATGCAGAGGGTCCACATGCCCTTCCTTTCACCAGGTGATGAACTTGGATCAAAGGCAAGTAAATAGATTCTATTAAAGGACAGCGAGCGCCCAAAATGATATGCACCACTTCAGAAGGCAGAACAAAATCTCTCAGCTGTTTCTTCTCAATCACCACACATGCAAGTATAGATTGTCAAAGCTCGGGTGTAACACCATATTGGGACAGCAGATTCTCCTGAAGAGTAAGTAGAAAGGGCAGGCAGATTCTGAGGGTCAGCAATTCTAAGTACCAGACCCACCTGGTACAGTCCAGGGCCACTATACTTAGTAAAGCTGGATGCCCCAATATTCTTTAGGACCCATGGGATTATTGAGAGAAGCAGAAATGCATATAGGCCAGATTCCCAAGGTGGAAGTTGACCCTCAGAGACCCTCGAGGAGGAACCCCTAGAGCGCAACGGGCAAAATGTTGAGTGTTTTTAGAGGTAGGGTAGATCTACCACAGGCACGCCCCACTGAGTGAAGATATCCTACAACACCTCTGTGTGCAGACCCCATTATCAATATGCAAGAGGATAACTGGCAAGCGTAATCGTTCTGATATTTAGGGACACCGCTCTGTGACTCACTGCCAAAGATGCAACTGTGCCACCACCTCAGGGTACGGAACTCCCATCCGCTGTGTTTGTTGCAGCACCACATGGCGGTCATATTGTTTGTGAATATCTTGATCTACCTGCCCTAGATGGAAGAGTGAAATGCTTTGAGGAGCTTCTTTACGGCCAAAATATGAAGAAAGAGGAGACTCTTGTGATCACTTTGGAGACTGCTCCTTCCATGTAAAAACAGGCGCTCTGCGCTCAAGAAGCTTTGACACAAAAACACAAAGCATAGGTAGCAGCTAGACCATTGTCATCCCAAGGATGACAACGCAGATATTTGTGACGTCTCTTCTAAAGTAAGGCAATGGGGCCTTTCATATAGGTCTACAAAGGGTAGAATCAGAAAGGTGACGGAGGGGTTGGCAGTCGGAATATCTCTGAATAAATAGCTCATTGATTTCAACAAATACCATGAAGCGCTGATGTGGGTTCGTTCTCTGGGGAAATCACCCTTCACTAGTGCACCCCAAGTATGCCCAGGAACCACTTAATATTAACAAATATTGTTAAATATGAACATAATCTGACTGGCATCCTACAGCAACAGTGTGAAATGGTGCAGGGCAACAGGTGTAAAACATGGGTGCGTGGCAAGAAACCGAAACAGTCATCACAATGGTACTCAAGTGCCAGCGTATATATTATAAGGATTATGCTACTTACCGGTATGCATCTGTTCTTGGCATAGAGGGCTGCAGAGTGGTACATTTATGAATAGATCGCCATCTGGTGTTGGGCTCGGATGATTGCATTTGTTTTTCTCTTGGAGAAGTTTTTGTAGTCAAGAGACCGATGACTCCTCCCTTGGGTGCTAGTGCGCATGGGCATCAGCTCCATCCTTAGATTGTTTTGCCATAGTAGAGTTAGATGGAGTTGTATGATAGAATACAGAAAGAGATGCCCATGTAAGTGTATCTAAATAAGATAGTGTTTAAACAGACACAGGTTTCCGGGGAGGCAGGGAGGGCATGTACCACTCTGCAGCCCTCTATGCCAAGAACAGATGCATACTGGTAAGTAGCATATTCCGTTCGAGGCATATGGGCTGCAGATGGTACATTTAAGAATAGATTATACAGCAGTTACCTCCCTAGCGGTGGTTACCAGTGTCTGTTGCAACAGTTTGAAATAAAGTTTTTAGTACAGCCTGGCCCACCCTTGCTTGTTGTGTTGCCTGCACATCAACACATTAGTGTTTTGTGAAGGTATGTGGTGTAGACCAAGTTGCTGCCTTGCATATGTCATCTAGGGGAATGTTTCCTAAGAATGCCATAGATGCCCCTAGTTTACGTGTAGAATGAGCTCTAGGAGGAACAATTAATGTTCTCTTTGCTTTCATGTAACATATTTGTATACATTTTACAATCCACCTAGCAATGCCTGCTTTAGATATAGGATTGCCTTTATGTGTTGGTGAAAACGCTACAAATAGTTGTTTAGTTTTCCTGAAAGTTTGTGTTCTTTCGATGTAATATAGTATTGCCCTTTTGACATCTAATGTATGTAGGGCCCTCTCTGCTACCGTCTGTGGTTTTGGAAAAAAGACTGGTAGTTCCACCGGCTGATTGATGTGGAATGCTGAAATCACTTTAGGCAAGAACTTTGGGTTTGTTCTAAGAACCACTTTATTCTGGTGTAACTGTAGAAATGGTTCTTGTATTGTGAATGCCTGTAATTCACTCACTCTCCTGAGGGAGGTAAGGGCTATAAGGAAAGCCACTTTCCATGTAAGAAATTGAATTTCACACCTGTGCATAGGTTCAAAAGGTGGTCCCATTAGTCTGGTGAGTACTATGTTGAGATTCCAGACTGGAGAAGTTAGCAGTCTTGGGGGAATGACTCTTTTGAGGCCTTCCATGAAAGCTTTAATTGCGGGTACTCTAAACAGGGATATGTGTTGCCTGTTTTGTAGGTACGCTGCTATAGCTGCAAGATGTACTCTAATCGAGGTGTAAGCAAGGTTACATTGTTGTAAGTGTAGTAAATAACAAATGATATTTTGTGTTGATGAGTCCAGAGGGTTGATGTTGTTACTATTACAGTATACAGCAAACCTTTTCCACTTTGCTGCATAGCATGCTCTGGTGGTGGGACGCCTTGCTTGCTTAATAATTTCCATACAGTTTGGAGGTAAATCTAACTATCCAAATTCTAGGACCTCAGGAGCCAGATCGCTAGGTTCAGTTGTTTGGGATTTGGGTGCATTATTTCTCCATGGTTCTGTGTAAGGTGCATGGGTAAGATTCTTAATTTTTGATGTGGCACCTGTGGGAGATGCAGGAGCGTGGTGAACCGCGGCTGTCTTGCCCATGTGGGTGCTATTAGAATCATGGTTATTGAATGTTGTTGCAGTTTTCTAACCACTAATGGAATTAGTGGGAGAGGGGGGAAAAGCGTATGCAAAATTGTTGGACCAATTTATCCATAATGCATTGCCCTGCGACAGGTGGTGTGGGTACCTGGATGCGAAGCTTTGGCATTTTGCGTTCTGATGAGTGGCAAAGAGATCTATCTCCGGTTGCCCCCATCTTTGGAAGAATGGTTGCAGTATCTGGTTGTGCAGTTCCCATTCGTGTATTTGTTCTGACTCCCTGCTTAAGATGTCTGCTATCTGATTTTGAACTCCTGGTAGGTGTTCTGCTAACAGATAGATGTTTTGAGGAATGGGCCATCTCCAAATTTCCTGCGCTAGTCTGGATAGTTGGGGAGAGTGAGTCCCCCCCTGTTTTTGAATATAATACATTGCTGTCATGTTGTCTGTTCTGATCAGGACTGCTTTGTTGAGAATTTGCATTTGAAAAGCTTTTAAAGCTAGAAACACTGCTAGTAGTTCTAGGTGATTGATGTGCAGCTTTCTTTGCTGTACACTCCATCTTCCTTGTACTGTATATTTGTCCATATGAACTCCCCATCCGGTGAGCGATGCATCCGCTGTTAGCACCACTTGTGGAATTGGCTCTAGGAACGACCGTCCTTTTGAAATGTTTGTTGTGTTCCACCACTTCAGAGAGCGATGTGTACGGTCGTCTACCAACACCAGATCTGTAATCTGACCTTGAGCCTGATTCCACTGTGTTGCTAGACATTCTTGCAGCGGGCGCATCTGTAGTCTGGCATATGGTATTAGCAGTATGGAAGAGGACATCATCCCCAATAACTGCATGAACACTCGAGCGGTTAGCGAGTGTTGTGGTTGAAATCTTTGAATCAATGTGAGCATTGTTTGAATCCTGACTGGATTGGGGTATACTTTGCCTTTTTCTGTATTTATAGTAGCCCCTAGATATTGTTGAACCTTGTTTGGTTGTAGGTGTGATTTTGTGTAGTTCACCGTAAACCCTAGCTGGTGCAGCAGCTGAATTGTCTTTTGTGTGTTTTTAAGACATTCCTTTTGTGACTTGGCCTTTATTAGCCAATCGTCCAATCCAAGTAAGGGAAGACATGTATTTGTTGTCTTCTTAGGTGTGCTGCAACCACTGCTAGGCATTTTGTGAACATCCTTGGTGCTGTTGTGACACCAAACGGAAGGACGTTGAACTGATAATGTTGTCCTTCTACAACAAACCTGAGATATTTTCTGTGGGCTTTGTGAATTGGGATATGGAAGTGAGCGTCTTTTAGATCCAGTGTAGAAAGAAAGTCCCCTTTCTTCAGTAAAGGAAGTACTTGTTGGAGCGTAACCATGTGGAAATGTTCCGAATTTATGTATGCATTGAGAGGTCTGAGGTCCAGTATTGGTCTTAGAGACCCGTCTTTTTTGGGGATTAGAAAGTATAGAGAGTATACTCCTGTTCCCTGTTGATGTTGTGGAACCTTCTCTATGGCATGCTTTTGTAGTAGTGATAGTACTACCTGTTTTAACAATGTCAGATGATCTTGACTCATTGGACGCTGTTTGGGGGGGATGTTTGGTGGGGTAGCTGTGAGTTCCAGGCAATAACCATGTTGGATCATTTGTCTCACCCACCTGTCTGATGTGATGTTTTCCCAGACAGGTAGGAACTGTGCTAGGCGTCCCCCGACCGGTGTTACATGGTCTGGGGGGAGCTGTATGAAGTCACTGTTTTGGGGTAGGAGAGTTGCGGTTGTTATTTCCGCGACCCCTACCCTTGTTGTTATTACCTCTGTAACTGCCTCTGGAATTACCTCTGGGTGATGTTGGGGTAAAAGAGGTAGATTGCTTGTTTGTGCCTGTATTCTTTGATCCGCCTCTATAGGTGGACCTACGAAAGGAACCCCTTTGAGCTGGCTGTTGTAATGTTCCCATTGACTTAGCCGTTTCTGTGTCTTTCTTCATCTTTTCTAACGCCTCATCTGTACTTGAGCCGAAAAGTGTTTTACCATTAAAAGGCTGGTTCAACAAGGAAGTTTGTACCTCTTGTTTGAACCCTGAGACTCTGAGCCATGCATGTCTTCTTAACATGATACTGGTGTTTATGGATCTTGCTGCAGTGTCTGCTGCGTCTAAGGCGCACTTAATGGAAGTGTTAGTTATTATCTTCCCTTTTTGTATGAGCTGATCTGCCCTTTTTTGATGTTCTTTAGGGAGATATGTAATGAGTTTTTCCAACTCATCATAATGAGCTCTATCATAACGTGCAAGTAGCGCTTGCGTATTAGCTATGCGCCACCTGTTTGCCGCTTGGGATGCCACTCTTTTGCCAGAGGCTTCTATTAACTTGGACTCCTTGTCAGGAGGAGGAGCTTCTCCTGTAGTTAGTGAATTTGCCCTCTTACGAGCGTTTGTGACCACTAGTGGGTCAAGAGGTATTTGTCCCTTAATAAATATTGAGTCCTTTGGGGCAGCCTTATATTTTTTATCAATTCTTGGGTTTAATACCCTATCTCTTACAGGGTCTTTAAATATATCTGATGTGTGATTGAGGAGACCCTTAAGCATTGGTAGGGTCCCTGAAGTCCTTTGTGCAGCAGGTAGTGTTTCTAAAAGGAAATCTTCTATTTGAGGTTCCGCATGTAAATCTACCTTCTGGTATTTTGCTGCCCTATTAATTAATTGTGCAAAACCCGTATTATCATCAGATGGTGAGGGTTTTGAGGGATACAGTTCAGGGTCATTCTCGTTATCTGACACTGCATTATAGTCTTGCCATGGGTCTGCGTCTTCTGGCCTCCCAGGTGTCACTTTCTACATCTGTTTGAGGTGTAGATGGGCGTGGTGTAGAAGGTGGAGGAAAAGCTGGCAGAGTGTGTGGAAGAGGAGAAGAGGGTGTGTCTCTAGGTTGTGGAGAAAGTGGAGGAGTTGTATTAGTCCCCATTGTTCTCTTCTTAGGGGGAGGAGCTTTGTCCTCCACCTGTTCATTTTTCCTCTTTTTAGGTAGTTTTGTCACCACCGTGCCAGTTTGTGGATCAATAAACAGAGTCTTTTGTTTTGGATCTGTTTGTTGCTCCTGTGTCGGTACCGAAGTCCTTGGTTCCGAAAGGTGTCTTTGTTTCTGACTCTCGGTGTTATGTGTTTTCGGCACCGAGAGTTTGCTCGAGTCCGATTTTTTCGCTGTCGAGGAAATCTTCGACGTCGAAACATGTTTCGGTTTCGACATGGAGTGTTTCGACTGCGAGCTCTCCTTGGTATGGAGCTTCGGTGTCGATGCCGACCGTTTCTCGGATCCGACTTTGTGGGAGGCCGAGTGTTTCGGTTTCGTTGCCGGGCCCGAGGGCGGGGTGTCGGAAACTTTTTTCGGTTGTCTGACCGGGCTTGAAGGCAGGGTCGACACCACTCGGGGTCGGTTTTTCGGTAAAGGGACGTCGTCACTCACGGTTTGATGGACGCCGATTACCTCGACGTCAGACTCGTCCGCTTCCGAATCTGACCCATCCTCATCGTCTTCTTAGTCCTCGGGATGTTGGGCCTCGAACAACTCTGGGATTGCGTCTGACTGCATTCTAGACACCTCGTGTCTTCGGGCTCGACGGTTTCTAATAGTCGACTTGGAGGAGAATGCCGCTCAGGCTTCACAGTCCCTGGACTCGTGTTCAGGTGATAAACAGAGGTTGCACACTTCGTGTAGGTCCTTGTGTGGGAATTTAGCACCGCACGCTGGACATTTTTTGAATGGAGTCCTTTCCATGGACTCCGGGCTGGACTACGTCGAGCTAGGCCTCCTGGTCTCGTCGACGTAGAAGCTGAAAATCTTGTTGTTGACATCGAAGCGCGTCGAAATGGAAATGAACTCGCGCTCGATAACAGTACCATCGAATTGGAAAGGGAATACGCGCCGAAATATAACTCTTCTCGAAGTCGATCCGGAGCGCTTCAATCCTCATCCAAACCCGATGGCGGAAAAAAACAATCTAAGGATGGGGCCGATGCCCATGCGCACTAGCACCCAAGGGAGGAGTCATCGGTCTCGTGACTACAAATACTTCTCCAAGAGAAAAACAAGTGCAATCATCCGAGCCCAATATCAGATGGCGATCTGTTCATAAATGTACCATCTGTAGCCCATATGCCTCGAACATAAGTAACCAAATATGTTCAATCCTACTTTACTGGGAAGTTTCATTTGAGAAGTTTCTCCTTCACAACAATAGAGAGGTAGGTGGCTTTTTTGGAGACGGTACAGAGTAAGTGCATAAAGTGGGGGTGCAAGGTGTCTAACATAGTGGATAGACAGTCTGTGATGAAAACGTGAATGTTGTGGATCATATGCAAGTGGACACTGAGAAAGAATGGTGGGAAAGTCCCTAAAGGGAAGGATGCTACAGTACAAGTAGACTGTATGGAGTCAAGTCATGGTCCAGGTGCTAAAAAACTAAAAACTGGCGGTGGGGGGCCCCGGGGTATGAAGAAGGTGACAGGGTTGGAAGCCCCCCATATCTGGTAGCGAGAGCACCACCAAAGGGAGAAGTCATGGCTCCTGCCACAGGGCTGGCAGACTAGGGGCAGCACAAAGTTTAGTGCTCAACAGCACTGTGAAGGTGGGGGATGCTTGGCTGCACACCCTTGCACGGTGGTAGAAATACCAAAGCATGGCACTTCAAAGAGCTTCCAGTTTAACCTTTAGCGAAATAAACTCCCATGTGGTCACAAGTAAATCACTATGAAGATCCGGTAGCTCAATCATATTACATCTTTACCAGAGATCAGCAAAATACCCTTAAACCGATTCCTAGGTTCCCTACTGAAACCTTCTCAGACTTATCAAGAGTCTTGGCCACAATACAGCTCACTCTTACTGTTTCCACAAGGGGCGCAGGCGGTGCAAGCGGTTTCCAAAGCAGACTTCTATTGCATGTTTGCATAAGCAAAAGCAGCTCCATTGCAGCAGCATGTTAAATGTGGCTGGACTGGGGTTAGTGGGCAGTGTCTTACCCTCTGCTGAGAAGGGAAACTAGATGAATCTTCGAGCATGCTATAGGAGGATAAAATAGAACAAGACAGTGAAAAGAGAGCATGCAAAGAGCTGGCAGGTGCTTTAAGAACACACATAGGAAGTCAAACTGTATTTGCAGTACAGGCCCAGCCAGGACGCCTCCAGGAAGTGCACAGCTGTGACAAAAACAACCTCTGTATCCCACCCCCCACCAGCCAGAACATGGTCTCCACTCAACAAGAACACAGTAAGGACATGAACTACTGGATTCTACATTAAGCGTACAAACAAGAACTGACTCTCTGCAGAAAGGGTTCTGGGAGGGCACAAACTGCTCTTTGCCGTAGAAGTAGAAAAGTCTGGGACGCCTTTTAAGAATCAGGCCACACAGGGCCCAGAGTAAGAGCAGAGGTGGCACCTGAACTCTCCGCAGTACCAGCACAGATGGTACTGCACTCTCTTCTAAACTAAGAGCACATGGAGGGCCTGGATAACCCGCTTCAGGGAAAGCACATTCCAGGGCCCAGGAATTGAGCAGGACATGGACTACCTCTCTGTAATAAGAGAACTGGTGAAGCTATACTACTGCAGCATTAATAGCACTGTCAAGGTGAGAACACCATCAGAAGTAAATGCTCAGGTGAGGCATGGTTTACTTCTCCAGTAAGAGCACAGGCTTGGCCGTAGCTGCCCTCTCTAGCAAGGGCACAAGTTTGGCATAGACTCCCCCTGCCCCCCCCAAAAAAGTAAAAGCACAGGAGGAGTAATATCATCCACAGGGTCTGCACTGCCCTTTTCAGTAAGAGCACAGACGTGGCCTAGACTCCTCTCTGTAGTAAGAGCTTAGCTGGGGCCTGGAATCCCCACAGGCAGGGTCTGGATTCTCCTTCCTCTGTAGGAAGAGCACAGGTGAGGCTTGGACTTCATTGGTACTACAGTAACAGCATAATTTCACAAAGGAGGGTTGGAGGAGGTTTAAATAACTGCAAGGGTTGATGCCACTACTTAATATATCAAAACACAAAAAAGAACCCATGGCTCTATGCACATTCGTAGCCTAGCTGAAAAAGACAGAAATCCTATTCGTATTGTGTACAAAACTATCCAGTGATCCAATGAATCATCAGAGGGTGACGGATTCACTGGCGGTAGCTCGGTGTAGTCTTGTGTCATGCCTCAACTCAACTTAGCATGGGGCTTAGGAGGGGGGCACTGCCCTGTTACCAGAGAGCCGGCAAGCTGCTTGCCAAGTCAAGGATATTGCGAATAGGATGTTCAAGGCATACAAGCTGTAGATCACATGCTTTGCATACTCCTGCTATCTAGTTTTTGGTTCGGATATTTGCAAGTTGTTTTCGTTCGTAGAAGTCACGCGGTAGGTGACCCCTCATTTCGGTGATAGTGCGCATGGGCATCGATTCCGCGATCGGGTTTGGACAGGTATTGCTATGCTCCACTTCGGAATCGATCCTCGGGTTTCCCCTCGGTGAGTATCTCTCTCCTCTAATAGTCGACATTTCAATCGAAACATCTGCGGGCGGCCTTAGCAGCCCATCTGCGTCCGCTCGGCTCCTCATCGATGGAACGGACTCCATTTAAATTATGCCCTCTGTGCCACGCAAAATATCCATGCACAGACTCATCAGGTGTGTAATTTGCGCTTGACCCCGAGCACAAACACCAAGACTGCAAATTGTGCGGCTCTTTCAGGTCAAAGAAAACTCACTGAGATCGTCAGGCTCGATGTCGAGAGATGCAGCGGCAGCGGTTGGATGTCACACCAGACCTCTTCGGCGAAGGATCTGAGCAGGAAGAGGTATCGGCGCAGAAGAGAAGTCTTCTGCTCCATCGGACTCCAGGTCTGACCTACAGATCCACCTCGAAGACGATGATGTGCTGCAGGGACAAGGGGACGTGAGTACTGGAGACACATTCTCCCCCCCGCCTCCATCTGTCCCTATAAAATCTAAGGCTTCAGGACCACCTCCATCTCAAGGCCAAGGTCGGCACGAGAAGAAGTTTCTCACGCCCCGCTGCATGGCTCGGCACTGAAACACTCTGAAAAGCCTTCCGGCTGAGTCGGCCAAAGCCCACTTCCGAGCCAAAAGCTTTGTTCTCCAAATCCAAGATTGGTTCCGCACCGAAATCTTCAGAAGCAAAATGTTCTAAATCTGAAAAACCTTTGAATTCGAAATCCTCAGCACCTAAAGGACTTTCCAGCTCAGCTCCGAAAGTTTCAGGGCCGAAATCCAAAGACTTGCCGGCAACACAACCGGATCCAGGTAAAGACACTGTACCGCCTGCACTGGATCCAAAACAGAAAAAAACTGTCCATCCATCCAGATGCAGGACACATTCATGCTAAAACACCATCCAAGCACACGCTTTCTGGTGACGACAGCCCACACAGAATTCCTTTGAAGAGGTAAAGTGTAGGCACTAGTCCTTTCCATACTTTTTCATCTCCACCTCCTCACACTTCACCACAGCTTGATCCTTTAAATATTACACTTTCAACTTGATACGGATGACACGGACAATGATGACAAGTACTAGATCCTTGGACGGATTAAACTACTAACCCTCCACAGGATACAGAACATGATCTTTATAATGCTAGGCCATCTCCACCTGATGACAATATGTCATATCAACTACTTATTGCCAGGGCAGCAGAATACCACGGGTGGAGCTACATAAAGAGTCTCTGGAAGAAGATTTTCTATTTGACACTTTAGGTACACATAAATCTAACCAAACACTCCCTAAGCTCAAAGGTATGTTGTGGCATACAGACAATATTTTTAAAGAACCTGCCCGTGCTAGAATTCTTACTCCCAGAGTGTCAGATGCGCTTCTAATGCAGCTGACACTGCAGCTAGAGAAATAAACACTAGAATCTTGTTAAGATGCCATGATTGGTTACGGATTGCAGGATCAAGCCTGAAGTCCAACCATCAATCTTAAATATACCATTTGATCAAAAACATCTTTTTGCCCCTGATGTTGATTTAGCACTCAACAAAATGAAAAAGGATACTGATGTGGCAAAATCAATGGGAGCACTTCAATCTCCCTCAAACAGAGGTTCCTTTCTGTGCTCTTTCTATAGAGGAGGGTCCAAGTCTATTGGTACCGACCAGAGCACTTCCTCCTTCAAATGCAATTCTCAATACTCCTTTACAAAAGGATTGTACAGAGGGGGTTAAAAAGAAAATACTCCTAGGGGTAGAGGTAAACACACCACACCCCGCACTTCTCCTTCCTCAAACAAGCAGTGACTTCCCAACACTTTTCGCTGACTTCAAAACGTTTTCCCCATTTGTAACTCAATAACATCCGACAAATGGGTGCTTGGAATTATCCAACATGGCTACTGCCCGGAGCTTACCAACAACCCTCCAAACATGTCACCAGACCATTTACACCTTCTCCTGCAAGAGGTTCTTTCTTTGATTACAAAAAAGGGCTATAGAATGACGTTCCACTACAGTACCAATGGTCAGGGGTTTATTCCCTTCACTTTCTGATCCTCAAAATGGATGGATCTCTGAGACCTATTCTAGATCTCAGGTAGTTAAACAAATACATATTGTCAGAACATTTTCACATGGTCACTCTTCAACCAGTACTTCCCCTGTTGCAGCAGAACAACTTCATGTCTACGCTAGATCTAAAAGACGCCTACTTTCATATTCCAATTCATCCCACTCATCGCAAATACCTCAGATTTGCGAGAGCAGGCAAACATTACCAATTCAAGGTACTTCCATTTGGCGTCACCACGTCCCCCAGAGTGGACACCAAATATCTTGCTGTAGTAGCCGCTCATCTCAGAAGACAATGTATACATGTCTCTCCTTACCTGGACGACTGGCTTATCAAAGCAACCACTTACCAGGACTATACACTTACACACTCAGACCACAGGACATCTACTTCATCAGTTGGGGTTTACAATAAATGTACAAAAATTTCACCTGTGCCCGGCACAGGTACAGTCTTATCTTGGAGCTTCCCTCAACACTCTCAAAGCTCTGGCCACTCCCAATGTAGCCAGGATTCACAATATTCAAGCCACAATATTATTTTTGCAACCCAATCAATCATTACCAGCCACAATATTCATGCAACTCCTGGGAATGATAGCTTCCTGCATAGCAATTGTTCCTCATGCAAGACTCCACATGCATCCTCTGTAGGAATGTCTAGCTCGTCAGTGGAACCAATACCAGCGTCTATTAACTGATCTAGTGTTGGTAGACAGACACACCCATCGCTCTCTGCAGTGTTGGAACCCCCAAAACTTAAAAAAGGGGTGGCCCTTCTAAGACCCGATTCCACAGATTGTATTGACAGCAGATGCATCTCTAACCGGTTGGGTGCCCATCTTCAACATCACACAGTACAAGAGCTGTGGTCAGACAATCACAAACACCTTTACTACTATCTAGTACTGCTAGCAGTGTTTCAAGCACTGAAAGCTTTTCTCACCTAAGTCGTACACAAGGCTGTCATAGTCCACACAGACAATGTACTACTTACAGAAACAGGGAGGGACACACTCTCTCCAACTGTCGCGCCTTGCACAAAGCATTTGGAACTGGGCGATTCATCACTAAATTTATCTCCTAGCAGAGCACCTTCCAGGAGTAGGCAATCAGATTGCACACCTGCTCAGCAGACACAGGCAGCAAGTCCACGAGTGGGAGCTTCACCCTCAAGTTCTGCTCCCCTACTTCCAGGAATGGGGATTCCCATAAATAGATCTGTTCACCACAGTGTACAACGTAAAATAACAAGCTCCACATCTAAGTTCCCACACCAAGCATCCAACAGCAATACTCTATGGATGAATTAGTCAGGAATATTTGCTTATGCTTTTCCGCCTCTGAGTATTTCAGTTTCTGGTTCAGAAGCTCAGGCAATTGTTGATACTAGTAGCACCTACTTGGGGTTGGCACACCACCCATTGGAATTCGTGGTGGTTCCACATCAAAAATGACATCTCACATACTCTCTCCTCACTAAGAGCCATGGAGAAATCAGACATCCAAATCCCAAAGAACTCAACCTAGCGATTTGGCTGCTGAAGTCATAGAGTTTAGTTATTTATAACTAACACCAGACTGTATGAATATTCTCAAAGATGCTAGAAAGCCTTCTACTAGAGCATGTTATGAAGCAAAGGGGAAAACCTTTATTGTCTATTGTAACAATCCTATTGTGAGAAAGTGGCTTTATATGTACTGGACAAAAGTAAGGTGCTGTGTGTATAGAGTCCACCAACCCCAGATGTATAACAGAGGTTAAAGTCAGGGCTGACCTTACTCTCAAAAGTGGTAGCTTGGTCGAGCAGCAAGGCAGTACCAGAGGACAGTGTAAAGCATTTGTTGTACACACTCAGTCAACAGGTTTCACACACTCAAGGACTGAACTCCAGGCCAATTGCTTTTATATCAAAAGATATAGTTGTTTTATTTTTAGGACCAACAGGTATCAAAATATACTTTTCTCAGTGATGAGTAATTTCAGGTTATTGCTTTGCAGAAAGGCAATGACTTTGTAAACACAATAGGTACAGGGGTTGCAATAGGCAACACAGTTCTACACACAATTTAGCATTGAGCTCAAAGGGGTTTTCTACACAATTACAGTTGATTACTTTGTAGATTACTTTTGTAAGTCCAAGACAGGATCCTAGATTCAGTCCTGGGGTCTAAGCTGGAAACAGTTTAGTAAAAACGTTTTGGTTATTGCAAGGAATTTTAAGGAATAAAAAGGTATTTTAAAAGTGCACACTTAAAAACTTTTCAGTGAAAATCTGACAATGTTATCCAAAGGGAGAAAATTCAGGTTGCATGTAAAGTACGTTCTCTTTACTTTTGTAATCCAGTACTGGGCTCCTAGGTCCAGCACTGGGGTCTCGACTTACTACAGGTGAGTAATTAAGTTTCAGTAGTATGTGCGAATTTTAAAGAATATTTCAAGTTTTCAAAAGTAGACACTTAAAAGAAATTTCATAGAAAAGCAGACAATGGATTCCTATGGAGAAAATACAGGTTAATGATAAACCTGGTTCGGATTACTTTTGTGGGTCAATACTGGGCTACAAGTTACAGTACGGGCTTCTCTCCTGATTACAGGTGAGTACTTCGGAATTCATTACTCGGCTGATTTTATAGGAATATTTTAAGTTTTTAAAACTTCACACTTCGAAGATTTTTCGAGTCAAACCAGTCAATGTTATCCAATGGCAGGTAAGTGAGTTAATGGTAAACCCGGTACGAATTACTTTTGTGGGTCAATACTGGGCTACAAGGTACAGTACTGGCTTCTCTCTCGTTTACAGGCGAGTTCTTCGGAATTCATTACTCGGCTGATTTTATAGAAATATTAATTTTTTTTTCAAAACCGTATTTATTGAGAGTTCAGGCAAGTATCAATACAGTTCTCCACAATCAGGAGGATACTGTCAATAGTATGCAGGTAATAGCATGACAGTGAACCCAAATTTAGAAAACAATCCCCACCCCACCCCTACCCCACCAACCCCCGGAAAATACCCCCCAACACCTCACCCCAACTACCCACCCCTTATCACACCCTAACCCAGTGCACGTGTTCACAGATTAGCAATGTTAGATGTAAAGCAATGCAGGTGTCGGCCAACAACCTAAGGTACAGGGTCCACATCCGGAGGTAACACATCATCAATGTCAATCGGGGGGGTCAAGAGTAAGCCCCCTGTAGTCCGCCCACCGTTTCCAGATTTTGTAGTGCTTCCGGGGACACCCCTGGCTTCAAACACAGGTAGTTCCAGCCCCATGAGAAAGTCTAACCCCGCCTTCCAGGCACTGAGTGGGGGGGGCACGTTCACTTTTCCAGGCCTGAGCCAAATCCCGCTTAGCCACCACCAGCCCCAATAGCAAAAGATATTGTTTGTAAATGTTGCCCCCAACGTTCTCCAGGACATGGAGGAGGCCCAGTCTAGGGGTACGGGGGAGGTCCCACCCCAACACTTCTGATAGGCAGTCCCAGACCCCAGTCCAGAATCTGGTCAGGCCCCTACAAGACCACACTGTGTGGAAGAGCGTCCCCCTTTCAGTTCCACACCTCAGGCACTCCGGGGCGGCAATAAGGCCCGCCCTCCACAATCGTTCCCTAGTGTAGTATGCCCTGTGAAGGTATTTAAATTGAATAAATCTAAGACGGATGGCTATAGCAGTCCCACGGGGGGATTCAAGGGCCTCACGCCAGTCATCTTCATCCAAGGGGCCAAAATCAGTCTCCCAGGAGGCCTTCAACGTTAAGAGGGAAGAGGAGCAGTGCGTAACCAGGGAGCGGTATATTTGAGAAACCTTCTTGTCGCCCAGGTCCCCCATAAAGAGTTTCGCTTCAATGGGACTAAAGTCAGGGAGTTGATCTAACCCCACCAGGCTAGGGCCGAGAGCATGGCGGAACTGGAGGTACCAAAAAAATTGGGACTTAGGCATATTGAATTCAGAGCTAAGGTCCTGGAAGGACTTAAGTGTAGTCCCAGCAAGGACATGACCAAGGGACGAAATCCCGATCGCGTCCCAGCCTCCAAAACCGGACAGGGACGCAAGCGCCGGAAGCAAACCATTATGCCACAGCGGAGTCTCAGCTGTCAATCTGCCCCACCAGCCCATACGGCGCAAAGCTTGCCGCCAGATCGCGAAGACCACCTGGGTGACCCTCGGCAGTGTCCTCCTCCGTCCGGCCGAGTACAGTAAAGTAGGGAGCGTGGCACCCCCCATTAGAGAGTGCTCCAATGCATAAGCCGGATCGCTACGGTCTCCATACCACCACTCGTTGAGCACTAGAAGGTGGGAGGCCTGGTAATAGGACAGAAGGTCCGTGGAAGCCAAGCCGCCACAGTATGTGGAGAGAAAGCATGTACGCAGTGCGACCCGGGAGGCACCCCCAGCCCACAAAAACCGGCCAAGCACTGAGTTGACGCGCCGGAACCACTGCGGGTCTATTCTATACGGATGATTCTGCAGTTGATAGAGAAGCCGGGGCAGGGCCACCATCTTGAAAATGGCGGATCTACCATAGATATTGAGGGACATGCGCGTCCAAATCTTGACATCCATCTGAACCCTATCCCATACTGGCTGCACGTTCCGATCCCACGCCACCGTAGCCGAGGCCGAGAGGAAGACGCCCAGATATTTCAAGCCATCGACAGCCACCTGAAGGGTCGCGGCCCAGGGGCATGTCACTGTTTCACCCCCCAGCACCCACAGGGTCGACTTGCGTGGATTAAGAAAAAGCCCCGACGCTTCACCAAACTCCAGCATCATATCCAGTACGCGAGGGCCCGTGTGATGCAAATCGGTCATAAAGAAGAGGACATCGTCCGCATACAAGGCTATGCGATCTGAGTGGTCCGCCCCCCATACAAAGCCCCGATAAAGTGCATCCTGGCACACTCGGACGGCCAGGGGCTCCATGGCCAACGCAAAAAGGTATGGGGAGAGGGGACACCCCTGACGAGTGCCCCTGGCAATGGGGAACCGCTCGGAGATCGCCCCAGAGACACGCACCGAGGCAGTTATGTCTGTATAAAGCAATTTCACATAGGAAATGAACACCGGCCCCAGGTTGAGAAGCGGCAGAAGGGCAAAGAGATAGGTCCAGCTGACCGAATCGAACGCTCTATCAATGTCAGCGAGCAACAGCGCTGCCCGATCCCCGGTCGCCCCCACTGCGTCTATCGCGGCCTGCGCACGCCGAATGTTATGTCTCGTCGCCCGGTGCGGCATAAAGCCCGCCTGGTCCGGGTGGACAAGGTCCGCAATATGCGGGAGTAGGCGGTTCGCCAGCGCTTTGGCCAGGAGCTTGGCTTCAAAATTGATGAGGGATATAGGATGATAGGACTCGTGGCGGTCGGGGGTCTACCCGGTTTTTGGAAGACCAAAATTTCGGCTTGACGCCAGTCCAGGGGCAGGCTGCCACGCTCCCGTGCCAGTTCCAACGCCCGCCTGTAATGCGGCCCAAGTTGCAAGTGGAATTTCCTATAGAATTCACTGGGAAACCCACTCGGTCCCGGTGCCTTACCCACATTAAGTTGACCCAGCGCATCACCCAGTTCCTCAGCCGTTAGGGGGAGATCCAAGGCATCCCGTACTTCGTCTGAGACCGCATGAGGAGGGACATCCACTAGGAACCCCTCAATGTCCTCGGGGGAAAGACTCTCCCGAGAGGCGTACAGTTGCGCATAATAGCGCGCGAAGCTCGCCGCAAGGATCGCAGGGTCCGTTATCACTGCTCCTGCTTCGTCTGTAAGCCCAGGCAAGGTGACCGGTTGCATAGTCTGCTGACAGAGTCTATGGAGCATGGTGCAGGACTTGTCTACCCACTGGTACACCCTGCTAAGTGTAGCCAGCCACGCCTGGCGAGTCTCATCCAGCAAGACCAAGGAATAAGATTGCTGCGCTTGTAGAAGCAGTCGCAATGTCCTGTCATCACCCCCTCCCCGGTATCGCGTCTCCAGCACCTCCACCCGCTCTGCCGCCGTAACAATAGTCTCCTGCCGAGTCCGGCGAGCAGAAGCACACCAGGCGATGTCAACACTCCTCAGGGCGGGCTTCATAGCCTCCCAGACCGTCACTGCGTCCACCCCCTCCGTGAGGTTGTCCTGCCAATAGCGCGCAATTGCACCGCGCATATGTTGGGAGTAGGCCGGTCGCTGCAGATGCCACGAGGACATCCGCCACCGGAACGGTTGGCGTGCCTTGCATAGGTCAATCTGTACCGCTACGGGGGAGTGATCGGACAGCCCGCGAGGCCGGATCGCCGCCCCCCTCACCCTGTCAAGGAAGGCCCCCGGCACGAACACACAATCCAAACGTGAGAGGGAGCCATGCACTGCTGAAACATACGTGTATTCCCGCTTCCCGGCATGCAGATGCCTCCACACATCCACCCATCCCAATCCATCAATCATGGCATTCAGCCGCGTAGGCGAGGCCACAGCCGCGACCCCTTGCCCCCTCTGCCTGTCCAAATTCATGTCCAACACATCATTCCAGTCACCTCCAATCACCGCCAGGGAGTGGGGAATCTCAGTCCACAAGGCAAACAGTTTCTCCGCCAGGGACCACTGCAGGGGGGGAGGGGCATACACACTACCAAGCACCACCGGCTCTGCACCAATCTTCCCCTGCACAAACACATACCGACCCTGGGGATCGAGCCAGTGACGCTCATGAGTATAGGACAGCCGCCTGTGAACAAGAATGGCCACCCCCCTCGAGCCCCTAGTAAACCCGGCATGGAACACCTGGTGGAAGCCAAACCGCTGTAGACTCAATGCTTTAGTACCCAACATGTGTGTTTCCTGAAGGAGCAGCACATCCGCCAAATCCCTTTTGGCCCAGCGAAGCACAGCCCCCCGCTTGATCTTGTCCAAGAGCCCCCGGACATTCCAGCTCAAAATCCGCATAGAGGTACTAGGAAGTACCGGTCGTGGGGCATCAACCATTGTCTCGATAAGCAAGTCTCTGTGACCCCCAGAACCCGACCCAGGTCTCCAACACCCCAGTTGCAAATACCATAGGAATCACGTGCACCCCACACAAAACAGCCCCGACCCCCACCACCCCCCTCAACCAGCCCCGATCCCCAAACTGCCAAACACCCCAGTCCCCCCCCCCCCACCCCTATACCTCAGAGAACACTGAAGTATCTGTCGCGGCATGAGGTGCTTCAGGCCCAAAAGAGAGTGCCTAAAGCCAGCCATACCAATGGATCCCAACTAGTCCCCCCACTAACTACCAGGGCGCGCCCCCAGAATCACCCCCCAACCCCAAAATGAGGAGGCAGCCCACAAATCGTGCCCCAATCCCACAAGCATCCGGTTCATAAGCAAGGCACCACATACATGTACCAGCCCTCGAGGGCCCCAGACACTGCCAAAACATAAGTCTATACTGCACCAGTCAATGTCTGCTCCACTATCCAAGTTCTGGCTGCCGCAATGTACAGCCACGGATCAAAGGCAATCAGTAAACGTCTACATCACACGATGATCAGGATTCCTTGCCAGATTGGTCCGTGTCGGGCTGTGTCCCCCCCAAAAGGGGGTCTCGGGACAAGGACCTCCGTCGCGAGCGGGACTTCCGATGGCGATTTCCTTTACCGGGCGGGTCGCTCCGTTCTTGGGATGAGCTGCGCGAGGGCCCGGAATTCAGCCCCGGCTGGGCGTTCGGTCGGAGCCTGACCGCCTCGTCGGTCCACTGGAAGACGGCCTTCGGCGAGTCGAAGAAGTGAGTCTTGGAATTGAAGATCACCCGGAGGCGGGCCGGATAGAGCAGCGAGTACTGGATTTTTAGGCCACGCAGCTTGGCCTTCGCTGCCAGGAATGAGTGTCGCTGCTGCTGGACCTGCTTGGTGTAATCCGGGAAAATCATGATTTTGTGGTTGTCGTACAGCAAAGTGTCTTTGAGCCGTGCTTCCCGGAGTATGACGTCCCTGTCATGGAAGTTCAGGATTTTGGCGATGATCGGGCGAGGCCGCTCCCCCGCCGGTGGCTTCTGCGTCAGGGCTCTGTGTGCGCGCTCCACCACAAAGCAGCGTGACAGGGTGTTTGGGGGGAGCCAGCCCTCCAACCATCGTGCCAGGAATGCATCCATGGGCCCTTTTTCGCAATCCTCCGGAAAGCCGACAAAACGCAGGTTATTCCGTCGCGCCCACCCCTCTGCATCTTCCACGCGAAGCGCCAGGCCCTTCTGAATCCTCTCCATGTCCGCCACCTTCTTCTTCAGGGCGCCAACATCTCCTTCCACTTCAGTGACCCTGGTCTCTGTGTCGGTGATGCGGGCGACCGCGTTGCGGAGATCTTGACGCAGCTGCATCACATCGGCACCGACCGCGCCAATCTTGGCATCCAACATGTCGCGGGACTGCGTAATGGCCGCCATCAACGCCGCGTTATCCGGCCCGGCACTCTGGCCTCCTCCGGCAGTCCCGGCACCTCCTCCAGGGCCAGTGAACTTATCGATGGGCCCCTGTTTGGTGGCGGTCGTGCCACCCCCGCCTCTAGTCATGGCTCCGGCAGAGGCAACAAGGCGATACACACCCGGACAGGGGTTCGCACAGCTAGATCGTCCACCACTCGGGCCCAGGCCGGGGTATCCGGATCACACCAGGCCGCGTGTCACCCACCTGCCACCAGCACGCCAAATTACAAGCAGGCACCCCGGGCAATGCCGCTCCTCCAAGGCGCAGTTGCTGCCAATCTCGGGTCCGGAGTCAAGGCCACCGATCCGACACAGCCAGTCCGCCTCCTCCAGCCGGCAGGACACCGTCGACACCACAATCACCTCGCCACCAGCAGACTAGTAGATACTGAGCGAGCTCCGGATCTGTGCAGTCGTCTCACAAGGTCGCCGCTCCGCAGGATGTATCAGCGGCAGGGTGCATCGTCGTCTCACTTCCGGCGACTCAGCATCCGTCACACGGGCTCAGCCGCATGCAGTCCGCCCGGCGCCCAGAGCCAGCCGGCGGGCGGAACAAAAATTGAGGTCCCGGCTCCAGACGCGGTGAGCAGGCCCGGCGGGCACCGACACCAAATGCCGCTCCAGACGCGGTCCGGGGCCCCAGCGACCACACCAACGGGCACCCCTGGTCTCCAGCAGTCACCTCCACTACAGCAAAGGGAGTAAAGGGTTCAGGGCCAGGATAATTAGGCGGATAAATATCGGGCCGGCAGGAGCTCTACAGAGCCGCGTCCGCCATCTTCGCCCTCGAAGCCACGCCCCCCCCTTATAGGAATATTTAAAGTTTTCAAAACTTCACCCTTCGAAGATTTTTCGAGTCAAACCAGTCAATGTTATCCAGTGGCAGGTAAGTGAGTTACCGGTTTCCAAGTGAGTACTCGGCTGGTGAAGTTAAGGTTCTGGGCATAGACTCAGGGGTCCCCCAGGGTCAGGTAGGTACAGTTGGTTCACCCTCAGCGGCACAGGGGCAGCCGGGTGCAGAGGTAGTTAGGTCAAATGTTAGCCAATGAGGGGCAGGGGGCCTTCGGTTGGTGGCCGCTGGCTAGCAGGCCACACGGCTGTGGAATCTGGGCTCCTGGTCACTTGCCCAGGGCAAATGGGAAAGTAGGATAGGGCAAAGTTTGCACTGCCAGAGGCACTCGGGCGGCTGGGTGCAGGGTGTTTTTGAGCCGTCGAAAGCTCAATGTTATTCAATGGGAAAGGTAAAAAGGGAACAGAGGCTGCAGACTCAGGGACGGTGATTCTTCAGATGCCACCACCACTTCGAGAGGTAAGTTGGGATCCTGGAGAAGAGGTAGGTACCCCAAAGGGAGACACAGGGAGCCGCAGGGCACCGGGTGCAGGGGTGTCTTTGGGTGTCGGGAAATCTTACCATCGGCTGGTCGCGGTTGGAGGGGTCCCTGGTTCTGAGGCTGCAGGCTTCGTCTGGTTCGTGGAGGAGGGTCTTTGGGCACTGGACTTCGGGTCCCAGTCGCCGGGGAGAGGTCCTCTGGGTCATGGATCACTCGGACACGGGCCGGGCTCGGTGGGTGCAGAGTGGGCAGGTCTTGAGCTTCCTGGCTGGCACCAGGGGTTGGTTGTTGAAGCAGGGCCTCTGCTTATGTGAGTCCCAGTCTTTAAGAGGGTCAAGGCAGGCAGGTCCTCCGGGTGCCCAAAAGGTTGCTGTCCACAGGAGTCACCGGGATTAAGCAGGAGCAGGTTCCAGGATCGACAGGCCGGTAGGGCTGGGGCCAAGTCAGTGGGTGTCGTCCTGTTGTGAGCAGCTGCACGGCGGGTCTTCTTGATCTTCTTTCTTCTTTTCTTATCGGGATCTGAGGAAGGACGGTTCAGGGAGCCCCTAAATACTGAATTTAGGGGCTTTACAGGTAGGGCAAGGGCAGGGACCAATAGGTCCCTGTCCTGGGGTGGGTACACCCCCTAGCCTGTTCCTCTCCATTTGGAGGGGGGCAGGAACCTAGCTGTGATTGGACAGGGCTCCCCATCTTCAAGATAGCCGGAGCCCGGGGTTGTGCTTCACCTCGCCTCCTCCACCTGAGGGGTGGGGTTGGCACAGGCTGGCACACCCTCCTTCCTGACGTAGGGTTTCCCGCCAGTCCTCCCACCAGAGTGGGGGTCAGAACTGGTGAGGGCCAGTTGCTGGGTACAGCAAATGGCCTGGAGAAGCTCACAGAGGCAGCATGCCTTTGAAGCTTCCCCCTGCCCATCCTGGGGGAGGAGACCTAGCATCTCGCCCAGGATGTGCATTGTTGCAGGCCCAGGAGAGCGGGGGGCTCTCCACCCAGGGGTCCAGCAACATGTCTGCTGTGTGGGGGCCTAGGCAGCCCCTCAGTCCAGACGTGGATTGTAGGTTAGGTTTCAGGGGGCATCTCTAGGATGCCCTCTGGTGCATTTTACATTAAACCTCACACTGGCATCAGTGCAGGTTTAATATGCTGAGCAGTTTGATACCAAACTACTCAGTCTTCAGCGAAGCCTTCATGGTGCTGTGGAGTTCGTAATGACAACCTCCCAGCACCATATACTCCTAATGGCATCACTGCACGTACAGTGCCCAGAAATGGCCCTGTGTACTGTAGGGGCACAGGGCTCATGCACCTGTGCCCACACCACTGGCATAGGGCACCCAGCTAGAGAGGTGACTGATGTATGCCAGGGCAGTGGGGTTTGTGTGCCATGTCGACTCTGTTTAGTTCTGTACTTAGACACTCAGCCTGCAAAGGCAGTGTGTGTGTGTCAGGGTACAGGGCCACTAAGGGTAGCACAATAAGTGCTGCTGCCCTTAGGGGTCTTCTCTGGTCACCAGACCCTGAGTACCTAGGGTACCATTTACTAGGGGCTGATAGGTGGCCAGAGATACCAATTGGGTTTTGTTTCAACACAGCTTTAGGGAAGGAACACAGGCCCTGGGTACCTTGTTGGTTGGCTGGCAGGAGCCCAGGGCACACTCAGTCAAAGCACATCAGCAGTTCAGCAAAAAGTGGGGGCATACCAATGCAAGAAAGATGGCACTTTCTCACACCTATCAATTCACTTGATGCTTCTGTGCAAAACTTTGTTTGTTATTTGTTGCATTTACAACAATGTAGATTAGCTTACACATCAATTTACTTACATCTAGCAGCTGTAGCTGCATACTTACAAAACAGACATCTGTCTCTATTCAGAGTACCAGTGATTAAAGCATTCATGGAGGGATTAAAAAGAGTAATACCTCCAAGGATTCCACCTGCTCCAGAGTGGAATTTAAACATAGATCTTACAAGGCTAATAGGTCCACCTTTTGAACCAATGCACAAATGCCAACTACAATTCCTATCATGTAAAGTCGCTTTCCTCATAGCAATAACCTCACTAAGGAGAGTTGGTGAACTCCAGGCATTAACCATACAAGAGCCTTTCTTTAAACTTCAGAAGGATGGAGTGGTTCTTCATACTAATCCAAAATTCCTCCCTAAAGTAGTTTCTGCTTTTCATGTCAATCAATCAGTTGAGTTGCCCGTTTTCTATCCTCAACCTGATTCTGTAGCACAATGAGCTCTACATACACTTGATGTTAGGTGAGCGATTCTTTAATACATAGAAAGAACCAAAGACTTCAGGAAAACAAAACAACTATTTGTTGCTTTTTCTCCCCTTCACAAGGGCAATCCTATCTCCAAGTCAGGTATTGCAAGATAGATTGTAAAATGAATCCAAACATGGTATACTAAAGCAAAGAGAACATTGTCAGTACCCCCTGGGGCACATTCCACTCGCAAAATAGGGGTTACTATGGCCTTCTTGGGAAATATCCCCACAGATGACATTTGTAAGGCAGCAACATGGTCTACCCCTGACCCTCCTGGTAGGTCGTTTCCTCTCCATGCCGCTCCTTCTGTGTGACCCTGCTGACGCTGCAGAGTACCCGCTGGTAAGTGTGCTCTACCCCCGTTTCTGTGCCTAGTTTGTGCCTTCTGTGCCACTGTTTTCCCCCCTCTGTGTGCCCCGTTTTTGCTTCTGTGCCACTCGTTTTCCCCTCTGTTGTGCCCCGTTTTCACTTTCTGTGCCACTTTTTCTCCCCCTGTGTCCCGTTTTTGCTTCTGTGCCACTCATTTTTCCCCTCTGTTGTGCCCCGTTCTTGGCCTCTGTGCCACTGTTTTCCCCCTCTTTGCGCCCCATTCTGCTTTCTGTCCCACTGTTTCCCCGCCCCCCCCTGCCCACTCGCTGCTTCCGCCTCCCGCCTCCCAGATGCTCCTCCCTCCCACCTCCCCATATATGCTGGACCCTGCACGGCCATGCCGCTGGCGCGCCTAAGGCAAGCCCGTCTGCGCCTGGACCGCGCCCAGCGCCAGGACCCCTGGAACCCGCGAACGCTGCAACACCAGACTCCGCTATGACACCAGCTCCCTCCACCCACTCAACGCCGGCCGAAACCACACCTGTTTCCAGGCCGCCCCGAAACTGACCCACGGATCCTTCTGCCGCACCTGCAGCTTCACCAGCGACAGAGCCACCAAACCTCCAAGGACTGGACCCAACCACCTCCGCTGCATACTCCTCAACACCTGCTCCGCACACAAACACGCCGTCGAGCTCTGGGATCTGCTCGACACCTCCGCCCTAGACGTGGCCTTCCAAACCGAGACTTGGTGGAACGACTCCTCGGCGCCCGACATTGCCATAGCCATCCCAGACAGCTACAAGATCACCCGCAGGGATCGCGCCAACGGAATCGGAGGAGGAATAGCCATCGTCCACGAGTCCACCCTCAAGGTCGCCATCCACTTAGACGACACCCTCAACACCGCCGAACACCTGCACTTCCGGATCCACACCGACCCAAACACCACCCTCAGAGGAACACTCGTCTGCAGAACCCCCGGCCCCCGGGCTCAGTTCAGTGACTCCATCGCCGACCTCGCCAGCACCCATGCACTCGCCTCCACAGACTACATCCTCCTTGGGGACCTGGAACGACGTCGCCAACTCCGCCACGCTGACCGACAACCTCGCCAACCTCGGCCTCAGACAACTCGTCACCGCACCCACCCATGCCGCCGGCCACACGCTGGACCCCATCTTCTCCACAAGCACCCACGTCGCCTTCGACCACACCACAGAACTCCACTGGACCGACCATCGCTGTATCACTGAACTCACTCCTGAGGCGAAAAGCCGGGAGCTTGCAATCTGCTTTTAAAACTTTGTTGTGATAACTTGCTTTTAATCAATCTCACCCAGGCCACTGCCTCTTCGCTGCGCAGACACCCGCCCAGCCGATTGAAGGCTGCTGCAGCCGAGTGTTGCTAGGACAACGCCGCCACTCCGAGTAGCGGACACGCCCACCTACGTTGACCACGCCCCCTTACCACGTCACCTTCTCTGGATGATAAAACATGTTCAGCAACCGGAAGCGCAGCGGGCGCGACGAATGCGCGCCGAAGGCGCGCATAAGGCAAGCTCGTCTGAGCTCGTCCGCGCCGAGGACGGGCCCAGGGCCACCCCCCCTGTCGCACCGGTCCCACGTCCGGAGCTCGATACGGTGGGATTTACTTACACCTCTGCAGAATTACTGAACCTCAGACATGTAGCAGAAATGCCCCATGCCCCACCACAATTCGGATATACTAACTCCATCTTAGGCCCGCACAAATGTCCAACTTGTATAAAGGATACTCCAATCCCCCAAAGACTGTCCCACAACATGTGTTAGCAGCACTAATAAATGTTAGATCTCTTCCTAAACACAAGTTAGAAATATCCGACTTGATTGAGACACACAAACTGGATTTGCTATTCATCACGGAGACATGGGGGGATGAATCCTCCGGGCCAGACTTTAGAGCTGCCACTCCGACCAACTACAGTGTCTGCAGACTGGACAGACCTAAAAAAAGGGTGGAGGTATAGCAATTATTTACAATGACCAGCTCAAACTCACAATGGTACAAGCAAACTGCTCTGAGTCTGAGGCTTTTCTCTTCACCATTAGCCTCTCGGCCAAAACATCATTTAAGGGTATGTTAATCTACCGCCCTCCTGGGTGAAGATCGAAGTTTCTTGCCAACAAAGGCAATATGATTGAGGCCTCGGCAGGTCCCCGCATTTCACCTTACTAGGAGATTTTAATTTTCACCTTGAAGCCCTCGACGACCCCGACACAGCACTGTTAACGAACGATTTAGCCGCTGCCGGCCTTCTGCAACTGGTAAAAGAACCCACTCATCAAGCGGGCCATACTTTAGATGGTTTATTTACCAACAACCCGCATATAGCCGTTACCCAGGTAATTCCCCTGATCTGGACGGATCATGCAGCGGTCTGCTTCTCTATCGAAATTAACTCCATCAAACCCCCTGCCACATCTACGTCTCTAGTCTCCTTCAGAGACTGGAAACATATTAACCTTGTTCACTTAGCGGAGATGATGCAAGATAGCCATATCCCCAACGAACAGGATCCTACATTAGCGTCCTCTAATTACCTGAGCAATCTAAATACAGCCTGCAATAAACTAGCCCTGATTAAAACCTCCCACCGTAGTAGAAAACTCCCTTCAGCACAGTGGTTCACGGAGCCTTTACGAATACAAAGACAGTAATGCAGGAACCTGGAAAGGCAGTGGCGCCGCCATTACAGCCCTGCTGATAAAAAGACCTACAAAAATGCTCTCTCCACTTACAAAAAACTCATAATATCAGAAAAAAGTCTTTACTACACTTCCCAAATCAACCAGGCGAAAAACTCGGTAGGGAAATTATTTCAGGTGGTTACTCATCTGTCCAACCCCCCTGCCCCGCGCCTAGAGGGCTCCCAGTCTCTATCGGATGCTTTGGCCAACTTTTTTGAGGATAAGGTTAGTTCCATCTTTCTGACCTTTTCTCATTCCTCTCCTTCTCCCACCCCCATGGCACCCCCCATTAACAACTCACCAATCTTTTCATTCTTCGAAGCGACTACGCAGGAGCATATTCAACATCTGGTGGCCTGCACCAAATCGGGATTCCCCCCTCGATCCATGCCCTCCTGCTGTCTTGAATCTCATCCCGGAAGCCATCTCACCTGCTTTATCAACAATCTGTAATGCAATGTTTCTAACAGGCACCTATCCATCCATTTGGAAGAAGGCTATCATTAAGCCACTATTAAAAAAGCCCACACTGGACCCTCTTCTTCCTGCCAGCTACAGACCTATTGCCTGTCTCCCCTTCCCAGCTAGGATTTTCGAAAAAATAATGAACACTCAACTCTCGAAATTCATTAATGACAACGACCTACTAGACGACACCCAATTTGGGTTCAGACAAGGGCATGGAACGGAGACTGCACTACTCAAAGCAGCAGATGAAATAAGAGCCACGATGGACAAGGGAGGATCGGCGGTTCTAATACTTTTGGATCTCTCCGCTGCCTTTGACACGGTCGATCATGTCACCTTGATCGACCGTGTCTCGGCTTTAGGAATAAGAGGCAAAGCCAAAGATCTCCTTGCCTCATTCCTGGCCAACCGTCCTCAGACAGTTAAGATGGGTAACTACACCTCCAAGACCTTTTCTCTCCCTTGCGGAGTACCACAGGGCTCCTCGCTAAGTCCGACGCTTTTTAACATCTATGTTTCGGACTTAGCGAGGGTGATAAAATCCTATGGAATTGCCCTAACAACGTATGCCGATGACACCCAACTAGTGTTATCGGTACACAACGATGGTACTTCAGTCGCAGCCAACTTCCAAGAGGGAATGAAGGCATTAAGTTCCTGGATGTCATCTAACTGTCTCAAATTAAACTCTGATAAGACAGAGGTGATGACATTCGGGAACTTGCAGCCTGTCTGGTCCCCTCAGTGGTGGCCACCTCAGTTGGGTGCGCCCCCCCAACCGGTAGTCAAGGTACGTAATCTGGGAGTCATATTTGACAACAAGATGACTTTCCTCCAACATGCCAACTCTGTGGTATCTTCTTCCTTCTATATCCTAAAAAGGATTAAAAAACTACTCCCATACTTACCGCCGTCCGCGGGCAAGACCCTAATTAGCACCTTGGTGTTCTCGAGAACAGACTACTGCAACGCCCTCCTTCTGAATGCCCAAGAAAAGGTCCTCAACAAATTACAGACGGTGCAAAACGCCGCGGCCAGAATTCTATTAATCATCCCAAAATTCACATCTACTTCCCCCTATATTAGAGAGCTGCATTGGCTCCCTATTAGGAGTCGGATTAAATTTAAGGCTTTATGCATAGCCTACAAAGCTATCAATAATCCTGGCCCACAGTTCCTAAAAAAAGCTCTCTGCCCGCTTGAACATTCTAGAACCTTACGATCATCATCTGCCCATCTGCTGAAGGTTCCACGGACAAGAAAGACCAACTGGGGAGATAGATGCTTTACTATAGCAACAGCCAAATTGTGGAACACATTACCATTCCACATCAAAACCGCCTCCACTCTTCTAAACTTCAGAAAAAATCTCAAAACATGGTTGTTTTCATCCTAATCCACCTCTATCTCAAGAGAGAGTTCTGTAACGCCAGCGCCAAGACACCCGTAAGGGTATTTGCGCGCTTTAAAAATTGCATAAATAAATAAATAAATAAATAAATATCCACTTCACCTTCAAGAAACCAACCACGCACCACTGCACCAAACAGCTGCCTCGCCGCTGCTGGAGCAAAGTCACCGAAGACCAGCTGATCACCACCCTCGCCCAGAACCCACCCACCGGCCCCACCAACCCAGACGCCGCAGCCCGCAACCTCAGACAGTGGATCGACGACTGCGCCAACACCCTTGCCCCACTCAAGAAACCTCCAACAGCCACGCCAGCAAGAGAGCCACCTGGTTCACCAACGAGCTCCAGACCTCCAAACGCGCATGCCAGAAACTGGAGAAGAAATGGCTCCACGAACGCACACCGGACAACCACGCAGCCCATAAGGACGCCACCCGCAGACATCACCACCTCACCAGATTAGCCAAGAGATCCTCCTTCAAAGACCACATGGATAACAACGCACACGACAGCAAAGAGCTCTTCAAAATCGTAAAAGAACTGTCCAACCCCAGCACCAACGACATCCCGCCCTCATAAGAACTGTGCGACTCACTGGCCATCTTCTTCCACCGCAAGATCGCTGACATCCACGACAGCTTCAACACCACGACCGCCCCGACTACGCCAGACTCCACCTCCCCTGCGAACACCACCAGCGCCAACCGCCTGACCTCCTGGTCCAACGTCAACGAGACACGCAAGGTCATGAACTCCATCCACTCAGGTTCTCCGTCAGACCTGTGCCCACACCACGTATTCAACAAAGCAGACGCAGCCATCACACCCCAACTAAGGAAGGTCATCAACATCTCCTTCGAAACAGCGACATTCCCGGATAGCTGGAAGCATGCCGAAATCAACGCCCTCCTCAAGAAGCCCAAGGCGGACCTCAAGAACTTCCGGCCCATCTCCCTGCTCCCGTTCCCGGCGAAGGTCATCGAGAAAATCGTCAACATGCAATTGGCCCGCCACCTCGAAGACAACAACATCTTGAACCCGTCCCAGTCCGGATTCAGACGAAACCACAGCACCGAGACAGCCCTTATCGCTGCCACAGACGAGATCAGGCACCAAATAGACAACAGCGAAACATCAGCCCTCATCTTCCTGGACCTGTCAGCCGCCTTCGCCGCGGTCTGCCATCGCACTCTAAAGACACGCCTCCAAGAAGCCGGAATCCAAGAGAAGGTCCTTGACTGGACCACGTCCTTCTTCTCCGGCAGTACCCAGAGCATCCGCTTCACACCCTTCCGATCTGAAGCCACCAACATCACCTGCGGCGTCCCCCAGGGTTCAATCCTCAGCCCGACGCTGTTCAACGTCTACATGGCCCCCCTTGCACAAGTGGTGTGCCATCACGACCTCAACATCATCTCCTATCTCGACGACACCCAGTTCATCCTCCCCCTCACCAAAGACCCACACACTGCCAAAACAAACCTCCACGAGGGAATGAAGGCCGTCGCCGACTGGATGAGGAGCAGCCGTCTGAAACTGAACTCGGACAAGACTGAGGTCCTCATCCTCGGACCCACCCCCTCAGCCTGGGACGACTCCTGGTGGCCGACCACACTGGGAACAGCACCGACACCCACCGACCATGCACACAACCAAGGATTCATCCTCGACTCTTCCCTCTCCATGTCTAAGCAGGTCAACACGGTCTCCTCCTCCTGCTACAACACCCTCTGCACGCTCCGCAGGATCTACAAGTGGATCCCGACCGAAACAAGAAGAACGGTGACACAGACCCTCGTCAGCAGCAGACTGGACTACGGCAACGCACTATACGCAGGAATCCCAGCCAAACACCTACAACAACTACAACGCATCCAAAACGCCTCCGCCCGACTGATCGTCAACGTCCCCCGCCGCAGCCACATCACCCCCTATCTGAGAGACCTACACTGGCTCCCCGTTGACAAGAGGATCACCTTCAAGCTCCCCACCCACGCACACAAAGCACTCCACAACGCCGGACCAGCCTACCTGAACAACAGACTCAGCTTCTACACCCCCACCCGCCAGCTCCGCTCTGCCAGCCTCACCCTCGCCGCTGTCCCCTGCATCCAACGAAAGACCTCCGGCCGCAGATCCTTCTCCTACCTCGCCGCCAAGACCTGGAACAGACTCCCTACCCACCTACGGCAGACCCAAGACCTACTCGCCTTCAGAAGACTCCTCAAGACCTGGCTCTTCGAGCAGTAGCGGCACCCGCCTCCCTTCAGCGCCTTGAGACCCTCACGGGTGAGTAGCGTGCTTTACAAGTACTCTGATTGATCTGATTGATTGATTGATTACACTGCACACATTCACCAAACACTATTGTGTAGATGTGTTTTCAAGACAACAAGCAAATGTAGGTCAAGCAGTACTTAAAGGAAAATGCTACTTACCAGTATGCATCTGTTCTTGGCATGTAGGGCTGCAGAACCACACACTGTTGCATTAGATCACCATCTGGTGGTGGGCCCGGATGATTACACTTTGTTATTGTCTTGGAATGACTCCTCCCTTAGACTGTAGTGCGCATGGTCATCAACTCCATCGTCAGATTGTTTTCGCCATTGGGCAAATGATGGAGTTGTATAATTACAGATAAAAATGACCATGTGTTGTGTATCTAAATAAGATAATACTGGAACAGATATAGGTAGCCGGGGAGGCGGGTGGGCGGGTGTGGTTCTGCAGCCCTACATGCCAAGAACAGATGCATACTGGTAAGTAGCATTTTCCGTTTGAGGCATATGGGCTGCAGACCACACACTGTTGCATTGATTGCACAGCAATTTCTCCCTTAGCGGCGGCCACCCACATCTGTTGCAGTCGTTTGAAATAATGTTTTCAGGACAGCCTGGCCCACACTTGCTTGTTGTTTTGCCTGCACATCTACACAATAGTGTTTTGTAAATGTGTGTGTAGTAGACCATGTAGCTGCTTTACAAATATCATCTAATGGTATATTCCCTAAGAATGCCATAGATGCTCCTAACTTACGGGTAGAGTGAGCCCTAGGAGGAATGGATAGAGTGCGTTTTGCTTTTTGGTAGCAGATTTGAATACACTTAACAATCCATCTAGCGACGCCTGATTTAGAAATAGGATTGCCTTTATGTGGAGGTGAAAAGGACACAAACAGTTGTTTAGTTTTGTAGTATAGAAGTGCTCTGTTTACATCTAGTGGGCAAAACTCATTCTCTCCATTACGTACGGCCACATTGCCTACCCTGGTGCACTCGAGAAAGTGGTCAACGCGGCCCAGGCGAAAGGGTATAAGATGGTGCTACAGGCCCCTAGATAGGCCTGAAACGACCAGAGTTGGTACTACTGGGGGACCTGATAAAATACTACATCAGAGCACTGAAAGCTCCCGAAAACACCCTAAAGCACTTCTTAAAAACTATATTTGGTGAAGTGGGCTCCCCATGGCACTCCAAGGTGGCACAAGGCATTGACTTATTGAAAATCGAGGGTAAGAGCTTGCCCCTTCACGAAATTCCATACTCTGCCTGTGCCCAAGCCGTAAAGCGCCAAGTCCAGACCATCTCGTTCGAGATTGAGCTCTTATCGCTACGGCACAATCCATTAACTCTGGCCCTGGATAGGTCTTACATTCCTGGCAAACCCCAACCATACCTGCAAGACGTACTAACAACCCATGCGAGAAAGAAAATCCTGTACTTGCGCCTCTTGGCCCTCATGATCACGGACTTCAACCCAAAATGGGCACGAATGGATGGTGCCATCGCCTGCCGATTATGCAACTACCGCAGAGAGTCTTGGTTACACCTGCTGTGTTGCTGTACAAAGTTGGTTAGCGACCGTCATCGTTTGTTGCGCCCGGCCTTACGGAATCTAGGCCATAGAACATGCAGAGAGGCCTCGGACTGGTGCTTCTCAGAAACTACGACCTGTCTATTAGCTAGGGTCGGCAAGTTCACCCACCAAGTCAAAAGGGCACTCTACCTCCATCAAAAGGCCACAGATCCTAAGGGTCCCTACACTGTGTAAGGAGCGCCATCTGGAGCCCTATCGATGTCAGCTTACAGTTAACTTAGGGAGTTCCCGTAAAGTAACTGGATCTACTGGACCCAGAAATTAAATCAGGGTTAGACAAGGGTCCAATAAAGAACCCATCCACTGTGAACTGGCGGTGCAGTGTGAATGACCATGCCGAACTTCCACACTTCCCCTAGACTCTAGAAGGCGTGAAGTTAAGGAACATACAAAACCCTTTCTTCTTTTAATAGTACTTTGATTGGACAAAAGTGGTAAAAACAGTCAGTACTCTATCTTAAAATTGTACATATGGTTTTACTGGGAGATGGGCCTGCCGGGGGGGGGGGGAGGGGGGGGTGGATGTTCCTTGTGTTTTATACTGTAAAGATTTTAAGTAATCGCACAGTTTAATAAAAGTTTGAATAACTTTGAATAACATCTAGTGTGTGTAGAGCTCTTTGTGCAACCGTTTGCGGTTGTGGAAAAAATACTGGCAACTCAATTGATTGATTGAGATGGAATGGTGAATTTACCTTTGGCAGAACCTTTGGATTTTTTTGAGAACCTCTTTATTATGATGAAGTTGTATAAATGGTTCTTGAATTGTTAATGCCTGGATCTCACTCACTCTTCTTAGTGAGGTAACTGCTACTAAAAAGGCAACTTTCCATGTAAGAAACTGTAACTCACAATTATTCAATGGTTTAAAAGGTGGACCCATAAGTCTTGTGAGACCAATATTTAAATTCCATACTGGAGAGGGTGGTATTCTGGGAGGAATTATTCGTTCAAGCCCTTCCATAAACGCTTTGATTGCAGGTACACTAAACAATGACAAATGTTGTCTGTTTTGGAGATATGCTGCTATAGCAGCAAGATGTAATCTGATTGAGGAATACGCTAAGTTAGATCTTTGCAAATGTAATAGGTAACATATGATGTTTTGTGTAGAAACATCCAAGGGGTTGACGTTGTAATTTGTGCAATAGACAATAAACCTTTTCCATTTTGCTGCAAAACATGCTCTAGTGGTAGGACGTCTTGCCTCCTTAATGATATTCATGCAATCAGGAGGTAAATTTAGATATCCAAACTCTAAGACTTCAGGAGCCAGATCGCTAGATTGAACTGCATTGGATCTGGATGCAAAATCTCTCCATGGTTCTGTTAGTAGATGTGGGGGAGTTTTAGTTTGTGATGTGGTACTACGGAGAGCTGTAGTAGCGTGGTGTACCATGGTTGTCTCGCCCATGTTGTTGCTATGAGAATTAATATGAGAGAATGTTGTCGTAGCTTGCGTACCACTAATGGAATTAGTGGGAGAGGCAGAAAAGCGTACGCAAATTTGTTCGACCAGTTCATCCATACCGCATTGCCTTTGGATAATGGGTGTGGATATCTGGCGGCGAAGTTGGGCATTTGTAGTTGGGGTGTGTGGCAAACAGATCTATCTCTGGTTGTCTCCACCTCTGAAAAAATGGCTGAAGAACTTGAGGATGAAGTTCCCATTGGTGTATCTGTTGTCTTTGACGACTTAACAGACCTGCCAATTGATTGTGAACTCCTGGCAGATGCTCTGCTAACAGAAAAATGTTTTGAGGGATGGCCCATCTACAAATGCTCTGCGCCAGCTGGGAGAGCTGTAGGGAGTGTGTCCCTCCTTGCTTATGAATGTAATACATTGCTGTCATGTTGTCCGTCCAGACTAGTACAGCTTTGTTTGACAGGTAATGTTGGAACGATTTTTAGAGCTTGAAAGATTGCTAGTAACTCCAGATAATTTATGTGGAATACTTTTTGTTTCATTGTCCACGTACCCTGTACTGTGTGATTTTTTAAATGCGCTCCCCATCCAGTGAGAGATGCGTCTGTGGTTAATATTATTTGGGGAACAGGTTCTATAAATGGCCGGCCCGTGGAAAGGTTTTTGGTGTTCCACCATTGCAGAGAGCAATGTGCCCGGTCGTCTACCACCACCAGATCTGTTATCTCTTGTTGAGCCGGATTCCACTGACTTGCCAAGCATTCTTGTATGGGGCACATTTGTAGTCTTGCTTATGGTGCTATGAAAATGCAAGATGCCATCATTCCTATTAACTGCATGAACACTCGAGCTTGTAGTGAGTGTTGTGGCTGAAATCTTTTGATGAGAGTCTGTATAGCTTGTATTCTTATTAAGGTGGGGTATGCCATGGCCCTGGAAGTATCTATTGTGGCACCTAGATACTGCTGAGATAGGGACGGTTGTAGATGTGACTTCTTTTGATTTATTGTAAACCCTAACTTGTGCAGCAGGCAGATTGTCTAACTCGTGTGCTGTACACATTGGTTGTATGACTTGTATTTTATTAGCCAGTCGTCGAGATATGGGAAGACATGAATGTTGTCCCTTCTTAAGTGCGCTACTACTACTGCTAGACACTTTGTGAACACTTGAGGCGCTGTTGTTACTCTGAAAGGGAGCACTTTGAATTGGTAGTGCTGACCTTCTAGTACAAACCTTAGGTACTTTCTGTGAGATTGATGAATGGGAATGTGGAAGTAGGCGTCCTTGAGGTCTAATGTGGCAAGGAAGTCGCCATTCTCTAGTAACGGTAGAACCTGTTGTAATGTGACCATATGAAAATGGTCTGAATGTATGTATAGGTTTAGGGGTCTTAGATCTAGAATCGGTCTGAGAGATCCGTCCTTTTTGGGTATGAGAAAATAGAGGGAGTAAACCCCTGTGTTCTGATGTTCTTTTGGTACTAGTTCTATTGCGTTCTTTTGCAGTAGTGATTCTACCTCTTGTCTTAGTAGTGAGAGGTGTTCTTGTGACATAGGACGTTGTCTGGGTGGTATTGTTGGAGGAGTGGAAGTAAGCTCCAGACAATAACCTGACTGAATTATTTGTCTTACCCACCTGTCTGTGGTGATGGAGTTCCAGACAGGTAGGAACTGTTGTAATCTTCCCCCGACCAGAGTGGAATGGTCTGGGGGGATGGAAGGGAAGTCACTGTTTGGGAGTAGAAGCGTTGCAATTGTTATTGCCTCTGCCTTTATTACTGTTCCCCCTATACCCTCCTCTATAATATCCCTTATTAGGTGAGGTTTGGTTGGGTGCTTTGCAAGTAGAGGAGGTGTTGTCAGTTTGGAAACTTTTAGAGGCGACCCTATATGAGGAGCGACGAAAGGAAGGTCTATGGGCTTAAGTTTGCAAAGCTCTGTTTGATTTTGCTGTATCTGTATCTTTTTTCATTTTTTCCAATGCACTGTCTACATTTGGACCGAAAAGATGTTGTGGGTAAAATGGCTGGTTTAATATACTGGCTTGTACTTCTGGTTTAAACGCAGAGATTCGTAGCCATGCATGTCTGCGCAACAGTACCCCTGTATTTACTGCTCTAGATGCTGTGTCTGCAGTGTCTAGTGTGCTTTCTTATGGAGGTATTTGTTATTACTTTGCCCTCTTGTATTAAGTCAGCAGCCCTGGCCTTATATTGTTCTGGCAGGTGTTGCAAGATAGACTCCAACTCATCATAATGAGCCCTGTCATATCTTGCTAACAGAGCTTGAGTGTTAGCAATCCTCCATACATTTGCATCTTGTGATAGGGTGCGTTTCCCTGAGGCATCCAAAAGCTTAGATTCTTTGTCAGGGGGTGGAGCATCCCCTGTTGTCTGCGAGTTGGCTCATTTTCTCGCATTTGACACTACCAGTGAATCTAGTAGCAACTGTCCCTTAATATATGCTGGATCAGAGGGAGCCGCTTTGTATTTCTTTTCCAATCTGGGATTAATTACCCTGGCTCTGACTGGGTCTTTAAATATTTCTGGTGCGTGTCTTACCACTCCATTAAGTATTGGAAGTGTGGTTGTGGTCTTATGTGACGTTAACAGTGTGTCCATAAGGAAGTCTTCTTCTATTGGATCTGCTTGCAAGTCTACTCCATGGAAAGTAGCTGCTCTATGAATGAGCTGTGTGAACCCAATGGTGTCATCTGGTGGAGATGGTCTAGACGGGTATGCCTCATCTTGTGGTAGATCTGGTGCATTGTAATCTTCCCATGGGTCACCTGATGGCCCAGCAACATCATCATCTCCATAATCCTCATCTTGCGTTGTGTGCTAGCTGATGAATGTACAGGAGAAATATCTGGTAGTAGTTCTACTTCTGGTGAAGGCAGTCTTATAGGGGAGGTCTGAACATGCTTCTTTGGAGGAACAGGCGATGGTTTAGGACAGTCCATTTTCCTCTTTTCAGGCACTGTGTACACATGTCCAGTCTTTGGATGAATTTTTAGAGTCTTTTGCCTTACATCAGGTTGGAAAAGCTCTTCTATTGGTAAATCCTTTTTCGGAGCCGATTTATCTTGTTTGGGGCCAACAGGTTTATGCTTTCCAGTGTCTATTATCTTTGGAACGGGTCTTGGTTTCGTTTCCGAAGGCTTTTCTTGCCTTTTCTTTGAATCTGTACTTTTTGGATCCGAAGCTTTTGATCCCGAGTGTTTAGACTCGTCTGCCTTTGGGGCTGAAGTGTGTTTCGGTATGGAAACTGCTTTCGGGTCCGCTTTTTTCTTTATCGTGGTCGTTTTCGTTTCGGTAAATTTAAGAGCGTTTTTTGACACCAAACTTGGCTTCGGTTCGGTAACTTTCGGTACCGATGGATGTTTGGGTGCCGGTGTTGACTTCGGCTTAAGCACTTTTTGTTTTTCGGGACCGACAGACTGACTCGAGCCCGAGTCGACTGGAGGCTTTTTAATACTCTTCGCTGCCGAGCCTGAAGGTGTGGCGTCGGAAAGTTTCGATCGGTGTATACCCGGACCCGAAGGTGGGGGTGGAACCGAAGCCTGTCCCGGTATGGGAGGGGTGAACAGGGTCGACACTCTTACTCACGACCGGTTGACCAGCTGGAAGAAGATCATCATCTTCGGATCGATCCTCTGCTCCGGAAGCGGACTCTTCTGCTTCGGAAGCGACGTCTTCTTGCTGTTCTTCGACGTCTACCTCGATCGGCGCCTCGTCGATGATGAGGTCTGGTGTGGACGATGATGACTGCTCCATAGCTCTTCGAGCTCGACGGTCCCTGATTGTTTTCTTGGACCGGACCGAAGCACAGGCCTCACAGTCTCGACTCTCGTGCTCTGGAGACAAACACAGGTTGCAAACCTCATGAAGGTCTGTGTGGGGGAACTTGTGTCCACACTGAGGGCACTTCTTGAACGGTGTTCTTTCCATGAGCCAAAGGCCCAATGGCGCAGTTGGGCCCGACCGCCCCGACTAGCGCTGGAATCAAGAAGTGGATCCTTTCTACGACGCGGGCGACCGGAATCAGTGTTGAAGACGATATTGATGTTGTAGATTGATTTATGGGTTCGAAAGGAGATCAGTAACTGGACCGAACGATGAACACATCCGAGCCCGATGGCGGAAAAAAAACAATCGGGCGATGGAGTCGATGACCATGCGCACTACGGTCTAAGGGAGGAGTCATCCAGCAGACAAAGACTCTTCCAAGACAACAACAAAGTGTAATCATCCGGGCCCACCACCAGATGGTGATCTGATGCAACAGTGTGTGGTCTGCAGCCCATATGCCTCAAACACACTATTTCCAACAACCACAGCCACTACAGGTTAGCCACCGCTTTGGGAGATTAATGCTATATAGTCTATGCAAAGCATGTGATCTACAGCTCACATGCCTCAAACGGAAAATGTTACTTATCCAGTAAGCATCTGTTCTTGGCATGTAGAGCTGTAGATTCACATGCGCCCACCCACCTCCCCGGTCTCCTGTAGTGGTTGTAGTTCTTAATTGACATTCATATGCATAGACAGCTCTATCTACACTTCCTAAACTCAATTTCTCACCCTCTGTGGGAAAACAATATAACAATGGAGTTGATGCCCTTTCGCACGATCACCGAAAGGAGGAGTCACCTACCTCGTGACTGGAAAGACTTTTTCAAACAAAAACAACTTGCAACGTCCGGACCCAACACTAGATGGCAAGAGTATGCAAAGCATGAGAATCTACAGCTCTACATGCCAAGAACAGACGCCTACTGTGTAAGTAACATTTTCCCTATGCCTTTTTGATTTGAGAACTTTTGAGCAGCAGCATTTATAGGTCCTGAAGAAAGCCTCAACACCATCTGGGTCATAGGCTAAAACAGGTCGACTTTTGTGTGACACACAAGTGGATTTAACTATGCCCCACAGTGCTACATTGCTTTTAACCCTAGCCCCGGGTCACCCTAATAACGTTTTTTGTGAACCCTGTAGTTGGTTTTAACCATCACTTTCACTTGCTCTGCTGCCCTCACAACACAGAGCTCCACAGTTGAGTATTTAGTATACCTCTCTTGATACGAAAACATTCCTGATATCCTCCCACTCAGTGAGGGGGTTGTAGCCCTATCATGAATAGGCATCACAATACCACGAGGTTCCGAATGATGAGGTATGCCATCTATGGTGGGTGAGGGAAACCATCCTATAAAAGGACACTTCACAACGGTTAAGGTTCCAAGCTAGGATACTACTGTGCATAGACCTAAGGGTTCTTTTTTTTGTCTTTTGAATTTAGTAACAGTACTCATGAGGTCTTGACTCCCCTCTGCAGTAACAAAGAGCCTTCCAGTCTGTGCCTGGACATCACGTTACAGTAAAGCACAGAGGAGGCATGACTCCAACTCTACACTAAAAGCACAAGTGGGCATGGTCTGCACTGTACAACAGGAGCACATAAGGGTATGGAGTCTCCACGCTGCAGTGAGAGCATGCACAGAAATGGACTGCCCTCTACAATCAAAGCATGACCTGATCTCTGCGAAAACCACCAACATGCTGCTGTGATGCCTGAAAAAACAATAGAAGCAAGTGCTTGAACAGGCCACTGGAGAAGGGCAGACAGCTAGGTTTGTGGGAAACCTGAACACCCGACTCAGAGGGTGCCCTACCTGGTAGTATAACTAAATAACCTGGTTCACATGTACTACCTGTTCTGGCATATGCACAAAGTAGTTTGGTTCAATCCCTCACCTCTTGTTAGCATGCAGACATGCAGCATTCACATGACAAAGATGAGATCATCTACCATGCACAGTTTGGCTACATGTATTATTTTTCAGAAAGTGGGAGCCTAATAAGGTTTTATACGGTGAGAGGTGCAGAAACGTAGCAATGGAGGCCTGGCTTGACGGAGCATGGGAAATGCAGACTACTCAGGCATGCAATGGGACATGCTTGGTCATGCAGTAAAGGTACAGTGTAGCACCACAAGACAATACTATGGGAGCTGATGATTACATTCAGACATGCAGAGCTTCCTCATTTCCAGCAGACGGAACGATACTGCATGACACATGCGAAGGTATAAACAGCACATATACCTCTCTGTGCATTTACAGTGCAATAGGGCTAGGAGTAAGGCTCCTCGGAGAGGGGTGCATCACAGAAGAACCGAGAGCCACGCTTGGCGGTTCGGGCTGTGAAGGGAACACTCTTCAGCACTGCAACCATTCAGGGAAAAGGTAGAGAGACAGAGACACGGATGAAAACTGGACATGTCAGAATACACAATTGCTAAAAACTTAGCACTGGACTAGCATTACACTTAGAAAGAAAAAAGAATCATGAACACTAGGGCAAAAAAAAAAAAAAAAAAACATTTCCAGGTCTTGAATGTGGAGTCCATCAATAAACACCGTTTTTTGGGGGGATTATTTAAAAAAATACAATCTTATTGACCCAGAACGAGTGGCACTCACCTGTGATGATGTCCTCAATAGTGCCATCCTTCCCTTCGTAGACTGGTCGGTGGTCTTTGGCCTGTCGCCGACGCAGCTCAGCGATGAGCTCGTGTTGCTGCTGCCGCTTGTTCCTCTGTGCTGGGGCCTGTAGGGGAGAGATGCACACAAGGATGTTTGGGTTGACATTGACTATGCTCAGCTGTTTTCTCACCTATGCCTCAACATCCTCGTACTGGGATTCCACCATCAAAGGACTGATGGCAATGAGATTCCCCCAACAAGCTTGTTCACAAGCAGCTTCACTCGAATGCATACTGCTCCAGTGATGTATGCTCTCAGACACCCACAACTAAAGACAGTGCCCTTACCACACCGCTCGGACCGTGCTGCTTGGGGCATTTGGTTCAAGATGAGGCACCTCCTCAACCAAACTCTGAAATTTCCCATTTTCACCAGGCCAGGAGCCAATGCGGCCACGTAGAGAAAGGCTCGCTGTACCAGTTCTTTACCCACTAGAAAAACCCATTGTTTGCATCCAGGCATGAGCTTGAAAAAATATACACTTGTACCCAGAACACAGGGGCAGCTCTTCCACTAGGGCAGAGGAGCGTCACCCCAATGCTTTCTCGCAGAGCGAGAAAGCCAAAACATAAAATGGTAATATCCAAAAGTTATTACCATTTTATGTGTCCTTTGTGCATTGCGGGCGGGCGGGTATGGCTGATCTGCTCTTTGATTCAGAAAAGGGGGTGGTGATGAACAGAGTGTCTGAATTGAGCAGACCACTCTTACCCAGTCCAAAGATCAGGGCTTGATCCATCACCGTTATTTATCTCACTGCACCATCCCAGCTCAGAACCTGGCTATATGCAAATCAGTCTGTCCCTGGCCCAGTGCATCATGGGAACAGGGCAGACTAAACTACCAAGCCAATTCTTCACCAGAAAGGAGACAAGCTACCGGGGACCGGTTTCTGGCATTTCAGCCTTCTTCGGCCCGGCTTGCTTATTTGTGATAGAAGGGCAATAACTTAGTGTAGTCGTCATCTTAAGCAGGACTTTAGCTTCGTTCCCAAAAGTCATTGTATTATGCAGTAAAAGTAATGAGTATACCGTATTCTGAGATACGAGGTTTGCTTAGTAAAGTAAGCATGCTTTTATTTATGTGCATTAGAAAACCTCTGGGATTTTGTGGCTTTCTACTTTTACATGTACCCCCAGTCTGGGCCCAAGTTTCAATAGTTAAAGGAATAGTAATTTCAAGTCAACAGAATTTAATTTGCAGCACTTTGTCCGGATTTATTGGGCCGGGAGCCAGGAGAACAGTGAAATTGCTGGAGAATACAGAATTGGCAGCACTGCAGGTGTGAAGATATAGAGAAAAAGGAGCATTTGAATTTCCCACGAATTGATACCACGGCGCTGGCAGTTTGGGAATGTATACTGCCTGAACTTGTTTAAGATTATGCGTGGACTTTGGATTTGGATTGTTTCGTTTTGGGACTGAAGTAAGATTAACGTGTGAACAGCACGGAAGGATATTTCAAAGGAATTGAAGAGTAAGTAAGTAAGTAAGTAAGTAAGTATTTATTGTTTAGTCAATTAAAACCATAACAATATAAAAAGATATATATATTCCAAACAAAATTAAAAGAGAATAAACAATATGTCCATTTTATCTCTGTTAGACACTCATAAAATGTCATTGTTAAAATTCAATTGCCAAGTACTTGTCCATTTTTCTCTGCCAGGGATCTGTCCCTGTTAACAAAGCTTTCAAAAACTTTAAGGAATTTGATCAATTTGCCATTCAGTTGTGGGTCTGATGGATCTAGACAGGCAATTATTACAGCTCTACAGGACCTAATGCCTCTCACATTAAAACTTTGTCTGAGCAGGGTGGCTCGTTTGTTGTAAAGTTTTTTACATGTGCAGATTACATGAATAAAGTCTTCTTTGTGATAATTACAAAGCCGGCATGATTTAGGGCCTGTATGCACCCAGTTTGGCTGGTCCACTATGGATGGTAGTTTTCCAAAATGTAATGCCATTAGTTGCTTTTTCAAATAAATTGAGAATGTCAAGATCAAATATGAAGCTGGTGCAAGTGTCTTGTAATTGTTTATCACCATCTAAGCGTGCAACCTTGTCCTGAAGATATTTTTGTCAAATAGTACTGAATTAATTTTAGCTGCTATGTTTATTGCTTGTTTGAAGGACTGATATGGCAGGCTTTGATTCCATAAATCAGTTGTACAAGTTATTGAAAGAGATTTACATAAATATTGATTATAAGGAGAATTTCTATCTTCGTCTACTTCGGTCCACAGAGCTTCATTAATTGGTGATTTGGCTGTATTCGGTTTTATCCGGTACCAGATTTTTACTGTAGAGTACATTCTCCCTATGATTTCATTTGTTAAGCGAATTCCAGACGAACCTGTGCCGGTGAGGCTGACCGTTGTAGCTGAAAAACTTTTTTATAGGTAGAGACTGTTAGTTGGTTTAAAATCTCTGAGTCTTCACCGTGAAAAGCAGCACTGGCATATGTTATCATGGGGAGGATTTTCGCCATCATCACTGCTAACAATGGTTTATATGATGGGCCCTTCAACTTTTTTGCCAGTTGACTGAAGGCGAATATGAGCGCGCTGGTTCTCCGAGTCATGTACTTTTTTTGTTCTATACGATTTTGTAAGTGGTCGATATAGAATCCCAAGTACTTGTCTTTTTTTACTTCCTCTAGTTGGTTGCCATTAAGCGAGATAGTCTGCTTGCATCTCCGCTGACTGCCAATCACCATAGTTTTAGTTTTTGATGTGTTTATTTCTAATTTATTCGCTGAGATGTAATCTGACATTTCATTTAAAGATCTTTGAAGGCCGATCTTTGTTAGTCAAGTCAAGTCAAGTCAAAAAATTTATATAGCGCGCTACATACCCAGAGGGTCTCAAGGCGCTTGAAGCAGGGTGGGGAATTACTTGTCAAATATCCACGTTTTAAGTTGCTTTCTGAATGCTAGGTGGTTCTGAGTAAGGCGAAGGTGAGTGGGAAGTGAGTTCCAGGTTTTAGCTGCCAGGTAGGAGAAGGATCTACCTCCCATGGTGGTTTTGTTGATGCGAGGTACAGTGGCAAGGGCTTGGTTGGAGGATCGTAGCTGGCGGGAGGGGGTGTAGAAGGACAATCGTGTGTTGAGGCATTCGGGTCCGATTTCGTAGAGTGCTTTGTGTGCGTGGGTTAGGAGCGGGAAAGTAATCCTCTTATTGACGGGGAGCCAGTGGAGGTTTTTCAGGTGACCAGAGATGTGTTCTTGACGCGGGATGTCTAATATGAGCCTGGCTGAAGCATTCTGGATGCGTTGGAGTTTTTTCTGGAGTTTTGCGGTAGTACCGGCGTAGAGGGTGTTTCCGTAGTCCAGTCGGCTCGTGACCAGAGCGTGGGTGACCGTTTTCCTAGTTTCGGTGGGGATCCAACGAAATGTTTTTTTGAGCATGCGAAGAATGTTGAAGCAAGATGAAGAAACGGCGTTGACTTGTCTGTTCATCGAGAGTGAGGAATCCAGGATGACGCCCAGGTTCCGTGCGTGGTCCGTAGGGATGGGTGCTTTTCCAAGGGCCTCTGGCCACCAAGAGTCATCCCAGGCGGAGGGGGAGGTGCCTAGGATGAGGACTTCTGTTTTGTCGGAGTTCAGTTTCAGGCGGCTGTGCTTCATCCAGTCGGCTACTTCTTTCATTCCTTCATGCAGGTTGGTTTTGGCAGTGTTCGGGTCTCTGGTGAGAGATAGGATCAGTTGAGTGTCATCGGCGTAGGAGATGATGTTGAGGTTGTGTTGGCGTGCGATGACCGCGAGGGGGCTCATGTATACGTTGAAAAGGGTGGGGCTGAGTGAAGATCCTTGTGGTACGCCGCAGATGACTTCAGTGGCCTCTGACTTGAATGGTGGAAGGCGGACTCTTTGGGTTCTTCCGGTGAGGAACGAGGTGATCCATTCCAGTGCTTTACCTTGGATTCCGACGTTTCTGAGGCGTTTTAAAAGGGTGCTATGACAGACCGTGTCGAAGGCTGCGGAGAGGTCGAGGAGGATGAGGGCGACTGTGTCTCCATTGTCCAGTAGAGTTCGAATGTCGTCTGTTGCTGCGATGAGGGCGGTTTCAGTGCTGTGCTTGGCTCGGAAGCCGGATTGTGAGGAGTCGAGGGATTTGTTGGTTTCGAGGAAGGCGGCGAGCTGGTTGTTGACCGCTTTCTCGATGACTTTGGCCGGGAATGGGAGGAGTGAGATGGGGCGGTAGTTTTTGAGTTCGGTGGGGTCAGCTGTGGGTTTCTTCAGGAGGGCGCTGAGTTCGGCATGTTTCCAGCTTTCCGGTAAGGTTGCGGAGTTGAGGGAGCAGTTGATGAGGTCTTGGAGGTGCGGTGCTATGATGGAGTCTGCTTTGTTAAAGATGTGGTGAGGGTATGGGTCTGTGGGGGATCCTGAGTGGATAGAGTTCATCAGATGGATGGTGTCCTCAGTGGAGATTGGCTTCCAGTCATTGAGGGTGTTCAAGGGGGGTGGGGGTCCTGCAGGGGGTTGGGTGGGTTGGTCTTCGGGTCGGTTGTCGAAGCTGTTGTGGATGTCTGCAATTTTGTTGTGGAAGAATGAGGCTAGGGAGTCGCAGAGGGCTTGAGAGGGGGTGATGTCGGAGTTGGCTGAGGGGTTGGTAAATTCCTTGACGATGTTGTATAATTCCTTGCTGTTGTGGGCGTTGTTGTCTAGTCGGTCCTTGAAAGCGGCTTTCTTGGCATTCCGGATCAGTTGGTGGTGTATGCTGGTGGCGTTTTTGAAGGCGTCCTTGGTGCTGGTGGTTGGGTCTTTTTTCCAGGCCTTCTCAAGGGAGCGACAGAGTTTCTTGGATTTCTTAAGATCATCGTTGAACCAGGAGGCCTTCTTGCTGCCTAGTTTGATTTGTCGTTTTTTCAGTGGTGCTAGGATGTCGGCGCTGTTGGATAACCATTGGGTGAGGTTGGTGGCGGCTTGGTCGGGGTTTGAGGAGTGGGCTGGGGGGTTTAGAAGAAGCGATGAGGAGATCTGGTCGATGGTGGTTTTGTTCCAGTTTCTTTGCAGAGTGGGTTGGGGGTGGTTGTTGGGTGTGGGCTTGTTGTAGGTAAAGTGAACGCAGCTGTGGTCAGTCCAAAGGAGAGCCGTGGTGTGGCCGAAGGAGACATGTTTGCTGGAGGTGAAGATAGGGCCGAGTGTGTGACCTGCGATGTGGGTGGGGGAAGTGACAAGTTGTTTAAGTCCGAGGTTGGCGAGGTTGTCCAAAAGGGTGGTGGTGTTGCGGTCGTTGTTCTTTTCAAGGTGAAAGTTGAGGTCTCCCAAAAGGATGTAATCTTTGGAGGGGAGCGCTTGTAGAGTGATGAAGTCCGTGATGTCTTCACTAAATTGTGCGTGGGGTCCTGGAGGCCTGTAAAGGAGGGTGCCCCTGAGTGTGGTCTTGGGGTTGATGTGGATCTGGAAGTGAAGGTGTTCAGTGTTGGCGAGATTGACGTCTGAGCTGGTTGAGATGCGGATGGATTTCTTATGGACAATAGCGATGCCTCCTCCTGTGTGGTCGGTACGGTCCTTGCGAATGATCTTATAGCCTTCCGGGATGGCAATGGTGATGTCTGGGGCTGATGTGGCGTTCATCCAAGTTTCTGTTAGGAAGGCGACGTCCGGAGAGATGGTGTCTAGTAGATTCCAGATGTCGATGGCGTGCCTGTGGACTGAGCGGGTGTTGAGCAGGATGCATTGTAGGTGGTTGGGGTCGGATATCTGTTGTGTGTTCGTAGATGAGGAGTTGTTCTTGGTGCCGTTGAACTTGCAGGAATTGCAGGAGAAGGGTCCATGGGTGTGTCCAGGAGCGGCTTGGACGCAGTAGGGGGAACGGCCGGGGTTAAGGGCTAGGAGGGTGGTGGCATCGTAAGTAATGCGGGAGGGGTGGACATTACGAGGACCACGGGGTCTGGCGCTGGGCGCGGTACAGGCGCGGACGGGCGTAGACGGGCTTACCTTTGGCGCACCTTCAGCGCGGACGTAGCGCGTGGACGCTGCGCGTTGGTACATCTGACATAAATGGAGAGTGGAGGGGGCGGAGCGTGGGCGGGGCAGCTGGGAGGCGGGAGCTGGGAGGAGACACGGGCACATACAATGTAAACAAACACTCCACAAAATGGCAGCCCGGCAGCAGAAACGAAACTGGGGCAAAGCCGGAATGCGAGACAAGGTACACCAATTGCTAAAATATCTCAAACCCAGTGCAGGCCTTCCCTTACCAAGTATCGGCGGGTGAGAGTTAGTGCAGTCTAGCCTCTGTGAAAGATCGGACATGAACAAATTCAATCAATCAATCAGGGAATTTGTAGAGCGCGCTACTCACCCGTTAGGGTCTCAAGGCGCTGGGGGGAGGTTGCTACTGCTCGAACAGCCAGCTCTGAAGTTGCTTCCTGAAGGCGAGATGGTCCTGTGTCAGCCGGAGGTGGGTGGGGAGGGAGTTCCAGGTCTTGGCTGCCAGGTAAGAGAAGGATCTTCCTCCGGCGGTGGCTTTGTGAAAACTTGGGATGGTGGCATGGGCGAGGCTGGCAGAGTGGAGCTGGCGGGTTGGTGTGTAGAATGCGAGGCGGATGTTGAGGTACTTGGGGCCCGCGTCGTGAAGGGCCTTGTGTGCTTGGGTGAGGAGTCGGACGTGATTCTCTTGCTAATGGGGAGCCAGTGCAGATTCTTCAGATGGGCGGAGATGTGGATGTGGCGGGGGATGTCCAGGGTGAGTCTTGCCGAGGCGTTCTGTATGCGCTGTAGTCTTGTCTGGAGCTTGATAGTGGTTCCGGCGTAGAGGGTGTTTCCGTAGTCCAGGCGGCTGGTGACAAGGGCCTGGGTGACCGTCTTCCTGGTTGCGGTGGGGATCCATCTGAAGATTTTATGGAGCAGGCGCAAGGTGTTGAAACAGGATGCTGAAACGGCGTTGACTTGCTTGGTCATCGTGAGGGAGGAGTCCAGGATGAAGCCCAGGTTGCATGCGTGGTCGGTGGGTTTGGGGGAGGTGCCCAGGGCAGGTGGCCACCAGGAGTCGTTCCAGGTCGAGGGGGACGGTCCCAGGATGAGGATTTCCATCTTGTCTGAGTTCAGTTTCAGACGGCTGAGCTTCATCCATTCCGCGACGTCCTTCATTCCTTCCTGGAGGCTGGCTCTGGCGGTGTCCGGGTCGTTGGTGAGGGAGAGGATCAGCTGTGTGTCGTCGGCGTAGGAGATGAAGTTGAGGTTGTGTTTGCGTGCGATGGCCGCGAGGGGGCTCATGTAGACGTTGAAGAGGGAGGGGGCTGAGCAAGGATCCTTGTGGGACGCCGCAGATGACTTTGGTGGCCGCGGACCGGAACGGGGGAAGCGGACTCTCTGGGTTCTACCGGTGAGGAACAAGATGATCCATTCCAGGGCCGCTGAGACGTTGTATTAGGGTGCGGTGGCATACCGTGTCGAAGGCTGCTGAGAGATCCAGGAGGATGAGTGCAGTGGTTTCCCAGTTGTCGAGCATCGACCTGATGTCATCGGTAGCTGCGATGAGGGCGGTCTCAGTGCTGTGGTTTGTTCAGAACCCGGACTGTGATGGGTCGAGGGATCCGTTTGTCTCGAGGAAGGTGGAGGAGTTGTTTGTTGACCGTCTTCTCGATGACTTTGGCAGGAAACGGGAGGAGTGAGATGGGTCGAAAGTTCTTGAGGTCCGTGGTGGGTTTTTTCAGGAGGGCGCTGAGTTCGGCATGCTTCCAGCTCTCCGTGAAGGTGGCAGAAGCAAAGGAGCTGTTGATGACGTCGTGGAGTTGGGGTGCGATGATGGAGTCGGCTTTGTTAAAGATGTGGTGTGGGCATAGATCGGTGGGGGAGCCGGAGTGGATGGTGCTCATCGTGCGGGCGGTGTCTTCGGTGTTGATCGGGTTCCAGGTGCAGAGGGTGGCGGTTGGGTGCGCTGGTTCGGTGGTTGGTCTGTGCGCCGAAGCTGTCGTGTAGGTCGGCGATCTTGCGGTGAAAGAACGAGGTGAGTGCGTCGCAGAGGTCTTGCGAGGGTGTGATGTCGTTGGTGCAGGCGCTGGGGTTGGAGAGCTCTTTAACGATGCTGAAGAGTTCCTTGCTGTTGTGGGTGTTGTTGTCCAGGCGCTGTTTGTAGGTAGTTCTCTTGGTGGTACGGATCAGTTGGTGGTGCTTGCGGGTGGCGTTCTTGAGGGCTGTCATGTTCTCGGTTGTCTGGTCCTGGCGCCAGGTTTTCTCCAGGGAGCGGCAGGTTTTCTTTGAATTTATGAGGTCGTCCGTGAACCACGAGGCTTTCTCCTGTGCGGTCTGCTGGGTGGTTTCTTCAGTGGTGCGAGTTAGTTGGCGCAGCCGGTGAGCCATTGTGCGAGGTTGCGGGCTGCTTCGTTGGGGTCCGTCGTGATGGTGGGAGGATTCTGGCTGAGGGACTTGGTGAGCTGGTCGGCGGTGATCTTGCTCCAGCTTTTGCGGGGGGCCTGTTGCGGGTGGTGGTGGGTCGTGGTTTTCTTGAAGGAGAAGTGGACGCAGCTGTGGTCAGTCCAGTGGAGTCCGGGGGAGTGGCTGAAGGAAACGTGCTTGCTGGAGAAGACGGGATCGAGTGTGTGGCTGGTGTAGTGGGTGGGGGTGTTCACTAGTTGCTTGAGTCCGAAGTTGGCGAGGTTGACCAGTAGGGTAGTGGTGTTGCTGTCATTGTTGTTCTCTAGGTGGAAGTTGAGGTCTCCTAGGAGGATGTAGTCTGGGGAGGTGAGGGCGTGCGGGCTTACGAAGTCGACGATGGCTTCGCTGAATTGGGTGCGTGGTCCCTGGGGTCTGTAGATAAGGGTGCCTCTGAGGGTGGTCCTGGGGTCGGTGTATATCTGGAAGTGCAGGTGTTCGGCGGCTGTGAGGGTGTCTTCAGAGTTGGTTGTGATGCGAATGGTGTTTCTGTGGACTATGGCGATGCCTCCTCCGGTCTGGTTGGTGCGGTCCTTCCGGGTGATCTTGTAGCCGTCCGGGATGGCTATGGCGATGTCGGGGGCTTATGAGGCATTCATCCAGGTTTTCGTGAGGAAGGCGACGTCCGGTGCTGTGCGCTTTACAAATGTGATTATTATTATTATTATTATTATTATAATTGTGTCTAGGAGGTTCCAGAGTTCGACTGCATGCCTGTGCACGGATCGGGTGTTGAGCAGGATGCACTTGAGGTGATTCTTGTTGCTGGTAGGCTTGGTGGGTGCTGGTCCGGGACGGATGCAGGTGAATTTGCACTCTCTGCAGGTGAAGGGTCCGTGGGTGCGTTTCGGGGTGGCCCGGTGGCAGGCGGGGTGCCGGCCGGTGTTGAGTGCGTGGAGGCTGGTGGCGACCTATGTTCGTCGGGTACGTTGGCATCGGTGAGATCCCGGGTTCCTGGCGCTGGGTGCACTCCAGGCGCAGACGGGCGCGCAGACTGGCGCGCCTTCGGCGTACGCGCGGACTCCGCCATAAATGGCGCAGAGGAAGGGAGGAGCAGCTGGGAGGCAGGAGCGGGGTGGTGCGGGAAAGGGGATCGGGGTACAGAAGACAAAAGTGGGGCGGGGCCGCAGGGGAGCAGCGGCATAGAGCGGGGAGGGGTCTGAGGTGGGAAAGCGGTCCGAGGGGAAGAGCGACGACCACGGAGGTCGGGGCACAGAAAAACGGCAAGAAACAAAAACAAGCACTGGTAGCAGCAGCGAGGAGAAGAGGAAGCCTGAGACACGGGGTCAGCGGCGAGCAGGTGCAGGCAGGCAGGGAGACCGGGGTCAGCGGCGAGCGGGTAGAGGCAGGCAGGGAGACCGGGCACACTCAGGGAGAGCCGCGCGGCGGGTGGAGCGACCGTCACCGACCGGGGTCAGGTCAGGTCAAGTCACAGCTCCCCGTCGTGCTGGCAGACCTTAAGTATCCGGAGGGAGGGAGGAGCAGCTGGGAGGCGGGAGCGGGGTGGCCCGGGGAAGGGGATCGGGGTACAGAAGACAAAAGGTGGGCGGGCCGCAGGGGAGCAGCGGCGGGGAGGGGTCTGAGGTGGGAAAGCGGTCCCGAGGGGAAGAGCGACGACCACGGAGGTCGGGGCACAGAAAAATGGCAAGAAACAAAAACAAGCACTGGTAGCAGCAGCGAGGAGAAGAGGAAGCCTGAGACACGGGGTCAGCGGCGAGCAGGTAGAGGCAGGCAGGCAGGGAGACCGGGGTCAGCGGCGAGCGGGTAGAGGCAGGCAGGGAGAACGGGCACACTCAGGGAGAGCCACGCGGGGGGTGGAGCGACCGTCGCCGACCAGGGTCAGGTCAGGTCACAGCTCCCAGACACGCTGGCAGACCTTAAGTATCCGGTGGGAGGGAGGAGCAGCTGGGAGGCGGGAGCGCGGTGGCGCGGGGAAGGGGATCGGGGTACAGAAGACAAAAGGGGGGTGGGCCGCAGGGGAGCAGCGGCAGGGAGCGGGGAGGGGTCTGAGGCGGGAAAGCGGTCCCGAGGGGAAGAGCGACGACCACGGAGGTCGGGGCACAGAAAAATGGCAAGAAACGAAAACAAGCACTGGTAGCAGCAGCGAGGAGAAGAGGAAGCCTGAGACACGGGGTCAGCGGCGAGCAGGTAGCAGCAGGCAGGCAGGGAGACCGGGGTCAGCGGCGAGCGGGTAGAGGCAGGCAGGGAGACCGGGCACACTCTGGGAGAGCCGCGCGGCGGGTGGAGCGACCGTCACCGACCAGGGTCAGGTCAGGTGTGACAAGTCATTCCTCCACGTTACTCGAAGGAGTTATACGTATAACTAAGAAAGACAGAGGTGACGGTGCTCCAGGACCTAATGGGGCCAAAACACACCCTTGCTTGAGGCCTCTGGTCGTAGACAACTTTCTTGATAGTCTGGAGCCGTCTCCTATATTAATTCTTAACCATGTATTGGAGTAGAATAGCAGTATTCCTTTTAGTAACCTTTCTGGCATATCCCAGGCTCACAATTTTTTTCCAAATGAGGTGACTATCAAAGCTATCAAATGTAGCCTTTAGGTCTATGTAGCAGAGGTAAAGTTGTTGTTTCCTCTGCTTGCATTTGTTAGCTATTAAAGATAGAGCTAGGATGTTCGCTATCGTCCCTATTTCTTGCCTGAAGCCGGTCTGATTTACTGGGATAAGATTGAGATTGTCGAACTAATCCTTCAGGTCTTCTAGAATGAGTGAGGCGTAATATTTTGCTTCAACATCTAAGAGGGCGATTAGCCTGTAGTTTGATGGATTAGTTCCATCTCCTCCTTTAAAAATGGGTGTCCGTATCGAGCCTTGCCAATTCGGTGGAATATAATTTAGGAGCTCTATTTCTTTATATAGCTTCAAAAGATAATTGCCCCAGAAAGATGTGGTGTCATGCTTGAAAATTGCTTGAGGGATTCCATTAGGTCCTGGAGCACCGTCACCTCTGCCTTTCTTAATTATACGTATAACTCCGAGTAACGTGGAGGAATGACTTGTCCCTGTATTCGGGGAATGTATGCCTTTTATTACCTGCAGTTTCCCTTTTTCCACCATTTGCTTAGCCCCGGAGACGTTTTTTCTGTTGTGTGACATATGGTGACCTCTCCTGAACTATTGGTTTCAATGACCCCTTGTATGTTAGGTTTGGATGTTTTTCCCCTCAGCCTGACCCGGAGTGATTACTTCTGGCCTGTCATGAGTGACGATCTCTGTGAACTTCATGGTTAGAAATTCAACCCACTCATGTTCTTGAATGTTTAATAAAAGCGCGTTCACCGGCCTGTGTTATTTGTTTATGATTTCCCAGAATGTGTTTAAATTCGTTTTCTTGGCACTACAGAGCAATTCAGCCCAAAATTTGTCATTGCTCATTCGTTTTTCTTCCCATAGCTCTTTTTTTATAGATTTTCCTTAGCTGCCATACCCCAGCCCAAGATACTTGGTCGAGAACTGTTCTTTTTAGCCTTCTGGTGGCTTTTTTAAGTTTGCATTTCAAGGCTCTCAACCTAGCCGTTGTTTTTTTATTCGATTCTTTTTTTGCCCATGATTTTTAGTCTAATGTTGTCCACTCTGCATTACTGTTGTGAAATCCGCCGTGAATTTTACCCAAGCTTGAATTTTGTTCAGGGCCTCGACATCACTGGCCGTTATCATCATCTTTATTTTGGACTGTAAAGTATCGATTGTTTCATTTGACCATTTTAGTCGTTTTAGGTCAACTGTATGTATATTTCCTTCTATTATTGTATTTAATTGATGTTTGCCAAGTTTTAGCCTGAAATGTATATGCTGGTAGGAATGGTCACTCCTGGTTGTGTACTCTATGGAAAATTGAAGAGTAATATGTGTGGATTCTGGATTGTGACTGCCCTGATGATGTCCCATATGGGGACGAAACGCGTTGGATGGTAATCTGTTAATTAATTGTATAGAAAATAATTATGTTTCTTCTGGAAGCTGACTGATATCAACACATGCTTCAGAATAAAGAAAACCATCTTCAACACTCCTGCTTGGAAGATTACTTTTTTGGAATTTCTGTGAACGGTCTATTTAATAATACTAAAAATAGAAAGTATATACATTTTGATTATAATTTTGCATGCTCCCTCTATGTTGTTTTCACTAAGTTTACCATTGGTTTTGATGGTGTACCCTAAGGAGGTAGAACATGTTCACTGATTTTGAATTCCTGAGCGAATGATTTTGAGGGAACAGCCTTTTGGTGTACACAAATAGACCCTACACCATCGTGTATGAGAATAATTGCAGCACTTTGTCACCTAAAGATTTATTGGGGTGCTGCGGAAGCGCACTCACTCTACTCACCCTTACTTTCAGCGCCACTACTGGGACTTGGTAGACCGTCTCCCTGGGTAAGGGTGTGTATGATCTCCACATCTGATTAAGTCTTCAGGGGATTGGGGGAGGCAATGTTTTAGTGACAGCCCGAAAAAGCTTCCTTAGGGTGGAGTTGGCTTGTGAGCACTCACTGTCTGATCGCACGGCACGCTTAATTAGAAATGTGTTATTTACTATACACTGGCACACACTCAGTGGGTGGCTGGTAAACAACAAATACTACTTGTTCTCATTGATCTTCAGCCAAGCGAATCCACTGCACCCCTGCAGCAAACCGCCCTAGTTGTCTACGAGGCTGCCGGCTGTGTGTGTCCTCAGTAAGTCTGGGTGGCAGCTGCAACCGTAACGCCGGTCAGTCATGACTCGATCACTGACAAGGAGTCCCACTGCACTCTCCCTCGGCCAGCTATGAATTAAATTATAATTTAAATGAATTCACTGGCAGGATGTCATTAAGCCCACAGCTACCACAGGGACAGCTCAGGTGGCCCGTCTGGGTTGGTGCAAGCAGCATCGCTGCGGACCGCAAGCCATTTGTGGTCGGCGCAGACTGCAAACCAGTACGCTGCCAGCCTTAGTTGCTCACACAAACTCCCCGCACACAGGGACATGACGTACCCCCACAACACCACGCAGGCCACACATAACCTGACTGGGTCATGGGCAGCCTATGTAACAGCTATTGGGCACTACCTGGGCTGTGAGGTCAGGCACGCAGGCACACACACACACTTTGCAACGCTTCAGTCAGAGTGACAGCTGAAACACTCTGCATTATGCATGAATGCATTTCAGAGCGGTGATGCGGAACACCACACAGAAATTCATTAGTCTAACACGGATGCGTGGTACTTGGCAGGGCTGGCCCTGGCAGAACTATGGGGCATGAAGGCACACAAGGAGGTCCCGTAATTCTGCTGTGGAGTCGAGGAAGGCCAGGAAAAGGCAGGGCATATCCGCTCCAGCTGTGGGACAAAAGTCATAGTCAAAGAACTGAAGCACAGTCACTTTTTTCGAATGTCAACTGCATGCTCCCTCAGGAGCGATGGGGGAGAGATTTCCAATTTGGGTTTTTCACTGGACTTAATCACAGACTTACCAAAGATAAGAGGCCAGAACTGGGGCTTGAAATTACAACAACAAACAAGCATTGGCAATGCCAATATGTCTCGCCTTTGGGACCTTTTAAGTGTTTAGTTATCCAACAAAATATCCTTGGTGCAACTACATCACGTGTTGCACGACTAAACACTTATAAGGTCCCAAAGCCGAGACCTTTTGGCTATGCCTATGCTTGTTTTTCTATGCAGTCTCTCCCCGTCCCTTGTGCAGGCTGTCCCCTTTCTCTCTGCAAGCCCCACGCTGCGCCTGGTGCACAAGGCCTCTCCTCCCCAGTGCAGCTCCCCTGCTCTACCTACGGTTCCCCGTCACCAAACTTGCTGCGTGCTGGGCAGCCGGCGCATATCTACGGGTACGCAGCAACCGCGCACCTGCTAATAATGCAGCGTTGTCGCATGGTTTGGAGGAGGGACGCGCTCCTCGATTCTTCGAAGAAGTCAGTGTGTGTTGAGGGCTTCATGGGAAGGGGAGAGACAGTCGTCCACACTGGAAAGCAGGCATACCGGTCGCCAAAACGGTGGGAGGTGGGGGCTGTTGTATTCAGGGACCCGCCCGGGCTTGTGAGTCATGTACGAATGCGATATTGCGAGTGCAATGGAGAGGACGCAAGGGCAGCGCTGCATTGTTGGGGTAGCTCCTTTATCGGAGCGGCCTCGGTACACCAGCCCCCACGAAGCCCCCTCTCTCTCTCAGGGACATCTTTACCTCAGTCTGGGCCCCACGCCGTCCTCTCTGGCGGGCAGAATCTTGCTCTATCCCCGGAGTCGCCTCGAGCACCCGAACAGCGGCACCGTCACCTAAGGTCTCTGTCTGCTCTCGCTTTCCGACACGCTAACCATCTTTTTGACCCCTAATGCATCTTCCAGAGGGGAGGATAGAAGGCGTGCGCATCGCATTCTCTTCACACTGCACCTCGATGAGGCGCGGAGGGCTGTGATCATGCGCGATATTATAAAATAACAAAAATACCAGGCCAAAATATGTTTTTTTATAGCGCTTTGCTGCAAACGGTTACACTGCATATTCCCAAACATGGACAGAGCCAAATATTCATATCGAACGCTCAATAGGAACAAGCTTCCTATTTGCCTGGCGACTCCCCCTAGCCTCCGGTGACGTAGGCGGCACTGGGCCAATCCTAGCGGGGCTCCTCCGGACACAGTGGCCTGCTTGACGGTTGCCATGACAATATACAAGGAAATTTTGTCAGGGTGCCGTAAAGCAGGTCACCCAGTCCTCGGTAGGCGGGATCGAAAGTGGACAAATCAACAAAACACACGGAAGTTCCAATGGCAGGCCTCCATTTCGCGAGGCCTGCCAATAGTGGAGTGGTGTGGCTCACTGGTTAGAGGCGGCAGACCCGAAAGCAGAGAACGGCCCGGGACCAGGGTTCAATTCCTGACGCGGCAGGTTCGTGGACCAGGGTAAGCGGACTCGATAATTCTCGCCTCAGTGCCTACTCTAACCAGGGATCACACTCGGCAACTCTGGGCATTAGCTTGCCTCATCTCTACAACGGCCCCCCACATTCGCCGGGGATGCCTGGTTTCACCTTGGAGATACCCAGTAGGGACCATCTCACAGGGATAGCCAGGACGGGTTCCCCAGCGGTCTACAGCGCCACGACGCCTCAGGGCAGCAGTGCGCTTCACAAGAGCACATACAATGGAAAAAGGGTGTGTGGTTTCACGCAGTACTGAAATCCCCCTGTTCACAATAGGTCTTTGCCTGCAGCAGCGCATGCGCTGCAACGCAGGCTTCGACCTACAAATAGGATCACTTACCTGTTGGTCAGCTTGCTGGCCAGCCCCCTCCATCCTCTTTTACTGGTTTATCTGCTAGCAGGAAGCACCCAGGCTCCCTAAGCCAATCAAAACGCTGTAGCGTTGTCATTCATGCACACATGCAGAGTGTGCTCACCACTCCCCAAGCTCCTGTCGACAGAGCAGCCCCGCCCCGCCCGCCCCACAAAACTGTCTCAGCACGGAAAAATAAAATGTTAATAACCTCGCGTTATCATCATTTTATTTTTTGCTGTGCTGAAGGGCAATGGGGGCGACGCTCCTCCGCCTTAGCGGTGCAGTCGCCCTGCCATCCAAGGTGGTTTCGGGATTCGGGGGAATTCAAACGTTGAGGATTATGCGGTTAGAAGGATCCCCTAGAAACGGCCAGGAAGCGCGTGCCGGTACACTGGTCTCCTCGTAGCTGAACAGAATAACTATATTTCGTATTAGACAGGTACGATTCTTCCCAGAGGCGGCAGAGAGCAGCAGAGACTCGTAGCTGTTTTTTATAAAGACATTTTGAGTGGAAGACAAGTGCGGTACTCCCCAGAGGCAGCAGATGGCGGCAGACACGCACAGACACACACTGTCGCAAGAGTAGATGGGTGTGTCTGCTCCCATGCTCTCTGAACCCAAATCACTTCCATCTGTTTCTCTTCCAGCAGGCCTTTTTTTTGTTTTTTTAAGCTATTTAGGGATTGTAAGAAATTCCGATACATTTAACGTTTTCCAAACCCTCTCGGCGTGTGTAAATTATCTGAAAAAATGCAAGAGAGAGTCTCATGAACAGGTTCTGAAAGTTCAGTCTCCCAACGCACGAGCCAACAAAAAAGCAGTCCGAACACACAAAGGCCGGGTCTTAGGTTTCACGCGCACACTCACTCGCCGCGTGGCTAACTTTTTTATGCACCCAAAATGCAATGTCTGCACACTGAACCATGCCGCACTTCTGTCGGAGAGACCAATGGGAGGGGCGGACGCTTGTCACAGTGCGCGCGACTTGTGTAACGACTGTTGTTGGCACCTCTGCCCGTTGTGCGCATGTGTTTTCATATATGTTTACAGCGCGTCCGTAGGGTCTGGGTGCAGGCCAGGAGAGGAGCTCCGGGTGACCCTTCTAGGAGAGCAGAGACCGTTAAAGACGGGGCCTGACTGCTCTGTTTACACGGCCTGTATGGGCTTTCATGTGGGAAGCAGTGTTAGACTGTTGACATGGTATTCTATCAGACGTACGTGCAATCGCATCGAAATTAACGTTATGCTTACGGACACGTGCTGCGACTGTAGGACATACAGGTCTTCAAGTGGGCCGGGTCTCACCGGTGCTGAGCACCGGCATTTTTTTTTAAAGGGGCCTCCAAACGGGTCTGGGGTCTCTATCGGGCTCTGTTTTGTGCCCTGGTTTTTTTCCGGACTGCAGTGACAGCAGGCACATCGATCTGCCCTGCTCAATTTTCACTGGTGGAGAAGTTATAGCATGACGTCACGCCAGGTGAGCTAAGTTACAGCGTGACGTCACGCCAGGTGAGCTGTAGGGGAAGAGAAATCCTTTAAAGAGTCATTTTCTCTCTGGATTTCCCTTCTCTTTTTAAAACTCGGGAGCAGCAACATTGTCGTGGGGGTCACCAGGCTTTTAACTGGAAGCTTTTTCAATATTGTATTCAAGCCATAGTTGCTGCTAACCATTGACAAAGCCAATAGTCCTGACTTGTAGGTATGATGTTACTTGTATCATATCTTGATGCAATGACAGAAACGGGAAAGTACAAGTCGGGCGACACTACGTGAAGCACAGATTTTCTGCGTACCTGTTTTTAATAAACGCCCTTAATTATATTGGCCACGCCCATTTGAGACACCCCCAACCAATTTTTTCATCCCACTTAAAGCCCTGAGAACATGCACGTTTGCAGGACTCTACAGACCGGTGTACATAAGGCTGCAAGGACACGTAAGTGTGTATGTGGCCACATTAACACGTGACGTGAACATACCTTACGAAAGGGCACAAGACAATGGCAGGTGTTTGTGTGTACACACAAGGCTGCAGAAAATGTATGTACCTACCTCTGGTACGAGTACTTCTTTGCGGCTCTATGGCCCTGTGCTTAGGCGAGGCTGCACGACATCTCTCAGGTGGTACTAAACAGACATGAACGGTGCCAATCTAGACGTGTGGGTTTAAAGGAGGAGGAGAGAGTGTATGTGTGTGTGTGTGTTTTTTTTTAGTTTGTACAAAACGTAGCCCTCGCAGGTTCTAAGAACCAATGCTTGTAAGCCGATGACGGCTAAGTCGAGGGCGTGTGCAACTTTTTTTGCATAGGACTATTCTTTAAGGTGCATGACACGTGTTCAAATAAGGCTGTTTGGAAGGCCATCGGGCCCGTGCCTGTAAGGTCAGCATGCGCCCTTCACTGAGGCCACCGGAGCTTTTATGTTCACGCACATTCATGTGAGCGAGTGTGTCTTCATCATACATTCATGGGTGTTTGTGTGCCTGTGCTCATATTCTGACCTTGGGTTCCAGTTTCTTGGCCTCCTGCGCGAGCATCTTTTCCCTCAGCGCCTGCTCCTGCCGCTTCCGCATCTCGTTCTCCTCTTCGGCTTCCTGCGGGTGCAAAGAGAGAAGGGAACAGATCAGAGAGCAGTGACCGGACGTGCGCAACCGGAACTACACTAGGAGGGGGAGGACATCGGTCCAAGCTGGGCAGAGGTTGAGCTCGAGCCCAGGTCTGGGGACAGACTGGGCAAAAAGAAGGTTTGTGACAGCAGGGGTCATCCCCGTTCTTTAAAAAGCTAGAACTGTCCAGCAAGAACGGACCTTAAATCACTCCATTTCCGAAATGTCCCCCCTTAACTCATCTTGTCAAGCAAGGAATGCCCTCAACGTGGATACAAGGCTTGCTCCCACACTCCCAATCTTGAAATCAAAATGTAAATGAGCTTTACATAATCTGTTCTCCACATTATTATATAGATGTTTATTACGGACGCATCTATGCACACATTTGTGGATGACCGATTTGGTTTCTTCACCAGTTTCACCCAAATAAGTAGATTTTGTTTCTCATGTCCTCGATTCTATTAAGCGAATCACGGACTACTCCACACCTGACTGTAATCCTTGCAGGGTCGAGTAGAGCTATCATGCTCCGGGGGAGAGGCACACGCTCAAAGTGGAAGTAAAGGTCTCACAATCTAGCAAATATAAAGCAAGCACATGGGAGTGGCAATAAAGCCAACCAGTGATATGCAATCGGCGGGATATAGGCCCATAGTCAGCTAAGAATGTCTTGCAATAGAGAGCACATGCACGGTCTAGTAGGGAAGAGCTAAAAAGGACAAACCTCCTGAGGGCCTGGAGGCTACTGCCCAGGAGAGTAACTGGACAGGATGGTCCTAGAGTGCAAATTCAGAAAAGAAAGGATTTAGCCAGCAGAGGGCTCCGGCAATAGGGGTCTGAAGGAAAGGATCAGACAGCAGAGGATCCAAGCAGGAGAGGACCCGGGTAGCTAAATCATAGAGAGCAGGGGTCTGGTAGAAGGCTTCGAATTGAAGAGAGTTTAGATGAAAGGTTCAGATAAAAGCAGTGTGAAGTGGTTTGAACAGAAGAAAGCCATCATGGGAGAAGGCCATCAGAGGGCCTCCCAGGAGGGAGGACTCGCCCGCAAAGGGGTCACAGAAATGGGCTATGGAAGACAACTCTGGACGGGAGAGAATTTGGATTAGACAGAATCTGGACAATTAAGGGCCCAGCCACGAGAGGGCATGGGCAGCAGGACACCAGCTAGGGGATCAGTCAAAGAGATTGGTATGACCTAGAGTGGGCCTGCCCGCAAAGTCCCACTCGGCGAGAGAGATGTGGGAAAGGGGGAGGCAGGGGGGGGGGGGGGGGGGGGGGTAGGACAAAAGCAGATCTAAGAGCAGAGAACAAGAAATGTAGTCCAAGCAGATCCACACAGGAGAAAGCTTTGGGCCCTGGAAGAAGCGGTGTCACAGAGCGCTGGCCCACACGCGCAGCTTCTGTTATGTCTCCTCCAGATGCAGGTGGCCCCACCAGAGAGTGAGCAGCACTTCCTGCATGAACAATTCCAGGAAGGGCTGCTTCTCGGGACACTGAGAATGGGAGCTGACTGAGCACAGGGACGGCGGACGGACAGACAGGCAGCATCAACCCGGCCACAGAAACATGGGGCTGCAGCAGGCAGCACACAGGAGCAAGACCAACATCTGCCTGTCAGAGACAGCATGAGGGCACTGCTTCAGATCAACAGCCCCAAAGTATAGGAGAGAAAACGAATATGCACTGGAAGTGTGACGAGAAAGATTTGAAGGGCAAATATACAAACAGAGAGATGAAAACATTATTTCCAAAGTTCGGAAAAAAAGTCGAGAAACCCAAAGAGAGTAGACCAAAAAGCAGGTAATTGACGTGACAAAAAGGAAAATAACAATAATAATAATTATAATATATAAATATATTAATAGGGTTTAGGGAGGGTTGCATATATGAATATCCCTCGTTTACGTCATGAACAACAATGAAAGAGTGTTGTTAACTATAGAACAAAGGAGTATTCAAGCACAAAGGAAAACAACACCTATTTGGTGCGTCTAGAAAGCCCTCACTCACCGACCTGGTCGGTGACATGCTTCATCATTGGGCCCCACTGGGAGTGACCGAGTGCCACCCCAGTGTGCTTCAACGCCAGATTTACTGCGGAGCGGGTAATGTGAGGATGTGGGAGCTAAGTGATAGTGTCAGTGATTAATGAACGTATGAATAGTGAGTTTAAAAATGCCTTAGTTGTATTAAAAAATGTTTTATTGGCTGATCAATAAGACATAATAAAAATGTGTTGGAAAACTAGACCAACCAAGTTGATTGGTCTGTTTCCAGTAATATTAAGTGATGGTCAACATGTTTCTGCCAATGTCGGTTTCATTTACCTGGCATTCGTCAGGACCTAAAGTGGGCTATACCCCGGCGGTATGGACACGCTAAGGCCCACCCTACCAAGGGACGTGAAAGTAAAAACCGTCTGAAAAAGTGCAAGGGAACACAAAAGATAAATTCCCTTTAGGGTCTCTCTATTCTGGAGACCGAAAAAATTTAAATGCACTTGTAAGGTGAGGCACTGTCACCACATAGACCTCGGAAGGGGGGTGGTAGCGTATTTGGCACACCGCCCGAGACGCTAGGCACCCGCTAGTAAACCTGCATGCTCCCTCTGAACCGGGTCTCGACGATTACAGCATGCATCGGATCAGATTAGGGTTACTGATTTGGTTAGGGCTTGGGCTTGGAAAGAGGGTAAACAAAACCCTTTAAAATGAAGGATAAGGGTAAAGGATAAGTGTAGGCTAAGGTCTAGGGCCAGACTTGGAGTTCCCCATTTGTAAATCAATGGAAAGACATGTAACAGTACATATTAGAGGTTAGATTTTATAATTTAACGGAAAAACGATAGGGATGCTTACAGGATTAACAAATTTCAACAAATGTTTTATCACTCATCATAATTCTCATTTAAAGTAGAGAATGAGAGCGGAAAAATTAAAATAGAATGGAGAGATGAAAAAAAGAAGTAGGAAGAAAATTATGGAAGATAAAAGTGGAACAGAAAAAATAGCAAGAGATCAAAGTAGCAAGATAGAAAACTAAGAAAAAATAGAGGAAAAAGAAAAAACAACGAGGGAGACACAGAAAAACTAAGAAATAAAGTAAAATAGAGATAGTACGAGACTCAAAGAAAAGAAGATTTGCTACATACTCAGTGCGCAGAGGCAGCTTAGCGGAGAGAGAAAAAGAGAAGAAAAGACAAAGGAAGAAACAAACAAAGATAACGTATAAGTGAGAAAAGAAAGCAAGACAAAAAATGATGGGGAAACAAAGACGGACAGAGGAAAAGAGGCAATAAAAAGCTAGAAAGAGAAATAAAAAAAACACAAAGGTAAAGAGGTGAAGAGTTGCTAGAGAAGCTGCAGACAGACAGCATGGTGGTTTTGTTAGAATCCCTGCAAACGCTGACAGACTTGGAGAAGAAGCGCAGTTCGTAGGTAGAGGCCGAGGAAAAAAAAGGCAGATAAGGTACAGAGGAAGAGAGGGAGACAAAGAGGGATAGAGAGCGGCAGAGAGCATCTGCAGAGCGAGGATGTGTCCATGTAGGTAAAGCGTGGTGGCATGGCCTGACCCCACAGCGGCAATGTGGCAAGCAGAGAGCAGCAGCCTGCTGGGATAGTACCCAGGCGGATGCAGTGCTACTTCGGAGGGACCATGCACTGACATCATTGAATGATAAAATCATTGCTAATAATGAGCAGCATAAAAAACACCTAAAAAACAATGAGATCTCCCAAGCAAACATGTACCACCTGCATCTCGCTCTGTATTTAAAGGATGGACATTGGGGAAAACAAACTGAGTCTCTGTGAAAATGGAAAACATGTGAGTAGAAGGCCTCTTCACAGGAAGAGCAGAGTAGGAGAAAGGAGCCCACCAGTGATCAGCAATCCTGCCTGTCTGTGCCACAGCAAGGTCTCATGCAATGCAAGCAAAGGAGGCTGGCACGGGCAAACACCGGGCTGGAGAAGCACGTGCAAGCCTGAAGCAGGCCGGCCGCTTACCTTGTACGATTTGATGAAGCGTGCAAACACCGGGAAGAAGACAGAGGGCGGCGTGGTCTTGGGACTCTCCCCAAAGTACAGCACTACAGTATTGTACGTTTCCTGAGAAAGGGAGCAGAAGAGCGAGAAAGCCAATTAGACTCGGTGCTCCCACATGACCCCACCCCCTTCATCCTTCCACAACACGTCACCCCAGTAATGAACACCCCAGGTCGTCTCACCCAGACCAGTGCTTTGGGCAGGCTGGTATGTGGTCAGGCTCTCACACAGGGCCTCTTCGGGGCCCACTCCTGGGATACTCTCTATCCTCTTCCTCACTGCTCTCGGTGCAAGAGACACTTCGTATCCGCCGGCCAGTCTTCAGGGCGCTACCCCAGGCCACACTCCTGCCTACCCACTACCATCGGTTCCCTAAAGACTAGGGCCCTCGCCTGCTTCCTCCCTGCTGCTCATCACTTCCGCCAGTCTTTAGGGGCACAATCCTGTCTGCAGACAGGGTACATTCCCGCCTTCCACGGGCACTTGTCGTGAGCACGTGCCTCCAGCTTGAGACGCTTCCACAGAGCGCGTGCGTGCCTGTCTGCAGCCAGGCCCCCTCGGCACCCCGAGATTCTGCCCCCTCCCTCTCGCACTCTGTGGCTCGGCTCCGTCTCTGCTCGGTCCGCACTGCTTTGCTTTGGTTACTCACTTCCGAAGTCCGCGAGTCCTTCTGAAGCTTGTCCAGTTTCCCGTCGTTGGCGCTCAGGAAGCCGCGCAAGGTGCTGTTGTCGTGAAGGCTGCATTCCCGCCGAATGAGGTCCATGCTCCGGCCCAGCTCCTTGATGTCCAGCAGCACGTTCTCCAAGGAGACTGGAGGGGCAGGAAGTGCGAGTCAGTGTCAACTATGGATGTTAGGATACAACAGGGAAAGAAAGGGGGGCGAAAGGGGGAATCCGGGCTAAGAGCCGGGTACAGAGCTTGGGACCTCCCGACAGCCATCTACTGAAACATCCCCCAGGCCAAGGGAATAGCCCCCACCCCCGCTTTGAAACTAATCTTTAATGACACCGAGTGGGTGAAGCAGGTAAGCCCGACACTGCATAGAATTGTTCTCTTCAGTTGTACACCTTCCTTTGACTGTCCCACAATTCAATTCAGCCACTCGTGGATCCTTCACCAGTCCTTTTATTATTCCAACAATCCATTGATATCCATCCATCCATCCATCAGTTCACTGATTCCTTTCGCTCATAAACCCCCTCTTTCACTTTTCCATCCATGTATCCGTATTTCCTTACATCATTCCATCCATCCCAGACCATTTCCTTCACACATCGATCCATTTTAACACACTTCCACCCATTTGTCCGTACAAACTTTAGTCCAATTCAGTCACTCGAAACCTCTCGTCCACCCTTCCAACCTTTCACTAATTGATTCGTTCACCTCTGCATCCAAACTTTCCGCCTTCGAGGCCTCTATCCTTGCATCATTCATTTGTTTTCAGTCTTTTTCATTTTCTCGTATTTTTCCTCACAATGTCCTTCACCCCCACTCATTTTATTTGCTCCTCTCTCTCTGTTCTTTTTGAATGTTTTCATCATTTTCTTTTCCAAACCTGTGGCTCACGTCACAGCACTTGACCTCCACCTATTAGTCCTGCCCCGCTCTTGCCTTGGAATGTTTTATGGCACTTTGTCTGCCGGCCTCCAGAAAAGTGTTTTAGCAAACAAATGATGGATGGAATCCAGATCTCTTCCACTCATTGAACCTGCCCTATTTTGTGACAAGATGCTCATGTGATCCGGGCTGGACTGGGAAACCAAAAGCACCCTGGAAATGTTTCTCAAACCGGCTTGCCCCCTTCGTCGCCTCACTCAATCGCTCCTTTTCTATGCACCTTTTTCTCTCTCCCCTTCATCGATTGCATTCTTTCTTGTTTCTCCTCACTCCCCCTTTTTCTCAATTTTTTGAGGCTCTCCATGCCCGCAGCAATTAACTTCAAGGGGCAGGGAAAGTGACTGAGGCATCAGGAATTTGGAATTTGGAATTTGGATTGGTATTTATAAAGCGCAAACGGTCGCTCCGGAAGGAGCATCATGGCGCTATAGGTCCTGATTCCAGTCATAGAGAGGAGTGGGGGAGGCTAAATGGCGGCTTTGGACCAATCGTCAGGGAGCGTGAAGATCCAGGTTTTGAGCAGATTCCGGAATGGTTTCTCAGATGTTTGAAGCCTGAGATGCCTTGGCATACTATTCTAGGTTTTTTTTGGCTAAGTTGCTTAAAGTTTTGCCGCCTTTGGATTTCAGGTTGAATTTAGACAAGGTCATGAGGTTGTCTTGTGAAGATCTTAGAGATCGGCACGGAGTGTAATGGGGGAAACGTTTGGTTAAATAGGAAGGGCCGGTTTTGTTGAAGGCTCGAAAAGCTACAATGAGAATTTTAAAGAGAATTCTCTTGTGTAGGGGGAGCCAGTGCAGTGACCTAAGGGCTGCGGAGATGGAGGATTTTCGTGGAAGTTTCAGGACAAGCCGGGCGGCAGTGTGCAAGACACTTTGCAATTTGGCGAGGGTCGATTTTTTGGTCCCTGCCATGAGTCCGTTGCAGTAGTCAACTCGGGACAGAATGAGGGCTACCGCTACCGTTTTTCTCGCTTCGAGCGGGAGGAAGTCAAAGAATTTCCTTAATGATTTTATTATGCCGAAGCATTTACCTGCCGTGTTCGAGGCGTGGAGGTCAAAGGATAGCTCGGAGTCGAAGAGGACACCGAGGTTCCTAGCTGATGAGACAGTTTGGGGAGGGGCGGCAGAGTTGTCCGGCCACCACAGGGCAGGGCAGAAGGATGCATTTTTTCCGATGGGGAGAATCTCGGTTTTGTTCGAGTTGCAGCGCAAGTGATTGGTGTCCATCCACTGGAAGACTGCTGTAAGGCAGTGTTTCAGGTTGAGCTCAGCCGTGTTGGTATTTTCATCAAGGGGGATGATCAGCTGAGTATCGTCGGCATAAGAAGTGACAGTTATGCCGAACGATTCTATGAGGGTAAGGAGAGGGATAAGATAGATATTGAAGAGGAGGGGACTCAGGATTGAACCCTGGGGGACGCAGCAGAACACCTTTTTCTCCTTGGATTGATAGGGGCCAAGTGAGACGGTCTGGAACCTGTCACTGAGGAAAGAACTGATCCAAGATAGGGCAGTGTTGGAAATGCCGATGTCTGAGAGTCTCTTGATCAGGATGGAATGAGAAATAGTGTCGAAAGCTGCCGTAAGGTCGAGAAGGATCAGGATAGCCTTCTTCCTCTGATCTTGAAGGGTTTTGATTGTGTCGGTCAGCTCGATCAGGGCCGTCTCAGTGGAATGTTTCGGCCGGAAACCGGATTGTTGGGGGTGAAGTAAATTATTTGAGTCCAGAAAGGTTTTGAGCTCCTTATGGACCAGCTGTTCCGTTATTTTACCTAGTGCAGGTAGGAGGGTGATCGGACGAAGGTTGGTCAGGTCGGAGGGGGGTTTATTCGACTTTTTCAAGAGCGGCTTGACCACCCCTTGTTTCCAAGAGCATGGTACTAAGCCGGCTGAGAGAGATTGATTGATTATGGTGTTGATGGAAGGGTTAATTTCGTCGATGATAAGGTGGAGAATCCTAGGTGGACAGGGGTCAGAGGGAGAGCCAGATTTGCAAGCAAGGATCGCGTCTCTGGTCTGGGACAAGGTAACCGGAGTAAAGCTTTTGAAACTATTTGTAGGCTGGTTGAAATGGTCAAGGTCCCATGGTAAGGGAGCTGGGGGTGGGGGAGGGAAATTTTTGTGGATGAGAGTGATTTTGTCATCAAAGTAGTCCGAAATTTTGTCACAGAATTCTTGGGATGGGGGGATTTCCGGTTGAAGAGCTTTGGGTTTGGTAAAGGATTTAACTATGGAGAAAAGGGTTTTTTGCCTTTGGCTATCGTTATTAATAGCATTAACGTAGTAGATTTTTTTTGCTGTTTTGATAGCTGCAAGATAGGTTTTCCTCTGTAGGATGTAGTTCCTGCGATCGCTGTTGTCGTAGGAGAGGCCGTGAGCTTTCAAAACGGGCCTCTAATGGCTTCAGCCCACAGGGGGAATGTCTGGTGGAATAAAATGTCGGTCCTCTATGTGATACAGGACAGTTCAGATGCCTTTTTGAGAAGTCTGGAACCAAGCTGGATGGTTCAGAAAGCCTGGGTCATGGTGAAGCATCTCTTCCCATTGCAAACTTCCTCTGGACCAAAGGAAGAGGAGGAAAATGTATTATACCAAAGTACTTTTCAGACCAGGAAACAGAGAGCGTTCTCCCAGTTCTCTTCATAATACTCCTCGGTTCCTACTTCCTCGCAAAAATGGCCGGCCCTCATATGACACTGGACATGCATGAAATATCCATTGTAGGTTAGTTGCGTTCTTTACTTCCTGAAGTCGCTGGCTGTGCTTGATGTGCCGTGCCTGATTGTCCTCAACTACAACAGCTGTGCTTCAGTTATTAAGTTATATTGTCATCCTCTGTGCCTCCACATGTTAAATATGTAAGTGGGGTTTTACATTTTGATCAGAACCAAGCTAACCTAGATCACGGTCAGAAAATACTTGTGTCACTCTTAACTATTCACATACTGACACAGTTTATGTACTGTACAGCAACTATGTAGCAACTGTTTGAAACCTTCTACTGGTTTGACATGCGTCTAGGTTATCCTGGATGGGTGCATCACAATGCGAGTAAGGGCCTTTTGTCCCTCCACCTAACCAGTTTGACCTGTTGGCTGTCGCCTGTAACGTGGTATCTTATCAGACCTATTAATGGGCGTGGTTCCCGCTTTTTCCTCGCCATTGTGAGAGTCACTGAGCAAGCGATCGAACCGTGGTTATATGTGGCAGACTGCATTCATAAAGAAATAGATAAATGTTGAGTAGATGGTCAGCTCTACTCCTTACGAGTGGGGTTGGCAGTGAGGTCCAGCTGGAATGTAACTGGAGTTTCCTTCTGCTGTTTGCTGTCAGTGAGGCAAGTTCACTATGTGATGTGCTAGTGCACACTTCACTCCCAGTATTCATGTTTCCCTGGTCTTGCATTTCCCCTTCTGGTTTCCCAGGTTCCCCGTTAATGCTTCCCCAGTCACTGAACATGCAGGCCTACCCAGATTGCTTTTTTTGTTTTTATTCTTCCCTCTCCTCGCTTTTATACTGTCCTTAATACAAGTCCAACAATCTGGTCCCCCAGTCCTGGGTTCATAGGCTTGTTGGGCCCAACATATGGCACATCTACGAAGATGTTTCCGGACACAGGAGCAAGCCGTAGCAGGTGGGTGCAGTGGAGACTGTTCTTCTCGCCTGACTGCAGGCTTCTGACTGTTAGATTTTAGAAGCGTGCCCCTATCCATAAAGGTTTGAGGGGCGAAGAGCATCTCTCCAGACTGTTGAGATCTTGCTGCATGTTCTGATCACTTGTGCAGAGGTCCTTGCAAAGCAAACTTATTTTTATTGTGAGTGTAGGATAAATCACTCATGGTGGGAGGTCAAAGTAAGGGTTCCCAAGGAGGGAATCAGCTAACCACAGTGGTCTCAGTCTTGAGAGTTCAGTTTTTAAAAAGTTCCTCCCAATCCATTAATGTTAAGCATCACTGCAGTGGTTAAGGCGGTGGACATATCTGGTGTAGTGTTTTCTAGGTGGATGAGAAGTTATATATCACCTCTTTAGGACAGGATTTGAACTGATAAGACTAATGACAGTCCCACAGAGCTACATGTAAAAGTTAAACAGAGGGAGAATCCCTGTGGAACGGCCCAGGGGACGCAATGCCAGGTCAACTGAAAAGGAGAATGAATAAAACCACACAGAAATTAGAAAAATGACTAAAGAGCTAACACGCAATACCCACCAAAGCTAATCAACCCATCAGGATTGTGTGATGGTGCCCAATGCCGCAGAGAAAGATTGCATGACAAGCATGGCAGTACCGCCATAGTCTTGAATAATAATAAGGGAAACCAGCCTGAGAGTGGTCGGGAAACAAAATATTTCAAATAGGTCTGAGTGCCATCTGGCCAGACGCTTCTCAGTGGCTTTCACAAGGCAGGATGAACACTATTCAGGGGGGCTGGACTTGTGGAGTTTTTTTTTTTTTTTTTTTTTTAAAGAGTATTGTTACACACCCACCTTTACAGCAAGGGGAACTATGGCTAAAACAAAAGAAAAGTTGAAAATAATTTGTAATCGTGGTGAACCAAGAATGGTGCAAGAGCTTGAGGAATGGAAACAAGCACTGGGCACACTACTCTGGATGAAAGATTCTTTTTTGAATGAAAAAGTAAAATTGTCACATGATGTTTGAGAGGACTGAATCAGGGCCTTCACAGAGGCGGTGGAAGAGAAGTTCTTGCAACCAACTCGAGTTCTTTGCTGACAAAAGTTTAGAAACCAAGAACCATACTTGGCTAATTGAAGGTAGACTTTCTGTATCTTGAACAGAGTTCCGTAATCAGTCATTAAAATATAGGGTGCCCAAATATCAGCTGTGGAATCTGGGTTAATAAGCAGCTATAGCATCAACAGAAGATGTGCACCATATGTGAAGATTCTCTATCATCAGGTTATGGTAAACTTCTAGTTTTATCATTATGGTTCCACACCAGAGTTTGCAGAAAATAGGGTCTAGAACTTCAATATTTAGGACAGGTAGATGGTCAGAGAGTCAAGCAGATATGAGAAACATCCTCCACACACCGCCTCCGCGCCCCCATGTACACACTACCCTGCACACACACAATTCTGAAATAGTCATGTACGCCACAAGGATGCCCATTTATATGAATCCTCCTGGAGATCACCGAGGGACCAAATTGAATGAACTGTGATCTCATCTCACATGCACAAACTGCAGTCACAAAGAATCCATGTAGTATTGCCTATCAAAACAAAAGCCTTTCCTAAAGCATGGATCCCCCTTGCCCTGCCCCCAAAAACGCTGCACAAACCCCATCTTTACCGAGCACTGTACAGTGATAATGTGCAGAGCCCCTGAGCAAGGTGGTGCACCAGGGTCCCACATGAACCCATCAAACCGGTCACACTGCGGAACACCTCTGATCTGAGGCACATACCACCAGGTTAAAAGCAAACACACTCGGCAGAGATCTTGCCTTTCACCTGTCCTTCCTGTACCTATTGCAGCACCTCAAATGAAAAGGGCGGGAAAGAGTGTGCTCTGTCAAGGAATCTTTGTATGGCATTCTGACGTTAGGTCACAGAATATGAATTCCTTTGGCAGATAAAGAACAGATACCTTCGCCTCACACACTCCACATTAAGAGCGCACAGTTCAGACAAAAACCAACATTTCTGTTTTGCAGGATAGAATCAATGGCATCAGAAGAAATGAGCAATATGGCATCGCGGGTGTTACTCGCCTGCAGCTGCTTTTTCAACATAGTGAAGCTCCGTCCAGAAGGTGGAAAGCTCTGGGTACTTCTCCTTCACGACCAGCGCAATATAGTGCAACAGTGTCAGCTTCCTGTCCGTCGACTTAGTGTCAGCAAGCTTAAAAATCCAACGAAGCAGAGTGAATCTATGATCGACAAGATGCAGCAGGCAGCAATCACAGATGGACATTCACCAACAAGCGCACAAGTATGCAAGCAGCTTATCCTTATGTACTCAAATGCACAGGCAAATCCCTGATTGATTGATTGATTGATTGAGGCTATCCTATTTGGCAATTTATGCTGAGCCAGAACCAATACCTAATGCTTGTATCAACTTTGGCCAAGTACCAAGAAACACTTGCAGGTTGTGTTAACACAAGCATTCGCCTCACTCTCAGAAGTTCCACTTTGCTCGCCTAAGGCTTAATTCAAACACGCTCCAAGGGCACATCTACATACTTAGAGACCGATCCCTCAGAGCTGTGGGTCTTTCTGGTGACAGAGTCTTCCCAGATAGAGCACCCACACCATCTGAACTTATTCAGATCTGAGACAGAGCTGGTAACAATGCATGTGCTTTCCAAGGAAACACCCACACGTTTAGGGGACATTCTCAAAGAAGAGGTTCATGCTCATTTAGGACACACAATGCCTCACCAGGTCCAGGCTTTGAAGTTTGAAGCCGTACACAGATCCGCGTCTGCTGCTGTTCATGTAATTCCCTAGAGCTAAAATAATCTGGGATAAAAATCATAAAACAGAAGTTAGGCTCAAGGGTCTGACTATAAACACACAATAGTTGATAATCATGTCCTGCCCAGCCCAGCCTTGTGACCACAAATCTCCTTAGATTTTTGACCCCGTGTGCAACACTTTGGCTCCTTCTTACCCTGCACCCTTAATACCACTCTTAACCCTCAGTGGCTCTGTCTGCCCCCCACCCTATCAGGGCTGGTCTCCAACCCTCAGAGTCTTTCTGTCCCACCAGCCTCAGTGGAAACTCCTCAGTGCACCCACCTCCAGCATTCGCTTCAGTTTTGGCGAGGACTTGATGGACGCAGAGGCTGCAATCACTGCATTCACTTGCTGCAAAACAAAGGCACTGAATTAGACACATATGATGCAACCAAACAAACACGTCAATCTTTCCTCTGTGGTGGTGAAGGGTAACAGGCAGACGGCCCTGGAAGAGGTCAATTTACTTCACACCACTGAAATACTGTTCAATATTATTAAACGTTTAACATTGCTCAATGCCGGGTAAGAAGGGGTATCTTGTGTTCAACAAAAAATGGAACTGAGAGGTCTGATAATAGAAAGATGGAAATAAGGGCAGCTCAAGGACTTGCCCTGCAGATTGACCAGACCAAACTGACATGCTAGTTCATGGAGGGTGAGAAGCAGGAGACCAGGGAAAAGAGGGAGAGAACCTCACTGAATGACTTGAACCAGTTTGGGCACCCGATGCTTATTGGAAGAGAGCTCTGAGAGGATTCAGTTCTGATCATAAGAGTGTTAAGCAGCTGAAGTAGATTTAGACACCAGTGTGCTAGGCACAGTGGAACTGCAGAAAAAACAGACCTGTTCACATGTCGCTCCAACATACTCTCAAAAGCTGTGTTCATCAATACAATTACCAAAAGATATACAGCCTGGCTTTAGCAATATTTGCTCCTTTTAATTAGGTGGTCCAATTAGCAAACGTTGGCCAAGCAGCCTTGGCTGCTTTGACCACCCAGAGATGTGTTTCTTCAACTATTACTTGGGCTGTGATGAAAAAGTTTCTTCTTATCTTGTGTAACAATCTTTCTAGTTCATGCTTTATCTAATCGCAGATTACTCACCTTGTTAATAATCCTAAATTATCAGACTGGATCCAGAAGCTTTTAGAGCAGTTCTCCTGCATACCGATAGGAGGCATTGTGCGGTTTCGTGCAAACGTTGTTCCAGTCCAGAAGGGACGAGTGGAGCCACATACAAGTGCCACCCATAAGCGAAGACATCAGTTGTTTTCTGGAAAGTCCGCGCCCTTAGACTCAAGGCCCATCTGCAGAGTGGTATGACCACTGTACAGTTCTCTAGATTGAGACCTTTTTAGGGCTCGGGCTCTGCATACACTGAGCATGCAGTGTCGCGCAGCGAGAGTCCTATTCCAGGCGTTTTGAAAATGGACCTTGAAATTCCACATAGCTCGTGCGTGTGGATTTCCAAGGCCCATTTTCATTGGCCTTTGCGTGCGTGCTGTTTTTTAACAGAACACGCAATAGGCCATAGGCGGTCGCGAAGCTCCGCCTATGGCCTATTGGTGTCTGTTACGCGCACAAGAGGCCACAAAACATATGCTCGCAGTGGGGCATGGTGTGGCTCACTGGTTAGAGGCGGCAGACCCGAGAGCAGAGAACGGCCTGGGACCAGGGTTCGATTCCCGACGCGGCAGGGTCTTGGACCAGGATCAGCGGACTTGATAATTCTCGCCTCGGTGCCTACTCTAATCAGGGATCACGCTCGGCAACTCTGGGCATTAAGCTTGCCTCATCTCCACAACGGCCCCTCACAAACGCCGGGGATGCCTGGTTTCACCTTGGAGACTCCCAGGAGGGACTATCTCACAGGGAAAGCCAGGACGGGTTCCCCAGCGGTCTATAGCGCTACGAGGCCTGCGGTGCGGGTAGCAGTGCGCTTTACAAGACACACAATTACAATTACTCGCGGGCTTTTTTTATAGTTTGCGGTGAGGTGCGGTGAGTTAGCAGAGGCCCCCTCCCTCGGTGCCACCCCCCGCCACCCCCACACCTTCACAAGACAACTCGCTCTTTTTACGTTTTCGGGGGTGGGATTATTTTTAAAAAGAAGTATCACTCGCAATTTCCCAGTCTGCTTGGCAGAGCCCTCTTGTTGCCGGTACCAAGGCTTTCTGCCTCTCCAGGCTCTGATGCTTACGAGATCTGTCTTTCTGCCTCTCTGGGCTCTGAAGTCTGGAGAGCAGTATTTTTGCCTCTCTGCGCTCTGACGTTTTGAGCGTAGTATTTCTGCCTCTCCAGGCTCTGACGCTTAGGCGCTATGTCCTTCTGCCTCTCCAGACTCTGGCGCTCTCTTGCGGTCTCTGTAAACTCCGGAGCTGACGAGCTCAGACTTTCTGCCCCAGGCTCTATGGACCTCTGTGCTTCTGTCCCAACAGTCTCTGTGGCTTTAGCGCTGTGGTTTCTGCGCCGTGCCCGGATGCTGTGGCGCTCTGTCTGCCCGTCCTTCAGAGATCTGATGATGTGGGACCCCGGCTTCCCTTCCAGGCTCCGATGCCGTGAAGCCCTGTGCCCTATTACCTCCGAGCTCCGCTGCCTGCGACCAGTGCCTTCCTCCCCTAGGCTCCGGTGCCAGGGCGCCCCCTCGGTTCCTCCTGCCGAGATGCCCCTGGTCTCCGCTGCTGTGGGGCGCTCAGGTCCTGCCTTTCTGAGCGGGGATGCGGTCTCTCCTCACCCCACAGAGCTGCGCCTCTCGCAGTGCCGTCAGGGACAGTACGCTCCCCCGGCCTCCCGCAGCTCGGTTGTTGCAGGACCCCAGCCCCCACTGCGGTCACTGGAGGCCAGAAGAGCCCGGGGGGTCGTGAGCCCCCACTGCGGTCACTGGAGGCCAGAAGAGCCCGGGGGGTCGTGCGCATCCTTCGGCGCTGCGAGGCTGCTTCCTCGGCCAGTGTGACGCTTTTTTTTTTGGTTCTTCTTCTCCCCTCACGTCCGTTGTTTCTGCCTCCTCCCTCAGTCTCCTCTCATCTGCGCCTCTCCCCTGCTTCCCCCAGTCAGATGCTGACAGTCTCCTGCTCGTTCCCCCTCCCTGGCTCTTTAAAGCACCATCTGCTCTGAGAATCCACACTATGTTCATGTTCTAATCTGCCTGACAAGATAGCAGAGGCTCCCTCCCTCGGTGAGACCCCCTCCCCCCCACACCTCCGCAAGACAACTCGCTCTCATTACGTTTTCGGGGGGGGGGGGGTTATTTTTAAAAACAGGTATCACTCGCAATTTCTCAGTCTGCTTGGCAGAGCCCTCTTGTTGCCGGTACCAAGGCTCTGTTCCTTCGACCTGGGTGAGGGAGACCCCCTTGGATCTGTTTAGGGAGGGGGGTGCTTCCTTTACGTGTCCTTGAGATTCTTATTGTTGAAGACGAGCATACCCACGTGCACACTAATGTATACACCTGTACAATATATCACAAATTTAATTTACCCTCCCCCACCTTAGGGAGGCGCTTCCCTTAGGGGAATCCCTCTCTGTCAACGCCTAAAGCACGTCACCCCGGGCTGCTGTCCCCTGCATTTATCCAGACCTATGTGAAGTTCACCTTTATTAAGCGCAGCACCTATTGATTATGCCACGAGTCTTATGTATTCTCAATTCATATTAATAATGGTATGCTTATCCTTCATTGACCTTCAGTTCCCATTGATGGTGCCGAACCCCAGTGATAAAACTCAAATGACCCCTCTTTCCCTTCCACCTCCTGTAGAAGGTTCAGCAACCACTGACCTTCATCAGAGTGAGAGTGACAGCAGAGTGAGTGACAGCAGAGTGAGTGACAGCAGAGTGAGAGCAGAGTGAGAGCAGAGTGTGAGAGCAGAGTGTGAGTGACAGCAGAGTGTGAGTGACAGCAGAGTGTGAGTGACAGCAGAGTGTGAGTGACAGCAGAGTGAGAATGACATGAGAGTGACAGCAGAGTGAGAGTCACAGCAGAGTGAGAGGCACAGCACAGTGAGAGACAGCAGAGTGAGAGACAGCAGAGTGAGAGACAGCAGAGTGAGAGACAGCAGAGTGAGAGACAGCAGAGTGACAGCAGAGTGACAGCAGAGTGAGTGACAGCAGAGTGAGAGTGACATCAGAGTGAGAGTGACATCAGAGTGAGTGACTCAGCAGTGTGAGTGTTCCAGAGAGAGTAGGGTATGCTTGTGCGCTTACACAGTGCACTGAGACACAGGAGCTAAAACAAAGAACAGCTGAACACGTGTCTTGGAAGCTTCATGGAGGCACACGGCCCTCTGTGAGGGGAGCAGCAAGGAGGGGATGCTCCAACCAATCAAGCGCAACTACTCACAACCTACTGTACGATTACAACACAGGCCAAAGAGCAGAGCTAGGTCTTTTCGCATTACGTAGGGTGAGGAGTGTGTAAGGTGAGGAGTGTGTAGGGTGAGCAGTGTGTGAGCGTGCAGGGTGAGTAGTGTGTGAGCATGCAGGGTGAGCAGTGTGTGAGTATGCAGGGTCAACAGTGTGTGAGCGTGCAGGGTGAGTATTGTGTGAGTGTGTAGGGTGAGGAGTGTGTAGGGTGAGCAGTGTGTTTTTCCGGGGTTAGCAGTGTGAGAGTGTGTAGGGTGAGCAGTGTGTGTGTGTGTAGGGTGAACATTGTGTGAGTGTGCAGGGTGAGCAGTGTGTGAGTGTGCAGGGTGAGCAGTGTGTGAGTGTGCAGGGGTGAGCAGTGTGAGATGTGTAGGGTGAACAGTGTGAGTGTGCAGGGTGAGCAGTGTGTGAGTGTGCAGGGTGAACAGTGTGTGAGTGTGCAGGGTGAACAGTGTGTGGGTGAGCAGTGTGTGAGTGTGCAGGGGTGAGCAGTGTGTGACTGTGCAGGGTGCACATTGTGTGAGTGTGTAGGGGGAGCAGTGTGTGAGTGTGTAGGGGCAGTGTGTGAGTGTGCAGGGTACGAAAACTCGAACTAAGCCCACCACACACACATACACATAACACCACAAACACCACCACACACATAAGACCACACACACACCACACACACACCACCACACACACACACCACCACACACACACACCACACACACACAACCACACACACACAACACCACACCGTCAGTGCACGCTTTCACCGGGCACAAACACCACCAGCCGTCAGTGCAGGCTTCCACCAGGCACACACCACTAGACGCCAGTGCACGCTATCACCAGCCACACACAACACCAGCCGTCAGTGCACACTTTCACCAGGCACACACACCACCAGCCGTCAGTGCACGCTTCTACCAGGCACACACACCTCCAGCCGGCAGTGCACGCTTCCACCAGGAACACACACCACCAGCCATCAGTGCACAATTTCTACAGGCACACACACCACAAGCCATCAGTGCACACATCAATTGTTAACGCATCCACAATTAGCTATTGTAGCAATTGCAGTATGGTGCACTATACTTTTAAACATATTCATCTAAAGCGCAGCATGCCACCATTGCTACAATTCCAATCCAACCCACATAATTCCACTACACACCACATGCATACCTCCTTAACACATGGCTAAAAGACATAACCATTCACAATGCCATTAGCTCTAACTCAAATAAATCCGAGACCTATTGCATTTCCAATGCTGGTTTATATGGAAAAGAGTCCTTGTTCACAGAACATGGAGGTGTGAGGGTTAGTGAGCAATCTGTGGTTAGAGCACCATTCAGGAAGATAGTTACCAAAGGTAAGAAACTTGCTTTTCTGATGGATACTTCTAACCACAGATACCTAACCTTGAGAATAGATCCCAAGGTGCTGGGTCTATAAATTGGCTCAGACCAAAAAGTCCTGCAGGACAGAGTGGGCGATTGCCCCTCTCGACAGAAAGGACTGTTGAGGCACAAGTGCTTTGTGAACATGTATACAGAAGCCCAATTAGCCACCTGACAGATGTCCAGGCATGGAATCGGTATACCTACATGATGGCAGCAGCTTTGGCTATGACCCCATACGGCTTTGGGGGCTGCTTATTTTGCTAGTGGAGAGCAGATTTTTATGCAGAGAACAATCCATTGGGAAAAGGTCCATTTGTGCACTGCTTTGTTCTTCTTTGCTTTGGAAACCCCTACAAAGAGGGGATTGGCCCTTTGATGTTCCTTGGTACGATCGATATAGAAACTCAATGCTCTTTTAGGACCCAAAAAAATGAAGTCTCTCTTTCTCCTTATAGGGATGAGGTGGAGCAAAGAATACAGGAAGGCCGATAGACTGACACCAGGAAAAGGAGGGACTACTTTGAGTAGAAATGAAACCAAGGTCTTTGGAACCAACTTGCCAAGAAAGAAAGTGGTCTAAGGTGGATTGACACAGAGAAAGATTAAGTTCCCTCACACGTCTAGCCGATATTATGGCGTTGAGAAAGGCTGTCTTGAAGGTCAGAAGTCTCATGAGACAACTGTGTAACACCTTAAAAGAGGTACACATTAAGAAAGTAAGGACTAAGTTCAAGTCCCAGTGGAGTATTACAAAACGTTTTGGTCGACACAAATGTTGTATACCTCATCATGATGGGCAATTTGAATAACAAAGGCTGGTCCGGCAAACACAATAAGCTGAAAGCGCTGATCAGTAGCCTTAACAATACACAAAGCAAGTCTTTGTTAGGCTTGGGACAGAATAAACAATAACACGTCAGACAGCTTTGCCTGTAAAGGACTGCTCTGTCGGGTGCCGCACCAGTCCACAAATATGGACCAAACTGCTGGCATACTCTGAATTTGTGGAGGCATGCCTTGCTGCCAAGATTGCATCAACGACCTCAGGGTGCAGGTTGAGGGACAAACTGTTGCTGTTCAATCTTCAAACATGCAGATGCAAAGTGTGCAGGCCTGGGTTTTACACCCTGCTGCATCAGAAGATTCTCCCAGAGAGGAAGCTTGATTGGAGGACAGATAACTTAGGCCTGGTCATTATCTATCTTCTTCAAAACTCAGTGCACGAGAGGCAGTGGTGGAAAAGACAGACAGGAGCCCTGAGCTACACCCTAGTTGCAAGGCATCTCAGAACGAGAGCCACTTTGGAAACTCCAGCATGCAGAAGTGCTGAAAATGCATGTTCTTTGCAGTGGCGAAAAGTACGAGCCTGGGTCTTCCTATTGCTGGGACATGTCCTGAGCCACCTCCAGGTGCAACTGTCATTTGTGATCCGCTAAGCACTTATGGCAGTTCATCCGCTCTTATATTTAAAGATTCCGCCAGGTAGTTCACCACCAGAGAAATCGCTTGGCAGTCCTGCCACTTCCAAAAGTGCTGAACCTCTCGATACCGGACCTAGGACTCCACTTGGTGCAGTACCTTATGATGGCGGTGTTGTCCATGAGCCCTTGCACCAGCCATCCTTTCATTGTGGGCAAGAAGGCTTTCAATGCTAAGTGAATCCCCCAGCAAACTGATGTGGAGCCAGGCTTCTGCCAGACACCAGAGACCTCAGATCTCCACCTATCTCAGGTGGCCTTCCCAAGCCAGCAATGATGCATCCATGACCACAGTCCGCTTTGGGTGGAGTAAGTAGAGGGACCTGCTACTGACCCAATCACAGCCCATTAGCCACCACTGCAGATCTTTTGAATTCTCCTCCGAAATCTGTATACTGTCCTACATATTCCCCTGATGGTGTACCCACTGGTATTTGAGGTCCCAGACTCCACATGCGCCATTTGGCATGCATCATCAGAAGGATGCCGAAGGCCAACAATCCCTGCAGCCTCAGAGTCAACCCAAACTGAGAACCAGGATAAAAGCTGAATTATCAGGATCATAGTCCAAAGGTCCTGGACTCTCTATTCCAGGGAAAAGCTCCAAAGTTGCTTACCATCGATAACGCCTTATCTGGTAGAGACATAATCTAGCTGCAGATTCCTTACCTTAGAATATCCCAGACATCAGGCTGGATCCGGAACACTTTTCCTCAAGCTATACCCTTGCGTGGTGGTAGGTGGCGTTGGTCGGCTCCGCGTGGCGTCGTCGGCATTGTCCAGTCACCTACATAGGCACCACCTTGGTGCAGTGGAGTCAGTAACTTTTCATGACTTAGAAGCGCAAAGCCATGAATTGCACTGGCATTGGTATGGATAGAACAACTTGGGCCCTGACCCTAAAAACCTGTCCACAGTGCAGGAAGGATGGGTGAGTCGGTAAGGAATCTACGGCTAGATTATGCTTCTACCAGATAAGACGTAACTGAAGGGAAGTAACTTGTCCATCTTATAGAGACATTGAGCTGCAGATTCCTTACCTTGGAATAGATACCCAAGGAATACAATCCGCAGAGGAGGAACTGCAGACAAGTTTAGGCCAGGAAGTCCTTCAGAACAGAGCGGCCAACAAGGCTGTCTCTGCAGACTTGACTGTCTAGGCAGTAGTGCATAGTGAACATGTGACGTGATGCCCACGTTGCCGCCTGACAAATGGCAAAGACTGGAACATCACGTTGCAACACTGTGGTTGCAGCCTTTGCTCTGGTGGAATGAGCTCTTAAACCTTTAGGAGGCTGTTTTTTGGCCAGCGCACAGCAAATTTTGATGCAGAGGACAACCCATTGAGAGATAATCCTCTTCTGCACTGCACAACCTTTCTTTGATCCAATGTATCAACAATAAGTTGGTCATCCATGTACAAGTCCCTTAAGAAATCGGTTTAAAATACAGGATTTAAACAAAGAGGTTGGTCTGGCAGCCTCAAGTAGACAGACAAGGCCGAAAGATGCCCCTTAAGAGTGTCCAAAGCAGAGCCCTGCTGGGCAAGGGTCAAAATAAAGAGAAAGACTTGAGAGAGGAAACTAGAAAGAGGATCAATAGACCTTTCTTTACAATATTTTAAAAATGTCTGCCACCGGCAGGTGTACACAGTCTTGGTAGAGAGAGGCCTGGCTGCCAAACTCACATCACAGACTTCGGGAGGAAGGTTGGATGCTGTTAACTGCCCCTACTCAATCTCCATGCAAAAAGGTGTAGAGTTGATAGGTTCAGGTGGAGAACCCTCCCCTGCTGCTGCAAAAGAAGATCCTCCTGAAGGGGCAGCCTGGTCAGAGGATCAATGCTTAGTTGAAGAAGCTCAGAATACCAGACTCGCTGTGCCCAGTCCTGAGCCACAAGAATGACTTGAGGCACTGTTGCTCCTGATCTCTTTCAGCACTCTGGAAAGGAGTGGTATAGGCAGAAAGGCGTTCAGGAGGCCTGAGCTCCAGTAGAGACGAAAAGCTTTGCAGAGTGATTGCCACCTTGGAAACTCTAGCTGATGAGGATTATGAATCCGAAACCGGTCCCAGGATGCTTGTTTCCGGTCCAGGGAAGACATGGCTTGGCAGTTCAGGCTGGACTGTTCACATGAGGCACAGGGTCAGACTGATTTGCATATGGCCATGTCTGAACTGGGGTGGCTCAGTGAGCTAAAGAATGGTGATGGATTAAACCCAGATCAGTTGACTGGGGGTGAGTGTTTGATTTGCTCAAACGCTCCGTCCATCATCCCCTTTTGTTTCGCTTTGTTCGCCCTAAGTTGGCAGGGTATGCTCAGACGTGAGTCCCTTGCTCTCTTGGCCACTGGATTCAAGATAGCCTGGCTGATGAGGATTATGAATCCGAAACCGGTCCCAGGATGCTTGTTTCCGGTCCAGGGAAGACATGGCTTGGCAGTTTGGGCTGGACTGTTCCCATGAGGCACAGGGTCAGACTGATTTGCATATTTATTTATTTATTTATTTGAACTTGTAATGCGCAACAGCTACCCGCAGTGGGTTTCCCGGCGCCAGGGATAGACACAAGAAGAAAAAAAGAAAACACAATGCAGTACAATGAACCAGCTAATGCGAAAGGACAGATCTACTGAAAGAGCAGAGTTTTAAGTCTTTTCCGAAAGCGAAATAGATCAGTCTCAAATTTCAGGGCGATAGGTAGTGCGTTCCAGGATATGGCCATGTCTGAACTGGGGTGGCTGAGTGAGCTAAAGAATGGTGATGGATTAAACCCAAAACAGTTGACTAGGGGTGAGTCTTTGATTTTCTCAAACACTGCGTCCATCATCCCCTTTTGTTTCGCTTTGTTCGCTCTAAGTTGGCAGGGTATGCTCAGACGTGAGTCCCTTGCTCACTTGGCCACTGGATTCAAGATAGCCTGGCTGATGAGGATTATGAATCCGAAACCGGTCCCAGGATGCTTGTTTCCGGTCCAGGGAAGACATGGCTTGGCAGTTCGGGCTGGACTGTTCCCATGAGGCACAGGGTCAGACTGATTTGCATATGGCCATGTCTGAACTGGGGTGGCTGAGTGAGCTAAAGAATGGTGATGGATTAAACCCAGATCAGTTGACTGGGGGTGAGTGTTTGATTTGCTCAAACGCTCCGTCCATCATCCCCTTTTGATTCGCTTTGTTCGCCCTAAGTTGGCAGGGTATGCTCAGACGTGAGTCCCTTGCTCACTTGGCCACTGGATTCAAGATAGCCTGGCTGATGAGGATTATGAATCCGAAACCGGTCCCAGGATGCTTGTTTCCTGTCCAGGGAAGACATGGCTTGTCAGTTCGGGCTGGACTGTTCCCAGGAGGCACAGGGTCAGACTGATTTGCATATGGCCATGTCTGAACTGGGGGGGCTGAGTGAGCTAAAGAATGGTGATGGATTAAACCCAGATCAGTTGACTGGGGGTGAGTGTTTGATTTGCTCAAACGCTGCGTCAATCATCCCCTTTTGTTTCACCTTGGAAACTCCAGCACGCAAAACTACTGACATTGTGCATTCTTGGCATTCCAACGCGCAGAACTGAAGACATTGCATGTTCTCTTTGGTGGTGAATAGATCTAACCAAGGCTCTCCTCACTGCTGAAAGAGCCATGTCCGAATTCAGATGCCAGTCGTGATCCATCATGCACCAGCAGCTGAGTTCATCCGCCCTGGCATTCAGGGAACCTGCCAGGTGTTGAACCACCAAGGGGACTCCCTGGTGTTCCAGCCATGTCCATTGGCGCAGAGCCTCCTGACAAAGGGTCCACTACCCCACCACGCCCCGTTTGTTGCAGTACCACATGGCGGTGGTGTTGTCCGTGAACACCTGCACTACACTTCCCTGGACAGAGGGAAGGAATGCCTTCAGTGCAAGCCGGATTGCCCGCAGCTCCAGAAGGTTGATATGGAGCCGGGACTCCGCTGGAGACCAGAGGCCTCTGATCTCTACCTCTCCCATGTGGTCCCCCCATCCCAGGAGGGATGCATCAGTCACCACTGTGTGCTCCAGGTTGGGGAAGGGAGAGGGATCTGCCACTGACCCAATCACGGTCTGTGAGCCACCACTGCAGCTGATTCGCAGTGCCCTCTGAGATCAGGACATGGTCGGACAGGTTTCCCGGATGTTGTGCTCACTGGAACTTCAGGTCCCACTGCAGAGCCCGCATCCGCCACCTGGCGTGATGTACCAGCAGGATGCAGGAGGCCATCAGCCCCAGGAGCCGCAGCGTCAGCCGGCCGAAACTCGGGATAAAGGCCGAAAGATCGGAATCAGAGCCTGAATACCCTGAACCCGCTGCTCAGGAGGATAAACCCGAAACTGCACCGAGTCCAGAACCGCTCCAATGAAGTGGAGCTTCTGAGATTGACTCAGTGTGATTTCGGAACGTTGATGGAGAACCCCAGCGAGTGCAGGAGATCGGCTGTAGTCTGGAGGTGGGAGACGACCGTCTGGGGCGAGCCCGCCTTCAACAACCAGTCTTCGAGATAGGGGAAGACTGGAACCCCTAATCTGTGCAGATGAGCTGCAACCACCACCATCACTTTTGTGAACACCTGAGGGGTGCTGGTGAGGCCGAAGGGGAGCACGGTAAACTGAAAGTGCTCGTGGCAGGTAGTGTCGGTGTGCCGGCAGGACGGGGATGTGGAAATATGCGTCCTGCAAGTCCAACGCAACCATCCAATCTTCAGGGTCCAAGGCAGCCAGGACCTGAGCTAATGTGAGCATCTTGAACTTCTCCTTCCGGAGGAAGCCGTTGACGCTCCGGAGGTCCAAGATAGTGCGCAGGCCCCCTTTGCCCTTCTTGGGAACCAGAAAGTAGTGGGAGTAGCAACCACGTCCTACTTCTGGCCCAGGAACGCGCTTGATGGCCCCCTTGGCCAAGGAAGCCGTAACTTTTTCCTGCAGAAGTTACAAGTGATCCCCCGACATGCGGTGGTACTGCGGTGGCATGGCTGGAGGGGTCGCCTTGAAGGGGAGGGAGTAGCACCTTCGGACGCTTTGCAGCACCCACCTGTCTGAAGTGATGGTATGCCCGTGCAGTAGGTGATGGCAAACCCTGCCTCCTACTGGCGTTAAGTGGGCCTGAAAGCTCGGACTAGGAAGGCTTTGAAGAGGATGCAGCGGGAGTTGGTGTGGACTGACCGGGCCTCTGTCCCCCTGCACCGCGACAGCGGTTACCACGTCCGCGACCGTGTTGAGATTGGTTCTGCGGGCTGTGGCTGGACGAACGTGTGGGGCACCCCTTCCTTGGCCACGAAAGGGGCGAAAAGCAGAAGTATGCTGGCTCTGACCCGACAGGCCCAAGGACTTGGCCGTAGCCCTGGAGTCCTTGAAACGTTCAAGCGCACTGTCTGCTTTGTCGCCAAAAAGCCATCTGCCATCGAAGGGCATGTCCATGAGCGTGTTCTGGACATGCCCCCCAAAAATTGGCGGACTCCAGCCAGGCGTGGTGATGGATCGCCACCGTCGCGGAAATCGCTCTGCCTAGCCAGTCCTTGGTATCAAGTCCACATCGGATGGAATACCGTGCTGCGTCCCGCCCCTAAGCAAGAGCCTGGGCGAGCCGTGTCTGGGCCTCCTCCGGACACTGAGGCAGCATGTCCGCCACTGTTTCGAACAGAGAGTGGGTGTAACGGCCCAAAAGGCACGCAGTATTATTGGACCGCAACCCCAAGCTGACTGAGGAGAACAGTTTCTTCCCAAACTGATCAAGCGTTTTGGATTCCCGATCCGGGGGAGCGGTTAGAAACGCGGTCTGGGAAGTAGAGGCCTGGATCACCAGACTCTCGGGGGTGAGGTGTATGGACAGAAAGCAGGGGTCGCCCGGAGCCGGGCGGTGGCGTCTGGCCACGTTCCGATCCACAGGGGGCACTGTGGAGGGCTTGGATCAAGTGCCCATCAAAACGTCCATGAGGGCCTCATTGAATGGCAGCATAGGCTCCAAAGAGCTTACTGGCGGTTGAAGCACCACGGTGAGGAGATTAGTCCTCACAGCCGTAGGAAGGAGCTCAAGAAGCAAGGCCTTGGCTGCCCTGCGCAACACCACACCACATGTAGCACCCTCCTCCGTAGCCATGGAGGGAGGAGAGATGAAGCCAGTGTCAGGCGATGTGTCAAGACCACTGGCCTCCCTCAGCTCGTCTGCCCAGTCCGGACTTAACTGGACCTGTTGTGCCAGAGGGTCCTCAGACCCCTCCAGTCCTCCTCATTTATCCATGTCCTGATAAACAAGCATAAATGACAGAGCCGGGTCATAGATGAATTCTTCACCCAAAGACGCCAGAGACGGCGCCGGTCCAACGCCGACCCGGACCGGGCTGAAACTGGGTGCGGCGTCATCCGAGGTCGGCACTCGGAGTGGCACTATAGGAGTCGGCGCCAGCGGAGGAGACGAGAGGTTGACTGGCATCGACTGGGATCCAGGCCTGGATCCCGGGAGGTCCTACGGCGGAGGGGACCAAAGCCGCCGACAGCGCCTGGACCGAAGTCGCTGGGGCCAGAAGGCGCGCAGGCGGGTCTCGAGGGCGGAAAGAGAGTCCTCATGGCCACGAGGAAGTTTCTAATCATGCCGGCGTCGCATTGAGCTCAGGGACCGGAGGGTGTGGAGCTGGATGCGATGCCTGCGGCTCCGGTGGAGCCGGGTGGGTGGTTCCACCCGAACCCTTGGCCGAGTCACGCGCCAGGCGAGGGGAGTCAGAAGAGCGATGTTGCCTCTTCGACGACTTCTTCCCATGCCTCGACTTACCTGAATGCGAGGACTTGGAACCCGACAAGCGGTGGTGGCTGCAGCTCCGCAACCGGTCCCTCAACTTCCTCCTCGACCGGGACCTCGAGTGGCATGGAGCCGACTGTCGGATCTCGAGAAGCTTACGGGACCGCTCCCAACTAGCTTTCGAGGTCAAGGCCCGACAGTAGGGGCACGACTTTTCGTCGTGGTCGGCCCCTAGACAGTAGAGACACCGGCAGTGGGGGTCGGTAAGGTGTCACAAGGCTTGAAACCTAGCATCCCTACCGGCACCAGGAGTCTAAGTCGACTCAAAAAAGATAGTCAAAAAGACCAAAAAGTTAGTAAAAAAATTACTAAGGGTACTAGCTCTTCCTGGATCTGTGCTTGCTGGCGTGGAAAAAAGAAGACCCTACATCAGCGCGCGAGGGCGGCGTCTAAGTACTCCGACAACATCATCCCGGCGATCACGACAGCGACGACGGATGCAGAGCCGAAGACGGCGCCTACCGACGTGCAGGGGTACTGCTGACGAAAACTTTCCAGATCCAGTCTGACGCCTAGGGATATTCTAAAGTTAAGAATCTAACTAACGCGGTTCTTTCAGATCACAAGAACCAGCTTTCCCATTATGGAAGAGAAAAAAGCTTTTGATGGCAAGCGAATTGCTCAGAGCTCCAGCAAGTTGATGTGGAGTCCAGATTCCGCCAGTGTCCAGGGATCTCTGATCTCCACCTCTCCCAGATGGCCGCCACATCCCAAGAGTGACGCATCGGTCACTACTGTGTGATCTGTTTGGGGAAGGGAGAGGTGTCTGCCTCTGACCCAATCGCGGTTGGTCAATAACCACAGCAGAGCCTAGGTAGTTCCCTCATGGATCGGACCATGTTGTAGAGGTTTCCCCGATGTTTCCGCCCAGGGAACTTCAGGTCCAACTGCAGAGACCACATATGCCATCTGGTAGGTGTCACTAGCAGGATGCAGGAGGCCATGAGGTCAGACAGCCTCAGAGGCAGAAATCCAGGATTGAGGCTGAAACATCTGTATCATGGCCTGAATATCCTAGATTCACTGCTCGTGAGTATAGGCCCAAAACCGCACTGGACACTGTGTCCAGTCCAGCTCAGATGAAAGGTAGCGTCAGAGGGAGTCAGGTGTGACTTCGGCATGTTGATAGTGAACCCCAGCGGAATCAGGAGATTCGGCGAAGTGTGGAATTGGGAGAGGACAGCCATGGGCAAGTTCACCTTTAACAGCCAGTCAACGAGATAGGGGAAGACTGGCACCCCTGATCTGTGCACATGAGCTGCGACTACCACCATCATCTTGGTTAATACCTGAGGGGCGCTTGTAAGGCAAAAGGGAAGCACTGTGAACTGAAAGTGCTTGTGGGCTACCGTGAAAAACAGGTTGCGCCGATGGGCAGGCAGGATGGGAATGCGAAAATAGGTGTCCTGCAAGTACAATGGTACCATCCGGTCTCCGGCAGACAAGACCTGAGCATTTTGAACGTTTCCTTTTTGAGAAAGTAGTTGAAGGCTCACAGATCTAGAATAGGACGAAGGCCCTTGTCCTTTTTCAGGATCAGAAAGAAGCGGGAATAGCAACCACAGCCTACTTCAGGCACCAGAACACTCTCTATGGCCAAAAGAGTTGTGAATTCTTCCTGAAGCAAATTCAGGTAGTCCTCCATCAGCCTGAGGCATGGAGAGAGGGGCAGCCTCTAATGGGAGGGAGTAGCCCCTTCGGACTATCTGAAGAGCCCACTTGTCCAATGTGATGTTTTGCCAGTGGTCGAGGTTATGGCTGATCCTGCCACCAACCAGCCGCCCATGATCTTGAAGGGCTAAAAAGACTAGGAACGTATAGAGGCTAGAGGAGGAGGATTGGACTGACTGGACCTTTGGCCACCTGACACATGGGGTCTAAAGGAGCTGCGCCCACGGCCGCGCAGAGGTTGCTGAACTTGCATGGTCTTGTGGCTGGTAAAGCTGAAAGCCCCTTCTGTGGCCACAAAAGGGGCGAAAAGCAGACAGGGACGAGAGTTAACCGAAAGGCCCAAGCACTTGGCCGTAGACCGCAAGTCCTTAAAGCGCTCCAGGGCCATGTCTGTCTGGTCTCCGAAGAGACAGGCATGTTCATAAGGGAAGCCTGGACATCTCCAGAAGTTCTCAGCCAGGCAGGCGTCACACAGCCACCACCAAGGACATTGCTCTGCCCAGTGAGTCATTGTTAAGCCCACAATGACTGGTGAACCTTGCCACATCTTTTCGGTATGATACCACTTGGGAGAGAACGGCCCGGAACTCATCCGAGACCTGTGGCATTACTTGCGCAACCGTTTCCCACAAGGAGTGGGAGTAACGGCCCAATAGGCATGCAGTGTTCACTAACTGCAACAGAAGGCTGGCAGAAGAGAACATTTTCTTGCCCCCAACAATCCAGACTCTTGGATTCCCCATCCGGTGGTGCGGAAGTGAACGAACCTGGAGATCCAAGCTCTCTGGGGTAGCGCCGTTAGTGAGGAATTTTGATCACCGGGTGCAGGGCAATGGAGGCAGACGACTGTCCTATTCACAGGAGCCCCTATGCTGGGCTTAGACCTGGTACCCAGAAGGACATCAGTCAAGGCCTTGTTGAAAGGCTTGAGAGGAAGAGACACCTAGCTAAAGAAACTCTGTCAAGAAGTTCGCCTTGGCTTCCACGGAAGGGAGCTGAAGGGCCAGGACCTTGGCTGCCGTTTTCACCACCAGGGCATATGAAGCTCCCTCCTCCGCAGCCATGGTAGGGGAAAAAGCAGGCCAGAATCTGGGGAGGTATCCACTCTGCTGGCCTCACCAAATTCCTCATTCCTATCTTGTAAAGGGTCCAGCGACCCCTCCTAATCTTCCTCCATTCCTATCCCCTCAAAATAAGGCTGAGGAACCGACCTAGGACTCAAGAGTGCCGTCAGCACCAGAACCAGCCTTGGTCCAGCTCTGGGTCGTCGGGGATAAGAATGGGCCTGGGGCTAGGGGCGTTGGCAGTCTCGGCATGGGGCTGTGCCAGGGAAGGTTGCAGGGGCATGACTAGCGTTGTTCCGGAATCACCACTGGATCCATTTGGCGGCATTGGTGCTAGGACCGGAGCCGCCAGTGCAGATCATGATAGAGACCCCTCTGAGCCTCCGGGATCCGAAGGCGCGCCAGGTCACCCAAATATTAGGTACATGGCGTCATAAAATTCTTTAAGGTGGGCGGGGGTCGCTTCAGCTCCAGAAAAGACTTCCTGAGCAACTAGAAACTCCTGCATTCATGTGCCACACTGAGCACTCATTGTTAGTCTCTCTCATACACCAGCAAGGCAATTTCGGATTCTGCATTTTTGCTATGCCAGCTGGGCACAGCCTTTGCCCACTGGCAGCTGGGCACAGTCTTTGTCCACTGCCAGCTGGGCATCTCTCTCTAGCCACTTCCCTTAAAATCCATCTATTCCCAGCTCTACATTTGGGATACATTAGTAATAAAAGACTTCTGCAACCTCTCAGGCAGCTCTTAGATTCTGTTACACTGAGACACAGTCTCATTGTTTCCTCATCTTTAAAGTCAGCATGTCTACCCACCTATTCTCAATGTGTTTTATATTGATTGCATGAATATATTTGCTTGCCTATCCTTCTCTCTGCTTTTTAAATGCACTCCAGAATACACTTGCATCAGTTTCTGCTGTTTCCGTAGGGATTTCTGTTCTTTGAGAAATATTGCTACTTTTTTGTGTTTGAGTAAGATGTCACTGTTAAAAGATCCACTTTACCCTTTTTCCCCAAAGAACAAATTAGGGTTTACTTTGTAATGTTAGCACCCATCAACCAGAATACACTTTACTTTCAGGATGATTGTCTACTCTAGATGCCACAGGCCTTCCATGTATGTCGCAAGAGTTGTCTAGTACTTTTGAGTCCTGAATACAAGTCTCTTCTGTTTCTGACACTAGAACTGTGCCTGTGTGATCCTGCCCTCCATCCTCTGTCACTTACAGTCCTTAAACTAAATTGCCCTACCACACTATCTTTCCATTCTCTATGTCTATCACTTATGTGGAGAGTTCCTGTGGTAATAGACATTAACTTGTGCCTTTTGGTTTTCCTCACAAAATTAAAAGTTTCAATCTGTTTTTTCAGTGGGAATGTGAGCAGGCTTCTGCCATGGTGTGTGTGAATGATGAGAAAATTAGATTTTTCTGCCAGCTCTGATAGTTGTACAGGTGGAAGAGAGGAGAACTTAGACTCGGCTGTACCAGTGCGAGCATCCTCAAAAGTGAGTAAAGCAAAGGCTATAATCTCCGCAGGGGGAGAGGAGGGATAGTGGTCTGGCTCTACTGGTGAGATCTTCTCTAAAGGGCACATATGAAGAAAGGGAACAAGCTGGCCTTACCGGTGTGAGCATCTGCAGGTTCTCGTTGAAGTTCCCCAGAAAAGTCATGATGGACATCCTCTGCGCGAGCCGCTCCACCTTGCTGAAGTGCATCATGAATCGATCTTCATCAGACAGGTCTTCTAGAGGTTTGCGCTCCCGCTCATACTGCCGGAGAAGCTTCACCTCTGCCTCCGTGGGCTGGAATCTCACAAGGCACTCCACAAAGTCTACTGGCAGCGTCTTAAGGTCAAACCTGAAACAGGTATTGAGAAATGTTAGAAAGGTCATACATGGAGGGGCTGACGAGCATACACAATATCACACAATAGTTTTGAGCTTCTCTTACATTGTAGCTAAAGTGGATATTGGACTATGTCAACTCTCAAATCTTTATTTGGGGCTTAACAGTACAGCACTCACTCATTCAAGTTGAGCAAAGGGGCTCAAGGGGATTGAGGAAATAGCTTCCCATTACTGTGCCTAATTATTACACATATCTTAAACAAGAATGGTACAGCACCACCTCTATGCAAGTCCTAAATTCCAAACAACCCCCTTATAAGTGAGTGTATTACATTCCTGCCATTAGTACTTATATAGACATCCATAGCTAGTGCTCCTTAATAATATACTCTAAAAAGACATGGTATAAAGTTAGGATTCTCAGAGCTTAGGACAAGAGGACACAGCTTTACAATTTGGTTGTCATACAGCAGTCTGTGGATACTCGGCAAACTGGTATTAGGAAATGTATAGTGGTCAAACTTGACACAGCACAATTTTGTAAGAGTCCGTATGTTACTATACTATATGTTACTATAGTAATACATGTTTTACCAATCTGAAATACTTCACAAGTCTTTTGAGCCGACTGCTTGATCCAAACCATGTAACTATGAACTCTTGCTCACAGGGTCGCAGTACCAGGTCTCTCCTGCATGTGTGGTAGCTTTGTAATGGAGGGACAATTAATGGCTATTCTAGTACTAGCTTTTCACTGGTTCACCCTGCATTTCAAAGGATACTTGCACTGTTGCGGCTAGCCTTTCTCCCTATAACTCCATGCCGCTTTTTACACGGCCCTAGCAAATGCTATATTTTCACTGTTGCTCTTAATCAATCTTCATGGTAGGCACCTAAAATCTCACTTTTCCTAGTGGGTAAAGCTATGTGCATTCTATTAGAGCATTTGGAGTAGAAAGATCAACTGAGTTCCTTGGTACACAAGGAGCCAGTTTCAAACACACATCAATCACACTGTGCTGGACACTGGGTTGTTACTCTTTTCTTTACTTTAAGACCCCGTTTGAGGTTTTTACACTCGACTCTCAGGGTCATGAGGGTGAGCAGTCACAGGTTTTTAGAGGGGTAGCAGTGGAGGCACACGCTCAGAATTCCTTAACTTCTGCACCAAAGTGAGAGACTATGGACTGCAGTCTTGCGCCTTCAGGATCACAGGTGTGAAGCAATGCGCTCGGGAATGCTGTCAGTGGTCACAGCCTTTCGCCCAATACAAGGGGTGTTAAGTGTAAGGCAGTTGCAGCCCTTTTGCTGGAGCAGGGGCACATTTGTCTTCAGCTGATGAGGCCTTGGGGTGTAATGCTGAAGCTCCTCTTGGGTGAGCACCTCTGGTGGCAGAAGCAGCACTAGGCTCTCGGGGTTGATGGTGGAAACACAATGGCAACTTGATGAATACTTCTTTACATAGCTCATGGTGGGAGATTCAATAGGAGACCGCGGGACCCTGCATACTTTGAGTCAGGACTGGCATTGCTCCGTCTCTCAGCAGTCACCTACTTACGAGTTCTCCACAACCTGGGAACAAACTGGGATTCCCCTTCGGAGTAAACTCTCATCCAGCAGGGCAGGGCAGTCTCTCCTCTCTGAGATGGCAGGTGCTTATGCAGAGGTTCAGCATCTCAAGCAATTTGCAGACTTTAGGTGATGTTCCCTCACCTCTGGGAGATTAGTTGCAATGCAGACACCAGCCTTGGTCACACAGCAGTCCTTCGAGTACTCTACAGAGCACTCCTTCCTTAGTCATAAAGAACTTTAAAGCGGAACAAAGTGGGGTGGTTTGGAACCCCCATTTATACACATTTTCTAGGTAAGTGCTGTGTATTCTCCGTGTCAAGCTACATAACCATTTTGAGTAGGTTCTCTTTTGCAAACAAGTTACTTACCTTTGGTAATGCCTTGTTTGATAGAGACGATCTAGCCACAGATTCCTTACTGTAGAATTATCCCCAATAGTCAGACTGTATCTGGAAAGTTATTTGTGAGCAGTACCCCTGCATGCCAGAAGGTGACATTTTTCAGCTCCGCGTGGCATCATTGTTTTGGTGCCACCCCAGCACACTGACAACAGTTTCTTCTTGTGACTTTCCACGTCAGGAGCATAGCGCCACGAAGAACACAGACCACTGGTGTGGAAAACGAATGCCCTGAAAGGTTAACAGCCCAGTCCTTAGAAATCCGCTCACAGAGCTGAGAGGATGGGTCAGTCGCTAAGGAATTTGCGGCTTGATAGAGTCTCTATCAGATAAGGCGTTACCAAAAGGTAAGAAACTCGTTCGTCTGATAGAGACTTGCAGCTGCAGATACCTTACCTTAGAATTGATACCGAAGCAATTCCGTCCCCTGAGTTGAGTATGCAGACCAATTTCATACAAGGAAGTCCAGCAGGACTGAACGGGCAAAATGCCCATCTCGACGGACCAGTCTGTCCAGGCAGTAGTGCTTTGTGAAAGTGTGCATGGAGGCCACCCACGTTGCTGCACGGCAGATGTCCTGGACCAGAACTACGTATGCTAATGCAGTGGTCTCAGCTTTCGCTCTGGTGCGCTAAGCACACAAACCCTCAGGGGGTAGGTTCTACGCCAATGTATAGCAGATCTTGATATAGAGCATGATCCATCTTGAGATGGCCCACTTTTGCACAGCCCGGCCTTACTTCGCTCCAAGATACCCCACAAAGAGTGTGGTCAATGTAGAATGACAACACTCTTTTTGGGTCCAGCCAGTGAAGCAGCTCCTCTTTCCTGAAGGGATGCTGCGGAGTGTAAAAAAGTAGATGGAGTGATAGATTGGCTTATGTGAAAGGGAGTGACCACTTTCAGTAGAAAGGATGCTCTTGTACGAAGCACTGATTGGTCTGGGTAGATGCTAGAGTAGGGAGGCTTGGATGACAAAGCCTGAAGCTCACTGATCCTCTGACCAAATGTTATAGCCAGAGGAAGGCAGTTTTGATGGTAAGGAGCCTGAGTGGACAATTGTGCAAAGGCTCACAAACGGAGCGCACAAGAAAAGTGAGGACGAGATTGAATTCCCACTGAGGCATAATGAAAGGGGAAGGTGGAAACAAATGTTTTATTGACCGCTATGCCAGGCTGGTCTAAGAAAACATCTTCTTCCCTAAAGTGTCCAGCCTATTGGATTCCCGATCCGGTGGCAAGGTTGAGAATGTGGCAGGATTTAAGTGGGAGGTGGAAGTTTCAACTACTAAGCTCTCTGGGGTGGGGTGCTGTGTGAGGAAGTTTGGGTCTCCAGCAGCAGGGCGGTGGTGGCGTCGGACAATCGTCAGGTTCACTGGAGCCCCTGTGTGGGGCTTGCACCAAGTCTCAAGCAGGACACTAGTAAGTGCCTCGTTAAAAAGGAAAAGCGGTTCGTCTTGACTGCCACCGAAGGCAAGCTGAGGTCCAGGACCTTGGCCTCCCTCCTTACCACCATTAGGAAGGACGCTCCCTCCTTTGTGGCCATGGTAGGGGGAGAAAACATGCCAGTATCTGGCGAAGTGTCCAGTCCACTGGCTTCACCCAGATCCTCACACCAGTCCAAGATGTCATAAGGCTGGTATTCCCCAGGGTGCAGTGACCCCTCTCATTCCTCCCAGAGTCCAAGCCCATAAGAATAGGGCTCAGGCTCTGACCTGGAAGGCATGGCTCCAGTCTGCTTCAGGGACCACCTCTCTGACTCGTGTTGGATTCAGGGATTAGAATGAGGATGGCAGTGCCAGTGGGTGCTGGCAGCGCCGGATGCCTTGGCAACAGGAATGGCACGGCGGAAGGTCGAAGTGTCACAACTGGCATTGGTTCAGATCCAGGAATAGAAGATAGGGGCAATACTGTTGTTGGAGTTGCTGGCGTACAACCCTCAGGGTCCCAAAGGCGCGCCAGAGGGAATGGTCCAGCCAAATATGAGGCGCATAGCCTCGTAGTATTCTTTTAGATAAGCAGGGGTAGCTCTGGCTCTCCGAAACACGGGAAGGCACTGAGAGGGCCCAGGAGCTGGTTTAACCTTGTGAGTCAGACCTTGAACGTAGATGCTCCCTTGTCTCGTCAGCTGATGGACAGACGTGGAGAAGTCAAAGATCTCTTTGACGACTTCTTCTTGTGGTGGGGTGAGTGAGATTAGGAATGCAGGCAAAACAGCTCGGGAAGATATTCTATCCTCCATTTTGTGCCATGCTATACTAGTGGCATCCAAAACAGATCTTTCTGACCCAGTATGAACACAACACTCAGTCCTGCTACCATACATGTACTACAGGTGTAGTGCACATACACACCTTCATTTTTTTATTTTTAAATTTGTATACAAATTCTTCAAAGCTGCATGATTTCTTCAGTCTGCTTTTTCTGTGTTATTTGTATACATTCCAAATTGCGGACTTAAACGTCTGATGAGAAGGGTTTTCATGTTTGGCCAGTTAAAATCTGTGGACATGGACTGATATGCATTCAAATACCCTGCAACATACCCCACAGGTAGATGCTATGAGATACACTTGCACACACAAAAAGAGAGGGTGAGATATTGTCACGGAGCTGCAGCCAGGAACCTTCAATTATTCTTACAAGCCAGGTGCCAGGAAACGTGAGATATTGTTACCCACCTGCTTCCAGGACCAGAGATAGTGTTACATACACAAGCAAAAGGATCAAAAGATATTGTTATACACCAAGTAATAGGGACAGTGAGTTACTCTTACATGACTGTGGCAGGAATCATGAGACACTGTTGCCCACTGTTGGGCAGGATGAGAGATGTGGCTCTGCTGTAGTCAGTTGCCGTAGAACACCTAGGATGTACTCGACATCCTAGGTGGGAACCCAATGATGAAGCATGCCACCAACTAGGTTGGTGGGTGAGGATTCTTTAAAAAAACAGTTTTTTTTTCTCACAGAAGAATTCCTGAATGGATTTTTGATGCAGTTTGAATTCTAACAAACAATAAATATAGAATGCAGTCAATTCTATATAATCTATTTAGCCGGATAGAAAATTTAATGCAAATAAAATGATTTTTCTGTCAAGGGACATTTGCAATATCCAGTAGGATACAGTCCTTTATCCAGAACAATACATAGGACAAGTGTGACAAGGTGACAAATTATAAAAAATCATAAAGAAACAAACAAGAAATTCAAAGCAGTCAGGCGAAACGCAGCAATTGCTTGTTCATAGTTATAAATAATTCGACAAGCGTAATAGGTAGAAACAAACGTGACACAAGGGAGTAGAAATATTTGTGTGTACAATGTTTTAACAAGGACGATTGTTCTATGTAATTAACTGATACCCTAGGTCCTTGCTTACCTTTAGGGTTCCCTTGTCTTTTACTAAACGCAGTTTGAATTCTAGCTCTTTCTTGTTGTTTATTTTTAGTTTCTAGGGGAGAAGGACGAGCACACTCTATTTATTTAACGTAAACATCAAATAGACAGCCTGCGAGCCACGTGCTGGCAGACAGGGACATTCAGACATTGTTTCAGACCCTTATGAAGGACTGTGGAGCTGCATACATACCGGTATGCCAATTTTGTGAAATACTGCTAGACACCAACAGGGTCAGTAACATCCAATTAAATCCTTGTAAGTAGAGACTGAGGAATGATATTGATCCAAACTGTTAAGCACCAGAAGGAAGAACTGTGAGATAGTGTTACACAAACATGGACAGAGATTGAGAGGTGGTTCTTACACACAGGCATGCGTGGCCTGCTAGATCCTGCAAGTTACTGTCACACCATTGGCAACAGAGTCCATGAGACAATGTTGCACTCTTGTAAGAAGGGTCTGTGAAGGAACGAGGACCGGTCTGACAGGTAGCATGAGATAATATTGCACACTATTTATCAAGGACTATGCAATAATGTTAAAAAATATATGAAACTATAAAATGCTATTAAACCGATACAGAAACTGAGGTGCTGGCACATACAGTTGAGCAGGCATTGTGACATACATGAGACCACCTTGGACAAACTATGTGCATCATTACACGCATCCATGAGCTGTGCTCAGGAGTATCTCCCTGTCGTTATGCTGCTGTTCATGTTGATGCGCATTCATTTATTTTGATTTCATGGCGCTATTTCAAACTTTCAAACGATAACAGCACATCACAGGATAGCAGCACCTCCTTAAAAACAGGTGGTGTGGATGTACTCAAACGAATCATTTTGCTTCTCATTTTCATATTTGTAATATTTCCACAAAGTATAGACAGGCTATTTAAAAATCATATTTTGCCTAGTATTTTGGTTCCTGTAGTCTCCAATACACGTGTATAGCAGTTCAACGGGCAGTGCCAAAGCCAACACTACAAGGTTGCACATTCTCCCCTGCAAACCAGCAGGCCCTAGAAGGGTATTCAATTTATATAGAAAGGGCTTCGCATTATTAATAGTCCTCTTGCACAGTGGTAACTATAGTACTTGCCATTCGAGCATTAAATGACTAAGTATGAAAATGTCAAGTGTGATAGAAATCAAATCAGGCAACCCCTGCCTAGCTACATCAGGGTTCAAAACTAAAATCAGAAGCAGATTTTTAAATTTCTGTAACACCTTTTTTCAGCTGCAAATACCGGTCACCTGATGCAAACTGCGAGTTCTATCAACCACTCATCGCTTTAGCATTCAAGACTGTGAAACGATGGGCAGGACATGTTTTAGGTCATAGTCTTTCAAGATAGTGATAAACTAATATTCATCTTTTGCTCAGACACTGATTAAGCCTTACGTATAGATGGCTTTGCAGATCTCCTCAGTGCTGCGGGCAGCCTTCCGCAGGGTTATGGCCAGATTTTTCGCACGGTTGGCCTCCAACAGCATCACTTTGCTGACTGCCTTCTGAGAGGATCGATTCTTGGGGCCACTCAGGTCCATGACAGCTCCTTGAGCTTTTGTCTTAAAGAGTTCTTCAAACTTGTCGAGATCCAAATCCTAAAAGGAAGGAAATAGTCAGTCTAGTAGGTTTCACGCTGTCTCTTTTCCACACATCCTGACGTGATACTGAATTACATCCTGCACACAGCCCTGTGGCATACAGTACTAAACCCAACAGACAAACTTGTGGCACATCTATTGTATCTTCCACCAAACCATGTGCCATATGGTAAAGTAACAGAAACCCATGCCACTCAATACAGAAACCTCAAGGAAAACAAAGGATAAACAATACACCCTCATGTAAGAAGCTCGTTGTAGCCCCTGTGGTACTCCAAGTACAAACCTGTGCAACAGAGCCACATCTATGGAACAAAGTGTCACAGTCCAAGCGCAATCCAATGCCACTCAAACAGCATCTACACAATCCCATGCCACACAGTAAAGCACCCTCTCAAAGCAACCGAGTTTCAAACAGTAAATCACACTGAAGGTAACCAGTGTAACCCATTATAGTTCATTAAACGAAATTCAGTGTACTATTCACTATCCAATATGGATTAACAATGTTACACCCTCCACGCAACACACACATTCCTATGCAATTCAGTAGAGCACACCCCTTGCAACTGTGTCACAGAGTAACACCCTTTACACAACAGCCAGTCAGCTCGTTTAGCCACCTACATGCACTCCAGTGTCACTTGGCCCAGCACCTCCCGACATAAACTTGTACCAATAAGTACAGAGCTTGCCACACAACCTACTGTCGTTAGGCACTCTCCACGCCACCCACAGTTTGTTCAACCAACACAATCTTGTCAAGCAGCCATACACCTTACAAAATATATCTCTTAGTGCAGTGCCCACCACATAGCCCAGTGTTACTAAGGGCAAATCCACTCAGGATAGGCTTGCCCACGCAAATCCATCAGTCGAGCATCATCTCTATTACTCTGTGTCACAGAGTCAAAACCCCTCCATGTGATCCAGTATGATCCAAGACAGATACCACTCGCCATAAGCTTCTCCAAGGAAACCCATCAAACATGTGAGCCTGTGTCAAGTCAGTACATCCCTCCACAACTCTGTCACTTAATCCTTAATCTTCCAAACTATTCTGTCTTTCAATATAGCCCCATCCACATATGGGAATCTGTGAAACTGAGGATAAACACATTCATTACTGTCCACTCCAGGTCCAAAAGGGCTCCTCTAATCTCTACAGCTCAACTTCGAACAATGGTCTAGGTGGAACCCAGAGAAGAGGTTTCTCACTAGGGTATGCTTCCCACTGTCAGCTATCTTTCAGTGGTATAGGACTCCATTCCGGTCAATGTCCACAGGATCTTGCCAGTGCTGCAGGGCCCCCAAAAGTTGGATATCACTTGCAGTAGATATTAGTGTGCTAGTCAGCCTTACTCTGTTTTGCTTTACAGGACGTTAGCAGAGATAACTACCTCCACCAGTGTGTTGGCAGTGGTAAAGGACCCAAGCAATGTGAGCTCCCTCCAAAAAGCACTCTAGAGGTTGATGCTGCAACGTGCCACAAGGATGTTACTTAGTCTCCAGACCGGCAGCGTTCAGCACGGGGCCCGGAGTAAGGGTAGGATCAAAGCCAACAGCTCTGTAGACCTACCATCAGAGCTTTGCTCTGCCACCCACATCGGCTTTCAACCATAATCTGTTGGGGTCTTCCATCTTGGGACTCAGTTACCCGGGGCATTATCCGCATCTGGTTATTAATTGGACAAATGGTAAACCACTAATGCTATAGTGCTAGAGTACTTTTTCGATTCACTTTTGTCCTGATAAAGTGCCACTTGACCTGTTAGGGGCTGCCAGGTACGAAACATGTTGACCTTATGCACCACATTAGCCCTATAGGATCATAATTTTCGGCTAGGGCCATACTTTTAGTTAGGCTAGGGTCCCGTGATAATAAACACAGACAATTAGGGTTCTCCTAGACGCATTGTACTCTTCACTCCCACTGCACTATCCAGCCCACACACCTGCACTCACCCACTGGCTTCATCACCAAAAGAGCTCCGCTAAAGAGTCCCTTCACGGGTGCCCGTGGGACATTACATCGCCAGCCCGATGAGGAGCGTCCCCAATGATGAAGCATGACATCCTTCGGGGTGTGTGAGGGCACTATTGGAAAAGACCTCCCCTTCCCCGATCCTAGGAACTGCACGCCTCTGTGATTAATCAACTCCCTCCAAAAGCATCATGTAAGCTTCAAAGGGCTTCACCAGTATGTTCTTTCAAGCAGCACCCTGTGAGTGATATAAGCCAACCCAGCACAGCTTTGCCAACACTCTGATATCCCAGCTTTGTGAGCATCCTCCTGCAGTGTACAACTAGTGCTCTAGCACAATAACTTCGCTTTGTCCCTGACCTTTCTCGCTTGAGCCCTCAGTTATCAGAAATGCATGTTTCCTCTGGCAATGCCTTGTGAATGGTCCTTTGCCACAGCGAAGTGAGCTTCCTCCAGCAGAAGCTCGTTAATACTGCATGAACCAAACAGTGACAGCTTACCCGCCCCCGGAAGAACAGGATTAGTAATGTAGGCAATTTAGGATCTTAGACACTAATGTTCCTACTCAAAGTGGTGGCTGCACCCTCTCTGACACAGATCCAGATCTTTGACACATTGCACATGGAGCCTCACCCCCAGGATCCGCTCATCATCGAGCTCGCTGAAAACAGTTCCGCAGATTTGATTTGGTTTCAGTGCTGTCCAGTTAAATACAGGCAAGCGGAACTTGGTTTTAATCGGCTTTTTGATACGGATGGCTATGAAGGAAAAAAAATAATTCAATGTGAAATTCAATAAAACTGTTTACATTCAAATTGCAGCATGCTTCTTTGCTCACCAGGCTTACTTCACTCTGTAAAGGCCAACAGGGTGCACAAACTGTCTGTCACTTTCCCAAATTATCATTAAAGGCCAATGTTATACCTATGGAGCCACTTACCCGACAGTCCAAAGGTGAGAATCATAGACGGTGATGTTCCTGGGAGGGGTGGAGGAGGAGGGCACCGATCTGTAGGAGAAAATGGAAAGTTAAAACCTAATTTTGGAACAGCCTTATGTGTAGCAGTTTGTACCAGAGATTGATTTTGATAATACAGAGTTCTAGGTTTTCGGAAGCATGAACAAAGCCCAGGGAATATACCAATACATCACAGCAGAAATTCAAACAAAGTGACAGAACAAGATATATCAGCTCAGGTAGTGGACCAACAGTGTGGGAGACAGATGTACTAAACATCTGAAAGGGAGGGCTTAAGGGATGTATTCATGGGTAGCATCAGGTGGAGCAATTTTGAATGCAAATGCTTTTAGATGCTGAATTTAGTGCACATGAGGGATGGTAACGATAAAGGATGAGATAACTCGGGAGAAAAATAGAGATCAAGACAAAAAGCAGAGACATGAAAACTGATCTTTAGTCTGTTCTGATAGCTTCAAGAGCGTAACACAAGCATTGGCTTCCACAGAACATGGATGTGAACAAGATTCAAAGCATTTGCATAGCTTGTGGTAGAGAAGGAGTCAAAATCTAGTTGCAGCTTCAGATTACTCTACCCTAAGCTCATAAGTTACATCAAGGCAATGCTTCATTTGCAAAAATGTAAGTGCCATGGCCTAAGGTATCACACTGCAGCCAGCACCACCCACAGATTCTGTCACAGATACTAAATGAAAAAAGTCCCAGAATTACCTACTAACTATCATGCTTGACATTTTAGTCTTCTGCAGGTCACCCAAAAATGTAGTTACAGCATGGAATTGCAAGCTGTATCATTTTTAATACTTTGCATTGCTGAACACTTGAACTGTTCTCAGAAATAGGCTGAGAGCGCCACCATGTGGTGTACTCTCATAAAGAAGAGCTGGTGTTTAAAAGGTGAAGTGTTGAGCGCTGCCAAAGCCTGCCACAAATTAAGGATTGTCCTAAGGGAGACAATACCTGGTAGAGGGGGTGGCGGCGGCGGTGGAGGTGGGGGTGGAGGTGGAGGAGGAGAAGGCTCCCTCGGTGGTATCGTTGCTGGAGGGACGTGTGACTCAGTTGGAACTAATCCTTGTAGGTCAGGAATGCCCAATGGTGGCTGAGCTATGCCCCCCGTGCTCTGCTTGTGTGGCTGGATGCTGCCAGCCTGCTCCAGCTGACATAGGTGCTGGAAGGCGGCCTCCTTCTCACGGATGATCTTACGTAAGGTGTGCACCTGGTTGCTGGCGCTTTCATATGTTTCCTAGGGTGCAAGAAACAGACAGGAGTTTGTAAAAGGTAACCATATTTAGCTTTTCACCAACAAGTTCTTCGTTCCCAAACTTCACCCCTACACTCACTCGTACTTGAAATATTCCCTACACCCAACTTACCTTTCACCTCCTTAGCAATCATGTCTCTCTCTTCCGGATGCATCCATTGAAACTTTCAACAAAAAGTCAATCCTTCCCCTTCTTCATAACTCCCTCAATTTGTTACTCATTAAGTCTTTTCCCACCCTTCCCAAGATGTGATTCAGTCACTTCTCCGACAGATCTGTCCACACCTCACCCAACACTGGCTTTGACTTCTCCTCTCCACAATATTTCCCTCTATCTTCATCACCACCCTCCTTCCCCACCCGACCTTCATAATCTCCAGCTCCTTCTCTCGCTGTAACAAGGTCTTCTCCAGCTCTGCCACCCGCATCATGTTCTCATTCTCCAGATCCATCAGCTTCTCCGTCACCTGAAAGAAGAAACATCTTAAAGCAGGCCACACAACCACCCAAGTACAGTCACACCCCAAAATACTGCTGGAGTGTTCCCATCCTCACAGTACTTTCCATCTTTCTTTGACCCCGTTCCAAGATCAAAACTACCCTTAAAACCGAAGCCCATCTACTCCTCTGTCAATAGGAATCCCTACGACTGCACGACATGCTGTAACTCCTTTGGCCTCTCACTAAATTCCTAAATAGATGTAAAACGTAAACCTTAAAATGTTGTGCATATCTTTCCTAATGCAGTACAGACCCCCTCCAAAACTGAAGGATTCCTATGCAAGTTTCACAGACTGTACTGCTGACACTCAGCACTCACTCTGTGCTTGTATATATGGACAATAATACTGCATATATGAACCTTCAGATGGACTGCACCCCATGTCACTATGCTTCTAGAAAGATTATACCACACTTTCATTGACTCATGAACACACGAACAGGTGTTCCTCCCTCCTTCCTCCAACAATACATTTGAATGAGTTGAGAAAGTCATACATGTGATAAGTGATCTTCCAGCTCCTCCACCTTCTCCAGAGCAACATTCTTGGTCTCAGCATCTTCCAGTAGGCCACCTACGTCAAACACATTGTCCAGGTAGGCCTGGATCTGCACCAAGAGCTTCTCACTTTCTGTACGCTTGGATTTCTGTCAACAACAACAGAGTCTTAGAAAAGAATTGGGTAGTGTTTGACTCCCACCAAAGTCAGCCAAAATAAAACCACCCTTAACTTTGAAAATGCAGCAATGGTTCTCCATGCATGTTTAAACAACACTGTATGCTCGAGGAGCACAGGAGCCTAGGGACCCCCAAAGAACTGAAATGTATACATTGATCACTTCCTGCACAAGAGTCTCGCTCAGTATGATTGAGCCCCGCAATGTCAGTCAGTCAGTCAAACAAGCTTTATTTGACGATTGTCATAAAAGCAGTACATTAAAACAATTCATGCAATAGAAAAAGAGATAAAATTCACACAGAAATACTGCAAAAGCTAAAATTCATCAAGATAGGAGAATTTCATCAAAACTAAGTACATCAGGAATCATAAAATTAATCATAGAATTACTTCTCCCTTTAAACAATTGCTTCTAATGACCCATGCCCATCCCAAAAATGTGGCAACTGCTATAAATATTAGGGGGCTGGGATTTGTGCAAATAATTCTAAGGGCCTGCAATGTAAAGAACTGTTTCAATGCAACTGGAAATCTCAACAGAGGGAGGTGCCTCGCCATCAAAGTTGGAGCTGTTTGTGCCAAGACTGGGTTTCAGGCTAAATATCTCCTTTAAAATATCACAATTAAACAAACTGTCACTGTGGTGTGGTGGCATTAATGGATAACTGTTTGGATAGTGGTAAAAATATCCAAATTTCAAACCTCTGGATCCAGAAGATGAATATATTGTGAAATCGCCAACCCCCCTCCGGGGCCTTAAATTTTCATTCAAGGCATCCCTACTGGTGGCTTGACTCATTTAAAGATCTCAAGCAGCGTGGAATCCAAATTAAAAAAAAACTCCGCAATGGACTCTGGTAATAACTTTTTTTCATTTGTGTCAGCATTGTACTTAAAAGACTAGACAGTATCATCACACCATGGTAGTTCTCTCAAGTTCATCTTCAACCACACCTCACCAATCCTGCAAAGTACAGAAAACACAGGGCACCTGATTCAGACACCATTTTTGTCTGTTCAACTCTCACCGAATCCTTGGGGGTAGCAGCAAGGTACTTTAGGATTTTGTAGTTGAAGGGCCACCCCTGACAGCAAAAAGAAATAGATGCAACTCCTCAGAGGCATGTGCGTACTTCTGGAGACTGACTTGCAACACAGTTGCTGCTACAGCTTTATTAGACATTTGTAGACTTTAGTAGAAGCAGTGCATGGATGCCAACTATTTACGAAGGCTGCAAATGTAGTCATTCTTGCAATAAAAGAGGTGTTCAATGGTGCTTGAGCAAGGTGTCGTATGGTTTCCACTTATGAATTTGAACCCAGGTGCTTAGAGAAGAAGTCTGAATTCAGCTTTAAAGTGAACAACTATTTTTGGCTCTGACAAGAACAGAGTTGAACTAGAGATAGGCAGTGCTGTAGCAGGAAGACGAGGTATAATCTTGGCCAAGGTGCAGAGCATACATTGACTACCATCCGCATCAATGGATTCCTATCCTAGGAAAAGAAATGCTAGTGCATTCCAGCAGCAGCTAACACAGCAAAGGCAACATTTCCATAATCTGGAAAATCTGGCAACACCGGAGCCCATCAGAAGCCTCTTGTTCACAAGCAATAATGCCTTAACATACACCCTAGCAAACTCCAGCTGAGCGGGAATTGAAAGATCTCTTTCCCAAAGTGGACAAAACATATGCAAATTGATGTCCAGCAACCCCACTGGGTTTGAGTTACATCTTCTGAAAAGTACTACAGATATCCAACTAATCAGGTGCTTTATATCTCTAGCAGATGTACTTTTTAGGAGACTTCACCAACCTTTTACGCCACATAACCAGTTCCTTTAGCAGATTTGAGGACAGAGTCTCAAAGTATTTACTAGTAGAAGAGAAAAGGTCTGGGAACGAAATAGATCATGGGCCTGAGAAAGGATCAACTGAAGAGCACAAGTAGCTCTCTAGGATGGAGATTTTGTGATCAATGTAGACCTTCAATATGCACACTTTGACATCTGTGTAACGACACAGCATGTTTCTGGGGTTCATCGCAGGGCTTAATATTACTAATGATAAAATCTCTTGTTGGGGTTCCTATCTGCCTCACCAAATGACTTTAACAGGAGTGCTGACAGCACAGTCATGCTGTTGCAAACTCCAGAACTACACGTCTACAGCATCTAGTGTCTGCCTCTATTGATACAGGAGGCATTGCAGACCACAGAAGCCCTATGCCAACATTCATATTTTTCAGTTCATTTAAAGAAAGTCAACATCCTACTCCAACACAAACGTTTCTAATTTAGAACAGTAGAAACATGTGTGTTTTCTTCCGAGAGAATGTACCTGGTGAGGAGGAAGATTCAAGCCACTTCTAATATCAGCGAGTGTGATGGTCTTCTTATAAATAATGCATAAGTGATGGTGTCTCAATTGTGAATGTAAACCACACGAAGCAGAAATAAAAGATAGAAATATATTGTCTGCACTTCAAAGAAAAGAGACCATTTCCTTAACACTGGTGGACAAAGGACACCCAACTAGGAATTGCACACTGACCGTGGGTCTTGATTGAAGAGGGGGGAACTTTACCTTATACATGTCCTAGAATTCAGCACAAAAAAACAGTGGTTCAATGTGTTCTTTCTATCAACCAAACCCCGTTCTCATCAAAGTAGACTAAGTAAGCCTTTACGTGGCTTTTTAGTAAGAAGGGCTATATTTGTTCTCTGAACGCAAGTGAAGCCCCGCGACTGATGAGATGGGCTCTTCCTTACAAGATACAAATCACAGTCAGTCTTAATGCATGGGCAGACCAGTCTAAATAAATGCACACCAGACAAGCACAAACGGGAAATTCCTCTCGAGAGGTTCGAACTTATGTGCTACTTTAAGGTTAGCTCAACAGAGATCTGTTTGCCACAATGGAGAAATAAAAGCTACTTGGCCTCAGAACTTTGCATTTCGGCTGCCACAATAGGGATCTCTAGTGAATACAGAATACATTTTGGTTTGTTTCTCCAGCGGGATGACGGATAGGAATGAGATCCACAAATGTGGGTCATTCAAGACTCAAACATTGCAATTTTGATATGAAAACATTGTTCTTCACACCCCTACATCAGTCTGCTGCAAATTGCGATTAAGTTACAGAAAAGACCAGAGCATCTAAACAATGACAAGAGAACATATTAGTTATCACATGTACCATAAAGCTTTGGAGTCTGATTCTGGAGATATTAAACGCTCACTTAGCTGAACTGCATGCAACTTTTTCCCGCAAGTGAACCTGAAGCTTTATTGAAATCAAGATAGCAACCTACCTTGCAAATCCTTTGTCTCGAGCAGAGCAAGCATCACATGTGATGCTGTCCAGAATCTTTTTATTAACTTTCCTCCAGATTTATGCCGGGCGTTCAAATGGAAATCTACTCGTACCTTTATACAAACACTGCTGTCTGCATGAAAACATCGCTGTTTGGATAGCGTACAACGACACGAAAACAGCTCAAACAAACACACGATCTAATAAATGGGAGAAAGCAGTGGAATAGCTAGCAGCTGGAAATGCAGCTAGATCAAGATTTTATGAGTTTTAGACAAACTAAAAACACTTGACTTCGCCGAGTCTGTCCAGTAATATGATCCTTGACTTTTTTCACAGGCTGAACATTTGAATATCTAAAGACTCTAGTGCTATACAACTAGGGACACAAACTCATTTCGGAGCCGGTTTTGGTTTCTTTTTTATGCTGAACTGTTTGGGAATACAATGAAGCAAGGAGACAGGGTTGAGGAAACAGGGAAACCATAAGCACAATGGAAGACAGTTTTCACAGAGAAAGGCGAAATTGTGTTATCAGCAAACAAAAGCAAAGAAAGCAACAAAAACTGGATAGGACTTGGAAAGTATGTGGGGGTGCCTCACATCTGGAAATAGAAACAGTGTGGTGAGGAAATAATAAAAAAAAAAATCAATAAAAAGATCAAATAATTAAAAGAAACAAGATGAATGTAGTTTATGGATTTAATGCCTTCCAAACACAATGCTCACATAGAAATGGATTTTAATGCAAAAGCGAATTCCAAAAAGTTAAGTAGGTGTCGTTCAAAAACTCCAGCTAAACAAGTGATCGTTCTTTTTCTCAGAGGTGCGGGATTCTGTCAGCTACTTTAGTGAAAGCCTATAAATCAGGGTTGGATTTACTGCTACAACAGAAAAAGTTACTTACCTGTAACAATAGATCCCCAGCAAGAATTAGTGCCCACTCCAAGAATAATAATTCCATTGTGGCAGCGGAAAATAAAGGTAGAAGGCTGCCTTGATGTCGGGCATTATTAAGTCGCCTCACAATTGTGTGGAACACAAGTAGAGCAGAGTCCAATTTTTAATTGTTCGTCTCTGGAATGTTTTTAAGAAATAAAAATGTATATATGTATATTTTTTGGGGGGTCTTGGCTGGTGCTGTAGAAGAAATTTAAAGATCATGAATCTAAAAAAAGATACAGAAGCTGGAGGGACTTCTGTTGCAGCTAACCATTCATTTGTGATTCTCAAATCTTGAGAGGCAGGGCATGTGGTAATTGTACTCTCCACATATTTCAATGACTGTGTTAATGGCACATATACATTGATACTGTGAATATCCTTAAACATTCTTTATGGACTTCACAGAAATGCAATGAACCCCACCAGGTAGCAGTCACCTCTTGAACCCCACCTGAAATACGGCATCTAGAAGAAAAGCACACTTGATTGATCCAAGATTCTTTCGAGTCTTGAGCAAACGTCCCAGAAGGGAATTTTTGTGAGCTTTTGATTATGAACCGCGGACTACTTATTTCAATACAACCAGCCTCAACGCCTAGGGCAAGGTTTAATCATCCGCCTCTACAGTCTCCCACAAAAGGTTTACCGATCTCAAAGTCTGGGATTGAAAAGGACCAGTCGACTCTTCTATATCTTTTGTTTTAATGTTATTAGGAGCTTCCGTCATCTCTGGCTTAAATGCCTAGGTGAAGCACCTGGTGGTGCCATGACATTATACTGGCCACTCTGTCTAAAACTGGAGAATCCTAGAGCTTTGCCTGATCAGAAAGGCCCAGGATGATGGGTTGATTTGAACTGGAAACTTTGTACTGTGGAGGTTTGGTTAGAGACCATACTTTAGGTTCGCTAGTCAGCATGATGCGTCAAACTCATCTTCTTTAAGAATGTGGCATCCCCCGCCCATCCCTTCCTACACTGAATGGTGATAAGTAACAGGACATTGGTTCACTGATGCATTTCTGATCAAGGCACAGAAGAAAAACCTTCCTGACTCCTGCTGTCATTTGGTCTTACCTCCAGAAATTCTTCCAGTCCTAACTTGGTGAACTCGTACTGCAGGTGGACTCGGAAATTCATATCCTCAACAGAGTGGACCACGATGTTTATAAACTGCATGCACGCCACCTAGGAAGGGAGGAGGTATTAAGGACAATCTTGTGAAAAAGAACAGTGGAATCAGCAACTAGAACACACAAGTACAAACATCAAGATTGAACAAGAGAAGCTGGGAAATAAACAACAATAAAAAGAGTGCGGAAAAAGACAAGTTTGGAGAAGCAAATAAATTACTTACTTTCGGTAACATCTGATCTGGTAAAGGCCAGATCTAGCCGCATATTCTTTACCTTTGAATTATCCCCAGGCGCCAGATTTGATCCAGACATTTTTCGACAGCAGAACCTCTGTGAGTCTGTAAAGGGAGTTGAGCGACTCCGTAAAGATGTAGTCCACCGGATGTGACGTTGACAGACTCCACATAAGCCCTCCCCTGATGCGCGGACATGAGTTTCTTCTGCGACTACTGTGCACGCTAAAACACGGAGCCTCGTATAGAAACTGCTATGGAAACAGTCTGCCCAAAAAGAATCTTCTTTTTGAAAAACACACACACATATACATCTATTATATATATATTGTGAAGTGAAGGTGAAGTGAAGGGGTTTTGTAGAGCGCGACTGCTGCCCGAGGGCGTCCAAGCGCTGATTAGAGGAAAAGGAGCTCTGAGGGACAGGGGAGAAAGGCCAGGAGGGGAGCTAATTTCTGAATAGGAATGTTTTCCGCTCTTTGCGAAAGGACGAGAGAGTAGGGTTAGACCTTAGTGAGAGGGGAAGAGAGTTCCATAGTCTAGCAGCGTTGAGTGTGAAGGACCTGCCTGCCTCCTGCTCTGGACCTTTTAATTCTGGGGACTGCAGCAAGAAATGCGTTTGTGGATCGAAGAGATTTACCGGGACAGTAAGGGGAGAGAAGTGAGTGGTTGATCTCAGGGCTAGCTCTATGGAAGGCTTGGTGCGATATACACAGGGTTTTGAACTTTATTCTGTCCCTGACGGGGAGCCAGTGAAGTGATCTGATCCCTGCCTTAGCTGAATCTCTGCGAGGGATCTGGAGAAGGGTGCGAGCTGCACAGTTCTGTGTGCGCTGAAGTTTCTCCAGCACGTATTCAGGTGCTCCCAGGTATAGAGCGTTGTTGAAGTCTAGCCTGGACTGGATGAGGCCCTGAATAACAACCTGCTTAGCTTCAAAGGGTAAAATCGGCAGGATCTTTCTCAGCATTCGGATAATCCCGAAGCAGGTTGCTGCTGTTTTGGTTGCCTGGGTATTGAAGGTGAGCGTTTTGTCCAGCCATACTCCTAGGCTTTTGATGTCCTCCTTCGGGGTTGGAGGTGGGCCTAAGCTTACGGGCCATAGCTGGTCGTAGGTGATAAGAGTAGGGGGGCCGAGGATCATTATCTCGGTCTTGTCACCGTTGAATTTTAAGAATGATGTTGTCATCCATCTTCTAACATCCTCCATGCAGGCTGCCAGGTTGGATTGGGGGAGCCCGCTGTTTTTCTGTGTCAGGGAGACCACCAGCTGGGTGTCGTCCGCATACGAAATGATCTTGATACCGTATTTTTGGACGACCCCAGCCAGTGGCTTCATGTACACATTAAACAGCGTGGGGCTAAAGGAGGAGCCTTGGGGTACACCACAGTTTAAGGGTCTGCTAGTGGAGCAGGAGTCGCCGTCGAAGACCTGAAAGGTTCTTCCGCTGAGAAAAGAACTCAGCCAGTCGAGGGCGTTTCCTGAGACTCCAAGATCGAATAGTCGGGACAACAGGGTTCTATGGCACACCGTGTCGAACGCGGCGCTTAGATCGAGAACGACCACTGCCACTGACCCCCCTCGATCCAAGATCCTCCTGGATTCTTCCGTGACGACTAGAAGAGCCGTTTCTGTGCCGTGTTTGGGACGGAATTCTGTTTGGGTGGAGTCCAGTAGCAGGTTCTCCTCAAGGTAGTTGGTGAGGTGGAGATTGATGTACTTCTCCAGAATTTTGCTTGCCCATGGCAGCAGGGAGATTGGACGGTAATTGTTAGGGTCTGTGGGGTTGAGATTGGGTTTCTTAAGCAGTGCTCTCACCATTGCTTGTTTCCAGGAGGGGGGACCACTCGTCTTTGCATGGAACTGTTGAGTAGGTCCATGAGGATGGGGAGGATGACTTGGTTGGCCATGTTCATCATCTGAGGGGGAGCTGGGTCGAGGGGGGAGCCTGATTTTACCTGAAGTGCAAGGGATTTGAGTGATTTCAGGTCTAGCGGTGGGAATTCATTCAGGTGAATTTGCGGAAGATGTTTTGTAGCGCTTGGGGGAGGTGATGTGACAGTGATGGTTTCCGGGCTGGTGGCTGCGAAGGAAGAATATATTTTGTTGATTTTTTGAAAGAAAAATTCAGCCAGTTTGTTACAACGAGAAATAGGATCGTAGGTTGGGGCTATGGGAGGGGGGATCTTAGAGAGGCTTTTGACTACTTGATATACTTCTCTTGGCTTAGATCGAGCTGCCATAATTTTCTCTTTGTAGTAGTTGGTTTGAGCTGAGTTTATTTCGGTTTTGTATGCCCTGATGGCTTCCCTATATCTGTCTTTCTCGGTGATGGCATATCCTAGGCGCCACTTCCTTTCCATTTTTCTACACTGTCGTTTCAGTTCCCGGAGTCTCTCCGAATACCAGGGGGCAGTTTCGCGAGCTCTTTTTAGTCTAGTTTTCCTGGAAGGGAGGATGGTGTCGATAGAGTCCTCGATCCACTTGTTGAATATCCTGCTGTCGGATGCAGGGTTTTCGGAGAGAGCGGGTTTGGAGGTGGAAAGGAGGCTAGACCACTGCTCTAGCGGGAGTCTCGACCAGTTTCTCATCTTGCGTGAGGTGGAATAGGTAATGATCCGTCCATGGTAAGGGAGTAATGGAGCCAACTGTTAGGTTGGGGCAGTTGGTAAAGACTGGGTCGAGCAAGTGACCTTTGTCTTGAGTGGGAGAACTGATTAGTTGTTGTAGTTGAATCGCGGCTAGACTAGAGACTAGCTCGTTGGCGGTACTGTTGGTGTTGACATCGAAGTGGATATACACATATATATATATATATATATATATATATATATATATATATATATATATATATATATACATACACACATATATATATTACATATATTTTTTTTTATTACTATTACAAAAAAAATGTAAACCAATGAAAAGCACAAGAGTGCATAGAAAGGATCTGGAAAGAAAGGGAGAATCAGTTCACAGAATGGGGAGGATGGGTGGGTCAGTAAGGAATCTGCGGCTAAATCTTATCTCTACCAGATAAGGCGTTACTGAAGGTAATTAACTTGTTCATCTGATAGAGACGTCTAGCCGCAGATTCCTCATCTTTGAATGAGATATCCAAGCAATACCATCCCCAGAGGAGGGTCTCCGAACCGATCACACGAAAGATCCCCGATTAGGCAATTCAGTCTGTTATAAAAAAATTAAAAAAGAGAGACGGAGACCGGCTGCCAGGAAGGAAGGTGAGGAAGAAGACATTCCACCAGAAATGTTGTGGAGAACCCCGTACGGAACTGAAATCCACAACTTGTGCAAAAACATGGGAAGAGACACCATGGCAGAAGAATAAAGACGAGTTGGAAAGAACACTCCATATAAACATAATACTACACCGCTCACCTAATGTCAACCTGGCCAAAAAAACGGGTGGAAGGCGAAGGAAAATCGCTAAAACTACTGAGCCGAAGCTCCTAGCCTTAGAAGCAAGCAATGCAGAGAGCACCAACCAATAGTTTAAGATAAGCATTGAGAGCAATAACAATAATTATGGGGAAAGACCATGTGTGATCAGAGGAAACGCTTTGAGAGGGAAGGGAGCTTTGTGGGACTATCCAACGTAGAACCCTCGGGGGGATGAGGGGCATAGCGAATACAAGCAATGAACATGCAAAGGTCTCCCAGGGACACGAGGAAAAGCCCTACATAATCTAAAACAGACTTCTTCCTAAGAGAGGCAGGAGAACATGACTTACTATAGGGATACCTAATAAAAGGAGGTATAAAATACATTATATATACATATACACAAACACAGAGCAACAAAGCACAAGGTCCCGTATAAAAGGAATAGAGGGGGTGGAAATCATACACCCCAAAAAACAAAGTAAGCAGATAGAAAACAATACTGCAGACTGAACGGTTACGATCAGGCGGCTGAGAGACAGTTGAAAAGAAAACAGCAGGGGATAACAACCCTGTTAGAATAGAGAAATAAAGACTACTATGGAGACTGTAAAAAGTGGTTGAGTTGAAAAAGGCCAACTGAGAGGAGGCCTATTCAGATAACTTGTACCCATCTTAAAAGAAAAAGAATAGCAGTTGGAGAAGTGACCTGGCTGAAGCAGCATACAAAGTCGGAGGTAATAGTATGGAAAGACCAACGTCACAAGGGAAGGTCCGAACCAAAGAACCAGTGTAAAGAACTTAAGTAACAGATAGAGAGGCAGTGCACGGAACGACCTGTGCCTGGACAACAAGCCATGTAACATCATGAGTGAGTATCCTGACATCACCCAGGACCGTAAGTGGAATGCTCATTAGTTCAAGGGAGAACAAACCCCCCCCACGGGGTGGGAACTGTAGCAGACACTTGTGAGAAGTGAAGGAAACTCACCGTAAAAGAATCCCAAGGGATCACCAACCTCCTTTAGTTGCCTGTCAGCCATTAAGTGATCGCAAAGCGGAACTGGTGGCAGAAAAGATTTACTGACCAAGAGTATCAAGACTATTCATCTAACTGTCTGGAGGAACGTCCGTAAGGGCGCCCATATCAGGGGAGGCTGTAGCAGCTTTAACCACGAAACTACGCTAAGTAGTCTGCCAGAAGAGGCAGACCGGGTCTCCAGGGGCAGGACGGGGCCAATGAGCTATAGAACAGCCGTCCACCGGGGCCCTTGAAACTGACTTAGCCCAAGAGCACTGCAAAATATAAAAACAATGCCTCACTGAAGAAGAGCACTGGGCCATCCCCCATCTGACCCTGATGAAGCATGCCAATTAACTGATCAATGGCCAGCTCCATAGAACTCTCCTTAGAAGCTCAGAAGAAGCAGAGCTAGTCTCAGTAGCTAGGGTAGGAGGAGAAAACAAGCTCGAGGAGGGTTAAGACTCAAGGTCACTAGCCTCACCAAGTTCGGACACCTAACACAACTCCAGAGGATGCTGAGCAGTGTCGCTCATGTCATCACAGACGCCACCAAAACACGGGTCTCTCAAAGTGAAAACAGCTGGGGGCTCCTCCGAAGAAAGTAGCCCAGGGTGACTAGCTCTGCTGACACTGTTCCGGACATCGCTCAGTGTCGATGTTGTGCCACCTTGAAGTCGGATAGGAGAGATACAGTAGCAGCGATTGACGCTGCCAATGTCGACTTTGGAGCAGACTGAACTGACACTGGCGTTGCAGGACTGATCAGAGTACGGATCCAGAGGGCCATACTAATGCCAGGGGAAACCCCGCCGGCGTGAATTCTGTCAACGGTCCGCTGGCCTCCTTGGGGTAGAGACGCACACCAGAGGGAGGCAGAGAACCAAATATAGCATGAAGATGGAGATCATTTTCTCTCAACTCATCCTGAGTCGCCCCAGCGCTGGGGTAGCCTCTTGCTCCGACTCCGCAACCAGAGAATATCGAGGGGTGTCAGAGACCTCGCACATACGCGACAAAGGCCGCAACTTTGACTGCTTACAGCATGACTTACCAGTCAACATCGAGGACGAAGGACGCTAGCGGGAAGGATTCCTGCAGCATGGTCTCAAGCAGTCCTCAGAACAAGAAGACTACTAGGACCGACATGGGTCCTGCGACCCCCACACCACCAGGAGCGTCATGCTGTGCTCCTGTAGCACTGACAGCCAAAGTTTAAGATGGGAGCCACACTCTTCAGAGTCATGGTGAAAACCCAGACACCATATACAAATACTACGAGGGCCCAGGGCCGACATGGTCTTACACAGGACCCTGAGGACCCCAGAAAAAAGCACACTGTATCGTTGACAAAACGTAGAGAGAGGCCAGAGGAACCTCTCTCCGGATCTGTGTAGAAACACAGAAAGGAAGAAACTGTGCTGCGGTATGGGGAGGGCTTACCGGGCCTCTGTCGGAGTCACATCCAGTGAACAACATTGTTACAGTGTCACTCTGTGCCCTCTACCAAAGCGCAGAGGTACTGCTGTAGAAAAAGTTCCAGATCTAGTCTGGCAACTGGGGATAATTGAAAGGTAATTAATCAGCAGCTAGATGTCTCTATCAGATACAAATTTTCAGAATTACCAGAATGACGATCCGATTTGGGCTTTGCAAAAGCTCCACGCCTCCCGCTTACCCCACACCAGGTTCCCCAGAAGGGACTGCATGCCAAGATTGCCAACTCAGGGCATGGTTCCACCGGGAAAAAGCACATACCAGAAAATCAATATTGCTGTCTTCATTTCGAAAATACTCCATGAGCTTCTCAAACCGATGCTTCTCCTTGCACACCTAAAATTTAAAAAAACAGGTTAATGGCAGCGTCTAAGGTCCAAATCATCATGAAAATAAGTCCAGAATTTATAGTCTACCTTGAATATCTACCTCCAGGAATGTCACTAATGCCATTCGTTAAAAAAATACCATTGGCCGCTCCCAAAACACGCAAACTTGAATTTTAAAGAGTACTGTCACTCCCTCCAAAAGAAGTAAAACTTTCAAGCCCAAAACAGTTACCCCAAAAGGCTTACATGACTGCACCAGAGAACTAGCACACCAAACCACAGCTCTGTTACAATACAAATACAGTGTTACCGCAACACAGTTGCGCCGGAACGCAAACACAGACATGTTAGTTCAGAAAATTATTGTTCTTTCAAATGCTATGTTAGTGAAGAAGAGTACTGTTCATCCCAAACAGGACTCCATAAGGATAAAAGAACATGGACATCCCAAAATAGAGCAGAGTTACAATACAAGAGCACAATCAACCACAAACAGCCCTTTTTTTAGGACACAAGACTCACTCTAGCCCCTAAACAGAACTCAGTTAGTGCACAAATACACAGTTATCTATGAAGGAATGCTTTGGAAGGATACAAGATGAGCCACCCCCATAACAAAACCAAAGATCACCCTCAAACCAAAGCTGACAACCTAAATTAGCACAGTTGCCCATAAACGAAGTACTAGCAGGACAGAAGAGAGCAGGCTCACTAAGGATACACGATTATTCATCTGAAAAGAAGGCTCTGTAACCATACAAGAGCACCGTCACCCCAAAACAGGGCTCTGCAAGGATACAATAACATTATTACTTTGACCACGGGCTCTGTAAGGATACAAGAACACTGTTACCTTGAAGAAAACACTCTATACGGATAAAGCATAATTACACCAAGAGGAGTGTGAACTCTCGAAAGAAGCAAGAGCACTGTCACCTCAAAGCAGGGCTCTCTAAAGGCACAAGTGCACTGTCACCCAATGAAAAGTTTCTCCAAAGATAGAAGAACACTATTACACCAGAAACAGGTCTCTAAAATGTGTATTGTACTTGTACAGCCTAGTCAAGAGGCAGCAGGGCCCTTTATAGGATCAATGGGTTTATCTGATAGAAACAAAAACAAAGGAATAATTGCTGGTTAAAAATTACTACTAAAACCAAACAACACCAGGAGACAGCGGTTCTCTGCTCCAAGCTGTAACTATAACCAGCACGCTGATCCGTGCACAACGTAACTCAGTTAAATCACTAGTGCACTCACACCCCAAAACAGCACTCTGTCATGATACAAGTGTACAGTTCCTCACAAAAGAACATTCAGCTAGGATAGAAGAGAAAAAGTAAGTCATAATACAACCCAGTATAATTTAAATGTTAAAACTCAATAAACCGATAAAAAAAAATACAGCCCAATAAGAACACAGAAAGCTTAAACTCAAAAAATAGCTCTGTCGCGATAAGAATAAGCTGTGTTAGGGCACAAATGTTGTTAAAAAGAGAGCATTATTAGGTTACAAGGACATGGTCACCGCAAACTCAGAGCTTCATTAGGATGTAAGAACATCACTACCTCAAAACAAACTGTTATAACACGACAGTACTCATTCAGAACCTGAGTGATGCCCAGCCGAAAGAGGCCCACTTAAAAATAATAAAGGAGAGTAACTGAAATAGAAACCAAAACATTTCGAACAAAACCACCAAAAAACAAACACCTTGTTAATACTTAGGAATATGGTCATCCTCCTTATAGAGTAGAGTGAATCATCAGTAGATGCTTGACAGTAGGACTTGTAACACAGTGCTAAAACTCTCCAAAAACACGGGTGCTCCTTGCACTGTCCGTCCACACAACATAAGCCTGTCTCCTTCTTAGCACCTAAGTGGTATGAGGGTCGAAGGAGGCTATACAATGTGACACCCAAGAAGAAGAAAGGAGCATCAGTGATCCCTTCCCTGCTTCTTCTCTCTCAATGATGGACACATTAATCCACCTCCCCTTCGCTCAACCACATACCAACAATTATTATTCCCCCTCAGACAACCTAATTTCACCTCCTTTTACTCAACCACACACCAACAATTCTTAACACTCCCTCAAACACCACCATTCTCCTTCCTTTCACCCTAGTACAAGCCAAAAGTTAACTCCCTGGCAATCAGGAACCGCAACGATACCTCTTCACTCACTCTAGCACACATAAACACGTATTAATTTCCCCCTCATTCACTGACACATTACCCTTGCCTTCCAGTCCCCTCTATCACACCAGCTCGTCTCCCCGCAGTTACTTCCTGACCAATCCCATTGTATCATTTGAGGCCTGTACAATGTTGATGTGTTACCTCTTTAAAGTGATCAAAGGCTGCTAAGATGATTTCATGTCCTCCCCTCACCAGGCAGACTGCAGCCAGCAGCTCCAGCACCAGGGCCTTTGTCCTGTGGAGAAACAAATGCAACACAACTGCTTGGTTTTAAACCAATGCTGAACGAAGAGGTTAGGCAAAGAGCAGCACCCATGCAGCAACTGAGCCAGGCATCTCTACAGGATAGAGAGACCGAGCACAAAGGTGAAGACCCTCATAACTTGGATAACAAACAAGTAAGGCCATGTAGGAAATAAAGGAGAAGCTGGTGGTGAAGGAATGGCACCTAAATCAAGTCATGCGCATTGAAAAACCAGAAGGGCAGACAGGACAGGTAGGTTCAACCGGAAAATCAGGGAGGAAATCAGGAAAGACAAATTATATAAATAAAAAAAATAGGGAACAAAAGTGGGAAAATGGAACCAACAGGCTCGACAGGGGGGACAGGGGGGGGGGGGGGGGGAGGAGGAAAAAAAGAGAAAATCAGGACGGACAGCTGGGGAAATGAAGAGGTATGAGTTGCAAAACAGAAAGGGAAAACCAACATGTAACCTCGTAAACAAGGTAGAGAAGTGGCAAAACCAATGAGAAACCAGACAGGACAGATGGAAAACAAGCAAAGAGATTTGGCAAACTAGAAACGAGAGGTAGAAAAACAAAATGGCAGGTGGAGAAACAAAGGGCAACTGGGGAAACCAGGAAGGTCAGATAGGAAAACAAGGATGGATAAGTGTACGTAAAAGGAAGCAAATGTTTTACAATCAGGAATGAAATGATGAACACCATTCGTTAAAGGTGGAAAAAAATTGATTTGATGAGATTGTTTTTAAAGAAATAACATGGACAGTAGAAACAAGAAAAGTTCAACCTACAAAAGGTGCACAGAACTACCCACTAGGTGAGTAACAATCCTAACTTTAATGAGTGAGGTACCCAAAAGGTGAGAAAGGTTGATGATTTCATGACCTGGACCATTCACAAGCTGAGGAGGGCTCGCCCTGGTAGTGACACTGAGTAATGCACATGGAGAGCAACTTCCTGTACCAAGAGACGGTTCTGCACTCATGATGTGAGGCACTATCCGCCAGTCAGTGATGCTACTGCACCTATCAGTTGAGGAAGGGTCCTTGCCTCACTGATCTTTAGGCACTCCAGGAAAAAGCAGACTCCTGTTTTCAGCAGTGCTGAAGCACCACATAAAGTATGGCAAGTTCCTCTCCTCAGTAAACCTAGGGTACGGAGAAGTTGAGGAAGACCCTTCACCTCTACGGTGGTTTACAAACCACAAGGTGAGAGCCATGATGTGAGGCAGCCACCTTACCTTGACAAAGGTAAAGCACCACAAGGCGAGGAAAGCGCCTCTTCTCAGCAATAGAGAAGAACCCATGACTTCAGGAGTACTATTCTCCTTGGTGAATGTGAGGCACATATTACAGGAGGTGAGGCCCCCACGTGGGGTAGACTCCCCTCAGCGATGAGGGAGAACCCTTAAGATGAAAGAATGAGCTTATCCTCGAAGACTGCGAGGCACCCGTGAGTTGAGGAAGGTACCTTTGCTCTGTAACAGATGAGTTGTGGAAGGTTCTTCTCCTCAGCAGCTCTGAGGCACCAGAACCTGAAGAAGGTTCCTCCCTTTTGTGATGCTGTGACACCCACAATTCAAATTCAATCTTTTTATTGTCAACATCCCCAGTACAAAGCCTGGGAAAGTAACATCTGGGCAGCCCAAATATCTATAAATCCTCACCAGGACTGACACGGAATCTCTAGTAGTTCTCCATGAACCCATTCTTCGAAGTAGAGCCGATCTGCCAGCTAACCATGGTATGTAAATAAATTAATGTATGCTTGTGACAAAGGAAAACAATGGACCTATGAAAATGTGTAATACGGAACCAGTCCTTTAAGAGAGACAACATCAGCTGCCCTCACAGAAGGCTATCAGTGGACGATGGACCCCAAGGCTCTTTATCCATCAAATGTTTCAAAATTATTCTTTCATTACAACATTGTACCTTAGGGCACAGCGATGACAGCAATAGACTGTGCCCAGGTGAATGCCACCCTTTCTCCTATAGTCGGTAACACCATAGAAGTAAAGATGATCTCAACGCCTTCAAGTAGAAGAACTTTGAGTGCATAATAGACTCACCTTCGGAGTAGTCAGGAAAAGAGAAGTGATGTATTGCATGTTGGGATCATACCCGATCTTGATAATGCTAGGACCTCATACACTGAATCACATGAAGAGACGCATGGATATGAAGATATCGTCTGAGGCTCATACATATGATTTTACACAGTTTAGCACGACATACTATGATAGCTTATTCAAATTAAGATGGACTGACAGCTGAATTTCTCAGGAACCATTCCATACCAACTGTGACCCCTCTCCTTTGACTGACGAGCCTACGACTACAAAACAAAAATCTTTTAAACATTATTATTTTGTGATTGTTACCTTTGTGCAGGACTTGTGGACCGTATGGCTTGGCACAGTTCCACCTTGTAAGAACATACAATTTCCATAGATTTTTTTGGGATATGTTCGCTAGCATTTGTACATTACATACCTACTAGTAATGTTGCATTGTAGCTCTCAGAGATCACAGTTGGTCATGTTCTTTTTGCTACTAGATCAATGTATGTAGTTGGAAATCCAAATAATATTGGGGTTTCAAAAAAGGGTGTTTCTGTCCGTGAGCCATTAAAATAATACCCTACAGCCAATGATGGTTATGCACCAAATGTGAGAAATGCCTGGTGAATTCTCAAAGTTGAGCAAATACGTGTCTGCCTCGCAATTGGCACAATCTGGCTTGGGTGCACAAACACAAGATCCAGGAGAAGAAGCCTGGAAAAACAAAGTGAATATGACTCTTTCAAAGGAGGAGTAAGTAAGGACAGAGCAGGACAGAAAGATAAGTATTTGTCCGAAGCGACATCCAAAAAGTTGAAGGGGACAGCTCTTAAAGGAAGAGGTAGAGTCGATCTCACCTCAAATTCTTATTGTTTAGGCTGAGCGCTATTTCGTTGACTGCATGAGGATGAGACATGACCAAGTTGAATCCATACTGAAGGAGTGAGAAAACCAGAAAGTGAAAATTATGACCTATTTTCTTCGTTCAGAATTTCCTACAAAATCACATTTCACTACTACAGCCAATCAACCAAACCACATTTAAAAGACACCCAAAATCAACCGTTTAACAGTGAAATACAATCAACAAGTACTTTTAATATTATGTCAAATCATGATTTGACATTAACATTCCATCAATAAAAATTTAACAATGAAATCTAATCAACCAACATTTCACCAACACCAAGTTAAACAGCATTTAACATGTGCATCCAAACAAGCATTTACATTTAAAACAAGCACTGGTAAAGCCAAGAGGTCTCGCCTTTCAATAGGGTATGCAGCGTTTAGAACGCAAGCATTACCACGGAATACCTTTACAACGCGGGCGTAACAACGAAAGTTGTTACCACGCATTGCACTGGGGGGCGCTCAAGGATAGTAAATGATTTAATTTACTATCCCAACACCTTCCCTACTATCCACGGGGACTGGTGTTGGAATAGTAAATTAAATTAAATTAATCAATTTTGCGCCCCCCAGCGCAATGCGTGGTAACAACTTTCGTTGTTACGAACGCGTTGTAAAGGTACGCGTTGTCAATGTATGCGTTCTAACGTCATACATCCTTCAATGGGGTTCCCTGACCTTTTGGCTTTGCCAATGCTTTTTGGCCATTCTGTTCCGGATCTGATAAAGGAAAATAATGTGTGTTGGCCAAACCAGAGAAGCATCAGCAAAATAAATAAAAAAGAAAAAGCTCCAGCTATGTGTTAACACATTCGCACTTGCTATTTTTTGTGTGTATTTTATTTACTGTTTTAAAGTGTAGACGCTAATGTTAGAGCTGTACATTTTAAGAAAACATGATAGCGCATAAAGCAAGATAAGCACATCTGTAGAAAAATACATCTAGCAACATCTTCAAAAATTCAAATCAAATTAAACAAAAAAAACACAACAGAAAGGGATAGGGAGTAAATAAACAGGGAAACTGGATAATAATTAGTCACTGCCACCAAGCAGCAGTAGCAACAGGGTCAGCCTGGACAGCAACAGAGGAGCTGGGGGTGAGAAGGAGGTTAAATAAAGCGAGCAAAAGAAAGCCTGGAGGGGTGGAGGAAGCAACAGACACGCTAGAGGGTGCAAGGGAGGAAACACAGAAAGCGGAGAGTAGAGATTTGAGTCAGTTAAGCGACACATTAGGAAAAAAGAAAGCATGTACTCTCTCATGGAGTCCCAGTAGAAAAAGGAAATATGGGGTGATATGAACAGAGGCAGTAGAAGGACACAAGTCATACAATCTTAGGGATGGTAAAGGAATTATGCTGCAGCCATGGACAACCGCAGGAAGTGAAAGGAAAGCCATTTCATAAGAAGCATGCACATGAGTATGACAAGAAAGCCAACCAATGGTAAGCAATGGGCTAACCCAAAGCCACTGTAAGTATTGATATTGTCCAGTATAGGTCTTTGACAACAGACACATGTCTGTAGGCAAGGAATTCAAATATGCACTCAGCCGTCATTAAATATCCAGCCAACCGCTACTTGGTATTTCCCTCCAATAAACCACTATTTGACACGGACATCAAGTCGATCACATTTTAAAGTGCAACAAGTTAATATTTAAAACGTACACCCAACAAAAGAGCATTTAGCATTTATGAGCCAACCACCAATAAGAAACCACCTAAGCAGAATGAAACAATTTCCAATAAATGACAAACCCCAACTAAAATTTATCAATCTGATTCAACCTGAATTGAAGACACCGAAACATCCAGAATATAAAGACAATGCCAAACCAACCAGCATCTAACACTGCCAACCAACCAGCATTTAATATTGACATCCAATCAACAAGATGTAAAAATTTAGGAAGCCACTACTTCTGATTGATATCCAACTAAACATGCATCGAACATCACCATTCAATATCCAAGCAATTAACACAATCAATCTGCATATAATATCGACATTCAACCAAACAGCATTTAATACTGGCAGCCAACCAACCCAAATTTATGATCCAGACCCACGGAACAGAATTTTAAAAAGGACGTCGGACCAGCCAGCATTTAAAATCCAGCCACCCAATATTTCACACTAGTGTCTAACCAAACCACACTAATCACCAACTTCCAACAAACCATATTTTAAAGCAGCGCCAACCTGCATTTAATATCTACATCTAAGTAGTACTTTAAATACAACCTAGCAGCATTTTGTATTGCGATCCAGCCAACCAACATAACCCCATCACAGAGAGCAGATAGCCATAAAAGTCCTGATCCCCATCCATATTATCTTCGTATACTCATTTATCAGGTCACAATGTGGCATCTGTGGCGGCCTTGGTTATGAGATGTGTACAATTCACATCTGATACAGTAACAATGTGACCCCATCACCACAAGCAAGCATAATGTTAACACCAAAAGGTACCTGATAGTTCATGATGGCTCTTAAGCACATGATGCAGACATGCACGTCATCCTTCTGGCTCACCAATCGTGAATTCTTCAGCGCCTTCCTGTCTGGCAGCGTGTTGTAGCTGCTGTGCGGGTAAGACAGAACATTGTGTAATTAGTTACTGCTGGATAAAGAAGGTAAGAGAGAGTGATCACTGTGTGTGCTTCATGCTAAAAGAAGACTATGAAAGTCTGAGAGGAAAAAAGAAAAATACATTAAAAATCCAAAGGGCAGCAGTAACACAAGGAGACTCAGTAAAAGCACCACACTGCATAAGAACGATGTGCAAGGAGACAAGTAGACAAGGGAGCAATTTTAATAGTGAAACAGCAGCGAACAGACAACACAAACGTTGGTCCCAGTTAGTGTCTTTTTACTGTCAAGTAGCGTCCTGCAAGAACAGGGCACTACTTGGCAGCAAAAAGACAATAACTGGGACCAAAACGCTATTCCCTGCAGACTAAAGGAAAGAAACGCGTATTTAAAATAATTATATTTTAATTTCACTGCGCCCAGTAATGCAACTAAACTTATGAAGGTAGGTGATGTCAAATGGACAGGTAGTTTCCTCCGTAGCGTAGAAAAAAAAAATTGTATTATAAGTGACTGCCCCTGAGCGATACGCATCCTGAAAAGATGTTCGTGTTACCGTCTTAAACACAGGGCAAGAAAAGACTTTGATTGAAAGAAATCGTGATAACCAAGTATTTTTCAGAAATTAACGGATCTTTCATCGGCAAACAAAAACTTTGTATTAATGCACTTCTCCCAAGGCCCACCTAAAACCTGGGGTTCCTCAAAGAACCGTGCTGATAGGAGATTCCTCGAACGAAGCACTTCAAGAACAGGCATTATGTGAAAATTAAGAAACTATAACAAAGAAATACAAAACAAAAATGAAGAAATGCCAGAATGAAGAATGGTAATAATGAAGACAAAGGGAACACAAAAGCACTGTCATTTTTTTGTAATCGGAAAAAAATGTACACTTCATTAGAAAGGGTTGATATGATTAAGATTAGGGATGGCTAAGGGAAAGAACACATTTCGGTTAAGGGTGAGGGTAGTGGTAATGTGCATTCTTGAGCAAGGCAACTTTTCGTGTGGATCCTGGAATGCTCTTAATTGCATTGAACGTGCTTGCTTCATTGTGACTACTGTTTTGTTGTTGTTTGATTGCAAGTGGTTAGGAGAGGGTCTTGCAGTGTTTGAAATGATGTACCTTGAGTTATAATGATTACTGTGTGCAGATGGGTGTACCAAAGGACTCTCCGTTTTCTTTCAAATGTGGTAGGGGATCAGTTGTGCACTGCTCACTCCAATCTTATATATGTATCACAACTCAGTTCAGTATCTTATGATGCAATATTGTGTGTGGGTGTTAGGATAATGCGAACATTGTGGAATTTTAAGTTGTATGTCTGTGTGAAGCGTGAAAGTACAGCTGGTTTAGCCATGGTGTACACATGATGCGGAGAGAATTCTGCCTATTGTGTGCTGTTGAATATATTCCCATTTCTAGATGATAATGCTGTTGGATGTACGATCTAAGTCCCAATGCAGGCTATTGGAAGTGTGTTGGTTATAACGTTTGTCTGTAATGCATGGATTGTGGGCTGTGCCAGTTTGGGGTTTGGGAGTAGATAGTAGGAAGAGAAAACCTAGTCATTCTATTAAAGAAGTTGCTGTTCTACATTAATGTAGGTAAGTGAAAGGGTCAAAGGACAGGCTTGTAGTAAGGATAAGGCTTAGTTAGGGTCTACATTTCTCCATAAACCATTTCTTGATTAGGAATTATTTTATATGGTTAACCATTAACACTGAAATATGTGTTGATGTGGTTAAATTAAAATGATCTTGGGGTATGTACTGTGGTATTCTTCAGTATGGCATGATTCTTTTTCACATAGTTCCCAGGAAGAAACTTAACACACTCCGGAGCTGGCATAAAACATCCAGACAGAAATAAGGCTCCAGGGTTGCTTTTCACGCTGCTCCATTTTGCTGCTATTTCAGCTGCTGAGTAAAATGGGATTAACAACTGTGACAAATGCTGCAGACGAATCTAAAAGAATAGAATTATGGACAATGTTGTCCTGTACCATTGGATGCAGTTCAGCCATCTGCGCCAAAAGAGACGGTTATGTCCCCTTCTTGGTCTGCATCTTTCATGGATTGGGGCTGAGCAGACCATTGTCCTCAACATAGCCTTCAGGTTGCAGACAAGCAATTCTTAGAGTTTGGCTTGATTAAGTACATTTGACATTGGAGATAAGCTGTTGGAAGCTGTTGACTGGCTGATTTTCTAACTGCTGTGTTTCAGTCTTGAAGAAGCACAGAGACAAAAGAAGCGCGATGAGTCAATTCAGCAGGAGGCGGACGTACTAACCGGCAGCAAAAGTGGAGACTGTATAAAGTTTAAGACAGGTAAAACCTGGATGGCATGTAAACCATCAATTGGCAAGTCAGTACGTTCCACATTTTCAGGGCCTCTGAGAACTTAAGAAAATGTCAAAATGCTGCACTATACAACGACTATGGCTATGTTCTGCTGAGCTACAGTCAACAGAGCCGAAATAACCATCCTATGCGCCGGACTTCTGAATATAACACTGTATGGGTAAGCAAAAGTACTAATGCCTTCCTGATCAATATACTTCAAAACGGGAGCTATGAGAGAATCAGTATCAATTTGTTTCACAAAAGGGTGGAATGCATCGATCCTTGAAAAATATGGAAGTTGTCCTCATTGGCCAAGATCAACTTATGTATCAGGAGGTGAGTCGGACGCAATACTTTGTTTCTCCTAAAAGGACAGAATAAACAAGAAAGTCAAAAGGCCTTGTACACCTGGGCGACTCAACACTGAATTTCTGAGCCTTTCTAAACAAAGGACAGCGAACAACTAAAGGGCTTCTTACTTTAAAAATAGATATAAAACACAGCTCAACTATTTAACATTCATAGATTCTTAGAACTGGGAGTGAAGGGAGGAAGGTATATACGATTTCTTGTTCCCCATGTAGCAAACTGAATTTAATCCGGGGGGCCCGGGGAAGATGGCGCCGGCGATGCCGCTACAGTTGCATTCCTGCGCATGCCACACGCGATGCCTGCAGTAAGCAGTGTGAGGCGAGCCCCAAATTAATGGGCTCGAGAGAATTTTGGGGAGGCGAAAAGAATAGTAGAGCAAGACACCAGAACAAAGATAGCGACTTAGACTGACCCCAAGATAGCGATCCCTTGGAAAAAACAAGGAGAAGGGAGTAAATGATCAATCAGGGAATGCTGATTTGACAGGCAGTTCTTTGCGGTGGAAAGTAATGAATCTCAGTTGGTAGAGGGAAGCATAGGCGGGAGAGCAACCATAGAAGAGTAGGAGAGGAGCCTTTCAGGGAGGTACCCGCCTGACCCTAAGATGGAGACCAGGGTCCACAAATCACTGATGATCTGCCGACGACGGAGCCAACTTCAGTGCGGCCGATGCCCGATGGTGATGTCTGGATGGCTATGGTACCGGGAAGTACTCAGTTTCAGGTCAGCTGGAGAGATGAATAGCAGTGGGCGACGGCCATACCGCACAGAGGGTATGAACAAGTCAGCACCTATAGTGTACTTTGACCAGACCTCGCTCATTTCCCCCACCCTCCACCCCCCATCCGACTCACCCATCATGAATAGAACCTGTGAATCTTGCCACCAACCGTAGAGACTTAGCATTTTGGCCGATGCCCGGTGGAACTACCTTGATAGCTAAAGAGGAGATGGGCTGTGGACTTCCCCCTTGGCCTTCACCTACCCAGCCAGACATTGGGCAGGCTTTTCCTTTGTCTCTCCGCCATATCTCCCTCCTCGTCACCCTTTTACATTACCCCCCTTTACCCTTCCACACACCCTAACAAACAGATGTAACTTGTAACAGATGTATCTTTTGTAACAATGTGTAACTTGTAACTGATGTAACTGTCCTCATGTAAAGCGCTCTGACTTCTCCGGGTCTAGCCAGCGCTATATAAAACTCAAATAAATAAAATCCCATTTTAGGATGCTTGTAATTACCCACACTCTACTTGCAAGAACACCTTGAGGTGCTACCCATCCCATACACATAGAGGTTTAATACTACAAGGTCCCGTTCTCTTCAAAACACTGTGTGATGCAGTAAAAGGTCAATGTAAGCGAGTCCCCTTAAAGCTGAACTGCTGGTATGCAAAGAAGGACCAGTGCAGCCTTGAAGAACAAGTTACTTCTAGAATGCCTTCTCTGGTAGGGACACTATCTAATTACATATGCCTCACCTAGTGAATAGCCTCAAGCACCAGACTAGATAAGAAGAATTTTTCTAAAGCAATTCCCTTGCTCTTTGGTCGGTGGCATTGTGCGACTCTGCATCGTATCTGTCCCTGATGTGATGTCAAGGCCACTATTTGTGTGTCACATTTGCACGCAAATGTACGTTTCTTTTTGGTCTCTGTCCGAGCATGGGGGAAGTCCACAGCCCATCTTCTCTTTAGCTATGTCCGTGCTGTCCACCGCAGAGTTCCATAGAAACCAGAATATGGCAATGTGCAGCTCTCTAGATTGGAATGCTACTAAGGGACTGTAGGACCCCGTTCCACAGAATGGGGAGGATCGTGAGTCGGTGAAGAATCTCCAGTTAGACAGGTTCTCTAACAGAAAGGGCATTACCGAAGGAAAGTAACTTATTCTTCTGAAAGACTTCTAATCACAGACTCCTCACCTAACAAATTAGTACCTGCCTAGGTGGTGAGTCTATGGAATGTCTCAGACCAGAACATTTTGCAGGACAAATTGGGCATTATGCACGCGACGCTGGTCCTGGCCATCCAAGCTGCAGTGCTTGATGAACATGTGGAAGGACGTCCATGTCGCAGCTTTGCAGACATCAAGGACTGGAACACCACAAACAAATGCATCAGTAGCAGCCTTTGCTGTGGAAGAATGCACGTGCAAGCCTTCTGGTAGTCAGTTCCTGGATAGCCAATGGCAGATCTTAAGGCATAAAACAATCCATCAGGAGACAGTTCTTTTCTGCACCGCATTGCCATTTTTTTCTGCAGAGAAGCCTACAAAACGCTGATCATCCAATCAATGTAAAAGCGGAGGGCCTTTCAGATTCAAGGCGATGGAGCCTTTCCTCCTCCCTAGAGGGTTGAGATAGAGCACACAAAGCTGGCAAGGTGAAGGATTGACCTTCTGTAGTAATACAGCTTTTGTTTGATGGACTAACTTGTCCTAGAAGAAGGATGTGTATGGTTGTTGCAAGGACAAACCCTGGAGTTTGTGGAGTCACCAGGCAAATGATATGGCGATGAGAAACACTGGTTTTATGGTCAGCAGGTGAAAAGAGCAGCTGCACATTCTTTCAACAGATGCGCACAGCAAGTATGTGAGAACCAATTGAGGGCCCACTGCTGCATCACAAAAGATGTTGGTGGGAACCTGGGGTCAGTCCTTTCCAGAAAGCATCACAACAGGTCATTTGGGCAAGGATAGCTGAACTGTCAACTGTAAGAAGCTGAAATGGCCAAAAATTAACCCTCAACTGTTCCCACAGCAAGACCTAGCTGAGCTAGAGAAAGACAAAACATTAGGATGTCGGATAGCTTGGCTTGTAAGGGTCGAAATGTACGCAAGGGATACCGGACAACAAACCTCTCAGCGTCCTGCATATACTGCTTTGGTGGAGTGATGCCTGGCTACCAAAATGACACCAACCACTACAGAAGAAACATTGAAAGCCATCAACTGTCCCTGTTCAATCTCCATGCATGGTGTTGTAGGTTGTGCAGGCTCTGGCGTAGAACTCGCTACTGCGACAGGAGGTCCTCCCAAAGGAGTACCCGGATTGGAGGGCAAATGCTCATGGACAGACATTTTGGGTACCAGACACTCCTCGCTCAGTCGAACACCACTTGCGGTACCCCACACCGGGCCCGTTTCTTGCATGGACCACATGGCGGTCATGATTTCTATAGGAGCTTGCACCCACTCCTTCCTGATGGACAGAATGAAAGCCATCAATGCCAAGAGAATAGCTTGCAGCTCTGGCAAACTGATGTGGAACCTAGTTACTGCTAGAGACCAGTCGCATGATCTCCACCACTCAAAGATATCCTCCCCAAACTAGCAATGATGCATCCATCATAACCATTCATTCTAGGTAGGGTAGGGAAAGGGGTCAGCCTCCACAGACTTTTCAGTCTCCTTCGACACCTGGATAACATCTGCCAGGTTCCACTGGGGCTAAACCCACTGAGACTTCAGACCCACTGCTGAACCTGTAGGCGTCATCTGGAGTGGTCCACAAGCAAGACACAGATGAACCAGAGAAGTTGTGAAGGAGTCAGGTGTGGCTCCAGTACCTTCATGGAAAATCCAAACGATGTTAACAAGTCACCCGTTGTCTAAAGGTGGCTCATGACTGTTGGGGGTTAGCCCAACAGTCATGCAACCAGTCGTCACGGTGTGGGAAGCCTAGTATTTCCAACATCCAAAGATGGGCTGCAACCATCGCCATTATCTTTGTGAACACCAGAGATGTACTGGTAAATCGAAAGGGGAGCACCTAGAACTGAACATGCTCTTGACTTTACTGAAACTGCAGATGACGTCTGTGGGATTGGAGGACGGGGATATGAAGATGGTCATCCTGCAGGCAGGATTTGCGTTGTAAGCATTTTTAACTTGTCTTTCCAGAGAAATAAGCTCATGGGGCTCAGATTGAGAATAGGGTGGACGCCTCAGTATTTTTAGGGGAACAGTAAATAATGGAAGTAACATCCCAGTCCTGATCTCTGATGTTGGAACCCTCTCTTTGGCTCCCTTACTCAAGAGAGCCTTGAACTTCCCCTTGGGGCATGGACGAGGGTTTCTCCGGGAGGTGTTGCAGTGTGAATGGCATACGCATGGATGTGACCAGAAAGGTAGAGAGTTACCGTGTTCCACAATCTGGAGCACCCATTGGTCAGATGTGATGCTCCTCCACCTGGGGAGGTACAAGGGGATGCGGCCTTCTACAGAATGATCGTGGGCTGCTTAGGGTGGAATTAAGTGGATTTGCAGGAGCTGCTACAGGTGGGCTGGGCTTTGGGTAGTAAGTTGGGGCCTGGACACTGTTGGACTGGTTCTGTCTCTGCCTTGAAAAGACTGAGATACTGTTGTTGAGGTACGTTCTGATGTTGCCTCAAATGGTATCCCCTGCCAAAGCCTCAAAAGGAGCGAAAATGCTGGAGGAACTGCTGAACAGGCAGAGCTGGCCCTAGAAAGCGAGTAGTGGCTTTGCTGCAATTAAATCTTTCCAAAGCAGAGTCTGCCTTTGCTCCAAATCGTCTAGAGCAATCAAATAGCATGTCCATCAAAGATTGCTTGTTTGAGAAATCTTTGGAGGAAAGGCAGACGTGGTGCTGAAGCACCACACTGGTGACAACTGCCCAGGCCAAACAGTTGGTTGTGCCCAGACCAGAGCGCATGCAGCACTTTGCTGCATCCTGGTTGTCCTTAATGAGGTGTTGCAGCTGGTAAGATATTTGCGATTCTGTCCCAAATTGCATGCAAGTACTTCCCCAGGAGGCAGCTGGTGTTGACAGATCTGAGGGCAAAACTGGCAGAAGAGAACATACGTTTGGCTAATGTCTCCATGCGCTTCAATTCCCTGTCTGGCCACGTGGCTGGGAATGCATTGGGATTGAGCCTACTCGCAGATGGCTGTAGCACCAGGCTCTCCGGGTGGGATATTAGGTCAGAGAATCCAGTTCTATGCTGCCTTGAGATCTGTCTGTTGACAGAAGGGCAATATCCCAGGTGCCTTTAAGTACATCAAAAAGTATCTCATTAAAAGAAAGAAGAGGATTCTGGCTAGTCTGTCATGGGTGCAGGACCTCTGTTGAAACACTAGTCTAGTCCGCTGTAGTAGGCTGAGTGACACCCAACACTTCTGCTACTCTGCCTCCTTTGCCATGGTGATCCGGAGAGTCCTCAGTTGCTGTGGCAGGATTGATCTGGGAAAGCCAATGTCCAGAGAAGTGTTCAGGCCACTGGCAGCTTACAAACCCTAAAATATGTTTAGCATCAAAACGGCCCCATCGCCAGCATTGGTTTATGGTTCTAAATAATAAAAATTAAGACCAGTTGAGGGAGGTTTGCTAATGTATTTTGGAAATCGAAAAAACTATTGGCTCCACTTCCGATGTCGGTGAAGGCATTGAGACTGGCTAATGGCAATAGCCGGGGCACTGAATGCTGCACCAGAGCCGATGGAGTCAAGTTCAAACAAAGAGCCAGTTTTGGATGGCTATAGATCGGCACAGGCTGGGATGAATTTGATGGCAGTAACCAGACTGTCTTACAAGTTACGCGACTGAGTTTGGCTTCGCGGTTGAAGATGTCCTTGTTGTTCATCTTAGAGTAGCAGTCACACCATCCCAAGTCTTGTTTGGAACGCATACATCAGAGACAAAGATCGGTGGTATCTGTAACTGACATCTGGTGGTGGCTATCTCAACACAGCTTAATCTGGCAGTTTTTGGAGGGAAAATGTCCCTTGCACACTGGTAAAATTTCGAGGAAATAACTTCTGTCAGGTGACAGAATTCAAAGGTGCTTTAGATCTGCATTGGAAGGCGAGGAAAAATAATAACTGATTTTGGCGTACAGATGTGGCGCAGATGTAGTGACCCGACACTACAGCCGGGGCGGGATGCCATCTACCAAGGCACAAGAGGATTGGTAAAAAAAAATTGTCCACATCCAGTCCGGTGCCTGGGGGTATTCACAAGGTGAGGAATCAGCAGCTAGAAGTCTTTATCTGAAAAGTCTCTATCAAGCACCTTTGTACTTATGTAGTTGGCTCAACAAATCACGCTGAACTCTCTTGGGGAGAGGGGGCATCTGGAATAGACACTCGCTGGCCTTCTCGGTGTGTTGTGATCATAGTGATGTACCCATCTCACTAGCTGGACTTTCAAACTCCACAAATTCAACTGAATACAGGTAAGAATGCAGAGGAGCCATGTTGATATCCTCTGGACTTCAACCCAACACTGAAATTTTATCGAATTGTTGTGCCAATGAGGCAGAGCTATAAATTATGGTATCCCAAGGTAAAAGCCCACTCTCAAAGATGATTTTGTGCCGTAACCCAGGAATGTTGTATAATAACAAACAGGAAACTATTCAGGAATAAGTCAAGAAATGTTATACTTCCCAGCGACCAAGCTCTGTAGCATAAGCTGGACGAGACAGCAGGAAAAAATGATAACCATTGAATCCACGAAGCCCTGCTATAACAAGTGATTATATTTACTAAACATCACCTCATCCCTGTGCTAACATTAGTAGTGGGAAGAGGAAGGAGGAGCTTGCAGCCCACACAGCAACTTTATGTAGACAGACTGTCAGTGTGTCTGACTGACTCACTGAGGGGGAAGTATGAAGGATCAGGCTGCATAGAAATAACACACAGCACATACATAAAAGTAAACCTGGAAACAGAAAACATTTCAAGAAGAGATTTACCCTTGGGACATGCACTGAAGAACCAACATACCATGCATACAAAACCCATGTAACAACAGGTAGATTACATCATCATATCCAGAATAGAGTACATGTGGCCTAAGCACACGGGAAATAATACAGCATAGGTGCATATCTACCACCCCAGAGTTCCTATGCACCAAGGAATTACATTTCGAGGCAAGTAAAGTAAACCTCCATTAAGTCCATACCATGGAGCTGACAGACCAGGAACCAACAGGAAGATGAGCAGGTTACAGCCAAGCACTTACATACCGTAACACAGACTGCCGAGCAGAGCGAGCGAGGCTGATGCTGAGAGAAGCTGCCAGGACACTGGGGTTCTGCAGATCCTCGATGGATCTGCTCCAGAGTTTCGATTTGTCTACTGTTCCTTCCTCCATGTTTTCCAGGCCCTCAAAATCAAACCTGAATCACAAGAGGACACACAACAAGCTTCATCTGCAAGCAGCCTGGAGCAGAGTCATCCTCCCCCACATGAGGGAAGTCGACGCAACATGCAACGCCACAAACTGAGCTAGTGAGGCATGCAGTGGAGCACAGACAGCACAGGAGAGCAGGTGAAATATGTTTGACACACAGGCATGCAAGCGGCAAAGACTGATCAAGGTAGCACATGCAACTTACAATGGACTATGAAAGCAAACGTCACAGTTGACAGAAAACCTTACAGGAGCCGAGAGAGAGTAGTGGACTTGCAAGACAAAAACATGCATTGTAACACAGAAAGTATATCACGTTGCAAGGGACGTGAAAGCAGAAATAAGAAATTGTGTTTAAGAAGCAATAAAAAGCCTTACAAGAAAGATATTGCGACAGTCAACCATGGAAATCCTGTAAAAGAAGCACACATGCAACAAAGCAATAAGGGGGGAAAATCATATGATTGCAAACATTCTCTAGAGCATGCATCGGAAGACGGGAACAACTGCATCATGCAAAGGAGTGCACTACACCTCCTCCCCCAATTGAAAAGCCTGTGTGCAACAGGCAACAACGCACATCTTTTCTAAGGGGAGAGCAGGTGTGCAGCATACAAAACAGCATGCGAAGGAGCACAAGCCACCCTAACAAAAAAGTAATGCGGGAAATAAAAGACATTGAGATGTGAAGAGAGGTGTGGTGTGTGTGCTCTGCGTGGATCCCGAACACCCGGTGACAATCCGTGTCCCCACTACTTCAAAGACATTTGAAGGGAAATAAACATGAAAAGCTTGCTGCAGCTGCTTACATGACCGCACACTGCGCGAAGGACAGGTACTCCACCAGGACATCCAGACCTTTGTTGTCATTGTTTAAGAATTCACGGACCCACCTGAAAAAGAAGAGAGCATGGATAAAGTTTCCTGAGCTGTCCCTGTTGAGAGTCCCCTCCCACCCCCAATTCAATGTTAGAAAGAACAATCTGACCAGGAGACAATGCCCGTCTATACAACCGGTGGCATCATCAAGAACCAATGCCCTTCCTCCAAACATCAACCTCACCATGAGCCAGTATCTATTCATCCACCATCAACCTCACCAGGAGGCAATGCCTGTCCATTCAAACATTGGCATCACCAAGAAGCAACAGCCGTCCAGTCAAACTATGGATTGGTCTTACCTGTAGATGTCAGATCAGGCAGCCATCAAACTCAACCTTGAAAATGCTACCCGATGAGGAGACCAAGGTCCGTCTCATCCTCACCAAGAAACAATATCCAGCCATTTCAAGCATTCTCTTCAGCAGGAAGACATTTTCAGCCATCCGAACATCAACCTCAACCATGAGACAATGCCCAGCCATTTTGTATCACAACCTCAGCAGGAGATAACATCTAGGTGGTTCTGGCAGCGCATCGTCAAATTAATTAATTGTTCTATGATTATAATTTTCCAAAGCCATATATGCCACTGAGTTAATGACCAGGTAGTTGTGTTTGACAGTATTTGAAATTATTTTGCAGTTTGGCAGCCAAAGCTCAAGCAGCGTCCTTCCAGGATCACATAAGATGTGGGTAACTTCTGTCCAGGAGGAGTATTATTTAGGAAAATCCCACCATGTACAAATCGGAGGTTCCCTTCACACAACACATTTGGTCTAATTTGAGAGGTTTGTCATACCAATCACATAGCAGTGTTTCATAGACACTTAGCTTTTATTCACATCACACCTCTGTGTTTGCCATTCATCAGGACTAATTGTTATTTTTAAATATTTATCCCAACGGTTCACATTCATCCAGCATGGGTTGGAGCAAGACGTCATCAGTATGTTAAACACCTTAGAGATTATGTACTTGGATTCTCTAATTGTGGACAAAACTTTCTCAAAGGTTTTTTTTAATCTGGTGGCCGCTTCTTTTACCTGTGCATATCTTAAGCATTCGGTTTCATTTAAACATAATTTAATCCTAGTTGCTATGGATATACTAACTAGCCTGTTGACTGGAGCCTGATAGTTGTCAAGCCTAATTGGGTCCCTCGATGACTTATCTACCATTGCATGGTCAATATTTGCCCAAATATTCTTAGTCTCCAATTCAGACCATTTAAGCTCTATTCTTAATTGCGGTATCTGATAATACAACTTAAAATTCCAGCGCACCAGTCCCCGGCAAGAGCTGCTTTTCTTCTGTTGTCCCACTAGAATCCGGAGTCGTGCACCCTGCCATACAAAATGGGACACCATTGTCTGCAGTGCAGATGTATTGGCATCTTTTTTATTTGGGGGGACCTGGAACAGATTTAAACCACTGGGTCATAGGGTAATTTTGATAGCCTCAATCCCACCAACATGGAAGACATGCAAGGGCATCCAATAGGTCAAAACCCTAAATAGGTTTGGGAGCAATGGCAGATAATTAGCTCTATAAAGAGCTGAAATTGTATGGACATTTTAACCCCCAAATACATGAGGGGAGTAGGCAGCGACTTAAATAAGAATATTTCTCTCATTTGTGTTGCTTTGCTGGGAAGTAGCGTTAGGTTTCATATTTCTGATATGCACATATTAATTTTGTACCCAGTATGGATCCGAGGATGACGCACCAGGTTGGGGAGTGAGGTTTTTGGGTCTCTCAATGACAGGATTATATCGCCAAAAGCAAATTTATGTTCATTTAGATCAAACCTTACGCCTTTATGTTGCCATCTGCGTGACTAATGTGGCAGGCCAGTGGCTAAATACCCTTACTTCCATGATGCTGAAATGGACAGCATCTCTGTTTAGGTGTGTCATAATTGTATGGTTCTGGTAATTATGGGAATTAACCATCACCACAGTTTGATACAGTCAGCTTAATCCTACCTTTTGCTGAACTTTTCTCTAAGAAGGCCAATCCACTAGGTCAAACACCTTCGCTATATCCAACAAAGCCAAAACTGGGATAACCGTACACAACCCCCTTTAAGCGACCGAGATGGAACACCTTATGGTCATCGCAACTCGCAATAAGATCACTCCAGTGCTAGCACAAACAAAACTCTGGTTGCTCCACAAAACATTCTTGACCCCAGACCACTTACATACACTGGGTCTCAGGGACAGCCCAACATGCTGGAACTACAACACGGATAAAGGAGACCTAGAACACCTCATCTTTCTGTGCCCGATACTCAAGGGGTTCTGGGATAGGGTGTGTGACTTCATAGACAATCGTTCAAGTGCAAAATTGCAAGAGACTTCGCTTCTCTCACCACGGCATTCATACAAACTGATCTCCTCACAGAGGGTGAGAGAGAGCTAATGGACCTACTGCTAACCGCGACAGTCAAGCTAGTGCTTATGAACTGGAAGGACTCCTCCAAAACTACATACAAAGGATGGCTCAACTGGGTCACCCACCTCAGAGGAGCGGACAGCCTGGCACTACGATACTCGCCCCGGAAAGTCTCCTCTAGGAGCCTGTGGGAAACCCTGGACAAAAACCTAATCCCATATGAACCACCATAAGGTAACCGGCAGCGGAACGGGGATATACCACAAAGAACACAGTGGGGTGGGTTAAAATCTGCCCGGACAACCCGAACTGGAATGTTTGATTTACTCCTGTCCTATCCTTCTCCTACACTTATTCACAGTTTTCTTCCCCTCCTCCCTCTATCCTTTATCCTACCAGCAACTTATAACCAGCAAAGGGGAAACCTGCCGAGATGTATACCATTAACTCTATACCTTGTAACCTCAGGGGCAGGTAGCCCACAAAACAACTTTTTGCCTTTGTTGTATGTACTCAAAATCACAAAATAAAAAAAGAATGAGTCTGCCTTTCATTTATATACCCCACTTGGCCTGGATAGACTAAGCTCTGAAAAAACCTCTTATTATCGGCAGGAACGTTTGGAATTGCCCTGACAGTTCAGGCCAGATAATGTAATTTGCCCCACTTCTGCAAAGTGATTGTAGAGTTTCAGGCGTTTAGGGGAAAGAAGAGGCAGGTGGACCTTATAAAAATCCTTCGTAAAGCCATCAGGTCCTGGTGCTATATTAGACTACTACGCTCGGATGGCTAACCTTACTTCATCTCCTAATAAGGAAGGGCTTTATAGTCTCTATTTGCACTCTTGTTAATTTAGACAGAGTAGCTCCCGATATATAATCAATCTATTATCCTTCAGGAGAGGAGAGGCTTTACAATCTCCTAAATTCTTCTTTTCTGAATCTCTGACTCTTCAACTGGAGGGCATATCTTATTTACATGTGCTTTTCCCTCTTAGCTCTCAAATGGTGAACGGTATATCCACGTTATTAATAAACTAATAGGATAATCTGTTAAACAAAAGCATGAATATCGCCACTCTGTTAGTAAGTACTGTTTTCAATTGGCATTTGCTTATCACTAATTTCCTTAAAAGCTTAAGTGTGGGTGTTCATCTGTATTCTTCTTCAATTTCACTCACTTCTTTTTCCAATTTCTGAGTTTTGAGAGTTCCCAAACTTTGGAGTTTGTTCACCAGTACTATACGTTTACTTCATAAAACCACTTTCAAAATGTCCCACACTATTGATGAGACATCTCCCTCTTTGCTCATATCACAATAGTCTTTCACTTGTTTTACGAAGTGAAAACAACAAGTATAAGGTTTCCTCTGTTTGCACCCGAGGTCTAACTACATTTATGGTGGTGTGATTAAAGGCTGCTATCAAGCCTATCACTGGATCTCATACTACAGGTGCTACTTCAACCCTCAGGAGAATAAACTAGGAGCATGGAAAAAGGAGGTAAAATCTTGTACATCCAAGTACCTCTTTCAGCATGTCTCTACGGTCTGCGTCTATCCTTATGTGTTTTAGCTTCCTGGAAAATGCGTTTGAAAATTCCTTCCATTACCAGATCTGTCTATTACTTCTTCCCACTCTAACCTGAAACCTCCTGAAAGGATAACATTGCCTTTAGCAAATGGAGTCAGGGTTGCCAATAAATAAAGAGATTTTGGGCAGAGTTAGGTGAATATATGAGAATACAGTTATTGTCCTACCCTCAAGCATTCCTGACGATAACAAATATATTTGTGCCTTATCTAGTTTACTGTCTTCTACATGGAACAAGGGTCACCTTACATGAATATTGCCACCCTATTATTTTTAGTGACAGATAAGGACTAAAATCGATTTGGTATAATTTATGTCAAAGAGTGGGGAGTCTCACTCCCCATCTTTAAGTGCCTCAAAGATACACAGCACAAAGGGTTTTCAGGTCTCCCAATGCACCAAATTGTGGACCCTGGGCAGCCCCTGGCGGATGGAGCAGCGCCCCTACATACAGATCTTGCCAGCACAGCACATTTCCAAATCTCCTGGTCTCCATTCATGTGGCCCTAGGTCAGCGGGAAATGGCTGTTAGGGCCTTATTGTCACTGAACTCAAACAGGGCACATATAGATGACGTCCACTCAGTTTGGCACCAAGCCACAGCCTAATTACTCAGAGTCGCTTTCTTGATTGCTAAATGGAAGGAAGACTCCTCCTCGTAGCCACAGTGCTACGTGTCACAGAATAGTGTGTAAGGTGTCAATTGTCTTCTTTAGAAGGTGTCAGCTACAGAAAAAGATAACACAAAGGGTAAAGAATCTCCCTTAGCAATCCTTATAGTCCTTGATCCAAGATAAAGATTAATACTAGAGTGATTAAAAAAGGCTCAAAACTAATATGTAACAGTATACTCCCTTCCTGAGGCTCTGGTTTATAATGGTGCCATTGAAAGAAGTGTCAAACTAACATGCAACCATAACTAAGTGGATTATTTAGTGTTGGCAGTTGCCAACCTCCAGGAATAACACAAACTAGTCCGGATGAACCCCAAAGTCACTAAATTAAGCTGGTCTGAACTTGGAATACTATGTAAAGTATTCATGTAGTATCAAAAGAGTAATACAATAAAAATACCAAACAATAAAAATCCCAAACTGTATTAGAAAATCTGAATAAAATGTAATAAACAAAATGACACAAATGACAAAAATACATTAAGAAGAACTAGGGATATGAATTATTTAAAGTAGAAAATGATTGTCTATTGAAGTGGTAGACCGGGACCTAGGCACAATTACAGGCCAAGTAGGATGAAACAGATCAGATACACCAAGCAGGTTTGTCACAGTCACAGATTTTTCCTCCTGATGATTAAAGCCTGATTTAGATCTTGGCAGACAGGTTACTCCGTCACAACGGTGAAGGATATTCTATCCACTGAAGCACAAGTTACTTACCTTCGGTAACGATATATCTGTAAGAAACAGTAGTTAGTATTAGATTCCTTACCTTAGAATATCCCCAGGTGTCAGACTGGATCCGGAAAATTTTGCGGAACAGTACCCCTGCGCATCGGTAGGCGTTGTCTGCGGCTCCGCGTCCATCGTCGGTGTCGGCGTTGGCACCGGGATGACGTCGCCGGAGTACTTAGACGCCGCCCTCGCGCGCTGACGTCAGTTCTTATACATAGCTTTTCCGCGCCAGAAACGCAGAGCCATGATAAAAACCAACACTGGTGCCATGAAACTAGGGCCCTGAAAGGAGATGACCTTAACCCTAGATATCAGTTCGCAGAACGGGGAGGATGGGTGGGGCGGTAAGGAATATAATACTAACTACTGTTTCTTACAGATATATCGTTACCGAAGGTAAGTAACTTGTGCATCTGAAAGAAACCGGTTCGTATTAGATTCCTTACCTTAGAATAGATACCCCAGCAATACCAACCCCGGTGGTGGGTCTGCAAACCAATGATCACACCAGAAAGTCCTGGAGAACGGAACGGCCAAAGAAGCCATCTCTCCGGACTTGGCTGTCCAGGCAGTAGTGTCTTGCGAACGTGTGCAGCGAGGCCCACGTAGCTGCCTGACAGATGTCCTGCAAGGGGACTCCCCGACCCAGGGCAGTAGTAGCTGCCGTGGCCAGAGTGGAATGGGCCCTTAGTCCAACAGGAGGCTCCTTTTTAGCCAAAGAGTAGCATACCTTGATGCACAATGTGAGAAGGTGGCCTGATATGCAGTGCTCACTATTCTAGTGAACACTATGTATCCGTCCAGCAACCCTTATTGATGATTGGTTGTAAGTCAACCTTATAGACCAGCTATCCTAGTAGCGTGGATACGAGCAGTCTAAGGCTAAAGACTCGAGAGGGCGCGTTAAGCCAGCTGTTTACCACACATATACCCCTTGAATACCAAGTGAAAGGACACCACACAAGTGTTATGAAAATAAACAAGATATTTATTAAGAATCACAACAGCCCTGTACTCTTTATGAGGACAGGGTACTAAGCACAAAACAAAACTCTTACGAAAATACTTAAGTTAGCACAGTATATACAAATGCCCGAGGGGCACGGAAAACCATATACTCTGAAAGTGGAATGCGAAATTACTAGCAGGTAAGTACAGTACTAATAGGCTTTGGAATCGCTAGATCTTGACTATAGAATCTTCAGATTACTTCTAGGAGACCCAGGGGACTCGGGTGCAGAGTGTGCACTCTCACGCGTGATGCGGGACAAAGTCTATGGTAGCTAGTAAAGACAAAGTTAGTGTTCTCGGGCGAACCCGACCTGGTAGGAGGAAAACGAAAGTGGATTCTGACCCTTGGATAGTGAGGCTATGCTGGGGCACCGAAATGCCGAAGTTACCTAGCCCAGGGGCTGCAGCTGCATAGGTCTCAAAAGACGTCGGGAATCCTCGTAGACGGACCAGGAGCCTGGAAGAAAGAAGTTGCTGGCAGGCGACCAGTGAAGAAAGTTCGATGGATCCAAGCCTGGATCGAAGGAAGATGACACCTGAAAGCAGAGGGGACCAAGTTCGAGACTACTAGCCAGTAGTCAGTGGGCACCAGGAGGGCACAGGATGGTAGCCACCTCGACTAGGTGAGTGGGTGACGCTGTGATCGCAGATCTCACGGGCCAGGAGGCGTTGTCGGCGACCAGGATGGAGGAGCAAGCTGTCCCACGATGGATGAAGCTGTCGGCGTCGCTGGACCCAGGATTGGGCAACAAAGCCTTGGCAAATTCAAGCCCACGCGGTGGACTCAAAATGGCATCGGGAGTGGACCAGGAGGGTCCGGGGTGCCTCTCTTTAAGAAGGAAGCAAGGGCCAGTCTGGAGCAACCAGAGCAGCAGCAGTGATGTCGTCGGGCGTCGTGAAGAAGGCCACAAGCCAGCCGGCTAGTAGCCACACAGCGCGGTGAGCACGCAAAAGCGGAATGGCCCCACGCAGATCGTGGAGATGCTGGAGGGCTGATCTTCGGTGCTGGAGCTGCTCAGGGTTGGGGCTTCTCGGACCCCAAAGCACTCACCAGTGGAGCACACGGTGGGCTTGTTGAAAAGAAGTCGTGCAGTCTTGGCGATCGTCGGTCCCTCGAGGTCTCGTCGCACTCACAGTTCTCAGCTTTGCTGTAGAGGTGAGTAGAGGTCAGAGGTGCCAGGGGAGCCGGGTCTCGTCGAGCTGGGTCGTCGGATTTGTGAAGAAGGACTTGCAGCAGACCGCAGTGTTCTTAGGATGGTGCCTGCGGATGCAGGGTGACTACTCCTTAGCCACAAGGGAGAATCTTGAAGAAGGAAATCTTGATGTCTTTCGCAGAAAGTCGGGTCTTGATTCCAAAGATGATCTAATTTGAACAGGGGGCCCGCTCCCATCTTTATACTAAAAAAAAGGGGGCTGACCCGGTGACTAGGTCCTGCCTATGGGTGGGACCAGGAGGGGGGTGGTTACACCCCTCTGCCATGCCGGACTTTACCCCGGCCAAGGGCTGGTGTCCCCCTGGAACTGGTTCTGACCGGCCTATGCGTAGTGAGCACCGGGGTGCCACTCAGCAGTCACCTTTCTGAAAAGCCCTGCCTACCCAGGATACACAAAACCATGTCTGGGACGGTGCTAGCACCGCCCCTGACAGGAAACCCTTTGTCCAGGCTCCCCTCGCTGGAAGGACTCCCAGCTGCAGGGGGTCAGACTCGTGTCTGTGGTGGCAGCATCCATTTTGTGGAGCTGAGGCTTCGTTTAACTTTAACCGGGGTTCACAGTTACATACATGTCGTGTCTCTCTAGAAGGGTGGAATGCTAACCCCGTCGCCAGAATTGGCGAGGGGTTAGTATTCCAATTCGTATGACACCTTCATCGGCATGTTTCGATAAAGCAATACCAAAGTTAGCATTTAACCGCGAGGATTATAATGCACTTAAGAGTATATGGTATGCGATATCATGGAACAGCTATTTGGACTTGGTTCCGCAAGCTGCAGACAGGCTCAGCTCATGCCAGAGCACCATCTCACACGATTCCAAGCACTCTGCCTTCAGGATTGTCAAGGCCTGCCATAGGAGTGACTGATAGGAATCCGGGTGTCCATTTTAGGGTTAGGTATAGGTATACTACACCTACAGCAAAGGGTGATTACACAACTTTGCCCCAGCTGTCATGCAGCCAGTTGTGTCAAATTTAGGAGGCCAGCCAGGGGTGGCATAATACATGCTTCAGCCCCTGGTAGGCCCTGGGTACACCTATGCCCTGAGTTACAGGGTCTGATAAAGTGGCCCAGTACCAATTGGTAAATGCACCTAGGGTACACGTTGTAATTTAGAGAGAGAACAGCCAGGCTGTGGGTCTGATTGGCAGGCCCACAGCCAGAGAAAGTCGTAAACCAGTGAAACAAAAGCAAAAAATCTGGGTGATCATAGGATTGCAGACCCTACTCTCCTACATGACCACCCCCCCCAAACTTTGGGACAATAAGCTAACCTTGACCAGGTGAGTCTTCTTGTTCTAAGTGGAAATATCTGGAGAGCCCATCGGCATTGCCATGATCAGTACCAGGTCTATGTTCCACTGTAAAGTCCATCCCCTGTAGGGAAATGGACCACCTAAGCAGTTTGGGGTTTTCACCCTTCATCTGATTTAGCCACAAGAGGGGCTTATGGTCGGTCTGAATCTTGAAGTGAGTGCCAAACAAGTATGGCCTCAGCTTCTTCAGGGCCCAAACCACAGCAAAGGCCTCCCTCTCAATAGCTGACCAATTCTTCTCTCTGGGGTCAGCCTTCTGCTTATAAAAGCAATGGGCTGGTCTTGACCATCAAAATTCAGTTGAGATAGAACAGCTCCCACACCCAACTCAGAAGCATCTGTTTGGACAATGAATGGTTTGGAGTAGTCTGGACTCTTAAGGATAGGTGCTGTGCACATGGCCTGCTTTAGGTCATCGAATGCTTTTTGACAGCCTGCTGTCCACTGAACCTTTTTTGGCATTTTCTTACTTGTCAGTTCATTTAATGGAGTCACAATTGGTCCATAGTTCCTGACAAACTTTCTGTAGTAACCAGTCAGGCCCAAGAAAGCTCGAACCTGAGTCTGGGTGGTTGGAGGAGCCCAGTCCCTGATTGACTGTATTTTGCTCTCCAGTGGCTGAACCTGGCCTCCACCTACAAGGTGGCCCAGGTATACAACCTGTGTCTGCCCTATCTGGCACTTGGTGGCCTTGATAGTGAGGCCTGCTGCTTGCAGAGCCTCTAACACTTTCCTCAGGTGGACCAGGTGATCCTCCCAGGTGGAGCTAAAGACAGCAATATCATCTAGATATGCTGCACAGAAGTCATCCAGCCCAGTGAGAACATGATTCGCCAACCTTTGGAAGGTGGCAGGTGCATTTTTCAGACCAAAGGGCATTACCACAAATTGATAATGCCCACCAGGGGTTGAAAATGCTGTCTTGGGCTTGGCATCCTCAGCTAACCTGATTTGCCAATACCCAGCTGTCAGGTCAAATGTGCTTAAGTAGTTGGCAGAAGCCAATCTATCTAGAAGTTCATCTGCCCTTGGTATTGGGTGGGCATCAGTCTTAGTGACTGCATTGAGACCCCTGTAGTCTACGCAGAACCTCATCTCTTTCTTACCACCCTGGGTGTGAGGTTTTGGCACTAGAACTACTGGACTAGTCCAAGGGCTATCTGAGGGTTCAATGACTCCCAACTCCAACATTTTCTGCACGTCAGTTTTTATGCAGTCTATAACATGATCAGGCTGCCTGTAGATTTTACTCTTAACTGGCAGGCTGTCACCAGTGTCAACCTCATGGGTACACCAATTGGTCTGACTGGGTGTCAGAGAAAACATATGTCTGAAAGACTGAAGAACCTGTTTACAGTCTTTCTGTTGATGCTCCGAGAGGCTGCCACAAAAGACAACACCATCTACTGACCCATCATCAGGATTCTGAGTGAGCAGGTCTGGGAGAGGGTCACTCTCTTCCTCCTGTCCCTCATCTATGGCCATGAGCAAGCTCATGTCCTTCCTGTCGACATATGCTTTGAGCCTGTTGACATGGAGCACCCTGTGGGGGCTCCTGGGAGTTCCAAGGTCCACCAGGTAGGTGACCTCTCCCTTTTGCTCAAGAATTGTGTGGGGCCCAGACCATTTGTCTTTGAGTGCTGCTGGGGCCACTGGCTCCAACACCCACACCTTTTGTCCAGGCTGATAAACAGTCAGGACAGCCTTTTGGTCATGCCAAGCTTTTTGAAGTTCTTGACTGGCCTTAAGGTTTTCAGATGCCTTCTCCATATACTCAGCCATCCTGGAGCGGAGACCAAGTACATAGTCCACTATGTTGGTTGCAGGCTTTTTGAGAGGTCTCTCCCATCCTTCCTTCACCAAACACAGGGGGCCTCTCACAGGATGCCCATACAAAAGTTCAAAAGGGCTGTAGCCAACCCCCTTTTGTGGGACCTCTCTGTAAGCAAACAGAAGGCAGGGAATCAGGACATCCCATCTACGCCTGAGCTTTTCAGGTAGTCCATGAATCATCCCTTTTAGGGTCCTGTTGAACCTTTCAACAAGCCCATTGCATTGTGGATGATAGGGTGTAGTGAACTTGTAGTTGACACCACATTCCTTCCACATAGCAGTTAAGTAGCTTGACATGAAGTTTGCACCTCTGTCAGAGACAACCTCCTTAGGGAAGCCCACTCTGGAGAACACTCCAACTAGGGCCCTTGCCACTACAGGTGCTGTAGTGGTCCTAAGTGGAATAGCTTCAGGATACCTGGTGGCATGATCCACTACCACCAGTATAAACTTGTGCCCTGATGCTGTCTGGGGTTCCATTGGACCAACAATGTCAATCCCCACTCTTTCAAAGGGCACCCCCACCACAGGCATTGGTATAAGGGGGGCCTTTGTTGTGCCACCTGACTTACCACTGGCTTGGCAAGTGACACAGGAGCGACAAAACTCCTTGGTATCCTCATTCATGTGAGGCCAGTGAAAGTGTGAGACAAGCCTGTCCCAAGTCTTTGTCTGGCCTAAGTGACCTGCTAAGGGAATCTCATGGGCCAAGGTAAGGAGGAAACCTCTCTGAGACAAGGGTACAACCAGCCTCCTGGTCATGCCAGGCTTGGGGTCTCTTGCTTCAGTGTACAGGAGTCCATCTTCCCAGTATACCTTGTGGGTACCTGTGGCGTTCCCAGCAGCCTCAGCAGCAGCCTGCTGTCTGAGGGGTTCAAGAGAAGGGCAGTCTAACTGGTCCTTCCCCAGGTCTTCCCTTGAGGGTCCCCCTGAACCCAAGAATTCAACTTGATCAAGTTCAAACTCTCTAGGCTCAGTTTCCCTCAATTCCTGTAGGTCAGCCTCCTCTGAGACTTGATCCACAACCTGGGGCAAGGGGGAAGGCACAGCCTTAACCCTACTGCTCTTTTTCTTGGAAGGTGTCTGGTCCATTGTTCCAGGATCCAGCACCTGTTCAGTGGGGCATTTCCTGACCTGTGACCTGGTCACAGCAAACACATGTGCTGGCAAGCCTAACATTTCCATGTGAGTCCTCTGCTCCACTTCTGACCATTGTGATGACTCCAAATCATGGCCCAACAAACAATCCACTGGGAGGTCTGAGCTAACTACAACCTTCTTTTGGCCAGTTACCCCTCCCCAGGAGAAAGCTACAATTGCCATACTGTGATTGGTAGTGACATTGCTTGCATTGGTCACCAGGAAATCGGTACCTGGCATGATCTGTCCAGGGTCCACAAAGTTAGGTGTCACCATTGTGACACTGGCACAAGTGTCCCTATAGGCCTGAGCCATTTTTCCATTAATGAAAGGTGTCTGTCTGTATTTGCCCAAAGTATTGGGACTTATATCAGGGGACATCTCCACATCCCCTGTACAAACAAGGACAGCCTGAGTGAGTGTGCCAACTAAGTTGTCACACCCCTCAGAACCCAGGGTTAACCCAACTAAACCCTTGGGAGGTGCACTGCCACTGCTGACTGTACTAGGGGGCACAGGTGCCTTAGGGGCTGCAGTGGCAGGAGTCTGCCCTCCTCCTTTCTTGGTGCACTTACTAAACCATTGAGTTTTACTTTTGCAGTATTGGCACCACCTTTTAGATTGGCCTTCTTGATTTTTCTTCTTCTGGGGAGCCTGACCGCCACCCTCTTTGGGTTGTTGGGGACCTGTCTAAGACTTCTGGTCATTTTGTTCCCCTTTAGAATCTTTACCCTTCTGGTCTGCTTTCTTCTGACCACCTTGATTCTGGCCCTGGTTCTGTTTAACTCTTGTTCTGACCCATCTGTCTGCCTTCTTTCCCAATTCTTGGGGAGAGGTCAGATCTGAGTCAACAAGATGCTGATGCAACAACTGGTTCTGACAATTGTTTAAAATTTGTTCTCTCATGATCAAATTGTACAATCCTGTATAATCAGTAACCTTACTGCCCAGCAACCAGCCCTCCAAAGCCTTAGTGGCACAATCTACAAAGTCAGACCAATCTTGAGACTGAGTTTTCTGGGTATCCCTGAACAGCAACCTGTACTGCTCAGTGGTTAGGGCAAACCCATCAATCAGTGTATTTTTCAAGATTTGGTAATTGTTAGCATCCTCCACTCTAGTAGTGAGGAGCTTGTCTCTACCTTTACCTTCAAAGGAGAGCCACAAGATAGCTGCCCACTGACTCTGGGGAACACCCTGCACAGTGCAGGCCCTCTCCAAAGCAGTAATCCATTTGTGGATGTCATCCCCTTGTTTAAAGGGGGGCACTATCTTACCCAGGTGCTTTGTATCAAAACTCCTTTCCCTATTGCTAGGTACAATGCTGCCACCAGTGGGGACTACCCCACTTAACTGTTGCTCTCTAGCAAAGGCAAGCCTCTCTTTGGCCAGGGCAAGTTCTTCCCTTTCAATCCTCAGATTGACTGCCCTTTCTTTAGCTTCATACACTCTCCTCTGAGGGGAAGTCATCCCTCTGTGAGAAGAGCTTTGAGAGCCATTGGTTTGAATAGATCTGCCAGAGCCTCTTGATAGAGATCTGGCTCGTCCATTCCCAATGTTAAGCTGACCTGAGAGTGGCCCCAGGGGTCCCCCAGTACCAATCTCATGTCTGCTTAAGTTGGACCTGGTTAGTCTACTGACTTCTACCTGTCCCTTATCTGCCTCATCCCCAGAGGGATCCTCATCCTCCTCCCCCTCTTCAGTCTCAGCTGAGAGGTGGATTAGGTCAGGGTCTCCTCTGGTTCCCTCAAGGGGAGGCATGCTTCCCTCTGGATTAGAAGAGCTAAGAGGTTTCTCAGCTTTTCTGGCATCATAAGTCTCTAAGAGACCAATCAGAAAGGAAGTTGTGGGGTTAGACCCCTGTTTTATCTTCCTAGAGGTACACACCTGTCGTAACTCATGGAAGCTAAGAACAGTATATCTGGAAGTGGGGACCTGTGGAGGGTCCACTGACACAAGGGGAGACTCAAAGTTTCCTCCTTTGTCTGACATACTGTTTCTAGTGTGGTGTAAGTGATGCACCTACCTACACTATGTGTTTGCCTACTGATCCCTTGCTAAGAGTTGCAGCCAAGGTGTGCTAAGCCTTGAGGAGCTGCAACAGCTTGTTCAGTAGAACTCAGAGTATTCTAAGCTAAGTTATATGTACCTATCAGTACTTATGTGATCTTTCAACAAGATATTCTTAGGATACGTGTGGTAAAACAACAGCAAGCTCAAATCCCAACCGCTGCTCACCAATGTGAGAAGGTGGCCTGATATGCAGTGCTCACTATTCTAGTGAACACTATGTATCAGTCCAGCAACCCTTATTGATGATTGGTTGTAAGTCAACCTTATAGACCAGCTATCCTAGTAGCGTGGATACGAGCAGTCTAAGGCTAAAGACTCGAGAGGGCGCGTTAAGCCAGCTGTTTACCACACATATACCCCTTGAATACCAAGTGAAAGGACACCACACAAGTGTTATGAAAATAAACAAGATATTTATTAAGAATCACAACAGCCCTGTACTCTTTATGAGGACAGGGTACTAAGCACAAAACAAAACTCTTACGAAAATACTTAAGTTAGCACAGTATATACAAATGCCCGAGGGGCACGGAAAACCATATACTCTGAAAGTGGAATGCGAAATTACTAGCAGGTAAGTACAGTACTAATAGGCTTTGGAATCGCTAGATCTTGACTATAGAATCTTCAGATTACTTCTAGGAGACCCAGGGGACTCGGGTGCAGAGTGTGCACTCTCACGCGTGAAGCGGGACAAAGTCTATGGTAGCTAGTAAAGACAAAGTTAGTGTTCTCGGGCGAATCCGACCTGGTAGGAGGAAAACGAAAGTGGATTCTGACCCTTGGATAGTGAGGCTATGCTGGGGCACCGAAATGCCGAAGTTACCTAGCCCAGGGGCTGCAGCTGCATAGGTCTCAAAAGACGTCGGGAATCCTCGTAGACGGACCAGGAGCCTGGAAGAAAGAAGTTTCTGGTAGGCGACCAGTGAAGAAAGTTCGATGGATCCAAGCCTGGATCGAAGGAAGATGACACCTGAAAGCAGAGGGGACCAAGTTCGACACTACTAGCCAGTAGTCAGTGGGCACCAGGAGGGCACCGGATGGTAGCCACCTCGACTAGGTGAGTGGGTGACGCTGTGATCGCAGATCTCACGGGCCAGGAGGCGTTGTCGGCGACCAGGATGGAGGAGCGAGCTGTCCCACGATGGATGAAGCGGTCGGCGTCGCTGGACCCAGGATTGGGCAACAAAGCCTTGGCAAATTCAAGCCCACGCGGTGGACTCAAAATGGCGTCTGGAGTGCACCAGGAGGGTCCGGGGTGCCTCTCTTGAAGAAGGAAGCAAGGGCCAGTCTGGAGCAACCAGACCAGCAGCAGTGATGTCGTCGGGCGTCGTGAAGAAGGCCACAAGCCAGCCGGCTAGTAGCCACACAGCGCAGTGAGCACGCAAAAGCAGAAGGGCCCCACGCAGATCGTGGAGATGCTGGAGGGCTGATCTTCGGTGCTGGAGCTGCTCAGGGTTGGGGCTTCTCGGACCCCAAAGCACTCACCAGTGGAGCACACGGTGGGCTTGTTGCAAAGAAGTCGTGCAGTCTTGGCGATCGTCGGTCCCTCGAGGTCTCGTCGCACTCACAGTTCTCAGCTTTGCTGTAGAGGTGAGTAGAGGTCAGAGGTGCCAGGGGAGCCGGGTCTCGTCGAGCTGGGTCGTCGGATTCGTGAAGAAGGACTTGCAGCAGACCGCAGTGTTCTTAGGATGGTGCCTGCGGATGCAGGGTGACTACTCCTTAGCCACAAGGGAGAATCTTGAAGAAGGAAATCTTGATGTCTTTCGCAGAAAGTCGGGTCTTGATTCCAAAGATGATCTAATTTGAACAGGGGGCCCGCTCCCATCTTTATACTAAAAAAAAGGGGGCTGACCCGGTGACTAGGTCCTGCCTATGGGTGTGACCAGGAGGGGGGTGGTTACACCCCTCTGCCATGCCGGACTTTCCCCCGGCCAGGGGCTGGTGTGCCCCTGGAACTGGTTCTGACCGGCCTATGCGTAGTGAGCACCGGGGTGCCACTCAGCAGTCACCTTCCTGAAAAGCCCTGCCTACCCAGGATACACAAAACCATGTCTGGGACGGTGCTAGCACCGCCCCTGACAGGAAACCCTTTGTCTAGGCTCCCCTCGCTGGAAGGACTCCCAGCTGCAGGGGGTCAGACTCGGGTCTGTGGTGGCAGCATCCATTTTGTGGAGCTGAGGCTTCGTTTAACTTTAACCGGGGTTCACAGTTACATACATGTCGTGTCCCTCTAGAAGGGTGGAATGCTAACCCCGTCGCCAGAATTGGCGAGGGGTTAGTATTCCAATTTGTATGACACCTTACTCGACATGTTTCGATAAAGCAATGCCAAAGTTAGCATTTAACCGCGAGGATTATAATGCACTTAAGAGTATATGATATGCGATATCATGGAACAGCTATTTGGACTTGGTTCCGCAAGCTGCAGACAGGCTCAGCTCATGCCAGAGCACCATCTCACACGATTCCAAGCACTCTGCCTTCAGGATTGTCAAGGCGTGCCATAGGAGTGACTGATAGGAATCCGGGTGTTCATTTTAGGGTTAGGTATAGGTATACTACACCTACAGCAAAGGGTGATTACACGACTTTGCCCCAGCTGTCATGCAGCCAGTTGTGTCAAATTTAGGAGGCCAGCCAGGGGTGGCATAATACATGCTTCAACCCCTGGTAGGCCCTGGGTACACCTATGCCCTGAGTTACAGGGTCTGATAAAGTGGCCCAGTACCAATTGGTAAATGCACCTAGGGTACACGTTGTAATTTAGAGAGAGAACAGCCAGGCTGTGGGTCTGATTGGCAGGCCCACAGCCAGAGAAAGTCGTAAACTAGTGAAACAAAAGCAAAAAATCTGGGTGATCATAGGATTGCAGACCCTACTCTCCTACACACAACACGACCCACCGAGAGATGGTTCGCACGTGCACCGCCCGACCTTTCTTAGCGCCCACGTAACCAACAAAGAGTTGGTCATCCACCCGGAACTGGCGTTTGCGATCCAGAGAGAATGAGAGCGCACATTTTGGGTCCAGACGGTGGAGCCTCTCTTCCTCTTTCGAGGGATGCGGAGGCGGAAAGAAGGCAGGCAAGGTGATGGACTGCCTGATGTGGAAGGCTGTGACTACCTTGTGCAGGAAAGAAGGTCGCGTCCACAACACAACTTTGTCCGGATGGACAGAAAGGAAAGAAGGTTTAGAGGAAAGAGCCTGGAGCTCACTCACCCTCCTGGCAAAGGTGATGGCAACCAGGAATGCAGTCTTTAGAGTAAGGAGACAAAGAGGACAGTTATGAAGTGGCTCGAAAGGAGCGCACATCAGATAGGTCAGAACAAGGTTCAAGTTCCACTGAGGCATCACGAAAGGAACAGGAGGAAACATATGAGTGATGCCCTTCAAAAACCTTTTTACAACTGGGGACCTGAACAAAGAGGGCTGATCAGGGAGCCTTAAGAAGGCGGAAATGGCAGAGAGGTAGCCCTTTAGAGTGCCCAGAGCAGAGCCCTGCTGGGCAAGAGAAAGAAGAAAGCGGAGAACCTCTGAAAGAGGGGCAGCAAAGGGATCCACAGTCTTTGCTGTGCACCGTGCCACAAATTTGTTCCACCTGCAGGCGTATACCGATTTTGTGGAGGGACGCCTTGCTGCCAGAATAACATCACAGACTTCAGGAGGCAAGTCAAATGGCCTCAACTGCCGCCGCTCAATCTCCACGCATGTAAGTGGAGAGTGGACAGGTTCGGGTAGAGGACCGTCCCCTGCTGCTGCGACATAAGGTCCTACTGAAGAGGCAGATGAATCGGGGGATCGACAGACATGCTGAGTGGCTCTGGATACCAGTATCTTCGTGCCCAATCCGGAGCCAAAAGGATGACTTTGGCCTGGTCGCGTCTGATCTTCAGCACTCTGGGTGTCTCCGAGCGAGTGCCGCCTTGGAAATTCCAACGTGCAGAACTGATGTCAATGCGCGTTCTCTTCTGTGGCGAATAGATCTAACCAAGGCTCTCCCCACTGCTGAAAGAGGCCTTGCGCCACGTCCGAGTTCAGACGCCATTCGTGATCCATCTTGCACCGACGGCTGAGTTAGTCCGCCCTGGCGTTCAGGGAACCTGCCAGGTGTTGAACCACCAGGGTCACGCCCTGATGTTCCAGCCACTGCCAGAGGCGCAGAGCCTCCTGGCATAGGGTCCAAGACCCCACCCGCCCTGTTTGTTGCAGTACCACATGACGGTGGTGTTGTCCGTGAACACCTGCAATACACTCCCCCGGACAGGGGGAAGGAATGCCTTCAGTGCAAGCCGATCGCCCGCAGCTCCAGAAGGTTGATGTGGAGCCGGGACTCCGCCGGAGACCAGAGGCCTCTGATCTCCGCCTATCCCATGTGGCCTCCCCAGCCCTGGAGGGACGCGTCCGTCACAACTACGTGCTCCGGTTGGGGTAGGGAGAGGGTTCTGCCGCTGACCCAATCGCGGTCCGTGAGCCACCACTGCAACTGTCTTGCAGTGCCCTCCGAGATCAAAACATGGTCGGACAAGTTGTCCTGATGCTGGGCCCACTGAAACTTCAGGTCCCACTGCAGAGCCCGCATCCGCCACCTGGCGTGATGCACCAGAAGGATGCAGGTGGCCATCAGCCCCAGAAGCCGCAGCGTCAACCTGACCGAGACTCAGGATAATGGCTGAAAGATCGGAATCAGAGCCTGAATATCCTGAACCCGCTGTTCCGGAGGAAAAACCCGAAACTGCACCGAGTCTAGAACCGCTCTGATGAAGAGGAGCTTCTGAGAGGGACAGAGGTGTGACTTCGGCACACTGATGGAGAACCCCAGCAGGTGCAGGAGGTCAGCCGTAGTCTGGAGGTGGCTGACGACTGTCTGGGGCGAGCCCGCCTTCAACAACCAGTCGTCGAGGTAGGGGAAGACTGAAACCCCTAACCTGCGCAGATGAGCTGCGACCACCGCCATCACTTTCGTGAACACCCATGGGGCGCTGGTAAGGCCAAAGGTGAGCAGGGTAAACTGAAAGTGCTCGTGGCCTACCGTGAACCGCAGGTAACGCCGCGGGCCGGCAGGACGGGGATGTGAAAATAAGCGTCCTACAAGTCCAACTCTACCATCCAGTCTCCCGGGTCCAGGGCAGCTAAGACCTGAGCCAAAGTCAGCATCTTGAACTTCTCCTTCCGGAGAAAGCCGCTGACGTACCGTAGGTCCAAGATAGGGCGTAGGCCCCCTTTTCCCTTCTTGGGAACTAGAAAGTAGTGGGAGCAACAACTACACCCTACTTCTGGCCCAGGAACGCGCTCAATGGCCCTCTTGGCCAAGAGGGCCATAACTTCCTCTCGCAGAAGATTCAAGTGATCCCCCAACACGCGGTGGCACTGCGGTGGCATGGCTGGAGGGGGGAGTAGCCCCTTCGGACAATTTGCAACACCCACCTGTCCAAAGTGATGTTGCACCAGTGAAGGAGGTGATGGCGAACCCTGCTCCCCACTGCCGCCATGTGAGCCTGAAAGCTAGGACTAGGAAGGCTTTGAGGCGGATGCTGCGGGGGTGGATGTGGACTGGCCTCGCTGTTGTCCCCGGGCACCGCCACGGTGGTCACCACCTCCGCCACAGCGCTGGATGTTAGTCTGCGGCCTGTGGCTGGCAGGATGTGTGAGGGCGCCCCTTCTTTGGCCACGAAAGGAGCGAAAGGCAGCAGGTTGCTGGCGCGGGGCCAACAGGCCCAAGGACTTGGCAATAGCCCTGGAGTTCTTAAAGCGCTGAAGCGCACTGTCTGCCTTGTCGCCAAAGAGGCAATGGCCATCAAACGGCATGTCCATAAGTGTGTTTTGGACACCAGCCGAAAGTTGGCAGACCTCAGCCAGGCGTGGCGACGAATCGCCACCGTCGTTGCCATCGCTCTACCTAGCGAGTCCGTTGTATCCAGTCCACACCGGATGGAATACCGTGCCGCCTCTCGACCCTCCAAAAATGCTTGGGCGAGTTTAGTCCGGGCCTCCTCCGGACATTTTGGCAGCACGGCCGCAACCGTGTCCCACAGAGAGTGGGTATAACGGCCCAAGAGGCACACGGTGTTAACAGACCGCAACCCCAAACTGAGTGAGGAGAACATCTTCTTGCCATACTGTTCGTACCTCATGTATTCCGATCCGGGGGAGCCGTCGGGAATGCGGTCTGGGAGTTAGAGGCCTGTATGACCAGGCTCTCGAGGGTGGGGTGGGTGGACAGGAAGCAAGGGTCGCTGGAGCCGGGCGGTGGCGTCTGGCCACGTTCCTATCTACAGGGGGACCTGTAGCTGGCCTGGACCAGGTGCCCAAAAGAACGTCAGATAAGGCCTCATTAAACGGCCACAAAATCTCCGAGGAGCTTTCCTGCGGTGTAAGGACCTCAGTGAGGGGGTTAGTCCTCACGGCCACGACGGGGAGTTCAAGGGAGAAGGCCTTGGCACCCGCGTCAACACCACACTATAGGCAGCCCCCTCCTCCGTAGCCACGGTAGGAGGGGAGACAAAACCAGTGTCTGGCGAAGTGTCCAGACCACTGGCATCCCCAAGCTCACCTGCCCAGTCCGGATGAGGCTGGCACTCACGTGCCAGAGGGTCCTCAGACCCCTTCCAATCCTCCTCGCCACCCATCTCCTGATACTCGGGGTCAAAGGATGGGGCCGGGTCATAGAAGTAGAAATTTCCTAGCGGCGTTGAATACAGCGCCGGACCCGAATCAAGGGTAGGACCAGGGACACCGTCGTCTTGGGACGGCGTCGGGGGCGACACCCTGGGGGCCGGCGCCGTCGAGGTCATAAGGTCGACCGGCGACGACCCGGATCCGGAACCGGATCCAGTGGGACCCTGCGGCGTCGGGACCAAAGTCGCCGACGGCGCCGGGGCCGAAGCACCCGGCCCGCTTGGGGACCCAGTCGGGCCGCTTGGCCCGAAGGCGCCGCGGAACCCGACGGAGGAGTGAGCGACCTCATGGCCATTAGGAAGGCTTCCATCTCCTCCGGCATCGCGTTCCAGGGACCGGCGGGTATCGAGCAGGCCGCGATCCCTGCGGCTCCGGTGGAGCCACGTGGGCGGTGTCACCCGAACCCCCGGCCGCGTCGCACGAGCGTCGGGGGGGGGGGGGGGGGGGGAGTCAGAAGAGCGATGACGCCTCTTCGACTTCTTGTGCCTCTTACCTGAGGACTTGAAGTCTGAGGAATGGTGACGACTCCCGGAGCTATGGTGACGACTCCCGGAGCTATGATTACTCTGGCCCCGCGACCGCTCCCTCGACCTCCTTCCGGACCGGGACCTCGAATGGCGCAGGGCTGACTGCCAGAGCTCGAGGCGCTTACGGGATCGCTCCTGCCTAGCCTTCGACGTCAAGGCCCGGCAGTCGGGCACGACTTGTAATCGTGGTCGGACCCCAGGCAATGAAGACATCGGCGATGGGGGTCTGTAACCGACATCAGTCGGTTGCAATCGACGCAGGGTTTGAACCCCGGCATCCCTAATGGCACCGTCGGAGTCGTTCGACTAGAAAAAACAGATCAAAAAGATCCTAAAAGTTTAGTCAAAAATTGACTAAAGGGTACCACTTTCTCCGGACCTGCGCTTGCTGGCGCGGAAAAAAGAACTGACGTCAGCGCGTTCGAGGGCGGCGTCTAAGTACTCCGACGACGTAATCCAGGCGCCAACGGCCGCGGAGCCGCAGACGACGCCCACCGACGCAAGGGTACTGCTACGCAAAATTTTCCGGATCCAGTCTGACGCCTGGGGATATTCTAAGGTAAGGAATCTAATACTAACCTGTTACTTTCAGATATATAAATACCATGGGATGGAATTGGATTTATATGTCAGCGGACGGGATATCCGTCACCATTGTGACGGAGTAACCCATCCGCCAAGATCTAAATCAGGCCCTTGGTCTTTTTTAAGGAGCTCAAAATCCTCCAGTGGGGCAAGAAGTTTGAAGCTGTGTCTGAGGAATGTGCATCAGAATTTGACATTTGGAGTGAGGTCTCCCTGACTGCTCCGGAGGTCTTGGAAGTACAATAATTTTGAAAGTCCCAACTTTTCAGGGTTTCTGAAGCAGCACTACTGTGTCATTTGTAAGGCTTCCAGGGCCTCCAGGACTGCACTTGGGAGCCAGGACTCACTTCAGTAGACCACCAATAAGGTCCAATCCTGGTCCAGTTGGTATTGATCAACTGATCACTTCAAGAAAAAGGCCTCTTGCAGCTTGTGCTGTCTCATTAACCACACAAGTCAGCCAACTGACCCATGGATTTGTCCTTTGCACAAGAGGGAGCAGGTCTAGTCCTCAGGGCACCTCTCAGTTTACAGAAAGCGGTGTTCAATTCTCTTCTGATCGTCCATAGGTCCATAACGTGTTCTAAGGAGGGTGCCTTGGGTTGCCACATTTTTGGTTGGCATTAGCTAGTGAGTGTTGGTGACTTGTGGTTCCTCCCTAACCTATGGGGTAAAAGCTCCCAGGGGTGACGCTACCCACTTTTTCAGAAGTCCTTGTTAACCTAAATCAAACAATCCCACAGTGCAACTTACTCCCAAAACCCAAAATGGGGAAAGCCCTTTCTCCCTTGTACAGAGCCTGTGTGCCCCCCACCAGAGATGTGTACAGTGAAATTAGTAGCCCCCAGCTCTGTGGCCACTAAGCACTGGTTTTGGGAAAAGCTTCCCTCCAACTGGGTTCGGAGACAGCCTGGCTGGGGGGAACAAAGATTTTGTTCCCCAAGTCTCATCTTACATTCAGTACTGAAAGGGCAGACCATCGCAAGCCTTAGGCGAAAAAATAGAGATGCACATTAAAAAGAAAATAGATCTGATATACAACACAAACACCTGAGATGGAAGTGGCCAACTCAACGCATCTGTCGATATCTCACCCACTCGAGCCCCCGTCCAGGAGCTGGAATATTTCCCCTTGGTTACATCCGATGCAGTGGAGGCTCTACTCGCTACTGTTAAATCAGGCTCACCCCTTGATAAAATACCGGCCAGGACTACCACATTACTTTCCAAACAGCAGGCTATCCCTATTTGCTGAATTCTTAACCGTTCACTAAATAAAGGTCATGTCCCCGATGAGTGGAAGGCAGCACAAATCATCCCTATACGGAGGAATCTTAAGGCTCCTATGGACGGTTTAACTAATTATCGCACTATCTCACTGTTACCTCTCCTGAGCAAGTTGTTAGAAAAACATGTTAATAAACATCTTTCAGACTTTGTCGAGGAATCTGGCTGGTTTGATCCATCTCAGTCTGGTTTCAGACCCAGACACAGCACTGAGTCAGCCTTGATTGCTGTCACGGATAAAATCAGACAGGCTCTAGACAATGGAAAGACAGTTGTACTAGTGCTGCTTGACTTGTCGGTGGCCTTCGACACTGTCTCACATCGAACTGTGCTCAGGATACTCAGTGAGATTGGGATACAAGGAACAGCCTTACAATGGATGATGAGTTTCCTCTCGCATAGGACCCAGACTGTCAATCTGGGTGCCTTCCGGTCTGAGACCACGGAACTAACTAAAGGAGTACCTCAGGGATCCTGTCTCAGGCCCACTTTATTTAACATGTTTACTCAGGAAGCAAGGTATTACACCCATTTCCTATGCTGATGATACTCAGCTCCTGCTATCCTTCGATAAACAAGGTCCCTATGCCCAGTTAGCCTCTCAGAAGGTATGAAAACCATTGCCAGCTGAATGAGACAAAGTTTCCTCCAGCTTAAAGCGGGCAAAACGGAATCATGCTGTTTGGTGACGCTCGTAGAAGATGGTCTCTGACCTGGTGGTCTACAGAATTAGGACCTGCACCGGAAGCCAAGACTGTGGTCAAACCTTGGAAAATCAATACAAATTTGTTGTTAAAAAAGACTGGTCAGAAATCTAGGGGTTCGATTGGACCAGAAACGAATTATGAAGCAGCAGGTTTCTACCACCCATCGGCGCTTGCTTCCATACATAAGGTCTCTAGCGAAGAGTATTTCCCTTCCTCCCTCTGTCCACTCACAAAACCTTGATCCAGGCACTTGTATTGAGTCGACAAGACTACTGCAATTTGTTGCTGATCTCAGCCAGTGAAGCATCCCTGAACAAATTGCAAGTGGTCCAAAACACAGCTTACAGACTGGTCTCTAATGCACCTGCCCTCACCCACTCTCTCCCTCTCCTGCAGAAACTGCATTGGTTGCCTGTACGGAAGCGAATCCCCATCAAGATCAGCTGCATTGTGCATAAAGCCCTAAACAGCAAGGGCCCCAGTTATTTAGCAGAGAAATTAAAAAAATATCAGCCTCCGAGGACACTATGCTCAGGGACCAAATCTTTACTTGTGGTTCCACGCTTCAAGAAGGTTCGGCTATGTGGGAAAGACCTCACTGCTCTACTGTACTCCCTGTTTCTGTCCAACTAAGCAGTTGAAGAGAGCGGAGATACCCTTTGTGTGGTGATTCAGGCACTTTATACACCTAAATCAAATCAAATCAAATGATATTGGGCCCACCCTAGTTGGTCTTCCTGCAAGAGGAAAAAAATGCCTCCAGACACACATTGTTTCTACTCTAGAAGCAGTAATCATACCTCATTACGGTCAAGCAATGGGAGACCAGTTGTCAGTAGGCTAATGCTAAATAACCTACTGTATGTTCAGGTAGGTAAAAGGTAACTTTCTCTTAATATCTATTAAAAAATGACGATTAAACAGGATTGTTAATAAATATTGAAAATAGTCTCTGAATGACTTTTGTATCCATTTCCTGTCAAATTTACAGAATAGAGTTAATTTTCTAGGATTCAGATACAATCCAGCCATTTAAAAACAAGCATTGAAAATGCAATAGGTCTCGCCCTTGTTTAAGTTAAAGCAATTCTGTTTGTAATTAGTTGGCTTTTTAGCTTTGCTTTTATTAGTGTTTTTCAAACTTTCATGTACATACCATGCATATGTATGCATATATGTATATGCATGCATTTATATTTGTATTTATATAGATATGCAGATTATATATATTTTTATATATACACATACATATATATTTAAATGCATATGCATATATATATATGTGCATATGTATGCGGGTAGAGAGAGGTAGAGAGGTAGAGAGATAGAGGTAGAGAGATAGAGAGAGGTAGAGAGAGTAATAGAGAGTAGAGTATGAGTGGTAGTGAGTAGTAGAGAGTGAGTAATAGAGAGCGAGTAGTAGAGAGCGAGTAGTAGAGAGTAGTAGAGAGTGAGTAGTAGAGCGAGTAGTAGAGCGTGAGTAGTAGAGAATGAGAAGTAGAAAGATAGTAAAGAGCGAATAGTAGAGCGCGAATAGTAGAGTGAGTAGTAGAGTAGTAGAGAGTGAGTAGCAGAGAGTGAGTAGCAGAGAGTGAGTAGTAGAGAGCGAGTAGAAGAGAGCGAGTAGTAGAGTGAGTAGAAGAGAGAAAGTAGTACAGAGTGAGTAGTAGAGAGCGAATAGTAGAGAGAGAGTAGTAGAGAGCGAATAGTAGAGAGAGAGTAGTAGAGAGTGAGTAGTAGAGAGTGAGTTGTGGAGAGTAGTAGATAGTGTCAGTCAGTCAGTCAGTCAGTGAGTCAGTGTTAGTGAGTCAGTGTCAGTCAGTCAGAGTCAGTCAGTCAGAGTCAGTCAGTCAGAGTCAGTCAGTAGTCAGAGTCAGTCAGTAATCAGAGTCAGTCAGTAATCAGAGTCAGTCAGTAATCAGAGTCAGTCAGAGTCAGTCAGTCAGAGTCAGTCAGTCCGAGTCAGTCAGTCCGAGTCAGTCAGTCCGAGTCAGTCAGTCCGAGTCAGTCAGTCCGAGTCAGTCAGTCCGAGTCAGTCAGTCAGTCAGAGTCAGTCAGTCAGTCAGAGTCAGTCAGTCAGAGTCAGTCAGAGTCAGTCAGTCAGAGTCAGTCAGTCAGTCAGTGTCAGTTAATCAGTGTCAGTCAATCAGTGTCAGTCAATCAGTGTCAGTCAATCAGTGTCAGTCAATCCGTGTCAGTCAATCCGTGTCAGTCAATCAGTGTCAGTCAATCAGTGTCAGTCAATCAGTGTCAGTCAGTTTAAGTCAGTGTAAGTTAGTGTCAGTCAGTGTTCGTCAGTGTCAGTCAGTCAATATCAGTCAGTATCAGTGTCAGTCAGTCAGTCAGTCAGTCAGGTATAGCTGCTCTGCTGACCTGGTTCTCTGGTTCTAAAGCAGCTCTGCTGACCTGGTTCTCTGGCTCTAAAGCAGCTCTGCTGGCCTATTTCTCTGGCTCTAAAGCAGCTCTGCTGGCCTGGTTCTATGGCTCTAAAGCAGCTCTGCTGGCCTGGGTCTATGGCTCTAGAGCAGCTCTGTTGACCTGGTTCTTAGGCTCTAGAGCAGCTCTGCTGACCAGGTTCTCTGGCTCTAGAGCAGCTCTGCTGACCTGGTTCTCTGGCTCTAGAGCAGCTCTGCTGACCTGGTTCTCTGGCTCTAAAGCAGCTCTGCTGACCTGGTTATATCCCTCTAAATCAGCTCTGCTGACCTGGTTCTCTCCCTCTAAAGCAGCTATGCTGACCTGGTTCTCTGCCTCAAGAGCAGCTCTGCTGACCTGGTTCTCTGCCTCTAGAGCAGCTCTGCTGACCTGGTTCTATGGCTCTAAAGCAGCTCTGCTGACCTGGTTCTGTGGCTTTGGAGCAGCTTTGCTGACCTGGTTCTCTCCCTCTAAAGCAGCTCTGCTGACCTGGTTCCTCTGGCTCTAGAGCAGCTCTGCTGACCTGGTTCTATGGCTCTAAAGCAGCTCTGCTGACCTGGTTCTCTGGCTCTAAAGCAGCTCTGCTGGGCTGGTTCTCTCCCTCTAAAGCAGCTCTGCTGACCTGGTTCTCTCCCTCTAAAGCAGCTTTGCTGATCTGGTTCTCTGGCTCTAAAGCAGCTCTGCTGACCTGGTTCTCTGGCTCTAAAGCAGCTCTGCTGACCTGGCTCTAAAGCAGCCCTGCTGACCTGGTTTCTCTGGCTCTACAGCAGCTCCACTGACCTGGGTCTCTGGTTCTAGAGCAGCTCTGCTGACCTGCTTCTGCGGCTCTAGAACAGCTCTGCTGACCCGGTTCTCCGGCTCTACAATGGCTCTGCTGACCTGGTTCTCTGGCTCTAAAGCAGCTCTGCTGACCTGGTTTCTCTGGCTTTACAGCAGCTCTGCTGCCCTGGTTCTCTGCCTCTAAAGCAGCTCTGCTGACCTGGTTCTCTGCCTCTAAAGCAGCTCTGCTGACCTGGTTCTCTGGCTCTAAAGCAGTTCTACTGACCTAGTTCTACGGCTCTACAGCAGCTCTGCTGACCTGGTTCTCTGGTCCTAGAGCAGCTCCGCTGCCCTGGTTCTCTGGCTCTAAAGCAGCTCTGCTGACCTGGTTCTTAGGCTCTAGAGCAGCTCTGGTGACCTGGTTCTCTGGCTCTAAAGCAGCTCTGCTGACCTGGTTCTCTGCCTCTAAAGCAGCTCTGCTGACCTGGTTCTCTGGCTCTAAAGCAGTTCTACTGACCTAGTTCTACGGCTCTACAGCAGCTCTGCTGACCTGGTTCTCTGGTCCTAGAGCAGCTCCGCTGCCCTGGTTCTCTGGCTCTAAAGCAGCTCTGCTGACCTGGTTCTTAGGCTCTAGAGCAGCTCTGGTGACCTGGTTCTCTGGCTCTAAAGCAGCTCTGCTGACCTGGTTCTCTCCCTCTAAAGCAGCTCTGCTGACCTGGTTCCTAGGCTCTAGAGCAGCACTGCTGCCCTGGTTCTCTCCCTCTAAGGCAGCTCTGTGGGACTGGTTCTCTCCCTCTAAAGCAGCTCTGCTGACCTAGCTCTCTGGCTCTAAAGGCTCTGACCATCCAAACATACCTCTGTAGTCCAACCCGCCTCGCACATATATATACTCATCATAATGAGCATGTTAATGCATGAATAGATTGCTTTAAAAAGCTAAACACCAGAGAGATAAGGTGTGTTGATGATACAGCAGAATTCCACATTTTGCGAGAGTTAGGGGCTGAAGCAGGAGAGGCTGTCAGCGGCCATTACAAGCATGTGGACGGCGCTGCAAATCAGAAAAAAAGTGCCTAAAGTACTTTAAAGGAAAGAGTGTAAATCCGCCCATAAACGATCCAATCCCAGTGGCCATGCCTAAAAGGAGACAGAGTGGCAACAAGGAATGATTAGCATGCCTTCAGTGAAATAATTGCACTGCTTTAGGCATAACTTTTGATGCCAAACGACGCGCACGTAGGAAATCTGCAGGCAGCACTGGGACAAGGCATCTTGGAATCGTATCGATTCCAAGAAGTCTCGTCAGGCGGAGACACAAAAACAATTGCTTTTGGGGGCTAGTGACTGGAGGAACACACCAACCTTAGCTTCATATATGATCCACTTTTAAATATCAGGATCCAGGGTGTGGCCAAGATGGCGGCGGAGTAGCACCGTTATTTAGGGGCTCTGCTCGCCGAGAATAGGCTGCCATCTGCGGCTTGGAGACCGATAATTTTCGGGATTGTGGTCTCCAGTCTTTCGCAACATAAGTGGTGTCTGTGCACTTGCGGAGGAGGGCAGATTTTGGCGCTGGCAGCTGCCGCAGCCCAGAGAGCCTGGAGACGGTGAGAACGTGTGGGCTGTGCTAGGGCGACCGTTAGTGGAGGAGGGGCATGGAGCCCGCGCTTTGACCGGCAGTGAAGACCAACGGTGCCGTGGGAATCCTGACCGCCCAAAGGAGCTGGACCGGAGGGTGAAGCCCCCAGGCATTGGTTGTGCCTCTCGACTGCAGCGACGGCCCAGGCTGGAGTGGTGAGCCCGGCCCCGCAGAGGAGAAGCAGTGTGATCTGTTGCAGCCCCCAGAGGTGAGAGCGAGGCCTGGGTGGTTTGAGCGGCCCTCTTCCCCGGGGGTGCGCCGTGGGTTTCTTGGGCAGCAGTAAGGAGCGAATTAAAGTGGCCACCACGACGGTAGCTGGACTCGGAGGTGCGACAGCCCCACTTGGGCGCGGTTCTGGTAGGCAGGGCGCGCTGCCCTGGGAAGCCCCATAAGAGACTGACCTCACAACGGAGGGGACGGCTGGAGCGGCATTAGCCAGTACAGCGACTGCATCTCCGCATTGCTCACCCCAGTAAAGCGAGGACCCCAGTACTGAAGGTGGGGCCCTCGTTGCAATGGTGCCTAAAGCGTGGGAGCCGATGCTCCTAGTGGGACCACAGCACCGCACAGTCTACATTGTGGAACCCCGGAACTGCACGGGGGTGTAGTAGTGGGCTGACTCGCCTGGAAGCGGCGCACACTGGGGCCTTTGCCACGTGGAACCCTTGCGCTGGCAGGGACGAGTGAATAGAAGTCAACAGGCACTCTGCGCCCACAGACTAGCCCCCCCGGGCCCCACGCCTGCCCAGACTACCGGGTGATACGCCTAGGATCCTGTTGTGAAGGTAGACCTGACAGACATGCACCTACACCCACGGAAGCCCAGAGATACCCCCTAGGACGGGACTCGTAATTGAAGGAGCGCTGGTCCCCCGTCAGCAGGCAGCCGGACATGGCCACACAACAAGGCAAAAAGGACCTCCCATGTAAGGAAGCTTCTATTAAAGACTTACTTCAAAAGCCGGGTGGGAAGAAGACGGGGGGGGGGGGCTTAGCAATGACTTTCATGGGTCGCACCCCGGCAACGCCACACTGGATCCAGCAGCCGGGCATGCGACCGAGCCAGTCACAAAGGACTCTATGTAACAGCTCTTTGGCACTCTGCGCGATGACTTCGCTGGGCCACAACAGGATCTGGCCGCCGATATTAAGCAGCTCAGAGCAGATCTTGGCGAGGTTTGAGATAGAGTGGACACTCTAGAGCGTAGTGGGGATAGGCGGGAGGAAGAGCTCGCTGAGCAAGCCTGATAGCTCATCGCCCTCCAGAAGCAGCTGGAGGAGCTATACCTTAAGATGGAAGATTTGGAGAACCGTTCAAGGCATTCCAACATCCGCATTACAGGCGTACTGCTTTGGGCAGACGGTGGCAAGCTCGAGGATTGGGTCTCTCCATTTTTAAACATATGGCCTCTGCCCTGAAGGATCAAGAGGTCATGCTTCACTGCACATACCGTGCTGGGTGCACTGCCTCGGGTCCCGGCCAGCCGCAGGACATCTTGACCTGCCTCAACTCCTACAGGCAGAAGGAGGTCATTATGGCTGCCACACACGACCGTCCAACGGTGGAGTTCGAGGGCCTTCAGGTGGGGGTATACCAAGACCTCTCACCCCTTACTCTCCAAAGGCATAAGGAGCTGCTACCATTTATGGCCTTCCTCAGTGAACAGGGAATACGATACAGATGGGGGCATCCGTTCAGACTCTCTTTCGTATGGAACAAAGAAACACATGGAGTACGAAACTTGCAGGAGGCGAGGGCGGTCCTCGGATCCACCCTGGCACCAGCTGAGAATTCCGACACGGCGGAGGGGGATCCACCATCAGGAAGGCTGCAGCGATCGGGCACGAGAACGGGGCCCCAGGAGGGGGACCCAGGCGTAACCCACCGAGGAGGAACGTTGAACGGACAGGGAAGCCCCACTGCGACAGGTGATGGATCAGGAGGACTCTACCACACACGAAGGGGACTGACCTGCCCAGTTGCTGTCCTGAGATCAAGCGTTAGGAAGAATGGTCCAAGCCTAGTGTCCTGTGATATCGGTCTTAGGGGGGGGAGCCCTACCCTCAGAGTGGTGATGACCGACTGTCAGGCTCATGGACCCCTGCACGCTGGTGTGCAACGTTATCATTGGAAGAGGACTTTGAAGTCTTTTTGTTCACTCTCCCTTTGCCTCGTTCTCTCACTTTTCTTATCTCCCTCTTTTCCACCCAAGTGAAAGCTGTAGGTCTCATGCAGTTGTTGAGGAATACGGCCATCCATCGGCCAGGTACGGCGATTCTTCGTTTCTGGCGAATGGGGGTGGCAGGAGGAACCAGGGAGGAATGGGTTCTTTTAGGTGGGTGGTTGGTCCTGTTGTGAACATGGGGAGAGGTAGTCGTGTGCTTGGTTTGCTTCCTCTTGCCAGGCTGAGCTGGTTGTCTGCTTCGAGGCCTTGCCCGGCCTCCCTTTACACTTGTTGGGGCTGCCCAGTTATCCTGGGAGTCCACAATGTAGGGCTGCTGCGGGTTGGGGGATGGCGATGGCTGCCGGTGGGAATGTGGGGCCGGGGGATGTGGGCGTGGAAGGAGTGGCAGTTGCTGGTTCCCTCCAAGACAGGGTCGCCCACTCCGTGAGTGAGTCTCCTTTTCCCTTTACATGACACGTCTTAAAGTAGTCATCTTGAGCTTCAACGTGCGGGGCCTTAATTCACCGAGGAAAAGGCATGCGCTCCTTGCCTTGTTGAGGGATGCTAAGTGTGACATTTGCCTCCTTCAGGAGACTCATCTCATGCGGGCAGACTGGAAACGGCTTTGATCCCCCCTGATTCGATAGAAAATATTTCTCATCAGGAGCTGGTAAGAGGGCCGGCGTGGCGATTCTTTTGGCCATGCATTTTCAGAGAAAGGTGGAGGTTGCAGGTCGCCTCCTGGCTTTGAAGATACTGCTGGGTGAAAGGGTACATACGATCGTCTCGGTCTATAGCCCCAATGAGCATCAAGAGGACTTCCTGCGAGACGCTATGAGCTTGATTCAGGAATCTCCTGATGAGGACCTAGTCATTGGAGGGGACCAAAGCGGAGCAGGACAGATCTATGCTACGGGTGGGGCACATGGGCTGGATCTGTGACATGATGCTTCAGAGACTAAAGGAGGCGGGCCTCACGGATGCTTGGCCTTATCGTTTCCCGACAACACGGGAATACACCTTTTTCTCTGCGGCCCATAAACGTATGAATCGCATTGACCTCTTTTGAACTTCCCCGAGGGTCATGGTGTCCACCGACAACGTTTCTATTGGGGTCTCTGTGCTTTCGGATTATTACCCGTCCGTCTTAACACTGCTTCACCCGGGGGGCGCCCCGCGGCAGAGTTCATGGCGCTTAAACCGTAAACTACTCACATACGATGCTAATATTGCTGAAATACGTGGCACTATCCGAACATACCTGGAAGCGAATGACGTGGGCTTGGTGGGGATCGCTACGTTTTGGGACGCTCTGAAGGCGGTCATCCGTGGCCGCTGTATCGCTAGCGCAGCTGGCCTGAATACGGACCGCAGAGCCAAGAGGGGTAATTGGAGGATCAAATCCGGGAGCTTGAGGGGGTACACTGCTGCACGGGGACGGTCCAAACTCGACGCCTACTCACACAGGCGAGGAACCAGCTGCGGGCATTGGATCTCGACCATGCCGAATACGCCTTGCTCCTTACCAAACAACGTTAATATGAAGGAGGGAACAAGGCGGGCGGCTTTTTGCCCACGCTTTGCGGGCTGAGACAGCGACGCGTTGAGTCGCGGAAATCATTATCTAACAGGGGGGGGAAATTCTGCGCGCAGACGGGGACATAGCTTCTGAATTTGAAGCTTTCTATAAGACACTCTACTCAGCCGATAGCCTGGACCCGGACATGGCCAGAGACTATGCGCAAGGGGCACAGGTGACCCCACTAGTGGCCCCGGTCGCTGCCAGTTTGGATGCGGATATCAGCCCTGGTGAAGTTTTGCGGGCCATTCAGGGTCTTTCTGTAGGTAAGGCGCCGGGAGAGGACGGCCTCCCTGTCGACTTTTATAAAACCTTTGCGTTGGAACTCGCTCCCCTTCTGGTGAGGCTGTTCAACACTTATTCTCAAAAAAAGAGAGTTTCCCAGGGACCAGAAAGGACTGGGTTTACAATTTGTATTCAAAAGATTCCTTTCTGTGTGTTTACTTCAAAGGGTGATAATGGGGCCTAACCATGTCTATTAGCTATTTTATTCATTTGCCATTGACACAGATAAGAAGTCAAATTTTAAGCTCCACACTAGGATAATTGTATTTTATACTCAAAATTTATTTTCATAAAAGCTCATAATTAGGAATTTATTTTTAAATACACATTCAATTTTTACACTGTGGTGCTCTGGTACAAATATACATCTACTAGCTAACAATTCCGTATTACGGTTTCTATCACAGAGTCGCCACGTTATAATATGCACTCAATATTTAAAATACACCAATGTAATAAATCAATAAAAACATTTTTTCATTAAAAACAAATCCAAAAGTCGACGCGTTTCGGTGCGTTTATTGTACTTGATGCACCTTCATCAGGACAAAATAAATAAAAGCAGGTATACTTCTTCTTTCTGAAAAAGTAGATAGAATGCATATAGTTAGTACGAGATCCCTATTTTGAGTATATCCTAGTAGTGGGCATTTACTTCAAGATTCTTTTAATCTGTTCTTACTTTTTGGTTGAAGAAGGGCGTCCTTAAAGTAATTTCTATGGACGTTGTAGTCTTAGTTAGTCTGGTGGCACGTTCTTAATCAATTCACGGCCGTCAGAAATCTGGAAACATAATTATATTTAGGTTCCAATCGCCATTTTTTTATGTTTTCAAAGGCTAAAAGTAATCCCAATGTACTTGACTACACTTACTTATATCAAGTATTAATGGCACATTATCAATGATGCTCCATTAGTGATGTCATCTCCCAGTGGCGTTTTTAAGTATGCGCTCCAGATAGTGGTCTCGTGGTAGTGACCTTGAGAGTGGAGCAATATACTCTAATTATAGAAACATACTACATTTGTTAGATATTGTTCTCCAAGAGCCCTATTCATACATACCAAGCATGTAGGGTTTGTCGGATTTAACCACTTTTTCTCATTTCTTTGGCAATCCAGACACCTATTTACACTGATGTCACTAGTCTCGTTAGCCTGGAACCATCAGCGCTCTTTTCTTTACTTTCAGAGCTGTTTGTGAGATATAAAGAGGACATGAGAGGGTTTCCTATGTGAAGATTGATCTACAGTACATTCTGTCACTTTTAGAATTTAGAGAGAGGACATAGATTGTTCTGTCGCTTTTCAAGTTTGGGAAAAGTGGCATAGGTTATTATGACTACCAGTTTACTATAAAGCCAAATGAAGTAATAATTGTCGTTTTCTATTTAGTAAACACATATAACAGCCCCTTTTACTCTAAAGCACCAAAATTTTGACTCTGGGTATCCTCTTGGTCTACATGGCGTCTTGGGAATCACTCTGGCTCTGTTTCATTTAATAAAAAGACAGAATTTGCGTGCTCTCATTCTCGTAAAAGGGACATAGACTATTATGGCAAGCGGTTCACTTTGAAACCATATCAGGGCATGTTTGCCGATTTCTTTGTGGTGAACGCAAAGTTAAAAGCTTTAGCTACGAGTCATTATACTTTAACTCGAGATTGATTCTCTGCTAATTTTGGGGTATTTACATCACCCTGGTTCTACTTAGTTAAAAAACGGTATTCTCGCACTCTTACCCGTGGTTCTCTGGCGATTCCTTCGTGTAGCTGGCTGCGACTGCACTGGAACTGACAACCACTCGAGAGCCGCCGGGTACTATTTATACTAATGCTGATTGATTAATTGCACTCAATCGGGACTTCATTACGTGTTGCACGAACGTTAAGACGTCTGTAATCGCCATTTTAGTAGTTTTTATCATTTCTTTTATTTGGGACCCGGGTGTTCTTTCTATAACCCGGAAGATATCTAGTATCATGTACCAGTTGCCATCATTGTAGTTTGTTGGTGTTATAGAAACTACAAAAGAAATTTAATATTCAAAAGACCGAATAGTCTTTGATATTGATGGCGATCATGTTATCCTGCTGGTGCTCGATATCACATGGATGTGCATGTTGTGATTATCTGCACTCTGTGATTTCGACAGGTTTCCTTTATTCCGACCGGTTTAAATCTATAGTTATTTATGTATAGAGTCCTAATGTTTTTCCTTTGTTCTTATTTGTAAGTTTTGTACTCCATTACGGCACAATACTCTGCCTGTGTTGCTGAAATGAACTAAGAGCGATATGTAGACAGAAGGGGGTGTATTATACCCGCCATCTTTGTAGTTTTTTTCTCTAAAAAAGTGTTTTGCGTGTCAAGTGATAAAAAGGGGGGGGAACCAAAGGGACACAGTCGCCACAATATGCAAAAAAGTGAAGCTGGAGTTTACACAAAGCACTGGATTTACTATAGTATTGTTCTTTAGTAATATCGATGCACAGTTAGGCAAAATGAGGTCTAAATCCCCAGAGGTTTCTAAGTACACAATAATTCAATCATTCATTAGTTTCGGTACATCTATTGAACAGTTATACATTAAATCCACCAAGTATATTTCACTATAATCCGTCATCAATGCTTATACACATATTGGGGCAAAAATGTTTTACATCAATAAAAATGTTTTACAGCAATAAAAAAGTGTGATCCACCTTTATCCACTTATAAACATTTATTAAGCAGTTTTCTAATGCTATGCACTTGTCCCTTTATTCACTTAGTTTATGGAAAGAGCAGGCTGAATTCTATTTGATATGGTGCCATCTAATCCATTTTACCTTTATATTTTGTATGTTCTCAATATTTGTGATATCTCTTACAGCATCTATTTGTCAGGGGCTATCTGATTATTATATCCCACTCTTCACGGTTGTTCAGTCCTTGGTAGTATCATTTAAATTTGGACATATAGAACTGTTCTCTTAATTTACGCTTTTTATTGGCGTCCCCACCTCTTGCTGAGATCTTGATTTTTTCTAAAATGAACCATTTGAGTTCGTCTATGTTATGGTTCTCTTTAGTCCAATGATCGACTAAGGGAGCATTTTTTCTCTGGAGCCTTATTGCTGATCGATGTTCTGTCAGCCTCAGGCGCATTTCTCGTCCAGTCTCTCCTATGTAACTTTTGTTGCAAGGGCAGAGAATCAAGTATACCACATTAGATGTTCGGCAATTGACATGCTCGTTCATCCAATGGGTAATTCCGTTCACCTCCAGTTTATCGGTTTTAATGATACCTTTGCAATGTGTGCAAGACCCACATGGCAAATTTCCCCTAATAGGGGCATCATTGAGAATGTTCCTCCTTCCATTCTTTTTGGGTTCTTTGTAAGTATGCACTAACTGATTTCTGATAGTCCTATTGCGTCGAAAGGCATAAATGGGTTTTGCTAACGGGGTTACTCCCGTTTTATTTAGTATTCCCCAATTCTTATTTATTAAGTTCTTGACTTTATTGCTAAAACCATTAAAGTCGGAAACCATGATGATATTATCCCTCTGTTGACTGGGTCTCATGGTTGTCTCAAAAAGGCTTTCTCGGTTATAATACTTTGCACGCTTGTAAGCTTGTTTAATCAGGCGTTTGGGATAACCTCGCAGTGTCAGCTTTTCTTTTAAAATCTGTGCATGTTTTTCATAGCTGTTTCTGTCACTGCAGTTACGTCTAATCCTTAGGAATTGACTAAAAGGTATTCCGTCTTTTTGGCATTTAGGGTGATAACTTGTGTGATGTAGGAGGGTGTTCCTATCTGTTGGTTTAACAAATAATTCCACGTTTAATGCTTGATCTTCTCATAAATTTTAATATCCAGAAAATCAACAGACGACTGGCTTTTGTTGAAAGTAAACTTTAAATTCGGATCACCGCAATTGATCCATTCAAGGAAATGGTCTAGATCCTCCTCTGTGCCATCCCATATGAAGAAAATGTCGTCTATGAATCTAGACCATCCCTTTACATTCTCAAAATACGGGCACATTTCATTATATATGTGCTTTGCCTCGAATCTCCCTACATAAAGGCAAGCCAGACTGGGAGCACATGTGGCTCCCATGCTGGTCCCCTTAATTTGACAATAATAGTCTCGCTTGAACATGAAGATGTTATTTTTAAGGATAATTTCGATGCATTCTAGAATAAAAGTGCTTTGAGCATTCAAATCACCCAAGTCATCTCTCAGTATATTATCCATCATTTTGACCGTGTCCTCCTGGGGAATATTAGTATACAGGGCTTCAATATCCATGCATACTAGCCATTGGGTGTCTTTATTGAATTTGAGACCCTCTACCTTGGAGATCATGTGGGTTGTGTCTTTGATATAAGACGGCAGTTCGGCCACTAATGGTTGAATAAAATGGTCCACATACTTGCTAAGGGGCTCGGTCAAAGATTCCATTCCTGACACTATTGGTCGCATAGGCGGATCTTCTAAGTTTTTGTGAACTTTGGGAAGTCCGTATAGTGCTGGGACCTTTGGGTTATCATTTATTAGGAAACGGTGTTCTTCTTCACATATTACATTGTCCTCCTTGGCGAAATCTACCACAGTTTTAACCTTATTCTTCAGATTTTCCCATTCTCTAAAACTGCTGGGTCTATAGTGCATTTCATTATTAAGGAGTTTATACATTCTCGTCTCATAGTCTTCAGTACTAAGGATGACTATACTTCCCCCCTTGTCTCCTGATTTAATGGTTATATCGTCACAAGATGACAAGGATTTCAATGCTTCCCTTTCAGGTTTAGAGAGGTTATTCTGCGTCCACACTTTTGTGTCCAGCAGTTTCTCCAGTCCCGTGATCACCACTTTTTCAAAAGTGTCGACCTCTGGGCCCACCATATTCGTGTTAGGTGTCCAATTTGATGGTGGTTTAAGGCCTGATTTATTAGTATTAATCCTATTCTCTTTCCTTTCAAAGAACTTCTTTAACCTAATCTTCCTGAAAAGGTCCCTAACGTCCCTCTCTATATTAAATCTACTGCCGGTGGTACTCGGTGCAAAGCCTAGGCCTTTCTCTAATACTTTAATTTCATGCACTGTGAGTATTTTATTTGAGAGATTTATGATGGGGGCTTTTTGGGTCAGAGGTTCTCTTGTATGCATTTCTGGGTGTACTAAATCTAGTCCCAGTCTTTGTGACTGCGGGTCCGCATGTACGGTCTCCTCATGGTACCCCCTGTCTGTTGATTGCCCTGACGTCCCCTCCCCCGTGTTCTGAACCCTCTCTGCTGCTATAGAAAGAACACCCGGGTCCCAAATAAAAGAAATGATAAAAACTACTAAAATGGCGATTACAGACGTCTTAATGTTCGTGCAACACGTAATGAAGTCCCGATTGAGTGCAATTAATCAATCAGCATTAGTATAAATAGTACCCAGCGGCTCTCGAGTGGTTGTCAGTTCCAGTGCAGTCGCAGCCAGCTACACGAAGGAATCGCCAGAGAACCACGGGTAAGAGTGCGAGAATACCGTTTTTTAACTAAGTAGAACCAGGGTGATGTAAATACCCCAAAATTAGCAGAGAATCAATCTCGAGTTAAAGTATAATGACTCGTAGCTAAAGCTTTTAACTTTGCGTTCACCACAAAGAAATCGGCAAACATGCCCTGATATGGTTTCAAAGTGAACCGCTTGCCATAATAGTCTATGTCCCTTTTACGAGAATGAGAGCACGCAAATTTTTATTAAATGAAACAGAGCCAGAGTGATTCCCAAGACGCCATGTAGACCAAGAGGATACCCAGAGTCAAAATTTTGGTGCTTTAGAGTAAAAGGGGCTGTTATATGTGTTTACTAAATAGAAAACGACAATTATTACTTCATTTGGCTTTATAGTAAACTGGTAGTCATAATAACCTATGCCACTTTTCCCAAACTTGAAAAGCGACAGAACAATCTATGTCCTCTCTCTAAATTCTAAAAGTGACAGAATGTACTGTAGATCAATCTTCACAAAGGAAACCCTCTCATGTCCTCTTTATATCTCACAAACAGCTCTGAAAGTAAAGAAAAGAGCGCTGATGGTTCCAGGCTAACGAGACTAGTGACATCAGTGTAAATAGGTGTCTGGATTGCCAAAGAAATGAGAAAAAGTGGTTAAATCCGACAAACCCTACATGCTTGGTATGTATGAATAGGGCTCTTGGAGAACAATATCTAACAAATGTAGTATGTTTCTATAATTAGAGTATATTGCTCCACTCTCAAGGTCACTACCACGAGACCACTATCTGGAGCGCATACTTAAAAACGCCACTGGGAGATGACATCACTAATGGAGCATCATTGATAATGTGCCATTAATACTTGATATAAGTAAGTGTAGTCAAGTACATTGGGATTACTTTTAGCCTTTGAAAACATAAAAAAATGGCGATTGGAACCTAAATATAATTATGTTTCCAGATTTCTGACGGCCGTGAATTGATTAAGAACGTGCCACCAGACTAACTAAGACTACAACGTCCATAGAAATTACTTTAAGGACGCCCTTCTTCAACCAAAAAGTAAGAACAGATTAAAAGAATCTTGAAGTAAATGCCCACTACTAGGATATACTCAAAATAGGGATCTCGTACTAACTATATGCATTCTATCTACTTTTTCAGAAAGAAGAAGTATACCTGCTTTTATTTATTTTGTCCTGATGAAGGTGCATCAAGTACAATAAACGCACCGAAACGCGTCGACTTTTGGATTTGTTTTTAATGAAAAAATGTTTTTATTGATTTATTACATTGGTGTATTTTAAATATTGAGTGCATATTATAACGTGGCGACTGTGATAGAAACCGTAATACGGAATTGTTAGCTAGTAGATGTATATTTGTACCAGAGCACCACAGTGTAAAAATTGAATGTGTATTTAAAAATAAATTCCTAATTATGAGCTTTTATGAAAATAAATTTTGAGTATAAAATACAATTATCCTAGTGTGGAGCTTAAAATTTGACTTCTTATCTGTGTCAATGGCAAATGAATAAAATAGCTAATAGACATGGTTAGGCCCCATGGTCACCCTTTGAAGTAAACACACAGAAAGGAATCTTTTGAATACAAAATGTTCAACACTTATAGCACCTCTGGGGAACTTACTCCGTCGATGTCAATGGCGGAGGTAGTGGTCATTCCTAAACTGGGAAGGGACCCAAGCGAGTGTGCTTCATACAGCCCCATCTCCCTGCTTAATGTGGACCTGAAAATCTTTACTAGTATTTTAGCTGCCAGACTCGCTCCCCACATGCAAGGTATGGTAGATCCCGACCAGTCGGGCTTTATCCCGGATCGCAACTGCGGGGATGGGACCCGCAGACTCTGCCATTTACTATACAAGACACAACAAACTCAGATTCTGGCTTAGCTTCTCTTCGTGAACGCTGAAAAGGCATTTGATCAGGTCAACTGGACTTACTTACAACAGGTCCTCAGTCGCTTTGGGCTCGGTGACAGGTTCCGAAGATGGGTGAATTGCGTCCATCATGGCCCCCCAAGCCCGTATCCGGGTTAATGGGGTGATCTCCCACCCCTTCCAGGTAAGACGCGGCAAGGGTGTCCCCTCTTTCCCCTCCTTTTCGCACCCTACATGGAGTCATTTGCTGAAAGGGTCCGCCAGCTCCCCATGGTCAGTGGGATCCGGATGGGGGCAGGGAACATAAGATCTCCTTATACGCGGATGATGTGCTCCTGTTCTTGTCGCACCCGTTGCTCTCCCTTCCCCCTCTGCTGGCGGAGGTCGAAGCTTTCAGTGCAACGTTCGGTTTTAAAATTTACTTGAAAAAGACTCAGGCTTTGAGTCTCATACTTTCTGTGGCGGATCGGCTCCAACTATCGCTTCATTTCCCATTTTCTTGGGCGGCTACGGATATTACCTACCTGGGGTTACGGGTTTTCTCCGCCACCTCGAAGACTGCTCAGGTGAACTACACGAAGGCTCTGAACAAAATGCGCCTCGAACTGAACAGTTGGAAGAAAACACGCCCTCTCTTGGTTAGGCAAAATTGCTGCTGTCAAAATGACGATCTTGCCTTGCCTGCTCTACATCATGCAGATGCTTCCCCTAAGTCCACCACCCACACACTGGCCTTAATGCAGCAACTCATAAACAGCTTCATCTGGGGGGGCAAGAAGCAGCGTATGGCGCAACACCTCACCTACTTGAAGCAGGATGAGGGAGGTCTTGGTATCCGGCATCTCAGGCGCTACTATGAAGCGGCGCAACTGCGATGGATGGTCAAGTGGTATCAGCTAGAGTCGATGGAATCCACATTTGGAAGGTTCCCTGGCTACCCAGACGACATGGGCCGCTGGATGTGTATCTCTCCCCAGTCTTGCGAGCCACTATGCTGGTGTGGGATAGAGTCCAAGAGAAGTGTCAGCTGTCCTCAACCGACTCGCCCCTGACCCCCTTTATAAGGAACCTGGATTTCCCCCCCCCGGCCTTCGCGGGCAACGCCTACCTAAAGTGGCAAGAGGCAAACTGTAAGCGCATAGTCTACCTCTTCAACGAGCAGGGTATACTGGAGTTCCCCAGGCTCGTGGTGCATTATGGGATCCCCAAAGACGCATACTGGCAGTACCTGGCGCTACGTCAATGGGTCACACAGCCCCAGGGCCGTCCGCATGCTGGCCAGCTCCTGATAAAATGTTAGATTTGGTTCATCACCCGCACCGCCAATAGAGGCCTTCTTTCGGACATTTATGGCTTCCTCAACCAGGCAAGAAATCAGGTCAAATCACCGGAGCAGCGTAGGTGGGAGGCGGAATTGAGCCGGGAGTTCTCCCCTAAGGAATGGGCAGATATCGTTCACAGGGCCCGGGCATTCTCGTGTAGAACCTCGGAGTAGGAGATGCTCCTAAAATTGCACAATATTGGTATTACACTCCAGTGAGGGTCGTCAAATGGAAGCCCAGAAGCATCAATCTCTGCTGTCACCAACTGCGGGGTGGAGGGTACATTGTTCCACATCCTATGGCATTGCCCTAAGATAAAGGCATTTTGGGAAACTATTCTACCTTTAATCGATCACATATACCAGACGGAATTCCACCCGATTCCCTAGTTACATCTTGCTGGGGTTACCCAATCCCCTCACATTTCCTCTCTGGTCTTGCAAGGGTAGGGCGATCACTCTGGCACTAGGGACAGCCAAACAGGTCCTCCTGGCAAGATGGGGCACGACTGACATCTTGACCAAGTTGGACTGGCTACACGAAATGTGGGAAGTATTTGGGATGGAGCGGATTACAGCAGGAATCAATCATGCACTGCCTAAGTTCGATAAGACGTGGGGATTCATGGTGGCCTATTTATTGTCTGAATTTGAAGAGCTTACCTGCCCTCGCTATCTACGGGTCCTGCGGTTCCCTATAACTCACATAACTGACTCGCCGCCACCTCAGAAAATCCCTCAGCCCTAAACCCGATCGCGTCACCCCATAAGCCGTGGGTGGATATCTGTCCTCTACTCTGGTTTCCTCAGTTATTTCTTTGCTTTCCTTCATCTTCTCTTTGTTTCCTTATCTCACTCTCGAATAAAGTTTTCTCTTGGAGAACTTTGTTCCACGCTGGCCGGTGGTTGTAGGTGAGTGCATTGTTTTTATTACAGCATAATTACTAAAAAAATTTAAACCATAAATATCAGGCTACTTATGGGCTACATGGTGTACTTTGGGGTGACTTTTAGATATTTAACCAGCGTTTGCAGCCAGTCAAAAAGGGTTATTTTGACAAGCTAGACAGCAGGTTTGTAGGCTGTTGTAGTCAAGCTACACATAGCAGGCCTGAAGTCATAGTTTACAGAATTACGCTGTGGATAGCACAATAGGTGCTGCAGTCTACGTCTGCCATTTATCTGCCCGGTGCAGGGTGCATGTACACCATATGCTAGGAACGTGTAGGCAAGTTAAATAATTCAATCGGCGAAAATCAAATGTAATCATGTTTTAAGAGGGGGGGGGGGGGCACAGGCTCTTTACTCCTTTCACAAAAATAGGTTCCAAAAAAGGCTAAAACTATGAGGTGAGCTTGCAGAAAAGGTAGATTTACTACAGTAAGCTTGAGCTAAAGAAACATCTTTCCAACATTCCTCATTAGAAGGATAATCATTCCAATGACTCAAAAACTGACCTCTAAACATCTGAGAACCACAAATGTCTTACACCTCATATTCCGATTATCCTTTTCCTGTAACTGGCAGAGGTTTAGACGGAGACCAATGATAAAGATGGAGAGCATATGTCTTAGCTGGATGAATGAAAAATAGATTGAATCTTCAAATTGTGAGACAACTTCAAATGAAATACCACAGGATTGATCTGATAAGTTATCACAAATGAAACAGAGTAAAAACAATTTTGGTAAAAATTAAACTAGTAGTATACATAGGAAGAAACAAGAAGACAACCGGACTTGGTCCTAAGGAACCCCAGAAGCAAACATTTAACTTGATTTATCATTATATTGCTTCATTTTGACTATAGAATAGTGTAAGCTGTGTGAAGCAAGTTCTCGGTGTTTCTTTAAATGATTCAATAATGAGAAGCTGCTGGAACTTAAAAATGTAATACAAGAAAAACATGGAAAGCTTCTTAGATGAAATCCTGCCATATCCAAGAAGAGAGGAAACTTTGGTGGAGATCTAGGCTGCATTATTCGAACAAACTTTTGCAACTGGTAAACAGGAAGCCAAATTGTCTTAAGCTATTTTGAGTGTAGTTTCTGGTAAGGTCTGGTTACAGCTTGCGGCACAGATGGAATATGAGAAAACAGAGTCTAAACCAGACAAACACTGGCCTTTTTGAGGGAGAATACAGGGTCAGAGAATCATCAAAATCAGCTAAAGAAGATACTCATCACCTCAAAAAAGCTTCCTCAGAATGAGGCAATGCCTGTCCATCCAAAACATAGCACTATTGATTTTGCAATGATAATATGAGACAGTCCACAAAGATGAAAAATACAAGTGAAAAAACCTTGAGCAACTTTTTTAGCTGTTCGTAATGCCTCTATGAACATACTGGTTGAGTTTTGACACATTTTTATAATGAGCAATCAAATCAAGTCAGTTCACTAAACTAGAGGGATCTTTAGATGAAGATCATTATTACTTTGGATCCATCTGTTTTTGAGCCAACTTTGCCATGCCTCAAAAAAAGCAAAAAACAGAACTATTCCTGTAACACGCTGTAGAGAATCATTGGCTGATCATAAGTAGGGGACGGCTCGTGATAACTGCAGCACAGAGCATCTGCCAATGCATTCTTTGAACCAGGAATGTAAGAGATGGAAAGAGAGATAATAAAATCCTACTACGCAAAGAAAAAATCCTGCCTAGCCCGATGGCTGTTTCTGAGATAAGGATTAGCAGTAAAATGGCCCGGACATAAGGGAGAAGATAAAATCCAAGCAAAATATCCTGACATATGAACCAGTAGAAATTTTAACTGGATACATTTCCGCGGAATGCTGGCGCAGGGGATATTCATAAGGTGAGGAATTCACGGGTAGATGTATCCATCAGAAACATAAATCAGGGGAAAAAATAGAAGCAATGCAGAGAAAAATGCAATGATAAATCAGGGAACAAATGTGTTGCGATGCATCTAACACTTAGAAATGTCTTGTTATATATGATTCAAACAGGAACGGACATCACAAGAACAGATTTGACTTCATGTTGGAATAAGAACCTCAAATAACATCCTATGGACATACCATATAAACCTGCCTTTTCTAAGATGGTGGTATCTCCAAGCACCTTTCCTGTAACTCATGGGATTCATTTGGGAAACAAAGAAGCAGCCCAGGAGTAACTACTACCACTAGTGCTGAATTCTGCAGTTCCACTGCTCTTTATGGCTGGTGCATCAGGTGGCTGACAGAACACCCTGCCTCCCTGTGACCCCTTGTCCAGTTGAGCACAAAATCAGAGATATCAAAACAATCCAGACACAAAGCCTCCCAGCCATGCACCAAGAAGAGTATCTGACAACATGATTTTGGTGAGTGTGTGGCTTGTTCTTTCATCCTCTGAATGCATGCAGTTGCTGATAAGGTGTAGTAACTGCTCTGGGTACTGCTCTTGGCATAAATGTTTCACCGTCATGCATGGGGAAAAACATCAGATCATGCAACTAGCAACCTCAGCAAAAGGCAATATCCAGCCACACAAAAAGCTACCTCCTGAGGAGACTCTGGCCATCCATACACCCAACAAACCATACAAGCATATGAAGATAATTCATTTAAACATCCAGTTCAATGTTCAGCAAAATAGACATCGAACACCCGGAGACTCTGCCTCTCTAGCCAACCTGAAACTCAGCAACAGAAAATATATACCCATTACAAACATCAACCTTATCAGTAGGCAATGTCCAGGCTGTCTAACATAAAATTCACTAAATGAAATGTCAGTCCACTTCAATTAATACATTTAGCATGAGACAAGCCATACTAGCCAACCCTCAACGTTACCAAGGAGACCCTATCCAGCCAGCCAATCATCAAATGTACCTAGAGGCAATGCACATTGATCTAAATTCAACATCTCCAAGAGACAAGGCATAAAGACCTAAAACATTGCCCTTCTTAAGGAAGCAATGTTAAGCAATGTAAACATAGCCTTGACCCAGAACGCATGCACAACCCGCCAAACATAAATGCATAATAGCATTTAGACTACATGTCTCTCTCTGTTGTTTAATCTTTTATATAAATACTTAGCAGAACTTATCTTCAGGGTGTGTTGAGAAAAGGAGGATCTCAGCTAGGATTCTTGTTACTACAACAACTAAGTCGCACCCAGAAATAAAATGCACTTCAGTTCACATGTCAAGCACATGCCCTATTTTCTTTATACTATCCGATTTTGGCTGAAGCCAACAAGGCTCTCAGATTTGTGTGAAACTTTGTTAAAGCTGGTCAAATTAAGAATAGTACAATATTTTCTGAAATAATAATTCTATATAGATCTTATCATAAGTAGTCTAAGTAGGGCTGTTTCAAATGATGTATTTTTGAATGATACAAAACAACATAGTGCAGCAAATGGAAACAACTTTTGATCCATTATTTAGTTTATACATACTTAACATTTCAAATAGCAACCTCACCAGGGGGCATTGTCAGTCTATTGAAACAGCAACCACACCATGAGACAATCTACACCCAGCCAAATGAAGGCTTTGCCAGAAGAGAACTGCCCATGAAAACACGAACCTCGGCAGGAGACCACATGCAGGCAGTCAAACAAAAGCCTCTGCAGTAAATAATGAGTAGCGGTTGGGACACGTATGTCCCCTGCATAGAAAACATGTGTGTACCTCTGCTCTGAGCGCTCAACAACATGCGAAATTGTTATCCCAACTTTTTGTTTGGACCCGGCATTTTAATCTAGTATGTGTGCAGAGACCCTATCCAGCCCAGAGTAATGCAAGGTTCAGAACCAGTTCCGTGACTTGGAAAGAGGCATGAAAAGTGCCCTCATAACTGGCACAGGACTACGTTCAACACAAAGCATGTGTGGCAGCATTTAGAGGTTTCGTAATCATTAGTATATCCATATATTTTTCTATGTGTCAAGGAGAGTGTGGTCTACTGAACCCTCTCATGTAAAGTTCTGCTATTAGGTGAACCCCAGATCCTTGTGCTGACATTCAGTGTGTTTACCGAGTGCATGCTTGTGCACGGAGTGTGTAACACATGTACGTTAGTATGACCGTTTGTGGCAAGTGTCTGAGTACTGAGGCTTGTATAATCTTTGGATGGCCTGTAGTTTAGCATGGCACAATATGGACGGGGGAGGGTATAGAGCCCTCAGGCAGAGGAGTATATTGACTGCATTCATGCGATAGAGTGGAGACCTAGACACTGAAGTGAAGGAGGATGGAGAAAGGGCTACCCTTAGATATTCAATGAGGTCCTTGTCCTCTAAGGGATTGGTGAACACTGCTATTTGGTAAACGTAGGGGTCAAGGATAGGACTGAAGTTTCTGTTGTAAAAGGTGAGGACGTTTCTAGACCAGACGTGCTGCTTTGTCTGTCCCAGATTGCTGTTTTGAAAAGGTTGATGGCAAGATGGTGCAGAAATCTAACTTCCTTGGTGCCTTGTTTTGGATACTTCTGTTTGGAATCAGCACCATTGTCACCTGTTGTGAGAGCCACCATCTTGCACAAGGTTAAATCTGATTAACTGCCAGAAATTGAAATCTGAGACCAAACCTAATCTGGTTCTGAAACCTTAGACAGTGGATCCACATCCTTTGTCTTGCAAGTGTATATAAAAGTGGACCGTAAACCACCCCGGTTCATTAATGTCCCAAGTCGATCATAACCAAGGAAGGAGCACTCTGCCGTGTAGTAGCAGGACTACTGTGCAGCCAAGGAGGGGGTCTCCATGCCAGCTACCCAACAAGAAGCGAGCAGCCAGCACATGAATTCTGCAGTTTCTGCTGGAGAAGCTGAGATTCTGCATAGAGCCTAGAAGCCTCCCTACATGCTGAAAGAGAGAAGGTTGAGCCTGAACCTGAGGGGAAGGATACTGTACAGAAGGAGAAGTCCATCATGTTTCCAGCAAGGGAGCAACCAGGGAAAGCGAGGGAGAGAAGCTAGGACCAACAAATGTATTGAGAGCTTCCCAGGACTTTCCAAGCAGTTCTTACTGTGAACCGGGTCAAGACTTTTGAAATTATCATTCAATTTGAGTGAGTGCAACCTGTGGTGTGACCAAAAGACTTGTGCTGCTGCTGCCAATGTCTGATTTAGAATTTGCCAATGCTGCCGAGTAGGGAGCCTTGCTCAGCCTGGAGGCCACAAATGCTGAAGTCATGCATCTGATTAGGATTGGCCTGGCGCCTGTACCTTCCATGCGAGCACACAGTTTGCACATAGCCAAAGGAAGCTGCTAGTGACCAAGATAGGTGCCGCCCTGTGGGCCACCATGCAGATCTTTCACAGTCAAGTTGAGAAAAAAAGAGATCGATCGCCATGCTGAGTAGCTCGGGATACCAGTATCTTCGTGTCCAATCCGGAGCCACAAGAATGACTTGAGCCTGGTCGCCTGGAATCTTCTTCAGCACTCTGGGCAGAAGTGGTAAAGGCGGAAATGCGTACAACAGACTGCAACTCCACTCGCGATGAAAAGCATCGTGGAGCGAGTGCCACCTTGGAAATTCCAACGTGCATAACTGATGACATTGCACGTTCTCTTCGGTAGCAAATAGATCTAACCAAGATTCTCCCCACTGCAGAAAGAGACCTTGTGCTACGTCAGAGTTCAGACTCCATTCGTGATCCATCATGCACCGGCAGATGAGTTAGTCCGCCCTGGCGTCCAGAGAATCTGCCAGGTGTTGAACCACCAAGGTAACGTCTTGATGTTCCAGCCATGTCCAGAGGCGCAGAGCCTCCTGACATAGGGTCCAGGACCCCACCCCACTTGTTGCAATACCACATGGTGGTGGTGTTGTCCATGAACACCTGTACTACATTTCCCTGGACAGAGGGAAGGAATACCTTCAGTGCAAGCCGGATCGCTTGAAGCACCAAACGATTGATGTGGAGCCGGGACTCCGCCGGAGACCAGAGGTCTCTGATCTCTGCCTCTCCCAAGTGGCCTCCCCATCCCAGGTGAGACGCATCCGTCACCACTGTCTGCTCCGGTTGGGGAAGGGAGAGGGATCTGCCATTGACCCAATCAGGATTCGTGAGTCACCACTGCAATTGTCGTGCAGTGCCCTCCGAGATCTAGACGTGATCAGACAGGTTGCCCTAATGCTGAACCCACTGGAACTTCAGGTACCACTGTAGTGCCCACATATGCCATCTGGCATGTTGCACTAGTAGGATGCAGGAGGCCATCAGACCAAGGAGCCGGAGGGTCATCCTGACTGAAACCTGGGATAGAGGCTGAAAGATCTGAACCATAGCCTGAATATCCCGGACTTGCAGCTCGGGAAGATGAACCCGAAACTCTGGTGAATCCAGAACCACTCCGATAAAGGGGAGCTTCCGAGAGGTAATCAGATGCGACTTCGGCACATTCATGGAAAATCCCAGCAAGTGCAGGAGGTCGGCCGTAGTCTGAAGGTGGGTGACGACCGCCTGGGGCGAGCCCGCCTTCAACAACCAGTCATCGAGGTAGGGGAAGACTGACACCCCTCACCTGCGCAGATGAGCTGCGACCACCGCCATCACTTTCGTGAACACCCGAGGGGCACTGGTAAGGCAGAAAGGGGAGCACTGCAAACTGAATATGCTCCTGGCCTACCATGAACTGCAGGTAACGCCAGTTGGCCGGCAGGACAGGAATGTGTAAATATGCGTCCTGCAAGTCCAACGCAACCATCCAGTCTCCAAAGTCGAGGGCAGTCAAGACCTGATCCAGAGTCAACATCTTGAACTTCTCCTTCCGGAGGAAGCGATTGACGACCCAGAGGTCCAAGATGGGGCGCAAGCCCCCATTGTCCTTCTTGGGGACCAGAGAGTAGAGGGAATAACAACCACAACCTACTTCCAGCCCAGGAACGCACTCGATGGCCCCCTTGGCCAAGAGGGCCATGACTTCCTGTTGGAGAAGCGCAAAGTGATCCCCCGACATGCAGTGGAACTGAGGTGGCATGGCCGGGGGGGTAGGCTCAAAGGGGAGGGAGTAGCCCCTCCGGATGAGCTGCAACACCCACTTGTCGGAAGTGACAGAACGCCAATGGGGAAGGTGATGGCGAATCCTGCCACCCACTGGCATGGGATGCGACCCGAAGCTCAGACTAGGAAGGCTTTGAGGTAGACGTCGGGGGGCAGAGGTGGACTGAACCTCACGCCGGCCCCCGGAGCCACCACGGTGGCCGTCTTGCCCACGGGCCCGCTGAGTCTGGTTCTGCTCGGGCTTTTGGCTAAACGAACGGCCAGGGTGGCCTCTGCCATGGCCACGAAAAGAATGAGACGTGGGCGGGCGCGTGGTGGAAAGGCCCAAGGACTTGGCCGTAGCTGGAGTCCTTAAAACGCTTCAGTGCCGTGTCGGCCTTATCACCAAACAGGCGAGTGCCGTCAAAAGCCATGTCCATTAGCAACCTCTGAACGTCCAGGGAGAACCCAGTGTACCGCAGCCAGGTGTGGCACCGAAGCGCCACAGTTGTGACAATTGTCCTTCCAAGGGAGTCTGCGTTGTCCAAGCCACAACGAATGGGGAACCTAGCAGCGTCCTTGCCCTCAGCCACAGCCTGAGACAGCATAGTCTGGACCTCTTCCAGTCACTGGGGTAACACCTCAGCCACGCAGTCCCACGCAGTCCCACACAGCGTGGGAATAGCGGCCCAGAAGGCATGCAGTGTTCACTGACCGCAGTCCTAAGCTGGCCGAAAAAAACAACCGCTTGCCAAACTGCTCCAATCTCTTAGAGTCCTTATCTGGCGGAGCCGTGGGAAAGGCACTCTGGCACGTAGAAGCTTGAATGACCAGACTTTTGGGTTTAGAATGAGTGGTCAGAAAGGCCGGGTCACCCGGCGCCGGGCATTGACGCCTGACGACATTCTTATCCACAGGGACCCCCTTTGGCGGGCCGTGACCAAGTGCCCAACAAGACTTCGGTGAGGGCACCATTAAATGGCAGCAGCGGCTTCGAGGAAGTGGACGCCGGCTGGAGCACCTCAGTGAGGAGATTTGTCTTCAGGGTCACCATGGGGAGATCCAGGTTAAGGACCTCAGCAGCCCGATGGAGTACCACCATATACGAGGGGCCTTCCTCCATAGAGGGGGCGGAAGAGGCAAGCCCCGGATCGGAAGAGAGGTCGAGGCCACCAGCCTCCTCCAAGTCATCCACCCAGTCCTCCTCGGAATCACACTGACTAGCAAGCGGGTCCTCAAACCCTTCCCAGTCATCTTCCTCCGCCAGCCCCGAAGGCAGAGGCCTCGGTTGCGAGGCAGGGATGGGTGAAGGAATAAACCGCGCCGGGAAAGACAATTCAGATCCCAGGCGGGGACAAAGCCCTCCGGGAACCGGAGGCTTTTGGTCTAGTAGGCGCCCCTCTTATTTTTACAAACGATGAAGTCTATAAAGCGATTACATCAACTCTTGGGGGGAAAGCTCCAGGTCCTGATGGAGTACCGGCTGATCTCTATAAGGCAGATCCCAAGCTTTGGGCTAAGATCTTAACTCATGTTTTTAATGCAGCTTGTGTGTCTGGTTTTCCCCCGTCATGGGTAAAGGTGGTTATCATACCAATTTTTAAAAAGGGAGCAAGGGATGACCTGGCTTGCTACAGGCCCATTTCTCTCCTTGATTCCGCGGATAAAATCATGGGAAAGTTGTTCTGGCATGTCTAACAGAGTAGCTCGACCAAGCAAGCATAGTTTCCGATCTCCAATATGGTTTTAGACAGGGGAAGGGCACTCTGGACCAATGCCTTAATCTCCATTTGCTGATAGGGAGGTACACAGTTGTAAGTACACAGTTGCAAAGCGTGGAGATCTCCACCTGGCCTTTATGGATTTACCCTCGACCTTTGACCTTGTTAATAGGTCAAGGCTGTGGCTGATTCTTCAAGATATAGGGCTAGATGCTGACCTGATTTCATTTTTGGCTGCCATGCACAAAAACAGAAAGCGGCAGTACGTTTTAATGAAGATGGCAGCCTCTCTGATTCTTGGGCAGTAAAAAGAGGGGTTCGGCAGGGGTGCATATTAGCCCCTTTGCTGTTCACTCTTTATATTAATAAATTTGGGGATTCTCTGACTTCCTGTTGTAAAGATATACCTAGAGCCTGCACCAAAATAATTCCAGTATTTCTGTATGCAGATGACGCGGTTTTGGTGGCCAGAACTGCAAGAGGGCTGCAACTGCATTTAAATTGTTTTATAGATTTTATGGAGTCGCTGGACTTAATTACTAATTTTTTAAAAATCGCATGCCATGAGCACAGGCTCAAGGAGGACAGCGAAGGTTAAATTCTATTGCAAGGGAGTCGAGTTAGTAAAAGTCCCCGCTTTTCCCTATTTAGGGGTTCTTTTTGATGACCATCGCTCCTGGTGCACGCAGCGTGCGCATAAAAAGAACGTGTTAGCTAAAGCATCGGGGGCTACTCTAGACTTTGCAAAAAGAATAGGATCAAAACCACTCCATGCGCTTATGAAGATTTATAATGCCAAGTGTGTTCCCATGGCAACTTACAGCAGCAACATCTGGGGTTATACAGATGTCAAAGAAATTCGGGGGGCCGAGAACATTTTTATGCGTAAACTGCTCTTGGTCCCCGCATCCACCCCAATCTTAAACATACATGAGGAACTGGGACGGGTTTAATTTCTGATCAGATTGCGGTTGCGCCTCTATTACGTTGGCTGAGAATCTGGACCCAGCAGACCCCAAATTTAAATCAACTGATCATCCGAGACTGTCTTACCTTAGAAAAGGCGTTAGACATTCCTTGGATGAAATACATTAAGGATTAGATGAAAATTCTTGGCTGCCCGACTTATTCCTGAGCCCTATAGCATTGGATAAACAGGCCATTAGAGACCTCAAGCAGCAGTTTTTAGACAGACAAAAAGGATTAAGGGAGGAGAACGAATTGAAAAAACCTATGGTGAGAAGATTTGTCACATTGAGCTTGGACCAACAAATGCATCCATATCTATCCTATATAAATAAACCTGATCATCTTTTTGTTCTGACCAGATTTAGACTGAATAAGGTTCCTTGGCTACTTGCCTTCCCTAGAGGTTACTTTAAAGAAGGCACATTAAATCCCTGCCCCTGCGACAACTTCTCGGATCAAGATACTCTTCATATAACGTTTTTCTGTGCCTATCACAATCTATTGCGCAGAATGTTTATCCTCCCCTTGCTTAGAGGTTGCAATTTTGTACAAGTTAGGCCGGCATTGGTCTATTTACAAACGCTAGCGTCACCTATGGCTTTGCGGTAGCCAGTTTCCTAACGGGGCGATTAGATCTAGGAATAGGCTGCCCTTGAGTCAGTCTGCGGATACGGTTCCTAATCATGTTATGTAAAACAATTCGGTATGTTGTAGTCTTGTTTAATATAAATTCTTCTTTTTTTATTGTAAATACGAGCAAGTGTATGTTGGGGGAAATTTTATTTTTTACACCCAGGTCTAATTATGTCATGGTGGGCTGTTCTCTCATTTATGTATTCTTTTTTTTCGTCATGGTTTTTATGATGTGTGTTCTATTTTGTATGAATTTTCACATCATACAATGGTGTGTATCTTATTTTGTTGTTCCCCAAGAGGGCTGCAGAAAATGAATCTTGTGTTGAGTAGGATTTTATGATGATTGTTAATTGTCATATGGTTTTATTATTTATTTTATGTCTGTTTTATGGTTGATAAAACGGGGGATCTTAACTGATTATGGATTATATATCCATGTATTATGTTTGCAGAATGACCCGCTTTCTTTTTTGTTGTTGTACTTTTATGGCTTTAATCAGCCAAATAAAGTTAAATTTGACTGACTGACTAGGTACGTGCTCTAACCGGATCTGTGCTTACTGGCGTGGAAAAAGAAAGAACTGACGCCACCGCACATGGGTGGCACCCAAGTAGTCTCTGTGACGTCATCTCGGCGCATACGACGACAGTGACGGACGCGGAGCCACAGGACACCACCTACTGACGCGCAGAGGTACTGCTTAGCAAAACTTTCCAGATCCAGTCCGACGCCTGGGGATATTCTAAGGTAAGGAATCTATCACTAACGTGTCTCTTTCAGATCACCAAGTTAACAAATGGTGGTAAGAGTCTCAGAATCCGAGACCAACACTCCAGAAAAGACAGGTACAGCGTCAAACACAACAAAGGAAGCATATGTCAAATTGGGAAATAACCCCAGTAGCGGAAGCAAGGAGAAACCCATGGCACCTTGCAACAACTCAGAAAAGCTCCCACACACATGGAGGTATTGGTCCAGACCTCGCAGCCTCGAAAGAGGTGGCGACAAAGGAAGAGGAATACCATGGCAACTGGCATGTACACAGAAATATTTAAACATAAAATTATGTAGAGACAGAACTAGCCAGGAGCATGAGCATGTCCATACCGGATCATACCTAGTACAGTAGAGGCAGGTAGGGGCCGTTTTCGAAGAGGAGACCATGAACTCTCCTAAGGAGGCGGATGACCATAGCGTAAACAGATGGCACCAGGGAAAAACATAGAACACCGCAAAACGGACCACCAAGCGACGCATGGAGTCCACAGGATCTCCAGTCCCAGGTAAGATAAGCTAAGCTATATGATAGCATACAAGTATCGAACAACGGGGGACACATCTTAGGGCAACAAGCCAAGCCAAAATATCGTAGTAACGAACTGAACCCGTGAACATGAGTTCCAAGCCGTATGACGTTACCGAGCTGAGCCACCGGCTCAATACCACAGTCAGAGGACCAGACACAGCAACCTGTGGAACACGGCCACAGCAGGCCAACAGGCAGCTGAAAGCATAACGCATCCAAGGGATGCCAATAAAAAGGTAATCACAGAAAAAAGAAGACATAAGGCTCACTGCCCATGTTAAACACAGAGCACATCTAAGGATGCGAAATGAACAAGTAACACCACGGAAGATAGTCTAAGAAGACCTAAGTGGGAGATTGAAAGCCTGCAAGGAGCCGATGAACCGCCGACTCGGCGGGAGCATCAAACAGCAAAACCCCATCAAAGGGCAAGTCAACCAATCGCTCCTGGATATTTTCAAGGAAGAGGCTGTCTCGCAACCAAGCGTGACGCCTTAAGGCAACAGAGGCCACCATAGCTCAGCCCAAAGTATCCGCAGTATCTAAGGCGGAGTGGATTGTGAATTCGGCAAGGTCACGGCCTCCCATAGGAGGTGAAGGAGGTCGACACGAGTGCCTTCAGAGGTAGCGGAAAGCAAGGACTTTGCGGAGTCCCACAGGGCAGAGGTAGACCGACCCAAAAAACACACACTTTTTAAGGACCGTAACGCCGCACTAGTGGATGCAAAGATGTTCCTACCCCACGACTCGAGCCATCGGCACACCCAAGAGGGAGGAAGTGTTAGTGGGGGCAGAGAAGGAAAGGCAGTCTGCAACACAAACCCCTGCGCATCGGGGTGCACAAAAAGACAAACAGGATCATGTGGAGCTGGGTGGTAGAGGTGCAAAACCAAACGAGCCACCGGGTCACCTGAAGCAGGTCGGACCCAGGTACCCAAAAGGGCATCATAAAGTGAAGCTTCAAAGGGCAGAAGCGGCTCCACATTTCCAGACCCACGGTGAAGGACCTCAAGCAAGGGGTCCATAGGTTAAGGAAAAGAAGGGGGTTGCATGTTTAATGCGGGTGGCCAATGAGACCACTCGCAAAAAAGCTGCAACAGCCTCGGTAGCCCTCCGCGGAGGGGACTACAGCACATCAGTGGGGGAGGATTGTAAGCTGACCCTTCCAAGACACTGAGGGTGCAACCAATGACCCACATAAAGGAGCCCCATGTAAGAATGAGGATCCTGATGGGGCTCCTAGGGAATTGAAGAGCCTGCCGGATCCGGGAGCTCCTGAGGAGGCTCCACAAATTCCAAGGGGGGCACTGGCAACAATACCTCCGGCGACGCTGGGCGAGAGGGCGGCGCCAAACTCTCTACAGAGGCCTCTAGAGAAGAGTACAGAACTTGGCGTCGACATGGCGTCAAAACGGCACGCGTCGGCGCCGATCATGCCTCGTCAGGCGCCAACTCCGCTGCATCCGGCGTCGAGTCGGCACCGTCCAGGGCCGAAACTATGACAAGCTCCCCTTCCAAAGAAGGAGAAAGCGCCGGAGCCAGCGAGGCAAGGTTTTGGCGCAGCCCCAACGCCGACTCAACCTCCTCCAAGACAGGCTCTGACTCCGGGGAAAGAAGCGGAGGTGAGCCACCTCGGCGTGGGTACGACGCCGACCCCGGGTCCGGACAGGCGGCCGCCTGCCCAGAAGCCCGGGCGTGCTCAAGGCAGGGCTATGAGCACTGGCAACCACCTACGGCGCCACAGGGAGCCCAGCAGGGCTATGCGGCGCGGAAGAGGCGCCCTGAGTCATAGAGGGGGACTCGGGTGGGCCGCGCCCCAACGACTCCATGTGACCAGTAGAGGGGGACCCAGCCGGGCTGCGCCCTAACGACACCACATCTCCGACGTTCCTGGGGGGCAAAGGCTCAATTGGCACCGGGGGGTGAACCCGCCGGCGAGTCCATCAGGGACCCCATGAGAAGCAGAGGCCCCGAGGACCCCCAGGAATGGGAGAGGACCCAAGGAAGGTCTGAAGAGCCGTGGTATATGCCTCTATCTGGGCCTGAGTCGCCCCACACACAGAAAGGGTGGATAGGGGGGGGGGGACAACTGTCGGGAGCGCACGTCCAGAATGCTGCGGGAACCAGCGCACCCGACTACAGAAGAAGGAGGTCGAAGATCTCGGCGACAAGCGCCTCGAATTACCAAGCGGCGAACGATGTCCCCGGACTCCAGAGGGTGATCAACGGCAGAGCCGGACAGTAGAGGGACCTGCCGTTGATGAAGAGGCTGGGGGGCGAGACGACTTCGACCGGGACAGCCGTGCTGATAGAAGCTTCATACGGCGCTCCCGCTGAGACTTCGGTTTCAGGCGTTGGCAAGTATCGAAGTCCATGGAGTCATGGTGCTCGCCCAGACACCACATACAAATAAAATGCGGGTAGGTCATGAACATCTGCCGCAAACAACAAATACAAATTTTAAAGCCCGAAGGCAAACCACACTGTTCCTGATGCGAAGCGTAGAAAAGGAGGCCTGAAAACAGGCCAGAGGAACCACTCAATCCGGATCTGCGTTGCATGCGGAAAAGAAGGAAACTGATGTCAGCGCGCCGGGAGGGAATTAGATGACCTCTCTGACGTCACGTAAGTGGACAAGGTCAGGGCGGGGTCGTGTGGCGCCGTCCCCCGGCACGCAGAAGTGCTGCTGCAAAAACTTTCCGGATCCAGTCTGATGCCTGGGGATATTCTAGGTTAAGGAATCTGGGGCTAGATGTCTCTATCAGATCTGGAGAAATAAAGTAACACGAAATAAGTATGGAAAGACCCCGCAAACCGTTACGCGTCGACGACGCGGAAATAAAGAACTTACGTCATCACGCCGATGAGGCTCTCTTATGGCTCCAGTGACGTCATGCGGAGTTGCAAGCGGAGCCATGTTGTGACGATGTCATCGGCGTGAAGAGCTAGGGAAAAAAAGTTTCCGCAGAATGCTAGCACAGGGGATATTCAAAAGATAAGGAATCCACAGGCAGATGTATCCATCAAAAGTCCCAGACTCGTTCCAGGGGGTGGAAATGCCTTATTTGCTCCTGTGTTCAGGAAGCCTCGTATAAAGGAAATTCTCTGCACAGGCTGCTAGTGAGATTTCAGTTCATCGATGGAAAGCCCAAGGGATGCCAGAAGCGTATGTGTTGTGTCTAAGTGGTTCAAGACTTACTGCAACAAGTCCTCGTGAGCAGTTAGGCATCAAGATATAGCACTGCATGTAACCTCTGACATGCTAAGATGGGCCACGACAACTGCCATTACTTTTGTAATGCACCTGAGGGGCAGAGGTGAGGGTGAGGGGCAGAATGTCAGCCTGGAAAACCTCGGACCCCACCACTCTCTGGGGATGTATCTAGGACAATGTCATTCAGCAGATCTAAGTATAGGCTAGCATTGGTAGAATGAAGGGGGCAGGCAAGGTCAAATTTTCCACTTCCTCATCATCGTTGTGTACAACATTTTGGGGCCCTTCAACAATGTCAGAATTTGATCTGAACAAGGCTTCTAGATTAAAATAATAATGGCATCAAGGGAGAGGCCCGGGCTCATCCAAAGCAAGCTGGGGCCTACGCAATGGTAATCTCATAGCAAGACATAGGTCTGGCATGGATAAATGACAGCTCTAGATTAGAAATGGGTGTCTGATTTTAAACTAATGCAGGTGTTACTGGAATCAATCCATCACCTGTGATGTCTGAAATGACAAGGCCTTCAACAGAAATGGAGGTATGGGACGGTACTGGCAGGCAGCCAGGGAGTGCCAACATGATCAGTCAGCGCCAGACATACAGATGGGAGACCTGAGACACTGAAGGTGCTAAAGAACAAGCCCTAAAAAGATGCAGCATGGCCTCCCTACAGACCATTATCTGTTGCAGTGTTGAGGATTGTCCACGGAACATGGGTTACGTCAGGACCAGCCTCGGACAGGCTTGGAGTCAGACAATGGAAGTGGAATTGGCTCCTTGGAGTGTAGAGTGCTCAACTTCTCCTGGGGTTTAAGAAAAGGAAGGACCCGGTCACTATTTCGTTCTGCCGCTTTTTTATTTTGAGCAGAATCTCACCCTAAGGTAATTAATCCTTGGGTGCTTTTATACACTTTTTTTTGGATAGTACAAGTTTCAACACTTTTTAATGAAAATTTTGAAAAAAGTCTGAGGCTTGTTTGTTGTCGTACACCAGACATCTATTTACATTTACTATACACACTTTATACAATACAAAAAACATTAAATACATTTCTCCATTACACAATACATTTATCAAAAAACAACTTAATCTAACTTCACGGTTGTACCCTACCAACTAGTTCTACCAGGTCTATGTGTTAAAGTTTTACATTTAGTTTAAACCCGGTCACGCGAGAGCGGGAGTGATGGGACAGGATTTTCCAGCATTTGGCAACCTGGAGTGGGATCAGAATCTAGATGCAATGTTCATGATATGTGAGTGTTTTGCTCATTAAAACACAGAGATTAAGTGCTATTCTACCTAATGTGTGTTTTTATATTCTTGCAAATACAGTCTTTTTATGGATAATTACATTGTTCATTAGCCTCCGTCTTGGGGCTGCATTGGTGTGAGAAAAAATTATAAATGTACATACATATATGTGGAGCTAGATATATATGATTTCCATATATAATTTTTATATTTCCGGGGTCCCCGCACATGGGCTTTATTATTCAGTGCTTATGACTATTGATGAGGATCCCCTGGAAGAGAACTTTGCATGTGGTAAAAAGGTCACCAAAAATGCTTCTTTCTAAGGCTTGTAAGCACAGTACCTATTTGGAGCAGGATCAGTGGATGAATTGAAACCAGAAAGTTTTGCAGGACCTGGCAGGCAAAATGCCCCTCTTGGCAGACCCGACTTTACATACAATAGTGCTTCATGAACGTATGGCAGGACACCCACGTAGATGCTTGACAAATGTCTCGGACAGCGACTGAGTGCTAAAGTAGTGGTAGCAGCTTTCGCCCAGGTAGAATAAGTAGTCCTTCCGTAGGCTGCTTTTTAGTCAATGCATAACAGATCTTAGTGAAGAGCACAAACCACCAGGAGATGGTTCCCTTTTTCAAGCCTTCCTTTTCTTCACTCCAGAGAACTGCACTCATTTTGGGGGGCGTGTGGCGTGTATCTCTTTACTGAAGAATGCCTCCTGTTCCTCCGACTGCAGCATGTTGTTTGCACCTCACTATCCTGTAGGTAATGTTCCCCCCTTTTCTCTTACATGTTTCCTAGCCCACTCTCCCTACCATAGCCTAAGCCATTGTTGCTGCTTATTTATCTTAAGCAACGAACAACCATTGACAAAGCCAATAGACCAGACTTATTGTCAGTATGCTTCTACTCGTTGCATCATATCTGGATGCAATGACAGAAACAGCCAAAATCCAAGTGGGGTAGCACACCAAGCTAAGCACAATTTTTTTTTTGCACGTTATTTAAGCCACTCCCTTTATTACATTACCCACGCTGCTAGCTTTATCCTTTCAATCCACCTTTTGCTGCTGTACTGTCCCTCACATTTTAGCAATTTAAGGCGTTATGTGGGGCTGTTAGGGCAGGAAGATGGGAGGTGGTATTGCAAGTTATTTCACCCTTCACCCCTTCTCTACCCTCCTTCCGCGCTGTGCACCCCTTCACACACTCAGACATAGCTGACCATCGCTGCATGCTCTCTTCAGAGAGGCCAGGTTTTGGATGGGCGTACAACAGACGTGTCATGCGACTACAGGCCAGGTAATGTCCTTCAAGTGACTTGTGTTCCCACTAACTTTCCGCAGCTTGCGCCTGGTTAGTGCCCGCATGCACCCAAATGTGCTGCATTATACCGCGTAATTTGGCCTATTTTTTTTACACCCAACCCTGATGCATACTATAGCCCAAGCCATTGTTGCTGCTTATTTATCTTATGCAGCTAACAAACACTGACAAAGCCAATAGACCAGACTTATTGTCAGTATGCTGCCACTCGTATCATATATCTGGATGCAATGACAGAAACAGCCAAAATACAAGTGGGGTAGCACACTAAGCTAAGCACAAATTATTTATTTTTGGAGGGTTATTTAAGCCACTCCCTTTATTACATTACCCACGCTGCTGGCGTTATCCTTTCAATCCACTTTTTGCTGCTGTAATGTCCCTCACATTTTAGCAAATTAAGGCGTTATGTGGGGCTGTTAGGGCAGGACGATGGTAGGTGGTATTGCAAGTTATTTCACCGTTCACCTCCTCTCAACTCAGTGTAACCTCCTTCAGCGCTGTGCACCCCTTCACATAGCTGACCATCGCTGCGTGCTCTCTTCAGAGAGGCCAGGTATTGGATGGGCGGGTCTCCTGTTAAGGGGCGTCATTCATTCCAGTTTCCTTACACAAGGTCACATTCATTTTTATTGTCCCGGGAATATTAGCTTATTCGTCCAGAACTATAGGATGTCGAGCAACTCCAGGACTCGAACCAGATTCCCAGTTCTAAAGTCAGCAGGTCTGGCCATTACACCGCATCCTGGGGTAAGGGGAGAGGGGCAGGCAATGCCACATGGAGGCTCAGCTCGTCATGGGCTCGAGGTGCCAACAGGACCTCAGGCTGAGCCACAGCCAGGCGTCTCCCCCCCCCCCTCCCCCCCTCCATTATTCAGGGAGCTGAGCCGAGCCTGCCAGGAACCTCTCTAAAGGCCTCTGCTCTGCTGATGTGGACGGCATTAAACGAAGAGTGTACTGTAAGGTTATGCCACAAGTCCTCGCTTCCTTCCTGATGGCTCTGCGCACAAGGCGTCTCTTCACCTTCTCTGTACATCTATCTCCGATAGCGCCTCGCTCTGCACACAGCTGCTTTCTCCTAGAGCTGCATGCTTCTAGCTCAATAAAGCCTCACTAAAGCTTGACGATGAGTTTGAGCACAGTGGAAGACCTTTTATAATAGTGGACTACTTATCTTTCATTTGTTTATTGGTGCATTTGGATGTTAAACAGGTACTGCTAATAAGGTGAAATCTTTGCCCAGATGGTGTTACTGTGAGTAAAAAAAGACAAAATAGTTAAGTAATATAACAAAATGTGTTGCATTATGCCGCATAATTTGCCTTTCTTGCCATATAATTTAGCGGCATACTTTGGTCCATCACTGCCACATAATCCCAGTGGTCCTAGATATAATGTTCTAGTTAGACTACTATTTCTATGTCAGGAGAGTTTAAAAGCTCAGAAATAGACATGTGCATACTTTTGTAATCGTCTAGCGTAGGGGCGGCATGTCGGGGTCTCGCACATGACCTATTTTGCATCTATTTTCTCACATTTCTGTAGTTTTGTAAATACAGTAGGGTAATTAAATTGGCTCTTGGACATGTCACAGCAGCTTCTTTTGGGGTCTCAGGTATAAGAACAATTGTTACTTACCTGTAAACAGGTGGTTCTCCAGTATTGGAAATAAGCGTCCTACAAGTCCAACGCTACCATCCAGTCTCCCGGGTTCAGGGCAGCTAAGACCTGAGCCAAAGTCAGTATCTTGAACTTCTCCTTCCGGAGGAAGCCGTTGACGTTCCGCAGGTCCAAGATAGGGCGTAGGCCCCCTTTGCCCTTCTTGGGTACAGAAAGTAGTGGGAGTAACAACCACACCCTACTTCTGGCCCAGGAACGCACTTGATGACCCCCTTGGCCAAGAGGTCTGTAACTTCCTCTTGCAGAAGCTTCAAGTGATCCCCGACACGCGGTGGTACTGCAGTGGCATCGCTGGTGGGGTCACCTCGAAGGGGAGGGAGTAGCCCCTTCGGACGATTTGCAGCACCCACCTGTCCGATGTGACAGTGCGCCAGTGGTGGTGATGATGGCGAACCCTGCCCCCCACTGTCTTCACATGGGCCTGAAAGCTCGGACTAGGAGGGTTTCAAGGCGGATGCTGCAGGGACAGGTGTGGACTGGCCTCCCCGTTGTCCCCGACCGCCGCCACTGAGGTTTCCATGTCCGCCACCGCGCTGGATGGTAGTCTGCGGCCCGTGGCTGGCAGGACGTGTGGGGCGCCCCTTCCTTGGCCACGAAATGAGCCAAAAGCGACCGTTTGCTGGTGCTGGTCCGAGAGGCCCAAGGACTTGGCCGTTGCCCTGGAGTCCTTAAAGCGCTCAAGCGCATGGTCTGCCTTGTCGCCAAAGAGGCGACGGCCCTCAAACGGCATGTCCCATAAGAGTGTTCTGGACATCTGCCGAAAAGTTGGCGGACCTCAACCAGGCGTGGGGTCGAACCGCCACCGTCGTTGCCATCGCTCTACCCAGTGAGTCCGTGGTATCCAGCCCACACCGGAAGGAATACCGCGCTGCATCTCGACCCTCCGCAAGGGCTTGTGCGAGTTTACGCACACAACAGACGATGAGAGTAGGGTCTAAGGGCGAGTTTACCGACCGACCAGGTACATGCCCCAAAATACAATGTTATCACAACCAAATATACCTGGGGGTCACAAAGGGGAGTCAAAACAGAGTGGATCACAACACCAATACTACACAAAAGACACCAGTGAGAAAGTCATCTATATTAGTGAAATGCAGGCCAAGTAGAGGCTCAAGAGCATATGGAGAAATAGTTCCCATCAGAAGCCACACTGTACCGCCCTCTTTCTCATCATTTGGGTTCTCCTTACCCAGGAGACAGAACGGCCGGTCAGATGTTACCGTAACCGATATATGTGAGATAAGGGGTGGTGTATAGAGTACAAAAATTAACGTGGCTACTGAGAAAAGCAGTGTTGCAGTGATGAGAGTGTTAAGTGAGGGGAAATACAATAAAATTAGATGATCAGGTAGACAAACAACATTTATTAGTGTCTCCCAATCCCTAAGGTTTAAAAAACAAATGTGAGTGTGGGTTTTAAATAATCACCATACTCAATCGTGGTCAACATGTTTCAGCATTATATTGAACATAGTTTCGAAATGCATTCTTCAGGACCGAAAATATAAAAACACTGCTACTTAAATTAAAGAATTAAGAACAAAGACACCTGGACTTCAGGTACATACTCAACCGTATACTGTTGTATCGCACGGCATTAGATCCACATGGAAAGACAAACAAATAGAAAAAGAACATGAATATGTCATATTCCCATGAGTTATATACTGTGATGAATGCACATTCACATGTATAGGGACAAACATTGTCAATTAACAAACTCACCCAAATTTGATGGTTGAGAGGCTTCACCCCACCTGGCTACAGCGCAGGTATGAGGAGCACCGCTCTAAAAATAATTCATAAATAGTATCCTTAGAGCAGAAAATCAAAAAAGAAAGTGAGTTCCTAAGGTGGCAGATTACTCAGTATCTCTACAGAGTCCACGTTAGTGAAAATGTGGGCCATCCCACCAGTACTCGACTCCATCATTCCAACAGTGGCAGGTCTAGTCAAAGACAAAGTAGAAATAAGCATCAATATTGTAAAACGTTAAGCGTTTTAAGTAATTGAGCCATTTCGCTGGTCGAATAAATATACTCCTTAAGTGTCAACCTGATCGATTTCATGCATCGCGCTGATGGTATAATGTGTCATAATTTTCAGCGCGATGAAAAGCAGTTAGCCACAATGCGCGATGAAAAGGCAGGTAGTCCTAGTGTGCAATGGGCGTTCCAGCGCGAAAAAACGCCGATCCGCAGTAGCGCGATCGGTTTCTAGCAGCGCGTTGTTAATCAGGCAGCGTGCTCATGCCAAACGAGCGCTCGCTTACCTGTCCGTCGGTGTCTCCTGGCAGTCAACTGTACTGTCTGGGGGGGCACCGACGCTTCTCAAAGCAGGACTGATATGCACTTCCTCGTTTCGCGTGTCGGCAGTCACGTGGTGTAGTCACGTGATCGCAGGCATGCTGGGATATGTAGTCCCAAAAGGGAAAGTGCATATTATAGACAACCAGGCGGAATGATCTATGCGCAAGTTGTATATAGAAGTTCAGATAGGCGACTAATAGCAAAGTGGGGGTGCTGAGAGGCAAAGTCAGAAAACCAGCGAAAACCCATATCATTGACTGCTTAAGGGTTCATATCGGGTAGGAAGACATTGGTTATAAGGACATCCAAGGGATAGGTTCGTTCAGTCCCTCTTTGTCACTGTTCATGCGGTACACCCACTTTTGTTCAATTTTGAACAAGAAACGGCTGGTGTCAGTGCAGGATAGGGGTATTAATGGTTGTTCTAGGACAGTCCAACAGAAATCTTCAGGGCCATGTCCCTTTTCCAAAAAGTGTGCGGTGAGACGGGTAGCTTGTTTTTTACACCGCACTGTACTTTTATGTTCTTGAATCCTTGTCCTGATTTTCCGGGTCGTCATGCCGACGTATCGCAAAGAGCATGGACAGGTTATCAAGTATATAAGATTACTGCTGTTGCAGTTAGTGAATCTTTTTTGTATCCAAGGGCGATTGGTCCCAATATCGACCTCAGTAGATTTTTGGGTTTGGGGACAGACAGTACACGCCCCACAAGGATGGTGTCCAGAAACTGGAGGTAAGTCCCACAGCGTGCCCACTTGTCTAGGTTCTTTGTTTCTTGGGCGCGTATGGACCAATTGATCTTTTAAGTTTTGTCCTCTTTTGAAGGCAAAAATGGGTAAAGCGATGTCATCATTTCCAGTCTTCAGGATAGACCAATGCTTCTTTATGATTTTCTGTACCTGATTAGAGTGAGTATTGAAAGTGTTCACAAAGGCAATGCGATTAGTCTTATCTTTCGGTGGCTGTATTTCCAGTAGGGCCTCCCTGTTATTGTTGGAAGCCCTCTTTTTTGATTGACGAATGATCTTTTTCGGATAGTTCTTTTCACTCAGTTGGGTTTCCAAGTTCTTAGAGTGAGTTTCGAAGGCTTCTTTACTGGAGCAGTTCCTTTGTACCCTAAGAAACTGGCCGAAGGGCAGATTGTCCCTCAGGGCTCGCGGATGACAACTGTCATACCTCAATAATGCATTTCTAGCCATCGGCTTCCGGTAGAGTTCTGATTCAATACCATTATTGGTCGCATGTAGCCTCAGATCTAAGAAGGCTAGAGATGTTCTACTGTGTTCGATAGTAAATTTCAAGTAGGCATTCTTACTATTCAGCCAACCATGGAATAGTAGTAAGTCTTCTTCAGTGCCCCGCCACACCACCAAAATGTCGTCTATATATCGTTTCCATATATATAATGACGATAGATATGGGTTGGTGGGCGCCAAGACCTCCTGCTGTTCAAAGTTATGGAAGTAGAGGTTCGCCAGACTCGGCGCGAAAACACTGCCCATACTGGTCCCGGATGTTTGCAGGTAGATGGTATCTTCAAAGCGAAAATAGTTCTCTTTCATCGCAATTTCGGCTAAATGCATGATGAAGCTCGTGGGTGTGATGGATTGGTGATCACTCTGTTCCAGTAGAGCACCTACTACCTCCAGGGTCTCAGTTTGTGGAATGGACGTATATAGAGACTCTACGTCAAATGATACCAGAATATCGGTTCCGATGTCATATTCTATTGTTGGTAATAGTCTGAGGACATCTTTTGTGTCCTGCAGAAAAGTAGGCATAGCCTTGACCATTGGATTCAAAAAATGATCAACAAAAGTTGATAGCGGTTCAAGGACCGAGCCGATACCAGAAATAATAGGCCTGCCAGGTGGCGGCCTCTGGGGTTTGTGCACCTTTGGAAGGCAATAGAAGTACGGCACTGTAGGATGTTTAGTGATAAGGTATTGTCCCTCTTGGGGCGTTATCCAACCCTCTCCGGTTGCTTCCTCTACCAGATTGTTGATTTTAATCTGCAATCTTTCTGTTGGATCTTCTCTCAATGGGAGATATGATTTCTGGTCACTCAGTTGCCGTATGCACTCATTTCGGTATGTCTCAGTATCTAAGATGACTGTTGCTCCACCCTTGTCGGCAGGCTTGATAATGATCTTGTCGTTAGATGATAATGAACGAAGAGCAAGCTGCTCGTCCTTTGAGAGGTTCATGAATGGTCTAGTCTCTGTTTTGTAGATACGATTGATGTCATTTTCCACTGCCGCTTCAAACGTCAGCACCTTCGGTGGTAAAACGGCGGCAGGTGGATTGAAATTGGAAGGTTTTCTCAATCCCGTGTTATTGTCTTCAAGGACAGTGCTTATGTGTTCCGGTTTAGAAAAGAAATAATGCAATCTTATCTTTCGAAAAAACTTAGCCAGTTCGATTTGGGCTACGAAAGGATCCCCTTTCTGAGTAGCCACGAAACCCAAGCCTTTATTCAGAAGACGCTCTTCAGTCGGAGAGAGTGTGTGTGAACTCAGGTTCATCACGAGGCTTGTTGGTTGCTGGTCCCTGCAGTGTCCTGTGGGACTTTCTTTCCGCTGCGGAGATCCATTCTCGATTGTTGAGGAGTTTCAGTGTTCCAGTGAACCTGTGGTGTCGTGGTTCCTTGTCTCCTCCTGCCCCTGCCTCGTCTCGGGCCAAAACCTAAAAAAGGAAACGACCCTGGACCCTGTTGCATTGGAGGGGGGCCAAAAGCACCCATTTGGGGAGGACATTGAGGTCCAAACATCCAGGGATTGGCTGGCCACCAAGGTTGGAAGTTATTAAAGTTCTGAGGATGATTGCCACCTCTCCAGTTTCTTCTATTACCTCGGCCTCTGGAAGTTTGATCCGCAGATCCATGTTGTGAGGTATCTGAGTCACTGGATGCTCCATCCGAACTAGATGTACCATATGTGGAGCCACCCTTCTTGCCACCTCGATTAAATGTTGGTGCTATGTATGTGTCACTTGTGTATGGATATATGCGTTCCATTGAGAATTTGGCTAAGTCTTTCTTAAACTTTTCTAGCTTAGTGAAAAGAATAGATTCTTTAAAATCTTTATTGTTCTTATCACTATCTTCCTGTCCCTTTTTAAACATTCCGCTTTTTAGTGTAGTTTTAATCTGGCCCTCTAGAACCTGAATCTCAATTAGTATCTTATCAGCTACTCTCTTTGCGGTCTTGATGATCAGGACTAGCCAGTCCCTTGTACACCTCCAGGCTATCATCGACCAGTCCTTGAGAAACTCTTTATCATCAAGGAATAGACGTGGAGCGTTGTTGACAATAAGACCTGAAGGTGCACAGTTGCCTCGAAGGTATTGTTCCATGATTAGTCCATGTACGGATGTTCTTGAGTGGGATTTTTTGAGGAGGAGAATTTTTGCCCATCCATCATCATTGTTTGGTGTCTGGACAGAAACTGGAATGGTGTCTAAGAGACTAGGGTTTTCGTCTAAGATGTTCTGGACCTCTGCACTCTCAAAAGCTAGACCCCAGTTAGTCGCCATGTCGGAAGACAGAGGAGTACAAAGTGGTGTAGGACAGGAATAAGCCACTCAGTAAACCCAAATGAGCCGGAGACCAAGTGGTCAACCAGCGGTTAAAAAGACCCACAGCCTTAGCTGTACAGTTCACGCACACAACAGACGATGAGAGTAGGGTCTAAGGGCGAGTTTACCGACCGACCAGGTACATGCCCCAAAATACAATGTTATCACAACCAAATATACCTGGGGGTCACAAAGGGGAGTCAAAACAGAGTGGATCACAACACCAATACTACACAAAAGACACCAGTGAGAAAGTCATCTATATTAGTGAAATGCAGGCCAAGTAGAGGCTCAAGAGCATATGGAGAAATAGTTCCCATCAGAAGCCACACTGTACCGCCCTCTTTCTCATCATTTGGGTTCTCCTTACCCAGGAGACAGAACGGCCGGTCAGATGTTACCGTAACCGATATATGTGAGATAAGGGGTGGTGTATAGAGTACAAAAATTAACGTGGCTACTGAGAAAAGCAGTGTTGCAGTGATGTGCGAGTTTAGTCCGGACCCCCTCCGGACATTGTGGCAGCACGTCCGCGACCGTGTCCCACAGAGAGTGGGTGTAACGGCCCAAGAGGCACGCAGTGTTGACTGACCGCAACCCCAAACTAATGGAGGAGAACATCTTTTTTCCATACTGTTCGTACCTCTTGGATTACCGATCAGGGGAGCCGACGGGAATGCGGTCTGGGAGTTGGAGGCCTGGATGACCAGGCTCTCGGGGGTGGGGTGGGTGGACAGGAAGCAAGGGTCACCCGGAGCCGGCGCCTGGCCACGTTCCTATCTACAGGCGAACCTGTAGCGGGTTTGGACCAAGTGCCCAGAAGAACGTCTGACAAGGCCTCATTAAACGGCAGCAGAGGCTCAGCCGAGCTTGCCTGCGGTTTAAGGACCTCAGTGAGGAGGTTAGTCCTAACGGCCGCGACGGGGAGCTCAAGGCCCGCATCAGCACCACACTATAGGCAGTCCCCTCCTCCATAGCCACGGTAGGGGGGGGGGGGGGGGAGACAAAACCAGTGTCGGGCTAAGTGTCCAGACCACTGGCATCCCCAAGCTCACCTGCCCAGTCCTGAGAAGACTGGCACTCACGTGCCCTCGGACCCCTCCCAATCCTCCTCTTCACCCATCACCTGGTACTCAGGTGTAAAGGATGGTGCCGGGTGATAGAAATAAAAATCTCCAAGCGGCGTTGAATACAGCACCGAGCGGCGCTGCTCCGACGTCGGACCCGAACCGAGGGTGGGATCTGGGACGGCGCCTGAGGCGACACCCTGGGGGCCGGCGCCGTCGAGGTCGTAAGGTCGACCGGCGACGACCCGGATCCGGAGCCGGATCCAGCGGGACCCTGCGGCGCCGGGACCGAAGTCGCAGACGGCGTCGGGCCAAAGCACCCGGCCCGCGTGGGGACTCAGTCGGGGCCGCTCGGCCGGCACTGCGGAACCCGACGGAGGAGTGAGTGACCTTATAGCCGTGAGGAACACCTCGAGCCCCTCCGGCGTCGCGTCCTGCCCAGGGACTGGCGGGTTTGAAGCAGGCCGCAACACCCACGGCTTCGGTGGAGCCGCGGGGACGGTGTAGACCGAACCCCCGGCCCCGTCGTGTGAGCGTCGGGGGGGGCAGAAGAGCGATGACGCCTCTTTGACTTCTTGTGCCTCTTACCTGAGGACTTCGAGCCCGAAGACTGGCGACGACTCCCGGAGCTATGATGACTCAGACCCCGGGACCGGTCCCTCGACCTCCTCGCAGACCGGGACCTCGAGCGGCGCGGGCCGACTTCCAGAGCTCGAGTCGCTTGCGGGACTGCTCCAGTCTAGCTTTGGACGTCAGGGCCCGGCAATCGGAGCAGGACTTGTCATCGTGGTCGGGGCCCAGACAGGCCAGGCATCGATGATGGGGGTCGGTAACTGACATCATTCGGTTGCAATCGACACAGGGTTTGAACCTGGGCATCCCTACCGGCATCGTCGAGTCGATAGACTGAGAAAAATGATCAAAAAGGATCGAAAAAGTTAGTCAAAAATTGACTACGGGTACTACTTTTTCCCGGATCGGCGCTTGTTGGCCCAGAAAAAAGATGAACTAATGTCAGTGCACGAGGGCGGTGTCTAAGTACTCCTTCGACATCATCACGGCGCAAACAACGCCGATGACGGACGCGGAGCCGCAGACGACGCCTACCGATGCGCAAGGGTACTGCTACGCAAAAGTTTCCGGATCCAGTCTGACGCCTGGGGATATTCTAAGGTAAGGAATCTAATACTAACCGGTTTCTTTCAGATAAGAATGTCTCTGCATGCTGGTGGGATGTTCAAATGGGTAAATTCAAGGTGCTCAGGTTCCAGGCCAATAATCTGAGAGAGGAGGGTTCCGGATGACAGATCAGACCCTGGTCCATCCTGAGGAGGTCCGCTCGAGGATGAAGGAGAATGGGTTCGCACTGAGATAGAAGCAGCAGTTCCGAGAACCACGCTCGTCGAGACCATCTGGGAGCGATCAGGAGAATGTGGCACGGCTGCCTCCGCATCTTCCACAACACTCGAGGAACCAGTGGAATCGGCGGAAAGGCGTAGGCGAATAGACCGCACCAATCCATTAAAAGGGCATTCCCGGACGATTCTGGATGGAGAAGCCAACTTGCAAAGGACGGGCATTTCTGGTTCACTGGGCTCACAAAGAGATTCATGTGTGGATGACCCCAATGCCGAAAGATGAAGTCCAGAGTCGGCTGATGTAGCTCCCACTCGTCAGTCGAGGATGCGGACCTGCTGAGGGACTCCGCTAGGATGTTCGAGATGCCCAGAAGATGAACTGATGTTAGGGTAATGTGGTCCAGAGGCGCCCAATCCCAGATAGTATGTGCCAGTCAAGACAGGAGAGGAGATTTGGTGCCGCCCTGATTGTTCACATAGTGCATACTGGTGGTATTGTCTGCTTGGATGAGCACCGATTCTCCCTGGATCAGAAGATGTAACGATTTGAGAGCTAGGAAGATGGCCATCAACTCCAACCTGTTGATGTGCCAGGAGCGTTGAGACCGAGTCCATTTGCCCTTGATGGACAGCCCCTGAAGGTGTGCGCCCCAACCTTCCAAGGAGGCATCCATGGTCAGAATGAGTTCCGGAGCTGTGGTGAGGAAAGAGGTCCCGGCAGTCACGTTGAACGGCTGCGCCCACCACTGGAGAGCCGACCTAATTCGGGCGGTCACACGAACGAGATCTTTGAAAGAGCCGGTGACCTGACGCCACTGACCGTCCAATTCTTCCTGAATGGGGCGACTCCTAAGCCTGCAATTTGGGATCAGAGAGATGCATGAGGACCCCATTCCCAGAAAAGACTTCAATATACGAACGGAAACTGACTCTTTTGAACAAATGAGAGCCACCAGGCGTAAAATCTGCAGCTGACGTTCGTGAGACACGAATGCTTTGGCTAGTGACGTATCCAGAGTGGAGCCTAAAAAAGTCATGCAGCGAGCTGGGTTGACCTGAGACTTCTCGGTATTGATGGAAAGACCGAGGGAGCAAAATAAGCTTTGACAGAGTTGAGTGTCTCGAGACAGCTGGCTGTGAGACTGCGACTTGATGAGACAATCGTCTAGGTATGGAGAAATTTGGACACCTTGTAGTAGTCCCCCGGTTACGGACCAACTTCAGACAGACATCAAACTTTTTAGAGATTGACTCTCTAACCCCCATTGATGTTCGTAGACGCAAGCTTTCTCCTTGATTACTTCTTGGCCTTGAATATCTTTGAAGACGTGTCCTAGGATTCTAGACTTGGAATCTGCCTACTTACCTGAAAGAGCACAGGACCCCATCTATGTAACTGTTGTCCTGATGATGACCTCAAGTCATAGAGGTTGAAACGCCGTCGACCCTGCAACACCATTTGCGGCTTCTTTTTGGTCAACTTGCAAATAATAAATAGAATTTGTATATAATTGTAAATACTGTATCTTGACCCTCACATACTATTTGTCTACCTTGCGCCGCCTCACGTTGTTATATAATCACTTGTGTCACTGCGCCGTTTATTCACTCTCACTTTGCCAGTACACTCTTGGTTGTTTTTGGTTACTGCAACTTTATTTGTTTTTGTGCTTTCTATATACAAATAATAACCTTATATTATCCTTTGGTCTCCCTTGTTCCTTTTTTCCCCGGTGCTATGTGATTTATTCACTCTTGATTTGTCTGCTAAAATAAACTCCTGTTGAGACATTGTATTATTGTTATTACTATTACCCGGTCTCAACTGGGTTAACAGGTTTACTCCTGTTGTATGTTTTTTGTTGTAAACCTCCAGCATATACTGGATATTGGAAATGAGGGACAGAGGAAGTGTTGCCGTAGGAACCTGAGTGGACGGTTCCTCCTCCTGAAAATATGAGTCCTCGTGATCATCCCCATAGTCTTGACACTTTATGACTAGTTCAGAAGGGCTTCGTGCTGCCCGGAAATGATCATCCTCGTCTTCCTCAGAATCAGAGTCCTGTTGAGAACCTGTCAAAAACAGGGATGACGGGGGCTGTGTGTCACGTGGAATGGCAAGCTGTTCCAGAGGCACTTGGCGACGTTGGTGCAAAGGGTCGGCGGAGGAAACACCAGACCCGGAGGAAGAAATCGGCACCAAAGGCAAGGATGCGAAGGATGATGGCACCACCATCGACGAGGTCGTCGACGACGACAGAACAGACGTTGACGGAGCCGCCGCCGACGGAGTCATCGTAGACAAGGCCGTCGTCGACAAAACCACCATCGACGGAACAGTCGTCGACGGAGCCAACGAAGACGAGGAGGCTTTCTTTTCAATCCTCGACGACGTAGATCCTGATCACAACGAAGGACCCTTCTTCGCCGTCGAGGCGATAGGGATCGTCGACGAGACCGTCTTAAAGCTGAGGCATACCTTCATCGACATAGACGCCGTCGACGCAGCCACCATTGACGAACCAGAAGCCGAAGTCGTCGTCACTGTTGTCGTCGACGAGCCGGAGACGGCAGATCTCGTCGTCGGGACGATCGTCAACGCTCCTGTCAATGATTTTACACGTTTTGAAGTGGAAATGTGCTTAGAAGAACCTTAGACGCCTGAGAGTCAGATCTCAGGGGCGTCGGCATAGCAACAGGAGGTGGGGACACCACAGGAGCCTTCAAGAGTGAGTGTTTCTTCTTCTTCAAGAAGGGAGAAGGTACATCCTGCAAACTGCTACGCTTAGAGGGGGCCTTAGAAGTACCTGACATCAGGTTTGCTGTGTCAGAAAGAGCAGAATCCTTGTCTTTAAGCCTTTGCAACCAGAGGAGGAGGCGACCCTCCCTATCCTTTAATGTCTTGGTGGAAAAAGTCCGGCAGATTTTACATTTGCCTACCTCATGGTCAGGATAGAGGCAGTATATAAACTTCTTGTGGGGGTCTTCAGAATAAAGTCTCAACTCTCCACAAGAAGAACAAGGTCTAAACAAAGACTTCTTACTTGAAGACATTGTAGAAAGTACTGGAAAGCCAGAGAAAGTAGAAAACTGAGCAGAGCTCAGGGAGACTCCCTTCACATGACGTGCAGTAGAAAATCTGAGGGGCCTGAGCCTCTGAGGAGAAGGTTCTGGAGGGGTGCTTGCGCCTGATTGGCTGTAGTTTGGACTAACATAATGACAGGGATATGTTGCAAACGTTTTCTCTCTCTCCATGTATTCCTATGTGGGAATGATGACCCGGTATATGCAACTGTTTTTAGTGTGTATTTATATGTGTTATGTTTTTACATACATATTTTATTGGGATTTTATTGCTATTTTATTTACCGTGGGGCTCCCACTTAGACGACGGGGAATATTCAAGCATGTGAATCTATGAAAGACACCCTAATACTGGAGAATCACCCTTGGATCTCAAGAGGCTAACTCTCGGGTCTCACCGGAGGGTCACTTTATTATCTCATGTGAAGGTCATTTGAGGATGTAATGTGAGGGTCACTTTAAGAGCTAACATGAGGGTTATTTTATTAAATGCTTTTGATTTCACAGGAGTGTCTCCATCAGCCGGCCGATTAATCAATGTATTGGTACACTGCTTCTTCCCAGTGGCGATAGATGCAAAGCGGAAGTATGCCTGGGATATATTGAGGCTTAACAGCAGTGCAAGTTATAACTCGGACCGACCGTCAAGGGGAAGCAAGGAGTCTGGAAACACATGCTTCAGAATATGAGCATAAACTGTGTGCTCCTCAGAGCTGACAATATTAAGCTTATCTGGCCCCTCACCTGCCCCACACACACATAGCCACACAAAACCACACACACAACCACACACCACCACACACACAACCCCAAACACAACACACACATACAACCACACATAACCACACACACACAACCACACACAGAACCAACCGTCAGTGCACACTTTCACCAAGCACAGACACCATCAGACATCAGTGCACGCTTCCACCGGGCACAAACACCACCAGCCGTTAGTGCACGCTCCCACCTGGCACACACCACCAGACGACAGTGCGCGTTTTCACTAGGCACACACACACCACCAGCCGTCAGTGCACGCTTTCACCAGGCACATACACACCACCAGCCGTCAGTGCACAATTTCACCAGGCACACACACACCACCAGCCGTCAGTGCACGCTTTCACCAAGCAAACACACACACACCACCAGCTGTCAGTGCACGCATTCATAAGACACACACCACCAGCCGCCAGTGCAAGCTTTCACCAGGCACACACACACCACCAGCCATCAGTGCACGCTTTCACCAGGCACACACACACCACCAGCCATCATTGCACGCTTTCTTTCGGGGGGGCGTGGCTTGGGCGCCGATGGCGATGGTCGCCTGAGAGCTCGGCTCCGGGACTGAGCCCGTGATTATCCTGTAAATCGGAGGCTGCGGGGCACCCCAGCCCCCGCATTCTGCTGATCGGCCCGACGGAGACCTGCCCAGGCCCTTGGCGAGATCTGAACGAGTGGTGACCCGGCGAAACATCGAAGTTTGCGGAGTTGCGGAGTGCGCCCCAACATGGCGCCCGGACTTCATTGTCCCCCTGGCCGGATCCATTAGGCTGGAGGGGCATCGCCAGCGGCGGCGCACCCCCGGCTCTGCCATCTCCCAGTGATCTGTGATCTGGATATCGGTCAGATCGGACTTTTTTAACGAGGATTGCACTCGGATGGGTGACTGGGCGGATGCCCACGCTATAGTGGATCCCGCACGCGGACGTCTGGAGCTCCCGGTGGTAGCCCCACTCACGATACCGCACTTAGCTACCTTTTCCTGGCCGACCCACTTCCATGGGAGGCGCAACCCTCTGGCGCCGCAAATCGTCCGGTGGAGTTGGTGACCCTCACCCCGGGACTTTATCGGCCGTGCGGGCCTGCCCGACCTGGCGGCGATTGTCCCCGCCTCCTTCTCGGTGCCCTCGGACGACGTGGTGGTGGCGCGAGCCGAAGCGGAGAAGATCCACCAGGCCCTGGAGACGGAGATCTCCGGCACTCGACTTGAGGCCCAGCAACCGGGAGAGTCATAGCCGGAGCCTGCACTCGGAGACGCCTGCTCCTGGACCCGCACGGAGTGCTCCCAGCGACATGGGGAAACCTAGAGGAGCCAAGGGGACTACCCCAGCCGCCTCAGACTCGGAGACCCAGGACAAAGAGGAACGTGGGGACCCAGAGAGTTCTGGAGGTGCATCGATGCAACAGCAATTTGACCGCGTCTTGGAGGCGATAGCGACCACGCGCTCGGCCCTCCAGCAGGACATTGCCCAGGTAGCGACGAGCCTAGGTCTCCTTAGAGCGGACCATGGCAAACTTTCGGACCGGGTCAAGGAAGTGGAGGGCTCGGTGAAAACCTTGGAGCCGGCGCAGCGAACCTTGGCTGCGACTATGAAGGATGCTTTATCCCGGATTACGGCCCTGGAGCAGAGAGCGGAAGATGCGGAAGGCCGCAACAGGAGGAACAACATCCGTGTGGTGGGCCTGCCGGAAAAGATTGAGGATGGTGACATGGTGGCATACTTGGAGGCCTGGCTCCGTGACACGGTGGCCCCGGAGGGTCTATCCTCCTTCTACACCCTGGAGCGTGCCCATAGAGTCCCGGCGAGGCCACCGCAGCAGGGACGTGCCCCGAGACCAGTGGTGGCGCGATTATTGCACTTTAGGGACAGAGACTTCATCCTCAATGCCGCCAGACGTAATGGTCCATTCAAAGTGGCGAACAGCCAGGTGAACATCTTCCCGGATTACACCTACGAAACTCAACGCAGACGGTTTTCCTTCCTGGCGGTCAAGCGCGAGCTCAGGAGCGAGGGCATCCAGTACTCGCTCCTCTATCCTGCAAGGCTCCGCATAATTGTCGATGACAAAACTCAATTCTTTGATACCCCGGAGGATGTCTGTGCCTGGCTCGAACTCTATAGAGCAGGGAAGGATGGCTTCGGTTCCTCATCCCAGCAGGCGTCGGAACCGGAGCAGAGACGGCGATCCAGGAGGATTCGGAGTCGCCGTGGCCGCTCGGGGGGGCCCTCAACGGCAGAGACATCGGCGGAGCGGAGGGGAGTGCTGGAGGTGTTATCTGCGCTATCTGGCTCACGGGACGATGCCATTGAGGAGGAAGCAGACCCTGGTGACGAGGGGGCACCAACGGACTCCGAGGAATCGGTGACGGATAGCGTCCATACACCGGTGATCACACCGAACTCGGTGGAAGACCTTCTGGATGGACAGGGGTAATGGGGTGAGCTACTTCATTTTGGGAGGGGGCCCGGTGGGGGGGTGGCGGGTGCCGACGATTGATGCTGACTCCCGGAGCAGGGAGGGTGGGGTGCCCTGTTTTTGCCCCGAGGGTTTTTGGCACTGTTTTGGGCTTGCTTTAGTCCTGGTAGCCTGAGCGTCGAGGGCCCACTGCCTCCGCCCGGCCCGCACCTGGCCCTTAAGGCCTTCCTACGGTGGCGACCGAGGATTAGTAGGGATTAGTGGGTTGTTGGAGGGTATGGTTTGGATGGGAACTAGATGGTGCTATTTGGGTCCTGTTCTGGGGAGGGTGGATGGGGGTTTGGTTCATTCTTGGGTTGTTCAGTTTTGGTTGGGGAAAATGGCCGCCATCAGTGCTGGGATGATTGATATCCTTTCTTTGTTGGGACCCAGATGGGGAGACTTTGTGAGAACGATATGGGACAATGGCTGATGTTGCTAATCTGAAATGTGTTACTTGGAACGTGCGGGGGCTTCATACTATGTCCAGGCGCCACAAAGTCCACGCTTATTTAGTGCGTAGGGGGGTACAAAAGGCGCTGCTGCAGGAGACTCATCTGACCAAGGCGGAAGGGGCGGCGCTACAGCGTAGATGGAGGGGGCAGGTCTTTTGCACTTCGTACTCCGCATATGCCAGAGGGGCGCTGATTTGGGTTAGAGCTGGGGTTCCCTTCCAGGTCACGAAAACAGTGATAGATCCAGAGGGGCGTTATGTGGCTATCTCGGGCACTTTGGGAGGGAGGGACTTAAACGTTTGCTGTGTGTACGCTCCTAATATAGACCAGACTGCCTTCCTTTCCAGGTTATCGGGCTCGTTGGCCCACTTCTTCTCCGGGCCCCTTCTGCTCGGTGGAGATTTCAACTCAGTAGTGGATGTAGACACTGACCGCTCGCATCCACCCCTTCCCGATTCTCCGGTTCGTCGCATGGCTAAGGGTCGTAGGGACTGGCAGACCCACTGGGGTCTAACGGATATCTGGAGGGCGCAACACCCCACAGCTAGGGACTATTCCTACTTTTCGAGCCTCCATGAGTTGCACGTTAGACTGGACGGTTTTCTTGGCTCGCCCGAACTGGTTTCGGCAGCGGTCCGGTCTGAATATTTGACCAGAACCATATCAGACCATAACCCCCTCCTGCTGGACCTTCGTTGGTTCCCCGGGGCGCCTGCGGTGCCCACCTGGAAATTACGGCCCGAGATCCTTGAGGACAATGTTTTCAAGGCGGACCTAGGCGATAAGGTCTCAGAGTACTTTGCGTCCAACGGCGGCACCGCGAGCACGAGAGCGTTAGAGTGGGACGCTTTTAAGGTGGTGGTGAGGGGTTACTGTATTTCTAAAAAGGTAGGCATGAGGCGAGTTATCCTCGCCGACCTAGATGTGGCGGACCGGAAACTCCGCGAGCTGGAAATCCGCCGCCCCGGGCGCCCTGAATTACAGGTACGCACGGCGGAGGCGAAGGAGGCGGTGGCGGCGGAGGTCGAACGGCTTCGCTGGTTTGACTACAAGGCCTATACGGTTCGGTCCATCGCAGAGGGGGATAGATCGAGTGCGTTGCTGGCATGGCTGGCCAACCCTACGCGTCAGTCCTCATTGACGACATCTATGCGCAAGGCAGACGGAACCGAGGTGTACACTCAGCCTGAGATTCTGAGCTGCTACCGGCAATATTACGAACGTTTGTACCGCAGTCGCTCAGCCCGCAACCCTGACCTGCTCGATAATTATTTACGGCCACTGGAGCTCCGAACAGTGGAGCAGGATGTGGCGAAAGCCCTGGGGTCCGACATAGAACTGGGAGAGATCCGTAGCGCCATTAAAAGGATGGCGAGGAATAAGACCCCGGGCCTGGACGGCCTTCCTGTGGAGTTTTATGCAGCTTATGCTGACCTCCTAGCCCCTAGGTTATTGGTAGTCTACAGAGAGGCGAAGAGGCTCGGGCGACTCCCGAGCTCGATGTGCGAGGCGTTGGTGGTTCCACTCCTCAAGCCCGGAAGGGACTCGTCCGACCCGGGGTCTTACCGTCCCTTATCAATGCTGACGGTTGACTATAAAATACTGAGCAGTATCTTGGCCTCGAGGCTGCTGGGACACATGAGCTCCCTGGTGCATGAGGACCAAGCTGGCTTTATCCCTAGGCGTAACACGACCATGAACATCCGCAGGTTGATCCGCTTGCTAGGGGAGCCACTTGTGGATGCCCCGTGCCCGGTTGTCTTATCGGTAGACCTAGAGAAGGCTTTTGATAGCCTGGAATGGGACTACCTTTGCACTGTGCTACGGAGGTTCGGCCTCGGTGAGGGCTTTCTCAGATGGACCACGGTTCTCTATGCCTCTGCATCGGTTAGGGTTCGGGCGGGACCACTGATTTCCTCACAATATCCGGTGGAACGGGGCACGAGGCAGGGATGTTCGTTATCCCCACTCCTCTTTGCGCTGGCGGTGGAGCCACTCGCGCTGCATCTCCGGTCGGGAACCCATTATACGGGCCTATGGACTCCTTCGGGCCCGCACTTCATTTCGCTGTATGCAGACGACCTGCTGCTCTTCCTAGAGGACCCGCTTGCCGCCTTACATGGAGCTGCGACGGCGCTCACGGAGTTTGGGGAGGTCTCGGGCCTCCGGGTGAATTGGACTAAGACCTGTCTTTTCCCGGTTCGCAAGGGCACCCCCGCCCCTACTCTAAGTAGGGAGATTAGATGGAAACCCGACTGCTTTAAGTACCTGGGGGTGTACGTCTATCACGAACCATCCGACCTTCTAGATGGGAACATTGCCAGCAGCACTCGAGCACTTCGAGGCAGTATGGACTTCTGGGCCACGCTACCGCTCTCGGTGGCAGGGCGGATCGCTTTGCTTAAAATGGTGGCGCTTCCCCGGTTGTTATATTATTTCCGGACACTACCGATTTGGGTCCCACCGGCCACGTTTCGACTACTACGATCAATGGTTGTCGGATTCCTCTGGGGCTCGGGCCGCCGACGGGTGGCCCTCAATACCCTGATGAGACCGAAGGATGAGGGTGGGCTTGCGGTGCCGGACTTTGAAAAGTATTATTTAGCGGCGCAGCTCCAGACCTTCACCCAAGAGATCGCCCGGGAATTCCGGGGCCCAGAAGACGGAAGGGGGACGGGGATGGCCAGGCATGTTCTCTCCTTCATAGCGCTGCGACAACGTTTGGCCCTACGGGACTTGTCGCTGGAGGAGCGGACCGTTCGCCTGTGTTGGAACCGAGCTCACGTCCGGGGCCATCTGAGAACACCGTATGCGCCCGAAATTCCTTTGGGGATGCTGACGGCCTTGCCCCATGGCGGCGATTGGTCACGATTGGCGAACTGGGAGCACACCGGCTTACAGCTAATGGGGGACCTGTATGAGGACGGGGCGCTCTTGCCCTTTCAGGAGCTCATTGATCGCTTCGCGATCCCCCGCGGCGACTTTCTGCTGCACTCAGCCCTGGTCCGAGCTATCCAGGCGCACTGGAAAAGCGGACAGGAGGAACCCACTTTATCTCCGGTGTGCCAATACGTGATGATGTCTGCGGGCACGGTGAAGGCGGTCACTTGCCTTTACGGCAGACTGATCAACGAGGGGCTGGCTCCCCTCACCACTTTGAGAAACCGCTGGGAGGAGGACATTGGCAAGGAGATCCCGGAGACGACCTGGTCCCAGCTGGTGCGGCGAGCCTGGAAGGGCACACGCCACGCCCGCTTTCAACTGGTCCACTATTACGTGCTCCATAGAGCATATCTGACCCCGGTGAAAATCAGGCGATATTTTGCTACGAATTCGGCGGACTGCCCCAGGTGCCCAGCCCAGGAGGCGGACCTTCTCCACATGCTGTGGGCCTGCCCGGGATTGTCATCCTACTGGGTAGAAGTGGGGAAGACCCTGGAGGAGGTGACGGGGAGGTCCTTATCGTTTGACGCGGCGGTGGGACTCCTGCACTGGTTCCCTCATACCCCCAAGAATAAAATATCCAGCAAATTCATCGACTTAGGGCTACTCCTAGCTAAACGAGAGGTGACCAGGAACTGGAAGGCACGAGTTGGTCCGACAGGAAGCCGATGGCACAGCGAACTCTTGAAGTGGGCGGCGGGGGAGAGCACGCTAAGATACCAGCTAGCTTGGAGGCAGCGTAATGAGAAGGCGCAGGAGGCAGCGCTGGAGTGGGAGACGTTAGTACAGGCCCTTAGGGATTATTGCGCCCCCAGCGACTCTGAAGATGAGGAAGCGGCTCGCCCCATGTCCCGATAAACGATTACACTTTCAGACCTGTTGCTTTCCCCATGGGTCCCTTAGCAGATCCTGTTGCGGTTGTTACCGGGCGCTGATGGCGGGGTTGGGTAGGGTTTTCTTTGGTTTATAGCGTTTGAGGGTGGGGTTTTTCTTTCTGGGTTTATAGGCTTGTTTGGAAAAGCAGATGACGGACAGTGGATCATCCGGACCAGCTTCGACATCCTTCTGAGCCCCCATTGAATTTCGCCGCCCGACCCCAGGGTTGTGGGCCGACTGGCTGTGTAAGAAACTTACGGCGGGGGGACGGAGGGTTGTATCTCATTGATTTTGCTTGTGCTATAATGCTGGTCGATTATGTAACGATTTACTGATTCCTGCAATAAAAATATATTTAAAAAAAAAAAAAAAATCATTGCACGCTTTCACCAAGCACACACACACCACCAGCCATCAGTGCATGTTTTCACCAGGCACTCACACACCACCAGCCGTCAGTGCACACTTCCACCAGGCACACGCACTACCAGCCATCAGAGCACAATTTCTACAGACACACACACCACCAGCCATCAGTGCACACATCAATTGTGAACGCATCCACAATTAACTATTGTAACAATAGCAGTATGGCGCACTTTACTTTTAAACATATTAATTTAAAGCGCAGCATGCCACCATTGCTACAATTTTTTTGGCCTACAATTTATAGACTTTTGTTGCAATTGGTGTAGCAATATTTAGCAATGCCAATAGCTCAAACTTAGTTAATGCAAGACCTATTGCATTGTAAATGCTTGTTTCATCAGGCGGTCTCGTAGCTCTCAGGTCGGACCACCTGGTTTCTGTCTTGGGTCTTGGGAAAGCGCAGTGCACAAATAGATCAGGTGAATGTGTTCTCAGTCTTTTCCTATAACCTTCCCTTTTTGGTTTAAATTCCAGATTGGGTTTTTCTTCAAACCCAGTTCTCAACAATATGGTCCCCTCTGCATAGTAAAGTGAACATTACAATAAAGCACCCCAAATAAAAAAAGAGAGAAAGAAGAAAAAAAATAACCCTTAAACAATTGATTCCACCGAGATATACGCCAGGCCCGACCGCGTATCTGGGCACTGCAGTTCTCTTTTTCTTTTTATGGCAGCCTCTTGCTATGGCTTCCACGTTTCTCTTTCTCTTTTCGTTTTGACCATTCCCTACCTCTCCCACTCTTCTTACCTTCTTACACCCATACCTGACGAGCTGCAACTCTCTCGAGTTGCGGCAGGGGAGTCACGCGTCCCAGGGTGACCACCACTCTTCACTCCAGGATTCTGGGAGCTCATCTTCTTTGACCGAGGGTCTTCCTTCTCCTGTCCCGTACAAACCACCTCCGACGGCTCCGATGGAACTGGTTCCGCCCTCCTCTCCGCGAACGCAGCTGGGCTCTGCGTTGTTCCTCTCCGTGTCTTCCGGGTTCTCTGTCTCCAATCCGCTTGTCCTCTCTTGACTCCCTGCCCTTCTCTCTGATTCGTCGTTGACCTCCGCAGTCCTGCCTCCTTCAGTCATCAGAGGTTCCTGGCTGATGACGTTAACCCTTTCTTCTTTTTTCTTTCAGGGACGGAGTTGCTGGAGCCGTTCGTCATGCTGTGATGGAAGAGGTAAGTGAGAGGCGTTTCGGGGTATAGTGTTGGGGCTGATTAGGTGTGATGGGTTATTTTCAGGGAGTGGGGCCCAGTCTATCTCACAGTCTCCATATGTACATTGGTCTTGACCTCCAAGCTGTGGAGATCGAGGCCCTGGACTTCGGCCGCCCTACACAACCATGGTTTAGGAAGTACTCTCCTCAATGGCAGGGCTAGGGGTGAAAGAAGTCCGGAACTGCGCTCTCTCAGGAGTGTGTGTGTGTGGCAGGAAGGGGCCGAATCCCACTTAGATTTGTGTTTTTTCTTAGATTGAGCCAAAGATTTGATTCAAGAAGAAGAGCTACCCTGGAATGACTCTGGTGACTTCTGGATCTTCAACAGGATTGGGACCGAACTTTTGACTTGGACCGGTCTCTGCACAGAGTCTTCCGGTACTTGGCGATATAGTTTTTGCCTTGTCAGCTCATATGGTTTTCAGGTTCCTTGACGCACAGTTGTGGTTCGACCCCAGGAAGCACAGGCAAATTTGGGGAGGATCCATCACAACTGATCTGCATTTAGCTGGGTCCAAAATGAGGTGGCATAGTGAGCAAAAGAACCATGGGTTGGAGTGCTACCCTGAGCTACTGCCAGTGGTTAGACTTATTGCAAGCAGCCTCCCATCACCTTTTGTGTGTTTTATGTACTGGCCTAATCTGTATGGGTATGGCCAGACGTTGAGCCCATGCTTGCTGTGTCACTGGAACCAAGCTATACTTGGATGATGCAAAATGGACCCCGCGCCCAATGGGAACAGTTAAGCCCGAACTGCCAGTCCAGGCCCTCCCTTGACTGGAAACAAGCATCTTAAGACCGGTTTCGGGCTCTTAGCCATCATCAGCCAGGATAGCTGGACTCCAGTGGCATGGAGAGCATGGGACCCACGTCTGGGCATACCCTTCCCACTCTGGGTGACAAATGCAAAAAGAACAATTGATGGACAGAATGCAGAACAATGTCATACATTCATCCCAGTACAGAAATCTGGGCCTAAATCCATCATTTTTTAGCTCACCATGCCATTCCAGTTTGGATCCAGCCATGTGCAAATGAGTCTTGACCCTGCGCCCAATGGGAACAGTCCAGCCTGAACTGCCAGGCCAGGTCCTCCCTGGACTAGAAACAAGCATCCTAGGACCGGTTTCGGGCTTTCAGCCCTCATCAACCAGGATAGTTTGACTCCAGTGGCATGGAGAGCATGGGAACCAGGTCTGGGCATAACCGCCCCACTCGGGGGTAACAAATGCAAAAAGAACAATTGATGGACAGAATGCAGAACAATGTCATACATTCACCCCAGTACAGCGATCTGGGCCTAAATTCATCGTTTTTTTGCTCACCATGCCATTCCAGTTTGGCCCCAGCCATATGCAAATCAGTCTTGACCCTGAGCCCAGTGGGAACAGTCCACCTCGAACTGCCTGGCCAGGTCCTCCCTGGACTAGAAACAAGCATCCTAGGACCGGTGTTGGGCTTTCAGCCCTCATCAGCCAGGATAGCTTAACTCCAGTGGCATGGAGAGCATGGGACCCACTTCTTGGCATACCCGTCCCACTCGAGGTGACCTATTCAAAAAAAACAATTGATGGACAGAACTCAAAATAATGTCATACATTCATCCCAGTACAGAAATCTGGGCCTAAATCCATCATTTTTTTGCTCACTATGCCATTCCAGATTGGATCCAGCCATGTGCAAATCAGTCTTGACCCTGCCCCCAAGGAACAGTCCAGCCTGTACTGCCAGTACAAGGCCTCCCTGGACTGGAAACAAGCCTCCTAGGACCGGCTTCGGGCTTTCAGCCCTCATCGGCCAGGATAGCTTGACTGCAGTGGCATGGAAAGAACAGAACCCACGTCTGGGCATACCCGTCCCACTTGGGTTGACAAATGCAAAAAAAGAACAATTGGACAGAATGCAGAACAAGGTCATACATTCACCCCAATACAGACATCTGGGCCTAAATCCATACTTTTTTTGCTCACCATGCCATGATGAGCCCATAACTAGGGCAAAACTGGTGCTGGATTGCTTGTGTTCCAGTTCAGGGAGAACCTGCTTTGCATTTTGGGCTCGAGTATTCCTTCCTATTATGGTAAAGTCAAGGCTGATTTGCATATAGCTAGGTCTGCATATAACTGAGGTGGCATGGTGAGTAAAAGAACGATGGGTTGGAGTGCTAACCCAAGCTGTTGCCAGTGGTTAGACTTATTGCAAGCAGTCTTCCATCACGTTTTGTTTCGAGAATCCGGCACAGACATCTATTTGCAACAACCCTTAAGGGGCTTAAAACCTGTCGTTTAGGGAGGTGTTATGTCCCTTGCACACTATTGAACAATTTTTTGATCGAGGTTCGGGTCTGAAAGAGATGAGAGGTAGCTCCAGATCCACGTCTATAATGGCGTGGAAAGAAACTGACGTCAGCGCGCAGGAGTGGAGCCTAAATAGGCTCTGCATGTAATTTCCAGAGCAGAACGGCGTCAGTGCGGAGCCGCACAGTGCCACCTGCTAGCGTGCAGAGGTACTTGTGAAAAAATTGCAGATGCAGTCTAACGCCTGGGGAATAGTCAGAAGATGAGGAATCTACTGCTACAAGTTTCTGTCAAAAGAGAAGATTTCAAACCAGAGGTTTTTGTAAACTTGTCTCAGATCATATGTCATGTTACTCGGATCTGAATAGCCCTTTGACGTAGTTTCAGGTCGGTTTGGAGGGGTGGGGAGAGAGGACAGACTAGGTGGCTATGTGAGCTCCTCGCGGATAATGCAATTTCAGGCTCAGGTTTCCATGAGCTGGTCACCGATGATATTTTAAGTTGGGGGTTTCAGTACAGAACATTGGTCGATGATGAGATTTCAGGCTAGGTAGTTGAGCTTGTCAGTGATGAAGGGATGTCAGGCAGGTTTTTTTCTGTTGGTCACCGATGCGACTTCAGGCTTGCAATTTCTATAGGATGGCCATTATGATTTCAGGTTGGTAGCTTCAGCAAGATGGTCTCAGGTTTTTAGGATGGGGATTTATGTGAGCTGTTCGAAGATGAAGTAAATCCTACCAGGTGTTCTGTGAAATATTCACGGATTATTACAGCCCGAAGCACTTCTGCACTTTATTACAGGTCGAAGCACTTCTGCACCTTTTTTTCGCACATGGGCACTAATCGCACTTTCCCTGTACTGTTCTGTCTACTCACTTTGTTAAGAAATTTATATGTACTATGTATTCAATATTGACTTTGTAATTCTGTGATGTTTTTCTTTTAAAATGAAATGTATAATGTTTTGTACTTTTATGGATTGCAATATATCCGAAATAAAGTCAATTTGATTTGATTTGATTTGATTCACGGATTATATAATTTCGGGGTGGGGGGTTCAAGAAGGTGGCTGCTAGTCCATTTCACGCTGAAATGAATGCAAGCAGTTTTCAGGTGAACTCATTTCTGGCTGGGGTTTCTGTGAGCTGATTTCAGGTGAATGTTTCTGAAGTTGGTCACTGATAATTTGTTTTCATGCTGGACGTTCTGTAAATTGACCTCAGATTAAGTGATTTCCGATTGGGGGGGTGAGGCGGAGGGCTGTAAAATGGTCAATGCTTGTGAGATTTCAGGCGGTAAGGGTTCTGTAAACTGGTCGCTGCTGAAGTGATTTACATCTCACAGAGTGTTTCATTTGATGAAACAGAAATACCTGTGTTTTTCTTAGGAGCCCTTATCCAGTGCTGCTGAAGGCAGAGCTTCCAAATACCGATCCTGCCTAGTCTGATTCTACCTCCTGCCTTACTTTTCAACCATCCTAGTTTTTCGTCGGGTTGTCAATGTTACAGGTTCTTTTTTCATCCCTGCTTTCCCCCTTTGTCAATATGTTCCAATCTTTCTCCTCTTCCTTCTTTCTCCCTTTTTCTGCTTTTTTTCTCTCCTGCTCCGAGTCAAAGTCTGATGATCAAAAATAAGTCCTGGGCCAAACCACTAATTAAGCAGTGACCGCGGTGGTCTCCGAGTGAGGCTACTAACTGGTCACACATGATGTGATTTCAGTCTCAGAGAAGAGCTGTGTAAATATGGCCTCACGTGAAGCGATTCAGGGCTGAGGGTTTTAGCAAACGTGTCGCTTCTGTGGGTGATTTTATAATAGGGGAGGGGGGTCTGTAAACTGGTCTCACTTGGTTTTGGGCTGTGGGTTTCTGTAAACGGGTAAATGATTATTTAAAACTCGGTGCTTCTCTAAGCTCGTCACTGGGGTGATTGTGTTTGGGGTTTCTGTGAGCTGAGCTCACGTGAAGGGATTTGGAAGCTGGGGGCTTCTGTCAGGCTAGTTGCGGGTGTGAGTGCAGACAGGGGGTTTCTGGAAGCTGGTCACGGTTGATGCGATTCCACACATGACTCAATCTCTGCAGAAACACTGGGCAGAGCTTTGTTTCCCTCTGGAGGCACAGAGCGGCTCATTTCCTGTCTGCTCCCCGACTCCCGCCCCCTCTCCCTTTCCTGTCTCAGAGCTGCTGCTATTTTGAGGGTTTCGATGCATTTAGGAGCACAGATTCGGGACGGTAAATGGGCGCCATCGCGAGGGTGCGCAGGAGGCAGCAGTGAGTGCCACCGTAAAGAGGCGGAGTGCGCAAAAGAGCCCCACCCCCATGTGCAACAGGGCGAGGTCACTGTAACCAGTACACAAGGCAGCGAGTTGGGAGATTTCCTCGTGTAGTGTACCGAGGAGAGGACACGGCAGACCCCGAGAAGCAGAAGAGTGGACGAGAACTCGGAACACTGGGCCGAGACTAGAGTCAGCGGTACAGAAGGGGTGGTGATGGACGGAGCATCTGAACCAATCAAACACTCACTCCCAAGTCCACAGATCTGGGTTTAATCCATCACCGTTCTTTAGCCCACTCTGCCACCCCAGTTCAGACATGGCCATATGCAAATCAGTCTGACCCCTTGCTCACTTTGCCACTGGATTCAAGCAAGCCTGGCTGAAGACGGCTGTAATGCCAAAACCTGTCCTAGGAAGCTTGTTTCCGGTCCAGAGAAGGCATGGCTTGGCAGTTCGGGCTGGACTGTTCCCATGAGGCACAGGGTCAGACTGGTTTGCATATGGCCATGTCTGAACTGGGGTGGCAGAGTGGGCTAAAGAACTGTAATGGATTAAACCAAGATCTGTTGACTGGGTGTGAGTGTTTGATTGGTTCAGATGCTCTGTCCATCACCACCCCCTTTTGTACCGCAACAGTCAGAGCGCGCGTCTAATACCGGACGCAGAGACACCGAGAACCCCTAGGACATGTACGGAGGGCAGTGTGTGTGTGACACGCTTAACATTACTCTCCACACACAAGGTTCAGTTGAGAGGAATCATTCGTGGTCTCATCTTCCCTCAAATACAAGCAAAACATACCACCCCCAGACCTCACTGAGATTACCCGCCGTGAAAACCTTCCTGCCCTCTAAAAAATGTTCCTCTCTGCTGAATCCAAAGAGACCCTGCACTCATCCACTCTCCTTGCAGACCAAAAAGGCTGAAAGGTATGATCACTGGGTACCCCAAATACAGGGCAGACTGGCACCTGCAATCCGAATTTAGGAAAGAAGAAGGAAGCCCATATTACAGAGTGGAGGGCCTCTGAGTAACGAACTGAGGGCTGGGACACCACAGTCCCTCCCAGGACAGGGTCATTAACACTCCACAAAGGATTACACTGACCCAGGCGGGTCTGTCACAGACACAGAGTGTCCTAGGGCGTGTGGGCTGTCAAGGCCCAGGTTAGTAGGCTGACTACGAAGCACTCTCTCTTTAAACAGGACGCAGAAAGTGCAGCCAGGGCCGGACGCAGCGAGAAAGGAAGCATCGCAGTTCCTGTTGCCGCCATTTCCTGGTCACAGGGCAGGTGCACACCGTGGGAGTCTAAGACGCCCTCAAATACAGCACTGGCGCACAACTCCCAGCCGCCTTTCCGTCCCTGCCTAAAACCATACACATCGCTCAGCAGAGACACCCTTGCTTCACACGAGCCCCAAAGTCAGCAGACAAGCCCCTGGTGCTTCCAGTATGCTCCCGGTGGGGCTGGCTGATGGAGACCCAGCGTGTATGCCAACTCTAGACCAACCACTGACTCAGAGATATGCAAAGTCTGATTCCAACTCGGAGAAAAGACAAAGCAGAAGCGATGTGGACTCACAAGCTTAAAATACTCACACCTTCCTAATTACACTCATATAGACAGAAGGGGCTGCATTTGTTGAAAGTTGTCAGCTTGGTAAAAAAAAAAAAAAATGTATGCATTTCCCAAATAAAATTGCTAGTCACTTGGAGATTAATTTGCATACCTCAGAAGTTAGGATAAAAATAATACAGGACTCAATCTGGAAATTGATTCAAGGTTCACAGGCTGAGTCGCTATTTGAAGATTGACTTAAACTGTGAAGCTTTTCACAAGCTAGGGTTCAGTATCATTCCTGAATCCCCTATCCGTTGTGGGTCAGTGAAGGAGGGGATTCAGTAGCAGCTGCTGGATTAAAGTAGATTTTGCACATGTATGAACTCTCAAACGCTATAACCACAGAAGTGAAAAAGGAGTTAACGAAAGAAGAGAAACACTACATAACACTCCAGTCAGACCAGTTTTCCCTAATAGGGCTGCAAAAATTGATTAGTTTAAAGGCAGAGCAAAGAAAAAAAAGATCATTTGTAATGTTAGGCATTTATAAAGAAAATGGTCCTTGATCCATTACATTTATCTAGCATTGAATGATGGGCAAATTTAATCAATAGCTTACAGGGTGCCATATCCTGGAAATGAAACCAGAGGGCTGAGTCATGGATCCAATGAGCACTGCAACGCGCAGCTAGGTATTGAGAGCTGCAGTCAGCATGAGGCAGAAAATATAGGATTTCCAAAGAGCGAGGCATCACAAAGGGTTACTTCCCAGTTATGAACTGCCTAAATTAGTGACACCAAGCAATTGCCTTCTAAAATCTGATATACCCACATCACATTCCAAGGAATCACTTGCCTCCTACAATCGTCATAGGGAAGTAACATCAAGAGTTCACCCACTGTCTATAATATAGGTACATCCAATTCATATAACCTATTTACTTCAAGTGCACTAACAGATAAAACAACCTTGTTTACTATATGTACAACCGTCATCACAAAGAAGAACTTCAATTTCTACAATATACATACATCAGGAACCGCCTGCGATCATTCCACCTTTTGTAATGTACTTACAGCAGACACCCCAAAAGCATCACCCCTTATTTCTACAACCGAAACACAGGATCATCCCAGAATCATGTCATATAAAGTGATTAGCACGTGGAAGGACATGTATCGAAGTGCTTCACAGTAGCTGGAGCTACAGGGAACAGAGTGTGGGGTAGATGGAAGAATGGAATATGGAGAAGAGGGGAGAGAGAGTTCATGGGTTCAGAGAGAGGAGGACTGGGCGCTGAGGCAGAGAGCACCAGCAGGTGAAGACCGGGATAAGGAGAGAGAAAGAGTGAGCGCAAATTGAGCAGAGTGACAAGTGTGAGAGGAAGGTATAGGACTAAAGAGAATGAGAAAAAGAGGGTGCATAGAAAGAGACAGAGAATAACAGTCTGGAGGCAGACAGGAGAGACTGAGCACATGAGCCAAAAGTTGCAATTTATTAAGAGAAAGCTGGATAGAGAACGACCAATAAGACAGAGCAGGCTCACTGATTTGGAAAAACAGATCAAGGGTGGTTGGTTCAGTAAACCAAGAGTTGGTCATTACAAGGTGTAAACTGAGCGTCAAGGAAGGCCAAGACAGGAGCGGGTCAGGCACTCACCCAATGTGATTGGTCCGCAAAGAGATTTCCAATTCCCGGAGCACTTTTGTAGATTCCTGTACTCTTCGCCGAAATTTCTGTTAACAATTAAAAGATTCTATCAGTATCCTGACCAGATTTCTGCGATCAGTTAAAGCAAGACTTAAGCTTAAAGACTTTAGTAGTTATAAGAAACCATCCCATTAACCCAAACACAACGCTATACAGAGATGTTGCCTAGAAACCAATCCAAAGTCAAATTAAAATGACCTTAGGAACTGCTTAAAGGTTATCGCTTCCACAGGCAAACATATGTTTTTGCCTGCGGTGTTCTCCTGATTAACAAAACTTTATTTACAGCTCCCAACTGTAAAATTGCACTTTTTGCTACCCAATTCTGGGGGCAACAGAAGAGACCCAACCTCTCATTATGGAGACAGCGGCCCCCAAGAGACTATGCCGGACCCTCTCTGACAGATACTCATTCTTGGTACTCATCTTCACTGTACACTTTTCTACATATTTAATAAAGCAATAAATAGAAGACTTCACCCGAGCAAGTCTTATACATGTCTGTGCAGGTCCATCTGCTGCATGATTTCTTTTCCTAAGCACAAGTTAAAGTCGATGAATACTTAGCAGTATACCAGATCTCCAAATAACCTAGCGTCATAGAACCCCCAATTGCTCTGTGGAAGTCTGAAAATCCTCCATGAGTACAATGGCAAGTTCTAGTACACTTTGCCCAAGAACAAATGGTCTTGCAAGCTCGATGTTTTATAGAATTTGACCATGGGACCCCAGCTGGCAGATCCAGCACCCCAATTTCAGCTAACAGTTCTCGCAGACTCACTGTTCTCGCAGCCTTAAACCAAGGGTCTGTACACTGCAGTGATAGGACACACATTCAGCTATCACAAGTCACAGACTAACTGTATAATGTAATGTAATGTAATGTAATGGTGTCTTGTAAAGCGCATGTATCACCCCGCCATGGGGTATCTCAGCGCTGTAGACCGCTGGGGAACCCGTCCTGGCTTTCCCTGTGAGATGGTCCCTGCTGGGTATCTCCAAGGTGAAACCAGGCATCCCCGGCGTATGTGGGGGGCCGTTGTGGAGATAAGGCAAGCTAATGCCCAGAGTTGCCGAGTGTGATCCCTGGTTAGAGTAGGCACCGAGGTGAGAATTATCGAGTCCACGACCCTGCCGCGTCGGGAATTGAACCCTGGTCCCGGGCCATCCTCTGCTTCCGGGTCTGTCGCCTCTAACCAGTGAGCCACACCACTGTGCTTTTGACCTTCTTCTCGAGACTCCTAAAAGGTGCAGAACAGATTATCTGAATTCTTTGCAGAGCGTGTCATTTCTCTGGCTCCACCTAGAAGTTCTACTATGCACTTGTGCATAACTGAGATATCGTGCACAAGAGGCACTAATCCCATGTGTCACTAATTTAAGGCCAGCGATTTCAACTGGTTTGAAGAAGAAAAAAAAGTTTTGTTTTGGGATCTGTCTAAACAATGTATAATGGTACACCACTACTTTCTTTGAAACTCAAACTTCTACGAACTGGTGTGAAAAGATTTTTCACAAAATAATGAGGGTTTGGAAGGGCTGCAGGAACAAGTCATCAAGGAGATCATTTTTTGCCCAGGAGTAGAAATTCACCTACTAATCTTATTCCCAGCAAGAGTGATAATCTGAAGTACATCAAAATACATTAAAGAGAGCGGGGCACCACTATGGTAAGGTTTCTTACCTATACTTTTTGTTCTTTATTGTGGGCAGCTTCATCAATAATGTACATTAGAGTATTCCTGTGAGTTCAGTAAACTGGCCACATTTTGGAAAAAATATTTAAAACTAAAATAGAATTTAAATTAAAACATCATGTTTTTCTTGAACAAGAACCTTCAAGCAAAGCCTAGTAATTTGGTGGTGACCTCTAAGACCACACCAAGCTTGCTGCAATCACAACCCCATGAACCAGCCCCGCTCCTCACTTTTAAGTCTAGCTCCCTCCATGAGAAACCATTATATCTCTGATACACGGCGACTGGGCTGATCGCTTATGGTTGATGAAGATACACATAATGGAGAGCTTCAATTACAGTGAAAAAAACTGGACTTTCTCCGTAATGGGACCGTCATGAAAATTATGACAGTAAGGAGGAGTAACAAGCAGTACCCTTTAGTGAAGAGGGTGCGGGCAATAAAAAAGAGCAAATGGTCTAACTTGTTCCTGGGTGCGGCTTACCATACCGGACAGTATGCTTTGACATCAGAGTCTGTGCAGCAATGTAAAAGGAAATTGTAAACCGCTCTTCTACCAGCAATATAACAGGTTTTCTAAAATAATTTTTCTGGACAGAGACGCAATTGCTGTTTTTCCCTTAGAATAGTGAATTTTAGGTGTTGCCTACAGGTGGAAGTTAGTATTCTAATAAAATAAAAGAAATCCGAAACTGTGCATTTGGTTATGATCTCTTTAAACACAGGAGACCTAAAATGGCTTACGGCTCGGAGTTGTTTTAAAGGCACTGCATCTATGGTTTGGTTGATATAATACCTTAACATCTGTAAAACATTCACAGTATGCAAGGAGGATTCTGGTGGGACAGTCAGATTAGCAACAGCTAAAGGCGAAGGGGCAGCCAACTTTGCACGGATACCTACAATTACTTTAGGGAGGTGAGAGGGATGTGAGCCTAAGAAAAACAAACTCGAAGGCTCCTCAACACAGAAAGGCTGAATTTTAGTAACCCTCCATACCAAGGTTAAGACTACAGAAATGGTCACTTTCCACAACATGTGTTTGAAGGCTGAAATGTGTTTGGATTTTGAAGGCGAGCATGTTAATTTTGTGACAACAACATTAAAGGCCCTACCCACCAACAAAGCCGAAAAAGTACGGGCAGAGATCTGCACCTATATGCTTTTTCTGACTTTATGGTATTCGCAGTTCTTTTCAAGCATACGAATGGAAAGCTGCACTAGGTATAGGTTTCCAAGAGTACTCTTGGAAAAGTCAGGAATAGGATCCCCTGTGCAAAAGTACATTGTTTGAATATATATCTGCATGGGAAAACAATGTTGCCATGGGGGAACCCCCTTCTCATAAACCCTTTGAAAATATGGGAATGATTCACATTCTTTAAAAAAAAAAAAATCTGAACAGGGGTTTACACCTGCACATATATGGACTAAAAATCCTATATTTTTATGGTAGAAAGGAGAATAAGAGGGGTTTGTGAATGCACCTAGACGTACGAGCTTGTGTGCACTCACAAACGTCCATGGGTAGTAGCCATGCTTTAGAACTCCCCTCATCCCACCCCTTGAGTGGAATTTATGTATGTAGCCCTAAGTTGTCAAGAAGGCGTTGGTCTCCTTACTGGGTATGATATTAAAAAGACCTTTACAAATGGAGGGATCTTTTTTGGTAGGCTGTAACGATAAACACATGAACAAAGATTAATATATGACGTCTGATGTTGGAAGATGCAGATGAGTCGGTAGTGCTGCTTCCGTTATACACCAATGGGACAGTATCCTTCCTATGCCTATACACACCATATGCAGAACCTCTTTCCCTTGAGGGGGTAGCCCTTCTGTATGGATTGACTCTTCACCTTTCCGGATTCGCACACATTACATACTGGAGAGCTTCACTTATAAGATTAAACTCTAGAACATCAAGCTGTCGTTGGATATACTCCACTGTAGCCTGGAAAAGAGCGCCTGTCTGCCTGTGAACAGTCCGATAACTGTATATGGTTCAAGTGCCACAGCTGGTGGAGCCAGATAGAGACAATAACAGTTCTCTTCGTGGGTGCTCTTCGGAGCGGATAAACACTCCACATGCAATTATTCAGGAAATCCCATTGCAAAGTCGAAACTGTGGAGAACAAATTGATTTTAAAAAACACGTCTTGTAGATCGCATTGGCAGGGTCTACATTAAAAAAATACACGGATTCTTCCTGAAACCAATCTGCTAAGCATCTCCTGTGGTGTTCCGTTCTTATGGAAGGTAAATAAGAGAAGACAGCAATACATGATTTAGAGCCCAGCACCTTAGTATCTGTACTTTACTGGAAGGGGGATGCACTCGTGTCCCCATTGAGTTATGACGCAACACATCATACTTCCATTAGTACATAGTTGACAGCCTATTCAGAGGAATGCTTTAAGAGAAGGGCGGACTGTGGCAGGTCAAATAAACCTCCATGAAATCTTCTCTGCTGGTGATCAGCACTCTTGTACAGTCATCTCAGGCAGAAGGGATCCTCTCTATATCGGGATGTACGGGAGTTGATAGTTACACCCTTATTTACTGTCAGCTTAAGAAAGCTTCAGCTTTGTGTTAGTATAATCCTGTTCTCACAGTCCAACGAGGTTCAGTTCTACTGATTGAAGAATTATTTATTTGGTGGATTTTGGTGGAGTCAGGCAAGATGGATCAGAAATATGCAGCAATCGATAGCGCCCAGCACAAACAGCGGTCAAGAGCGTGACCCCTTCACCAAAGCAGGTTCTCGGTCTAGAATGACTCCTAAGAATAATAGACTCATGGATGAGGTCAGAGCAAATCGTTTCCGAATTCACAGCTTTATTCAACGTCGAATGACAGTAGGATGCTGCAACGACAACAAAGACGTCCCGTTTTCTGAAGTGACCAGCTTCTCCTGCCATGCTGGTGAAGACGCTCGGGGCAGACTTAAGGCTCGAATGTAGGTCTTTGTGCTGATAAGTTAGCGACCCATGCAACACTTCAGGGGCTTAATTGGGAAGGCCAGGCTGTCACAACAACATAACCATCCTGGAAGTCTGATGTTCAGAGTCTATCATCTTTATTGATGGAGCTGATGACCCTCATGGCTAAAGCGCGGTGGGCAAATACCTTTTTCATAATGTAGCACATCCGTTTAGAATTTGTATCCAGGACACTAATGGTGGTATTTCGGGTGTGTAATAAGATACTCATCTTGTGATAAAAATCAAACTAGTCAGCAGAATTCTTATCCCTAAAAAAGAGAGGATCTTCAGGAGCAGATTAATATTCTGTTCCTGTCTCTGCAAGCACACACACGTAGAAAGTGGCATCATTATAAATATACTATATTTAGGTGTGTGGTAGGTTCCAGAGTATCAGGTATTATGGAGGGAGAGACTGTAATATTGAGCAGCTGCACAGAATTCCAGGTCAACCCTGCTAATTGTCACTGACAGATGGAAAAGGATTGGCGGCCAGTATCCTACATCAGCAGGTCTCCTCTCAATCTGATGCAGACGATAAATTGACACTTTTGGGCAAGAAACGGCTAGAATAAGTGGGCGTCTTTGGGGCAGATGTTCAAGGCAGCTGGAGCACGTACATTTCAGTAGGGTTTTAAGTGGCAATGGAAACTCCATACGTGAATGCCTATGATAAACGACTACCTGTGGGGAGAACTTCTGTACAGAGTCCTTGGATTTCAGGACATACTAGAGCTGGTAGAGTGAGACCAAACACCGGAGCAGGTGAAGCGAGGTTAGGCAGTGGAGCAGGCGGTGTAAAGTAAGGCACTGGGAAAGGCGACATGATGTCAGACACTACAGAGTTAGTCCCTGGTGCTTATTGTTATAGACTAACCTGTGCATTAATATCTCTAGTCATCCCACCACTCCATTCTTTTTGGAGCTCGAGTAGAGCTTCCGGTCATAATCTAATTTTGCATGGCCTCAGCAGTGAGTGAAATAGGGAATCCATGCATTGGTACCCTTATGCGTAAGGAGATAATACAGTCCATTCAGAAGGTAATTATGTTGTTCTTTGCCATAGACACACAGAGTGCTATGAAAATTGCCAAATATTACAGAAACCCTATTCCAGTACCTGAAAAGACAGAATAATGCTTATATATCCTGAATGCCTTACATTACAAGCATCGAGAAAATAAAATTACTACTCCCTTCAGCACTCACCTTCCTTGTGACTCCTGGGTCCAAGAAGCTCTGCAATTTCTGGATATACGTGTGTGGAGGATTCTTTGCCTGAAATCGTTCCTGACAGAGAAAACAAAATATTGTAAAATCTAACAGGCATAGGGCCAGGTGGGCAGGACATTTCAGAATGCCTTTCTCGCCAAAGACCGGTCCAAACACTAACTTCCACGGAAGGAATCCCTGATGGAGAGAGAACTAACCACCACAAACTTTGTATCTCCTTCGCTCCTCTGTGCCCTTTGAGCTTCATCTCTATATCTGAAACTCTTCCACGCCTATGCTTTCTTAACCCGAAGTCCATCACCCAACTGTTCCAGAATCTGTGTGATAAAGCCCAAACTTGTAGCAACCACTTTTCTCAATAAGAGTACTGTATAATCTTGCTCCGTTACCAACCACATGTGACAAGGCCTGTGCTCTATAAACCCAGACAATTACCAACCACTTAAGCCATAGCCTGGTCAATATAACACTGACATTTATCAACCACGCATTCAAGAGCCTGGTTGTATACCACCACAACCTTCAACACTCACTTCTTAGTGTTGACATTACTTCCGATTGCTGCTGATTGCTTGTTCCATGGATGTTTTCTCTCCTGCCTTTACCAAGCATTAATTCCAGTTCTTTTGTACTATAACCTCTTAAATATTATAAGTGACCACCCCAGGACCTCCATCTGCCCTGTATCCAATTACCTCCACCAATCAACCCCCTGGGTTTCTATAATCCCGGACCACCAGCAATGAGTGGCCATAGTGTTCATGCAATCCATAACCTCTTCTGTTCCTAATCGTAGAGTCGCTATATCTTATCACCATTTGACAGCTGTAGGGTTACTATAACCTAGACACTCTGTTCCTATATTCGTCCTCCAATAATATCTGATCTCATCCAGCCAGTAGCCCCGGGGCTCTTGGCCATGACTTCTGCTGGTAGTCTACCCCCTTGTTTCAATAACCTCTAATCTTTTACAGTTGTCTGCTCTGTACTATAATAGCCATTATCTCTACTACTAATAGATGAAATGTAAAGGGATGTCAGGCTTCTGCCAGCAGGCCTCTGGGGCTCCTACCCAAAGTTTCATTATAATGTACCTGATCGCATATCAAGTCCCACTTCTTCTCATTGTCGTATTGTCGAAGCAGCCTGGCCTTGTCAGGAGGAAGATTCATTGAGCTCTAAGGAAAAAAAAAGAAAAGAAAAAAAGTAAGAATAAATAATTTCATTGTTCCTCACTTTAAGCCCTGGTATACCCTTACACATGGCTCATCTCGGACACATTACTTGGTCACTCTCACATGTAAACCTCAAAACAACACACCACAGGCTCCCACAGATATCCCTGGCTGTTTCTTAGATACCTATATCCTCTTTTCACCCATACTGCAGATTCTTCCTTATACACAAACTGCTCCTCTCCCCATATAAATAAAGAAGATAAAATGGACTCTCACGCCCCAAGATACAGTCTGGTTCTACGCACTCTGGGCCTGAAGTGCTCAGATACGCCTATAAACTGTTTTGTCTCCAGCAAGAAAAAATATAAATGGCCCTAGGATCTCATAAACCCCTAGGATCTCAAAAACAATTGAAGATCTATCAACAGCACTTTGACCCCTTAGCTAGGGATATGGGGCGAGAGTTAATAGTTCAACACCTAAAGATTACTACTCCTCTAAGGAGCACAGGGGATCCCAAAGATGAAAACAAGGCACTCCGCACATTTCACCACCTTAACAAATGGAGACACTCTGAAACCTGCCAACAAAAGTGTTTATTAGAAGTCGACGTACCGGAGTGGGAAGAATATTGAACAAACAAGCAATTCCCAAAGACTTGCCCGGGGGTGAGGTACAGGGAGCCAGCCATGAGAGACATCATCTTCCTTTACATGTGCCAGCAGTTTCTTCGAGAGAAAATCACTCCGAGTTCTGCTGCTTTAGAACAGATTGGCGTTTGGAATAGGAGGGGGCTCATTTACATATTTTTTCAGTTACTTCTGAGAGGGAAGGATGTAGCAGGGATGAACCAAAGAGCTGCAACCTCTCTTGTATGCTAGCCCCACTCGTCTTTTATGGTTTATCTCGAGCCAGTTTACCTCCACACAAACCCATGACAGATGCACGCTTCTCATCAGTTGCATCAGTGATGTATGTGTATGCATTATGGATGAGCCCTGAGGCCCATTGAGGGACATTTATTGTACTACAATGTCTGGCATCGTTCTTTATATAGCACTTTCCATTCCGCATGTAAGGCCTAAAGTAACACAGTTTGAAAACCACCATTGATATTCATTAGGCGTAATGAATTAATTCTTCCCCAAGAATGGCAGATGTGCAACCTAACACAGCACTGTAAGATCAGTTAAGGACATTAACGACTCTACCCAGCATCGGCGGTGGAGCAGTCCATTGGTGGTAAGGACAATCTACAAAGCTGTATTAAACATGGAGTCTAATCAGGAGCAGGATGAGAGCAGCACACTGTTAAGCCACCAAAGTTATTGAATGGGTTTTACTCAGGCGTGTTAGATGAGCAGTCCAATGGAGGCAAATTCACACCACCAGGGCATTTGATAAGGCCTCTCTAGGAACGACACATGAGCAACCCTTTGCTGGTTTAGGACAGCAGTACTTGTATTGGCAATCCTGAGCAACTGCTCTCCACTGTATCCAGTACGCCTGAAGGCATTGTTAAGAGGCCCAGAATTTGAATAAAGCGACTTTCCAGGAGCGCTGGAAGGCTCATCATAAGAGACATCACTAAAACACCAGTAAATCATAGATGGAATCAATTGTTCTCTGGTAACAGAATACCAAAGAAACCTGCACCACATCTCTACAGCACCGTAATATGAGTGCCTCTGGATGTGGTATCATCTGTATCATCTTCAGAGTTTTGCAACTACATCGCTTGATTGTACGCCAGGCAGTATCCAATTTTGACCCGGGATATCCACGGGATACATTTGTGCAAGAACTCTACAGAGGACTCCTTGGCATAATCAGTTTTTAGTCTGAAAAAATTCTGGCAGGGATCTGGCCCTCGTTGACTAGCCTTTAAAGAAATCATGAAATTTACCAACTGCCCTGTACCTTTGAAAGTAGTTTACCACATGTTCTTGACTGGCACAGAACTAAGCATCAAGTATGCCCCAAAGATTTTAATATATGCTACTTAGTTCTTGAAACAGCAGAAGAATACAGTATCAGACGTATTTAAAAGGATATACCATACAGAACATGGGCAATATTGAGCAACAATGGAGTGAGTGGTTATTTATACATTGCCTCTCCAGATCCAAATTGCACAGCTCCATTGCTTACAGTTAAGGCCTTTTCCAGGCAGGCATTGGCAGTCCTGTATCATGTTGGGCTCTCACTACAACCCTAGCCAAATGGCTCTGGTTATTTAGCTTTTTGTTTAATTCTATTACTTGCATACTACTTTCCAGTACAAAGTATTAGGAGTTAGAAATGTGTTGCAGATGTTTTCCTAATAATTGGCAAGCATCTTTTGCTACAGGGGCTAGCAAGATTGTTACATTAGAGGAAATAACGCATGGAGGACTTTATCCATTTTTTGCTTTAAGGGAGGAATACTGCTGGGAAAAGCTGAGCAATTGCTAGAAAACTACAACCTGAAGGTCTGAGGGAGAGGGCAAGGAATGCATTCTAGACCATGAAAATCTAAATTTACCAAAACCTTTATTGGCATTGAATGGGACACCAAGATTGAATTCAAAATTCAAACCATTCATTAGGGACCGTCAGAATAATTGCCAAGTTTCTGGGTGACATGATAATAATTGGGTATAATTCTTTACTTAACATTCAGACGGTCCACTGGTAAGAGAAGGTCTAATTTTAATAGATTTAAACTGTCTGGATCTAAATATTTTACCACACTAGACTTTGCTACCAAAAAATAACTTTTGGATTAAATCATTTGTACTGAGCTTGAACACATGTTGCAAATCAAATATTTCCCACTTTGGCATACACACAGTAAGTATCTTGGGAGTCATAGCTACTAGCTTTACCAGTGAAAAGGAGATTTAGATAACAATTCCGCCTTTCCCCCATATTACCGCAAGCCGGCTGAAACAGGACTAACGGGGAAGAAAGGGTAGAGCAGAGACACAACATTGGAAAAATTAATAAAATATTGTCACACAGTTAAACACATTCAACCTGCTAAACAACACCCTAGCCCTCATGAGAGGGAATCAGTGGTCGATAGATAGGCCCTCAGCCCACCTGAATTGGCAAATATAATCTCAGCAAAAGAATCTCATCAACTACCGTGTAGAATCACCCAGAATCCGCCACAGCCAAGTAGTTAAAAGATGCCCTAGCTGAGTGCAGCTGTATGAACCCATGTTTTCGCATTTAAAGTCCACTCCGTTTTGCTGCGAAGGCTACAAGGTTCTTCTCTAGTAGCCCTCTCCTTCCTTCCATGAGGCCTTTCTTCCTCAATTGTGTCTCCACGCTCCAATCAGAAAGAGAAGGAGTCTGTTCTCCTGTTATAACACAGTGGCTTTCTGCATAGTCAACTACAGCCCCTTCTTCCTCAGCCAGAAGTCTTCAGGGTCACCATCATTGCCACTTCCTGATCTTCGTGAGCAAAGTGAATCACACACACAACTTACCACACTTTCTCAGTATCCACAGCCAGCAAATTGGCCTGTATTCTTTATGTCCTCAGTCGGGATTAAGTTGGTATTTGCACCAAGATGCCCAGACTGTCCTGCTTGCCCCTCAACGTATGTTCTCAAGGCGTTTGAGTTTGGTCTCCGCCAGTGTGGAGCTCTGTATCACAATGGACATAAAGGATATCAAGCCCTGTGCCTCTGTATTGGATTCCTTAACCTGGACCTCAAACACCTGACTCCTCTTCACAGACTTAACTGGCTCTCTCATCATACTTGCCATTTTGGACAGTAGCGCCCTCCAACTTTTATTCAATAGTTCGGGCTTTCTCAATTGTGGCAGGTTTTTTTTACAGCAAAGTCAATTTTCATCTCGGAAACAGAACGTGGCATGGGTCGTTTCCCCACCGTTAATGCCTCACCATGTGGAGGGTCTTTGGACGGCTCCCATTTGTTCTTCACCGCTGCCTCTTCTTTGCGAAATCTCTTGTTCTCCATTGGGGCACGGAGGATTGGGAATATCACCTGCAGGTATGAGATCCCAATGCTAAACCAGACATTTCAAAGATGCCTTACTAATTGCCAGTGCTTTTATTGAACACTCAACAGGGGGAAACTTTCACAGGTCCGAAAAACATTAAAATGTTGGTTTCAGAGGCAGAATAACTTCCCACTAAATAGTTGCTACACTGTTAACTGTAAACAGTTTAAATCAATTAATGGAAAAAGAAGTTTGTTGTAATCAAACAATTCTTTTCCACACGGCTGACAAATAAATGCCATTGTCTACTGAAATGTTAATTACTTTAAATCATTTGTTTGAATTAACATTTAGTTTGAACTAATTTTCTTAAATGTCAATCTAAACCTTAATCTGATCCTAACTGTAAACTTCTCTCAAACACCAAATCATGTTGTATCACCACCCTTAGGTTTAACGCACATCCCGATTGCTAACCCCAAGTTTTACCCCTTAACCTAAATCTAGTCCAGGTTTCACTCTCTTTTACTCAACGCCTAACCTGTACTGTAATCGGTATGTTATCCCTCACCATAACCCTTACTCTCGCTTTCATCCAAACCACAAACCTAACTGTTGTCCTACCTCAAACACTGCCTTCCCTTTCTTCAAACCTCTTTTGCTTTACTTTTAATTGTTTTTCAAACCATTTGGTCAGAACTATTGGTACTTCAAACCAAAGGATTTGGACTGGTGAAGGATAACCTCTAAAAATTATAAGAACCCTTCCACCTTTACACAATGTAAAAGCATGCTTAATGTTCTTCGACTGTTCTGTGTGCTGTTAACAAACATGTTTTATCACTTTTCACAACAGCCCAGAAAGTCTTTGTCATGGTTATATGTTGGTTCTATGGCACAAAAGTTAAAATAGGCTATGTTCATGGTATTAAGGGCGCAATACGCCATAGAAACAACACTTGAGCCATGCCCATACTCTTCATTCATGCCTGTGCAGACACTACACTTCTGGTAGTCTAGGTGACCTCTACTGGCCAAACAAGTGGTGACCTTCAGCAATAACATGAAGTCAAATGAACGGCTATAATCGGCTGCTGAAACATGTTGGTAAGCAGCACACACTAGGTGTAATGGTCCTGGGTGTGCACACTTTAAGCAAAAATTTGGAAACCCAACCAAACACATACAAAAAAAAAAAATATATATATATATATATATATATATATATATATATATATATATATATATATATATATATATATATATATATATATATATATATATATTGGAGTCTAGAACATGGCCCGCAGCAGGCTTCGGATATATGGTTGATTTGGTTCCTGTGTGTGGTGCAGCATACCCTAAGGCAAAATACCAGCATTTGTCCTCCACCCCCTCCACTCGACAAAAAGGAATTTAGGATTTAGATAAACTGTGTGTAGCTCTCCAAACATACTACAGATTGACCTGGTGAGAGCAAAATCCATGACAAGATGTAGCATTTCCACTTCTTGACATGTCCACATAACCTATGACTGAGGATCCCAACAGATCTACTTTTACTATTGATGTGTGTTTCACCAGAAGTAAGACGGATTATACGGTTGACCCAATCTCTGCTTATTGAGGTGAGATTTCCACTCTCACGACCACATTACTGAAGGGTCCTTGTCACAAGCTAAATTCTGTAGTAAATTAATGTTAGCCTATTTACATCAATCGCCCTGTTCCATCGAACAGTGACATTTGTCATTCATGGAATCTGCTTAATGGAGAGGGAAGACGGCTTCCGTAGTGCAGGTAGGAGCCAACTACAAGCTCATGTCGTGTGAATGGAGAATTGCCTTTGCCCTGTAGGCTAATTTTGAACAGAGGGCCCACCAGAAGCATCAGCCTTCCATTACGCAGTGTTTAAGATCGCATATATGGAAGCAATAACGTGGATAAGTATGGAGTAGTCACACAAAACCCGCACTTGAAAATAAGTGTTCATGTTGAACTCAATCCCTCTTTCACTGGAACCAGTGCAGGAACTTCCTGACCAAGGTAATACATCTCACCTTATGAAGCCCCAAAAGCCATGTGGACAGCGGGCGTCTGGTAAGTTGCAAACGATGAATGAGATCACTTGGCAAGCTTGCATACAATGTGCTACAGTCTTCTGGCCGGGAGTCTATGCACGTACCAGGGATCACTGAAGGGACAGTCACCATTACCATGGCTGGACACGTCTCAATAGAGGTATTTTTTTTGGGGGGGGGGGACGTTTTTACAACAACCCTAACTTGAGGGACAGACGACCTCAAAAATGACCTCCAAATGTTGACTTTATTCGAAGTGTGAAAATGTTGGTAGAAAGCACACACACCTGGAGCAGGGCACTGGCAGTGAAGGGGACGCCTGTTGGCCAGGCCCTTTTGGTTCGTTTTTAAAGCTCTCCCGCTGCCACATTCTTGTGGCAATGCTGTATACAACAGGTTTCCTGTTACTCAATTCAATGGTGCTTATTATATCAAGCCGGCCGCGATGAAAGACCAACTAAACTCGTGGAACTGAAGCCGGCAGCTGGCAGGCCGTGCACAGAAGAGACTTAGAGTCCTGAGGTATATTGTGCCTTTTCAAACTGCACAGACGCCAGAGGCGAACTCCCTTCCCCCGCAGTATCCTTTCTAGCCAGGGGAAGAGCACCAAAATGTCTGCTCCAGATGAAGTAAAATGTGATTGGGTCACTGCACACGTGTGCAGGACATACAGTTTAGCCGGCCTTTTATCCGAAATGCTGCAGCTACTGTAATCTGCAAGCGGGAATGCAAAATGTCACTGCTGGATTTAACAAATTAACTCTGTCAACCGGTGCCAAGCAACTGAATGTCAGACAGCCCAGCTTAAAATAAATCCACCAAAAAGCCCTGGTTCCCTGACAGCACACAGTACTGGGTGTTTGCACGTATTTCCAAGGAAGGAGGCAAACTAAAGTTTAGGGCCGATTGGCACAAATGTGAAAGGTCACGCGTGTTAAATAACGGCCCTCATTGCACTGGTGGGTTACTTGCCTTCACGTGGACTGTATGTCTGAGGATCATACAGTCCATGCACAACAACGCAGTCTACTGCCTCTTGAGATTATTCTGGATCACATCTGGTGGAAACCCTGGCCCCAAGCTCTCCACGTTTGCCCTGTTTGCAAAACTCCCCTTTATAGCGCCGTTTACAGAGGGTCGGGAGGCTTCTGTATGAAGAGCCTACTCAGGAATTTAAGAAAGACAATAAGAGGTGTCGAAGAATCGCCTGTTACATCGGCCTTACAAGTGAAAGATCTGGAGAATGTTATTAGAAATAAAAATCCCCTTCTTTCTAGTACGTTCCACTTTCTGTTGATCATCCGCCATTTTGCAAAAAAAAAAAACAGATTACACATATTTACAGGTTGTTGGTTACCTTGGATTCAAGTTCAAAAGAACCGTAGGAACTGCAATCAATTGAGAAAGTGAAAATTTTAAGCGCAGTCCTCAAACAGCATATATAAGAGCGTTGATGGCTTTATCGCTCTGTTTACAGAAGCAGTTGCTGGTAGCAGATTCCCAGCAGACCATATTTTAGGGCCTTACTTAGAGTTTGTCAGGCAGGATAATCCATCACAAACATGGTGGATGTCCCATCCACCATAATACACAAACATTGTAGCTTATGCCACTTTTAACTCGGCAGACAGGATAACCTTGTTTGGAATATTCTATCCATCAAACTCCAAATCAGACCCCTGGGCATGATTAGGAGTATGGCGCACAAGTACTCCATCGCAACGGCGGAGCATCCTGTCTGCCAAACGCCCGATCTGCCCACCCTATTTTGAGTAAACTGGACAGTCAGGTTGGCACCAACTGGGTAAAATGTACTGTTGGGGCACACATTCCTTCCACTTTGACAGCCAGAAGGAGAACCGGCTGTCGGTAGTAAGCTATCCGACATTCCGCCTTATTTAAAGTCAGTATAAAAAAAACTTTTTTACTGTGTCATAGGCAGGAGTATCTTGGCAGTGAGGGACAGTAAAAAGGTTTTTAAATTAATCCCAGATTATGGGAGAAGACTCCCATTATATTGGGGCTATTAGTTCGTTCTTTTCCAACAACAAACACCTGCTTTGATGCTTTGTTTTTGGAAAGGAAAAACTTCTACAAGTTTAGTGTGAATGTAATGGGCGCACACCAAACTTTTAAATAGCTTTGTATAAACCACCATGGCAGCAATTCATACAAACACAGAATCCACTGACCAAAAAGATAAAATGTTTGCTTTCTTTGTGAATCGAAAATGGTGTACTTCTAAAGTCAGTATAGTGAACACAATATGATAAGCACTATTTCAACTTAGGATAACCTCCTGGAAAGCAAATGCAATAAAGAACATTGAAGCAATTCCTCAAAGTCAATTTTCATACTATGATTTAAAACTCAGTCTGGTTTGGTGTGGCAGGTCAAGCAAAATAAATTAAAAATACCAGACAGAGAGAATATATTTCTATTTTTCTCCATGAGTAGGATTTTGTTTTATCCCCACGAGTTCCTATTCATGACTGCTGTTAGGACTTGCAATGGTGGGAAGATAAACTTTTGGAGTTGGAACACCTTGGCTCCCAGTCAAGAGTGAAATGCTGCTGAAACAGAAGTTGGCAGTGCCTGCAGGCAGACATAACCATCAGCCATCCTCAGCTGATGTGCTGGAAGATGGCTCTGGATAGATCGAAGCACTCTAGCCAGCATGAGGGAGCCGATACAGCTTGTAAGAAGGGATGCTCCTTAGCAACACCTCTAGAGGCCAGAAACCACAGGTCCTAACGGGTCCCATTTCTACCATAATGGTGAAAGTAAAGATATATTCTCTGCCCACACCTATAAGAGATAATACCAGCAAAGATTTCAGTCAATCTCCAAGATCACCAGTCTGCATGAGGCTGTGCGCATGCAGGACCGCCATCTTATGATCCTCTATTTAAACATATCACTTTGGCATTTGTGCTTTACAATTGCTCTGGGCTGTTCGGTCTTGTGCCTGCTCGTTCAGGGCCTGGAGCTTTGCTTGCAGACTCGTATAGGTGTGGGTATCGTTTTTCTCTATTGAATAAGAGTTTTTTAGTAAACTATAAAGAAATTACTTTTTCCTTTGGCTTTAGGACATTTTAAATCATTTAATTACAGGGTTTGGTCTTGTGGGGACATGATGTTCTCAGGCTTCGTCTTGGAACTTTCGGGCCAGGTTAGTTTTGGGCTTTTTGCGGTGGGGGGGACTGGGCTAAATTTTTAGCAAAGCTCTGCGTTTCTGAACTAAGGTCAGCATTACCGTTTTGCACTTGATTGGTTCTTTGTGCTCCGGATTCCCATTACTTCTGGGCTTGCCTGAGACTCTCTTAAGGCAAAATGTCAGTTTCAGTGCGCCCTGATGGTAGGAATTCTGCTGTTAGTCACACCGTTCGTTTTCTTCTGTGACAGCTTGAGGTTATGGTGGTTGACCATCTTGCTTCCAACTTCCCTTTTGGTCACTCTTTGAGGGTGCGGTCGCTGGAGAAAGTGGGTGTGACTTCCATGAAGTACAACTATAACTATTCGGAAAGTCCAGGTTTATTGCTCTGCCTGACTATACGTAGAATGGTCATAAACTAGGAGCTGTTGGCACAGCTGAAGCAAGCTTCACTGAAGAGAATCGAGCTGGCAGGCTATGGCTTGATTCCTGGGGTGGTCGAAATCTTGTCGTGACTGAGCTCTGGGGTGGCCCGAACAAATCCATGTCCTTGAAACACATTTGTTTGCATAAACTGAGAATCCATGCAAACCTTCTGAGAAATGCAAGTGAGATATTGTGAAAAGCAAACCCAATCAAACAATAATAGATACCAAAATTAAGTGTCTATAACCCATACACTGCATTAAAATATAACAATACATAAAAACGGAAAAAATGTATAAAGATTAAGAAAATCAGTCCAATTGTCCAGGAGATATTAACGTTAAACAAAATGTTCACACTACGAACTTCACCACTGGATGTTATTCAATGGGAAAAGGTAAAAATCTTCCAAGATATGGCTTCTGCAGGACAAATGGAAGCACAGATGTTGGAGCTTGGGCAGCTCAAGGGACACACCTACAGACAGAGCGTTCTCTCAGGAAGAATCTGGCAAGCCAGTCAAAAAGGAGGTGGTGTCTGACATAGCAAGTCTGAAATCTAATCTTCACATTAACGGCTTCAAGGTCACCTTTGCAGGCACCGCCAAGAAGGACAGAACCAGCCAGGTAAAGGTGCCTTTCAAAAGCTGAGGGCTGAGACAAGACGGCAGGGGTTCAAGTCTACTCCAACCTGGATCTTTCATGGGTTGATCAGGCACACGCAATGAACTTTGACAGTTCTGGCGACATGAGGTTACAAGACTACTGTCATTGAGGGTGATGCTGGCTATTTTTAGTGACAATGGAAAAGCTCGGACTAGGACAAGATACTCAGGTGAAATCACGTTTACTAAATAAGTCCTGCGGGGCTCTCCAGGTCTTCTAGACAAATTCTGCACAAGGCTACAATTTAACCACAGCAGTAGAACAGCCGCCCAACTTAAAAAAGGTAAATGCAGCAAAGACTGTTCCTGTGTTACTCTTAAGAACCGGCCCTTTCAAACCCAGGTAAGTTCAAGACGGCTGTAGCAGAGCCCCCACTAGCTGGGCAAGAGTCCTCTAAATCAAATCCGCAAATGCCTCTCCTGTAGAGCAAGACCTCTCCTGGACACCAATCCAACTCTATGCACGTCAAAGGGATTCCACAAATCTATGAAGAACAACCCTCAATAACTCCGGTATTTAATGAGAAAATACTGTGTAACAACGCCCATTGGATAAAAAAGAAAGGAAAGTGTTAGTATTGGCCTATATCTTGTCAACCGGTTTATGATAAACCTCAGGAAATCTCTTCCCATTGAATTTTTATTTTTACAGGACACCACCGATGGGGAATAAGAAAGGTAAGTCACGAGTAGCTTTCTACATAACCCACACCTCTCACACAGAAGAGGCTCAGATTAACTAATTAACTATTCTAGTTTCATAATTTTTCCCCCAAATCAAAGTATTAAAATCAGACATGAGACTTGGGAGTTTTGACCCAAAACCTATAAACAATCATGTTTGCATATTATCAGCTATCACTAGCCCAGAGATCCTACTCTACTGGGCACCATTTCACTGTGGGAGAGGAGCAGCTACAGGAATGTATTTTGCATCAACCTACGTGGCACAACCGACAACACGAGACATTTTTGGCTACAGGCAGGGCCACTGGAATTATGTGGTGGGGGGGGGGGGGGGGGACTAAATTATACGACAGTGTCGACTAAATTATGCGGCAAGAAAAATGATGTGGAGTAATGCTCCACACTTTGTGATCATATTTCATTATTTTATCATTTTCACACTTGTTATCACTGTCTGGGCCGAGACTCCACCTCATAATTACCAGTTTAATCCTCAAACAAAGCAAAACGGAATGGACCGGTGACCAGTCGCCCTTTACAAAGGACCTTCCATTGTGCAGCAATACGTGTTGCAATATTGTTTAGTTACTGTTGATCTGTTTCAGCTAGAAACTTTTTTTTTTGTTCAACTCTGCAGGATATGCAGCAGACGATGGATTATGTGGCGCTTGCAACAAATCCATCATCATGCAGATAATGTTGCAGCCACAAAATTGCGTAATTCCAGTGGCCCTCGCTATGGGGAAATAAACAATATTCACCAGCCCCATAAGCCAAGTTACACATATGGCCAGACCAGGGCACACGGGGTACTGCAGTCAATTTAGAGTGTGCAAGTTATTAAAATTGGACAACCAGTGTCAGTAGAGACGAGCCACAACTGTTAACGGGGGCTGCACTGCGTTGTGAATGTAACATCTTAAACAGGCACAGGGAGGTTGTGGCTTGTTCTGTGACAGAGGTGTGAGTTACGCAGTTCTCACCACAGAGCCCAGGATAGTCGCTCAGCAGAAAATGCTGGCACCCTGTTTTGTGATTCATTTCAGACGGTTCGAGGGGGAACAGTGGGAGGAACTGAGGCAACCAGAGGAAACGTGGGATGGAGTGATGGAACAAAACAGGGAGGGGATACTTAGGAGGGGCTGACACAGCACAAAGTAACAAGCATTGGCAAAGAATATGTACAGCAAAGTAAGCAAGGGATAAGGAGACAGGGGACTGTAAATAAAATGAAAGAAAGTGGAGGCAAGGATGAGCGACAATAAGAGAGCAGTAAGAAGGGGATGAACTAGAGGAAAAGGGGTGAACAGTAGGAGAAAGAAAGCAATGGCGGGGAAAAAAGCAGGCAGCGGAAAGAGGAGAGGAAAGAAAGACTGATTAGAGGATGTATGAGCAATGGCCAGGGGGCATGAGCCATCAGTTCTGCGCTATGCCGTTCTTGTGACTACCACGGTTCCTCTTTATGGGGGAAAAATAGTCTCTGGGGAAACCCTTGAGTTTCAGAATGTGCACTGAATCCGAGTTCTCAATGTGCAGGAAGGCGGCAGTGGGGATCATGGGAACTTTCCGAGCCCGTGTCAGTGAGTTCCCCTCGCACAGAATCAGCTGAGGCAGCCTGGCAACAGGTGGGTACTGGGGGGAGAACGAGGCTCCGGGCACCAAGAATGAAACTAAGATACACACGCACAAACGGAGGCGCCGCCAAGGCACGGCTGCCCCCGCGCTCGACATTCACGAGATGGTGGAGGGGAATTGACAGTTTACAAATATTGATACAAATACAATGTGGACAATTGACATAACTGACGACAGTAACCGCCTTCCAACGCCGCTATTCCTAGCGTTTGTTTCTTAGAGGTAGTTGATAGTGAGCAAAAACACATTTTTTTCCAATATACAGTCTGTCAAGGAAAATGTACCCCCATCGCACCAGGGTCACTGATGAGGGAGACAGTGCTCGGTGCCCGATAGGAAGCATCTACGGGGGCCAGACCCCACCGGACCGTGAGATGTAAAGAGCAGGAACAATTAATCGGCTGTGTCAGTGGGGGCACAGGTCCCAGGGTCTAGTCCCCCCTCCCCCTTCAAGTGCTATGAGGCAGCCGAGGGTCCCTAAGGTATGTAGTTCCGATATGGGGTGCGGAATGCATACAGCTACTCTAATACAGGCCTACAGACCTTCACTAGGTAAGGACACCCCATGCTTTTCATGGGTGCTGCTAGTAAGGGGTAAAACCCAACCCATTATGGATATTCATTTTATTCTCGCTGGTTCCATCAAAGAACTCACGCCTGGATTCATATTTCCTATAAATTGCCCTCCTGTCCTGCAGGCGTCATTAAAATGTTTATCAGGTTCTGCTACCCACCATCCAGGTTACACCATACTATAATCCCCCTGCATGCTATTGATGCAGTAGTTGGCATCGCCTCTGCTCTCCTGCCTAACCTGACCTGTCCTCCTACTCTGGTCCAGCTTTCTTCCCATCAATGAATACACTATCCGCACCTTCTACTGACTTCCAGTGGTTTCTTCCACCAGTTCATCAGCGGAATGCCGTTAGAGGGGGGCACCTCCATCACGGCCAGACCTGAAACTTCACAAACCTGTGTCAGCAGCAGGGCTTCTGGGAACCCCAGCAGCCATAGGCTTTACTGAATGCCTCCCTTCAGTTGTTGTTTCTTTTTTGAAGGGGCAGGAGATGGTGCTTATAGACCTTCCTCCATTCCCATTCAACTCCTCGGCCAGTGTCGGAATACCTAGGCTGGGGTCTGACCATGCCACATCCCGTGATGTCACCGGAAGCAGCGAGCACCACGAATCACAATTTAATAAAATTGGCAAATGGCAAAGCTCCAGCAGTGCGGAGTGTGAGAGAACACTATTATTCATGTGAAAGAGGAGGTTATGCATTATCTGGCCCACCTCACTTACCACAGCAGTTAAACAATCTGCTCCTACATTGTAGTAATGTATTTGAACTGCAATGCTCTCCACAGGACACTTCAATTCTTGTTCAACTGTGCTGTGTTGCCCAAGTAAACTATTTACTTTCTGTAATGCTCTTTCTGGTGGATTCTCGAACCAAATATTCCTCCCTTTTATACTTCCAGGCACCAGACTGAATCTGGGGAACGTTTTTCAGCTATGCTCCTGTGCGCCATTAGGTGGTACCGTGTGTCTACACGGGGACGTACTGCCTTGGAAGTGACTTAGCTGAGACACTTAGAAGCACCCCTCCCCCACATGGATATCTCTGTTTCTTAATCCTTCTCCTCCAGTGTCATTGCCATAGACACAGAGCACTCATGTTAGTGACAGTGTGCTGGTCTCTAACTTGGGACCTCATTAAGGTGTTAAGGAGTCCACTCCACAAAATGGGGAGGCAGGAAGGCAATTCAGAACCTGTGTTAGCTAGTGTAGCCACCAAAAAGAGCATTACCAGATAGATTGTTCAATCGCATACTCCTCACCTTTCGAATAAGTACCATAGCCGTACCTCTCGAACGGTAAAGGGTCTGGATAGTGGACACAGGCCAGAAAGTCTTACAGGACTGAGCCGTCTAAAGTGGCCTTCTCGCCAGACCATACAATCAAGGCAGTCAATACTCTTATAACTCGCAACGCATTTATATCCACGAATTATCTGCACAAATTATTGCTTTTTCAATTTTTGAACAAACTGTACTTCTCTTAAAAGCTTTTTAAAAACCGGATCGATTCTGAAAAGCCGTCCTGTTGTGAGAGATGATTGAGTGGCCCGGCCAGGTTTTTCCATTTGGCGCGGGTGTGTCCACCGATTCAGGAGTACTGGGAAGGTGTGGCACAGATTATTACGAGCAAAGTAGATATGCAGGTTGAGTGTTGACCATTGTACATGCTGCTAGGCTGTGTGAAAAAATTCCCAGAAGTAGCAGAGAGATTAGTGGCAGTATTTTTGCTTCTAGCCAAACAGACTAGTTTAATGTACTCCTGAATACAGGGACCACACCACCGAAGATAGAAGCCTGGCTGAGGACGCTGCCATCGTGCAATACATGCGACAGATTATGCAACGTTGTTGCAGATCACACAAGCACGGCCAAAACACATAGGGAGTCACCTTGGGAGCTATTTGGCCTTGCGTGCTCTTAGTGGTCAAAATGGGTAAAAGAGCGGTTTAAACTGACGTGGTAGGATGGACCTTTGGAAGGCAACCGTGTGTAGGTATCCCACTACAAACAACAAAGTATGTAAAGACACCTGTCCTCCCCAAGAGCCTTGACATGTAAATGAAAGTAACTGATCTATCATGGCTTGCTGAGTCCACACAGAATTGATTGGATTGTATATGTATACCCTTAATGCAAGATCAAACCAGTCAAAAGTACAGCACGATACAGAGTGAAATATTGCCCGAGTTGACTACGTTTTGTTATGTGTTAAAAGACAAAAACCTAAAAACACATTAAGAAAAAGAATATTAAAGCATTAGTGTTTTTTGATCATCTGCTCCAACGTTCACATTGCGGCCTGGCTGATTTATAGACCCCGCACCCTTCTTGCCAATGCGGTCTGTGTTAGTGGCCTTGGTTCTGGTGGACTAGGCTTGCAGGGCTTCAGGGTATTGTTTGTTGGCAAATCAAGGCATAGCAGATTTTGATACAGAGGACTGTCCACCTTGGGAGGGTCCATGCTTGCACCGCCATCTCTTTCTTTTCTCCAGAGAATCCTACAAAGAGCTGACCCTCCACACAATTCCGTTTGTGAGGTCAATTTAGAAGTTCAAAATTGTTTCTGCGTAAAAAGTATATATAGTTTCCTCTTACAGGGTAGGTGAAGCAAAACACATTGGTAGAGTGAGACTGTCCCCCAGGAAAAGGTGACACCATTTTTGGTAACTTTTTGTACGAAGGTCACTCAGGCCCTTAACAAAAATGTAGCCAGGAAAAAGGTGGTGTAGGACAACATTACCAAAATAACCTGCAGTTCAATCATGCGGCTCGATGTGGTGAAGGCAATCAGAAAAACTGTTTTGAGGGCCATCAGTCACAATGAGAAGCTGTGAATCAGCTTAAAGGAAGTGAACATGAGAAATGTCAGAACTAAATTTAATTCCCATTGTGGCATGACAAATGGCTTCAGGGGAAACCTAGTAGTCAAACCGTTTGAAAAACACATCCCACCTGATGATTTGAATGTGCAGGGTTGGTCAGGTAAGTATGGAAAGGCCGAAAGGGACAATAGATAACCCTTAACTGTGCCCACATCAAGACCTTGCTAGGCTAACAAACGAACAAACAATAACACATCCACAGGTGTGGCCTGCAGAAGACAAGTAAGTTGAGCACCAAATTTCTGACAGCGCACCACATATATGGACTTGGTCAAAGGGCATCTGGCCACAAGCATGACACTCACTAACTCAACCGGCAATATGAACACATTTATCTGCCATTGTTTAATCTCCCTGCGTGGAAGTGTAGGCTATGGAGACTTCAGTGCAAGGACCCTCCCCTGCTACTGAGTTAGGAGGTCCTAATGAGGCGGTAGCCAGATTGGCAGACAAATGCTCAGGAGCTCTATGTACCATTCTCTTGTGGCTCAGTCCAGAGCAATTAAGATAACTTGAGCCAGATCTGTCCTGATTTTCCACAGAACCATAGGCAGAAGAGGTACCAGTGTAAGAGAGTACAGGAGCCTAATAAGCCACCTGAAGGAAATTCCAACCTGCAATAGTTTTGACACTGCACATTTTCAATGGTGGTGAACCGATCTAGCCAGGAAGTAACACACTGATTAATAATGCTCTTCACCAGCGGGACAGAGAAGCTACTTGAGGTCCACTAGCTGACCTCTGCTCAGCTCATCTGCTCCGGCATTCAACAAGTCACCAGATGGTGGGCAACCAGAAAAATATTCTGCTGCTCCCGCAACCTCAACAGAAGTACGGCCTCCTAATACAGGATCAAGGAACCCACTCCGCGTGCTTGTTCCAGTTCCACATGGTGGATGAGTTTTATGGGAGGACCCACACTAGCCTCTCTTTGATGTATAGGCGGAAGTCTTTTAGAGCCAAACAAATTGCTCGAAGCTCCACAAGAGTATGTGGAGCTGGTTCTCCACTGTAGACTAGAGGCATCTGATCTCCACCTCACCCAGCTGACCCTCCTCCTCTTCCCCCAAACCCAGCAGTGACACATCTGTCATAACCATAAACACAGGGCGCGGGTAGGAAGAGTGGCCTGCGGCAGGCCCGACGGCCCACCAGAGACAGCAACGAGCACTTTAAAAAATGTATTTTCAAGCTGTTATTTGCTGCAGAGTCGACAACAGCTCAAGAAATTCAGGGCACACTGGAACCAGTTGCAGGCTTGGGTTGGAACCAGATAATTCATAAGAGGTAAAATCTTTAGCTCAACGTCCTAGCGCCTTCTCACCATATTTTAAGTGAAGGATGGGATCAAGGCTCGCTTGGCTTTCTTGAGCTTCTAGTGCATCTCTAACTTCAAGTTACCAGAGAACTTTGAAAGGGAACTGGACTTTTTGTGGATAGTCCTTAAGACTTTAAGCGGCCCGCAACTTGGAACAGGAGGAGAACTCGTGGTCTGACCAGGTCCTCCTCTTATGTTCAGCAAGACATCCCTTGGCCTCCCGTTCCTGGATCACATTTTGGGTGCATTCATCATACAACTTCGAGTTGTGAGGGGAGCCCAAGCACATAAAAACACATCATGCGGATCAGGGACCCACATCTGCTTTCTGCAGTCTTGGCAAGGTTGAATACTGTTGCCTTTGGAAGATACATTTTCCCCAAAGCACAATGTCAAAGTGTAGAAATGTTGTCTTGGAAGGCAGACAAAGTCTAGAGCGGAGCTCCAGATCCGCACAGAAAGGAAGGCACTAACGTCAGCGCCCAGGGATGGCATTTATTTGTGGCTCCTCTGTCACTTCTGGGGCAGTACGGAGCCACACGATGCCGCCTACTGATGCAGTATTATTAAGAAAAGTTCTGCATATCCAATCCGGGCCTGGAAATAGTCTAAACGTGAGTAATCTGCGGTTAGAAATATCCATAAGCAATTGAATATGCTAGGACATCACCGAGCAGATAAAAATTCCTCTCACTCACTCGCCATGACAAGCCCATTTTCACTGAGCGAAAACTTTCAGAGGCTTACTGCACGACCAGACTTTCTAACCAGCATCGCAGCCTGCCCGCTACAGAAAACAAAGACGGACTTCCCTTTTACTGCCCCTGAAAGCTGCTGCCTGAATAAATCTGCAGGTTGTGGCGGAGTCAGACAGTGTGGCTTTTCTTTGTGGACTGGATCTTTGGTCTGGCCAGCTGTGTACAGGTTGCCAAAGTGGTTCAGTCACGCTGGCTTCGCTTGGGAGCTGAACTGAACTTTTGGTAACAGATAATTCTAGTTTCTCCTAGATTTCCCTGCTCTTGCTGGGCCTGAAGCCCAACCTTTTCAGCTCACTTACACCTCGTTATCTGAAACTCTTCTTGTGGTAATTGCATGCCCACCAGTCAATAAATCATGTCAAGACAGGGAATCTCAGAGCCATCTGAACCCAAGTAATGCCTCTCTCTCTGTTATTCTCAAGCAGGGTCAGGGCTGGTTCCCAAAGAATTAAAAGGTTTGAGCACATGAGCAGTGCAAGATGTAAGCTGTGCCCAGTGTGAGCTGTGCAAAGAAGCTGCACAGGCATGAGAAGAAGGGGGAACGCTGTGCACATGTCAGAGTACTGCGCAAGGCGAAATTTCCTGCTCTTCCCTGTGCCTTCCACTCTATCTCACCCCATTCTTTAGGTCAGAAAACGCAGCAATATTAACATTTTAGTTACTGCTTTGCTCTCCCTTGAACTTAAAAAAAAGACTAGATGTATCAATTAATTTAACACAAGGGTGTCTTAGCATAGCTCCAAGAAGACAGTATACAGTTTACTGAAAATCTGACATAGATTCAGCCCTTCTGGACCTACGTTATACACCACTGATCGAAAACATAATCACTGTATTTATTTAACACGGGTTAATATCTATTTCCCGATAAAACGAACCAAAAAGTAGTGGTGTTAAACAGAATTCAAAGAAAGATATCAATCCAGAGGCCTAAACTGTTTCAATCCCAGCTTCCCCACTTGTATGATCTTACTCAAACTATTTTACTTCGCTTTTGCTCAATTGTCGTGATCCCACTGACCGCACTTTCAGGTCATTTACAGGGAGTGCCCTGTACACAAATCTTTCCTGCATATGGTATAATAGTCTGTAGTGTTGTTTAATCTAAATAGACAGCATTTGCCATATTTTAAGGACACCCACATTCTCGGATCACTCTTGCCATCCTTGGGGGGAGGAGGGGGGGGTGGTCTTTCGTGAATGCTTAGACATAATTTTTTTACTGAATGTCACTCAATTTAGCACAGTATATTACTGCACTCAAACACTTCCAAATGTTAAAGATACAAACGTTTCTGGGATTTTATAATGTTATGTATCATATTTTATGTGGGTTGACGTAATATACATACAAAATAATGCTATAGCTCGGCTTGGACTTTTGTTCTTGTTGCCATTCCAGACCCCTGGCTCAGTACCCCCGTTCATTTGCTGGCTTGGCTACCTCTAAAGATAGTGTGTGTGTCCTCTCGAGTTGCCTATGCAGGAGAGGAGCCGAGCAACAGACATAAGCTATACAATATTATGTGGGGGGTGGCATGCATCGAAGGAGCAGAAGCCGTGCACAAGTGAGCTGTGCAGAATATGATCTACACTGTAGAGGACAATGCCGCCCCGGATGTAAGGTGTGCAGTTTGAATGAGTTGTACATGGCAGGGGTTTGAGCTTTGCATTCCTGCCATGGGCTGTGCGAGCAGATGCGCTTGTGCCAGGAGCGAGCCGTACAGATTCCGAGCTGTGCAAGAGGTAGCTGGGTTGGGGACGATAACAGCGTGCAAAGGAGCTGCGCAGGGCAGGCACTGGCTAGGAGCTGTGCATCAATCCGAGATCCGATCAGCTGCATGGCGGGCGTGTAAGCAAAGTAATCTTTAGCAGTGAATGAGGTCACTGGGGACGCACTCGTCTCAAACAAGCAGATGAGCTGTGTTGTCCGAGTCCTCCGACTGTCCCACTCGCTGCACTTCTACTCTGCTTGCTGCTCAGTTGTGAGCACCGGAACTGTCGAGGCGGCCCAGTGCTCCGTGGGCCTCGGTGTGGTCTTCAATAAGTAGAATTGTCAATGATGAGAACATGCTGTAATTGAAAGACACTCGCATCCACAGACGGCGACTCGGCATCCACCCTTCCATAAACATCAGTGAATCACGCTCAGCATTGGCTAACAATAGCACCTGCTTTCAGACCATCTTGAAAGCAGTAGAACAGGGAGCCACGTGTCTGAATCTTTGCCCTGATGTCTGAGGTTTGTGTGGGTATCTGAGCTGCTGGGGTCCTGGCAAGTCTCCATCACATCCGACACACATGGGTCATATCTCACGGAGGTACATTAGCGACCAATCAGGTTTTCTGCTGGCTAGCTGCATGGTGGCACACAGATTTTAGGGCTGGCTAGGTAATGTAACACCAAAACTGTGGCCATATTGTGGGTCGAGTGCAGTACAGAGAGGTCGAGTAAAATCATTTGCGTCACCAGACCTGCCGGTCTATCTTCTTTTTCAACATTTTTCGAGGCCCGACCTTCAAGTGCAACACCAAACATCACTTTAGATACTACATTACACACACACACACTTTCAACCCAGCAGGGAGACCACTATCACCGTGCTCACAACAGCATGAGCCAACGAGACACACCACGCAGTATTCTACAGTAAATATACAACTTGGTTCATTCTAAAAATAATACATAACTCTGAACATACACCCAACACTGCCAAAAATATCATTACAAGCAATTAAAGCACCAAACTGCACCTGCATCCACCAAACTACCACACATTCACATCTGGTGGGCGGCGGGCTTGCATACCGACCAAGGAGATTCATACACGATGTTGGCACTGCTCAATGGTCTCGCCCATTAAACACCAATATAAATGGCTGCAAGGCCATACGAATGGGCATTTTGCAATATACAAATGATAAATAACCGTAAGAGGTTGTGGCAAGCTATATATTTGTAAGACATGGTGTACTGGGTTTTAAGTTAACGCTATGGCTTGGCGTACAATGTTAGGGCATGGTATGATAGGAAAGGTTATGGCGTGGTGTAGCATACGGTTATAGTATAGTATGGTAAGCCATTTTATACTGTTACACAATGGCATGATGTTACAGGAGAGCATGTTCTGGTATGTTTAACTATGGTGTAGGAAGGGGTGTTATATGGTACGGCGTTGCATACCATGTCACAACATGGACTAAGATGCTATGTTATATTATGGTGAGGTATGCTGCTTGGAATTTCGTGGTGTGTCCTATTATACCATGTTAAAGGATGGGTAAGGAATTACAGTATGTTATATTATGGCATGGTTAGGATGTGGGGGTGCACGGTTACATCTGGTGTGATAGGCTGCTATAACATATGTTCTAGATTATACAACAGGGGTATTCCAGGATTTAATTTATGGCATGCTAAACTCTTAATGGTCGGATAGGTTATGTTATGGCATGCTTTGCTAGGTTGTTATAATGCACTATCTTATGATATGGGTTGAATATTCCATTATACCAAGTTGTTGCACGATGTGATGGGCTTTGCCATATGACGATGTTTTATGCTATCTCATAATATGGTAAATGGTCTGGTAGTTCTGCCCTGTCATTTCATGTTACTGTGTGGGGTGGGAATCAGCACAGCATGGTGGGATGTATTATTCCTCATTATACCATGTGACTGCGCTGCATGGCAGTGTGTGCATCTTATGGTATAGTGTAGTATGCCGCGGTGGTGGGGTACACTAGGTCACAGTGTGGTGCAATACACTATTTGTTATACCTTCCCAAGGCAGCAATAAAGCACTAAAGGAGAGAGTAGAAGAGAGGAAAGAAGAGAAAGAGAGAGAGAGAGAGAGAGAGAGAGAGAATGTGTGGAGCACTAGTATTTCACAGGGCGCGGCGAGTACCTGGGCTAGTGGCCAAGGCTCAAGCTCACAGGCCCCGGAGACAGGTGCGGGCCGGAAGGACAGGTCATGGGCAATGGCCAACGGTGGCCTGGTTTTGAATTTTGGAGGTCTCTCATGGGCATCAGTGATTGGTTGCCATGGGTTCGGCGGCGGTGTCACCTGGGCGAGCATCAGGGGCAGCAGCAAAAGTTAAATAATGGGCAAAGCTACCTGATTGCCCTTTCTCTGCTAGCTGCCCCTGATGACCGCCGAGGCGCCGACACACCCTCATGCCCTTTCAGCACTGGATTTCTATACATATTGTAACCTAATAAACAAATGAACAATTAGTCGTGTTTATGAGATGTAATAAATACGGCCATGGAACGTTTTATTCTCTAACGCAATTATGGAGTCTTTTTACACACTCCGCTATACGTTTATGGGTGTATAATGTCTGGTTTGAGATCTGACCAGTCTCGCTGCGGTCCCCACCTGTGACCTTGGACGACTGAACGCCAGGTAGAGGAGGGTGGAGGAAAGGTGAAAGAAAAGGGTGCGAAGGAGTAAGGTGGAGGGAAATAGAACTCCTGGGTGTGGAGGATGGGGAGGAGATAAGAGGTGACTGTGAAAGAAACCAGAGCCTGAGAATTTAGAAATTCATGGTTGCTTGTTAAAGAGTCACTGGTGCAAGCCAGGGAGAGCTCCCAAGCAGGAGACTGCCCCCTCAGCTTCCCTCTCCCCGCCCTACCATAAAGGCTGCCTGTAACACTCCTGCAGATACCTGTATGTGGAGGCCCACAGCTGGAGAGGGAGGTGGAAGGAAGCCGAGGCTACGTTTCGAGGAGCACAGACTTCCCGGAGGGCCGGGGCACCAGAGTTCAGGGGGGCACTTGACCTGGGAGGGAACACAACATTTGAGCGAGTGGGTTTGGGGTCAGCAAAGAGTGCACGAGGGAGGCAGTGGCCCTGGGAGGTAACGCGGCGTGTGAGCCAGTGGCTCTGGTGGGGGGCGGGGGGTTTGCAAAGAGTGCACGAAAGGCAGCAGGCGATGGAAAGCAGCCAAAGGTGTAATAGCCGATATGGAGGCCGCCAAAGAATGTACAGTCTACAGAGAGGAGATGGACAGGGGGAGCTTGGGGGTGGTCATAAAGAGTGCAGGAGAGAAAGGAAGGCTGTTGGTAACGCAAAGAGTAGGAGCAGGTGGAACGGGGGAGTAGATGGGGCCCTCCAGAGCAGTAGGAGCAGGAAGGAGGACGACGGGCCTGAATAGAGGCAAGGCACAGGGGTTGTTGGTGGTGGCCATGCAAGGCTTTAGAGAGATGGGGGGACTGAGAGGGGACTTGAGCGATATCTGCATAAGAGTGTGCAAAGTTGCAAACATTTTAGATGTCGTCTTCCTGGCAAAGGTTGCCGTTTTTGTCAGTTTCACTGCTAAGTGAAAAGTATGATGTTGCTGCTCTTTATTTTGCACATTTCCATTTGAAGGGTCACAAAATGGTTCTCCATGAGATGAACTCGAGAGATGTACATTGATCTGTCACTGTGTACAAAAAGCGCGCAGCTAAAGGTTTATTTATTTTCATTTTTTATTTTATGCGATTTTATATAGCGCAACCTTTACCCGAAGGTGTCAGAGCGCTTTACATAAGAACCCGTTGCAAAACATAAGGACTTAGGATTACTTGCGTTACATAAAAGATACAAACAGAAAAAATTACAAATGTACAAGATGTAAAGACACACAAGGAGGAGATACAAACAAAGAAAAATTGCAAATATACAAATAGTAAAGTCACTCAAGGAAGAGATACAAATGGATAAACTCTAAGAGTCACATTGGAATGGTAGAGAGTACAAAGGTCTACTGCATATACCACTGATTAGAGTTATCTCTATATACATATATACGGAAAAAATCCTGCATGGGGGAGTGGCTGGTGCTGGGGTGATGCGATCGCTCTAAGTGAATATTGAAATGCCAACAGGCAGGTGTATTTTGCTTCCCAAAAGGTATTGTATTGGTGAGGTTGTATGTTGCTTGTCCTTACGAGGCCTCAAGGCGCTCTTATTTTCATCATTCGTTGGAAATATTTTATTCGCACATTGTGGGTGGTGTTTGCAGTGCATAAGGTTCAAAGAAAGACCTGCTCCAAAAATGGTGCAATTTGTGGCAGGTCGCTTGTTATTGAAGTGCTGACCTATTTAACACACTATCCTCATCACTGCCAGCATCCCGTGTTTAAAGTGAGATGATGAACCATGCGATTAGTGCCCTCGGGAATTTTAGGTGATTGTCAATTCTCCTTAATTGTGCTGAGATTTAATTTGAGAATTTGGCGGCTCAAAGGAAGATCCACTGTTTTTGGCGTTTTTGAATGGCAGGTAAATCTATATTGGGGCACGTCTTCAGTGCAGAGCTCTTAACTGCTGATCGGCCTGGAGTTTTTGTTGAAGGAAGAGTTGTGCAGTTTCATGGATTGCTCAGTAAGCTATGCACATTGTTTTAAAGGTGTTCCTTATGGCCACAGGCGGCCAATGTAGAGCCAGGACAATTTATCTAGCTATGGCTATGTCATTTGAGCAGTTGTCTTACTGGCACATCTTTGAATTCTTTGTTGCTTACACAGTACTGAAAAGGGTGTTCCAAGAAAGAGTATGAACATGTTCGAGGTTGAAGAGTAGTATTGTGAGGGTAGCTTGGATCGTGGGAACCAGAAGTATGGGGGAAATTAATCAAATATTTCGTATCATGCGGAAGCTTTGTTTGGCTAAGGGTACTTTTGAGACCATGAGCACCCTTAGATTCAGGTTTTCAGGAGAATATATATGTGGGGGGGGTCCTAGATATGTGACAAAAGCAACTGCGATAAAGACAGAACAGCAAAATATCTGGTCCCTCACTAACCACACTAGCAACGAAGCTGAAGGAAAAAGAAAAAGTTAATATAAGGAAAAGGCCACCCTTAAGCTAATGAGAGAGGTGAGATGCTTGAACAGTGATATATACCCTGCTGGACAGGAAAGTCGCATGCTTGGAGACGGACCTGCACCACTGCCCTGAGTACCTCCGTCGCATAGATATCTGGAAACCTGGTACTCATTTTTTATCATGTGCAAACACAGATCATGCATGTGCACCATGACCTAAGTATTTATCAAATAAAGGGAGAATGATCAATGGATCAACGGACACTATTTATCACTTGAGCAAGTGAAGGGTCCAGTCGCAGCGTGTGCCCGTATAGGGTATTGGTAGCTCAAAGAAGGGGGTTGCTGCACTGTTCCTCAAAAAGGAGAAAGATTAGGAGAAGCTGACGTGACCTAAGGTGTGGGTAGTACACCTTTGGGCATCCATTTAGTTGGATGTATTTGCCTCACACACCCCAAAGGGTGTCATGCTTCATCATCGGCGGTTGCTCCTCGTCGGGGGGGCGGTGCAATCCCCAACGGGCTCACCTCTAGGAGGGGCTCTTTAGCGGAGATCTTTTATATCCAACAGCCCTATGGTGAAGTGAGGGTATGTGGGCAGAGTATCAGATGGACTCGGTGTAGTGATTAAAATGCAGTAGGGGATGCCGGAAACAACTTTATTCTGGGGGTCCCCCTACTACAATTAAAACCAGTGGAGAAAGGCAAATTGCTAGGGGTAACCTAAATTAGGTAAAGTAATCCTAGAGAGGCCTTAGAAAACAGTGGGTCAACATGTTTCTCGCATTCGGTTAATCACCTGCGATTCATCAGGACCTTTAGAAGTGGAGTGCAAAAGAAATATTAACATGCGAGTGTCATGTCTGCGGTGTAGGTGTATATTACCTTGGTGGAAAGTCCTATGCCTATATAATGAGACAAAACAAAACATTATAAATAATATTTTTCCTTCATCAACAGCATGAACTGGGTCAGCGTCAGCAAGTACAGAAAGGTGAGGCATGCTCCAAGTGGTGTTGGGGGGGAGTACCCAACATAAACATGCCAAGTGGAAAGCAGCGTGCAGTGCAAAGATCACACGCACACTGTATTGGTGAATGAAAAGCATTCGTATAAAAACCAGTGTTTAAAAGCAGCAGTATTATCTAAAAAACACCATCCATTTAGTGCAGTATCAATATATATCAGAGGTATAACATCGTATTATCATACAGAAGGTAAACCAAGCAACTGCAAACTGGTGGCTCACCTAAGGGTCAAGGTCTAAGAGCCACATGAGTGCTCGGCGGGTCGGTTCAACGAGGGCAAGCCTTCAGGTGTGGCTGTAATGTATAAAGGATGTCAGACGAGGGACCCCAAACTAGCGAGGTAAAGTACTGGCTAGCACGGACTGGGTGGGCCCTGGTAATCTTAAGTAGCTCCGCCTTACCTTACTCGTCCCGAGACCGCGTGGGTGCACCTACCCATCTCCGCCGAGTTCGGATAGATGGGTAGGTATGGCGGTGTTTGTTGTTATAGGGACCCGGCGGGGAGGAGCCTCGTTACTGGCGCCCTTCCGTGTAGGTCACATGACCGGGGTCGTTTCTATAGCGGCCATGATAGAGAGGTAAAGTTAAAGTGGCGGTTTAAGTGAATCTTAATTCAGGGCAACAATTAGATAGTGGGCAGGTGTTAATAGATCGATTGCCCATTAGAATCGTGTTGCACACGTTGTGTGGATTAGCGGGGTGTCTGGCCATACATATAATATTGGAATGGCTCGATCACTACAGTGAGTTGATTTAAGTTTAGCCAATAACTGTTCCATGGTGTTGGGAACTGCCAAGCCTACCCCCCGGTTGTACAGTGTTGTATTTTATGTGCAAAGTCAAAACGAGCCTTGGGAAGGTCGCGTGATGAATTTACTGTACGTGTCGGCCATGTTGGATAGGGCAAGGCTCTGAAAGAAAACCAGCCGATGAGGGGTTCTCACATGAAACCCATGGATATGTGGGTAGTGTCACTGCCGAGGTATGAGTGAGTATTGAAAAAATATCATCCGATTGCTCACAGTGTGCCTGGTCATATATTCTTTGTAACTTATGAACAAAACAGGAGACACCACCCCATTGGTTATAATAGGGACCCCATCCATTACCTGCAGAGTAAATAACACTCAAGCTGGTTATATAATATAACCGACCAGATGCCATCGAGGATCCAGCGTATATATCTGGTCAAGTGCACAGAGGGTGTCCCTGATGTGTGTATTCCGAGCCAAACCAATTTAGATTAAAAATAGGCTTGGGCAATATCAGTAAGGGGCCATGAATGAAGAATGACTTATAGCGAATGCCAGGGGATATCTTCATTCAAACCTTGGCTGTCAGAAGATAAACGATGGACCCATCTCTGCTCCTTCCTAAAAAGTGCATTCTTTGGGGAGTTCGGGCTGGATTCCAAAATAACCCAGTGAAGAGACTCTTCAGTGTGGTTGCATTCCACATAATGTTTGCACATTTTTGTGTTTGTTTTCTTACAGCGAAAATTGCTGCGGTGCTCAATAATGCGGGTTTTAATGGGGCGGGCGGTCATCCCAATGTATTGCAAGTTGCAGGGGCAAGTCAGTAGGTAGATGCAATGTGAGGTATTGCAATTTGTGTGTTGCCTGAGTTCCCAATTGAAGGTCTCTGAAAGTTTGATGGTTTTCACTATTGAGGTGTATTTACAAACACCGCAGGAACCGCAAGGGTAGTGGCCCCTGACTGGAGGTAACTGCCAAAGGGTCTGTTGTGTCTCTTTTCTGACTTTCTTTGGCCTGGTATTAATCAGAATATCCTTCAGGTTCTGTGATCTCCTGAAAGCAAACCTAGGCTGTTCCATATCTAGGTCACCTGTATTGAGGATACCCCAATGGCGTTTGATGGTCTGTTTGATTTTATTGGAACGCGGGGTAAAGGTGGTAACACAGGTCATTGGTTGGTCCTCTATCGGTGTGTTATCACGTCTCTCTAATAGAGCCTCTCTGTTGTTATTCCGAGCCCGTTTTCTGGCTTTGTACACATCGCTTTTAGGATAGCCTCTGTCCATGAGGTTCCTAGACAGTATTTTCAGGAGAATATATATGTGGGGGGGGTCCTAGATATGTGACAAAAGCAACTGCGATAAAGACAGAACAGCAAAATATCTGGTCCCTCACTAACCACACTAGCAACGAAGCTGAAGGAAAAAGAAAAAGTTAATATAAGGAAAAGGCCACCCTTAAGCTAATGAGAGAGGTGAGATGCTTGAACAGTGATATATACCCTGCTGGACAGGAAAGTCGCATGCTTGGAGACGGACCTGCACCACTGCCCTGAGTACCTCCGTCGCATAGATATCTGGAAACCTGGTACTCATTTTTTATCATGTGCAAACACAGATCATGCATGTGCACCATGACCTAAGCCTATGGCATATTAATGAGGTTTTGTAAGACAGTGTGGAGCGCACCAGGCGTTACTCTCATGACAGTGGAGGGCCAATGACCTTAAGGGGAATGAAGTGACATGAACACAGTTGTGGCAGCATAGTAAGTTTTGTGTTCAGTAGTGTGAACCTTTTTACCTACGTCACTGGAGTAGGGACTACTGGCCGAGTCTACATTTCTGCGTATTTAAATCACCCATGGCCTGCAGGGATTGTCTGTAGCACCGGAGAGTGCATGATACGTGTGCAGGGATTCATGTGTGTGCCTGTGGATGGTACATGACAGAGGTCCTTGGGTTCCATGGCCTGGAGAGTCTAGTGAAGGCGAGGACTGCAATCCCAGACAGGTGATGTGGATTAATGAATTTCCATGGGATGGGAGCACATGCACACTGAAGGAAGAGGACCAGAGCATTCTCTGTATACATCAGAGGTCTCTGATTCCAGGAAGAGTTACTGGTTGGTGGGGCTTGCTCTCAGTGTCAGGGAGATTGTGAGGCTGAGGCGGATGGCACCGTGGGCCGCGGCATCTTGATAGAGAGAAAGGCTTAGACCTTTGTCGGCCTTCACTGAAATATACCTCAATGTTTCAATCAGGTGTGATCCCTGGTTACTCCCTTTGCCTGTGTTGTGGGTCAATCAGAACTGGAGGCACTCCTGTTGGAGCAGATTGCACCTTTGACAAATAGCAGAGTAGAGAAGAGATCACTTCAAAGGAGCGGACATCCATAACCTGCATTTCAAGGGATCAGACACTAAATCACAATTGTATCTGGACTATAAAGGTGGGAGCGTGAGCTTAATACTTTGTTAAACAGCACTGTTCATTCAGAGGAGAAGATCACCAAGACCTCTAGTTACCGTAAACAGGGCCAAGGTCTGCTAGTCCCTCTGCTGGGTGAGCGGCCATCATCTGGAAGTCAAGACCACTTGCCCTGACCCTGGAGCACCAGCCTTCTGCCAGCCTGCCAAGACTAATGGATCCTGTGATAAGGAAGAGAGCGACTTGAGGGAGCAAAGCCCTGTGGGGATCCTGCAGAGTGGATCCCTGTCGAAAAAGTGTGAGATACCAGGTCAGCACCGTTACTTCAAAACCAGTCAGAGACCCCCCCCCCCCCCCCCCCACCTCCTCCATATGTCAGGTAGAAGCCACCATGAAGTAGCACAAGTTAGCGACCTCGGAAAGCCAACATGAAGTGAGGACCTTCGCCAGTATGCAGAGCCCACCAGCAACTCCTAATCACAAGGAGGGGGCCGCCTTGGAAGCAGGACCATTGCCCAAGCCGCTGTGAGATACACATACCGACTGTGACGAGCCTTGGAGGAGGATGTGTGATACAGACGCAGGACAACCGGCGACTGAAGGCCAGACGCGTCATCGGTAAATAAGCATTTGCAATGCAATAGGTCTCGCATTTGTGAGTTTGAGCTACTTGTATTGTAAAGGACATTGCCTTTTATTTACGGTTTGGTTTTTGAAACATAAATAAAAGCCATTGTCATTTACAATGCCAATACGTCAAACTCGCGTAAATGCGAGACCTATTGCATTGCAAATGCTTGTTTAAAGAAGAGCACTGACAGCGGAGATATTTGCTAAATTAAAATGTCACATTTAAGTATACAAGGCACCAAATAACGTTCACAATTATTTAAACGTCTCAGTAAAGTTGAGCAGTTTTAATCAACAATGAAAGCAATATATTAAGGCATTAAACATGGACAGAATCATGCATGGAAATTATTACACTGGGATTTACCCACTTGGCAGAACAGAAGCACAGAAAGGTTGAACCCTATGCATTAATGATGTATACATGTCACTTTACCTTTACCTTGTCCCTCACTCACTGACTCACCACCACCTACCCTACTTTCCCTCTTGTTTCCCCTCCTCTAGAGCACTGTAAATATCTATTGCACTGCAATTTATTGAAGCAACTGTGTTGCCACTGACAAATGCTTTGGCGTAATATTGCATTTGAAGCATCTCGACCTTTTTGAATTTGTATATTAAATGTGATTCAGCAATCACAAAAAAGTAATTAGTGGTGAATTTTCTTTTGTAACTTTGTTTATTGACAACTGCTATCACGACCGCTTAGGAATGTGGGTCCTATTCCGGAAAGCGATACTTCTTTTGCAGCCTGGATTGAGCTGGCTTAATAGAAGATGGTGTAAGAAAATGTTCCATCGCCGGTTCCAAGAGGCCTGGCACCAAAGGGAGCTAAGGACTTCTTTGCTGTGAAGTCTGAAATATGACTGAAGTTGATGGAGTAGGAATGGACTTAGGAATGTTCAATTTTGAAGTTCCTCGAACCAAAACTTCTTGAAAAGTCGAGATGTCATCAATTGCAGAAACCCTTTGGGGAGGAGAGTCCGATAAAGTAGATCAGTATCTTCCTGTACTCGAAGAGGAAGTGTCCCTGGGGTGTCTAGAATGGGATCTTCCACCCTGATGTCTTTGGTGGGGATGCAGAGAGGAGCATCTACATGAACGAGAATGATCCCTCGAACGCGACCTGGATCTCAGCCTTCGTGGTAGAGTAGAAGGTGGAGGAGGTGTAACCGGCTGATGCGGAGGAGGCGGCTGATCATCTGGACGATGAGGAGACTAAGCAGGTGATGCTGTCCTAGACGGAGAGTATGTCCGAGAATACTCAAAATCCGATGAGTAGATTAATCTCCTCTTTCCTAGCCTTCTGGGGAGTCACCGATTCCACAGGAGAACCATCTTTCCCCCTCCTGGCGTAGACTGTCAACTCTTTGAAGAATACAGAGTCTGTGATGGACGAGTTTTTCTCGACGTAAAATGACGATGTCTTCTCGGCATCAATCGACCGACATGGAGACTTTGATTGACGGTTGAGAATCGACCCCGATCAGCAGTGATGTGTCGACATCGTTCGACTATGATGTGTCGACGTCGAGTGAGGCGATGTTCTCGATGGCGATCTTGTGACCGTCTGCGGTGGGCTTCTCTACGCCGAACTTGTTCTCGCCATTTGCGCAGCCACCGTCTATCTTCTCCTTGACGTTGCATGTCAACGTTGTTTCGACCCTGAGCCCTGGGTCGAACAGGTCGGCTCTACTCCTCTCAAAGTCGTAGTCTTCTACGTCGACCAGGAACGACGCTGTTTATCCGCCTTTCTTCTGCTGGGGAGCCCCCCAGAGGCTGAAGATAGGGCTCTGGTAGAGGACTGACCCTCTCCTTGCCCTGAAGACCCACCTTATGACTGGAACTGCTGTTTTCTTTGTTCTTCTGCTCCTTGAAGGCGAATCCTCTTCCTGTCACGAAGAGTAAGCCTGGAAAAAAGATTTGCAGATATAACAGGAGTCGGGAACGTGTGTAGCAGGTAGACAAATAATACATGCTCTGTGAGGGTCAGATCTGGCCTTCTTCCTTCCACCATCTAGACACTTATCAAAAACAGATGGCATTTTTGAAAGAAACAGTGGTAATTCCTGTCAGAAAAAGACCGAAAAAGGTAGAGAAAGTCCAAAGACGTTGAGTGAAACACTTGGAGTTAAACTTCTGAAGAAATTTTTGATGAAAAAAACTAATTTGGTAGAGCTCAGTGCTCCAGGGTCCTGTTAGCAGGAGCAGGAAAAAAGAACTGAATTAACTGTTACTGGCTAAGCATCATGGGACACTGGTGGTCTCTATGTTTTCTTAAAGGCACAGCGTCTAGTTTAGGACATATAATGGCAGCCTATGGGGGCTACTCTGTCCCATCCTTTCAGCTCTATCATGAAAAAGAAGTTTTGTGAAGGGGGCTTTCCTGGTGTTAAACACCATAAAAATTACATAAAACATAGTATTCTGGCATCTTTTTCACTTCAAGATGAAGTTCTGGCCTTTGTAGCCTATTTAGTTAGGCTGCATTATTGTATTTTCTATCGCTTAAGTGTCTTTACAAGCCTTCCTGAAGAAAGGCGAAAAATATCCACTAAAGAAGATATATCTAAAGAAGTGCTCCGGGGTCCCAGCACATGGGCGGGACTATTCAAGTGCTTATGACTATATATGTAAATCCCCTGCAAGAGAAACTCCACTCCGCTGGCGGAGTTCGCAGAGTTTTACCCAATCGGACCACAGAGGTCCTGTAAACTCTGCCGCGTGGCGAAGTTTCTTTTGTGTGGGTCGCCAATGTTAACTTGGCGAGCGAGATAATCGAGCACGAGGGCAAGTCCTGGTGCGGTTTCTCAATGCGGGTAGCCGCGGCAGGTTGCTACTGGTTGCGTTTTGAAAGCTGCCACTCGTGTTGAGGAAGCTGCTACTAGAGTAGAAAATCTATTTGAGCGGCAGGAAGAAGCAGTGCCCTATGGGGTGCCACTATTTGACATTCACACTGATTTTACAGTGAGGGACAAGCTCCCTGTGCTAAACAAAATCAGCGCAGGGTACTGAAGTTCTGCCACTCATTGAACTCCGCGGAATCTCGTTGAGTTTTTTTGGTAACTCTGCAGACTCCCATGAGTACCACCCACCCCCAATGACCAGGTGTCCCCAACTTACTGAGACATTTCCAGTTATTACCCATCTGTCCCTACAAAATTTTAATAAATTCAGCACGTCACGGTTTTTACAGGGGATCAACTGAACACAAGGAGGCAAGATTTAATGTGTTCTGGTGTAGAATTAGTTAGCAGCCCCTAGCAGAAAGCAATTTGGTTAACACTGAAGTTACTTACGGGTTGTTATCTCTTAGATTAAGTTTTCTATCTTCGTGAGCGCTGCCTGCTACTGCTTTAGTAAGTCTGTGCCTCTCTGGCGACGGAAAAGTGTAGCCCTACTTTTAAGTTGGTGGAATGTTACGGTTTTTGGTTTTCAAAGTCTGGACAGTCGTAGTCAGAAAAGGTCTGCTACAGTAAATATGTAGAAATATTAACTATCAGTCTGTCGAGCAAGAGGAATTCAGTTTACAGGCTGGTCTTAAGACCAAGTTTTAGGTGCTGTGTGCATGTTGACGACGTGCATTGACGTATTTAGCTGCCTGGACCCTTGTGTTTCTGACAATTCTAGTATGATGAACGCTTTTCTTCAGTTTTACTAGCTAAGACTTCCTTTTTCTCGGCAACTATGGGGGAGTGGCGTCCCGAATGTGTCCTAGCTTAGAAATGTAAGGAAAAGTGTCCCAGTCTGTACTTGTGCAAGTCACACTGCACATTCTATCCTCACTCCCGGAGCCTCCTCCTGCCGCCCCACCCTCCCCACCCCCAGCCCTTGCTCCTGGTCTCAGATTGCAGATTCCTGCCTTCACCTCCAGCCCCCCCAGTACCCGTCTGCAGTAGCAGCTCCAGACAATGGGTGTTATTGCAGTCAGCTTTAACGGGAGCCAGCTGGCCGGCCCGGGCGGGAGCTATTCTAGGCCCAGCCATTGGAAGCAGGCAGGCCCTCGCAGTCTGTGCGGCCACCTCCCCATCAATCCTCGGGCTTTTTCTCTCGCTGAAGGCAGGGAGCCCTGTGCAGTCCATGCGAGGGGCAGCCCGCACACCCAGCGCTCGGTGAGACCCAGGCAGGGAGCCCTGTGCAGTCCAGGCGAGGGGCAGCCCGCACACCCAGCGCTCGGTGAGACCTAGGCAGGGAGCCCTGTGCAGTCCAGGCGAGGGGCAGCCCGCATACCCAGCGCTCGGTGAGACCCAGGCAGGGAGCAGGGCCCTGTGCAGTCCATGCGAGGGGCAGCCCGCACACCCAGCGCTCGGTGAGACCCAGGCAGGGAGCCCTGTGCAGTCCAGGCGAGGGGCAGCCCGCATACACAGCGCTCGGTGAGACTCAGGCAGGGAGCCCTGTGCAGTCCATGCGAGGGGCAGCCCGCACACCCAGCGCTCGGTGAGACCCAGGCAGGGAGCCCTGTGCAGTCCAGGCGAGGGGCAGCCCGCACACCCAGCGCTCGGTGAGACCTAGGCAGGGAGCCCTGTGCAGTCCAGGCGAGGGGCAGCCCGCATACCCAGCGCTCGGTGAGACCCAGGCAGGGAGCAGGGCCCTGTGCAGTCCATGCGAGGGGCAGCCCGCACACCCAGCGCTCGGTGAGACCCAGGCAGGGAGCCCTGTGCAGTCCAGGCGAGGGGCAGCCCGCATACACAGCGCTCGGTGAGACTCAGGCAGGGAGCCCTGTGCAGTCCAGGCGAGGGGCAGCCCGCACACCCAGCGCTCGGTGAGACCCAGGCAGGGAGCCCTGTGCAGTCCAGGCGAGGGGCAGCCCGCATACCCAGCGCTCGGTGAGACCCAGGCAGGGAGCAGGGCCCTGTGCAGTCCATGCGAGGGGCAGCCCGCACACCCAGCGCTCGGTGAGACCCAGGCAGGGAGCAGGGCCCTGTGCAGTCCATGCGAGGGGCAGCCCGCACACCCAGCGCTCGGTGAGACCCAGGCAGGGAGCCCTGTGCAGTCCAGGCGAGGGGCAGCCCGCACACCCAGCGCTCGGTGAGACCCAGGCAGGGAGCCCTGTGCAGTCCAGGCGAGGGGCAGCCCGCACACCCAGCGCTCGGTGAGACCCAGGCAGGGAGCCCTGTGCAGTCCAGGCGAGGGGCAGCCCGCATACCCAGCGCTCGGTGAGACCCAGGCAGGGAGCAGGGCCCTGTGCAGTCCATGCGAGGGGCAGCCCGCACACCCAGCGCTCGGTGAGACCCAGGCAGGGAGCCGGGCCCTGTGCAGTCCATGCGAGGGGCAGCCCGCACACCCAGCGCTCGGTGAGACCCAGGCAGGGAGCCCTGTGCAGTCCAGGCGAGGGGCAGCCCGCACACCCAGCGCTCGGTGAGACCCAGGAAGGGCGCCTTGTGCAGTCCAGGCGAGGGGCAGCCTGCACACCCAGCGCTCGGTGAGACCCAGGCAGGGAGCCCTGTGCAGTCCAGGCGAGGGGCAGCCCGCATACCCAGCGCTCGGTGAGACCCAGGCAGGGAGCCGGGCCCTGTACAGTCCAGGCGAGGGGCAGCCTGCACACCCAGCGCTCGGTGAGACCCAGGCAGGGAGCCCTGTGCAGTCCAGGCGAGGGGCAGCCCGCATACCCAGCGCTCGGTGAGACTCAGGCAGGGAGCCGGGCCCTGTGCAGTCCATGCGAGGGGCAGCCCGCACACCCAGCGCTCGGTGAGACCCAGGCAGGGAGCAGGGCCCTGTGCAGTCCATGCGAGGGGCAGCCCGCACACCCAGCGCTCGGTGAGACCCAGGCAGGGAGCCCTGTGCAGTCCAGGTGAGGGGCAGCCCGCACACCCAGCGCTCGGTGAGACCCAGGAAGGGCGCCTTGTGCAGTCCAGGCGAGGGGCAGCCTGCACACCCAGCGCTCGGTGAGACCCAGGCAGGGAGCCCTGTGCAGTCCAGGCGAGGGGCAGCCCGCATACCCAGCGCTCGGTGAGACCCAGGCAGGGAGCCGGGCCCTGTGCAGTCCATGCGAGGGGCAGCCCGCACACCCAGCGCTCGGTGAGACCCAGGCAGGGAGCCCTGTGCAGTCCAGGCGAGGGGCAGCCCGCACACCCAGCGCTCGGTGAGACCCAGGCAGGGAGCCCTGCAGACACCGGTCCTGTGACGGTCAGGCGTGGGAGTGACCCTGATGCAGGTCAGGTGTAGGAGACATAGCAGGCCCAGCCCCGGCGCAGGCCAGGCGTGGGAGAACCTGCAGACCAAGCGCCTCGGAGGGGCACACAGAAAGCCCCAGGGCCCAGAACAGGCCATGCGGAGGGCCCGATGTAGGTCTGGTGTGGAAGAACCTAGAGCCACTCGTAGGCGCTCTTTGAATAATGCCAGATGTGGGTATCCCTGAGAACCAGTACTTTCTACAGGACGAGCAAGGGTCTGTAGCAGCGTTAAGGCGCAGGGCTGCTGCCGACCTAGCGCCTGTCACACCTGGGCGGGACACCCTGCGGCTAGACCGCCATGTAAATGCCAGTGTGTTCGCAATCACTGCAGACTTTGCAAGCGGCACGGGCACCCCTCAAACCATATGCCCTGTGTGATGCCCAGGCCTGGAACCTGAAGCTGCAGGCGTGCGATACCATGTGAATCCTTGGCTTAGTGCAAGCCAGACCTAGGGCATCTTGTAGACACCTAGCATGCTAGATGCGGGGCACCCTGTAGAATCAGCGCTGCCCAGCCCTGCGGCCTTGCAGCCATGTACTGACCAGTAGTGGAGTGGGACATTCTACTGTGAAAGACCCTCTGGTGCAGGCCAGGGACAGGGCAGTCTCCACATGAAGCAGGGAACTCTGCGTCCGATTTCCTGATCAAGCCAGGTAGCGCCTGGTGCGTGGCAGGCATCGAACACCCCCATGCCCAGTGCCAGGTGTGAGAGACCATGTAGGGCGCCCTGCAGATCAGGCTTCGAACCGTATGTATCTGGCACTGTTGCTGCCCATACCTTGAATTTCCCTTGAAACTCAGAGCCCTGTACACACCAAGCAAGGGGCACTCAGAGGAGACAGCGCCCTGAGAAGGTTAAGTGATGTGAGGACAAAGGGACAACACCCTGCTGGCACAGCGCCCTGAGAAGGCCAAGTGATGTGAGGAGGGAAGGGATACCCTGCTGGCACAGCATCCTGTAAAGATACGTGTGGGACACCCTGCAAGACCAAGAACAGGCCAGAGAAGGGAATCCCACCAGACCAGGTGTGATACATTCTCCAGCGTCAGCACCCGCAGTGGCCAAGCTTGGTGCCCCACGCAGACCAGACAAGGTACCCCTTACTGGGGTAGCCATGATGGAGGGAGGTGGCAGCAACGATGGGGGTGTGGAACACATTTGGATGGGGCGTGATTATGCCTCTAAGGAATTTTTTTATATATCCCTACTAAATTTGTAGTGGGTAACTCACGGAAATTATCCGGATACTCTACACTGTATATATTTTTCACATCTAGAGCCTCCCGGGAGGGTACGCCTTAGCGCGCGTACACCACCGGAGGACTTTTGCGTAGGTCCTGAAGAATGCTGAGCTAAATGCACATTGACAGCAGAAACATGTTGACCAACTCTTGTTCTTGATTAGGATTCCGGTTCCTTAACACCTTAGCTGCTTGTAAACATTCCTCCCCAGTGCTGCGCTGTCCATTGGAACCAGTGCTGAATGGACGTCCAATGGTCGTGCGCAGCACTGGGGAGGTAGCGCTGCTGACGACCATTGGCCGTCAGCAGCACTTAAGGGGTTAACTTAGAACCTGTGGAGTCCGTCCACTCTGTTTTTATTTAATGCAGGTTGGCCATTATTAAAGATTTTTGTAAAGGCACAACCTTTGCATTTTTTAATATTAATCCACTTACACATTCACGTTTAGTCACCTCCTAATTTGGGCACTGTTGCACTCACCACATCCTGCTCCGCTGAAACCAGGCGTCGTAGCACGCTGGGGAGACATTCGGTCACACCAGCGGGGACCCAATGATGAAGCATGTCACCAACTAGAGGTGAGTGAGGGTCCTTCTAATAAGTAAGGTTCTTTCCCTCCTTTTAACACTGGGTGACCAGTAAGCCCACCGGTTTCCTTCCTCAGAGGAAGACCCAACGGGCATACATAGGGAGACAGAGAGATTTCGCTGTGTGCATGCACGTGTGTGAGTATTGATCACATTTGCAGCACGCAGCGGAATAACATTTAATCCTCACTAGTTTATTTTGATAGCACTCTTAATATATAGTAAAGTATTTGACCACCCCGTTAATAAACAGGGTGGGGGCCAGTACACACCCTTGTCTAACCCCTTTAGACACTTCAAATCTTGATATTACCTCCCCTGGTTTACCCCAGCGAACCTGGGCATAAGTATGTTCGTGGAGATTAACCAATATCATCACCAGCTCGCACAGCATACCCATCCCCAGCAGAACTTGCCAAAGTTTAGCCCTATTCACAAGATCAAACGCAGACTTAAACCCATGAAGGCTGCAAACAGCATACCACCCCCCAAGATTACTTCCTTCCAATACAGGAGCATGAATCTTAAGGCTTGGTCCAAGGTCCCTACATGTGACCGAAAACTCGCCTGGAGGGGCGGAAGTATGTCAGTTTCAGACATCCAGCTCTGGATGCGTTCCAATATCAGGCGGGCAATGATCTTTTGTACTGCATCAATAAGGCTTACTGGCCGGTAGTTGGCAGGGGCGGAGCGATCGCCTTTCTTGTAGATCGGCAAAATCTCCGCCCCACACCACGAATCGGGGACCGGTGCTCCTCTAGCAAGGGCATTGGCCAGAGTTGTCAAATATGGCACCCACAATGCTGGCTCTTGTTTGAATAGGTCAGCGGGAATGCAATCGGGCCAGGAGCTTTACCACTCTGGATTATTTTGAGAACAGCCTCCACCCCATTAGGGGCAAATGACAGTGTCTCAACAGAACTGATGGGCAGTAATGTTTCAACTGGACCTACCCTTATTTTGAACTGATTCTCAAAATATCTTACCCACTGTTGAGGCTCAACGTGGTTTGTGGGGATCCTATGTTGCTGGCAATTACCCCAATTGAGAACGTTCCAGAATTGAGTCATCTTCCTTCCCTCACAGGCTTGAAGTAGCTCCCTCCAGCGATCTTCATCCCAGTTTTTCTTGGCCTGCGCTTGAGCGCCTTTATATATAGCCCTACAACTTCGTTTAACATCAGGGAGTCTAGATTTAATGGCAATAATCAGAGCACTGTGGGCAGCTATTGTTATACCAGGAGCTTGGGCTCTGAACTTTATTTCCCTTGGTTTGTAATACATCTTTAATAAAAAAACGATTTAAGCCTCAAGAATAAGTCACTATGGATGCCCAACATTTTAGCATCAAGCACCTCCTGGGACTCGCAGCTTTGTATTATGACCATGGAGGAGCTAACCATGTCTCGTATGGCAATCCGAGATCTTTCATTACTGGTAATCTTTGGCCACCGAACCCTTCTCAGATCATTAGTTAGAGTAACTAACTCCTGTACAGGAGCGGCTTCAGCTATAGGGGTATTAGAAAAGCTGCTATCGGATACAGTCAGAATCAGGGGATTGTGGTCACTTTCCGGCCTTTTCGCCACCACCATATCTATGATGGCCGACCACATCTCAACTTTGACTAAGATATAGTCGATTCGGCTCCCAACTCTGCCGTTATCGAAGGTCAATTCCCCTAGCCTATCAGACCTTGATCTACCATTTACTGCCCTCATTCCTTTATCTAGGCACAACCCCTTCACTTGCAAGGCCACAGGTGTCCACTTCCTTATTGGTTTTAACTCCAATTGTGGTATGCCCCACAATGCGTCCTCATACTCAGTTAGCTTGCCATCGTCCTCATCCAGGGGCTCAAAACTAGTGTTAAAGTCCCCAGCCACTACCATGTGGCCAACTTTCCCCTCTAGACAGGTGAAGCCTTCCAGACATGAGATCGTTGGGGGAACACCGCCCTCCCGGAAGCCCCCTCGCATAGATGTTGACAATGAGGGTATTGAGGCCCTTAGCAGAACTGAGACTGATTGCAATAATATCGGGACTATCAATGGGGACTTCAATCACAGAGACACCCTTGCTCTGACGTACCCAGATGGTCAAGCTACCCACCGGTCTTCCCCTAAGGCCCTTGGCTGCTGGTTTGAAAAAATTCAAGTAACCCGTGCGGAATTGCACCTCAACCACTCAGGTTTCTTGAAAAATCCATATATCAGATTGATCTATAAACTTTGCCTGGTCTGAATCATGTAACTTTGCCTCTAGCCCTGCAATGTTCCATGACAAAACCGTTAATAGGGGACTAGACACACTGTTGTTAATAAGACTACGGGGGGGAGCTAGGGGTACAACAGATGGACCATCATTTGTGGGAGTTGTTACCTGTGTGGGAATTTCCCCAGTGCCCAACTGTACATCACAAACCCCATTGTCATTTGCAATGTCAGTAGCTCAAACCTGCGTAAATGCGAGACCTATTGCAAAACTCCTCAAGCCTTTCTGGAGTGAGTCAAACTTGCGCCGTACAATACATGAGTAGGTATTAAAACATGTTTCAGTGCCGCTTTAAGGTCCTATTGCAACAAGATTTGTTTCATACAGCAGCCGTATTTACCTCCGACCAAGGCCTCTGGAATAATGCGATTCTGCGGCTGTGGCGTTTTCCACATCGTTACGGATATTATGCATTTGCCACATAATCCATCATCTGCTTCAGAATTTGCAGAGCTAACTAAAGACTGGTCACCTTTGAATTGTCTACGCCTGTATTTAAATGTTAAACTAATACTGATACTGATAAGGTGGCAGCTCTGTCCAGACAATGTTAACATGTGTAAGAAATACAAAACAACACAGAAATACTGTCACAACCTGTACCACATGACGCCGCAGAATTTGCCTTTTCTTCCGCATAATTTAAGCAACCCTGCCACATAACTTGGTCCTCCCACCTCGCATAATTCCAGTGGCCCTGCCTGATACACAGGATTGTAACTGGTCTCTAGTCTCACCCGACACAAGCACTGAACAAACACCCAGCTATGTTTTATCCAGCTAGAGCTAATTTCTGTATGGGGCTGAAGAGAGTCATCGAACTCCTGATCAAAATAGGCCTCTTGTGTAAAGGAGAGGTTGACAAATCCAGAAGCCACATTGGAAACACACTTCCGATACAGAAGACGGGCAGAAAACAAACAATTGTGTTGAATTTCTGTATGATTACACTGTCCAAAGACTCGATGAAGCATCCACAGGGCATTTTGGCGCTATGCAATACATCTGACAAAATATTCTTTAAAGATAGCATGTTGCATGAATCCAGTGAAAACAGACCCACAGAAAACCAATGTTTGTCTCACCCAGTCCACATATCAAAGCACAAACAAATGTGAATATGTAAATTCACTGGAAGGAAGTGCCTCTTTCAGTCTATTACGACTCCAAGATGGTGCTCAGCGAAATGCCATAATCTAAAGGTAGCAGCAACTCATGCATGACTTGCCTGGTCCGAGACAAATGTTGCTCAAAGATGTTCACCAACCACAGGCGTGTTTCGGGTTTCTGCAAGACGCAAATTACGTCAGCTTTCACGGGGGCTGTTTCCTCTGTATCACCACCAGTGTGAACAGAAGTCTCAGGGTGCCATTATGTGTCACGGCTGCAGAAGAGAGCTGCCCAGGTGTTATGGTAATCATCTTTTATAAAGTACTTTCGCACCCAAAGCAGGATCATGAATAAAGCAACCAGAAAAGAGGATGTGGGTAACGGCCAGAGTAGCAGACTTTAGAGCTGGGGAGCCAGGTTCAAGTCTCGGCCTAAACTCAGCCTCCTGTGATTCTGGGCAAAACCGCGTAATCCCCCTCCTGCCCACAAAAAAAAAACAAGCATTTACAATGCAATGGTCTCTGCATTGTTAAAGTTAGAGCTATTGGCATTGGTCACAACATTATTTTTATTTATGTTTTTAAAACGTAATTAAATGGCATTGTCATTTACAATGCCAATAGCTTAATCTCTTGCAAATGCGAGAACTACTGCATTTGCACCCACAAACAGAGCCACACACACAAAGCCACCCACACACCCATACAGAGCCACCCACACAGAGCCACCCACACAGAGCCACCCACACAGAGCCACCCACACACAGACTCACCTACACAAACACACAGAGCCACCCTCAAAGACCCGCCTACAAAAAAAGCTACAAACACAGAGCCAACACACACATCCAACAGTAGGCATGGATGCAGCATGTATGCACCGCCACAACCCACTGCCAGAGAATCAGTATTACCATAAACAGCAGCAGCAAATGACTGCACAGTAAACCATTCAACCTTTAGCAGCCCCTCCTCCGCCGAGTCCACCGGTTGTCTCACATCTGCTGCTCCAAGGTGTACAAAAGGTCATGCGGAGAACTAAAGGGAGCCTGCCACGTAACACAGAGTGGAAAGAATCCAGGGAGAGGGCGGGGCTCACCCGCTAATACCTACTGCCGAAACCAGGAGTCCTGCTGGTAGGGATCAAAGCAGAAAGGGACCCCCCCTCATCCCTCCCCCCCATCCATTCAATGGTTATAAGGCGCTTTGCTAAAATCAAATCCAAGCCTATAAATCTAGAGCAGCCCTCATACTTTGCTGGACGTGGGAACAGCCCCACAAACATGTCACCGGTGAATGCAGAATATGGCGTTCAGTGACGTCATTAATATAGTCAATCTCCCCCCAGAGCCGGAGGTGCTCACAATCCCACATCAGATGCAACAGCTCTGCCCCCTTTGCCCCACACCGGGGCAGCTGAGGCTCCAGGGTATACTTTATTAATCCTGCCTGGTGTAAGAAGTGCCCTGGGAACAAGAGAAAAATGAATCCAAACCTAGAGAACCTGCTGCAATATTTTCCAGCAGTGAGATCACTAATCAATATACCAATGCCCACCACCCACTGGCATCGACAAGGGGGCATGGATAACCCTACTGAGCCCAACATGCAGACTCAAACCCGCCCTATGTGTGCATTGCATGTACTCGTCCTCAGCCATTAAAAACACACTTGCTTCACACTACAATACTACCACATATTAAAGTGATCGAATCGTTACTTACTTTGCCTTTGGTTTTCGAGGCCGCTGCTGAGCAGTCAGAGCAGCACACGCTGCTGCTTATGGGTGGACTCGACTGAGCAGCGCCGCTGCGCCTGCGCAGTACGGGGGGAGGGAGGGGGGGCAAAACTGGGCAAACTGGTCTGATCGGCATTTGTCCGACTCCTCAAGGGGAAAGACTTCTGCGCCAAGGAGGAACGGACACGGGCTGGCAAAAAAATAAATTTTTCAATTGTGATTTGTAGCTTCTATAGGGACCTCACCCAAGCATTCAGGCACAGCGTCCAACTTTAAATATGTTATGCACCGGCACAAATTAAGCTTAGTGGAGTGGTGTGGCTCACTGGTTAGAGGCAGCAGACCCGAGAGTGGTGTGGCTCACTGGTTAGAGGCAGCAGACCCGAGAGCAGAGGACGGCCCGGGACCAGTGTTCAATTCCCGACGCGGCAGGGTCGTGGACCAGGGTCAGCGGACTCGATAATTCTCCTCTCGGTGCCTACTCTAACCAAGGATCACACTCGGCAACTCTTGGCATTAGCTTGCCTCATCTCCACAACGGCCCCCCACATACGCCGGGGATGCCTGGTTTCACCTTGGAGATACCCAGTAGGGACCATCTCACAGGGAAAGCCAGGACGGGTTCCCTAGCGGTCTACTGCGCAGAGATACTCCTTCGGAAGTCGATTCTAGCGCATTACAAACCCACAATTAAATTAAATTAAATTAAATTAAGCACTGGAAGGACTAGACTTTTAAGTCACTGGTGCTGCGCAGAATGACATATCTTATCAGCATAGGAACACAGACGAAGCACAAAGAACAAGCAGAGTGAATATGTCCATGAGAAAGACAGCGAGGGGAAAAAGTCAAAGAATCTAGAGGGCGAGAGAGTGAACTTTAGAGCAAGGTTGAGGGAAAGTGCACAGATCAAAGGAGGCTGCGGAACACAAGTAAGGGAGAGAGAGTAAGAGGGAGAACGAGACATCATGGGGCAGTGACGGACAGAACAAGCACTCACCTGAGGACTACTTCTTCCGGCGGCGGTCGGCCTGAAATGGCTGCCGCAAAGCTCCGACATTTTTGCGATTCGGGGGCGTGTTTTTAGCATTTGAGTGACAGATGACGTCACGGCTTAAAAACTGCAAAAAACACGCCCCCGAATCGCAAAAAGACAGGGCTTGAACAGAGTGACGCCCCTCTCCTTCAATGGCTGGCCTCCATTTAGGAAGCCAGCCAATGGAGAAGAGGGGCGGGTTCAAGCGCCACTGTAGCCAAAACATAAAATCTCGGACTCTGCCCACTGCTTACGCATTGCGACGCAGGCCGAGACCTAAAAAAACAAGTGGTGTTCAAGTTTGGACTGAACTCTGTCTGCTCTCTCAGATTAAGAAACTTTCCACAACTCGGGCTTCTAAAACGCTGAAGAAGTCATTACATAGTGGTTATTTGCTAGAATAATTCTGTTACAGATGACGCAAAACTTTGAGGAGAAAGAGTTGCAGAGAATGCAAATGTTTGACATGTTTCTAGGGCACTGGCGAAATCATATTGGAGGCTAGCACGGAGCTTAAGGTGTCATTCAATGTCTGTATATGGCCAACCGGGTCTGTAATAGTTGTGAAAATTCTCAACTGACAATTCTGTAAAAAAAAAAAAAAGCCATCCCGGGACTCCCACCGGTTCAAGGATAACCTGGGCACACATTACAGCAGGATTGTGAGCTCAGCACCGGTACTGCTTTTTTAAATCACAAGAGTCCTCTGTACAGAAAATGCATTCCTCTGTGAATAATCTTTCTGTCTCTTGAACACATATTTCACACCGTCTTTACTGCCCTCTGCACACACGGTCAAATATATTCTGTGTCACGCCATTCTAATCACCTAGTTGCTGTGAAAAGAAAAGCCACTGGTTATGGTCGCCAAGGGCTCCACGCAGAGATAGGAAGCTCTCTATACCTACCCTACCTATACACTACTCAGCAATTTCCTGCCCTCCTCACCCAAGATGGCCGGCGCAACTCGCGCGCGCAGTCCAGGTATTTTTTTTTTTTTTATATAAATCGCTACCCGAATGTGCACGCCGGGCTCAATCAAGCCACTGCGCTCCGATCAGACGGTCATTGAGCCGCCTTGGACCCCCTGCCTCTAGCACCGCGCGGTATTTACTGCTTATAGGTAAGCGCTGCGGCCACTCACTTAGCGTTTCCACAGCAGTCACTCCGCTCCAAAATAATGAATCTTCCCCACCCCCCTTTGTTGTTTCCCAGATGGACTAGTTGCACAATTGCACGCATTGCCTAAAGGTCACCCTCCGAATTCGCCGAAACGGACTGCTTGCTAATTAGCGCCGTCAATATTTATTTCCTCAAGGTAAGCCCTCGTACACTCGCCGCAGCATTCTTGAAGGGGAGGGAGAGAAAGTGCGCACTGTGCCGCGGGTTTCTCTGCTGAAGGGAGACAGGAGGTGGCATGCGCGAACAGGAGATGTGCACGCGAACGAAGTGCACATCTCCTGTCCGCGCATGCCACTTCCTGTCTCCCTTCCAGTTCCTGTCTCCCTTCCAGCACCAAAGCGGCAATAATAGATTCTCGTTAACAAAGCAGCGCATGCGCTGCGTTCGTAGCGAGACCTAAAAATAGGTAGGATGTCTAAGGAGCCCAGGTATCCATTATAAGTGGACAGGGGCTTGCTTTAACAATCCCATGGTGCTCTATTTGTGGTAGTGTGGTCGAGCAGCCTCAGGCTTATAAGAGGGGGGTAATTAGGCATTTGTTGCATACAGAGTCAATAAATGATATACACACTCAAGGAGGAGATCCACATCAATTTAGAAAAATAGCACCTATTTTTATATACATGAAAACACCAAGAACTTCAGAACTGGGTAAGTACTTTTCAAGTTATCACTTTTACAGTTTTTAGAATAATAGCAAACAGTGGGTTTTTATGCGGCAATGCTTTCCTATGGAGAGAACATTAATTGTATACAGATATTTGCAATAGGATTTCGAGGGTCCCTTTTAGACAATGAGGTGTTAGGTGGCCAGGGTCCCAAGTTCCACCAGCAGTCTGGTTTTACCTGCCCTCGTGTGTCTGGATGCAGAGGTGCTGGACGGGTTGATTGCCTTGCGTGCAACACTGTAGGCAAAGAGGGGAGCTACCTAGAAATAGGCTGCAAAGGGGGACTTAGGGATAACTCCGGGAGCTCCCAACAAGGTGCTCAGTTTGTGAGGGTCATGGGAGCAAGGAGGAGCAGTCTGTGTTTGTGGACCGGGCCTTGAAGCTTGGGTGCAGAGTGTTTTGGTCGACCGGATCTCGTGCATTGTAGGAAGTCACAGTTCTCGGTCTGGACCTGCAAAGGGGGACTAAACAGGACAGTGGGCCACTCTCGAAGTTGTTCTCGGTGGAGCAGGTGTCCCTCGTTGGCTGGTCAGTCTTCAGATTGCTGGAGTCCAGAGTGGACTCAAATCAAGCATTGGTCACAGAAAGGGATCTGTTAAATCAATTATTGGTGCAGGTAGGCTCGTAGGGGTCCTGGCATCTCCAAACTTGGTGAAGAGATGGTTCTGACCTCTTTAAATATGCGGACCACCTCCTGGGCGTCTACTGCATCTGTGGACCTAGTGGTCAGCAGCTTCTTGAAACCGGAAGTTGCGGTCAGTGGCTGAAGAATGCAGAGAAGTAGCCCCTCTACTCTAAGGAAGATGCTGGCTGTTTTTCTAAGTTCTGGAAACCCTCTGAGGCTTTTGGAGGGTGTACAGCTGCAGGACGAGTCGGGTCTTTGCAATTGTCAGGTCTGGAGCAGGCAGGGTTTGGCATCAAAAGTCCACAGCAGGCTTCCGGTCTTGTGTTGATTGTCTCTTTAGTGCAGTTTTCTTCTGTAGTCAGGTGAATCTTAAGTTCTGGTGTCAGGTGGTCACTTAAATACTCTAATTAAGGGCGCTAGCGGAGTGTAGAGTAGTAGCCAATAGGCTACTCTTGGGGTCCCTATGCCCCCTAAATGACCACTTCCTGTGGGAAGTGGGTATAATCCTCTCACAGTGTTCCTAATTCTGCCATCACCAAGATGATGGAATTTTCCTGGAGTGGAGCACATCAGGCAGGTCACCTTAGGGGTGTGCCGACCCGGTTGTGCTCTACACCCCCTCACATAAATAATAAGGTGTGGAATCTCTCAGGTCTTGGGGATGTCCGGGTCTCATGTTAAAGATGGCAGAGGCTTTGAAGCCTCTGGCCTTGGAATGCTGATTTACTAGTCATCCTGCTGGAGGAGGTGTAAACTCCTTCTGCCAGAGCAGACATTGTTCCTGACCTCAGAGCATGGACTCTCACCTCCTAGAGGGCCAGACGCACATCTGTGGTGGCAAGCTGGACTGTACCAGTCAGCCAGCCCACTAGAGAACTAGAAAAGTTCAGGAGTTACCTCTAAGGTACCCTCTGGGAGCATGTATTAATAGATCCATCACTAGAATCACTTTGGGTTTATTAATACGAGGTGTTTAATACCAAACACCTTTGGTTTCAGTGAAGCCATCATGTAGCTGGGGAACTCCACCAGTGCACAAGTTCATATACTCAAGATGGCTTCACTGGTCACTTGCAATGTCCAAGAATCGACTTGGACATCACAGGAGCATATCTGCTCATGCAGCAATGTCCACAAATGTATTATAAATGCACCCTGCCTTAGGGCTGGAAGGACTGTGTAGGGGTGATTTACATATATTGCAAGGCGTGTTTTTGCAGGCATGGCACACAGGAGGTGTGCCATGTCATGTTTTCACTTTTTTCTGCACCATTTCATGCAGTCTGCAATGTCAGTCTGCATGACTGTCGTGAGGGGTTCCCCCAGGTTGACACAAGACATGCTGTAGCCCTTTGAGACCCTCATTAATACCCATGCCCTAGGTACCAAGGGTACTGTTTACGAGGCACTTACAGGAGTGCTTAAGGTCTTGCCAATTGTGGAACAATTGTAAAGCTTTAGGGGGAAAGATCTGGCACGGGGACCTTTTTAGCTGCAACTCAGTGCACTTCTGTCAAAATTGCATCAGATGACAAGCAGAACATGGAGATGACCATGTTAAAAAAAATAAAAGGCCACTTTCCTGCATGCCACCCTGAGTAATAATGGTGAGGTAAGATAAATATTCCACTGACAGAGCTGTAAAGCAATTGCGTGGGTGACACACACCCAGATGCAGTATCAAACCGTGATGGAGGAATGGCTGAGGCACATTCGGGTGTAACAGTAAGTGTTAAGGGGAGGGGGGGTTAGAACAGTCTAGGAGGCTGCAAGGATGGAGCAGAGTGACACTCAGGTCACAGAGATAGGGTGTAAATGCATTAAGGACAGCAGTGATGAACAGAGAGCGGGTCACAAACAAAGGAGCACTAATTATGGTCAGGGTGGTGAACACTTGTGGATGGCGGGACAGTAATATGGCAAATTTGGGGGTACATTCAAGGATGAGGCAAATGTCGGAGAAGTGTGTGGAGCATAATATGGAGTGAGTGTCAAATAATTCACAGTAGCTTGTAGTATAAACATCGGGTGAATCAGTAATGAGTGAGGGGGGTGCACTCGCGGAGGGTGATGAGTAAGGACGAAGAAGGGTGCGAGGGTAATTTTTGGAGGATGGTCAGTACCAGAGGAACGTGTGAAACACATTCACTAAGGGTGGATCTGTAATGGCTGGTAGAAGACGTAATCATAGTACTTCAGGGAGGGTGTGGGCCACTCATGATGTGGACATGGAGGTTGGTTCAGTGAACAGAGAGAGTGAGGCACTCGGAGCATGTTTCACTGACAGGGAGGGTGTGAGGCACACTCATGACGTACTCATGGAGGTTGGTTCAGTGATAGGAGGGAGTGAGGCACTCAGAGCATGTTTCAATGACAGGGGGGGTGAGACACACTCATGACATACTCATGGAGGTTGGTTCAGTGAAAGAAGAGAGTGAGGCACTCGGAGCATGTTTCACTGACAGGGAGGGTGTGAGACACTCAGGACGTACTCATGGAGGTTGGTTCAGTGAAAGGAGAGCGCGAGGCACTCGGAGCATGTTTCACTGACAGGGAGGGTGTGAGACACACTCATGATGTACTCATGGAGATGGAGGTTGGTTCAGTGAAAAAAGAGAGTAAGGCACTCTGAGCATATTTCACTGACAGGGAGGGTGTGAGACACACTCATGAAGGTTGGTTCAGTGAAAGGAGAGAGTGAGGCACTCAGAGCATATTTCACTGACAGGGAGGGTGTGAGACACACTCATGACATACTCATGGAGATTGGTTCAGTGAAAGGAGAGAGTGAGGCACTCTGTGCATGTTTCACTGACAGGGAGGGTGTGAGACACACTCAGGACGTACTCATGGAGATGGAGGTTGGTTCAGTGAAAGGAGAGAGTAAGGCACTCGGAGCATGTTTCAATGACAGGGAGGGTGAGAGACACACTCATGACATACTCATGGAGGTTGGTTCAGTGAAAGGAGAGAGTGAGGCACTCCGAGCATATTTCACTGACAGGGAGGGTGTGAGACACACTCATGACGTACTCATGGAGGTTGGTTCAGTAATAGGAGAGAGTGAGGCACTCGGAGCATGTTTCAATGACAGGGAGGGTGAGAGACACACTCATGACATACTCATCGAGGTTGGTTCAGTGGAAGGAGAGAGTGAGGCACTCCGAGCATATTTCACTGACAGGGAGGGTGTGAGACACACTCATGACGTACTCATGGAGGTTGGTTCAGTGATAGGAGAGAGTGAGGTACTCCGAGCATATTGTTGTGTCGGCGGGGCCCGGGACAGCTAGGGACCAGTGCTAATGGGCCTACACTTTGGGGGCACCTGTGGCCTATACTTTGGCCGATACGTGGCCTGCTTAATAAATAATACTCGGACACTGGGATACAACTGTGTGGCTCTGCACGCCGACGCCAAGTGCCGACGTACGTGCGGGGCCCCTTTTATTAACTGCTGATCACGTGTCTCTCACGCCGCACGCCTGTTGCGTCACAGGCGTGCATTCACTGGAACGCAACATTCCTCCTAAAATATGAAAAAAACAAACAAACAGGTATTGGACATATAAACTTAGTCTCTGGATACGCTATGCCATTCAACGGCATCTGCAGCACTGTTCAGGCTCATGAACTGCGTGGAGGTCAAGTCAATGCAAAACACACATTAAACATATTTGAACACTCTTACATTAGGTGGTCCCGAAGGCGGCAGGACGGGACCGGGTTGCTTCTCAGTTTGTAGGTGCCAGTACCTCTGGTCTTCAGGACATCACCCCCGGCCGGGGGAGCAGGGCTGAGGCTGACAGGGTCATTTTCCGGGACCTACGGGGCTGCCCCGGAGCACTCGGCCTCATCTGGGTCTTCACCTGCTGTGGTGGGAGAGATGGCTCTCAAGGGACCATCACTGGGCTCTTGGGGACTCTCATTCGCTGGGCTCACAGTCACTCTCGGCGAGAGACCCTCTGCATTGGTGTTCATCTCCGGCCCCTGGTGAAATGGTTTGAAATGGGATACGTTCCTTGTTACTACCTCTCATCCTCGGGTGGCAGGATGCGAGATCTTTTTACGCTGATGACTTTCCACGGTTGCTTTTCATATGTTAGCCTAAACTTTCCACTGGTCACTCTGATCTTCAGCAGCACCAGGTCACCTCGGGCAATTAGAGTACAAGTGGCTCTCCTTCGCAGGCTGACCTGGACATATGACTTTTGTCGCTTCGCCTCAATCCTACTTTCACTGGCCAGCGCAGGTGTCCACTGAGGATGATGAGGAATGGAATCCGCCACTACCCGCCCCATGAGAACATGTGCCGGAGCTACACCTGTGGTGGTGTGGGGTGTTTGACGATAACTCCGCAGGAATGTGAATATTGCCATCTCCAACGATTGTCCCTTGTCCCGTGCAATTCGAATTACCTTACGAGGAGTGATTCGTCGGTGTCGTATTCCTAGGGCTTGCAAGTAATTGGCTAGTTCCTGGCCTTGAAAGGGAGGACCATTGTCCGTTCTGAGCTCTCGCATTACCCCGTGGGCCGCAATGATCTTTTCCACCTTGGGTATCACTTCAGTGGCACTGGTGGTGTTTATCAGTTCAACTTCTGGATACTTGGAGTGATCATCTATCACGACCATCGTGTGTCGTCCATCTGGAAGGCTTCCGAAGTCCATGCTGACACATTCTCACGGTTTGTGCGGTCGAGGCTCGGCTATAACAGGGGCTTCCCGCGGGGCATCTCCCGTGACTTGACAGGCCGTGCAGGATCTTACGGTCTCCTCCACTAGATCATCCATGAGCGGAAACCACACCTTGGTCCTTAGCCTTGCCTTCGTTTTTACCATTCCTTGGTGGCCAATGTGGGCCAGTTGCACCACCTGATCTGTGAGGGCTCAGGGTATCACCAGCCGGTGGCCCCGTAGTAGGCATCCGGAGTCATCTTCATTCAGTTCATCTCTCACATTGTATAGACTTTCCATGATGCGTGGAGCGCGTGGCGTGAGTAGTTTCCACTCGTCTTTGGCCTGACGCCAGTTCCCACTGTGGAGAGCTCTCCTAACTCTCTGGATGCAGTCATCTTTTAGGGTGGCCTCCGCAATGTTTCTGATGGATAGTGGTCTCGGGCAGGATCGCGCTATGACACACCTGATGTAGGCCTCCGTATCTTCGGCTTCTTCCATCTCCTCCGGAGTGGCTGCTCTAGGATGTCGTGAAAGGTAGTCCGCCGGATTTCGGGACCCTGGCTGGTACTCTATCTGACAGTTGTAGTCCTGCAGCTGTAGCATCCATTTTTCTATGCGAGGTGGGGGCTTTGTAGAGGTCCCCGAGAACAGGGCAACCAGTGGTTTATGATCTGTGACTACTGTGAATGGTTTCCCATACAGGTATAGGTGGAAATGCCTGCACCCCCAGTGTATGGCGATGGCTTCCTTTTCAATCTGGGAGTACCGCTGTTCTGTGTCCGTGAGTGAACGGCTGGCTAATGCGACGGGAGTCCAGTCTATCTCATCTCGTTGTTTTTGCATGAGTACCGCTCCTAATCCTGCGGGACCAGCATCCACCGCAACCAGGGTCTGTTTCAGCGGGTCGAAGAATGCCAGGGTGGTGTTATCTGAGAGCGCAGCCTTGATGTCTTTGAAGGCCTTTTCTTGCCCGGTCCCCATGTCCAGGGCATGGACTCTTTCGTTAGTTCTCACAGAGGCTGTGTCAGGTTGGCCAAGTCCCGGATGAATCGCCCGCAGTAGTTGACCATCCCTAAGAAACTGCGGACTTCGGTGACTGATGCGGGGGGAGCAGCCTCTTTAACATCTTTTACCTTCTCCGGGTCAGGGTTAACTCCCTCCGCTGAAAACGTGTACCCAAAGAATCCTATTCTCTGCCTTAGGAATTCGCATTTCTCCCTGTGTAGGGTGAGACCAGCGTCTCTCAGTTTCCTGAACACTTGGGCCAGTCTCTGGTTGTGTTCGGGTATGGTGCGTGCATGCACCATGATGTCGTCACTGACGTTGATTACTCCTAGTATGTCCGCAATCAATTCCTGTATCACGTTTTGGAATACTTCTGCTGCGCTGGACACGCCAAAGCTAAGACGAGTGTACCTCCGGAGTCCCACATGTGTTGAGAAAGTGGTTATGTTTTTCGACTCTTCATCAAGGACTAGTTGGTGATATCCTGATCGGAGATCCAGCTTTGAGAACCAGCACGCTCCTGCCATTTTCCCTATGAGGTCATCGATCGTGGGCGTGATGTGGCGTTTCCTCTTGATGGCAAAATTAGGAAGGCGCATATCTACGCATATCCGGACGGCACCCGGTTGTTTCGGCTTCCGGGTGACCACAATGGGTGACACCCAGGGGGTGGGGCCTGTTACTTTTTCTATGATGCCCGCTGCCTCCAGTTTCTTGAGTTCTTCTTATACCAGTGGTCGTAGATGGAACGCTATTCGGCGATGCTTGAGTGCAACTGGTTGGACGGCTTGGTCAACATGTAGATGTATTTGTCGGCCTGTGAATTTCCCGATTCCTTTGAAAATGTCTGAGAAGTCAGCTATCAGCTGCTGCACCGACTCTTGGTGAACTCCGAATGCGAATGTGACCACACCCAGGTCTTCCAAGGCTCGGCATCAAAGTAGCATTCCTTGTCCATCCTCGGATACGAATACATTGGCAGTGACAGTCCTGTCACCATGATTGATTGCTGTCCTGAACTTCCCTCTAATCTGTAGCGGAGTGTCCTGACCATAGGCAAAGACAGTGATGGGCGGGGGACTCAGGGTTGGCGGGCACTCCATTGTTCTATATAGGGCTGCGCTCATGAGGTTGATGGTTGCTCCTGTGTCAACTACCGCCATAACTTCTTGATCTGCAACTCTGATGCAGCATTGGGGAAGCTTCCTGGCTCGTCGAGTGGCCGTGCCAATCATGTGCACTTTGTGTACTGTCCTTTCCTCTTCCTCATCGTCGTCCATGTCGCTCTGACTGGGGTCCCCTTCTGGTAGGGCGTTCACCACTTGTCGTGGTTTGCAGAACTTCTTTGAGCGGCACACTTTTTCAAAGTGATTGAACCGACCGCATCCCAAGCACCTTTTCCCTCGGGCTGGGCATTCCGATGCTTGGTGGGGTGAACCTCCACAGTATCCACATGACTTGCCGGCGGCTCCTATGGGGTTTCCAGGGGTCTTCTTATTCCATTTGGTCAGTGACTTTACTTGGATCTTGTTGACCGGTTCAGCTTTTACCGGCGCTTGGAGAGCCGCCTCCATGTGGGCAGCTCGAGCCTTGGACAGTTCTTTTGTGCGGCCCAATGTCAGAATATCAGCTAGAGGCTTCCCTGATTCTTCCAAGATTCGTTCTCTGAGCTTGGCTGAGGCGCAGCCCTGGATGATCTGACCCCTTATCTCTTCCGTGACATCCACAAACCCACACAACATTGCCAAACGTTTCAATCGCGCATGATAAGTGTCCAGTGACTCCTCCAGCAGTTGTCTAGCTTGCCGAAAGATGAATCTTTCATAGTCCTGGTTCGCCATCGGCTCAAAGTACGCGTTCAGGGCATTGATGAGTGAGCTGTGAGTCTTTGGCGTGGCCTCCACCAAGGTTTTGGCAATGTTATGGACATCCTTGCCTCCCAAATGGAGCACCATGGCCTTCTTCTGTTCCTTGTGGACTTACGTGGCTTCAAAGAATATGAGTAGGCGGTCCACCCAGTCCTTCCCTTTGGGGGCTAGCGAGGATGGTGAGCCGTCCACCACAAACGGCTCGATGGGGGGCATAGTGGCCATGAGTCACGTGTGGTGGTGTTGTGCTTGAAGTGTCACTTGAATCGTGGATGCTACGGAGTGTGGTCCACCTGCGACAGGATAAAGAGCAGATGCAGCAACACGTGCTAGGTGGGTGCCAGTCGTGAAGAGCGCCGGGCGCGGTTGCTGTCCTAGGGCGGTGCTCAGCGTCCTGCGCGACCTCCTCGGGACTCCCCCAGCGTGCACGATGGCCCCACAGTGTTCTCAGCGTGATGATAGCGGTAAGATCTTCCCTCGGCAGGCACGCCCGCGAGATGCGTGAGGTCCAGTAGACCACGCCCAAACCACGCGGCCGCAACAGGCGGGGCCCAGCCAATGTGCACCACGGCGCCTCTTCACCCAGTGCGGCGCGAGAGATGCACCGGCGATGCGCGCTGGTGCAGCGCTGCACGGGACTCGGGGCGGGCGCAGGGATGTTAGATCTTCGGGCGGGTGCAGCGACACTCTCTGCCAGGGGCAGGGCCGGGTGGCGTCTTGCGCGTGGGTGGGGCACAGGGTCCGGCAACAGCTCACCTGCGTCACGGTGGGGGTCAGGGGCTGCACTGGGGGTCAGGGGCTGCACTCCTCCACACCTAGGAAGTGCAGTAATGGGGGCACGCCACTGCAAGCGGTGATCGGCGTCTTGCAGCCGCCCCGCACCACGATGCACACGTGGCGCGTACAGCGAGGACACGAACACCCTCGTCGCCAGTTGTTGTGTCGGCGGGGCCCGGGACAGCTAGGGACCAGTGCTAATGGGCCTACACTTTGGGGGCACCTGTGGCCTATACTTTGGCCGATACGTGGCCTGCTTAATAAATAATACTCGGACACTGGGATACAACTGTGTGGCTCTGCACGCCAACGCCAAGTGCCGACGTACGTGCGGGGCCCCTTTTATTAACTGCTGATCACGTGTCTCTTACGCCGCACGCCTGTTGCGTCACAGGCGTGCATTCACTGGAACAAAACACATATTTCACTGACAGGGAGGGTGTGAGACCACTCATGACTTACTCATGGAGGATATTTCAGCGATAGATGAAGATGGTCTGGGAGGAAGCACTGACCCACAAACAGCTGGCAGGCTGGAAGCTGGAGGCCTTCCATCTCCTCTTTCACAGCCCAGTCCTTGCAAAGCGTGGATTCACGTTTCATAAACCGGACACCCCGCCCCGAGTCGTCCTCCTCTCCTCAGCGCGCAGATCTGAGGGCGGGGAGGGGGCGGGGCACCGGGAGTGGACATGCCCCGGGCTCCAGCAGGGGCCTGGCTAAGCACGTCTCAGAAAAGGGGACTCATGCTTCCGAAACTAGTGGCGTGGGCCCGCAGCTCCTAGCAGCTCTCACCGGCCTCTGAAGTGCAGGGCACTGCAAACTGCGACAGGACTGTCCTGGGCGCAGGCCCCACAAAACTGAAGTACAAGAGGCACGGGAGGAAACAAGAGGTAGCCACCGACCACAGGCACCTAAACTCGTGGCAGGGTCTTCCATACCAATCTCGGAGCCCCGCGGCAGGGACATAGGCGCGGCGGAGTAACCTGCAGTTCGAGCCTTGACAAAGTCAAAAGGCCTGGCTTGCACTTTGAGTTCTGACTAAATAGTTCAAAGTACGCCTGTTGCAACGATAAAAAACAAATAAAAACGAGGGTTTTCTGAACAGAATGCATCCATCAATTAATACATGTTATGTGTCACGAATCAGTGTATACGTGAATTAGTCCTTCATGTATTTCAACGCAAGCCTTACAAGGGAGATCTCGAAATACATCAAAATGCCAACAGCAAGAGGTGAGAGAATTACATCTCTGGGCGCAGTCAAAGCGCACACGGCGTTGATTGAAAGAATTGATCCTGCAGACAGGTGCGCTATCCAGCCAAAACAAATACCCACAATAGACTTTTACAAAAGTCTCATGATAAACTTAAAAGAAGGCTTACGCATCTGAACAAAATACATATCAAATAACCAAAATGTTCGAAAAGTTTTTCGAAAATACACGAGTCTCAGTTTACCAAGCAATGATGACAAAAGAACAAATCGGTGAACCAATACTTGTAAACCTCGTTCAAGAATCGTAGGAGAATACCACAGGAACTTCCACTGACTAATACGACTCGCTCTTGACATGCGTGGGCCTCAACTTACCAAAAGCGGATGACAAATGTCAAAACACTGTTGAGGTCTACTCGCCAACTCTTACTCGTGGACCTCAATGAGATGAAGGCCCTCCATTAAACAATGCTTCTACTGGCTCTCGACGGCCTCAACAGGATGCTCGTCCGACAATCTACTGTCAAAGTGCAGGTATGGACTCAGCAGAAAACTACTAAAGTAGCATCAGCTGCTCAAGCATTTTATTTCTAAAAAAAAAACTCCAATCAGTGGTCGTGAGGGGGGGGGGATTGGGGGGGGGGATATGAGTGGCAAAATGTGCCCATACTTTTTAATTTTAGAAAAACGGTTCCCCTACTTTTTTGTGAAAAGATGCCTATCCCGGGACTGACAGTTGAAATGCTTCAAATGGAGTGTAAAGCAGAAGTCTCCTGTGCTGTGAAACCGAGGGCAGGGCAGGTGGCTAAACAAGCCTTCTTGCTAGGGTGCTTGCTTGCCTAAAGAAAGGTAAATGTGTACACCTGGGCAAACTCTAAATGAAAAACGTGCTTGGAAGCCAGTATTGGCTTTAATTGATGGAATCACTTGAAGCTTCCTGATGACAAGCACTTTTATTAGTTTTGGGATGTATTGTAAGGGAAGTACCAGCTAAGCTGTAAAGTGTGTGCTTTTTAAAGACAGTTATACAAATGTACTATGTACAGTTTGGGTATTACTAGAATTTATATTTTGCAAGCACTTACTTATCCTTAACCTTTTTGCAAATTTTATAGCAGCCTATCTTATACTGTGAGTAATTCAAGTTTAAAATAATTACTTACATGTTCAAAGTGTATTTTGTCGCAAACTGGGCCTTCGTTTCACTAAATATACACAAGCGATTATTCTCCACTGCACCAACCAGGATTCAGCTCTGTGGCTCTCTAGTGCAATGCATTACACAATAGAGGTATCATAATGTATGATAGTGCATATCCCACTGATTAACATAACTTGCATTTCATTTAAGCTGTGCTTTCTTTTTTATGTAGTCACCTGAAGGTGAATGACCAAAAAAAGTTACAGAATATTGTCTTTTTTGCCACGCCTTTGACCCTGCCCCCATCCTCACTGACACCACCCTCATTGCGCTCAGCATCACAGTTCCCATACTTTTGTTTAATTCACTTGGACCACTGCCTCCAATAGGTAGAACATGGTCTTTGCTCGCTTTGGTCGATCGCTCACAAGATGTATAATGCAAAATTGGAACAAACCCTCAGGCTTTGGAGACAATACTTTTCACCTGGGAGGGCGAAGCTTGCCTCGCACGAAGATGGCCTCAGCTTAGATCGGCTCTTCAGGCTGATGAACGGTGAACCAATCCTGCATGATCCGGCAACCAAAACCTAAAATTGACCGACGAATATAACTGCTCCCAGTACAAACATACTTGCAGCATGCTCGGAGGCCTCCTGACGATTTGAAAGTCTACTGCTACTTCTGTGCTGGATGGCGTGGTCTATCTTGGGTTCTGGTGGTGGTGTCTTCCAAGACGATGTAATGGTTCTAAATGATCGGACAGAACATTGGTCTACAATGGCGTCAGTCATCGGAGTTACCAGCTGATTATTTCAGTGTAGTGGTGGAGACCTGGAGAGCGGTGGCCCTGCAGGCAGAGTGCCATGACGAGCTGGTTGGGGCCTTGGTTTGTAGTATGGCATTGGCCTACTGAAGAGGCAGAGATTCTGCAGCGCTGTGTGCGCCAGTGCTAGCGGCGTTCGGGAGAGATGACAATGGTTCCCGTGGCGGATGGGTGGTCAGAGCCCTGGAGTGATCTTTTGGCGGCAGGTGAACACCACTCGTGCTGCAGTTTGGACATCAGCAAGCTGAAACCTGGTGAGTGCTTTTCCCTGGGACTGACTGGAATAGAGTGCCCTCAATACGGAGTGGGCCTGCAGCACTTCAGGGATATAGAGAGGATTGCTCAGGGCCCTGTTGGGCCCCTCCATACCTGTGGTGAGTGCCTGGCGCGGCCTGCTGATGCATAACAATCAACTGTGAGCACTGCCTTGGCCATCAGAGGGCCAGGCAGTTAGGCACTTCAGGTCAATGCACTACTTTTAGCGCCTCACAAAGGCATATTCTAGTCTGTCCTCTGTGGGGGTGACGGAGGAGAGACGTCAGGGGTGCCCTATAATATTTCCAGGTAGGTCGCCCCCCGCTGCAGCTCCACCTGCGCCTGTGCCTGTGCCTGCATACACTCACAAAAGAGGGGCGAGGGTCAAATAAGTTTAAACTCTGCCACCCCGAACCCCCGGAGACCTATAGTTGTACACACAAAAGGGGTGGGTAGAGTAAATAATAAAACCATATATACTAATACAGTGAGGAACAGAGCAAGCCCCAATAGGGCAAATCACTATTTGAAAAAGCTGCCCTCACTCACATACCGAGGTATGTGACATGCTTCATCATTGGGCCTGCTTACAATACGCCCTGGTGTACCCCACACAGGACGGAGCATAAGGGAGGGGGAAAAATAATACAATTCTCTTAACACAACATATAGTCAAACAGACTGAACAAACACAACACTTAACACATCCAATGAGGTGAGAATAGTGCAAACACCAAGTGTTTGTGTTCCAACCGAAAAGTGCGACAAAGGAATAGTGCAGTATGAGGAGTGATTTAAAACCGATTAAAGGTGTCAACCAGAATACAAACTTTATTAGACTTTTCTTGGCACCTCTACCATGATTAAAAATAAGTGAACAAAGGATGGGAAAGTGCCTTCAGGAGATAATTAGGAACCTCAAGGCTTCCCTCCTACCACTGCCAGAGTCAACATGTTTCGACCGCTCTTGATGCGCCTGAATGGTCACTTCGGTCTTCTTCAGGACTGTCGCATTCGGTTTCACTCAGGGTTCCCCCGTATTCCGTAGAAAAATTATTACCCCAACAGGGAGGTAGGTCCAATTAATCCATACCACTCCTGTGTAATATATGGAGAGTGTCCCCTTAAATGCGGGAAAACAATCACTGTGGCAAAAAAAGAAGACAAAGACGGGCGGATAAGGAACCCTTGTATGTATCCACCTATTCAATCTTTCAATTATATACATTGTGTATAGCCACTAAATAGTGTGTCTAGTGTTGTTTAGGAGGACCCAAATGCTGATTAATGCATGGGCTTCTTTCACAAATATTAATAGTCCCTATGTAGTCTTATGTATATAAGGCATGCATACCTTCTACTAGACCACTTCTCTGCCTTTGTACAGACACCTGTACCAAGTACCTAGTAACACTTCGAACAGCTCAAGGGCCGTTCTAAACCAACAATATCCAACTGTAACTGTTGCAAGTACCCCACTGTAGTTGTTATAACCAGACGTTTCACTTACCGAGTTTATGTAATTAATATACTCGTACTGGTGTCCGGTGTACAGGACGCCAAAGAACACAATCTGGAAAGTAAATGGTGAGGGAAATGTAAGCTGAAAGGTTCAACCCCCTCGTATACGTCAGAACACTTTAGTGTTCTAGTCCGCTCTTATAACCCTCGTTTTCAAGTGTAAAAACGCTTATGCTAGAAGCGTTCCCCCCTCGTAGCAGGGCCCCCACAATACCTTTCCGAAGGCTTGTCCTGGCTGTATCTAGCACGACCCGTGGCACCGCGTAGATCAAGTACGCCATGTTGACCCGGGTTCTTAATGTTGTGAGACGGCATTAGCGTCCCACGTGAGAGGACGTCATCGCGTACCACGCGCACGTCCCAAGGTCTATGGGAAATGTAGTTTTAAGAGCCAATACTACTCCGTGTACAGGGTTCAGTCGATACACCCATCTTTGCTCCCTCCGGAGTAACAGATTCTGATCGTCTGCTTGATATCTCCCTAGTTGAATTTTTTCTATAACAGTCCACTCCAGATAGTGAAGTAGTGTGGCTCACTGGTTAGAGGCGGCAGACCCGAGAGCAGAGGACGGCCCGGGACCAGGGTTCGATTCCCGGCGCGGCAGGTTTCTGGACCAGGGTCAGCGGACTCGATAATTCTCTCGCCTCGGTGCCCACTCTGATCAGCGATCACACTCGGCAACTCTGGGCATTAGCTTGCCTCATCTTCACTAACGGCCCCACCAGACCGCCGGGGATGCCTGGTCTCACCCTGGAGATACCCATTAAGGGACCATCTCTCAGGGAAGCCAGGAAGGGTTTCGCAGCGGTCGAAGCGCCTTGGGACCCTACGGGTAAGTAGTGCGCTATATAAATGCCAATACATTTACATTTACATTTACATCATCTATACCATGTCTTTTTTCCTGGAAGTGGGCCGTGAGTCGAGTATTGGTCTTGCCGCATCTGATGGTGCTGCGATGTTCAGTTATTCTCACACGAACCTTCCTACTTGTCATCCCCACATACCTTAATTGGCAAGGACATGTGATCAAGTATATAACCCCCTGGGAATTGCAGTTGGTATGAGATCTCTGTTCCCAGGGGGTGAGAAGGCCAAGGTCAATGGTTTTGGAATTATGTGTGAGATGACAGACACTACATGAACCACACCTCGTGTGGCCAATCAATCTAGGTAGGCCTGGTAGTGTGTTGATCTCCCTCACTCCCCCCAGATCCCTGGGTCTGGTGTGTACCAGTAAATCTTTTAGATTTTGGCTACGTCTAAATGAAACAAGCATTTGCAATGCAATAGATCTCGCAGTTGTTAGAGTTTGAGCTATTGACATTGTAATTGGCAATGCCTTTTATTTTTTTTTTATAAACCAACACGTAAATAAAAGGCATTGTCATTTACAATGCCAATAAGTTAAACTCTCGCAAATGCGAGACCTATTGCATTGCAAATGCTTGTTGATATAGTGCATACACAGTTTGCAACAAATGTACAGAGCTGCATAAGCAACTCTACAGGCACAGACAGCATACATCAAAGCATGAAAGCACAAAAGCCAACTCCTAAAAGTACAGATGCGCACAGACTGGTATCCTGCATATGGCAAACACAAGACTGATGCATACGCAGAACCTCGTGAAAGAACACGTATGCAGTTCACGCGTTAGGAAAGTCAGTAAACACAGGATAACACCACAGAGGAGCACCAAGTACAAGAAGGACATACACAAATAGTTTTATTACATTCAAAGCTAGGACTCTGAACATGTGCCCGATGCAAACCGCTTCCTGGTCAGCTCCATTTTCATAGCCAATGATGATTTTCTTTAGAAAGAGTGGGAAAAGCCATCACATTATGGGTGCTATGTGCGCAGCAGGGTGAGCCAAAGTGGTACTATGCTCAAGAGCTGCATAAGATAGCAACAGAATACCCGCCTTCTTGGCTGAAGGCTCTGATGAGGACACAACTGCTCAGGCCAAGGGATCTCATCGCTCACACTTGACCAACAGAGGGGCTGTTATAAGATGAATAGGTGGGGTGATGACAAGAGCAGCAGAAGCATCAGGCACCGAGATGTACATGACTCACTGGGTGCACACTGCCAGCCTTGTGCCCCCCCACTACCACTCCTTAGATCTACCTCCTCTCCTACTGCCTCAGGTCACTCTCCCTGAAGCTATAATGTCTCCTGTGGGTGGATAAACAACACGGTGGCAAAGAGTGCTCATACAATTCCAGAATGTCTGCCCTGGGCCCCCGTGCGTTGGCACACCTGAGACTTCTCATGATCTTCAATATGTGCCGAGTCGTGAGCAACTCCGACAGCAGTATCTGTAGAGAAAGCTTCACTGTGGTGGCAAAAAAGTATAGGCCCTGAGGATGACTTGGCACGGCTGAGGCAGAATCATTCGACTTGGTCTTGCAGCGCCCAGAGGCCTTGCAGCGCCCAGAGGCCTTGCAGCGCCCAGAGGCCTTGCATGCACAGAGCTGGCGAGGCAGTTCTTCCCCTTATGAGACTGGACATGCGGACCAGCAGTTTCTCTTCTGAGCGGGTATAACTACTCATCCCTTTTTCCCCGTAACACTGTCATGTTAGTGGTTTTAAATCATTCTTATATACAGACTGCTCCACTTCCGCAGAAACTAGGTACAGCCTTCCTGATCGGGTAACTTAATAAATGAGCAGAAATGAAAGAAATCAGCTCTGGCTGTCCATTATTAGGCGGCATCGAGCGCTGCGAGGCAAAATGCTTCTTACAGACATTTGAAACATAAATGTTCATGAAGCGAGCCTGTTAGCTGGCTAAGCGGAGCCTGATCGGATTGGCCGAGCATGGGATGTGACGTGGACAGTGCTGAGAAGCATGCACTCTTGCGACAGCCCTGCATGACCAGGAATAGTTGCAAAGCTGAGCAGAGGGCCTAAAGGCACCGGGGCATGTGCACCACGCACCAGCCTCTGCAAAGCAAACACAGCACAGAGGGGCGCCCAAAGCCCACTATAAGAAGATTATAAGCAAATGGTCCAATCTTGACCTAAAACGGGAACCAAAAAAAAGTGAAAAAAGTGGAGCACGGGTTTGTCCGCGCACTTGCTTCCCCTTCACAAGAAAGGAAAAGGAAAATAAACAAGTTTGGTAAAGATTCTGGCATCGGACCTCCCGCTGGCACAAGCAGTCCGTGCACACTGTAGGTAAAGCGTGAAGTCAACGAGGGAACAAATACATCTAATAGACTCCAATTCAGCACGTCCATTCTCACTGGCGCTCACAAAGCGCCACGATGCTGCAGCCCGGCGCCTAGGCGCTGCTGTTCGCGCTGTGGGCTCGGACTCGTTGCTCGGGGGGGGGAAGGTTGCGGACAGCAGGCTGCCGAGGTCCAGGCTGAGTGTGGTGTGAGCAGGGGTCCGTCCGCAGCCAAACTGACCAAAACAGGTGCCGGGCGCGTAACCAAAGCCGGCGCGGACGGGGATTCCAGGAGCTGCGAGCGCGGCTCCTGCAGCTAAAATAACCCCAATACACGGAAGTGTGGGAGCCCGATAATAATTAGCTCATCAGTCAGTCTCTCCGCAAATCACCTAGCCCGCTTCATACACTCCCGCATAGAAAGATACAAAAAAACACAAATCTTCACATTTAGCAAAACACATTAGGAAAAGCAAGGGATATCCGTGGGCTTCACTTACAATGACGTTTTGAACCTACATGATATTGTTCTTTCATTTCCGTTGAATGCCACAAAACCAGCTCCGAAAGCGAAACCTTCCTTGGGGCGGGACTTCCGCCTTCGGAAGCCCGCGCACGCGCCCACGGGAAAGCAGTGCTGGTGACGCGGGGCTCATGCCCGAGGGAGAGCCCCGCGGAGGCTGCAAGACCTTAGAATCACGGTAAGTGGGGGGGGGGGCGCTTGCATGTATGGTGGGGGGGCGCTTGCAAGTATGGTGGGGGCGCTTGCTTGTATGGTGGGGGGGGCGCTTGCATGTATGCGGCGCGGGGGCACTTTTATGTATACGGCGGGGGGGACTTCTATGTATGCGGCGGGGGAGGAGGGGGCTTCTATGTATGCGGCAGCGGCCAGGGGGAGGGGGGCCCTTCTATGTATGCGGCGGCAGGGGGGTGGGTGGGGGGCCCTTCTATGTATGCGGTGGCGGCGGCAGGGGGGTGGGGGGGACTTCTATGAATGCGGCGGCGGCAGGGGGGTGGGTAAAGGACTTCTATGTATGCAGCGGGGGGGGTGGGGGGGCTTTGTATGTGTGTAGGTGCGCTCCTGTGTGTGTGCCTTCTTGCCTGCATGTGTGTGTTCAGTGTGCCTTTCTTTGCATGGGAATATGAGGGACGGCGACGTGCGTGCTCACGAGGTAGAATCTCTGGCAGGAGACGCTCGTGACAGTCTGCTGTCTACATTCCCCTGAAAGTGATTACATTAGTTGTCTCGCTAGACGCAAAAGCTTCGCTTTTGCGTACGTCTAGCGAGACCTAAAAAGTGGTGGTGGAATGTTCATTCCCCCGGTGTTCAGGATTTTCCAGTTATGCATGACCAAGCGTTTTATATGGTGTGAAGCGGTATTAAAAGTTGACACAAAAACTGGCTTATTCATTTCAGGTTTAACAGTTTTCACCAGTAATGACTCTCGATTGGTATCGAGGGCCCTTTCTTAGCCTTTTTGATTATTCTAGGTGGGTACCCTCTTTGCTGGAGTTTATTTGTCAGTACCTCTGATTCGGCTTGGAAATCTTCTGTTTCTGAACAATTTCGCCGGATCTGGAGGAATTGTCCCACAGGTAAATTCTCCCGCAGGGAGCGATGGGTGGAAGCTCCGAAATTCCAATAAGGAATTCTTATCCGTAGATTTGTGAAAAACCTTTGTCTTTAGGGTACCATTAGAGGGTTCAATCACAAGGTCCAGGAAAGGTAATTGCATTTTGGTGACAGTGGAGGTGAAATGCAAGAAGGGATTTTGGGCGTTCAGCCATTCCAAGAAGTGATCTACTGATGGTTTATCACCCCTCCAGATTATTAGGACGTCATCAATGTAGCGACGCCATAATCGCAGGTTGTTGGTCCACGGTCCATTGACATCCAGGATAGTCATTTGCTCAAAAGCGCCTACATATAGCCCTGCCAGGCTGGGGGCGAAAACGCTCCCCATTGAGGTCCCATGGGTTTGAAGATAGATGGACCCCTCAAATTTGAAAAAGTTCCTGGTTAAGGCAATTTCGACCAAATGTAGGATGAAGGTCTGCGGTGTTTCATATGGCCACTCTCGTTCAAAAAGTAATGTTTCCAATACCCTGAGGGTTTCCCGCTGTGGAATGTTTGTATATAGGGCTTCAATGTCAAGCCCTATTAGGAATTCCCCCTCAGGGTTGAACGGTATTTCCTTCAATAGATTCAGTACATCTAAAGTGTCCCTTAGATAAGTGGGTAGCTTTTGAACCATGGGTTTCAGGTAGAAATCACAAAACTCCTAGAGGGGTTCCAGCAGGGACCCCATCCCGGAGACAATAGGTCTCCCGGGAGGGGGTCGCACTGCTTTATGGATCTTGGGCAAGATGTAGAAGTACGGGGTCCTTGGTGATTTTTGTACAAGGAACTCCGCTTCTTGCTGGGTGATCCAGTCATTAGCCTTAGCCTCCTCTACCATAATACCAATCTCCGTGGTGATCTCCTCCGTGGGGTCTTGTCTCAATTTTTGGTATGTTTGTGGGTCTGCCAAAAGGCGCAAACATTCACAGCGGTAGGCCTCGATGTCCATGATTACGGTGGCCCCGCCTTTGTCTGCAGGCTTCATCCCTGGTCTCTTGCTGCCCATCCCTGGGCTCTATCTTTTCTCGCCCCCCGTGCCCACTGCTCACTTCCCGCTGCTGCTGCCCCTGCGGCCCCACGCCCATTTGCTTGCCCCTGCCCCTGCCTTCCAGCTGCTCCTCCCTCCCAGCTCCCCTTTAAATGGCGGCGGCTGCGCTGTGAGGAGAGCGAACCTTGACCTTCCAGGTAGGTCGCTCCCCCCGCTGCAGCTCCGCCTGTGCCCGCATCCCTGGTCTCTTGCTGCCCATCCCTGGGTGCTATCTTTTCTCTCCCCCCCATGCCCACTGCTCAATTCCTGCTGCTGCTGCCCCTGTGGCCCCGCCCTCCGCGCCCATTCGCTTGCCCCTGCCTCCCGCCTCCCAGCTGCTTCTCCCTCTCAGCTCCCCTTCAAATGGTGGCAGCTGTGCGGTGAGAAGAGCGACCCTTGACCTTCCAGGTAGTCGCTCCCCCCCCCCCCGCTGCAGCTCCACTTGCGCCTGTTCCTTGTGCCCGCATCCCTGGTCTCTTGCTGCCCATCCCTGGGCGCTATCTTTCCTCGCCCCCCCTGCCCACTGCACACTTTCCGCCTCTGCTGCCCCAGTGGCCCCACCCCACGCCCATTCGCTTGCCCCTGCCTCCTGCCTCCCAGCTGCTCCTCCCTCCCAGCTCCCCTTTAATTGGCGGCAGCTGCGCGGCCGCGCAGCGGATGCGCCGCTGGTGTGCCGAAGACGCGCCTAAGGCAAGCCAGTCTGCGCCCGTCCGCTCATGGACCGCGCCCAGCGCCAGAACCCTTGGACCCCGTGAGCCCCACAACACCAGACTCCACTACGACACCAGCAGCCTCCACGCACTCAACACCGGCCGAAACCACACCTGCTTCCAGGCAGCCCCAAAACGGACCTACGGACCCTTCTCCTGCCGCACCTGCAGCTTCACCTGCGACAGAACCACCAAAGGACTGGACCCAACCATCTCCGCTGCATACTCCTCAACACCCACTCCGCACGCAAACACGCCGTCGACCTCCGGGATCTGCTCGACACCTCCGCCCCGGACGTGGCCTTCCTGACCGAGACCTGGTGGAACGACTGCTCGGCGCCGGACATCGCCATAGCCATCCCGGACGGCTACAAGATCACCCGCAGGGATCGCGCCAATGGAATCGGAGGAGGAATAGCCATCATCCACATGTCCACCCTCAAGGTCGCCACACACGCAGACGACACCCTCAACACCGCCGAACACCTGTACTTCCGGATCCACACCAACTCCAACACCACCCTCAGAGGAACACTCATCTACAGACCCCCGGGACCCTGGGCTCAGTTCAGCGACTTAATCACCGACCTCACCAGCATCCACTCGCTCACCTCCACGGACTACATCCTCATCGGGGACCTGAACTTCCACTTTTAGAACAACAACAACGCCAACTCTGCCACCCTGATCGACAACCCCGCCAACCTCGACCTCAAATAACTCGTCACCACACCCACCCACACGCTAGACCCAGTCTTCTCCACAGGCACCTACGTCGCCTTCGATCACACCACCAAACTCCACTGGACTGACCACCGCTGCATCCATTTCACCTTCTAGAAACCAACCACGCACCACCGCACCCAACAGCTACCTCGCCGCTGCTGGAGCAAAGTCACCAAAGACCGGTTGATCACCACCCTTGCCCAGAACCCACCCACCGACTCCAACAACCCAGATGCCGCAGCCCACAACCTCAGACAGTGGATCAACGACTGCGCCAACACCCTTGACCTGCTCAAGAAACCCTCCAACAGCCACGCCAGCAAGAGAGCCACCTGGTTCACGAACGAGCTCCCGTCCTCACAAGAACTAAGTGACTCACTAGCCATCTTCTTCCACCGCAAGATCGCCGACATCCACAACAGCTTCAACACCACATCTGCCCCGACTACGCCAGACTCCACCTCCCCTGTGAACACCACCAGCGCCATCCACCTGACCTCCTGGTCCAACGTCAACGACGACGAGACACGCAAGGTCATGAACTCCATCCACTCAGGATCTCTGTCAGACCTGTGCCCACACCACGTATTCAACAAAGCAGATGCAGCCATCTCACCCCAACTATGGAAGGTCATCAACATTTCTTTCGAAACAGCGACATTCCCGGAAAGCTGGAAGCACGCCGAAATCAACGCCCTCCTCAAGAAGCCCAAGGCGGACCCCAAGGACCTCAAGAACTTCCAGCCCATCTCCCTGCTCCTGTTCCCGGCAAAGGTCATCGAGAAAATAGTCAACAGGCAATTGATCTGCCACCTGGAAAACAACAACATCTTTGACCCGCCCCAGTCCGGATTCAGACAAAACCACAGCACCGAGACAGCCCTCATCACAGCCACACACGACATCAGGCGCCAACTAGACAGCGGCGAAACATCAGCTCTCATCCTCCTGGACCTGTCGGCCGCCTTTGACACGGTCTGCCATCGCACTCTAAAGGCACACCTCCGAGAAGCCGGAATCTAGGAGAAGGCCCTGGACTGGACCACATCCTTCCTTTCTGGCAGAACCCAGAGCGTCCGCCTCCCATTGTTCCAATCAGAAGCTACCAACATAATCTGCGGGGTCCCCCAGGGCTCATCCCTTAGCTGTTCAACATCTACATGGCCCCCCTCGCACAAGTGGCCCGCCATCACGACCTCAACATAATCTCTTACTCAGCGACACCCAGCTTATCCTCTCCCTCACTAAGGACCCACACACTACCAAAACCAACCTCCACGAGGGAATGAAGGCCGCCGCCGACTGGATGAAGAGCAACCGTCTGAATCTGAACTCGAAAAAGACGGAGGTACTCATCCTCGGACCCACCCTCTCAGCCTGGGACGACTCCTGGTGTCCAACCACACTGGGAACAGTACCAACACTCACAGACCATGCACGCAACCTAGGATTCATCCTCAAATCCTCCCTCTCCATTGCTAAGCAGGTCAACGCCGTCTCCTTCTCCTGCTACCGCATGCTCTGCAGGATCTACAAGTGGATCCCGACCGAAACAAGAAGAACAGTGACACAGGTCCTCGTCAGCAGCAGACTGGACTACGGCAACGCACTCTACGCAGGAATCCCAGCCAAACACCTACGACGACTACAAAGCCTCCAAAACGCCTCCGCCCGACTGATCGTCAACGTCCCCCACCGCAGCCTCATCACCCCCCCCACCTGAGAGACCTACACTGGCTCCCCGTCGACAAGAGGATCACCTTCAAGCTCCTCACCCACGCACACAAAGAACTCCACAACGCCGGACCAGCCTACCTTAACAGCAGACTCAGCTTCTACAACCCCACCCGCCAGCTCCGCTCCGCAAAACCCCACTCCGCCATCCTCGCACTCGCCGCTGTTCCCCGCATCCAATGAACGTCCTCCGGCGGCAGATCCTTCTCCTACCTCGCCACCAAGACCTGGAACACCCTCCCTGCCCACATACAGCAGACCCAAGACCTACTCGCCTTCAGAAGACTCCTCAAGACCTGGCTATTCGAGCAATAGCAGCACCCCCTCTCCTCAGTGCCTTAAGACTCTGGAAGGACACAGAGTTGAAACAGATACTCTCAGAAATGCAGCACAGCCTCACTAGGATTGAAGTCAAAATTGACGCCTTGACAAATAGAATGGATTGAATGTCTGAATGCATTGATAAACATGCCGAACAATAGGAAATGGCGGATAGACGTGTATCTGACATGGAGGAGGAGCAGGTGACTATGTCCGCTGTGCACAAATGACTCAACAAGATCTCTCAAACGTGCAGGCCAAGGCAGAAGACCTCGAGGCGTGTTCTCGTAGGAATAACCTCAGGATAGTGGGGATTGCTGAATCTACAAATATTACCAATATGGCATGCGTAATTTATACATACGATGTGACGTAATGCTGCTTATCTGTAAAGACAATGAGATAAGGTTAGTGGTACATTGTCCCTTTCTCCTAGAGATAGGGTATACAATCCCCTTCACATTGCACGCCGTATATATGTGGTTTTGCTCCATATAGGCGCATGCAGGCTTTCTGATCCAGTGTCATGCTAGAGTAAATATATACATCGTGATTGTGGCGTGAATTCACACACAGAAATAACACAGGACTTAATGTGACATAGACGATAGACATACATGTAAGCACATATTATACAAAAGAGATTCTCAATAGTTACTTTGCGTGGTGCCTATTAGGCACTCCATGGAGTTACACATGCCTTTTTAGTAGCAGCGTTATTTATTACACTTTATTTCCCTATCTAGAAGTTTTAGGAGTGGCATACACAGGGCTGGTCCCTGTGTGGTCCTGAAGAATAAGCTAGGGGAAGCTTTGAAACATGTCGACCGCACACTGATCCCACCTCCATTACAGGTCGGAACACCGTGTTCTACCCCATTTTTAATATACCTAACCTAGGAGCAGTAATACATTTGTTGAGGCCCACTAGCACAGTATTTTTAATTCACTCACACCCACTCCACTACACTTTGCCCAACACATAGTCCTTCACAAAAAAGTGCTCCTACATAATTCGTAAGTCGCACCACGCCCCTTTTCGTAGAAAACTGGGATGGCCCCAATGATGAAGCATGTCACCGTGGGGCAATCCCGGTGAGTGTGGGGACTCTAGAAAGACATTTTTCTACCTTTATTGGCTCTACATGACCACATTGGTCAATAGGCCACAACACAAGCTAGGTCCCGGAAACCAATACCTTGGGTTTCTTTTTTTCATGTTATGTCCTAAGAGGGCGACCTAGTCTTCTATCCCTCCTTCTCCCCCTTTTTTGTTAATTAATAAATCTCCATAGGATGATACGGCCTGCGATTATTATGGCCACAGTTCATCAGTGTATGCCATTATATGACAAGTTTAGCTATGTGTCTGTATCGTACCGATGACATACATGCCCGTAAAAGTGTTACTGCAATTTAAAAGGAAATAAAGATGTTAAAAAAGATACTTTTCACCAACACCAACTCTGTTTCCAATTTTTATTGATAAAAGCATATACATTGTGGGGTCTCCTCGACTGGCATGGATGAAGTGGCAGCTTCCCTCCTATTCTGGGCAGTGGTATTCAGCTTCACTGATGCCAGGGTGAAAGGGCTCCTCCTCTACAGTGTTATTGGGGCTTCCTGGGAAACACAGGAAGGCAGCTGAATATGTGCAGACATGCCCTGCAGTTTCAATATAGCAGGTCACTGTGTACACCACACAGACAATTTGAGATCAGTTTCTACCTTACCTACTAAAACCAATCCAGGGTGGCTGCACCTATTATGATGATGTAAGGCATTAAACCAAACCATGATGGATGTTTAATTCCTGTACTCTGTCCGTTTCCTATTCCACAGGATAAAAGCTGCTCAGAACACACGATCACAGCATCACAATGCTGTTGAAGTATTTTTCAAGGCGTCCAACATCCCTTCTGTTGCCTTTTTGACCTTTTGTACCTCACAAGTTTTTGTTTAGCTTAAGTGGACGCGGGCATCTTTCAGCTCTATTTCTTCAGGCTGCTTCACCTGATCTATCTCCGGGGCCAACATTCTTCTTCCTAAGATTCCATCTTCCTCTGGAGTTTGTCTGTCTGTCTGTATTTTTTTCTGTTTTGTGGCGTTTCTCTGCAGACACCTGTCCTATACTTACATGTAGATTACTTTGTGCAAAGGAACGGCGGTCATTGTAACCCTTATATGAGGCAAGTGAAACTGAAGACAACGGAGTCCTTGGCGCGTCCAATTATTAACACATACCAATTGCGGAGGTATTCTAGGCAGCGCATTCCAAAGATCGGCCTAGAACCCCTCTACAAGCAAACCACCTTGCCCTGCTAAGATGTGTGCCTTTGCACCAGTTTCTTAGATATTTGGTGAGTTTTGCTCTCACACACATTTATTCGTCTACAAAAAGAACATGTGGCATTCTGGAAAATGGCTTACTGTCCCTCCGTCCTTGAAAAATCGTTTCTTCTCGTGCACAGATGCATGGTTGGCAAAGCACTTCATTCAAAAGAACTTGCTAAAGGCTGACCGGTCTAGGAAGGAAAAGATGGTGACAAGAGAGGCCCTGCAGTCAAATCTGCAGCTGTGTACAATGTTTTTGAAGGTCCTAAGATGCAAGGTTTGTATATTCCCAAATATTTATTGACCTAAGCAATTTTACAGATGCAGAACTGAAGTACGAGGAGAAAAAAGTATTTTGCCCAGGAGCACACAATGTGGAAAAGTGGGAAAGTGGGAAAGCTAGTGTTAAGCCTTGGGTCTTTGTTTTACGTCAGAAACCCTTACCATTAAGTCGCTACCCCTTACACTGGATATTGACAGTCCGTGAGAATTCAGGATATGCCTTGCCCAGGATCACACAATGCGCTCAAGTAGGAAACCTCAGATTAGATCATAAGCCTTATGCATTCACATCACATTCCTTACTCTTTAGGCCACCATTCCTCACAAAAGACATTAATGCGAGTCACATCCGGCAGTGATATCTCCGGGATAGGTGGAACGTGGGATTTGCGATTTATGTGGGTTAACGCAGGGAGTTTATTGTAAAAATAGCCATGGGTCAGAATCTCATCTCGTGAGCTAACATGTCAGTGTCAGGGCCTGGGTTCAGGGAGTTCCAGAGCTGGAGTGCAGGGGCTTTGGCAACCTGTTTACTAAATCTATTCAAAAGACAACATTTGGAATTTCCTCCAGCAGAAAAAAATGCCTTTAAAATTAGAGAAAGAGCCGAGCCCGATCGAGAGGAAACAGGAAATCCATTATACTCTGGCAGCGGGGCTCCGAGCTGGGTGTTGGCCGGCGCCCGCCTCCTTCCCTAGCCCAAGATACCAAGAGCCACAGCAATAACAGAGGACGGAGCGGAGGGATGGGGTCCTGGGGGACGAGAGGCCTGAGAGGACCTCTTGGCAGCGGAGCAGAGCAGGATGTGCAGCGGCAGAGCCATCAGCCAGGGCGAGCGAGAGCGACCAGGAGTTTGGAGCTCGGTCAGACCTTCCCTGCTCCGAGGCCAGTTCTGAGCTTGGAAGCAGTGCTGAGATCCCTACACCAAGGGCCACCAACTTCCACGGGGATAGCATAGCAGAGGTTATGAGGGTACTGAGACTTGGGCTCGGGAGACACGGAGGTTACATTTAGTCATGACGAGGCCACCAGTCATGGACGGACTTTTCCCGGCACAGGCTCGGAGGGCTTTACGGAGGCTGGAGGGATTCTGAGGCACCCAGTCACACTAAGACCTCCCTTATAATGGCTGCTTTAGACGGCAGCATGCAAGCTCGGAGTGCAGGTCCGGATTACCAAACAGGCAAAGATGGCCCCGGTCTATCGGCCCCACTTTTTTAGGGCCCTGCGAAGTACATAAACCAGAGACATCCGCTTTACGTAACAGTTGGTCTATTAAAAACTCATCTTATGGCAGCTGACCGTTTGTAAACAAAATACGGTGCATTGGGTATTAGCAGATCATTTGTGAGGGGGGGCGAAATTTCATGAGACTGGTGGGTACACCTTGGATCTCCATGGCACTGACTAAGGTGGCAGCATAGAAGCTCTGAGTGTTTGTGAGGTCTCTAGGTAGGTCTTAGCAAACCTTGCAGGGTTCAAGACTGATTGACATATGGATCGGTTGAAACTGGAATGGCGTGGGGAGCAAAAAAACGATGGATTTAGGCCTAGGTCTCTGTACAAGGGTAAAAGTTTAACATTGTTCAACAGTTTGCCCATCCATTCTTCTTTTTGCATTAGAAATTCCTGGCACCAGCCCAGCGGACACGGTGGAGGTTATGATCAGAAATGAGGCACGTTTGTTTTCTGTGGTACAGAATATCAAAAAATGTGCCACGAGGCTCATCTTGACAGAATACTGGACTTGTCTACAAGGAAGCCTCCTCGCCTTGTATACAGAGGTCGCTCAAATGCAAGGTTCGATATAAAGCAGAAGAGCACAGAGTTCCCAGCAGGAGGCGGGCAGCAACTGCAAGCGCCCAGATGGCATAGGAACTGCTATGGAGCTACTGCACTTTGGAAACTCAGTTGGATTCAAGAGAATTCTTGGGAAAATCCATTAACAGTTACTAAGAAAAGATCTGGATCAGTAACACTGTTCTGAAAGAAAAAATAAATGGAGTTGGGAAAAACAAGTCCAGCAAGAACTCAGTGACCGAATCAATAAGGTGTATTCATGTCAGAGCTTAATGAGGCATTGCCACGTTTGTTATAAGGAAAATAAACAGTTTTGCATTGAAATGGATCATTTTATCAGTGCTTCAAATCCCGTTGTGGGACGCCAAAGTTGATTTTCAAACTGGTAGCACACTGCACTGTGATGGGGTGCGAGGATCGCAGATGGTTGCTTTTGGTGTGATCCATTTTGAGAAGCTTTTTGGCGTTTTGGGAGAGTTCCTGGAGAGGTATTCTTACCCAGTCTTGGGGCGCAGCTTCTATTGGTCTAATGCAGGAGAAGGTGCGAGAGATTGGCGCACGACAACTGTAATTTGCCGGAGATTATAATCTACAGGTCCTGTGCTAGGTTTCATGGTTTCTAGTATGATAGAGGCAGGGATCTACCTAAATGATCTGTGTTGTTGGCTGTCGAGTTGGGGGGCAAGAAGGCTATAAACATACCAGTTATACGCCTCCAACCTAGCCAGACCGACAGTGTGTGTATGCCAAACTAAGAGGGTACTTAGAGAAAGCCTACTAAACCTATTGGAAAAATGTGCAAGGCAGAGATGCTGTCAAATTAATAAAATGACGCCAAATAGGCAGAAATGGGAGTTGGTGACATTAGCAGTAACCATGTACCTTTTTAAAAGACAGGCATATTGCCTACTGCCTTACAAATACACTTCACAAGAGAGGAAAGAGATTCAATTCAATTCAGTGATTTATATAGCGCGCTACATACCTAGAGGGTCTCAAGGCGCTTGGAGAAGGGTGGGGAGTTACTTGTCGAATATCCAGGTTTTAAGTTGCTTTCTGATTGCTAGGTGGTTCTGAGTGAGGCGAAGGTGAGTGGGAAGTGAGTTCCAGGTTTTAGCCGCCAGGTAGGAGAAGGATCTTCCTCCCATGGTGGTTTTGTTGATGCGAGGTACAGCAGCAAGGGCTTGGTGGGAGGAGCGTAGCTGGCGGGAGGGGGTGTAGAAGGAAAGTCGTGTGTTGAGGCATTCGGGTCCAAGTTCGTAAAGTGCTTTGTGTGCGTGGGTTAGAAGGCGGAATGTTATCCTCTTATTGATGGGGAGCCAGTGGAGGTTTTTCAGGTGACCAGAAATGTGATCTTTACGCGGAATGTCTAGAATGAGTCTGGCTGATGCGTTCTGGATGCCTTGGAGTTTTTTCTGAAGTTTTGCGGTGGTACCGGCGTATAGGGTGTTTCCGTAGTCCAGGCGGCTTGTAACCAGTGCGTGGGTGACCGTTTTTCTGGTTTCAGTGGGGATCCAGCAAAATGTTTTTTTGAGCATGCGAAGAATGTTGAAGCAAGATGATGAAACTGCGTTGATTTGTCTGGTCATCAAGAGTGAGGAGTCCAGAATGATGCCCAGGTTTCGTGCGTGGTCTGTTGGGATGGGTACTTTTCCAAGGGATTCTGGCCACCACGAGTCGTCCCAGGCGGAGGGGGAGGTACCTAAGATAAGGACTTCTGTTTTGTCGGAATTCAGTTTCAGACGGCTGTGCTTCATCCATTCGGCTACTTCTCTCATTCCTTTATGTAGGTTGGTTTTGGCGGTGTTAGGGTCTTTGGTGAGTGAGAGGATCAGTTGAGTGTCGTCAGCGTAGGAGATGATGTTGAGGTTGTGTTGACGTGCGATGGCCGCGAGGGGGCTCATGTAAACGTTGAAGAGGGTGGGGCTGAGTGAAGATCCTTGTGGCACGCCGCAGATGACTTCAGTGGCTTCTGATTTGAATGGTGGGAGGTGGACTCTCTGAGTTCTTCCGGCAAGGAACGAGGTGATCCACTCCAGTGCTTTTCCTTGAATTCCGATGTTACTGAGGCGTTGTAACAGGGTGCTATGACAGACTGTCGAAGGCTGGGGAGAGGTCGAGGAGGATGAGGGCGACTGTGTCTCCATTGTCCAGTAGAGTTCGAATGTCGTCTGTTGCTGCGATGAGTGCGGTCTCAGTGCTGTGTTTGGCTCGGAAGCCGGACTGTGAGGAAGGCGGCGAGCTGGTTGTTGACAGCTTTCTCGATGACTTTGGCCGGGAATGGAAGGAGTGATATGGGGCGGTAGTTTTTGAGTTCGGTGGGGTCAGCTGTGGGTTTTTTCAGAAGGGCGCTGAGTTCGGCGTGTTTCCAGCCATCTGGGAAGGTGGCTGAGGTGAGGGAGCAGTTGATGACATCTCGGAGGTGGGGTGCGATGATGGAGTCTGCTTTGTTGAAGATGTGGTGAGGGCATGGGTCTGAGGGGGATCCTGAGTGGATGGAGTTCATCAGGCGGATGGTATCATCCGTGGAGATTGGGTTCCAGTCATTAAGGATGTTCAAGGGGGGTGAAGGTGTGGCAGAAGGTTGGGTGGGTTGGTCTCCGGGTTGGTTGTCGAAGCTGTTGTGGATGTCTGCGATTTTGTCGTGGAAGAATGAAGCTAGGGAGTCGCAGAGGTCTTGAGAGGGAGTGATGTCGTTGGAGTTGGCAGTGGGGTTGGTGAATTCTTGGACGATGTTGAATAATTCCTTGCTGTTGTGGGCGTTGTTGTCAAGGTCTTTGAAAGCGGCTTTCTTGGCAGTTCGGATCAGTTGGTGGTGTATGCGGGTGGCGTTTTTGAAGGCGTCTCTGGTGCTGGTGTTTGGGTCTTTTTTCCAGTCCTTCTCAAGGGAGCGACAGAGTTTCTTGGATTTCTTAAGATCATCATTGAACCAGGGGGCGTTTTTGTTGCCTTGTTTGATTTTACGTTTTTTCAGGGGTGCTAGGTTGTCGGCGCTGTTGGTTAGCCATTGAGTGAGGTTAATGGCTGCTTGGTTGGCGTTCGATGAGTGGGCAGGGGGGTTTTGAAGAAGCGATGAGGAGATCTGGTCGGTGGTGATTTTGTTCCAGTTTCTTCGCAGAGTAGGTTGAGGATGGTTGTGGGTTGTGGTCTTTTTGTAGATAAAGTGAACGCAGCTGTGGTCCGTCCAATGGAGAGCTGTGGTGTGACTGAAGGAGATATGTTTGCTGGAGGTGAAGATAGGGTCGAGTGTGTGACCTGCGAGGTGAGTGGGGGTATTAACAAGTTTTTTGAGACCGAGGTTGGCGAGGTTTTCCAGAAGGGCGGTGGTGTTGCTGTTGTTACTTTTTTCCAGATGATAATTGAGGTCTCCCAGTAGAATGTAGTCCTTGGAGGGGAGGGCGTGTGGGGTGATAAAGTCAGTGATGTCTTCACTGAATTGTGCTCGGGGTCCTGGTGGCCTGTAGAGGAGGGTGCCTCTGAGTGTGGTCTTGGGGTCAGTGTGGATCTGGAAGTGGAGGTGCTCGGCGCTAGCGAGGTTGACGTCTGAGCTGGTTGAGATTCGGATGGAATTCTTGTGAACAATAGCGATGCCTCCTCCTGTTTGCTTGTTGTGGTCTTTACGGATGATCTTGTAGCCTTCCGGGATGGCAATGGTGATGTCTGGGGCTGAGGAGGCGTTCATCCATGTTTCAGTTAGGAAGGCGACGTCCGGAGAGATGGTGTCTAGTAGATTCCAGAGGTCGATGGCGTGTTTGTGGACCGAGCGGGTGTTGAGCAGGATGCATTTTAGGTGGTTGGTGTCAGGTCTCTGTTTGGTGTTAGTGGATGTGGAGTTGGTCTTGGTGCCGTCAAACTTGCAGGAGTTGCACGTGAAGGGTCCATGGGTGTGTCCGGGGGCGGCTTGAGCGCAGTCGGAGAGTCGGCTGGGGTTAAGGGCTAGGAGGGTGGAGGCGGCGTAGGTAATGCGGGTGGGGTGGGTGGGACGGGGGCCAGGGGGCGCTGGGCGCGGTCCAGGCGCGGACGGGCGTAGACGGGCTTACCTTTGGCGCACCTTCGGCGCGACCGCTGCACGTGGACGCTGCACGTTGGGACATCTGTCTTAAATGGATAGTGGAGGGGGCGGAGCGTGGGAGGGTCAGCTGGGAGGCGGGAGCGAGGTGGAGGGAGGGTCTGGGAGGGGCCAACAAGAAGCTAAACAAAATGGCAACAAACAAATGCTGCGAGGGTCGAGGGGCTATAATGCCGATAAAGCGCTATGTTACAATGATTCTAAGGCAGCAGTGGAAAAGCGCTACGCGCTAGGCGGCAGGGCTCCAGAAGCCCTAGTTGAGTCATGGCAAACACTACAGCCAGACCGGCAACCTGCAAGGTGCTTGGAAACGGCTGAGCTGACAGGGTATAAACCAGCCTTCCTGTGTTACCCTTCGGTCACCATCCCTCCATGTGAGCCCAAAACTTTTTTAGGTCTGGGTTTTGACAGCACATCTGTCAAACAGATTTACTGCAAACAATATGGGATTTAGACCGACCCCTTTTTAACCACTGGTTTTTATCCGCTAGTCTGTTTCACCTGCTGGCCTGAGATTTTGTCAATCACATCTTAGCTCAGCCCAGTAAAGATTTCAACTACAAAGCATGCTACTGGCTGGTTGGAAGTATCCTCCTATCTCCCACGAGTGCTTGCATTTAACTTCAGATGGGACCATCTTACAATTATAGCTTTCGGTCTTCTGTTGGCTTTCTCCAGTGTATCGGTCTATAGTGCATAAGCTGCATATGTTAGACATTAAACCCAGACCTATGGGATTTGCCAATGCAGGTCTTAGAACCCAGAGACTCTTACTCGTTTTAGAATGTCCTCTCAAGCAGCTTTCACTTTCAATAGTTGCAGGAAAGGAGAATCCAGGTTCAAAAAAACAATGTAGGGAAAAGAGACTTATGGTGCTGGGTGGAGGAGCAGGATAGGAGGAGTAGTAGAGGTGGAGCGAGAGGAAAGGTGGGGTGGAAACAGCAGTATAGATGGGGAAAGTTCACAGCTGACTGAAGAAACCAACACACACAGAGGAAATGAGCACTGACCAAATCTGGCCAACAGGTCTGGATCTGGCTACCAACCGTTTGACTTTGTCAATGTTTGTTTGACATCGTTTTGTAAAACATTTGTTATGGGAGCTGCTGGTCCCTCATCAATAGCAAAACAAAAATTGCTGAAAACAAAAATCTTTTTTGGTCCGTCTAAAAAAAAAAATACACACTGCCATAGTAATCCCTGCACTGCAAGAAACTACTGTGTGTGCCCTTTGTGAAGGATCAATCACAGTGAAGTTAGCCAAAGTGGGCTAAACTCTTGCGCAACGCTGTAGTGGGCAGAAGAAAAATGCGAATGACAACAGACCAATGGAGGAAGAAGGCTGACACTGGAAGTCCCTGAAAGTGTGTATTTATACATACACATACATATATAAACACACATACATATATTACACATACATATATACACATACATACACACACATACATACATTTACATACATATATACATATGTACACACACATACATATACACACATATATACACACACAAATATATATATATATATATATACACACACATACACACACACATATATACATATGCACATATATATATATATATATATATATATATACACATACATACACATTTTTCGTAAAATTAAAAGGCCATTGCAAATGGCAAACAAATCAAGCTGCAGTCCCCTACAGCGGTCTTCTAGCAGCTTAACCTCATCGATGCTTGAGATATTCTTCTCCTGTGCTGGGCCATAATAGAACTGGGTGTGGTCATGACGAGCTGAGCTCGTCATGAGCATCGAAAGCAAAAGAGCCTGTTTGTGTTGCCGCATTTATACAGTGCTGCGCATCCCACTGTGGGTCACCAGAGCTCATTTCCTTAAAGGAAGCAATCATGCTACCCTGTGGGGGAGGGGAGTAGTTACGTACCTGCTGTGTTGCTTTGTGGAAAGCATGTTGGTTTTGTGCATGAGTGACCAGAGAGGTGCTCTTATCTCGTCTGGGGGCACAGCACCTCTAGGTGTAATGGAGAAGGAGTTGAGCGACAGACACGCATAATACAATAGGAATTACCTGGTGGTTATAATGTAATATGCAGATCTTGTTTTGGATTTCAAGGTTTCTATTGTGCTCTTAGATGGAGATATCACAGGTGACCTCTCGGTGAGAGGCAGCTCAGCCGAGGCCGGCATCAGATCAGATTTGTAGTGGTTGTTGCTCAGCCTATCATGGGGCACTCAACCTTTTTCCTAAAAATGGCTGCCGCGCCCACTGCCAAGGGAGTCTAGCTTTCCGGGAACGAGGAAGAAATACACCACAGACCTGCAGGAAACCCCAATCTAAAAATGGTAGTTTCAGAGATCAAAGCTCTTTCAGGCCAGTGACGGAAAACTGAAGGTTTAGAATAAAAACGCCCTGTGCACTGCTGACTATAGCCTGTCATTGATACATTATAGCCTTTAATTATCCTGCTTATGTCCTGCTTGCAAACCATAGTGGTGGTGAGAAAGCGTGTGTGGGTCGCAGGCACTGGAAAGGTATTGTGTGTAAGGTTAAAGATGAAGATGAAACAGTCTTTGGAGCTCGAAATAGGGAATTGAGCCGAGAAGCCTTTACCCGCTAGACGCATTCACGCTTCTGTGCAGCTGTGGCACCTTGTTACCACCATCACCCACCTTTCCAGAGAGATCTTTCCCACGTGAAAAAGAAACGGAAGGAATCTCGGCTGTCTAAAGAAAGTGATGCAAGGTGCAGTGAGAATGACGACAGGAAATCTATTTAAGCATAGAGCAGGCGAGGCTTTGGCAGAAAAATAAGACGGCGGAGCGGGGGTGGGGGACAAGAAAGTAAAGTGGATAAACAACTCTGTTGGTAGGCCTCCGGTTAAAGCAAATAACTGGTGCTGGATTTCTAAAGCATTCACTACAATTTCAAATGACAAGACAGAACAATTACGAGCAGAGCGTAAGTAGCCATCGGCTAGCTACTTAAGGCACAGCCACATTCGTGCAAGTAAGATATTAAGGAATGGTACTCTCATTTTGTAACAATTCCATTTCAAGGGAAATAATCTGGATTTCTAAAGGTTCTATATTGATTTGTTTAGCGTATTAACCGATAAAAGTTTTTGGAAGGAAACATAAAAGAAAAATACCAGTAATAGTCTTCGACTACACACTTAAGGATGCTTCATTGTCTCAACAAGTCATCAGAAGCCAAAAGGCACGAGAATATCCACAAAGATGGGGTGTTTTTCCCTATCTGAGGGTGCTCACTTGGTTCTAGAAGGTCAGAAGCCTCACCATAGTGCCATTGTTTTCTTTTCCTATAGTTACCTGCAAGGGTGGACAATGCAATATCCTCTCCAGAGGTGCCATTAAAGGTGATGTGTCTTTACCGTGCCAGATCTTTGGTCCCAGGCGCCACAAAACCTTAGGGAAATGTGCATAAAAACCTGCTAACCTTGTACATGGCAATGCTGCACTGCATGCTATGCCATGTCATCAGGTGTAGGATTTTACCCCCATCTCTATGCCTGGCACCCAAAAACTGTTTCCAGGCTGCTTATACTCCTGCCAACTAAGCTTCTTCCCAAACATCCTGAGACCAAGAGGAAGCAAAGCATTATCAGGAGACCATGCTGGCAATAGTAACAGGGAGCTGTTCTGATGGTACAGCAAGGAATTCGAAGAGAAAGAAGTACAGAGCTAAACACCAGGAAAGTGAAAGAAAAAGTGGAAAGGGCCTGGTTTAGCTTGATTACACCAAAACTAATAACAAAGAGATTCCAAAAAAGAGTTAAAAACAACAATTTACAATTTCGTAAAAGGTATTAAAGGATAGGAATTATCCTTGTGTGTGTCAAAACCAAAAATAGAAAAGGAAGCATAAAAAAATTGTTAAAAAGGTTAGATACCACAAAACATCGGTGCTAAATTAGCTAGCGCTGCTCACTGCTTACCAAATTCACTTTATAGTGAATTTGGTAAGCAGTGAGCAGCGTCCCCATCCCTTACCCCTCCATTGATTTCCTACACCGTAGAGATATCTAGCGGAAGATACACACGCTGAAACACATTTCGGGGCTTTTTAACAGCCGAAGGTACAATAAAGCCTCTTTGCATTTTTTAAATGCAAACAACTTTAAAATATGCTTGAGGTTCAATTGAAAGAAGCAACGGTAAAATGAAAATAAAAACTACATCTACCATCGGCTGCTCAGTCTGCCCATCACAAGGACATGCAGGGAGATCACTGTCCCACACCAAAGACCCCTCAGTAAACCACAAAAGTCGCCACATAGTACCAGACCTGAATCTAAATGAAAGGGACCTCCGTCCTCCGTCCTTTGGGAAAAAGTACATGCTACATGGCGAGACTTTACCAACCTTTTGTCCAGTTTGCATAATGCATCAGGGGAGGTAAACATTTCACGGAGACTAATATCGCTAAAGAATTTGGTAACAAACTTCAACCAGGGAATAGAACGCGTCCTTATAAGACTAACACAATCAAGAATGACTTCTCTGTTAAAATTTGCTTCGGGATTGGACCAAAAACTCACCCACAGCAAGTGAGGTGGAAATTTGATTACATCCAAAACATAATCAAAATTAAGTTCAGAGACTAAGATCAAGTGGGGGCTTGATTGGTGGGAGATTCAGAATTAGTCTACAGTACCTATTTACTTCCACTTGTAACGAGGAGACATTAGGATACCCCCCAAACCCCAGCTCCATATGTGGCTGTTGGAGCACACTGAAAATTGAAAATCTTAATGGAAGGAGAAATGGGACCCCTGCCTTCCCTCCAAAAGAAGATTAACCGCATCGCTGCTGCGGTTATTTTTGCACTGTGCGGCTGTTTTCGATTAAGCGCGTTACATGACGAGCTCAGCTCGTCATCCGCACACGTCACCCGTGGCTGATGATGAGCTGAGCTCGTCATCAGCATCGAAGGGGTTAAGAAGAGAGCCGGACGCCCTTTCTATTTCATGCAAGCTTAATTCACATGAGATTGAAAAGAGCTGGTGGGGTCAAAGGTAATGCCCAAGTAGCAAAAGCTATGAACAGAACTCGGGGATTGACCTTGCAACTTCAAAGATGATACATTTTTCCGACCTGTTCAAAAGCCATTATGTGCGATTTTCCATAGTTCATTAGCATATCCAAGTTGCTGATAAAGGAAGCAAAGGTTGCTTCAAGGGAGTGCAAAAACTCTATGTGTCCAAGCCATTACAACTGAATCATTGGAGTATAAAAATGCCAGGACAAATGTGCTGGCAATTTTGGGTACGTCATTGGTAGAACGACAGACGTGTGCATAATTCATTAATATAAATAAAGAAAAGCAGGGGTGCCAACACGCTACCCTGTTGCACCCACTGACCAAGGGGAATACATCAGAAAGTTCTCCATCACAGCCATATCGCACTTTTGCCCTACATTTTCATGGACAGAGTACAAGAAGTTTACCAGAGGAACTTCTACCACCAAATTAACCAGGATCAACCAGAGCTTTGCGCTATTCATGCAGTCAAAAGCGGATGATAGATCCATAAAGGGCAGGTACAACGTACAGCACCTGGAGATGGTATATTTACTCATAATCAAGTGTGGATTCAGGCACTGCTCCACTGTACCACGCCCTTGAGGAAAAACATATTGCCAAGAGGACACAATGTTATCCTCTCTGACCCAAGACTGCAATCGATTGAAGAAGACCCTCCCAATGATTTTCACCAAACTATCAATAAGGGATATTGGCCTATATAACAGTGAGGGGACCCTCTACCTTCCTTCTTGAAAATGGGGACTGTTTTAGAGAGGGACCTTACTGCACAAAGAATTGTTAAACAAGTAAGTAGGGAGAGGCTCCTCAGAGATTTAAATTATATTCAATTAGGTCCATTGGAATCCAATCAGGGCCCGGAGCTTTACCACTTGAGCTCTGTGCAATGGCTTCCTCCACTTCCACAAAGACGAACTGAAGGGGAGGAAAATGTATCAAACTATTTGAGCAACCTATCTATACATGCCTTACCTGTATACAGCTGGTAAATTGATGTAAAATGCTTAATCCATTCCTTGCCAGAGATGTTGCAGACCAACAAAGGTCAAGAGGGGTATCTCACTAATGAAACCTGCTAACCACCTTCCACAATACTTTACTGCTATTGTGGGCTGCTGCAAATTCCAACGCTTCCCAGTCCTTCTGCTTCAGAAAAAGCTTTCTATTCCTGAGAGAAAATTTATAATCCCGCCTAGACCATCGAAACTCCCTAGCATCTCTGGGGCACACTGCCAAAGCCACCCTCAAACGGCTGTTAGCCTCAGAGCAGCTAGCATCAAACCAGTGTATGCGCTCTGGGGCAGAGTGGCCTGATTTCGGAAGATGATTATTAATACAGGAGCAACGGTGTTGATAACAAGCAGATAAGGCTTCGTCTATATCCTCTGCGAAACATCTCCAAACACCTCCAGGTGTTAAAGAAGACAACTAGGAACAGTGCTAGGATCTTTGAGTTGCCAGGCTAACCTACGTCCATCACTGGAATGTTGGTAACTTTAATCACCCGCTGTCAACGGCTTATCTCTACCCAGGGAAAGAACCCCTTGAATTGAAAAAAGCCCCATACAGTTTCCATGACAGAACTATTAATGCACTACTGCAGAAAGTGCCTGGAAACAAAAATATAATCAATAACAAATATCCACGCACCCGCCCGCCCCCCACCCCAGTTAGGTGGGTATGCTAAGGCCTTACTCTGGAAATGATTGATCACATGCACAAGATCGGTAAGCATCAAAATATTTAATAAAATCCTTCCCTTTGGCATCCATTGGGGCAAATTCAGTGACTCAGCCCGTGTCACCTAAATCTACAGGTGGGCCCCCAAGTTTGGCGTTGAAATCACCACACAACAGAACTCGGGGTTGACGCGTGGCACAAGTCCCCATTGACCTTAGACTCATAACGAAACAGTCTCTCACAAACACAGGAGCCTAGGGGGAAACAGAGACAGGCCGCCCCCCACTCAAAAATCTCTCTTACAGCGATGGCCTGCTCTTGAACAGCTCAACGGCTAAACAGAATGAAAAAAGTTTTTGTTCATGGGGTAGAGAGAATATCTAACTTCTACCCCCAGTGTTACACTACGTTGTAATTGTTGATCTGGCAGTGATGTCCAGGTATGTGTATGTGTATCAGTGTCCACCGCCACTACATATGCATCCTCCCTTCCATACGTGAAAAAAGGGGAGGGGAGGTTGACAGTGCCTCACGGAAGCAACACCAAGGGGAGGACTATATCAGACTGGTACTCGCCCGATTCCTCACTTCTCATCATCGGCTACTGTCAACCTTAAAAATAAATGGGAGAAAACAAACATAAAGACAGTGCATACAAGACCAACAACCATGAGGTGTTGTGAGTGCTGAGAACCCAATGTGATATTTCTGTGCCCAAATCAGTGAAAAAACAAAATATCACCATAAAAAGAGAGTAACTAACTGGCAACTCATGTCTTTATTCTGTGCTGTTAGCTCGCTCTGATTAAAAGTCAACCGACATGTTTCATCACTTTATTTTCAGTGATTTCTTCAGGGTTTTGATGGTGGGTCAGCGTTTAGCATGCACCTATCAGAATCTTCCCTTATTGTACCAGGTGGCCTGCTGTGATGAGCCTACCCGGCCCCCGTGGAAGATAGCGTCACGAGTATCGGTCCCTGTCTGTGTACTGGGACGCTTTGAACCGCCAATCGGTCGGTATCGCGTAGGTGTGCTGGTGCCCGGGTGAGCCGAGACCACACCAGCACACCTATGCGATACCGACCGATTGGCGGTTCAAAGCGTCCCAGTACACAGACAGGGACCGATACTCGTGACGCTATCTTCCACGGGGGCCGGGTAGGCTCATCACAGCAGGCCACCTGGTACAATAAGGGAAGATTCTGATAGGTGCATGCTAAACGCTGACCCACCATCAAAACCCTGAAGAAATCACTGAAAATAAAGTGATGAAACATGTCGGTTGACTTTTAATCAGAGCGAGCTAACAGCACAGAATAAAGACATGAGTTGCCAGTTAGTTACTCTCTTTTTATGGTGATATTTTGTTTTTTCACTGATTTGGGCACAGAAATATCACATTGGGTTCTCAGCACTCACAACACCTCATGGTTGTTGGTCTTGTATGCACTGTCTTTATGTTTGTTTTCTCCCATTTATTTTTAAGGTTGACAGTAGCCGATGATGAGAAGTGAGGAATCAGGCGAGTACCAGTCTGATATAGTCCTCCCCTTGGTGTTGCTTCCGTGAGGCACTGTCAACCTCCCCTCCCCTTTTTTCACGTATGGAAGGGAGGATGCATATGTAGTGGCGGTGGACACTGATACACATACCTGGACGTCATAACGAAACAGAACAGCTACTCAAGAAGAAGGCAGAAGGAATTGGCAAAATCATTATTATAAAAATATATCAAGTAGAAACAAGAAGAACCAGAGTTATTTCGGATAAGAAGAATCCAAAAAGCAGAGTTAGCTGTATTAATGACTGAGACTACTGCCCTAAGATTGAGTTTGACCCAAATAGCGAGCCCTACCCCAGCTCTCCAATGAGGTGAAGCTATCGCAGCACTAGAGTAACAGGCAAAACCCCTGCACGAGAACGGTGCGATAGCCTAGGTCTCCTGCATACCAACAAATTCAAATTTGTCAATAAAGGCCAGCCAATCCAGGATTTACGATTTTGTCTTTTAATCCTGCCACATTTCAACTCATGAGAGAGAAGGAATGGCCAGACCTCGCCAGTTCTATATTAGGCCCCTCTACCAAGATTGTCACACCCCTAGAAGTACAAGTTAATAGGTTGCCCGGAGACAGAAAAAGGGTAGTCAGTCCACTTCTGATAATACATCACATCAGTTCCCAACTGGCACAATAAAACAAACAATAGAACGGACACTTGGAGCTGCAGCGAAACTGGACGGTGCAGTGACTAGACTCAATCCTGAAGGGATTTCATTTGGTCCACCACCTCTAACCATAGCCTGTAAATGCTGGGGAAACACAGAAGCAGCATGTGGTTTATAGAAAAACCCAAGGGGAATCAGTACCATAGAGCTTGTTTGAACAGGACTACTTATTTTTCACCGCAACATAGTCCGTGCTACGGACGGCGATCTATAATTATTGAGGACGCAGTACCCTTGGATAGTAAAAGGGCCCAAACCTATTTAGCCAATCTCCCTGGCAATCAGGATTTCGCTAGAAAGAGCTAAGGGAAGATCCAAGTGCCGAACTAGCCAATCCAAACCCTTGTTAAGCAGACCCCCATGTTTTGACACAATGCTTACTTAAAGTGGGTAAGCCATTCAAAACCACCACATAGTGGCATATAGCTAGGGGAAGATCTTAAATGGTCTGGTTGGGGGATATATATATATAGATATATATATATATGTATGTATATAATTGCAAATCAAAGCGGTCCAATAGGGCAAAAAATGTTGGCTTTACCATTGATTTTATTTTGATTCTATCCTTTCACGTGTAGCCTTCCAGGCTTCCCTATGTCCTTATCTGATGCGGCTGTGAAGGATTCCATCAGAAATCCCAACATGGGATGTCAAAACCTGGCAGTTTGAAATTATGCTGGCTCCTTGGCTCAATGACCTATATGAGAAACTGAGAAACACTAAAAGGAGATAGCCCTGTTTTGCCTGACATTGTACAGTTTTTGCTCACTTGCCTGTTCCTGCTACCCTCAATTAATTATTGGGGATTTAAGGTGTGCTGGTCTCCTGCTGTTACTGTGTTGTTATCCTCCACTATGGTGAAAAGGAAAGCATCTGGTGCGCTGCTCATTCCTGCTCCTCCTTCAAAGTGCACCTCAATAGACTTGCTGTTGGAGAGGGCAGTGGTGGGTTATAAGCACATACATTGCTCTCAGAGAGAGGAGCTTGTCCTTAAATGCTTGTAACAACCCTATGGATGATGCCCCTAGGTTCCTGTTCCTATCTCCCTGGGTCTTCGTCCCAGTGGTGCATCTGGGCAGAGATGAAAGGCTGCCATCTCTTATCCTGAATGGAATAAGGCACTGTCAAGGGGGAAAAAATTAAGAAGGCCCAGTGGTGTGCTACTTTTGATGCATCCACCCAAACAGATTTTCAGTTAGGGGACACTTTATTGAGGATACAAAGGGATTCTGTAGCACAATTTGCGGAGCTTTCAGAGATTGGTGTTCCCACTCCTTTATTAGATCCTGGGCGGAAAGAGCTATCCCTTGACATTTGCTTTGCTTAGAAGTAGTTGTTACAGACTGAGCTTTATTCTATTATTGCATGCTTAGGTGCTCTTGAAACTCTACTCTCTTCCTTTTTTACTCCACAAGCATTGCATCCGCATTTCTCCTCTAGTGAAATTGTGCCCAGTGGTATTGATTCAGTTCAGTTTCAAACCCCTTATAACAAGCAGCTGGCAATGTCGGCTGGTGCCCCCATTCGTCAAGTGGTACTGCCCACTTCACTCACCCTTTGCCCCTCCCTCTTCCTGTGTCCATTCAAGCTTCATTTTTGCAAATAGTCCTAAGGTGGGGACTTTCAAGTGCATTGCAGTGAATTATGATTTGTAAATGTAAATGTAAATGTGTTTGTATTTATATAGCGCCTTCTACCCAGAGGTCTCGTAGCGCTGTATTCATACCGCTGTGGAACCCTTCCTGGCTTTCCTGTGAGATGTCCACTCCTGGGCACCCCCAAGGTGAAGCCAGGCATCCAAGCGCTGCTGGGGCCGTTGTGGAGATTAAGCAAGCTATTGCCCAGAGTCACAGAGTGGGACCCATGATTAGACTAGGCACTGAGGCGAGAATGGTCAGGTCCAAGGAGATTGAGTCCAAGAGCCGCCGGGGCAGGAATTGAACCCTGATCCCGGGCCAGACCTCTGCATCAGGGTCTGCCGCTCTAACCATTGAGCCACGCTTCTCCACATTGAGCCACGCTTTATTGTGAATAAACACGGTGGTGAACGTATACCGATACAGAGTCTTTCATTCCTGAGAGCGTACAGATTCTGGATTTTCAAAGTGAGATTTAACAGCCGGTGTGCTCCGCCGGAGTGCACGCCACTCTCCAAGGGTCCACAGGAGTCCAGAAGGAGTGCTTCTTAGTGGGAGATATATCAATCAAATCAATCACACAGCCCGCTTGTAGTACAACACACCTCGGGCTCACAGCCAAAATCACTCTGTCACACCACTAGACTGAAGCATGAATTGATTCCTCTCACATTTTAATCATTAAAACCTCATAGACGCGTTTCGGCTTGTATGCCTTCCTCAATGTGGGTTCACATAGCGAGGGAATCTCGTGACGGTTTAAAAGCCAGCACGGCGTCTCTTCATTGGTGGAGTGGAACGGCCATAGAGAGGACTATTATTTCACCCCTTGGGGTTTCCTGTAGCCACAACCACGCATTGCAATGGGGACCGAACAATCGTAGTGTCTTGTGTCTGATTCCAGAAGTGGTGATTCCAGGTACTCCTTATCCCACCTTAATTAACACAATACGTAGTGACTTCATTAGCTACTGTCCTCTCCTTGGACATTCCAGATTGTTGGGTCTCCCAATACGTCCCTCTGTGAAACGCGAGCGGATCCAAATGGCCCAGCGTCCTCTGGCACGTCGATTACATATATAAATATATACTTATCATAAAAGGGTGTGATGGTGCAGCTACTACTGGGGGCTGCGTAGCACACACATGTGCAATGATGTATGCACGCATATGTGTCACCAGGTATGTGAGTGCTTACAAAATGACACAGGTGCCCATGTTTTTATTTACTGTTCAAAGATGGATTGGTAAATAAGAATTTTTTTTAAAAAAAATGTAAATTTGCTAAGCAGTAACACCTTTTCAATTGGATTTTTTTTTTAGAGGACTGCGAGGGATGGAGGGGCTAAGGAGAATTGAGTGGAGGAAGTTGGCATGGGGAAGCAACACAGAATGGGCAGGAGGCACGGGAGCGATGGAGACTTCAGAATCGGCTGGGGAAGGTCCAAAAATATATGTTTTTTTTTAAAGGCAGGGAATGTGGCTAAAGCAATGGATGAGCATGAGAAGAGGGATGAGGGAGCTACATGGCATGAGGGGGCAAGTGTTTGGGCGAGAGCACCAGCACAAGAGGGATGATACACAGCAGGTTGGGTCAACGTTTTGGCATAGTCCTCAATCAATAGGATTTCAGGGACCAGACAGCAAAAGTCTGTCTGATGTGCAAGACCTAAAAACTGGCCCTGTACGGCTATTGTTTTCCCTACCCCAGAAAGCCTTCTGTTATTTCTCCACATCATCTCTTTGCTCTGCCGCTACATCATTTCCCTACGGTCTCAACAACACTCCTTTCACCACAATGATTTCTTCATCCACACAGAAACTTCCCTTCACTCCTGACACCACCATCCCTCCCCGGGTGACCATTCCCTCAGTCACCGAACCATTATGCCTCTGCTTGCACAAGCCGGAGTCAACCAAAACCGGATTCAATCTCAGTCTTAAGATTTTGCCTTTTCTCCCAACACCTCCTCTTCCCAACCCAAACGCCTCTCCCCCGCAAGTAAAAAGATGTGCACCGATTCCTTGCTAGCTTCTCCGGATCCTTGCAGATGAAGGCTACGCAGCACCCACTGCTTCATTACGGTCAGCTGTGGATCATACAGCACCCCAATGACCGCTGCAATACTCAAAGAGCATTTGCAATGCAATAGGTCTCGCAATGAAATTGTTGTGAGCTATTGGCATTGAAAATGTTATTGTTTTTTTTTCCTTCGGGAAGCATTAATCAAATGGCGTAATTGAAAATGGCAATAGCTCACTTTGTTGTAATTGCGCAATCTATAGCATTGCATTTGTACTATAGTACACTCTCTCGAAACTCCATATTCTTTCACAACATATCAGCAAATATACCAATATACCTATAGCCGGGGTATTAGTTACACCTGTAGGAAGAATTGTCACGTTTTATTAAGTGTAGCCTTAAAAAACTTAGGAATTACTGGTGGAATCAGTAATTCTGTCCCTAATTCCACGAGCTATTTGTCATTTTACTGTGGCAATTAAGCTTTCATCAGCGTAAAAATCGGGTTAATTGCATAGGATTCGCAATGATCCCACAGAGCTGGTTATTTCAATGGGGCAAGTAACCAATGAAGTAAGAAGGCACTGAACTGGAGGGCGGGGGGCAAGGAGTGGACAGAAGAAGGAGACCGAAGGAGATGTGTAGATCAGAGTGAGGGAGGAAGTGAGGGGGAGGGAACTGGAAGGGATTGGAGGGAGAGAGGCACAGGAGGAAGAGGATGGAGGAAGCGGGGAGAAATAGTGTACATTGGGAGCTCAGAGGAGGAAAAGGACGAGGGGGCACATAGGAGTGATGCGAGAGAGCGTGTGAAAGCGACAATGGACTTAGAGGCAAAGGTAGGGGCAGATGAGGCCACATGGCATGGGTGTCAGTCTAGAGAAGGGGTGAACAGAAAGGAGAGATAACCTTGGGGAGGGGGGCAGAGAAGGAAACATGGAGAGAGTCAGGACGAGGAGTGAAAGGGCGAGAGACACAATGAGGGGAAAGAGAACGAAAAGCAGGAGAGGGGAGGTTAATGGATGGAAGAAATGGAAAGAAAGAGGCAGTGATGAGACGGATGGAGAGAGGCCCAAGCAGGGGAGAGAGGCTGCAGAGTGGCGAGGCAGGAGGGTGAGAGGAAGCAGACATGAAAGGCAAGGTGAGAAAGATGGGAGATGGGGCCGAGGGAGGGTTCTAGAAGAGTTAAAGAGAGGGGGCTGGGAGGGGTCCAGTCCATCAGTAACTTGAAAAGTTTGTAGGTAGTCGTAGTTTCGAAGATGTTTCGCCAAATTTGTAGTTCCCATTCCCCTCTATGCACCTCTCGTCACAAGCGCTGACCCTAAATATAGGTCTTAAAAGCGGCCAGTACACCCACTAACCGTGTCTACGCAAAATCCCTCACACCTTTTAATCCACTGCTTGAAGTGGAGTTCAGGCCTCCTTAGCACATCCGGGATTTGCTGGCAGAGGGTGACAAAGGCCAGCAGCTTGAGTCGACGTGCGCCTGGCTGGGGGCTGCAGTCTCAAGGAGCAGCATGCGCTCACACAAGGAAGCAACGCAAGTACAATAAAGTTTTAGGATGGAGACAAGGGCTTGGGAGCGCAGGGGGTGGTGTAAAGAGACAGTGTGTGATGACGGGGTTTCTAGGGGGGGGCTTATGCTCGGAATAGCCAACCTAGGGAGGGGGGTGGGTTGGGTCTCGGCGTGGTTCAGGAGTCATTGGCCGGCAAGGGTGGAATGGCGGAAACGGTCTGGTGGTGTAGGACAGGGGCAGTGTGCTCGGACCAACTTGGAGTGAGGGTGTTATTGTGTTGAGATATGGGCGTGAATCGACATGGTGTGAGCGAACCGATCCCGGCGGCTGACATGCTCTACCTCCTGCTGCTCTTCTGCTTGTTGGCGCTACGGTGGGAAGCCCTGGGTGAGTGTCAGAGACCGTGGGGGGGTGCAGCACTCCGAGGGGGGCTTCAGTGGAAGCATGAGGGGGGGCCCAGCCGTGCTTCCAGCCCAGTCTGAAGATGGGACGCTTCCACAGCCCATCAGCGCTAGTTTCAAATCACATGCACAGACTTGGATGCCAGGGGCTGTCTCTAAGAGGACTGACAGGCCTGTTACAGAGTTAATTAAGGGGTAACCTGAAGTATAACTAGAGCCAAGCGCTTCAGAAACCCACGAACCAGCGGCAGCCTCAGCAAGCCTGCGTTGGCCGTGGAGAAATCACTGAGAGGGGGCAGGTCCAGATGAGAACAATGCGAGTCATTAAAAGTCCCCCCCGTAATAGATTGGTCTTTGCCAGTGCTTGCTTCTAGTAGATACATGGTGCGGAGGGCAGTGCGGGGTGATCTGGGGTTCCATACGGAGTAATAAAAACAAGCTCTCCAAACAGTGCTTGTTTGTTACCGCCCTGTCTCCTTTAGGGACAACCCATACGGGCTGGATCTCATGGCTTGTTTATATAACACGCCTCCTAAAGATAAGAAATTCCTTTGCGACAGCCGCAAAGCAGACAAGTCTGTCAAGAAGGGCCGGCCGAAAAGGCGAAAGGGTGGCAATCAAAATACCCCATTTTCAATGGCAGGTCACCGTTTAGCATAAACGGTGAAGCAAACCAATGAAAATGAGGGGCGGGGCTTCGAATCCTCTTCTGAAAACTCCTTATCCACAATATCTCTTGCTGAGCGAGCAGCGCTTTGCGCTGCAACGCCAGGCGAGACCTAAAACCATGCCTCGTGCAGAAAATCTTCACACGCCTACATCAACCTTTTTTCATTATTTAATGATTCATTGCGTTTTTCCTAAAGTGGTTCTTCCAGTGTAAATTCGAGATACAAACCAAAATTTTAGAAGAATTAGACAGAACTTATGCCAGTCCAATAACTCAGGGACTGACTTCGAGGCCTGTGAGCATGAAGAAACATTTAAACAAGAATCCTATTAATGGCTCAGTTTCCTGGCTGAAGCTGAAATTCAAGGATAGTCAGAGAAAAGGATATGCAAGAAGTTTTTAATAAATAAATTATCAACATAAATTCATTTCTCAACAAAGAAGGCGCGAAAGGAGCAACAAAACCAAATAAAAGGCACAAATAAGCAAGCGAAGAATGAGCAAAGGAGGGATGAAGAAACCATCAACGGAGGGAAACATCAAAAGGAGAGAAGAACAAAGAAGAGCAGCGAAAAGAAAAAGAGGATCTCATGCAAAGGATGGAAAAGCTCAGAGAAAGAAGAAAACAGAGCAGGCAAGGGAAGCACAAAGCAGAAAAGACCACAAAGAGAAAAGAATATGAAGGTGGGAAGTAGCATCCCGGAGTAAAAAGAGCAAGAAAGGCGTGAATCAGAGAGAAAAACATGAAAGAAGGTAGAAGAAAGCACAAATAATGTAGAGGAAAGCACAAATAGGATGGGAGAGGCACAAAAGCACAAATCTGGTACCACCACTTTTCCCAAGGTAAGTATGGGACTATTGGGAGTGACCATGCAAGAAGAAATACCCTACCGTATCCTGTCCCACCGCCTCCTTGGAGAATGGTGTTCCATGCATAGGGAATAGCGGTCTGGGCTCCTTGAGTTCCCATAAAGAGAGATCACAGGTAGGGAGACTGGTGGAAAGTAGGGCTCAAATATCCTCACAAGAGCAGGGTTAGAAGTTTCTAGAGTCAGTACTCAAGAGTGGGAAGCACGTCTAATGCATCAAAGGTCATGAATGTCAGAAGGGTTTCCAAAGTGGAGTACAGGGGCAGTGCCCATATGCCAACGACCAAGAAGGGGTCAACAAGGATAACTTCCCAAGAAGGTAAGGCTAGACAAATGACTCTAGTTGAAAAAGGGTTAAAAAGGACATAAAAAGGAGGGGTTACGTTTTAACTGGCGGGTGGTGGGATTGGGGGCTGCCTCACCCAAAAGGGCAGGAGAATCCAGAGCCACCCATTTCTTGTTGGCATAGAAGCTTAGACATCTCAATGAATGTGACTGCAAGAGGAATGCATCCCTCCCAGATCGGGCCATGACAGTACTCAGGGGAATCAGAAAGTTTCGCGAGGAGCTCATCAGTAGCTTGGCTATAAGGGGGTGGAGTCAGGTACAATGGCATTGCAGGGGGAACAGTGGTAAAAGAAGGGCTCTTCAGAAGAAAGATAGTGGAGGATGATGGGTGTTGGTGAGTCCGTGAAGGTGGGCAGTCAGAGAGGGCATACAGGTTACAGGGGCCATCAGTAGGAGGGCACAAATGGTGAGCTCTTCAGGTGGTGGGCATCAATAAGAACAGAGGGTGTCGGAGTGGGTTCTTCAGTAGTGGGCAAAAGTGTAGAAAAAATGGTAAGAGAGTGGACGTCTTCAGTTGGTGGTTCATCTGAGAGTGTGAAGGTCACAGAGAAACACAAGTCTTCAATAAGTGGGCATTAGAAAAGGCATGGGGTTAAAGAGGTGGGGAATTCAGCATGTGAATCAGAATGGACACATGGGTCAGAAAAAGGGGGTACCTTCAGTAGCTGTACATCAGAGGGTGCAAACGGGTCAGAGAGATCAGCAGCAAATGAGGCAGAGGTAATAGATAAAGCGACGGACAGACAGACTGGTATTTGAAAGAGGAACAGGCATGTCGACTCAGATACTGAACGTAGAAGAAACAGACTGGATAAACTATATTAAAGAGTGACAGACAGACTGACTGACACATGAGAGGGGTAGGAGCTAACAGACTGTCCGTGGTATGGGAGATAGAGGTACAGACACACAGACTGATGTATAATAGGAGCCAATAAACAAGATGAGCTATGGGATAGAGGGACAGAAATACCGACTGATTTAAGAAACAGGTTAGTACAGACATACAACCCTGCCGAGAGAATGTGTGTGCGTGGGGGGGGGCAGATAGGCAGACAGCTCTGGGGGAGAGGCACATACATACTGACTCGATTAAGAAATGGAGAGCGGCTGTATCAACTATAGAGGAGAGGGAATTTGGAATCTAAGAACAATGTGTAGATTGGCCGGCGGATTGTACATGGGCCATGTTGGCGGAATAACCTTCCCTGAGAAGACAACAGAATAAGATCTGACCGATTTAGTCGTGGCTGAATCCGCCAGTGTGGATGAACCCGCCATCAGAACAGCCGTTCTGAGAGGGAACCATCCCCGCAAAATCCTGTACCCGTCCTATGAGGATTTCACAGAGGTGACTCCGCAGGTCAGTTTGGACCAGCCACTCCAGGTCCGGAGGGAGATGAGGTAGCCTCAGAAGTGAAACAGAGCAGACAAAGGAGCCAGCGGCCCTTCTATGAGAGGGTTGCCCGCCTCACTCACAATAAAGAGGATATCCTGAGATACACGTGCATTCCGCAGGCTTTATGGTGCATCCTTCACTACCCCCTCGTTAAATCAAGACCCAAATATCCAATTGGGACACATGTTACAATTGTAGCCAATGACGCTCACTGATAAATCAAAGGCACAAAGTTTCAAAATCAACCCATGGTAAAGTCAGTCCTTTGTGCTGAAATGGTGTCCTATGGCCGTTCGTTACAATTTAAGTTATTTTCTACCCTTTCTCTCTCTTACTCTCTCTCACTCTCTTCCTGCCATGCGCGGAGTCCGTCCGTACTCTGTCACAGTGCCTTTGGAGTCCCCGCCTACGCCGCTGCATGTTTCATTGCGATTTTTAACAAAGACCACATTCAAAAAGGCAACAAAATCAGCACAACCGCAAATGTGCCTATGCTTGCTGCATGACGCCAACGCTGTGCTGGCGCAGCTTGAGGCCAGCCACCCCAGCGCACTAAGGAGTGTGCCCGGGACTCGGCAGAATGCAATGCAACAAAAAACAAGTAGCTTGCAATGTTTTTAACAGCTTCATCGATGTGCACGCCGGGACCGGATGCTTTACTGGCGGCGAAAAAAAAATTCCCCAGAGTGTCATGCCACGAGTAAAGCATGCACGCCGGAATCGTATCGATTCCAAAAGGCCATGGCGAGAGCAGCGCACGCGCGCTGCTAACGTCAGGCGAGACCTTAAAATCCCTGTGTCAGGGAATACCTCTATAATCAAATCACTCAAGGGAGAAACATTTTATATAACAGCAACAAGAGAAATTACTGGGAACCTGTTAAATGACGGCCTGGTGCTAATTCACATATAATTAAAATTAATAGAAGCTTAATTCATTTATTATAACCCCCCTGTTCCAAACGATGTTTTGACTTTCAGATGGATACAAACAGTTTTAAAAATCCATTCATCAACAGCACAGAGTCGAGATGGTCTCGGATCTGGGTAGGTGGCCATTGAAATGTCATCCCACCTCAAGAAGAAAAAAAAAAACACTTTTATCCCACTTAAATGGAAGGGGAAATAAACCTTAAACAGGCTGATTAATGCAGTCCTTGACCCAATTTGGGCGTTTTTACGGTAATCTTATTGTAGATTGGTGTTTACATGATGGACTACCTTACAACAATAGCTCTATAAGTCTGATCCTGTGGTCTCCCTCCATGCGTAACTCTAATGTCCTACCTCAACATATGTGGGTACATAAAAATCAAGACCGATTGCGATCGTCAATGTCTGTTTTAGGAGGGAATCTAACACTGTGGCTCAGCCGTTATCAAACAACCATCTCCTGAAACCATTTTGTTACAATATTAGGGGAAAAGTGGGTTCCCATACCCCACTATTATCCCTGCAGTAGTGGTAACGTAATTTCATGCCATGCATTGTCATGTTAGTGTAATATTAACATTATGTTAGACAACATTTGTACGGCACTCAACTGCCATTAGTGTGGGTTTTTAACACTCCGGAGCAGTTTGTTTGTCGAATGTGCAGTTGTAATATTTCCTATGTGGGAAGAGTTGGGTGTGACGTGTAATCGGACCGGTTTGTTTGGATGGTGTGTGTTTGATTGCAGCTTGTCCTTAGTGGGATGAGTTGCGTTGGATGTGCGAGGTTCTAACAAGTGGAGTGGCCGTGCTGCGGCAAATATGCCAATGCTATTATGCATGCAAATCTTTGTACGGGTTCGTGAGCAAGCATCGAGAGGATTTCTTGCCACATTTATTTTCCATACCTGGCAGATGAATCATCACATGGTGGGCATAAAATAACTACGTTACCAAGGATAATTTGCATTCTTGTTTAGTTTAGCTCCAAAATGTACATTATACTAAGGACCAGGCAATTGCCCTAAAGCGGCCACAATCACTATATGCATGAACTGAACTAGCTTTTGGTTTGCACTTGCAGTAACAGCAAGCGCAAATCTAGGAAAAAGTCCAAAGCAAGCACAAAATTAATACATATTATTTTGCAAGTATTTTTGCACCGATAAATAATTGGGGCTTAAAACGTTGCTCTAGCACAAACATTATTTGTGCTGTGGAGTTTTTGCCCCAGACTCTAAATGATCCATTGTGTCATGATACATAGTTGTTATCCCTCAACTTAACTTAGTCAATGCATGCCGGATTTTGCTTCTCTATTTTGTAGATCACTTTCTTGTTGCGATGCAAATGTATTTTATTTGAACACAATCGGATTTCGTTCAGTCACAATCTCATAAAATGTCCTCAATTCTAAGTAATTAACCCCACCTGGCAAAACTGCATTCATTCCATACCATTGTCTTTGAATTGCTTCATTTTATCATATGTTCAGTTGTCTATCCAATAATTCGTATGCTTGCAGACATCTTGTGGTACATAATAATTAAATATTTTCAAGGCTATGTTCTGTTCTTTCTCAGCCTTCTCTACCCCAGTTCTCACGAAAAACAGAAAATTGCTCCCATTAAAATTGCTTTCTATTCCTAGGAACCAATTTCTCACAAAAAAAGGCTGACTGGGAGACATTCAACCAAAGTACTCAAAGCATAGTGTAGCATTTTGCCTTTTAAGGACAGCACAGCCTCATTAAGCCACGTTTTATAAGAACACAATAGCGCTTTAGTGGCGTAACAAAACCTACAAGCTACAGTCAAAACATGCATCTACACAGTGTTTACCCTGTATATTTCTGAGATATTGTCTGTACATTAAACCCTAAAGAAGCAAGGATATCTGGCCTTCAATGTGTAGAATCCATATGAATTATAGAGGTTTTCTTGTGCATCTCTGGGCTTTTAGGTGTCTTATATTTTATCATACCCCTTCGTATTCAGCGGATTTGCCTTTCAAACATAGTATTTTTGTCCACTAAACAAGGTACCTGTCCACAAAAGATAGTTTCAGTAACCTAAAAACTGGAAGCGCCCTTCTTCAAATCCCAGGACAATCACCGAGTAATTTGAAAGTGCAGGTTCTAATGAAATTACCATAGACCAATCCTATTAAACTGTCGCTTATCTAAATGACGGAGAGCCAACCAAATCACTTAATCTCAACGTACCGACAAAATAAATTATTAATCATGTGTACGTCTAATACAACTGGTGCTCATGTAAAGCTCTCCAATACATGCGGGTCGAATTTGCGCTACATAAATTCACAAAAAAACAAAGAACTGAAGACTGATTAGCTTGACACCCCATAAAGAACCCATCTTCCACCTCTGCATTATATTTCCTGCACTCCGCTATGCAACCATGCAGAAGATTACTAGATTTTCATTAGGCCTAGATTACATTTTAATAAGTTCGCAAAATTAGTGAATTTTTCACTACATAACTTTTCCCATTGTGCAGTTGTAATCTTTTACCAAAAGATACTGATTTAAGCAGAAAATGAAGTGTCTTGCACAACCAATCAATCAAATCGGAAAACTTGTATACTGCACTACGCACCCGTGAGGGTCTCTAGGCGGTGGGGGGGGGAGGGCGAGTGGTAGGAGGGTGGGAGCTACTACTCAACTGCTTAAATAGCCAGGTCTTGAGTAGCCTCCTGAAGGTTAGAAGGTCTTGGGTCTGCCGTAGGAGGATGGGGTGGGTGTTCCAGGTCTTGGCGGCAAGGTAGGAGAATGATCTGCCGCCGGAGGTCACTCTTCGGATGCGGGTGACGGTGGCAAGGGCGCGGTCGGCGGAGCAGAGCTGGCGGTTCGGGGTGTGGAAGGTGAGTCGTCTGTTGAGGTATGCTATTCCGGTGTCGTGAAGTGCCTTGTGTGCGTGGGTGAGGAGTTTGAAGGTGATCCACTTGCCCTCCATGTGAAGAGGTAAAGCGATGTGAAGGGCTCTCGCGCAGGAGGGGGAAAAGTGCAGGCTAAAAGGGCGCCCACACTCACAGCTGCTACGGGAGACTTGGGGTCTGTGTGGTTGTCTCGGACAGATGTACAGCCACGCAGGGGGCGACGGGGAGGTATCCAAAGGTTGCCACAGGGGAGTGACAGCTCAGGCCGCCTTCCACTCATTGAAGCCAGGGCCTCTCAGAGATGGCTCCGTAATATCTCCATACAAGGCCCGCTGCAGAGGCGCCCGGCGGGGGCGCTCCTGGGAGCCGGGCGGTGTGTGAAATACAGGACCCTAATCTCCCCAATAAAGCAATCGCTTTAGCGATTCTCTTGTAAAAAAAAAAACTAAAAAAAAACCACACTGAGTGGTGCGCACGCGCCACTGCCAGCATATGTTTTGAATTATCGCGGCTGTCAAGCCGCGATAATTCAAAACATATGGCCTCTGGTGCGTGTAACAGACACCAATAGGCCATGGGCGGAGCTACGCGACCGCCTATGGCCTATCGCGTGTTCTGTTACAAAACACCACGCACGCAAAGGTCAATGAAATTGGACCTTGGATTCCCCAACGGCACGAGCGTTGTGGAATGCAAGGTCCATTTTCAATTCGCCCGGAATAGGCTCGCGCTGCGCGACCCTGCATGCGCAGTGTACGCTTGGCCTGAGACCTAAAAAGGGTACCCCGTGCAGAATCACTAGCAGGCTTCTCCAAGAACTGAATAATATTACTGGATTACTGTTGGAAATCAATTCAGGAATCAAAGATAGATTAAAGTTGGGTATTTCAGTCCAGGCTGGACAAAGGCAAAAGGTCCTCCCAGTACCTAACGTTGGGGTTACTATTCAAAACAAGTTGCCAAAACCAATATTTCAGGATAGTTCAGTTGTAGTCAATAGATTTTAGTACTGGTACAGTATGCTGCTTACTAGTGGAATAAAAGGGCTTTAAACATACAAATCTCTGTATCCTACGAACATCCTTTGCAATCATAAGATTCCATCTAGAATGAAGAGAGAGAAATCCAGCTGGTGCTCCATTACGATTAGGGTATCATGGACTTTGGAACTGTGTAGCTCTGATCCGGTAGTTGCTAGCCACATTGTCAAAAGACCAGTCTTCAAAAGGAGTTCCTCTTGAAGTTGGCAGACGTGTGGACTGGCCATATACCCAAATAACAAACTAAAGACCCATCTCCAATCAGCCAAACACTCCCAAGCTTTGACTGCAGGACCTCAGAACAGCCTGGTAGGGTGTGGGAGTGTTGAGGGCAGTTGCTAGTGTGGCTCGAAGCCACACTTCCCACAACCAAGTACAACGCTGTGGAGAGAAGGGGTGCTCACGCCAAGCTGAAGGGATGCTAACACCATGGCTGCTTAAGATATTCCCCTGTTGTGCTGGACCATAATAGAAATGGGTGTGGTCATGACGAGCTGAGCTCGTCATGAGCACACGAGCACTGTGCCTCATGACGAGCTGAGGTCGTCATGAGCACCGAAGTGGCTAAACAGTATCAGAGAATTGTAAGGTCAGGCTGGAGGGGTGTTTAACAAAAAGTTACTCAATGATGAAGGAAAGCGTAGTTGCCGGACAGAATCAGTATTCAGGGCAGTCAGTTCATGTGCACTTTGTTGATGATGAGCCCACAAAAGATTGTGGACGAGTTTACTCTAGTCAATCAATCAATCAATCATAGGCATTTATACCGCGCACTACTCACCCGGAGGGTCTCAAGGCGCTTGGCCGGGGGGGGGTGGGGGGGGGGGGGGGCTCGGGGGTCCGCTACTGCTCGAACAGCCAGGTCTTGAGCTTCTTCCTGAAGGAGAGGTGGTCTTGGGTCAAGCGTAGGTCGGGCAGGAGGGAGTTCCAAGTCTTGGCGGCCAGGTGGGAGAAGGACCTTCCTCCTGTTGTCGCTCTTCGGATGCGGGGGACGGCGGCGAGGGCGTGACTGGTCGAGCGGTAGCGCCCCCCCCCCCCAAGCGCCTTGAGACCCTCCGGGTGAGTAGTGCGCGGTATAAATGCCTATGATTGATTGATTGATTGACTAGAGTGGGCTCCTTGGCTCAGCAACATCCCTTGGTTCTGCTGGGTTGCTCTGGAGTAAACTTCTGATAGGACCCTACAACTAGGGGCATCTGCAAGGAAAACATAAATACAGAATGTGTAGGGGAAATTAGAAACTACAGGCCACTAATGCTACTCCTCATAATGGCCAAACAGGACATTACAATATCAAGTATTTTCTGCCAGATAAAGCCCATTCTGGAACAAAGCCCCCAAACCACTATTGCCAAAGCAGTTGGATAAAGTTATTCCCAAAGTAATGTCATACACCCCTGCCTTTCAATGAACTGGATGAAACCACGCAAAGGCCTTAAAAGGTGATCTAAAGACCAAGAGTGCACCCAGGAAGGTTTACCACACTTTGCTAGTCAGCCGTCAGAGCTGCACCATTTATATGCAGCTGTGCCATCCAATTTCAGCCATGGACGCTAGCTCAAACGCAACTCGACTAAGAACCTCATTTTGAATGGAAAACATTGAGCATACCCACACTAGGCGGAAACGTACAATGACTACATGTCCACTGTATTGCCTACGTTTCCAAAACTGCAGAAGGAGGGAGATAACGAGTGGAGCTGCCTAAACAAATCTGACACATTAAAAACCACATCTAACTTCAGACTCTAGAATATTTAGATAGTGCTTTTCCAAGGGTTCTTCTGTCCAAGTATTCTTTGCTCTACATGACATTACATTTTGGTATGTTGTGGGTACTAAATATAGAACTCAGACCTATGGGCCCCCAAAGGCGACCTCTGACCCTGCTCGCAGGCAGGCCGCTCCCCACGCCACCACACGGCCACCAGCTGCCTCGTACCTGCTTCCTGCCGCCCGCCCGCCAGTTTTCCCGCCATTTCCCGCTCCTTCCCGCCGCTGCGTCCTTGCGGCCCCACCCCCCTGCTCCCTATTGGACACCCCGCTCCCGCCTCCCAGCTTCTCCTCCCTCCCTAGCCCCCTCTTATGGAGGCCATTCAGTGGATGCACCTCTGGCGCGCCAAAGACAAGCCCGTCTGCGCCAGTCCGCGCCTGGACCGCGCCCATCGCCAGAACCACTGGACCCCGCGAACACCACAACTCCAGACTCCGCTACGACCCCAGCACCCTCTACGCATTCAACGCCGGCAGAAACCACACCTGCTTCCAAGCCGCCCCGAAACGGACTCACGGACCTTTCTCCTGCCACACCAGCAGCTTCACCTGCAACAGAGCCACCAAACCTCCAAGGACTGGACCCAACCACATCCGCTGCATACTCAACACCCGCTGTCGAGCTCTGGGATCTGCTTGACACCTCCGCCCCAGACGTGGCCTTCCTGACCCGAGACCTGGTGGAACGACTCCTCAGCGCCCGACATCACCATGGCCATCCCGGACGGCTACATGATCACCCCCAGGAATCGCGTCTACGGAATCGGAGGAGGAATAGCCATCGTCCACAAGTCCACCCTCAAGGTCGCCACCCACGCAGACGACACCCTCAACACTGCCGAACACCTGCACTTCTGGATCCACACCGACCCCAACACCACCCTCAGAAGAACACTCATCTACAGACTCCGAGCTCAATTCAGCGACTCCATCGCGGACCTTGCCAGCACCCACGCACTCGCCTCCACGGACTACATTCTCCTCGTGGACCTGTATTTCCACCTCGAGAACACCAACGACGCCAACTCCGCCACCCTGATCGACAATCTCGCCAATCTCGGCCTCAGACAACTCGTCACCGCACCCACCCACGCAGCTGGCCACATGCTGGACCCAGTCTTCTCCACAGGCACCCACGTCACCTTCGACCACACCACCGAACTCCACTGGCCCGACTACCGCTGTATCCATTTCACCTTCAATAAACCAACCACCGCACCCAGCAGCTACCTCGCCGCTGCTGGAGCAAAGTCACCGAAGACCAGCTGATCACCACCCTCGACCAAAACCCACCCACCGACCCCACCAACCCAGACACCTCAGCCCGCAACCTCAGACAGTGGATCGACGACTGCGCCAACACCCTTGCCCCACTCAAGAAACCCTCCAATAACCACGCCAGCAAGAGAGCTACCTGGTTCACAGACGAACTGCAGATCTCCAAACGCGCATGCTGAAAACTGGAGAAGATATGGCTCCACGAACGCACTCTGGACAACCACGCATCCCACAAGGACGCCACCCGCAAACATTACCACCTCATTAGATTAGCCAAGAGATCCTCCTTCAAAGACCGCCTGGATAACAGCGCACACGACAGCAAAGAGCTTTTGAGCATCGTAAAGAAACTCGCCAACGACATACCGCCCTCATAAGAACTGTGCAACTCACTGGCCATCTTCTTCCACAGCAAGATCGCTGACATCCATGACAGCTTAAACACCATGGCCCCCCCCCGACTACGCCAGACCCCCACCTCCCCTGTGAACACCACCAGCGCCAACCGCCTGACCTCCTGGTCCAACGTCAACGACGACGAGACACGCAAGGTCATGAACTCCATCCACTCAGGATCTCCGTCAGACCCGTGCCCACACCACGTATTCAACAAAGCAGATGCTGCCATCTCACCCTCAACTACGGAAGGTCATCAACAGCTCCTTTGAAACAGCGACATTCCCGGAAATCTGGAAACACGCCGAAATCAACACCCTCTTCAAGAAGCCCAAGGCGGACCCCAAGGCCCTCAAGAACTTCCGGCCCATCTCCCTGCTCCCTTTCCCGGCAAAGGTCATCGAGAAAATCGTCAACATGCAAATGGCCCGCCACCTGGAAGATAACAACATCTTGGACCAGTCCCAGTCCGGGTTCAGACGAAACCACAGAACCGTGACAGCCCTCATCGCCGCCATAGACGACATCAGGCGCCAACTAGACAACGGCGAAACATCAGCCCTCATCCTCCTGGACCTGTCAGCCACCTTCGACACGGTCTGCCATCACACTCTAAAGACACGCCTCCTAGAAGCCGGAATCCAAGAGAAGGCCCTTGACTGGACCACGTCCTTCCTCTCCGGCAGAACCCAGAGCGTCCGCCTCTCACCACTCCGATCCGAAGCCACCAACATCATCTGCGGTGTCCCCCAGGGCTCATCCCTCAGCCCGACGCTGTTCAACATCTACATGGTCCCCCTCGCACAAGTGGCCCTCCAACACGACCTCAATATCATCTCCTACGCTGACGACACCCAGCTCATCCTCTCCCTCACCAAGGACCCGCACACTGCCAAAACCAACCTCCACGAGGGAATGAAGGCCATCGCCGACTGGATGAGGAACAGCCGCTGAAGCTGAACTCGGACAAGACGGAGGTACTCATCCTCGGACCCACCCCCTCAGCCTGGGACGACTCCTGGTGGCCGACCACACTGGGAACAGCACCAACACCCACCAACCATACACGCAACCTAGGATTCATCCTCGACTCCTCCCTCTCCATGTCTAAACAGGTCCTCCTCCTGCTACAACACCCTCCGGATGCTTCGCAGGATCTACAAGTGGATCCCGACCGAAACAAGAAGAACGGTGACACAGGCCCTCGTCAGCAGCAGACCGGACTACGGCAACGCACTCTACGCAGGAATCCCAGCCAAACACCTACAACTACTACAACGCATCCAAAACGCTTCCGCTCAACTGATCGTCAACGTCCCACCACCGCAGACACATCACCTCCCCCTCCCCCCCCCCCCCCCCCCCAGACCCCTACACTGGCTCCCCGTCGACAAGAGGATCACCTTCAAGCTCCTCACCCACGCACATAAAGCACTCCACAACGCCGGACCAGCCTACCTGAACAGCAGACTCAGCTTCTACACCCCCACCCGCCAGCTCCGCCCTCGCCGCTGTTCCCCGCATCCAACGAACAACCTCCGGTGGCAAATCCTTCTCCTACCTCGCCACCAAGACCTGGAACACCCTCCCTACCGACCTACGGCAGACACAAGACCTACTCGCCTTCAGAAGACTCAAGACCTGGCTCTTCGAGCAGTAGCGGCACCCCCTCCCCTCAGCGCCTTGAGACCCTCACGGGTAAGTAGCGCGCTTTACAAGTACTCTGATTGATTGATTGATTGATTAAGAGCAATCAAACAGTGCATGGCTACAACCAAGAGTGATGCGACAACACACCCAAACTGGAACCTGCGCTAACAATCCGGACCCCATACCTACTGAGAAGAGGAAGTATCGCCAAATCACTTATGAAGAAATTGAGGGCAATTAAACTAGAAGATTAGCAAAAAATTTTAAAAACACATAGCTAATTTGGAAAGCTGTTATTCAAGGGTCTAGTTGCTTTCCCACAGACAGTGCTTCAAACAGTACTAATCTTGGAAGAAGAGATTGAAAGCAAGAAGGAAGAAGAAACCACACACCGGTAAAAAGGAAAGCAGGTCTTTATAAGAATTCTTACTGACAACCGAAATCACACTATGTGATAAATAACGGGGTGGTTAACAAATTGGAGAATTATAATATACTGTGAGAAATATATATTTTAAAAACAGAAATAGACTTTTTGTGTAGGCTCTAATTTACAGTTAACATCCCCATCTAAAGTAATACTGATTTGTAACATGATCTCTTGCTGGTTATTCCTCCTATGCTGTGTAAAATAAAATGGCTTCTTAAATAAAAAAGAGAGTGCTGGAATGTTCTGAGCTATACTACGTATATTTGATTAGAAGGCACTAGCGTAGCGAATAGATAGAAATACGATTTGTTTTCACCACATTTACATAATCACGCCTCAGATTTGCTGAGATCTACCACCAAGGAGTAAGGTATGTTGGTTTGAGGAAAAGCACTAAGAGGTTTCAACATTTTTAGTTCAGCTCCAGTCTGCCACCATCTTCGATACTGAAGCATACCATACGATGGCACACAGTGCCAAGGGCTGCTGGCCACTCGAATTGCCGCACACCATCAATCCATCAGGCACAGGCAAAAACTCACATCGATGAATAGCACATCTGTAATTAGCCGACAATACAAAGAGTGGACAAGTAGCCAATGATATAAAGCAGAGGAAAGTAGAAATTTCCCAAATAAACCTCCAATTAACCCACTCTAAATGCAAGGTCGTATTTAAAAAGCCAGAGAGAATAGCTTAAAGAATAGCTTTAATTATTAACTGAAAACAAGCATGCCTCTTATTCCAATGTCACCAGAAAAGTACCACTTTCAGAGTAAGCAATACCAAAATTCTCCTACGAATAACTGAACAAGGCTGTGGTAAATCTTGCACAAGAAGCGTGCGCTGAAGAGTGGGATGCCAGGGATACTGCACAGTAGAAAGTTTTGATAAGGGTCAGTGTTTTCATTACATCTTTAACCCCTTCGCTGCAGCGGCAATTCCGCCGCAGCGCTAGGGGGGCCCGAGCGGCGCTCGCATGCTCGTGACGGAGCCGCTCCGTTGCGAGCCGCGGTTGAGCTGTGCTCATGACGGAGCGGTTCCGTCATGGCCCCGCCCGCTCAATGGAACGTCCAGCGCAGACGCGGAATTCGGGTCGCGCAGGCACGCCGAGCGGGCCATGACGGAACCGCTCCGCCATGAGCACTGCTCAACCGAGGCTCATGACGGAGCGGCTCCGTCATGAGCATGGAAGCGGTTAAGAAAACCAGAGTCTCGCCTCTACTTTCTGAATAAAAAAGGAAAACTGTAAATCCAACAACATATTACTGTGAAAACAAACTAAAATATATGAACTAGAAAATGCGTTTAGTGGCTAGACCTGTGCCTTTATGAAGCTCAGCAAAGAAAACGTCAGTACTTGACCCGCCCCCGCATGACAATAAGTCTGGTTTATGATTGAAAATGCCCCGTCAGTCAATCAGTCAATGGTTAGTTCAGACACTCAATAAATCGTCATGCATGCACTCATCCTCGCACTGGCAATAAAAAAGCAATAAAAACAGACATGCAGAAAAGCATATAGACAAATTATTAGAATAAAATTCGAAAAAAGAAAACATTCTTCAATATAAAACTTGGTGGTGACTGACCACGAGAGCGCAGCAGAGAGCAGCGAACGCCACGTGCCACAAGCAACGAACAGCCACGAGGAGAGGAGGTGAAGGGAGAAGCTCCGGCGAGAGGCTCCGGGTGTCCTGGCGGGTCTGCGGCGGTCTGAGAGCCAAAGAGCCTTGGAGCCAGAGAGCTCTAGAAGCCGGAACTGGAACCGGAAACGGAGAAGCAGTGAGACGCGTTAAAGAGCGGCTCTGAGCACCGCTGGGGGGGGAAACAGTATCCCAGCGGCTCTGGGAAAAGAACTGTGTGCGGCTGCCGCCAAGTGTTCCACAAGAACTGTGAGTGCTACGAGTGCCGTGAGAGCCTCTGTTGCCGCAGTGTGGTGCTGCGGGAGTCTGAAGCAGCTGAATCTCTGCCTCAGAGTTGCGAGGTCCTCTTGACCAGAGACGCCACAACACAGCACTATAGATCATTTCAGAAAAGCTAATTAGCCACCAAGCACCCAAATAAATAATTAAACACAACCAAATAATAACCCCCACAAGAAGACGTACCTCTGTTACTGAGTAGCTGTAGCTGAAGCTGCGGCCAGACCAGTTTAGACGCTGACAACACAGAGCTCCTGCATTTCCGCATTACCGGGTTGCAGGCTTCCTACTGCTAGTACCTTACGAATCCCCGACGGCTGCTGTTCCTGGTTGCCTGGGATTTGGAGTCTGGCGCAGGGAGAACGGCTGGGAGAACGGCATTTGGAGCATTTGGTGGAGCACCGCGGCGTTTTTGCGAGGAGCTAAGACCTGCTAAGACCTGAGAGCTGTCGTGCAGGAGGGACCACCTGGAGAGCCAGCGAAGCAAGGTGAGCCACTCCATCGCACTCCATCTTACAGCCCTCGCATTGCTTTCCTACCCCGGCCTCCTCCCCAGCCGCACTATTCCACCTCACACACCATACAGAAGCGCAGTAGTAATCCTTCGTGACAAGCACTGCCCGCCACATAGCAGTATAGCAGCAACTCTCCCCGTCACCCCGGACCACAGAGAAAACGTGAATGATCGCGGAGGGGGACTGGCGGCCGCGAGCATGAGCAGTGAGTGAGAGTACCGAGAGCATTGCAGAGGTGCCAAAAACGCTAGAAGAACGCTCGAACATTGAAACCAGCCTCAAAGCCACAAACAGTGAGCCTCCATCTGGCCACCTTCTAACAGGTAGAGATGTGGCGTCCGGACTGTCTGCACTGAAGCGAAGCCACTAGCGCTGCAGGAGCCGCGAAGGCTCCGCTTTGAGTGGCGGGAGGCTAATCTCAGAATCCAACTGGTTAGTGTGGCGTGGTAAAGGAGCATCAACTGCGCATCACGAAGGCGAAAAGCATTAAGAGCAAGCTATTTTGACGTCTCTTATGCAATGGTAAGGCCAGATAGGGTTCTACGTTCACAATTAAAAGGGAATTCAGCGGTGAACCAGGGAGGCAGTATTTCAGAGATAAAAGCTCCCTGAAGCCACAGTCAACCATTTGCGGTTGGAGAAACGGTGAGCATCTCACACTTATTAAATCCTATCCATCGGTGCTGACAATGTTCTCAAAAGGGATAAGAAGTTCTAAGCGCGGAAAAGGCTCAATAGATGTGGAGAATAGGGAGAAGTCAGGTGAAGAATTAATGGACACACACGTAGCACCCGGGATTAGTGTAGAGTGCCAATCTATAAAACCAGAGGCGCTTTACCCTGCCGTAATCATATGTCAGAACAATGGAGGTGAATCTGGAGCGGTACCTTCTCCAAGAGAAGTGGATTTATGTCAAGCAGAAAGGGAGGGTAAGACCACGGAAATGGAAACTGAAGCAGCTTTGTTGTGGGTGGAGGAAGATGGTAACCCCCGGGAGATATCACTGAAAAAAAGGAAGTGACTTTATTATCCCCACTAGCTGATTTGGTAACCCTTATGGATAATACAAAAATGACTCAGAGATCGGCGTTGATCTGTCTGCCCGTAACAGGATCTGATCCTTTGCCTAGGATTGACCGGCGGTTAGAATCCAGCCTTAACTACGGGCAGTCGAAACCGGAGGATCTTACATTACCGGATAATGCTGTTCAAATAGAAAAGAACGTGGAACGAATGAAGCAGTTGAAAAAGATGGGGATTTCGGAGACGGACTTAGTATTGTCTCCGGATATTCAAGTGCTCCCGCCATTAATAGGAGCTCAAACACATATGCCAGCCATGTACAGTAGTACACCTACTAACCTATCTTTGGCTGGTGATTTGTTAGATCTTTCAGTTGAAAAGATATTGGGAGTTTCATCGGCTGAGGATAAATGTGTAGTGAACTCTTTGAATTCTCTGAATATGAGTGAAAATGTTTGGTCAGGGGGGGGATCTTTGAGATTGGAGAAAATTATGTCTGCAATTTTGTCTCTGTTGGAGAAAAGTACTTTAAACTCTGATCATATACTGGAAGTCCTTTCACCTATACTGATAGGGGTTCAAGCTCTTACACAGTGTAAACAAGCCCCACTAATCCTGGGAAGGGCTCCTCCAGTACCTAGTCAGGTTAATTAATTATATAGTGAGATACATAATATTGGTACAAATTCAGCGGTGGGGGGGGGTCTAAAAGAGCCTATTGATGGTTCCGAAAGAGGTTCCCCTGAAAGGAATCTAAGTCAAGATTTACCTTATTCTAATTTTAAGGAATGTGACAAGATAAAGATAAAGGTTTCCTCCGTTTTAAAACCAGTACGTCTTTTCCCAATTTTTAATAAAATTATTTCAAAAGATTTAAGTCCACAGCCATCTGATGATTTATGCAATTCCTCAGTTAGCCCACCGGTGGGGGAGGCCTCTCTCGCGAAGAAAGGAAACACTAAAAGTGGCCGCAGGGGGAAGAAAAGGAAGATGAAGAACCGGTTACCGAAACGTAAACAGAAAAAACTGCGGTTCCATCCTGAAAATTAAATAGTTACATATCCCCCTCCATTGGAAAATATAGAAGGTCCCTGGTGCAACCCATATTGGAAGAGAGACAAAGTTATGGGCAGGAAAATGATCCTCAATATAATAGTTCAACTATAGAACTGAATGCCCCTTTGTCTCAAGAGGGTAAGGAAGCTAGTGATCAAATTATGGGCTTAAGAAGTAACCTTGGTTCAGGGGAAAAGTTGGTCAAATCAAACAGCCCTGAAATAGACCCCATTGGAGCCTCAGGAGGTGTATTCCAACACCCCAGTGGGCCTGTTTTACACTCATCAAGTGCAGTATCTGGTCAGGATTTGGGTATGGGTCTGAGAATAATGTTGGTTGATAACATTAGTGGGGGTAAATCAAATTGTAATTCACCTACGGATCAATCAGGCATGAACATAACTAGGAACATTGATATAGGTGCCAGGCAAGCGAACAAGGTTTTAATCTTTAGTTCTCTTTTCGATGCTGAACCATTGTTACTGAATAGAAGTGCCCTCCTTAGACTTATCTCTGAAATAGAGGATCTGGGGTTAATCACCACTAAAGATATTGAATGGGTATATTTAGATTGGAGGAGCTCCCCCCCTAGTACTATAGCCACTTTTTCCTCAGGTATAGTGTCAGCTCTTGTTCTAGCAAATAGTGATAGTTTCAGGAAAAGAGGAAAAGACATCTTACCAAGTGTGGTCCCGTATAGCACTCTGATTAAAAATTCTGGAGCATGTTATCGGGTGCAAGGGAGGAGTTGTATTGAGTACAAGGATGAAAATGCACATGTAAAGTTTGAAGATATAGAAATAACGGTAGGAAGTAAAACGGGAGTAAGAGAGGTTAAGCTTCCAAAACCAGAGGTTCAGGAGGCACCCATATCGGATGGGAATGATGAGGTGACAAAATGGAGTTCGGTTGCTGGTACCTTGAATGGGATAAAAACATCAAGTTTAAAGCCCGTGGAACGGGGGTAGCCAAGTGGGGAAAATTATATCATGGAACGTGGCGGGGTTAGGAAAATCTTGTCATAAGCTCAAATTATTGGCCGATATAAACCCCATGATCGTCTGTCTTCAAGAGACATGGTCTACGGAAGAGTTCCAGCTAAAGAATTATTATGCGTTTTGCAGTTTAGCAAAAAAAATCCACAAAAGCGCACGCAAGTGGAGGCCTAGCTATTTTACTTAGATGCAACATAGCATGGGACCCCATGATATACAAACACCCCTCAAATTGTTGTATTTGTGCAAAACTGAAATTAGGAAATGATAATTTAGGGCATGTAAAGTTTCTGTTTTTGGTAAATGTGTACATCCCTCCGGGGAGAGCATCTAATTTATTGGTTGATTCCATCAGCAGTTTTGCGCAAAGTTTGTGTAAAACGGTAGAAAATGCACGTATATTGATGGTAGGGGGTTTTAACGCTAAAATAAATAATAGTGCTGCTATGGTATACTCTAATACGTATTTGGAGGAGGTGTGGGCTATTCCAGAGCCTGTATTTCCGGCCCAGTTAAAATCTGATAAACAAGGCCTTTCTCTCTTGCAAAACTTTAGGAATCTTGATTTAATATTTTTAAATGGTAGATTTCCTGAGGATTCACCTGCATCTTATACCTTCAATGGAACCTACAGTCAGACCCTTATTGATTACATGGCAGTTTCCATTCAACTGTTTAGTGCGTGTATACAGTTTAAGGTGCTCCCCTCTACGACGAGTGACCATAACATTTTAGTGGTGCAGATGGTTATAAATACCGAGAAGCCCGAACTCTGGAATCAGAGGAAGGAAAATGTCACCTATTCCCGAAATAATGGGCGAACTTATTGGTCATACAAGGCACTTCCGAATTTCCAGAGGGTATTTAAGAATGTCGAATTTAGGCCTAGTCTGGAGACTCCGATTGTGAGGTATGAGAGAGTTTTGGCAGCAATCAGAAAATTGGGAAGAAACAAAAAAGACATGAGAACCTCCCATGTAGTATTAATCCCATGGGAAATCAAAAACTGAAAAAGGAGATTAACGAGTTGATTAGACTTCAATTTAAAGCCCCTAGTTTAAAAAAATCAGAGAGAGATTCATAGGCTAAAACAGGTACGGAATAGAAAAAAAGTATCAGATCGAAGGAAAGTTGAAGATGAAAAATGGGTAACCCTTCGTGAAGTGACCTTATTCGGGGATACCAGAAAGTACTGGGCATTGATAGCGAAGTTTTGTGATGTTAGAGAAAAATCACAACCCACTTTAATTTCCTAATCTGAATGGTCTATTTATATCTCCCAACTGTATGCTCCTAATCAATTAGCAGATCAGTTTGAGGGGGTTCTTAAGAACTCGGAATTGGGCGTTGACGTAGGAGAACCAACAGAATTGGAAATTGTAGATTATATTAAGGGGTCTAGATACTCTGGGGCAATGGGACCAGATGATGTTCCAGTAGCCATAATAAAACAGAATTGTGAAGATTGGGCAAAAATTTTATATCCGTTGTTTGCTCATTGTTATGACACTGGAAACATCCCGTATTCCTGGAAGGGAAGTATACTGGTCCCGTTATATAAGAAGGGCCCAAGAAATTCCCCGTCTAGTTTCAGACAAATTTCCCTTTTAGATGCAACGGGTAAACTGTTTGCGAAGAGTATTCTTGGCCACCTGCAAGAGTGGGCATATGGAAACAATCATATACCTCTGGAACAAACAGGATTCCGCAAGAATAGTGGCACTCTGGATAACATTTCTGTGTTACAAACTTTAATTGAAAAATATCCTGTGGGCATAGGGGTCCCGTTGTACACCGCTTTTATAGATTCCTCCACAGCGTTCGATAGGGTCGATAGAGGGACGCTGTGGAGGAAACTGGTGACAATGGGGATCCCATGGAACCTTTTAAGACTAATAATTGCACTTCATTCCTCTACGTGGACACAAGTTTTATTGGGTGGATCCCAAGGCCTATCAAGGAAAATATGTACGGGCTAAAGCAGGGGTGCCTTTTGGCACCTTTACTCTTTTCCATCTATATCAATGATCTGCACAGTAGTGTGGGATGGAGTAAAGGTGACCCTCCCCAATTAGGTCTTCTTAAATTAAGTTGTTTGTTGTATGCAGATGATGCAATAATAATGGATTTAACACCAATTGGGCTGCAAAGAAGATTGAGAGAGCTGGTTAAGTACACAGAGGAGCATGTTTTTAAAATAAATATTTTAAAGAGTAAAGTTATGATTTTTAGCTATCAAGGGTTTAGGGTGAGAAAAAATGTGAGTTGGTTTTTGGAAAGGGAAAAACTTGAAGTTGTGAAATTTTATCCATATTTAGGAAAAATATTCTCAAACAGATGCTCTGCTAGCAGACATATGGACCATTGTAAAGGGAAAGCAATTTCACAAGCATCGGCAATTAATCGCCTGTATATGCAATGTGGGAAAAGACATTTTTCCAACATCATTTCGGTGTACAAAATAAAAATACCGCCAACATTGAATTGTGCTAGTGAAAAAGTAGAGGAGTGTGAATGGGCCAAATTTGAGAAAGTGGAAGGAAAGATCTGGCGCCAAATATGTAATTTGAATTATGCTGCACCAATTGCGGCACTTAGGCTCGAATTTGGTCTTCTTTCAACATATGTGTTATCAATTGCTGCCTGTCTAAGATGGTGCAATGCTTTGATTAATGGCCCTGATAATTTATTGAGGACAGCATTGCACAGGGAAATGTTCGTAAATATGAAGGGTAAAAGCGCTATTTTTAGAAATTATATAAAGGCTTTAAGTATGTTTGGTCTAGATAAGGAAGGGGCAGCAGCTTTATGTAAAAGCTCGTTAAAGCAGATAATAAAGAAGTCAATTTATGTGGTCTCTCGCGAAAGAGATCTGACACTATGTTCATTGAATGGGAGGATGGACTGCATTGCGGGGAGCTCTATTGTCAAAACCCCCCAGCCATTTGTTTTGTGGAACCTGGAACACAGTGTTCGTAGGGTTATTCTGTTGCTAAGATTGAATTTATTACCCCTAAGAATTGTAACAGGTGCCTGGGAGGGTATTCCCAAAAATGAAAGATATTGTTATCTGTGTAATTGCGGGATACAAGATCTGAATCATGTTTTGATTGTGTGTCCTGCACTCCACTCAATACGACGAAGATATTTAAGGATTGCTTTTTTAAAGTATAATATCTCAACAGCTGAACAGGCCCGTAATTGTCTTCTGTCCCCTCCGTCTGAACTGATGTGTTTTAAAAAATTTCGGTTCTTTAAAGAATTTTTAAATGTTTATTAGGTTTGAAATATTTTTAAGTGAGTTGAAAGTTTGAAATATCTCAATGGTAATTCATCTATATTGCTATTTTGTGAAATGAAATTGCACTGAGCACTTGCACTTCTTATATGACATGTAAATAGTCATTTTTAATACTTTGGGGTTAAAATGTTTGTATAACTGCTAGGGGAGTGTTAGTAATAACTCCTCCAAATTTTGCACGGATCATTTGCACTTTTCTATGTTAATGTAGTGCTTTTCCCCTTTCCTTAAATTCGGATTACATCTGGTATTGTCTCTTCTGTGTACCTTTTTTAAAAATCAGGTACTCCTGATGGCCCATAGTGTGTTTTAATGGAAAGATGTTCATTTAAGTAACTCGAGTACTTATAATATCTCGATGTTAAATCAAATATATTGTTGCTAAGGGAGGGAGGGAGGCATTTGCCCTAAAAGAATTGCACAATGCACTCGCACTTTTTGTAGGGGAGCTTTTGGTAGGCACCCCTCCGGAAATTGCCTAGAGCACTTGCACTTTTGTATGATGGGGTAGTGCTTTTCCCTTTCCCCATGACCCTATTATGATTGAGATTAACTCTTCTGTGTACCGCTTTTTAAAATCGGTTCTCCGGACAGCCCATATTGTGTTTTAACTGAAAAAAGATCTTTTGCATTGATATGACGTATCCCAGTGTATAGTTTAGTTTATTGTAGGAAAAGGTCCTTTCTTTTAATTGCTGGTATTTTAGTATAAAATTGTATTTGTATTCTTACTTGGCATTTCTGTATGTAATGAATGATTTATTTCTGCACTTTATGTTGAATTATTCGGAATTCTAAATCATAATAAATACTAATTGAAATTGAATTGAAATATAAACTTGGTGGGCATATGTCTACAATACGGAAATAAAATTAAATATAGTCGCAGGCAGCAGTCCTGCAATGATTTTGTATACAATGTAACAGCTACCACGTTTAGAAACAATGTATTGGCCTTCTTGGAGCAGTTAAAACAATGATACAATACGCACAAATGTATTCCAAAGTGCTACGTAAACACTACACTGGGAAGCCATCTTTTAATGCTAAAATGCATAGTGTATCACTGTTGTACTAAGCCAGCTTGGCAAACATAATGCTTCTAAACATGGTCACCATTTTGGAACCGTAAAACAATGATACACTATAAACTATACCATTCCAACATGGCCATTAAGAAAGTGACATGCAGTAGATTACAGATGCGATGAGGAGGAAGTGAACAGTCTGGTAGGACTGCCTTGGGAGCTTTCGAATATTCATAAAACAGAAGAATAGAAATGAAAGGAAGACCTACAAAAAGAACAACATGGAAAAGTAAAGGACTGGCCACCAGCTCAGACAGTGTCACTCCTTTCCACATGAAGATGCTCATGCAATCAATGTGAAACGAGCCTAACAATGATTATTACGCAGTAAATCTTTAACACCAACTGTTTGTCAAAGGAGGTAACCAACACCAAAAACATTTACCATTGAGGTAATCTGTGTGATTCCATGCCACAAAATATCAGTCAACAGTCTTCAAAATGTTGTAATTACAATTCCCCCTTAAAAAACAAGCGTCATTAAAGTTTGTCACAATAAAATTGGTCAGGCTTACTTCCTTTGTCGTAACTTACATAATGGAAATATCGGCCTATGGCATCTGACATGAATGTTTCCAAAGAATCAATCAGGGATAAAGTCTATCACTGGCTCGCCAACATAACCAACTCAAGCCTAACGAATTCTGCATAAGTTTTCCCAAAAGACAACATACAGGAAAGCAGTAAAAAATGTGTTGATCATATTCCTTTCCACTGTCACCAGCTGGGGAGAACCACACATAGATGCCAAGTTCCTCTAATGTTGGCCGCAAAAGTTGAAGAGCACTCAGGGCTATTTAGTTAATTTTATTGCCACCACGATAACGCACTGGACAGACGTGTTTCGGCGTGGTCACCTTTCTCAATGTCACTGTGAGCGAGATTTCCACAGCATTTTAAATCAAACAAGACAGTTCATTGGTTCCCTGTTATTAACAAGACTAAAGGTTTTCCACCTCGTAAATACCACGCATTGCGATTTCATGGCGGCCATCTTACAATATTCAATCACAGATAATATTTTATTACCAGTTTCAGCAACTCATTAATGTCACATTGTGGCTCAATGGTTTGAGCGGCAGACCCTGATCCAGAGGTCTGGCCCAGGACCAGGGTTCAATTCCTGCCTTGGCGGGTCTTGGGCTCAATTTCCTCGGACCCGATAATTCTCGCCTCAGTGCCTATTCTAATCATGGGTCCCACTCTGCAACTCTGGGCAATAGCTTTCTTAATCTCCACAACGGCCCCAACAGCGCTGGGATGCCTGGCTTCACCTTAGGGGTGCCCAGGAGTGGACGCCTCACAGGGAAAATCCAGGAAGGGTTCCACAGCGGTATGCGTTACAGCGCCAGGACACCCCAGTTGGGGTATTAGTGCGCTTTACAAGTACAAATTACATTACATTTCATTTTGCGACAAATCAGCAATAAATATAAAAGAGATTAATATTATAAGTTATACTAAATCATATTCAATCTTACCACCATATTAACGACTGTCACTGTCGTTAATAACGAAGAACCAACTGGCAACTGACTTCCAGTTTGCTGGATCTTGTGCATGAACACTGCACACAGAATACTGCAACTCGCTGCCGCCACATTCATATAGAGGCAACATCAGAGCCTCCTCCTCACTTTTTGAGTTTCGCAAGAAGCTGAAGACCTGCCTCTTCCCATAAAAATTTGGCCACACACCTGCCCAAGCACCTTGATACCCTCTTGGGTGATTAGTGCGCTATACAATTAACATTACAAACTTCGACTTAAAACGTTATGTTTAAAGTTTAAAAAGGCGTGCAGTCACAATCCGGGATAGTGCTCAAGAAGGAGTATAGACAAAGGGCACTACCAGGATAGAGGTAGAAAGTGACTGAGCTCCAATGAGGGGTCAAGGGTAGGTGACAGAGATGGGTATTTTAATATACAATTGCAAAGCCAGGAAAACTATCTTTGATGTGTAAGTATTCTTTGTTGTAATAGCCTATGTGATTTACACATTTTTTTCTATGAAAATATACAAGTTTCCTCAGACAAATCACGTAAAAAATACTTTTGTTACATGGTTTAAGCTTGACCCTCATTTCAGATATATTAACAAGAAAAACTGTAGCCTAGAATGTAATCGCTCGCCGTCTAAAAGGCAAGGCTGGTTGAAGAGAGTCACGCACGGTGTGAGGCTACTTAAAAGTTGCACTCCATCAGTTAAAGCTTTGAAAAGTTGTCAGGTCTATGAAAGCAAGCAGTTCGAACCTTAGCCCTGTGCCCATTCAATGTGAACCATTGTAGGACAAGCAGCGCATGTCTCTCCACCTCTGCGGCCGTACTTGAGCAATAATAGATGGCCTTTACCTGTCCAGGGCAGGTGAGAGGTCAATACACGGTGTACAGGATGCTACAGGGAACCTTTATGGTCCAAGGGTTGACCCAAAATCTATTGGCATCTTGGGAAAACTAATTTTGGACCCAAGACCAACGCAAACTTTCAAAATGCAAACATACATACAATCCTATAGCAGGGTCCCAAAACATGACTGACACCCCAGTAAATCAATGCTTCCAGGTGGCCCAACCGAACAAGTCAATGCATGACTGGGGTGGACACATGGCTCCCGTGTTTAGGTACTTTACGTTATATGCTGTGTAGACTAAAGTTCCAACAAAAAGCTAAAGCGGTCTACAGCCAAACCTTTTAAAGCGATCTACAGCCAAACCTTTTAAAGCGGTCTACAGCCAAACCTGTAAGTTTCAATTGCCCGAAAGTAGTACTGTGTTCTGCAGACTCATTCATGGCCCTACTTGGAGACCCCTAAAAACACTTAAAACAATACACACACACACTGCACACTCACCTACACAACTTAGAGATGCTTCCATTCATGCAGCGGCACGCCATTATAAACATCAGACACACACCTTCTAACACATCCACTACACACTGTTATTTACACCTACACCACAAAGACTGCCAAAAACTCCCACTAATATGACACAAACGTATCAAACATACACTCATTTACATATATATACACACACACACTCCCACCATACGCACAGCTATAAACACATATGCTTACACAGCCCTGCTCTCACTCCTGCACACGTACACCATACATACTTTAAAACTAGATTTACAATATGCACTCACCTACACCTATACTGCTACACACACGCACAAATACCTCCAAATACAAAAAAAGACATATTGCTCCAAGAATAAAGCACACACCCGGTAATAATAAGACGCCCACCCACAAGGGCTCGGAAGATGTTTGTTGCAGCTGAGAGGTTTAGAAGCGGTTGCTCTCTACCAGGCTCTGCACTCCACGCCCCCTCAGAGCAATGAAGACATTCTTTAATTCCCCACTGAGGATGGACAGGGGAATGGAGGGGGAGTTCGTAAAAACCTCAGTCCCCTTCTGGTTTTTAAAACCTCAAGAGTTATAGTAATTTACTGAGTTCTGCCTCCTCCATCACCGTCTGCACCGCCTCCAGAACAAACACTCAAGGAAGAGCCCTGCCCCAAAATATAGAGCCACCACAAACGCGAAGAAATCACAAGCAGACAAAGGAGCACTACCTCAAAGGCAGGCTGGACTGCAGGGAGAGGGAGCTAGAAATACGACACTCCGTAGCCAGCAACCCACACGATGGCAACCATCCACACATGAAGCTACAACACTCCATAACCTGCATCCCACACGGTGGCAACCATCCACACATGGAGCTACGACACTCCATAGGCAGCACCCTACACAGTGGCAACAATCCGCACATGGATCTACGACACTCCGTAGCCTGCACCCCACACGGTGGCAACAAGCCGCCCTTGGAGCTAGGACACTCCGTAACCTGCGTCCCACACAGTGGCAGCAATCCAAACATGGAGCTACGACACCCCGTAGCCTGCACCCCAAACGGTGGCAACAATCCGCAAATGGAGCTACGACACTCCATAGCCTGCACCGCACACGATGGCAACAATCTGCACATGGAGCTACGACACTCCGTAGCCTGCACCCCACACAGTGGCAACAATCCACACATGGAGCTACGACACTCCGTAGCCAGCACCCCACATGGTGGCAACCATTCACACATGGAGCTACGACACTTCGTAGCCTGCACCACACACAGTGGCAACAATCCACACATGGAGCTACGACAATCCGTATCCTGCACCCTACACAGTGGCAACAATCCGCACATCGAGCAACGACACTCGGTAGCCTGCACCACACACAGTGACAACAATCCACACATGGAGCTAAGACACTCCGTAGCCTGCACCACACACAGTGGCAACAATCCACACATGGAGCTATGACATTTCCTAGCCTGCACCGCACACAGTGGCAACAATCCGCACATCGAGCAACGACACTCGGTAGCCTGCACCACACACAGTGACAACAATCCACACATGAAGCTACAACACTCCGTAGCCAGCACCCCACACGGTGACAACAATCTACACATGGAGCTACGACACTCCAGAGCCAGAACTCCACACGGTGGCAACAATCCGCACATGGAGCTGCAACACTCCATAGCCTGCACCCCACACGGTGACAACAATCCGCACATGGAGCTACGACACTCAGTAGCTTGCATCCACATGGTGGCAACAATCCACACATGGACCTACGACACTCCGTAGCCTGCACCGCACTCAGTGGCAACAATCCACACATGGACCTACGACACTCCATAGCCAGCACCCCACATGGTGGCAACCATCCACACATGGAGCTACGACACTCCATAGCCAGCACCCCACACGGTGGCAACAAGCCGCCCTTGGAGCTACGACACTCCGGAACCTGCATCCCACACAGTGGCAGCAATCCAAACATGGAGCTACGACACCCCGTAGCCTGCACCCCAAACGGTGGCAACAATCCGCAAATGGAGCTACGACACTCCATAGCCTGCACCCCACACGATGGCAACAATCTGCACATGGAGCTACGACACTCCGTAACCTGCATCCCACACAGTGGCCACGATCTACACATGGAGCTACGACACTCCATAGCCAGCACCCCACACGGTGGCAACAATCCGCACATGGAGCTACGACACTTCGTAGCCTGCACCACACACAGTGGCAACAATCCACACATGGAGCTACGACAATCCGTATCCTGCACCCTACACAGTGGCAACAATCCGCACATCGAGCAACGACACTCGGTAGCCTGCACCACACACAGTGACAACAATCCACACATGGAGCTAAGACACTCCGTAGCCTGCACCACACACAGTGGCAACAATCCACACATGGAGCTATGACACTCCCTAGCCTGCACCGCACACAGTGGCAACAATCCACACATGAAGCTACAACACTCCGTAGCCAGCACCCCACACGGTGACAACAATCTACACATGGAGCTACGACACTCCAGAGCCAGAACTCCACACGGTGGCAACAATCCGCACATGGAGCTGCAACACTCCATAGCCTGCACCCCACACGGTGACAACAATCCGCACATGGAGCTACGACACTCAGTAGCTTGCATCCACATGGTGGCAACAATCCACACATGGACCTACGACACTCCGTAGCCTGCACCGCACTCAGTGGCAACAATCCACACATGGACCTACGACACTCCATAGCCAGCACCCCACATGGTGGCAACCATCCACACATGGAGCTACGACACTCCATAGCCAGCACCCCACACGGTGGCAACAATCCGCACATGGAGCTACGACAATCCGTAGCTTGCACCCTACACAGTGGCAACAATCCGCACATCGAGCTACGACACTCGGTAGCCTGCACCACACACAGTGACAACAATCCACACATGGAGCTAAGACACTCCGTAGCCTGTACCACACACAGTGGCAACAATCTACACATGGAGCTATGACACTCCATAGCCAGCACCCTACACGGGGACAACAATCCACACATGGAGCTGACACTCCCTAGCCTGCACCGCACACAGTGGCAACAATCCACACATGGAGATACGACACTCGGCAGCCTGCACCCCACACAGTGGCAACAGTCTGCGCATGGTGCTTGAACCTCAATCAAGTAGACGGACTGCCGGAGACGGTGAGAGTTCAATATAAAACAAAATATCTTCCACAGCGGAGCTAGGACCCAGCACCCAACCATAAGCAGCATTGTATACAGGAGCCCGGACCTCAAACACGATCAACAGGGAAGTGAGGCACCTGAATGCAAAACACCAGAGAGTGGGAGCTGTACCCCAAACGCTGGAGTGAGTCACATTCATCTAACACGCCGCTGAGACGGACCTGAACAGCAAATACAGGGAGCACTGCTGAAGGATGTGCACCCCTAACATAAGCAGCTCCGCGGAGCAAGACCTTCACAACAAGCAGAACCGTAAAGATGAAGCTACACAACACAGCAATAGACAGGAAGTGCACCCAAAACAGAGGGAGCATTATAGGTACTCTGCACCCCAACCACAAGCAGAATGCGGTGAATGACCTGCAAGCAAATACCCGACAGAAGGACATGTTTCCAAATACCAGAGAGAGAGAGAGATCTGCACCGAAGCACAAGCATGACAGCAAAGGCCGAGTTGCTCTTCAAACACAAGCAACGCTGCAGAGTGGGTCCTGCAACCCAAACAAAAGCAGCACTGCAGAGAAGTTTCTCACCCCAAACGTTCGAGAGAGAAACCTGCCCAAAGCACAAGCAGCACAGCAGAGTGGGACCTCCACTCCAAGCAGCTATCTAAAGAGCGAAACTGAAGGACAAGCAGTTTAGTGGGAGCTGCATCCCAAACGCAGGTAGAACTACCCCGAAAACAATATCTTCAACATAAGCAGTGTCACAGAGTAATCACCCAAATACAAAGAGCAGGGCCGAGAGGGCCAACCACTGGCGGCCCTCATGGGTAAGCATGGGCGAATTTTGCGAATCTCGCGTTCGCGAATTTGCGAACTCGCAATCCGCAAAATCCGCGAATTCTCGCGAATTTTTTTTTGGTGTTAGCGCAGGTTTCTGCCCGTTCGCGAGGGTTTTGTACAATTTCGCAAAACGCGAACTTACCTGTTGGGTCGCAAGTTTTGCGAACTTGTTGTTTCTACGTGTCCAGCCTGTTGGGGACACTCTTCTTCATCACTGCCACTCTCTGTCACCACTGCCACTCTCTGACTACTCATGCCACCCTCTGGCCCACCCATGCCACCCTCTGTTTCATCACCGCACCCTCTGGTTGTCCAGTGTACATTATTTTCGGCAAAGCAAAGCACACCTTCCCTGCCTCAAGTGACCTGAATTAATTTGGGGCTGATTAATGTGTCACAGAATATTTTTTTAGCTGGCACCTGCTTCCTTAGTGCTTCCTGATTAGTGATCTTTTGCACTTGCTAAGTGCTTTCATTGTTGCAAAATTAGTTACAACACCTGCCCTGCCCCAACTGACAATAATGAATTAGGGGCTGATTAATGTGTCACTGGATTTGAACTTCCAGCCTGGCTCCTGCTTGTCTGCCTTAGCTGTAATTCAGGACCTTTGTGTAACTATTCTGAGGGTCAGAGCAGGGTCACATAATAGTTGCAAGTAGGCAACTGAACTCTGGAGGGGCCCCTCAGGAAGCACTACAAGAAATGGCTACTAATGATGAGCTTGAACTTTTGAACCTGGTAAGTAGTTTCAGTTTTGCTAAAATCGTATTTCTGCAATTTAGCGCTTATTCGCGGGGCGCGAGGTTGAACTGGGAAGCCGCGAACTCACGTGAACAAATCCGCTGCTCGCGGATTTTGCGGGAAATTTGCGAATCTCGCGGATTGCGAATTTACCGAAAATCCGCAAAATCCGCGAGCGAAACGGATTTTCCGCCCATGCTTACTCATGGGGCAGAACTTGCGGCATGGGCTGCACTGGTTCAAGGCAGGGCCCATTTCAGGAGCTTCAAAGTAACACCAACCTCTAAGCTGCTGAGAGACTCAGAAAGAAGAGTGTCAGCACGCCATTTAGGTCGAGCCTAAGCAGCGCATGCGCTGTCTCTTCGAGACATGCTGTATCTACTCTGTGGGCTTAGAGCATCCCTATCGCTTTTCATGGATTCCTTTGTGTGCACTTCATAAATCCTCGCTTTTCTGTAGTCAACAGCTTACGTTTCTCCCACCTCTTGGTGTTTTATTACCGCCCATGGCTACTGTCCCTATTATATGCAGGCTAGCACTTCCGACCATTTATGCTCATTGGGGTGCACAGTTTTTGGTTTTTTTGCCTCAGCTTGCGCTCAGATGATGGCTTAAGTTAACAAACACACACAGCATTTCTTTGTTTTCAGCTCGTGCTCTTATCTCGACATTACTGGATCAGAGTTTTTTTATTGTCGTTTGTGCGTTTACTATGTCCAACGCGCGCAGTTTCACAGGAACTGCTTCTTTTTATTGTTGTCTCGTGCTCTTATCTCAACACATTACTGGCTCAGGTTTTATTTCCATATGTGTGTTTCCTTTGTTTAGTGCACGGCACTTCACGGCCGCTGCTTCAATTTAATTGTGGTTAAAAATGCAGCTCTAACGTGGTGTTGCAGGATTTCACTACATGCACCCAGTTTGTTAAGTGAATGCCGCTTCATACGGCTAGACGTGTTTGGTAGTTACGTGAATGCCGCTTCATCCAACAATGTTGGTTATAGTTAAGGGGATGTAGTGCCACGTGTTTGTGTCACTACTTATTGGGAAGTAGTGTGTATACCCCACGCTTGGGTATTTCATCGAGTCACAGTTATTAACATTTGAAATTCTTTAAACTTCAATTATTTGTTTTTGAATTTATTACTGCAATTGAGCATGGGATGATTCATTTTAAATGTAAATACCTGCGCAGACTACACCAGGGTTTTGTCCGTGTTTCCACTTTATTGCGATCATGGCGTAACCTACCCCGTAACGTCGCTCTTTTAGATAAACCATCCAATGATGTGAAGTAGCGCCCTTAGTCGCAACAAACAAAGCAGGCTTACCTATGCCTAACATGGCTGTCTAAAGACCGGTCCACAAGTTACCCAGTCTAGCAATGACTGTAGCGTTGGGTGTAATGATCACAGCCTTACAGGAGTTGGTTTCAAGCTGAAAGTAGGACAACTGTGAAGGGTCATTCAACAACGCAATAAAATGTGTCTGTCTCTTTGACTATGATTATGTCATAGTATCCTCCAATACGGAAGGCGCAGAACTGATGTGACTAGTTCCTGCCACTGAACATTGAAGAGTCTGGACTGGAGTTCTTCTGAGCTGAAGAGTGGAGGAGTGACTCCAACAATGGCTGGCATCCACGATGTACAGAGAATGTGCATCAATGCTAGCACATTGGCCCAGTATATTGGCAAGCAAGTCTGCTTCATGGGGCAAGTGCAGAAGGTGAGCGGGCGACAGGATGTGCAGGATCTATAGAGATTATTCTGGAGGCATACATTTCTTTATATAAAATCACTGCTTCATCTGCCTCCTCAGTGTTCTTTACCACTGAAAGTGATTGCCATTGCTCACTGTTTTCATTCCTCGAAGCTATAGTAATGATTGGTTTTCAGTACTTTCAGAACTGCTTGAAATGTTGACTATCCACACAGAGCCAGTTCTAGCGGGTGGAGGGAGGCCACCTCTTTGTGCCTCCACAACTGCTGAATGTTTTAGGAGGCAACAAAGAAACAACAAACTTACATTGAACACATACATTTTTACAACCGACTTTCATTGCAAAGCAGTGGTGTTTTGTTTCTCTAAATCTGACTATATATTTTGTGCTCTATGTATTGACACACACACACACTAAGTCACATTTAAATATTGTAGGCAAATGTGTGTATGCATATATATCTTTGTGGGTGGTTCCACAACTTTAATCTGTGACACAATGTGTGCCCACCCCAACAAAAAAAAATCCACTTTAACAGATCTCACTGTAGGGGCATTGCCATTTCTCATCTTCCCAGGGCCTTACGTTTCAAGTTATCTTAAACTGGAAGTGAAACCATGCCTTGCACTGTGCTAGTCTTCCATTGTGGATTGTTCCTGGTGTAAAACTTTCTAGAGCAAACCGAAACTCAGTTTTTCCACTACTGCTCTTGTCAAGGATATTTTTGGTTGCTCTATCCCAAAACCTACCATGGTGCGACGGGTGTCCTGCATAGCTGCATACTTTAATTAGAGGCTTTTTGTTCTAAGTAAAACAGAAGATTTCCCCCACTTCTTGGTGCCTTTTGTGGTTGGAAGGGCTGGGTCGGAGTCAGTCATGTGTGCTTATAATGAACGTTTGCCAGCCTTTCAGATTCTCTATATAGCAGTCCGCTGATGTCTAAATAAGAGTGATTCTTGGAAAACACCCCTAAGCTTGCTATAAGGGTTCTCGCATGTGTTTTCGTGTACTGTATGTATACTTTATATAGCACTCTTTCAGTTGAACATGGGGTAGTCGATGACGCAGCCCTGTAACGTGGAAATAATGTGTTTAGATCTTTCTGTGTATGATGCATATTACAAGTTCGACCCTCTCCGGGGCTAACTCAGCCTTTCAACTTTCAGAAGATAATGAATAAATAGCATGCTGCGTTACGAAACTGCAGTAGCGATTGCTGTATAAAAAGCAACCAATCCTCTTGTGTCTGTGATGCACAGAACAGACAAAGATGACTGCAGATCACAGTCCGCTCCCCGGCATTACTGTCCCTTATAGCTGAAAGCCTCTTGAGTGCCACAGTGTGATGTCTAAGTGCCACTGCAACATTTATGGTGCGCCTCAGTGTTGCGCTTGAATATATATATATATATATATATATATATATATATATATATATTATATTTTTTTATTTTTTTTTTCATGCATAGCACACTCAGCAGCAGGCGCTCTACACATTGAGCTACTTTGTTCACTAGTGGTGCAACATATATGGGTGTTTATCTTTTTCTAAAGCACACCTTTCCTTTATTAAACAGTTTGGGCCCTCTTTACACGTGGCTATGGCCTGCTTACAGTGGCAGGCGCACAACCTTTCAGCTATCTCCCTCAGTGGTGGCACATTTCATGAGGCTTCATAACTTACAAACCTCTTAAATTAATATTGATCTGTACAACATTTATGGTGCTCCTGGGTGTTGCACTTGGGATATTTCTTTCATTTATCACACTCTCTCAACAGCAGCCGCTCCACACACTGAGTTACCTCGCTCACTGGTGGTGCAATGTATATGAAGGTATATGTTTTTAAGCACATCTAGATTGTGAGCATTCTGCTTGTTTCATTATAGAGTTTGGGCCCCGTTTGCACTCCTACTGGCCCCTCTCATCCTTCCCTCACACTCCCTCTCGCCTCTGTGTACTGCCTATTCACACGTTACCTTTCCAGCACCTCCTCACACTGTGCACTTATTCACCTCTCACCCCCTGTGCCCTTCTCACTTGTCTCAGTGCTGCTCTCACATACTCGGAAACTGGAAAATGTGCGTGTCTTTCTCTGTGTCTCTCTGTGTCTCTCTCTCTCTCTCTGTGTCTCTCTCTCTCTCTCTCTCTCTCTCTCTCTCTCTCTCTCTCTCTCTCTCTCCTTCAGTCCCTCAATCCCACACTCTCTTGGGGTATCTTCTACATACACAGGCGTCTCCTCTTTATGTGTCTGTCACCTGCTCTCCCCTTCTTTCTTATACACTCTTTCTGCTCCTCTCATTCAGCACTTCGGGCACAAACTATCTATGCCTCTCAGTCTTTCTGTCTATTCTATGCAACTCTCACCCTTAATCTATCCACCATGCCACATAATTCCACTACACCAATACACTCCACACAATTCCAATCCAACCCACATAATTCCACTCCACACAACAAACACACTCCAAAGCAAAATGGGTAAATACATGGTCATTTACAACGCCAATAGCTCTAACTCTCGTAAGTGCGAGACATGTTGGCATTGCCAATGCTGGCTTTCTTGTCTTAGAGTCTCTTCAGACCCTTTAGCTACTGCTGCTCGCATTGCTCTTGTGATTATCTTTTTAGCACGCCCATTTGTTTATCCCAGTATTGTTAATGTTAGCCCATTAGCAGGGAGATGCTCACATCTGCATTTGAAAGGCTGTATCTGCCCGCTCACGCACTGAGCTGTTTATCCCTTGGCTGCCTACAAGAAACAAAGGCATAAAGTCAGGAACAAATTTTTATTTTGCATTTTACAAGTCTGCCAATTGGCACCGTGACATTATCAGGGCCATTGGAATTGTGCGTTCCTGTGGCCACAGCTTTTTCCATATAGTCACGAATTTTCCTCATTAACTTCATAATGCACCATCTGCTGCATTATTTGAGAATTTCTCCCAAAAATAAATTTTGTTTCTAGCTCAAACAAAACATTGTTATCCAAAATGCGCTACATGTAATTTTGAGCAGTTGCTGATAGCTGAATTTAAGAGTTAAACTAATACGATACAACTTTGCCCACTTTATATAGTTGTTAGAAATGACAAAAAAATTAAATAAGACTGCTACAGATTGTGGCACATTATGCCACAATTTCCCTTCTCTAGCTGCATAATTATAACAACCACTGCTGCCTAATTCTAACAAAAGTACATACAATATCATCTGTCCCTCCTAGCTATTGATCTAACAGCATGTTGCGTTGTGGGCATGTAGTTTTGCATTTAATGCTGCCATTATGGGTTCAAAACCCAAGAATGCAAAGTTGCTGTTTGCTACCATGCCAGAAATAGCCATGACATTAGGCCACTTGTCAAGTAGGTTTCAACTTTTACAAATTCGTCTAGACCATTTGAAAAACTGCTTGGTTCACACCTTAAACCAAAACTACATTCTGCTCACATATTTTGCAAGGGTTCCCTCATAAACAGCATGCATTAAACAAGCACTGGCAATGCAAAAGTTTGTCTTTTCCGTAGTGAAAAGCTAAATACAGAGATTTACAACACCAAAGAAGCATTTGCAATGCAATAGATCTCGCATTTGCAAGAGTTTAAGATATTGGCATTGTAAATTACAATAGCTTAAATTCTCGCAAATGCGAGACCTATTGCATTGCAAATACTTTTTGTTTACAAGCGCCACATGCTGCGCTTACATACTAATAGATGCCTCGCCCCTTTCTTTAGATGAGCCTATCTAAAAAAAGGTCTGGGGCCACTATTAAAGTGAAACTGTGGTATGGGGCGCTTAATAGCGGCAACAGACCTTTCTTTAGACACAGCTCATCTAAAGAATTGGGCGTGGCCTCTATTCTGAAAGCGCAGCATGGTGTGCTTGAAAACAACCAAAACGTGAATTAGTAAAACAAAAAAGCAAAAAACATGCAGGCGCCTGTGCAGTGGGGGAAGCGGGCAAGGAACTGAACATATTTCAAACATACAGCGCGGAGTTCCTAAAAACCAGTTTGGGCAAATTAACAGCGCCCGGGTCTCATGGCATCTGTGCAGGGAGTGCACATTTATATCCGAAGCCCATTAGGTGAAAGCACACATAGCATGCTGAAAATCCCCCCCCCCCCCCAAAAAAAAGCCGCCATTGCTAAAGCTGTACAAAAGGGGGTGGTGATGGACGGAGCATCTGAACCAATCAAACACTCACACCCAGTCAAAAGATCTGGGTTTAATCCATCACCGTTCTTTAGCCCACTCTGCCACCCCAGTTCAGACATGGCTATATGCAAATCAGTCTGACCCTGTGCCTCATGGGAACAGTCCAGCCCGAACTGCCAAGCCATGCCTTCCCTGGACCGGAAACAAGCTTCCGAGGACCGGTTTCTGGCATTCCAGCCGTCTTCAGCCCAGCTTGCTCGAATCCAGTGGCAAAGTGAGCAAGGGACTCACGTCTGAGCATACCCTGCCACACTTATGGCGGCCAAAAGCGGTACAAAAGGGGGTGGTAATGGACAGAGCATCTGAACCAATCAAACACTCACACCCAGTCAAAAGATCTGGGTTTAATCCATCACCGTTCTTTAGCCCACTCTGCCACCCCAGTTCAGACATGGCTATATGCAAATCAGTCTGACCCTGTGCCTCATGGGAACAGCCCAGCCCGAAGTGCCAAGCCATGCCTTCCCTGGACCGGAAACAAGCTTTTGAGGACTGGTTTCTGGCATTCCAGCCGTCTTCAGCCCGGTTTGCTTGAATCCAGTGGCAAAGTGATTCAGATGCTCCGTCCATCACCACCCCCTTTTGTACCGCTTTTGGCCACCATAAGTGTGGCAGGGTATGCTCAGACGTGAGTCACTTGCTCACTTTGCCACTGGATTCAAGCAAGCCGGGCTGAAGACGGCTGGAATGCCAGAAACCGGTCCTCGGAAGCTTGTTTCCGGTCGAGGGAAGACATGGCTTGGCGGTTCGGGCTGGACTGTTCCCATGAGGCACAGGGTCAGACTGATTTGCATATAGACATGTCTGAACTGGGGTGGCAGAGTGGGCTAAGGAACGGTGATGGATTAAACCAAGATCTTTTGACTGGGTGTGAGTGTTTGATTGATTCAGATGCTCCGTCCATCACCAACCCCTTTTGTATTGCTAAAGCTGGCGTTCCTTCCATGCTCTTTACGTTAAGTAACAATAAAGAAAATAGGCATCACCGACTAGATAAAGCAGACTGTGTAAGACCACAAGTAAAAAGTCACGTCGTTATGGGAGGTTACAAATGCAGCCAAGGCGGTACCAAGGTGGGACTAGTAAGCCTATTCACAAATGAAAAGCATACGAATTTGAAAGGACGGTACCAGGAGACAATTGAAAAGATAGGCGGGAAATGGGCGGAGCCTTTATTCCATTCCTCAATGCAGCATGCCTCGCAGGCCAGCGGAACGCTGCCCATGGTCGACCTAAAAAGGTACAACATAGATAGTAGCAGCAAAAACGTAAACAACACACGGATTAAGTAAAACACAAATTGTAGAAGTAGGGGGGACAAAACACTGTTCTCACACATACGGAACAGATATAATACCGCTGGCTAGCCCGCTTAAGTAGGAGTAAGAGTAGTTAAAAGCCTGCTAAACGCGCTCCTTAAACAAACATACAAGAAGTACCACTATCCTGGAAGAAACTGCCAAACCCTCTATGGAACCGCTATACATTCATGTGATCAGATAGGAGAAGAACCCTCGCCCACCTAGTGTACTAAGCTTCACCAAAAAGTTCCACAGCTAGAATTTGGAAGCATCCAAGAGTGAAACCGTTCATTGGTTGTGCAGTTTCCTAGTTAGGGGTTCCCTAGTTTGGGATTGGTTAAGTCCCTGAAGCTAACATTTATGTTCTACTTTTGTTACACTCAGAGCTATATTAAAATAGCGTGGGTGACTTAAAATATTTTTTTATGGCGTCTCCTTTCTACAATATTCAAAACAGAAGGGGTGCGACTCAGAATTTCTTTTCTGTCACCATGCTTACGCGCACGAATATTGCCCCACGGCGTCAGGCACCTTCCTCACAACTACGCCTTGTTATCTCTCACATCAAATATTGTGGAGCAGTCCCTGATTCATAGGGCATGTTATGCAAGAGCACACAATATATCATTTATTTTTTTCATAAGGCGGGCAACAAAAGTGGATACAACACTTCCTCATAGAAAAGGCACATTCTGGGCAGAAACAGTGTAAGCTTTAGTGCTTCAGCAGACAGGTACATCGATGAGCAGCAGCATGAACTTTCCCCATCACAGGACATGTACAAACCAGGTAACAGCAGTGCAAGTTTTGCTTACTCATAGGACAGATACAGTACAGCAGTAGCAAAGTAAATTTCATTCTCGCTTAGATGATATTCCAGGTCAGCATCCTGAAGATCCTACTGCCGTCACTCATAGACCTGCTGTATCTCCTGATGTCATATCCCACAGTCTTGCTGCTATCCATTTCTTTACATCCAAGTGCTGCTATTCACATGCACCTTTGTCAATGAACCTAAGATCTTAAAGGCTAGGCATACACAGCACCAAAACCAAAACAGAGACTTCCTCTACTTGCCGTATGAATTGGGATGGAGGGATCAGCATGTGGTGGCCCTGTATGGTCACTTTAACCCCTTCGATGCTGATGACGGAACGGTTCCGTCATCACCGTCGGTTGAGCTGTGCTGATGACGGAACCGTTCCGTCATGACTCCGCCCGCGCAAGGCGGAGTCAGCATGGGCGGGGAATTCGCGCCGCACGGATGCGGTTAATGAAAAAATTGCAAAAATAAAGAAAGTGAAAATCCTATGCAGATTGTAGACTTACATCAACAGTGATGCCTGCAAGAGGAATATGGATATTTTAGTTGGTAAATTACAGAAAAATTAATGTACAAGGCCATTTACAAAATACTGGAGTTTGTGTTTGGCTTTCCACATATTGAGAAGTAGCCATTATCTAGTAAGTGACCATTACTGAGAGCAACCCAGTCTTGCTATGTTTTAGACCATGGATACTCACAAACATTTTCCCATGGGCCAAAATGTTTGGTCCGTGATGTGACCAAGGGCTGCATTGATGCCAGTAGAGTGGCGGTCAGGGGTTTGGGGGAGTGTTGGTGTTAGGTGGGTGTTAGGGAAGCAAAGCATATACTTCTAATCGCTGTGAATGTGACATCAGCAAACCTAGGATTAATCCCGGCTTTCCCACTCAACCAAATTGTGTAACCCTAAGCAATTGTTTTATTTTACTTTCCCTCCTCTTTCTTCATTATCTCATATCAGAGAACCTCAAAATACAGGACTTCAGGATGTGCGCCATACAAAACTTTCCTGTATTTGAATTAATAAACTAAACTATTATACTGTTCATGTATAATAGGAACCCAGGCCACATAAAAAGTCCACAAAACCGACTTTGCTCTTATTTCATTCTTGGCATGGTTGTCAGGGTAGGAGGAAGGATTAATACTTCTAAATTCAGGTTCAAAAAACGATAACTTATAAAACCATGCTTCTCAATGCACGGATATAATCTGATCTTCTAAGGTGAAACGGTTCTGCATTTGTTAATGAAATACACTTTTTGAATTTTGAAGAGACTATCATATGTTTACACTTTTGCTCCAAGAGGTCTGTAAAAATGAAGGTTTCTCAAAGTTAAGCACTGCAGAGCACACTAGTGGCTTCCCTTCAATTAACCTATAAATAAATGCTTTTCTGTCTTTTGACATTTTTTTAATCTTAGTGCTGAGTTGAGTAAGTCAGGTGCTGCTGTTGACCAGGGCTGCTTGCAAAAGTCCGGAGGGCTGCTTGCAGCCCCCGGCCGTACTTTGAGTAGCACTGTTCTAGACACACACATGCCAACCTCTTAAAAAATGTTTTTTAACCTGTGCGTGCAGCAGGTGGTGTGCAATCCTAGCTTCAGTGCTGCACCAGTTAAAAATGCTGAGGCTTGCCAGTGACGCCAATCCTAAACAGCTCTGAAGGAGGAGACTTGCACCCCAAACAACAGAGTGGGATTGGCACTCCAAACACAAGCACCAGAGGGGACCTACACAACAGACAAGAGGTGGCCCTGTAGGTGGGTGCACCCAAAACACAAGCAGAACTGCAGAGGGGCCAGCATCCCAGACAAAAAGAGAAAAGAATGTCCACCCAAGCAACACCATAGAGGGAACCTTAACCCCCATCAACGGATAGAAGGCAGTAGCATAGTGCAGGCCTCTGCAGCACCCAAGGCGCGGGGGCAACCCTTCAGGTGGCCCCCCATTCCATCCAACCCAAGGACAATCAATCTCTGTAAGATAATAGAGCTTCAGGGGCCCTTCTTCACATTCTGCAGGGACGTCATATCACTTTATGCCACTGACAGAAGGCTCCACAGCTAAGCAAAGGATGTATCTTTAGGGCTAGAGCGGTCGGCTTTGGAGCTGGATTTGAGACTTGGCGTCGGCTCAGCATCCAGTGATTCTGGGCAAATAACTTAATCTCCCCGCGCCTACCAAAATATAAATGTGTCCTTGTGTAACGTAACTGGTGCTCATGTAAAGCGCTCCAATACCCTCGGGTCGAGTTTTCGCTACATAAATCTGCAACAACAAAAAACACAAACTGCAGCACAGAGGGGCCCTTGGCCCCAAACAATAGAGAAAGCCAGTATTTCAAACACAAGGAGCACCACAAGGAACCATCATCTCAAACAACAACAGCATTCTGAGCTCAAAAAGGTACTAGAGAGTGACTGTCAAGCCAAATAAAGGAGAGAGGGGCATGCCCCAAAACAACCTGTTTGGGAGAACCTGGGCTGCAAACAAAAGCAGCATAACAGCGGGGCCTTAACCCCAAACCCATCAGCCACATGCACCCCAAACAAATGCAAGATGATGTGTATCTTAGAGGGTAGCAGCATCGCGGAAGGAATCCAAAACACACAAAAATGAACACCCCTACTGGAGAGGGCTATCTTTGTGCTCAAAGTTTCCACTGACAATTCAGCGCGGTTTTACTGAAATGTATTGCACTGAAGCAATACATAATCTGACACATATGGAAAATTTTAATTTGTGGTACAGACATTAGGGCTAAATGATTTTACACAGGGCCACTAGGGTCGTTCTGAAAGTCGCAGCAAAACATTGGCCACCACGTCTAAACCAGTTTCCCAAGCAAATTTCCCCCCTTCATCTCACCAGCACAAGTCCGAAGCGTTCCTCCAGCTCCCCGGGATCCGGCATGGGCACCTTCAGCGGAAGCAGAGGCGGGGCCCCGGGGGCTTCCAGGCTCTCTGCGTTCCCCATTCTGCAAGTAGGGTCCCCGCACCGCCAGCAGCAAACCGGATCCTCTCGTCACTGACCCGCTTTTCCTCAGACGCTCCTCCAGTAATGGATCCCAAACTTACAACAGCCAATCTCCGAGACACCGCGCAACCTGCAGCCAATTAACAGCTGCTCCGATGCTCGCTCGCCCAGAAACCAATCAGCTGCCTTGGACCCGCGTACTGGGCAACTCGCTTCTGCTGTCAGCAGGGCCCAACTTCTCCTCAGCCAATCAATTCCACAGCGCAGGGGTCCGGGCCAGGGTCTCCAGCACACACACAATCCAGCTGTACGCGGTCCTTAGGTCCAATCAGCATTCCGGCTGGCCAGAGACCCCGCGCCCAAAAGCCAATGAATGTTAAGTTTCTGGGGCCCCGCGTGCCGCTTAAGCCGCGCTACCAGCTACCCAGAGTCCCTCAGGGCACTTCACAGTTGGGGGCGTCCGTCACTGGCTTCTCTCCGCGCACCCCTCGCTGTCGCCCGCTGCCTCCATCCTCGCACTGCCATCGCCTCCCTCGCGCACGATACTTCTGCTCCGCTGTCCCATTCATCGCCGCAGCGAAGTTACAGGACACGCCCAGTCCGACCAAGCCTCGCCCACCCTTCAGTCTACACTGGCTGGCAGTTGCCGCCGAACCCTGATTACTCAAATGCCTGTTTCATTGCAGGCTGCCGCGCCCCCTGGTGGCTTAGGCGAGTTGGAAGTTCCATTTTAAGTGGGCAACTCTTGCCATGTGAAACACACTAAAAGTATCCAATGCCAAGCAACTATAGCGCACCCAGAATTGTTTTTCTTTGTATTGTAGGGCTTTTCGCCCCACGTCTGTAACAGAAAAAGAAACAAGCACTGAAAATGCAATAGGTCTCGCCCTCGTTTAAGTTAAAGCAATTATATTTGTAATTATAAACCAGGTCCCTCCGAGCACTCTATTTGTAAGATCGATAACAGTTTTGGCACAAATCAAATCAATACGTCTCTAACGAGTCTCATTTTAGAACGCACCAAATATCGTAACCATAGGCACTCACCCTAACGAGTCGTAACCTTGTGAATTGGGGTCCTTGTCTCCAAATACATATCAGTTCTATTATTATGACTGAAAAGAAAATAGCGTATATGTCTCAATATTGAGACATATACGCTATTGTCTTTTCAGTCATAGGTGCGGGTGATAGAGCGCGCAGGTCACCCGGGTCACTAGTTTACCAAATTTCCAAGCACTGGGCCCTGGCGTGCATATGATGACGGGGTTTGCATGAACCGGGTGAATCCTTCCACGCTACTATGAGTAATTCAGGGGGTGATTCTCACACCACTTACTATTCATGTACCTGACTTACTACAGGCACATTACTCCTGATGGATCAGGAGCTAGCAGTGGACAGATAACAAGATTCCTAAAAGGAGTAGAACCTGTATACACTTAGTACATTTATCCACACTTTATAATGTATAATGACCACAGACACCTGATGGGTTTTCAAAGTTTTTATAAAGAATTTTTAGAATGAATATGCCAGGATAATGAGGCAGATACAAATCAGTACATCAATAATTAGGATTAAAGCCACAATGTAACTATGGATTAGGGCAAGTACCATTAGAGTATTAGGGAACACTACAGAGTACGAGTATTAGGGAACATGCTATCCAGCACAAGCTTAAACTAAGGCAAGGGACGTGAGAAGGACCTAACAAGTGCACTAATATTCTTATTCTAAACTTTATGCTATTCTTACTAAGTTCACTGCAAACATACTAAAGGGAAGGGAAAATGGAACACACTAACATAATATGACAATTTAATAATATCCTACAGGTAGGGAGAGAAGTGGAACATCACTAAAAAACAACTGCATATAAATCACTTTAAAGGTGATAGGGCAATATCACAGGCAAGAGTGCTTTATTAAGAAGAGGAAAGGTAAGAGTATAGTCAGACGGACACCCACATAAAATATTTACCTAGGACGGGAATGAAGACTAACCCTGGCCACGGGTCAGTTGGGACAAGATCGGGGACAAGGACCCTCAAGGATTCAGGAATACCAGAAGGTGAGCAGGTACAGCTCACGGACAGTCAGGACAGGATACCCCTCAGGATTTGGGTCAGGACTAGGCTCACCAAAAGGGCACGACCAACACCTGCAGCCTCGGATGCAACGCCTGCGTTACCCCCTCTCTGCACGGAATCCGCCAGTAACCCCGATTGGGTTTTCGAATCTCCCAGCAAAGTGCTTCGCCAGCACTTAGGACTATTTCCACCCCTTGGAGTTTGTGGAAAGTGTGGACAGAGTGCTCCGCAGCGCTCTGTATCAATCACCTATAGAGTTCGTAGGGTCAGTGACAGGTCTGCTACTCGGACAAGTCGGACAATTTCTCTAAGCTAAACTAGACTAGTTATACTGTTTTGGGACCCCTAGACCACCCACAAATGTTGCAAGTGACAAGGTCCCAAATTATGATTGGTCAGGAGAGGTGGTTATGTCATGGTTACCACCTATAATTCTGCGTTCCCACAATGAATATTTAATTTTTCATACCGCCCCTTGCGTTCACGTTCCCAGGCATAGGAATATGGAAAACAATGAGAGTATACAGAATATAGAAACATTGTAGCAAAATTTAGGTAGATAGCAGCATCTTCTCCCATGACCTAGGTAGGTTCCCAGGCGCATCTTGCTTCAGGAGCCAGCTGGCTGAGTTCTGCTTCTGCGCAGTTGGGTTTTTCCCTCATCACGTGTGCAGGGAGTTTACAGGCTTCAAAATGGATTCAATCTCCCGACCCAGGCCCATGGATGTGTAATACATGAAAAGTAAGCGAAAACAAATTAGAAACACAGACAAAATGAATACACTGTATACCAGGTAATGCTTCACTGCACCCCTTACTTTATAATATCTATAGTATTAAAGTTAGTGCGAAAAAGACAGATATGCAAAAGCAGCAGGAGCTGGCAGAGAGCATGGTTAAATACAAGCGGCCATTTTTAGCGACAATGCGCATGAGCAACAATATCCCTCCAAAATGCGAGTGCGTCACATCACGTGGGTATGACCGACGCATGCGCAGACTGGATTTCTGCGAAGCGGCCATTCAGTAGTGCAAGCTGGTTATTATGGAAAAACACATAGGCAAGCCTCCTAGGGACACCCGCGTGTTGGGGAAAAAGGCGAAATAAATGACGGACAGGTTGAATTAATATTATTACAAGTTAGGCGAGGTTCTTGAGTAAGAGCAAGTCGCTTTACGTGCAAATCCTTGCTCCATCAATCCCCTCTTTGATGATATTTACTATCATCACTATAAAGGAAACAGATGCCAACTTCATTCTTCCAATTCGTTCATTTCTATTTCAACAAATTTATTGTTGAGTTTTCTTTCAGCTTCTCTATGAGAGTGGTGATTCTTAGCTTTCTTATAAATCTGGTTTCTTAATTCTTCTAATTCTAGCTCATCAACATTTCTCTTCACTCCTCTTTTATTCACAGTGTACTTCTTTTTGCATTTTTGATATTTACAGCAGATGAATATGATCAGTACAACCACCCCTATCCCAGCTATTGGCATCAGTATTTTCCACAGAAGACCTTTACCTAAGTTAGAAAACCAACTACCTACAGAGGAGAGACCATCAGTCAGTCTCTTCCAGGCACTGTCAACCTCTAATGGTTTGAGTTCTTTTTCCAAATTAGTTATGTTCCTTCCATATATCTTAAGTTCGATACTTTTGTCAGGTATGTAGGTGCAACAATGTTGCACCTTCAGCATCCTGCAGACTCCGCCCTCTTTTGCCAATAAGGTGTCAAGAGCAAGGCGATTCTGTAAAACCATTGATCTGATCGCAACCATTTCAGTATTGACCAGCAGGAATCCGGCAGCAGTGTCAGTTGATAACCGATCCACTACTGTAGACAATTTGCAGATTCTGTGAGTATTCAGAACTACCCCCATTCCAGGTATCAGTGCACTAAAAATATCACCTACAATTTCTCCTATACTTTCACGTTTTCTACGCGCTAAGCCATTAGTATCTTCATTGCTTCCAGCAGCGTTGTTCACATGGTATATTTTTGGGAAAACAATGCCAAAGTAGCAGCTTCCATACCAGTGATCCGGCAATTTGAAATAAGCCTTGTTCCCACATATATAATATATTCCAGGAAACACAGGTTCTGACCCATTTTTGAAACCCCAACCTCCAATTACCTTGTAATTATGTTCACACTCGCTGGAACCGATGAATACATTGTTATAATAACTAGTCTTTTCTCTATGAAGACAGAGTTTCCCTTTCCGTTCAAAATCCAGCAACAAAGCAGGAGCAGCTTCGCCTTCTGAGGTGCTTTCCATCTTTTCTGCCCACCTAGGGGTTCTATCCTTTTCGTCAGTGGCCTTTTTCTGAAACTTTTCCCTCCTTCTCTCTGCCATTTTTATAAACATCTTTTCCTGCTCTTGCAATGAACAGGTCAGATTAGCTTGTCTAGCTTCATTTAAGTCTATGTCACCTATAGTCAGGAAATATTCTCCCATGTAACGGGCGACCTCCCTTCTAATATGTACAAGGTTTAGGTTTCCACGAACAGGAAGTTCTGAAAAGATTATGTCAGTGTTTGAGTAATAGTACTGTAAAGTGCCTCTATAGAATAAGCTTGCTAATATACTACAGGAAATTCCGTAGGTCAGGGGTAAATGGTGATATGTCACGCCTTCAGCCACTGAAGTGGGTAGCTTCATGCAAACATAACAATCTTCTATTTCCATAGCTTCTACATAGTGCACTAAAAGGTTAGCAAAGACATTTAAGTGTGTCCTGTTTTCCATTTTGTGAAAATGTAGTCCACCCTCATCTGATGCTTCTAATTTAGGTCGTGTGTGTCTCAGGCTAACTGTATTGTCACGTTTTTCTAAACTTCGTGGTGTTTCTTCAGTCTGTACAACTTCTGAGTCTAACGTCACTGGTTTAGTAGGGTACAAGTTAGGATCTTTACTTATCATAAAGGGTATAAAGACTGTTAGTCCTATCCATATCACTATCAACATTTCTACACTACATAAGCATATTTTACAGCAGGTTTTACAACAACTAAACTTGGATCTTCCATTTACACTTGAATCAGACATTATAGCTTACAGGGGGTTTTTTTCGACCCCTCTTTGTCTCTTTACACCAGAGGCTCACTCGGGTTTGTTTCAAGGAGGGTCTTCGTCAGAACTCCGACCAGCAATGGACTCTTCGTCACTTTTGCCACTGTTGTTGGGCTCGTCAATTTCTTCCAACACCAAGTAAGTCCATTCAGGGCTCCGATACAACCTGTTCTGTTTCTTTACTCTGGTGCTTTTTCTGTTAGACTTGGCTCGGGCTTCTTTTCTTTCACTTTCAGCCCTTTTTCGGTCTTTTAGTTTTTCTTCAACTGTCTTTATTCTTAGTCTCAGTCTTTTGATGTATCGGGGTTCACCCTTATTCTTGTGGCTTTCAGTGGTCGAGGAAACTTGACCTTCCTCGTGAATTCTCTTGATTTCACTTCGTTGTGGCACTTTTGTTTCGGCAGTGTCTATTTCCCTTCCTGTCTGACTAGTCCCAGGTCTTTCATCAATTTCTTCTGCCTGGTTTCTAAGCTGGCCTTGTTCAGGTTGGGGTTGTATTTGATCTTTACTTTCAGGCGATCTGGATTCTGCTTCCTGAACACGTTCGTCTATATCTATCTGTTCCTGTTCCTGCACTTCGATCCCTTGATTTTCTTCCGCATGAACTTCAGCTTTAATCACTATCTGACCCTTTCCAGTCTCTGGAGTTTCAGGAGGAGTGTCGATGACTTGATCTGTCCCTACTTGGCCTATTTCCTGATCAGGTTTGATGTGAGTTTCGATGACCTGACCTTCGTCCTCTAGTTCTGTCTCACCCTCACTATCCCACTCACTATCTAGGTAGGAATATTTTCTTGTTCGTATTGGATCTAGAACTTGATCGTCGGCAGGGAACCATTCAACGTCTTGACTTGTGCTCGGTAGTTCGATGTCAGCGAGATCCGGACCTTCTTCGGGAGTCTCCTCAGCTGGACTACCTTCAGCTTCAGTCGCGTTTTCTCCGGTTACCCGCTTCGTGTGGCTGGCATGGATCCACTTCGATACGCCAGCACACTTTACAGCAGTTGTGGTGACAAGGATCACTTGTCTTGGCTTTCCCCACTTTGGTCCAAGGCAACTCTTCCGGGTGTGTTTCTTTAACACCACCCAATCACCTGGTCTCAGTTTATGTGCTGGAGTCGTGGGCCATTCGACAGCAGTCTCTCCAATCTGGTGAGAGATAGAACGCACTTGGTCACCCAGCTGCTTGCAGTATTCTAGCACCAAATCATCAGAAATACTTAGCAGTTTGTGTCCCGGTACCCATGCCTGTCGCATCACTCTTCCCATTAGCACTTCATGGGGGCTCAGGCCTGTTTTTCGGTTCGGAATACTTCTCAAACTCATCAGCACAAGGGGCAAAGCTTCTATCCAGTTCAGTTTGGTGGAATCACATATTTTCGCCAGTCTGGATTTGATAGTGCCATTCACTTGTTCCACTATTCCAGAAGCCTCTAGATGATATGCACAGTGCAGCCTTTGCTCCATCGTAAATGCTCTACAGAGTTCCTTTAGGACCTCGTTTGAAAAATGCCCACCTTGGTCTGTTTCAATAGTTTCTGGAATTCCAAATCTAGGTATCAACTCTCTAAGTAACAATTTGGCTACAGTTATAGCATCATTTTTCTTTGCTGGGTAGGCCTCCACCCACCTAGAAAATAGGCAAACTATGACCAGGACGTATCTGTATCCTTTGCACATGGGCAACTGGATAAAGTCCGCCTGCATCCTGACAAAGGGACCTTCTGCCTTTCCAATTGTACTTTGTTCTACTACTGTCCTCTTTCCTGCGTTGAATTGCTGGCACACTAGACACCTCTGGCAAAGTTTTTCCGCTGTGTTCCTGAATTTTGAATTATAGAATACCTTTTCAAACACACAACACATTGCATCCCTCCCCATATGTGTGTGTTCATGTATGATTCTGGCCATTGGGTCTACCAGGCTATCTGGTAGTACAGGCACACCAGTTTGGTGAACCACCACACCATCCTCATTCCTGATTCTGCATTCGTTCATCCTCCATCTGTCCTTTTCTTCCCTGTCTGTTGCCTGTTGTAAGTCTCTATCAATTCTTCCCATGTAGATACACTTTCAAACAACATCAGTTGGCAGCTGTTTCCTCCCCCCCATGCTTTTATTTGGAGGGACATTTTATATCGGGCACAGTACTGGGCGATTTGGTCAGCGTATCGGTTTCCGGCTGTCACATCATCATTTCCAGATCTGTGAGCCGCACACTTGACCACAGCCAATTCTTTGGGCAATTGAATTGCTTCCAGTAAGTTCTGTACCACCTCTCCATTTCTGATAGGGGTACCTGAGGAAGTCAGGAATTCTCTTTGTAACCATAGTTGTCCGAAGTCATGAACAACCCCATAACAGTACTGGCTGTCAGTAGAAACAGTTACTCTTTTGTTTTTCCCCTGCTTACAAGCTCTTGTCAATGCGATGAGCTCTGCTACTTGTGCAGATTTTACTTTGCATAGGTAAGATGCTTCCAGGGTTGTCGCCAATGTGACTACGGCATAGGCAGCACTTAAACCTCCATCTTCATGTCTCAAACATGAGCCATCCACAAACATCGTAATATCCTCATCAAGTAAGGCTATTTCTCTGATATCAGGACGTGGCTTAGTGCTAAATTCTGTTAAATCTATGCAGTTATGCTCCATTTCACCCTCTGCTTCTACATCCAGAGGAATAGGCAACAGGGTTGCAGGGTTCAAGACATTGCACCGGGAAATAATTACATTTTCAGCACCTATTAGAATTCTCTCATATTTAGTCAGCCGACTAGGGGTGAGATACTGGGTCTTGGTTCGGGTCAGTAAGATTACAACAGAATGTGGAACATATACAGTGACAGGATGTCCCATGACAATATTCTCACTCTGTTCCAGACTAGCGCAAGTAGCAGCTACTGCCTTCAGGCATCCGGGTAATCCAGCAGCCACTGGATCTAAAGTGGCCGAAAAATAGGCCACGGGACGCCTGATCAGCCCATGCTCCTGTGTTAGGACTGAGAGCGCACAATTGTCTCTTGTGTCACAGAACAGTTCGAAGTTCTTGGAATAATCAGGCATTCCTAATGCAGGAGCTGAGCACAGACAATTTCGCAATGTTACCCAAGCGGACATGCTTTCATCGTCCCAACTGACTGGGTCTTCTACTCCTTTCTTGGTCATTTTATTATCAGGGGTTTGGCTAGAGCTGCGAATCCTACAATCCATTGTCTGCAGTATCCTACAACTCCTAGGAACATTCTTACTTCTTTCTGGGTCCTGGGTAGGTCCATAGTTTGAATTATCTTGATCCTTTCTGTAGTGACTTTTCGGATCCCTTTCTCTATCTGGTGCCCCAGATATTTCACTGAGTTCCTACAGAACTGTAATTTGTCTGGTGATACCTTATGTCCTCCCTTTCCTAGGTGATTCAGCAAGGCAATGGTATCAGTGACACAGTCAGTTTGACTTTTAGACGCCACCAGAAGGTCGTCTATGTACTGTACCAGAACAGACTCTCTTGGCAGTACTAAAGATTCAAGGCATCTTTTTAGGATCTGGTTGAAAATCGATGGACTTTCGGTGTACCCCTGGGGGACACGATTCCAGACATATACATGGCTGTCAAATTCAAAACTAAAAAGGAATTTGCTTTCTGGATGCAATGGGATGGAAAAGAATGCATGGCACAGGTCAATGACAGTGAACCATTCCGCATTCCAGGGAATCTGATACAGAATCACTGCGGGGTTGGGCACAATGGGACAGCAAGGTACAACAATTTGGTTTACTTTGCGCAGGTCCTGCACTACCCGGTACCTTCCGCTAGGCTTTTTAATTCCAATGATGGGCGAATTACAGGGACTGCTCATTACTTCCTGTATGATGTTCGCTTCTAGCAACCGGTTTACTTCGATTGCAACTCCAGCTTTTACTTCTGCACTCATTTTGTATTGTCTGGTTCTTGGGAAACAGCATTTGTTTTTATTGCTATTTTAACTGGGTCTACATTTGCCATCAAGCCTACATCTCGTCCTGTGAAGTCCCATACTTCAGGTACCACTCTTAGCTGCAGTTCTTAGAGGTAAGTCTTCAATGGACAAGGGTCTAATCTCGGTGTCAGGTCTTACTAACATCAATTTGTACAGGCCATCTTCATCTGGGGTCTGAATCTCGACACCATTTGGTGTGCAAAAGATGGTACAGTTCATTTTGCACAGCAAATCTCGTCCTAGCAGGTTCACGGGACTGGAGTCACAGACCACAAATCTGTGCATTTCCTTGAAATTCCCTATGGAAATCTCCATTGGTTCAGTTACTGGAGTACTGATTATCTGATTGGAGACACCCACTACTTGGATTGCTTCTCCCGAGAGGGGTAGGTTAGGAACATCCACTGTTCTCACAGTAGAACGGGTAGCACCAGTGTCCAATAAAAAGGTGACGTCTTTTCCCTCAACCTTTCCTTCAATGTATGGTCCAGTCTGGTCTACCGGTAAGGAGGCGCCAAGTACGCACTCCTTGTCCTCCCCCCTCAGGCCCCGTCAATCTTGATCATCACAGAGGAATGAATCATTTAACAAAAACTGCGGAATTGCTGCATTTCTCTCATTCTCTCCTTCCCATACCTCGGCCCTTTCATTCTGCTGACCCTGATTCTTATAATTCTGTCTAGGAGCGCGAGGCAATGGAGGCAGCTTTACCTGTTATTGGTTCTTTCGTGTCCCCTCTTTCTGCACCTGTGGATTTAAACCATTTACGGGGGCATTACCAGCCTGCAAATGTGGACACTCGTCTCTCCAATGCCCTATCTGACCGCACCCGTGGCAGGGGAACTTTTTCATAGCCTCCTCCCGACTCATTTTTATCCGGGGTTTCCCTCCTCCCCCAGCATTGGAATTTTGGGCATTATTATTATTATTCAATTTACTTAACTGTTTTTCTTGCTGTTCAGCCAATTTCACTTGTGCCCACATGACCTTCTCCTTGAGGGCTTTCTTCTTGTTTTCTATTTCATCCTCGCAGTACTTGGCATACTTGAGGACATCATCTATGGGCTTGCCCTGCCAACTTATTTTATTATCTCGAATCCACTGAGATATTTCAGGCCTTAATCCTAACACGAATCTATAACTGAAATGGGTCATGTCCTTCATGTCCACATTATCAATTCCACTGTAAGTTTTGAACACCTGCAGTAACCTTTCATAAAAAGAGTGGACGGTTTCATCGCGCTCTTGGGTAGTTCTATCTATCCGGGTCCAATCAGTCTCCTTTGCGGGCACCTTTTTCTTCAGGTATTGTATGACTTGATCATACTTCCTCATTACTTCAGGTGAGGGAGCTCCGGTTTTGGGGTCTCTCTCATATTCATCATTAGGCCAATTAATTTCTATTTTGCATTCGGTCCACAAATCTACAGGCACCACAATGTCGAAAAACCCATCCAGGTCTTTCAGAAGGCATTTCTGAACTTTTATGAAGCGTTCGACCTGTCTGTACCAGTCAACTGGTTTCTCCCGTAATTTTGGAAAGTCATTAGTAAATGACACAATGTCTTGTCGGGACCAAGGGACATGGACATATTTTCCCCCAGGTACTTCTCTCATGGGACACAATTTTTCTGTGGGACCTACTTCTTTCAGCACGTATTCTGACGCCATGGATTTAGCCCTACTATCTTCCTTTTTCTTCGCCCACCGGGTTTTCCATTTCTCTACATCCCCCCATTTCTGTAGGAGCTTCAACAATTCCTTTATCTGGGTTTGTTTTCCTGACACATTCATGTTCTCTAAGTCTTTGTCGGATAAATCTGCTCTGTAGGGTTTCTGAAGGACTTTGGAACGACTAACATCAATTCCCATGTCTGCGGCAGTGTCCATCAATCTCTCATGGAGCAATCTAGTGTTCCGGGTAAGGTTTTTGCTGATGAACAGTAACTCGTCTTCACTAAAGGAGTTTAACCGGTCCAATCCTACATTACCAGCCATTAGTTCCTCTATTTCTATCCTTAGTCTATAGATCTCTAAGGGTTTCGGTTGGGGTGTGTCCTTTTCTAATTCTTTGGTCCATCTATCCAATTCTTCTGGAGAAACTACAGTGGCACTCCTGACCCCTGAAGTGGTTTCAATCAGGACCTCCTTTGTCCTAGCCTGAGTTCTTGCCCTTGGTACACTGGTCCCAGGTTCCCTTATAGGCAGATCTATCAAGGAGATCACGGATTCACATTCACTTTCATGATCATCGACTATGAGCGGCTCTTTTCTTGTGGGAGGAATACTAGGGGTAGGTATAATTGGAGTTATGATTGGAGTTCTTGGACTAGCCAGTCTATCCCCATAAAGGGGTATGGCTGGACCGATAGTTACTGGGATAGTCAGTGAATCCGGACTGGGATTTATCTGAGCTATGGTCTGAATCAATTCAATTCGCTGTTTGTTCAAGGTTTCCCTTTCTCGCTCACGCAAAACCCTTTCTGAAGAATTGTCATGCATCACTTGGGGTACCAATGTAGGATAGATACTTGGGGCAGTCGGAAGGACCAAACTTGGTCGGTCTTCCCCAAAAGGGCGATAATTTGGAATCGCGGTACTAGGTCTGCAAAACCCATCACCATCACTGGCTTTACTTTCAGTACCAGTTACGTCTGTCTCACTGGCCCTTCGATACCTGGGATATTTAGAGAACGGGTTCGGTGGACTCATAGGCTCTGACTCTGCAACATAGGGAGGGGGGTTTTTCATCAACAAATCCTCTAGGTGTTCATCTTCTGAGTCCCCCACGGTCATTAAGTGGCGGATTTTCTCTGTACATTTCCCTTTCTCTTGTTCGAGTACCCCCATCATTGGAAACAACCCCTCAACCATCATATTCTGTCTCCACTGTTTCATTTTCTGCTCTTTGGTTTCTTTTTGGACCTTTGGATACCATTTGCTTACTCCCTTGTCCATCCGGGGTCTATCTCTTTCCAGAGCCTCAATCTCCCATTCTTCTAGTGCTTCGTACTGGGTTAATCTGGGTCTGGGATGCAATTCATTCATTCGGGTTCTTAAGTTAAACAGGACTCTGCCATTAAAAGTACCATCAATAGGAAATGCTAGGACTCCGTCATCTGCAGTATACTTTACCCAGTTTTCTAACCATACACAGGTATGATACCCTTTTTCAAACATCATGAAGGAGGCAGGAGTATTTGGCGGGGGAATGATCACACCCTCCCTCGTTCTAATGGGCTTGTCTGTCCTAAAAAAATTCTTTATTTTATCGGCAAATGACATTTTTCTCTTTATTCCGTACATTATGCGCGGTCTACCTCGTAGAATCTGTTCCTTATGAAAGCCTAAGTACTGTGGATTAGGTATAAACTCAGGATACCACATACACCTTTCCAAACTCTTCTCAAGCTCCTGTTGATTAATTTTGTTTACCTTTGTGCTTCCAATGCTAACGTGACTTCTATCTCGCAGTAACCAATCAACACTGTGACTACAAAAATCCTTGTCCAATGGGTGCGCGGCCTTTCGTGAGACGAGGTCTCACGCTCCGGCACTCACCCCTCCCTTACAATTTCAGCTCCACTACACACCCGCTGTCTCGACCAATACCAGCACGGCACGGAGTGACGTCAGGGCAGTCTTCCGACTGACTCCCTCCTTCACAAGGTAACGGAAACTTTGAATTTTCCCTAAAGTGCAAGTGCAAATTTTAGTTAACAATATGCAACGTTCGCCGCTGTGTCTGAGTGTTCTAAATAGAAAGAAAAATTTTCTCTCACTACAAGTAAACCACTTCTGTCTACTTTTCATTCACTCCGGATAGACTTCTCTGTCTAACCTCCCACACGAGCAATATAGAACCTGCTACTCCTCTGACTCATCCACTTCTTTCCGGGATATATACTAAGTCAGGCTTTCACCAGCGGACTACCTTGCTTACCAATCAAGCCTCGGAGACCCTATTACTCCTTCCGCATGTGCCCCTTACTAGGTGATATCACAATGGAAGTTTTACTAAAGGACTCGTGGCTATCATTTATCCAGATACAAAAAGCTCCTAATTAGTGCTTCCGGTCCTTCCTAACCATGCACTAATAACTCACAACAAGCGACCTCATCAGCTAACCGGATTCTGCTCACCGTTAGCTATAGACTTCCCCGGGGATTCGGACTACACTGAACGCTCACAGACAATTTTGTTAATATTACCTATAATACTTATAGCAGCAATACAAAAATCATTTACATATATATATAAATCCTTTAAAACATTTGCGCAATATTTGAAGCAATGCAATCAATAGAGCAGCAGCACATTTATTTTCACGGTTTGTTTATTAACTATCTTGTCTACCTATCTTAGCTAGTCCTAACCATAACTCTGCTACCAGAAAATTACTGATAGAGCGCGCAGGTCACCCGGGTCACTAGTTTACCAAATTTCCACGCACTGGGCCCTGGCGTGCATATGATGACGGGGTTTGCATGAACCGGGTGAATCCTTCCACGCTACTATGAGTAATTCAGGGGGTGATTCTCACACCACTTACTATTCATGTACCTGACTTACTACAGGCACATTACTCCTGATGGATCAGGAGCTAGCAGTGGACAGATAACAAGATTCCTAAAAGGAGTAGAACCTTTATACACTTAGTACATTTATCCACACTTTATAATGTATAATGACCACAGACACCTGATGGGTTTTCAAAGTTTATATAAAGAATTTTTAGAATGAATATGCCAGGATAATGAGGCAGATACAAATCAGTACATCAATAATTAGGATTAAAGCCACAATGTAACTATGGATTAGGGCAAGTACCATTAGAGTATTAGGGAACACTACAGAGTATGAGTATTAGGGAACATGCTATCCAGCACAAGCTTAAACTAAGGCAAGGGACGTGAGAAGGACCTAACATGTGCACTAATATTCTTATTCTAAACTTTATGCTATTCTTACTAAGTTCACTGCAAACATACTAAAGGGAAGGGAAAATGGAACACACTAACATAATATGACAATTTAATAATATCCTACAGGTAGGGAGAGAAGTGGAACATCACTAATAAACAACTGCATATAAATCACTTTAAAGGTGATAGGGCAATATCACAGGCAAGACTGCTTTATTAAGAAGAGGAAAGGTAAGAGTATAGTCAGACGGACACCCACATAAAATATTTACCTAGGACGGGAATGAAGACTAACCCTGGCCACGGGTCAGTTGGGACAAGATCGGGGACAAGGACCCTCAAGGATTCAGGAATACCAGAAGGTGAGCAGGTACAGCTCACGGACAGTCAGGACAGGATACCCCTCAGGATTTGGGTCAGGACTGGGCTCACCAAAAGGGCACGACCAACACCTGCAGCCTCGGATGCAACGCCTGCGTTACCCCCTCTCTGCACGGAATCCGCCAGTAACCCCGATTGGGTTTTCGAATCTCCCAGCAAAGTGCTTCGCCAGCACTTAGGACTATTTCCACCCCTTGGAGTTTGTGGAAAGTGTGGACAGAGTGCTCCGCAGCGCTCTGTATCAATCACCTATAGAGTTCGTAGGGTCAGTGACAGGTCTGCTACTCGGACAAGTCGGACAATTTCTCTAAGCTAAACTAGACTAGTTATACTGTTTTGGGACCCCTAGACCACCCACAAATGTTGCAAGTGACAAGGTCCCAAATTATGATTGGTCAGGAGAGGTGGTTATGTCATGGTTACCACCTATAATTCTGCGTTCCCACAATGAATATTTAATTTTTCATACCCGCCCCTTGCGTTCACGTTCCCAGGCATAGGAATATGGAAAACAATGAGAGTATACAGAATATAGAAACATTGTAGCAAAATTTAGGTAGATAGCAGCATCTTCTCCCATGACCTAGGTAGGTTCCCAGGCGCATCTTGCTTCAGGAGCCAGCTGGCTGAGTTCTGCTTCTGCGCAGTTGGGTTTTTCCCTCATCACGTGTGCGGGGAGTTTACAGGCTTCAAAATGGATTCAATCTCCCGACCCAGGCCCATGGATGTGTAATACATGAAAAGTAAGCGAAAACAAATTAGAAACACAGACAAAATGAATACACTGTATACCAGGTAATGCTTCACTGCACCCCTTACTTTATAATATCTATAGTATTAAAGTTAGTGCGAAAAAGACAGATATGCAAAAGCAGCAGGAGCTGGCAGAGAGCATGGTTAAATACAAGCGGCCATTTTTAGCGACAATGCGCATGAGCAACAATATCCCTCCAAAATGCGAGTGCGTCACATCACGTGGGTATGACCGACGCATGCGCAGACTGGATTTCTGCGAAGCGGCCATTCAGTAGTGCAAGCTGGTTATTATGGAAAAACACATAGGCAAGCCTCCTAGGGACACCCGCGTGTTGGGGAAAAAGGCGAAATAAATGACGGACAGGTTGAATTAATATTATTACAAGTTAGGCGAGGTTCTTGAGTAAGAGCAAGTCGCTTTACGTGCGAATCCTTGCTCCATCACGGGGACCCTACTTGTAATTGGTGCGATCTAAAATGAGACTTGTTAGAGACGTAGTAATAAGATCGGTATTCTATACCTTTACAGCATTGAAAATAGTGTTATGGCGAATATGAAGATAGTGGCTTTAATATAAGGGATCGCGAGCAATAAGGGTGAGTGGAATCATACTTGTAGACTCTAGTAGATGGTAATTATGAGTGCGGAAGAGTGAGCGATATGTATTATCTGATTTCAGCTATATCGACAATGTATTTGAAAACTGGCGAACTAGAGAAAACAGACTCTGTCCCCATGATGAAAAATAGAGGTAATAAATATCCTTGGACATGTGTAAAATGAGATTTGGAAAAGTTAAAAGATGTAGATTACATGGGGAGCGTTTATGCGGGGTGGTGAAGACCTCAGTGAGGAATGTTGGACATTAATGGTGACTATACACAGAGTGTTATGATTATTTTCGAATATGGTTTAAGAAGGCTGTGTCAGAAAAGTGGTAAAACTAGAAAGGATGTAATTTGTTATTTACGTTTTAGATTGGTGAGACAGATCAAGAGTGAGAAGGTGATTACAAGAGAGTGAACTTTGAAACTATAGGTGAATTTTGGAATGTATTGCATGTATATAGGCATGCTGCCTCTCTTGTTTCCCCTAAACTATTTGGCATGGTACTATATCTGTTCTCTCTCTCATATTAAGGGTGTAATGTGAGACGGGAGTGGTATTACTATATCTCCATACTCTTCTCTACCAGGACCTATAACTTTGCGGACTATAATACACTTCTATTTCGGTGTGTTTTAATTTGTCACACTACTAATCCAAAACAACATGTAAGATGTTATGACTGATAGGAAATATCTATTTGGTTACAGCCCTGAGGAAGTCATAGTGTTGTATAACTACACGACGAAACATGTGTTGGCTGATGTACCATGAACCCATGTTGTGGAAGAATATGGAAATAAACAAAGAATAACTTTAAATCTGGAGAGTTCTGGACTGATTGTTCATAGAAATTGGGACTGTGACATATGCCAATTGATTTGTGTCAAAACTGTTATCGATCTTACAATTAGAGTGCTCGGAGGGACCTGGTTTAGAATTAGTTCTGCCCAAACGGAACATTGTGGGTGTTGGATCCGCACCCTCTCTCCTTGAAGCACCACATGTGATTGTGATTATATACATACCCTGACAATATATTGGAGAGTGCCCATTTTGTGGTACTGTAAATTTGGACCCTGCTGTTCCACAGATATCGAGGTCCAACACTCATGTTATAAAATACCGTCATGCCATGACGAATTTGGTATCTACGAACCGGTAATGATTAGGACATCATCCCTATGCATTTGCGTCATGATTAAATGATGCTAACACCCTCAAATCTTGATTTGCGTCTCAAACCCGCAGACTCCATTTTGTAAACGGCATCCATCTTATGACTTGCCCTCATATAGTCAATTGATTAAAACCGAGTTTGATCTGAAAGGACACGTCCACCGTAGCTGACTTCCCCATGACCTGGCCGAGCTGACTCCACTGCCTCCAGCCAAGCCTGTTTGGGCAGCTCCTCGCCCAGTGGCCGAGCCAGATATCATCAAGGCACAACATGTCATAAACCCTTCACTACATACAGACCCTGTTTTCCATACACACACACACCTGTCCATGATTCTTGTTTATGACCCGTTTTATGATGGGAGGGTGCTCGACCTTATTGGCATTTCATCGATATCTGATGGGAGTTCTGGATCTGGCGGGGTAATCCATCACCAACTGGACATCTGAAATATGTGCTGACCAGCATGACTTCGCTCTTTGTATTATTGTGGAAATATTTGTATTGCCATATCGTAAACTTAAGAATTCTTGCCTGCAGCTGTTATTTATGTATATAAGGAGAAGTCTGGTTCTGTAAAAACGAACAGTCTCCTGAGAACTTACGGCCCGTGTTGTCGTACTTCTAGGACGCATGTTACTTGGTTGCAGCCAATAAAACTCGATCTCTGACTTCATCTAGAAGACTCTGTGTTTCTGTAAGTCCAGAACAGGGAGAACCTAGAGGTCTTCGGGTGTGATCCCCTGGCACCACCGGGTCTCTAAAAACCCGGCACCTCAGTTGGCGCCCAACTCGGGGCGATATCAAGCGGTGACGGTCCAAGCCAGATGTTCGTGAGGAGCTTCGTGTGAAAATTCCGGAGGACGGCCAGCCACTTCAGTGACCCCTGCATGTCGACGTGGTTCCGAAGGTCTTTGCTGCGAGGTTCCCCGCGTCCCGACGGCTACGAAGGACTGCTGCCCTGACTATCGCCCTGTTTTGGACCCAGTGATCCTTGGTAGAGCGAAACGATAGACGAGTCTTCTAGTGACGTCACCGATCTTCAATACTCAGTTAAGTATAAGTGGAGCGTCTCCCAGTTCTTAGTTTGGTTCTTAGTTTGGTTCTTAGTCTTGGTATCCCAGAGATACGGTTTGTATTGGTACTTGCAAGCACCAAAACTGAGGGATTCGTGTATTCACGATAATATCATAATTAGATAATCCCTTGAAGTTTGAAGCTAGACTAGTGAGCGAAGATGCCTGGTCTCAGCAGACTTGGAAACTTGTTTTGTCTTGGGTGTAGTAAGGACTCCCGATTAGAGGATTCGTGTCCGGCTCCTCCGATTGGAACTCCAACATATGAGTTATATATAAAGCACGGAGTAGGTCCTATCGCGTATAATGAGGTATGGATAAAATACACCCGCAAGGATGGTGTTTTAAAATGGCCCCAACATGGTAGTTTTGACTCAGAAATATTAGACAACCTCGAGGTCAAATTGTTCAAGAAGAAAGCCCGGCCGGTGATGTTTGACTCTTTCCGCTTATGGCGCAAAGAAGCCAAACAGAAAGAAATAAAATTAGCAAAGAAAAACAAAAGAGGTATGTCAATGGTACAAGCTGCCATCGCATACAGGGATAATGAGGAAGAGCAGGAAAGTGAACAAATGCTCAGAAGCAAGAAACTAGCAATAGATAAATGCTACCCGATGTTACCACATGAGGGACAAGACTCAAAGGGTACATCCGAGAAAGATCCACTAATGTCCCATTTACTGAACTCACCACCCCCATATACATCAAGTGTTGTGGGACCCCAGAGACGTATTGTTATACCGCGCCCTGGCGCACGAAAAGCAGCTCTTGCACAAGCACCAGCTCCTCTTCAGCTGGTTCCTACTTCTCCGGCGCAGCCTTCTCAAGGGCCGCCGCCTTTGCTCCACACTCCATCTACTTCTACAACTTTGCCTACCGCTCCAACTATTAACTATGATACTACGTCTGCTATTGCTTCAACTTCCTCTGCTGTTGCTTCGATTTCCTCTTTACATCAGCCTGTCTTTTCTGGCGCATCTGCCTTGCCGCAAGCTTCTCCTTCTGTCAGACAGAGAGTGACAAGTACTGTCACTGGTCTATTCTCGCCTTTCTTCGGGTCGCCCAAAACGACCCCTAAAACAGAACGTAGACAGTTGCGTAGTTAACTACCCGACTACGAGGAGAGAGAAGTGCTGAACGAGTTAGCACGCAAATGGGTTACTGATACTGTAAGGTATGATGTTCAGTCTGTCATGAAAGTCTTCAGTCAGTGGGATCCGTCCACTCAGAGATATGTATTTGAGGAGATGTGCGTGTACCTCTGGGAAGATTTACAAGACAATGACCCAAAACGCAGAATGCAGGAACTAGCCCGCATGCGATTCAAATTTTACGAAGGCATGATTGTAGGTGCCGATGTTGAAAAAGCAATGGATCTGTTGTTATCTTATAGGAGTCAGGGAAACAGCTCTAGATCATTCGATGAGGATGATGTGTCTGGTAGGAAAAAGGTGCGACAATACCCCATGAGAGAGGTTCCTCCAGTATGGAGGGAAGGTGATGCGAATGCACAACCACCTGTTCCACCGCATTTCCAGCGAGTATGGGTACATGTCCCCTGGAAAAGATCCGAAGTTTTAGCACTCAAACAGACATTACCTGATCCACGTAAAAACCCAGCAGGATATTACAAGGAGTTGTCACAGACTGCCAGCTCATGTATAATGAATTTAGCAGATATAGACATGTTGTTTGGGAATGTTGTTCCGCATCCATTATGGAGTAAAATTCGTCATGCAGATCACGATCAAGAACTAGGTGACTCATGGCCTAATATTACTGCTACTGATGCTAGACAAATTGGTGGTTCTAAACCCGAGCCCTTAATAGCAGACCTTCCCGGTAGGATTATCGCGTACATGAAAACGTTAATGCCTGAATTACGTGTAAATTGGGACAAGCTATCTGCGTGCAAGCAGAAGAAGGATGAGAATGTGTCTGACTTTTTCACGAGATTTGAGGAGACTTTCACTGATCATAGTGGTCAGGACATGGCTACCGAGGGTGGCCAAAGATTGTTTGTAGACAAATTTGTACATAATCTGCTTCCTGAACTGTGCAATAAATTGAAAGATTCAGAGAGTGCTTGGGCTGTCTCCACGTCAGCACAGATTTTAGCCACAGCCCAGTACTACGAAAATAGGCGCAAAGACGAGCTAGATAAGACAGAGAAGAAGACTAAAGAACTAAAGACTAAAGTTCTTCTCCAGCAAGCGTATCCGCCTCGCACTCCTAGTCAGCCCAATTATCAGCAACCACAGCAGTATTCGAGAAACGCGCAAGGGAACGAGTTTTCCCACCAGCGTTCTCCGTATGGCCCGAATCAATGTGCATATTGCAAGGAAGAGGGTCATTTCAAAAGTAATTGTCAAGCTCTTGCGCGACGCTTAAGCGGTGTTTCCGGCGCAAGAGGTAGAGGTGTTCAACAGGTTCCTAGAGGTAGGGGCCGTGGAAATTTCTCCCAGAACACCACTTCTTTTCCGCCTCAGAATTCTATGAATAGCTTTGACCAACAGAATAATGCGTCTTCCAGGTCAGCTCAGTACTATGCAGATGACTATTACGCAGAAAACGAGAATGAGGGTAATAGTTGCTAGGACAGCCATGGACAAAGAGAGGGAGTTGTTTCAGTTCCAGTAGATCAGAATGGACCTTATGTCGAGGTGATTACATCGGGAGTGTCGGAGCCATTTCTGATGGATACTGGTGCTACAAAAAGTTCGATTATGCACTCAAAACTTCCTGGCGCACCTTTGTCTGGCGAAATGAATGTTTCAGTAGGTTTTTCTGGCGCCCCTGTTAGAAACCCGATCTCCAGTCCCATGCCCCTTTCTGTTGGCCCATGCGAATTAGAAGCACCCCTCATTCTTACCACAGGTTGTGGCGAAAATTTGTTAGGTTTGGATTTACTGAAGAGACTATATGCGACCTTGTACTGTTCTCCTTCAGGAGTACAACTTACGCTTGGTAAGAGAGTGATTTCCCCGATGTATTTGTCAAAAGAAAGAATTCCGACTGAGTTGTCATCTCTTCCAGATGTACTTTGGGCGAATGGTTCTAATGATGTGGGTCATTTAGAGATAGCACCGTATGTCATAACATTAAAAGCTAATGTTAGGTTGCCACGTATTCCCCAATATAGAATATCAAACAAATGTGAAAAGGCTTTGCTAGCGATCGTCTATGATCTGATTGCGAAAGATGTCATCGAAGAAAGTACAGGCAACATTTGCAACAGTCCTGTTTTGCCTGTCTTAAAGCGTACCAATCCTTCACAGCCCCCTGTGTACCGATTTGTGATCGATCTAAGGGAAGTGAATAAGATCGTTGTACTGCAGTTTCCAGTCGTTCCCGACATTACTGCCTTATTGACAATGGTTCCAGCCTCAGCCAATTGGTTTTCGGTGATTGATCTGAAGAATGCTTTCTTCAGCATCCCGATTGCCGAGGAGAGCAGAGATATCTTCGGCTTCAATCTAGGAGGACGAAGCTTCCGCTTTAAACGTGCTCCTCAGGGCTACTGTGAGAGCCCATCAATATTCAGTCAAGCTCTGAAAACACAACTAGATACAATTATTCTACCTGGTGGCGCGACTCTGATCCAGTATGTAGACGATCTACTGATCGCTGCAGATACTGAAGAAATCTGCAAGCAAGCCACGTTGTCATTGTTGCGTCATTTATGTGACATGAAGCACAAAGTCTCGCTTTCCAAACTACAATTTTGCCGACAAGAAGTAACCTACTTAGGTCACATCTTATCGAAGGAGGGAAGGAGACTGACCCCAGAAAGAATACAGGCGATTGCAGAACTGAGTGTCCCAAGGACACAAAGAGAAGTGCGTGCCTTCTTGGGCATTACATCGTATTGTAGACAATGGATACCGAACTTCTCACTGTTGGCCAAACCTTTGCTGGCATTAATGCGTAAAGACACACCCAATCCTTTGCCTTGGTCTGAAGATTGTCAGGCGAGTTTCCATGAGTTGCGTGAGGCATTATGTTCGGCTCCTGTGTTGGGCAACCCCGACTACAGCAAGCCCTTTACATTATACGTCCACGAGAAGGAAGGTTGCGCATTATCAGTCTTGACGCAGCACTTTGGGGACAAACAACGCCCATGTGCATATTTCTCCGCGCCTCTAGATCCCGTAGCTAAGGCATTACCGAGTTGCTTGAGGGCTACTGCCGCAGCGGCTGTCTGTATTCGACAGTCCGCTGGGTTAGTCATGAATAATACTCTGACCGTTATGGTCCCACATGCAGTAGATATTTTACTAAACAGAACGAAGACACAACATCTGACTAGTGCTTGACTGTCCAGCTATGAATTGACCCTGTTAGCAAGTCACATTCACATAAAAAGGTGTGATACACTCAACCCCGCTACGTTACTACCTATTCCAGCAAAGACAGATGAGGTTGATAAACATGATTGCTGTTTTAGGACAGAGGAAGAGACAAAAGGGAGAGTAGACTTACAGGACACTCCTCTCCCTGAATGTAATGATAATTTATGGGTTGATGGTTCATGTTTCAAGTTGCCGAATGGTGATACGACTGCAGCATATGCCGTGACAACATTACACACGATTGTAGAGACAGCTCGCATCCCCCACAATTCTGCGCAAGCAGCAGAGTTAGTCGCACTCACAAGAGCGTGCGTGTTGGCGAAAGGAAAATGAGTGAATGTGTACACTGATAGTCAGTACGCCTTTGGCGTAGCCCACAGTTTTGGAAGATTGTGGCGTGAACGTGGGTTCCTGACGTCGCATGGTGCAAAGATTCAACACGGCCAGCTAGTACACGACCTTCTCGAGTCACTGACCTTGCCCCTACAGGTTGCGATCGTGAAGTGTAGCGCGCATAGAAAGATCCGAGATGATGTTGGTCGAGGGAATGCATTTGCCGATGAAGTCGCGAAAGAGACTGCAAGGAACACAATGAGTCGGATGTATGTTGTAGGTACTGCTAGATGGACCCCTGATGTGGGTATGTGTGAGGACACCATCGAAAGTGTGAAGTCCATACAAGCTGACGAGACTGAGAAAGAGGTGAATGAATGGAGAGAAAGCAAGGGTCGGTTAGACGCGAATGGTTGTTGGGTCGAACTGTCAGAACATCAGCGATGGTTGTTACCGGATGCTTATGTGCTCGCAGTGGTAATGATGGCCCATGGAATGGCACACGTCAGTGTGAAAGGAATATGTAAGTTGTTGGCCCCAGTATGGCAGAATAGTGGTATCCCAAAATGTGCAGAGAATCTGGTCAGAAATTGTATGGTGTGTTTGAAGCACAATCCCGGTAGAGGAACCCCAACCCCAGCTGGTCATTTTGCACCTCCAACGTATCCGTTCGAGGTCTTGCAACTCGACTTCATTCACATGGAGAGGTGCAATAACCTAAAATATGTCCTTGTTGTCGTTTGCGCTTTCTCCAGGTGGGTAGAAGCGTACCCCCTTAAGAACAACACTGCATTGTCAACTGCCAAAGCCCTTGTCAAAGAATTCTTCCCTAGATTCGGCATGCCTAGGATTATCTGGAGTGATAATGGAAGTGAATTTTTGGGACGAGTAATGAAGAGAGTGTGTGAGTGTCTAGGCATCCGCCAGAAGTTTCATGCTGCAAACCACCCCCAGTCGGCAGGCCTGGTAGAGTGCTATAATGGCACGTTAAAATTGAAACTGGCCAAAATCCAAGCCAGCACAGGTCTCAAGTGGCCAGACGCCCTGCCTTTAGCACTCCTGTCTACCAGGATGATTGTCCATTCTAGACTGGGACTTAGCCCACACGAGATCGTGTTCGGGCGCCCAGCAAATATATGGGGAGTACCGAGGCCAAGAAAGCTCAGTAAAATCGAGTACCCTGTACTGTTTGACTATTTGCACGAATTGACAACTAAACTGCATGCTTTACATCAACAGGTCCACAGCTCCTCTCCACCGGCATCTGACGATCCAGGCCATGCTATCGAACCTGGCTCCTGGATCCTGATTCGCAACTTCAGACGGGCAAAGAACGAGGAGCCTCGCTGGACCGGACCTTTCCAGGTTTTGCTGTCGACCCGCTCTGCAGTACGTGTCCACGGAAAGAAACATTGGGTGCACGGCGCCCATTGCAAAAGGGTCCCATTGCCCCTTCCATACGACCGATGGGTCCAGCAAGGAGTCGCTGACTCCGAGACTGAGTTTGTACCACGTTTTGTCCCCTTCAGCGATGCACGACTAAAAGGAACTGGTACCGACAAAGAGAGCGATCGTATTTTACAAGAATCTGTGCCACCGTCGCTGCAGTTGGATACTACAGAACCTGAAACATTGTTTGAAGATCACACCGTGCCTGGAAAAGAACGATATAATCTGAGGTCAAGACCGAGGAACTGACACACTCGAACTAGTGCGATCTTCCCTTTTCCCATGAACTATTTTTGATTCCACAGCTCTCTCGCCCAGGAAACTAGCGCATTTTTGATTTTCGAACCGCCATCCGGTTCTGCTGCTAAGGCCGCGGTTGAAGTCTGAGGAGTGCAGCCGGGGACGCCTAGGTCAACGGTTCTGGTCAGTCTGAGGGAATCACCCCGGACTGGTCAGAGCGCACATCTTGGCAGAAGCAACCTCCCACCGCGGGCAGCAACCAGAGGATGGAGTTTCCGAGGGTAGAGAGACCTGCTAGACACATGAACTTTGAAAAGAAAATATGTATTGTAATGGCAAGAAGACGATTTCTAGTATTGAGCATCTCAATGTTGTGTAGTATAATAATGTTTTTAACTGGCTATGCTCTGTCCATTTTTCGAGTTCCATTCATACACAACACCCAGCTCACACCTCCTCCTACCGTTCCCACACACTCCTTCCACCCTTTACCTGAACACGAGTCTGCCAGAAGACTAGAATTTGTAAACAACTCCTTCGTCCAACTCCTCCACCAGCACCAATCTGTGATGAACACTACGAACTGTTGGATATGCGGACTCATGCCACACACTACGGATAAGGGCATCCCTTACTTTGTCCTGCCATTTAGTTACTTCGGTTCTCTGTGGGCTTTCCAGACCATGTTCCTGTTTTCCCTTGAACCATACGTTCGAGGGGAGAACTTAAACAATAAGGCGCTAGTGGCAGGAATCCGAAATATGAGTAGAGACATCAACACAGTTAGAGCCACTCCCAAAGATGAGTTTACACCATACAGTAGATGGAACATCACCAAGTATGGGATTTCCCTGAGTGAGAACCAGAAATCAAAGAAATCCTCCCCAGTCTGGGTAGTACCCCACCGTGGTCACTTATGTCTGCAAGGTATTGGCAGAGATCCCAAAGCACAGTTGGGGAAAAGCGTATGCCCGGAAACATATGTGTTTGCCTCCCGAACTTCCCCTCCATTCTTGGCGGCTAAAGGCACCTATTTTGTCTGCCATGACAAAGCCTACACATGGTTACCCTCTGACTTATCGGGCACATGTTTTATCTCGTTTCTGCTGCCACCCACCTACACGGCCGGGGCAGATTACCACCGGACAAGGACAGTTAGGGGTGTCGTGAGTCAAGACGACACTGCGGGTCAAGAATTTGGAGACTTCGCAAAGGGTTTTCTGCCATTTTGGGGGCCTATGGTGAACAGCAGGAACATTCGCCAATTAACGAGAATAGTTGAGTCCGCCGTGACTGAAACGGCCGGTGCCCTTAGCAACTTGACAGCTGAGCTTCAGTCGGATCGACTTATGACCCTTCAAAACCGGGTTGCCCTGGATGTCATACTTGCAGACCGTGGTGGTGTATGTAGAGTGATCCAATCTAGTTGCTGCATTTTCATCCCCGATAATGCTCCGACAGTGTACCAGGCCATCTCCAAATTACACAAAATCTCTGATTCCCTTCACACAGAGAAAGGGGATTGGTCTCTGCTAGGGTGGTTCTGGGAACTGATCTCTGCCTGGGGATGGAAAACTCTGATCTTCATTGGGATGATCTTAGCCGTTCTGTTTATGTTCTGCCTGTTTGTACAGTGCGCCCCTGCAATATGTGGCCTCTGCGCCACTTCATGTGTAAGGAAGCCTGTGTCAAGGGACGAACTGAGCAACAGAATGATGCTACAGCAGCATCTCCGTGAATTCATCAATACAGATTTGGACTCTGACTAGCGTGAGTTATTGCCTAATATGAGGGCAAAAGGAGGGTCTGTGGTACTGTAAATTTGGACCCTGCTGTTCCACAGATATCGAGGTCCAACACTCGTGTTATAAAATACCGTCATACCATGACGAATTTGGTATCTACGAACCGGTAATGATTAGGACATCATCCCTATGCATTTGCGTCATGATTAAATGATGCTAACACCCTCAAATCTTGATTTGCGTCTCAAACCCGCAGACTCCATTTTGTAAACGGCATCCATCTTATGACTTGCCCTCATATAGTCAATTGATTAAAACCAAGTTTGATCTGAAAGGACACGTCCACCGTAGCTGACTTCCCCATGACCTGGCCGAGCTGACTCCACTGCCTCCAGCCAAGCCTGTTTGGGCAGCTCCTCGCCCAGTGGCCGAGCCAGATATCATCAAGGCACAACATGTCATAAACCCTTCACTACATACAGACCCTGTTTTCCATACACACACACACCTGTCCATGATTCTTGTTTATGACCCGTTTTATGATGGGAGGGTGCTCGACCTTATTGGCATTTCATCGATATCTGATGGGAGTTCTGGATCTGGCGGGGTAATCCATCACCAACTGGACATCTGAAATATGTGCTGACCAGCATGACTTCGCTCTTTGTATTATTGTGGAAATATTTGTATTGCCATATCGTAAACTTAAGAATTCTTGCCTGCAGCTGTTATTTATGTATATAAGGAGAAGTCTGGTTCTGTAAAAACGAACAGTCTCCTGAGAACTTACGGCCCGTGTTGTCGTACTTCTAGGACGCATGTTACTTGGTTGCAGCCAATAAAACTCGATCTCTGACTTCATCTAGAAGACTCTGTGTTTCTGTAAGTCCAGAACAGGGAGAACCTAGAGGTCTTCGGGTGTGATCCCCTGGCACCACCGGGTCTCTAAAAACCCGGCACCTCAATTTGTCTGTAGGTATCCATTTGTCTGTATATTTGTAATTAGGTGGCTTTTTAGCTTTGCTTTTATAGTGTTTTTCAAACTATCATGTACATAACATGCATATGTATGCATATATGTATAAATATTTGTATGCATGCATTTATATTTGTACTTATATAGATATGCAGATGTATATATCTATATCTATATATATATATATATATATATATTACCTACTGGCGGTCGCCAGTAGGTATATATAGTTAGGATTTTTTCTCTATGGGACTTTTGAAAATTCTATGTCTAATAACTTTGGCGTTTATGGACGGAATCGGCTGAAATTTTCAGGAAAATGGCACATTTTGTTTCTGAGCAGCCCCTGAAAATTTGGGGGGGTTTCGTCAAGGGGGGGCCGAGAAAAAAGGGGGGTCCCAAAACGCGTTTTTCCCATTCATTTTTCCATAGGGCGTTTGGCCTCACTTTTAGCTCGAACGGCTGAATAGATTTGCACAAAACTTGGCAAAATTGTAGGGACTGTTAGCCCGATGTGCCTTTGCTGGGTCTCAATATATGTGCTCCAGTGGATTTTGAGAAATTAACGTTTTAAAAAACAGATATATCTGTGACAGCGTCCCGGGTAGCGATCCGGTTCGCGTACTTTTCGCGTTACGGAACTTTGCGAAGCGAAGCTGATTGGCTCTCCGGTGTCTGTCAACATTCTAAACAGTCCGGAATGGCAGCCATCTTGTCTCTCGGTAGGATCGAGAGACAAGAGGAGGAGAAAAATGAAGGGGGAATTTAATGAAAGGGGGCAAGGTAGACCCCTCTTGACCCCCTAGGAATGATGTTGGAGTTATTAAAGGGTCCCATGGGGCAAATAAAAAAAATTGGATTTTTCGCGGTAGAAGCGCTTCCCGGTTCGCGAACCGGTAGCGAAACTGGAATTCGCCATTTTGTGTTTCGTTTTAATTAAATTACAAGATGGAGGAAAAACAATGTGAGAAATGGGTATAAGGGGGTACGGGAGACGTATCCTGACCCCCTATGTTTTCTGAGGGTGGCTGAGGATGCTCATATATGTTGATACATGTCTTCCAGCGGCTGCGCGTGAGCGGATTTTTTTTTTTGCTGCGTGACGTCTGTTAACGTTCGATTCAAAGGAAATCAGGAAGTGTTGACCGCCATTTTGTCACTGAGAGTAAATATGTTGTTAAAAATAATTGTTATAAATTAATCCGTATTGATAAACATTGTTTGCGCCATTTTGCCTTTTTTCCAATGCCACACTTTTGTCGTGCACGGCAGCCATTTTAGATGCTTTGACCCGACCCACTCTCTGCACGCCGCCGATCCTCAGCATGGCTCCCCACCCTCGCAAGCATCTCCTCCAGGCACTGGTCACCCCCGCTCTCTCTCTCATGCATGGGCCATAAACCTCCCCCCATCTGCACTGCTCTTCCCTGAGAATCACACCCTGTGCCCGCCCGACACCTCCCTTTCACCCTATTCACTACCGCACCCTCTGGGGGTACGGGAGACGTATCCTGATCCCCTATGTTTTCTGAGGGTGGCTGAGGATGCTCATATATGTTGATACTTGTCTTCCAGCGGCTGCGCGTGAGCGGATTTTTATTTTTTTGCTGCGTGACGTCTGTTAATGTTCGATTCGAAGGAAATCAGGAAGTGTTGACCGCCATTTTGTCACTGCGAGTAAATATATTGTTAAAAATAATTGTTATAAATTAATCCATATTGATAAACATTGTCTGCGCCATCTTGCCTTTTTTCCAATGCCACACTTTTGTCGTGCACGGCAGCCATTTTAGATGCCTTGACCAGACCCACTCTCTGCACGCCGCCGATCCTCAGCATGGCTCCCCACCCTCGCAAGCATCTCCCCCACGCACTGGTCACCCCGCTCTCTCTCTCATGCATGGGCCATAAACCTCCCCCCATCTGCGCTGCTCTTCCCTGAAAATCACACCCTGTGCCCGCCCGACACCTCCCTTTCACCCTATTCACTACCGTACCCTCTGACACTACTCTTCCTCTGTATCTGATTGTCCAGGCCGGTCCCAGGCTATCACCCAGCCCTGCGGATGTAGTTTATGGCCCCAACTGTAAAGAATCACCCCTCTTCAAAGGAGTTACAGTAGATCAAGGCCCCCACCCCATGAGATCCGTCACACCACACGCGTTCCTACTATCTGATAACGATCCTGTATTGTGATTGGGGAGGGGATTCTCACTGTGAGGGTGTGTGGGACCGAGCCTGAAGCGGAAGATTCCAGGGATGCTTTTTTGTACATCAAAGTCTTCACAATTATGTGTCACATTAAAAATATATAGCACTCCAACAAAGTAGTAGGATTATAACACTTTAATAACTTATAAATATATACAACGCTCCAACAAAGTAAACACGTTAAAACATTTTTTTTTAAACAAAGCAACAATGGGCTGCTGTGAGGTGGCGTCAGTAGCGGTCCTTTGTGCGAATAGTCCGAAGGCAGCACAACGCGCTGAGATCTGGACGGCACCCAGGTGATGTCCTTTACTTGCCGCACTGGTCTTGGCATCCTACAATGCTGCGCCGAAAAACGGCGTGGGGCGCCCCCGGGGGGGGAGGCGGCGTGAACGGGCCTCCCCAGGTGGAGGCTCCTCTGCTGCAATGGGGCGCCCCTTTACCGTTTCAGTTGCCATTCAGCGGTTTTCCGCCCACTTTTGCTGCACTGTGCCTCATCCGCCATTCAGCTGTTTACCGCCCGCTCTTGCGGCTACAGTGCCTCACCCGCCATCCAGCTGAGTTGCGCCCGCTCTTGCGGCTACAGCGTCTCGCCCACCATCCAGCTGAATTGCGCTTACTCTTGCGGTGCAGCGAAAGGCGGCTGCAACAAGACTCTCAAAATGGCGGCCGGCTCTTTGGATTTGGGCCTGGTCCACTAAAATGGCCCTGGGACACCTTGGAACTCGGACGCTTGCCTGCTAGGGCATGGGCCCCATTCACGAAAGCGTCCCCTCTTTTGACTGATTGTACTTGTTGCCTATCTTTTCTGTTGTCATTTAACGGAACCTTTTTGGACTGCCAAAAGGGGTTCTGGTCCGACCGGTGGTTGGTGGAGACATTTTGACTATATCCTGGACCTGCCCGGCCTTGCCCAAAATGGCGCCGGTATAAATGGGACTCGTAACTCCTTGTTGTGTACTGGTTGCCCAACCTTGATATCACAAGATACGTATGCAGTTTTGAAGCACATGGCCAGCGGGGACGAGTACTGATTGAACATTTGGACATCCCTATTGATATTAAGTTCTGATGTGTTATTGATTACTGTACTATTGAAAGTTCGAATTAACGTCACCCATGGTACTTGCCCGCAAATGTATATCTAGATAATTTTATTGTAACTGGCCCTGTCGTACTTTAATTATAAAATGTACGTCCACCGATTCCGCAACTGTTAGACACCTTAGTTCTTGCAACCTAATGGGTCGCCCGTTACGTTCTTCTACAGTGTAAATGTCCCATCATCATATACGATTCCAGTTTGCTCCGTGGCCGGCCCACGTGGTTATAGGCCCGTATTTGTATACTGACATTTTCACAATAAAGGTTTTTAAAACAAAACATGGTAGTAGTACCTAGATTGGTAAAGTTTTGAATAATAGCCACTGTTTTCGAATCAGTAAAAGGCAAGTGAAATAAAGCAGCCCGATTACATGACGGTTAAAAGGTATAATGCGCAGGAACGCAGTAAAGATAAATGGTCAAGGGCTGTTGTGTTTTCCACTCCTGCAACATAAAGTGATCGATAAGAATCCGATATTCATGCCTATCAGCGACTAAGACAGAAGGCCGAGCCTCTTTTGTTCAACGGCTCCCTCATGGGACGAAGAAACGCATTTTTTCTCGAAATAGGAATATTTTACTTGCGGGACAGTTGTAAATTTCCCGGGAAAATACATTAGCCTGGAACATTGTTAGTGATAAACTGTAAATGCATCTGGATCCTTTGCTTTACAAGTCAGAGTGAGAAAAAAAAAAGGTGGGGCTTTCATCATTTGGAAAAAAAAAATGTTCGAAAGCAATGAAAAGTGTTATTTTTAGGTCATATGACCAAGCCTTTCATCATTAGAATAACAAAAGTAAAATGAACCAATGAAAAGTTTTATTAACAAGTCACATGACCTGTTATGCTTACGTTACACGCTGCGCGCCGCGCTCTGGATCGTTTCCGGGAAGCTGCGCCTCGCGCACCGGAGCACTTCCGGGTGCGCTAACGCGGCGCGTCAAATGACGCATTACGCGTCAACGCAGGTCCAGAATATAGTCAAAATGTCTCCACCAACCAGCGGTCGGAACACAACCCCTTTCAGCAGTCCAAATAGTTCTGTTAAATGACAAGAGAAGGGACAGGCAACAAGAACCATCAGTCAAAGAGGGGAGGGCAAGTTCTTCTCTACCGGGTCACGTTGGGGCTCCACCGGAACTGATCGAATTGGTAGTCTACAGTGTTTCTGGATGTTTTAGACTGAAGCTGGCGTCAGCATGAGAGCACCACCATCTCGTGGCTACGTCGTGGCCATTCCGCGAGCAATCATGGCAGTCGCTCCCCACCGGAAGTCTACGGGAGTCGGGGGTCCCGGTGACTGTTGTAGAATCTTCAAGGCTGAGGGGACTCTTTTGGGAATGGGGCCCATGCCCTAGCAGTCAAGCGTCCGAGTTCCACGGTTGCCCAGAGCCATCTTTGCAGGCCAGGCCCAAGTCTGTAGAGCAGACCGCCATTTCGTGAGCTCCGTAGCAGCCGCCTGTCACTGTACCGCAAGATTGGGTGCAATTCCGTTGGATGGCGGGTGAGACGTTGTAATAGCAAGAGCAGGCGCAATTCAGCTGGCCGAGCGAGGCACTGTGTCGCAAGAGCGGGCGCAAGTCAGCTGGTCGAGTGAAGCGCTGGGGTGTAGCTGAGAAACCTCCACCTGGGGAGGTGGGGGAGGCTCGTTCGCGCCGCCTCTCCCTTCTACTGCACCCCACGCCGTCTCCTGGCGCAGGTATATGTGATGGTCGGACCAGGGCACCGCAGGACGTGTCTTCAGGTCAAACGGATTGTGGGACAAGGTGTGGAGCAGGCGCAATTATCTCGGGGGCCTCCGTCAAGTGGTTCAGGGAGGCATCGCATCACATTGTTTTCCAATGCAGTCAGGTCCACAAACAGCCCCCATTTACTTTGAGAATAGTGAAGCTGCAGCAGGTGCAAATAAGCTTCAGACAGTGTTACAAGCGCTGTTCGGAACCCTTAACTATGGCACCCAACATCCAGGACTTATGCCATTTGTGCAAGGCAGTGACATCGAAGCATCTCAGGGACCAAGTAACATACCATATCCAGAGTCCTTCCCACAACCTCTGCCTTCCTTCTTACCTAGTTATTGTTCTTTCACTCCCACTCCAGGCTTTTAGTCTGTGGATTGAAAACCATGAACCTACACTCCCCTATGAAAATCTTACTATTGATGGTTTATTTTGAGCCGAAAATACAAAGGCTTGTTTGGATCGATGTTGCAGCAGGCTGCCATGTAAATAGTTATTTAATAAAACGTTTTACCCTGTTACTTTGCTGGTGTGTTGTATATATTTATAATATTTGCATAGTGTTTGTCGTTATTTTGAGTGGGGTGGGCGGCGGAGCCGAGCTGTCTTGCAGCCATCATGGTGTCGAGCTCAGTTCCTCTCACTAGTTTCGTATTTGTCATGAGGGGTTGTTCATAATGTTTTTATTTTAGCGAGGTCAAAAAGAGATCCCATTAGTGGCCTACTGGTTTTGCTTGATTCCTTTTGTTTTTTTAACGATTTTTCACTATCTGCAAAGACTAAACAGAGTATTGCGACTCTGTGCTTGTTTGTAAATAGAGAATGAACCAAAGAGAACCAATTCCAAAACAATAAATGCTAGGATAACAATCAATCAAATGGAGAGGGAAGCAGGCACGACGGATTACAACGGGGGCAAAGGCCTGTGTTACCTACCCTTCACTATCTGCAAAGAGAGAATACTCCTAAAAGAAAAGAGGAGGGGGGGGAGCAGCGTTCAAAGCACATCAGGGTGCATAAATACGAAAATGTTTTTACCTACCACGTACTTGACATTTTACAGCTTTTGATATTTGCTATTAAAAAACCATTGAAATTCACTGAAAAAACCATAGGTTATAGACCATATATAGTTAGGAATTAGCATTTACAAAACCTTGAAAATTCACTGAAAAAACCATAGGTTATAGACCATATATAGTTAGGGATTAGCATTTACAAAACCTTAATTTACTCGCACAAAACCATTGAAATTCGCATATATAGTTAGTTGCACTAACTATATATCGCGCACCCGCAATCCACTGCTGATGATGTCACATATTACATCATTCATGACATGGTCAGTGACATCACTGATGACATCACTGATGACATCTCAAATGACATCACTGATGACATCACTGATGACAACACCCAGTGACTGTATGTTTCTGTAAAGTTAAAATATGTCTTACATATTGAAGAATGAGTGGATGTATAAGTGTCTGGATGAAGGATTTAGTAGGTGCATGACTGACTGTATGAGTGAGTGATTTAATGTGTCTCACTGAGTGCATGGGTTAGTGACTAAACTGTCTTAATTTGTGCATCATTATGTCTGTTGTTCTGTAAACTGCTGCATGTGTTGATCAGTAGCTATATGAGTAACTATATGGGTTATTGATTGGTTGCCCAAGTATTTGTATGGGAGACTGAGTGTGTGTGTGGGTGGCTGGGAGGTGTATGACTCTGTGCATAGATGTGTGAGTAGTTGAATCACTATATGTATGGGTTCAAAAGTGCATGTGGAAACAGCTGTATGGGCGGTTGACTGTCTGCATGAGTGTATTGGTGAGTGAATGGATTTCTCAGTGCTACATGTCAAAGTACATATGTAAAACACAGTACATGTGAGAGTTGACATATATAAATAACTGCGGAGAAGTGTGGCTCACTGGTTAGAGGAGGCATACCCTGAAGCAGAGGTAAGACCCGGGACCAGGGTTCAATTCCCGACACGGCAGGGTCTTGAGCCCAATTGTCCACGGACTCGATAATTCTCGCTTCGGTGCCCACTCTAATCACGGGTTCACTCTGTAACTCTGGGCATTAGCTTGCTTAATCTCCACAAAGGCCCCCCGCGGCGGGATGCCTGGCTTTCACCTTGGGAATGCCCAGTACGGGTTATCTCACAGGGAAAAGCCGGGACGGGTTCCCAAGGCAAGCGCCGAGATGCCCTAGGGTAAGTCGAGCGCTATATAAGAACACACATAAGAACACACATATGCGAATTTCAATGGTTTTGTGCGAGTAAATTAAGGTTTTGTAAATGCTAATCCCTAACTATATATGGTCTATAACCTATGGTTTTTTCAGTGAATTTTCAAGGTTTTGTAAATGCTAATTCCTAACTATATATGGTCTATAACCTATGGTTTTTTCAGTGAATATATATATATATATACATATATATATATATATATATATTAAGCATGAGCGGATTTTGCGGATTGGCAATCCGCGAATTTGCGGATTTGCGAACTCGCAATCCGCAAAATCCGCGAATTCCCGCGAATTTGCGGATTTTTTTTTTTTTTGTGTTCGCCCGTGTTTCTGCCAGTTCGCGAGGGTTTTTACAATTTCGCAATTTGCGAACTTACCTGTCGGGTCGCAAGTTTTGCGAACTTGTTGTTTCTACGTGTCCAACCTGTTTGGGACACTCTTCTTCATCACTGCCACTCTCTGTCACCACTGCCACTCTCTGACTACTCATGCCACCCTCTGGCCCACCCATGCCACCCTCTGTTTCATCACCACACCCTCTGGTTGTCCAGTGTACATTATTTTCGGCAAAGCAAAGCACACCTTCCCTGCCTCAAGTGACCTGAATTAATTTGGGGCTGATTAATGTGTCACAGAATATTTTTTTAGCTGGCACCTGCTTCCTTAGTGCGCCCTGATTAGTGATCTTTTGCACTTGCTAAGTGCTTTCATTGTTGCAAAATTAGTTACAACACCTGCCCTGCCCCAACTGACAATAATGAATTAGGGGCTGATTAATGGATTTTAACTTCCAGCCTGGCTCCTGCTTGTCTCCCTTAGCTGTAATTCATGACCTTTGTGGCATATGTGTAACTATTCTGAGGTTCAGAGCAGGTTCACATAATAGTTTCAACTGGCAACTGAACTCTGGAGGGGCCCCTCAGGAAGCACTACAGGAAATGGCTACTAATGATGTGCCTGAACTTTTGAACCTGGTAAGTAGTTACTTTCAGTTTTGCTTAGATCGTATTTCTGCAATTTCGCACTTATTCGCGGGGCGCGAACTCACGCGAACAGTGCGAGCAGTGCGAGCAAAATCCGCTGCTCGCGGATTTGCGGATTTTGCAGGAAATTCGCAAATCTCGCGGATTGCGGATTTCCCGAAAATCCGCAAAATCCGCGAGCGGAACGGATTTTCCGCCCATGCCTAATATATATATATATATATATATATATAGATACATATATATAAATGCTTATGCATATATATGTATATATTTATATATATGTACATATTTGTGCGCGTAGAGAGAGGTAGAAAGGGAGAGGTAGAGTAGAGTGTAGGGTGTAGGGTGTATAGTAGGGAGTAGAGTGTAGTGTGTAGTAGGGTGTATGGTGTAGATTGTTTAGTAGGGAGTAGAGTGTGTAGTAGGGAGCAGAGTGTAGAGTGTGTAGTAGGAAGTAGAGTGTGTAGTCGGGAGTAGAGTGTATAGTAGCGTGTGTAGTAGGGAGTAGAGTGTGTAGTAGTGTGTGTAGTAGAGAGTAGTGTGTAGTAGGGAGTAGAGTGTATAATGTGTAGTAGGGAGTAGAGTGTGTAGTAGGGCAAAGAGTGTAGAATGTGTAGTAGAGAGTAGTGTGTAGTAGGGAGTAGATTGTAGAATGTGTAGTAGGGAGTAGAGTGTGTAGTGAGGAGTAGAGTGTAGAATGTGTAGTAGGAAGTAGAATGTGTAGTAGGGTGTAGAGTGTCTAGTAGGGAGTAGAGTTTAGAGCGTGTAGCAGGGTGTAGAGTGTAGAGTGTGTAGTAGAGTGTAGAGTGTGTAATAGATTGCGTTGTAGGGAGTACAGTGTAGCGTGCGTAGTAGGGAGTAGAGTGTGTAGTAGGGAGTAGAGTGTAGAGTGTGTAGTAGGGAGTAAAGTTTAGAGTGTGTAGTAGGGTGTAGAGTGTGTAGTAGGGAGGGGAGTGTGTACTAGGGAGTAGAGTGTAGGCAGTAGAATGTGTAGTAGGGAGGTGAGTGTATTGTGTGTAGTAGGGAGTAGAATGTGTAATAGGGAGTAGAGTGTGTAGTAGGGAGTAGTAGGGAGTAGAGTGTAGTAGGGAGTAGAGTGTGTATTCGGGAGTAGAGTGTGTAGTAGGGAGTAGAGTGAGTAGTGTGTGTAGTAGGGAGTAGAGTGAGTTTTCTGTGTAGTAGGGAGTAGAGTCTGTAGTAGGGAGTAGAGTGTAGAGTGTGTAGTAGGTAGTAGAGTGAGTAGTGTGTGTAGTAGGGAGTAGAGAGTGCAGTAGTTTGTGTAGTAGGGAGTAGAGTGTAGAGTGTGTAGTAGGGAATGGGGTGTGTAGTAGGGAATAGAGTGTGTAGTGGGGAGTACCAGGGAGAAGAGTGTAGAGGGTGTAGTAGGGAGTAGAGTGTAGAGTGTGTAGTAGGGAGTAGAGTGTAGAGTGTAGAGTGTGTAGTAAGGAATATAGTGTGTAGTAGGGAGTAGAGTGTAGAGTGAGTAGTACGGAGTAGAGTGTGTAGTAGGGAGTAGAGTGTAGAGTGTGTAGGAGGGAGTAGAGTGTAGAGTGTGTAGTAGGGAGTAGAGTGTAGTGAGTAGAGTGTGTAGTAGGGAGTAGTAGGGAGTAGAGTGTAGAATGTGTAGTAGGGAGTAGAGTGTGTAGTAGGGAGTAGTAGGGATTAGAGTGTAGAGTGTGTAGTAGCGAGTAGAGTGTGTAGTAAGGAGTAGAGTGTGTAGTAGGGAGTAGAGTGTGTAGTAGGGAGTAGACTGTGTAGTAGGGAGTAGAGTGTAGAGTGTGTAGTAGGGAGTAGAGCATGTAGTAGGGAATATAGTGTAATAAGGAGTAGTAGGGAGTAGAGTGCAGAGCATGTAGAAGGGAGTAGAGTGTAGAGTGTGTAGTAGGGAGTAGAGTGTGTAGTAGGGAGTAGAGTGTAGAGTGTGTAGTAGGGAGTAGAGTGTGCAGTAGGGAGTGGAGTGTGTAGTAGAGTGTAGAGTGTGTAGTAGGGAGTAGAGTGTAGAGTGTGTAGTAGGGAGTAGAGTGTAGAGTTTGTAGTATGGAGTACAGTGTGTAGTAGGGAATAGAGTGTAATAGGGAGTAGTAGGGAGTAGAGTGTAGAGTGTGTAGTAGGGAGTAGAGTGTAGAGTGTGTAGTAGGGAGTATAGTGTGTAGTACGGAGTATAGTGTGTAGTAGGGACTAGAGTGTAGAGTGAATAGTAGGGAGTAGAGTGTGTAGTAGGGAGTAGAGTGTAGAGTGTGTAGGAGGGAGTAGAGTGTAGAGTGTGTAGGAGGGAGTAGAGTGTAGAGTGTGTAGAGTAGGGAGTAGAGTGTAGGGAGTAGAGTGTGTAGTAGGGAGTAGTAGGGATTAGAGTGTCAAGTGTGTAGTAGGGACTATGGTGTATAGTAAGGAGTAGAGTGTGTAGAAGGGAGTAGAGTGTGTAGTAGGGAGTAGAGTGTAGAGTGTGTAGTAGGGAATAGAGTGTATAGTAGGGAGTAGTAGGGAGAAGAGGGTAGAGTGTGTAGTAGGGAGTAGAGTGTAGAGTGTAGAGTGTAGTAGGGAGTAGAGTGTGTAGTAGGGAGTAGAGTGTAGAGTGTGTAGTAGGGAGTAGAGTGTGCAGTAGGGAGTGGAGTGTGTAGTAGAGTGTAGAGTGTGTAGTAGGGAGTAGAGTGTAGAGTGTGTAGTAGGGAGTAGAGTGTAGAGTTTGTAGTATGGAGTACAGTGTGTAGTAGGGAATAGAGTGTAATAGGGAGTAGTAGGGAGTAGAGTGTAGAGTGTGTAGTAGGGAGTAGAGTGTAGAGTTTGTAGTATGGAGTACAGTGTGTAGTAGGGAATAGAGTGTAATAGGGAGTAGTAGGGAGTAGAGTGTAGAGTGTGTAGTAGGGAGTAGAGTGTGTAGTAGGGAGTAGAGTGTAGAGTGTGTGTAGGGAGCAGAGTGTGTAGTAGGGAGAAGAGTGTAGAGTGTTTAGTAGGGAGTAGAGTGTGTAGTAGGGAGTAGAGTGTGTAGTAGTGAGTAGAGTGTAGGGAGTAGAGTGTGTAGTAGTGAGCAGAGTGTGTAGTAGGGAGTAGAGAGTGTAGTAGTTTGTGTAGTAGGGAGTAGAGTGTGTAGTAGGGAATAGAGTGTGTAGTGGGGAGTAGCAGGGAGAAGAGTGTAGAGGGTGTAGTAGGGAGTAGAGTGTAGAGTGTGTAGTAGGGAGTATAGTGTGTAGTACGGAGTATAGTGTGTAGTAGGGACTAGAGTGTAGAGTGAATAGTAGGGAGTAGAGTGTGTAGTAGGGAGTAGAGTGTAGAGTGTGTTGGAGGGAGTAGAGTGTAGAGTGTGTAGGAGGGAGTAGAGTGTAGAGTGTGTAGAGTAGGGAGTAGAGTGTAGGGAGTAGAGTGTGTAGTAGGGAGTAGTAGGGATTAGAGTGTAAAGTGTATAGTAGGGACTATGGTGTATAGTAAGGAGTAGAGTGTGTAGAAGGGAGTAGAGTGTGTAGTAGGGAGTAGAGTGTAGAGTGTGCAGTAGGGAATAGAGTGTATAGTAGGGAGTAGTAGGGAGAAGAGGGTAGAGTGTGTAGTAGGGAGTAGAGTGTAGAGTGTAGAGTGTAGTAGGGAGTAGAGTGTGTAGTAGGGAGTAGAGTGTAGAGTGTGTAGTAGGGAGTAGAGTGTAGAGTGTGTAGTAGGGAGTAGAGTGTAGTAGGGAGTAGAGTGGAGAGTGTGTAGTAGTGAGTAGAGTGTAGAGTTTGTAGTATGGAGTACAGTGTGTAGTAGGGAATAGAGTGTAATAGGGAGTAGTAGGGAGTAGAGTGTAGAGTGTGTAGTAGGGAGTAGAGTGTGTAGTAGGGAGTAGAGTGTAGAGTGTGTAGTTGGGAGTAGAGTGTGTAGTAGGGAGTAAAGTGTAGAGTGTGTAGTAGGGAGCAGAGTGTGTAGTAGGGAGAAGACTGAAGAGTTTTTAGTAGGGAGTAGAGTGTGTAGTAGGGAGTAGAGTGTAGGGAGTAGAGTGTGTAGTAGTGAGTAGAGTGTATGGAGTAGAGTGTGTAGTAGGGAGTAGAGTGTGTAGTAGTGAGTAGAGTGTAGGGAGTAGAGTGTGTAGTATGGAGTAGAGTATGTAGTAGGGAGTAGAGAGTGTAGTAGTTTGTGTAGTAGAGTGTAGGGAGTAGAGTGTGTAGTAGGGAATAGAGTGTGTAGTGGGGAGTAGCAGGGAGAAGAGTGTAGAGGGTGTAGTAGGGAGTAGAGTGTAGAGTGTGTAGTAGGGAGTATAGTGTGTAGTACGGAGTATAGTGTGTAGTAGGGACTAGAGTGTAGAGTGAATAGTAGGGAGTAGAGTGTGTAGTAGGGAGTAGAGTGTAGAGTGTGTAGGAGGGAGTAGAGTGTAGAGTGTGTAGGAGGGAGTAGAGTGTAGAGTGTGTAGAGTAGGGAGTAGAGTGTAGGGAGTAGAGTGTGTAGTAGGGAGTAGTAGGGATTAGAGTGTAAAGTGTATAGTAGGGACTATGGTGTATAGTAAGGAGTAGAGTGTGTAGAAGGGAGTAGAGTGTGTAGTAGGGAGTAGAGTGTAGAGTGTGCAGTAGGGAATAGAGTGTATAGTAGGGAGTAGTAGGGAGAAGAGGGTAGAGTGTGTAGTAGGGAGTAGAGTGTAGAGTGTAGAGTGTAGTAGGGAGTAGAGTGTGTAGTAGGGAGTAGAGTGTAGAGTGTGTAGTAGGGAGTAGAGTGTGCAGTAGGGAGTGGAGTGTGTAGTAGAGTGTAGAGTGTGTAGTAGGGAGTAGAGTGTAGAGTGTGTAGTAGGGAGTAGAGTGTAGAGTTTGTAGTATGGAGTACAGTGTGTAGTAGGGAATAGAGTGTAATAGGGAGTAGTAGGGAGTAGAGTGTAGAGTGTGTAGTAGGGAGTAGAGTGTAGAGTTTGTAGTATGGAGTACAGTGTGTAGTAGGGAATAGAGTGTAATAGGGAGTAGTAGGGAGTAGAGTGTAGAGTGTGTAGTAGGGAGTAGAGTGTGTAGTAGGGAGTAGAGTGTAGAGTGTGTGTAGGGAGCAGAGTGTGTAGTAGGGAGAAGAGTGTAGAGTGTTTAGTAGGGAGTAGAGTGTGTAGTAGGGAGTAGAGTGTGTAGTAGTGAGTAGAGTGTAGGGAGTAGAGTGTGTAGTAGTGAGCAGAGTGTGTAGTAGGGAGTAGAGAGTGTAGTAGTTTGTGTAGTAGGGAGTAGAGTGTGTAGTAGGGAATAGAGTGTGTAGTGGGGAGTAGCAGGGAGAAGAGTGTAGAGGGTGTAGTAGGGAGTAGAGTGTAGAGTGTGTAGTAGGGAGTATAGTGTGTAGTACGGAGTATAGTGTGTAGTAGGGACTAGAGTGTAGAGTGAATAGTAGGGAGTAGAGTGTGTAGTAGGGAGTAGAGTGTAGAGTGTGTAGGAGGGAGTAGAGTGTAGAGTGTGTAGGAGGGAGTAGAGTGTAGAGTGTGTAGAGTAGGGAGTAGAGTGTAGGGAGTAGAGTGTGTAGTAGGGAGTAGTAGGGATTAGAGTGTAAAGTGTATAGTAGGGACTATGGTGTATAGTAAGGAGTAGAGTGTGTAGAAGGGAGTAGAGTGTGTAGTAGGGAGTAGAGTGTAGAGTGTGCAGTAGGGAATAGAGTGTATAGTAGGGAGTAGTAGGGAGAAGAGGGTAGAGTGTGTAGTAGGGAGTAGAGTGTAGAGTGTAGAGTGTAGTAGGGAGTAGAGTGTGTAGTAGGGAGTAGAGTGTAGAGTGTGTAGTAGGGAGTAGAGTGTAGAGTGTGTAGTAGGGAGTAGAGTGTAGAGTGTGTAGTAGGGAGTAGAGTGTAGTAGGGAGTAGAGTGGAGAGTGTGTAGTAGTGAGTAGAGTGTAGAGTTTGTAGTATGGAGTACAGTGTGTAGTAGGGAATAGAGTGTAATAGGGAGTAGTAGGGAGTAGAGTGTAGAGTGTGTAGTAGGGAGTAGAGTGTGTAGTAGGGAGTAGAGTGTAGAGTGTGTAGTTGGGAGTAGAGTGTGTAGTAGGGAGTAAAGTGTAGAGTGTGTAGTAGGGAGCAGAGTGTGTAGTAGGGAGAAGACTGAAGAGTTTTTAGTAGGGAGTAGAGTGTGTAGTAGGGAGTAGAGTGTAGGGAGTAGAGTGTGTAGTAGTGAGTAGAGTGTATGGAGTAGAGTGTGTAGTAGGGAGTAGAGTGTGTAGTAGTGAGTAGAGTGTAGGGAGTAGAGTGTGTAGTATGGAGTAGAGTATGTAGTAGGGAGTAGAGAGTGTAGTAGTTTGTGTAGTAGAGAGTAGAGTGTAGAGTGTGTAGTAGGGAATAGGGTGTGTAGTAGGGCAGTGTTTCCCAAACTGTGGTCTGCGGACCCCCAGGGGTCCGTGACACATTCCCAGGGGGTCCATGGGCAACAGTTTTAAAAGCACAGAAACATTTCTTGTATAATTAGCAGCTTTCCAGCAACAATAAAAGTGTCAAGAGAATGCCAGTGATTAATGTACCTGCTGGAGAGCAGGAGAGTTTTGTTCAGTGGCAGCTTTGATTTAACTAATGTAGCACAGAGGGTTAATGTGCCTACCGCAAAGAACCTGTAACATGCATCTTAAAAAGCATTATTTTAGGTGCCTAGGTTCGTAGTTACTGCTTTTTTCACAGAGATTCTTTTGTTACTGTGCACTTCATAATTGACAATCGTAATCTAGCAGAGGGACCAATAAACTGTCATCAAAGAGCTGCTTGCAAACTGCATGGTACCAGTTAATAACTTATATTTTGTCCCAGTTATTAATTATCCTGATGCTGCTAAAAAGATATATTTGGGTGGAAATACAATGTTAATGTTAAAGTCAATGCTAGCCACTGTGTTATGTTCTGAATCCTGAGTTTGTGCTTTTCCAGAGCAAGCACTCTTTAAACATTTTATATACACACTGATTTACATGTATGATTCAATGTCTCTATATGTGTGTGATGTAAAGTGCTCTGACATCCTACAATGGTATGAGAGATGCTATAAAACAAATGAAATACATGTGACAGAGGGGCTATTACTTCAATATAAAATACTAAGGGCCAGATGTACGATCTGTTTTTATATGCGCGAACGGGTTCGTGAGCCCGTTTGTGCATTCAAAAACCTATTGGGCCATGTACATAGCCTATTTCGCAAGTCGCAATTTGTTTGCGACTCTCTAAATAGGTTTCCCAACTTGCTATTTGGAAGGGGCATTCCCTTCCAAATAACGAGTCTCAAAACCATGTACAAATGTTTGCGGTCGCAAAACAGTCACAATTACCACCTACTTCAAGTAGATGGTAATGCATTCGCAAATGGGAAGGGGTCCATGCTAAATTATTTGTTAAGGGCAGGCAGTGCATTTTTTTTAAATGCATGGTAAACAGGCTGCATTTTTTTTTAAACTGCTTTATTTAAAAGCAGTCCGAGACATGGTGGCCTGCAGAGCCTAGCAGGCCACCATCGTTGGGAGGGCTGGCATTCCCAATGGGTTTGCAAATTGCGAGAGGCTCATTAATATTAATGAACCTCGCAATTTGTGACCCCATTGGAAATCCCAAACAGTGTTAAACACACTTTTGTACATTTCATTTAGCGACTCGCAATTTTCCACTCGCAATGTTTCGTCAATTGCGAGGCGCTAAATGAAATGGTCGTAGATCTGGCCCCAAAATCCTTAGTACTTTGAGTATTTGTTTTGTGTGCACACATGTGTATTTTTTTAATTACTGTTTTAATGTTTGAAAGTTAACTCATACAAATTGCTTGGGGGTCCCCGGCTAGCAGTGGTAACTCAATGGGGGTCCTCAGGAGTCAAAAGTTTGGGAACCACTGTAGTAGGGAATAGTGTGTGTAGTGGGGAGTTGCAGGGAGAAGAGTGTAGAGGGTGTAGTAGGGAGTAGAGTGTAGAGTGTGTAGTAGAGAGTAGAGTGTACAGTGTACAGTGTGTAGTAAGGAATATAGTGGGTAGTAGGGAGTAGTAAGGAGAAGAGTGTAGAGTGTGTAGCAGGGAGTAGAGTGTAGAGTGTGTAGTAGGGAGTAGAGTGTGTAGTAGGGAGTAGAGTGTAGAGTGAATAGTAGGGAGAAGAGTGTGTAGTATGGAGTAGAGTGTAGAGTGTGTAGGAGGGAGTAGAGTGTAGAGTGTGTAGTAGGGAGTAGAGTGTAGGGAGTACAGTGTGTAGTAGGGAGTAGTAGGGATTAGAGTGTAGAGTGTCTAGTAGGGAGTAGAGTGTGTAGTTAGGAGTAGAGTGTGTAGTAGGGAGTAGAGTGTAGAGTGTGTAGTAGGGAGTAGAGTGTGTAGTAGGGAGTAGACTGTGTAGTAGGGAGTAGAGTGTAGAGTGTGTAGTAGGGAGTAGAGAGTGTAGTAGGGAATATAGTGTAATAAGGAGTAGTAGGGAGTAGAGTGCAGAGTGTGTAGAAGGGAGTAGAGTGTGTAGTAGGGAGTAGAGTGTGCAGTAGGGAGTGGAGTGTGTAGTAGAGTGTAGAGTGTGTAGTAGGGAGTAGAGTGTAGAGTGTGTAGTAGGGAGTAGAGTGTGTAGTTGGGAGTAGAGTGTGTAGTAGAGAATAGAGAGTAGTAGGGAGTAGAGTGTAGAGTTTGTAGTATGGAGTACAGTGTGTAGTAGGGAATAGAGTGTAATAGGGAGTAGTAGGGAGTAGACTGTAGAGTGTGTAGTAGAGAGTAGAGTGTATAGTAGGGAGTAGAGTGTAGAGTGTGTAGTAGGGACTAGAGTGTGTAGTAGGGAGAAGAGTGTAGAGTGTGTAGTAGGGAGTAGAGTGTGTAGTAGGGAGTAGAGTGTAGAGTGTGTAGAAGGGAGCAGAGTGTGTAGTAGGGAGAAGAGTGTAGAGTGTTTAGTAGGGAGTAGAGTGTGTAGTAGGGAGTAGAGTGTAGGGACTAGAGTGTGTAGTAGTGAGTAGAGTGTAGGGAGTAGAGTGTGTAGTAGTGAGTAGAGTGTGTAGTAGGGAGTAGAGAGTGTAGTAGTTTGTGTAGTAGGGAGTAGAGTGTGTAGTAGGGAATAGAGTGTGTAGTGGGGAGTAGCAGGGAGAAGAGTGTAGAGGGTGTAGTAGGGAGTAGAGTGTAGAGTGTGTAGTAGGGAGTAGAGTGTAGAGTGTAGAGTGTGTATTAAGGAATATAGTGTGTAGTAGGGAGTAGTAAGGAGAAGAGTGTAGAGTTTGTAGCAGGGAGTAGAGTTTAGAGTGTGTAGTAGGGAGTATAGTGTGTAGTTGGGAGTAGAGTGTAGAGTGAATAGTAGGGAGTAGAGTGTGTAGTAGGGAGTATAGTGTAGAGTGTGTAGGAGGGAGTAGAGTGTAGACTGTGTAGTAGGGAGTAGAGTGTAGGGAGTAGAGTGTGTAGTAGGGAGTAGTAGGGATTAGAGTGTAAAGTGTGTAGTAGGGACTATGGTGTGTAGTAAGGAGTAGAGTATGTAGAAGGGAGTAGAGTGTGTAGTAGGGAGTAGAGTGTAGAGTGTGCAGTAGGGAATAGAGTGTATAGAAGGGAGTAGTAGGGAGAAGAGGGTAGAGTATGTAGTAGGGAGTCGAGTGTAGTAGGGAGTAGAGTGTGTAGTAGGGAGTAGAGTGTAGAGTGTGTAGTAGGAAGTAGAGTGTAGAGTGTGTAGTAGGGAGTAGAGTGTAGAGTGTGTAGTAGGGAGTAGAGTGTGTAGTTGGGAGTAGAGTGTGTAGTAGGGAATAGAGTGTAGTAGGGAGCAGAGTGTAGACTGTGTAGTAGGGAGTAGAGTGTAGAGTTTGTAGTATGGAGTACAGTGTGTAGTAGGGAATAGAGTGTAATAGGGAGTAGCAGGGAGTAGAGTGTAGAGTGTGTAGTAGGGAGTAGAGTGTGTAGTAGGGAGTAGAGTGTAGAGTGTGTAGTAGGGACTAGAGTGTGTAGTAGGGAGTAGAGTGTGTAGTAGGGAGTAAAGTGTAGAGTGTGTAGTAGGGAGCAGAGAGTGTAGTAGGGAGAAGAGTGAAGAGTTTTTAGTAGGGAGTAGAGTGTGTAGTAGGGAGTAGAGTGTAGGGAGTAGAGTGTGTAGTAGTGAGTAAAGTGTAGGGAGTAGAGTGTGTAGTAGTGAGTAGAGTGTGTAGTAGTGAGTAGAGTGTAGGGAGTAGAGTGTGTCGTATGGAGTAGAGTATGTAGTAGGGAGTAGAGAGTGTAGTAGTTTTTGTAGTAGGGAGTAGAGTGTAGAGTGTGTAGTCGGGAATAGGGTGTGTAGTAGGGAATAGAGTGTGTAGTGGGGAGTAGCAGGGAGAAGAGTGTAGACAGTGTAGTAGGGAGTAGAGTGTAGAGTGTGAAGTAGAGAGTAGAGTGTAGAGTGTGTAGTAAGGAATATAGTGTGTAGTAGGGAGTAGTAAGGAGAAGAGTGTAGAGTGTGTAGCAGGGAGTAGAGTGTAGAGTGTGTAGTAGGGAGTAGAGTGTGTAGTAGGGAATAAAGTGTGTAGTAGGGAGTAGTAGGGAGAAGAGGGTAGAGTGTGTAGTAGGGAGTAGAGTGTAGAGTGTGTAGGAGGGAGTAGAGTGTGTAGTAGGTAATAGAGTGTGTAGTAGGAAGTAGTAGGGAGAAGAGGGTAGAGTGTGTAGTAGGGAGTAGAGTGTAGGGTGTGTAGTAGGGAGTAGAGTGTGTAGTAGGGAGTAGAGTGTAGAGTGTGTAGTAGGGAGTAGAGTGTGTAGTTGGGAGTATAGTGTGTGGTAGGGAATAGAGTGTAGTAGGGAGTAGAGTGTAGTGTGTGTAGTAGGGAGTAGAATGTAGAGTGTGTAGTATGGAGTAGAGTGTGTAGTAGGGAACAGAGTGTAATAGGGAGTAGTAGGGAGTAGAGTGTAGAGTGTGTAGTAGGGAGTAGGGTGTGTAGGTGGGAGTAGAGTGTAGAGTGTGTAGTAGGGAGTAGAGCGTGTAGTAGGGAGAAGAGTGTAGAGTGTGTAGTAGGGAGTAGAGTGTGTAGTAGGGAGTAGAGTGTGTAGGTGGGAGTAGAGTGTAGAGTGTGTAGTAGGGAGTAGAGCGTGTAGTAGGGAGAAGAGTGTAGAGTGTGTAGTAGGGAGTAGAGTGTGTAGTGAGTAGAGAGTGTAGTAGTTTGTGTAGTAGGGAGTAGAGTGTAGAGTGTGCAGTGGGGAATAGGGTGTGTAGTAGGGAATAGAGTGTGTAGTGGGGAGTAGCAGGGAGAAGAGTGTAGAGGGTGTAGTAGGTAGTAGAGTATAGAGTGTGTAGTAGGAGTAGAGTTTAGAGTGTGTAGTAGGGAGTAGAGTGTGTAGTAGGGAGTAGAGTGTAGAGTGTGTAGTAGGGAGCAGAGTGTGTAGTAGGGAGAAGAGTGCAGAGTGTGTAGTAGTGAGTAGAGTGTGTAGTAGTGAGTATAGAGTGTAGTAGTTTGTGTAGTAGGGAGTAGAGTGTAGAATGTGCAGTAGGGAATAGGGTGGGTAGTAGGGAATAGAGTGTGTAGTGGGGAGTAGCAGGGAGAAGAGTGTAGAGGGTGTAGTAGGGGGTAGAGTGTAGAGTGTGTAGTAGGAGTAGAGTGTAGAGTGTAGAGTGTGGAGTAAGGAATATATTGTGTAGTAGGGAGTAGTAAGGAGAAGATTGTAGAGTGTGTAGTAGGGAGTAGAATGTAGAGTGTGTAGTAGGTAGTAGAGTGTGTAGTAGGGAGTAGACTGTAGAGGGAATAGTAGGGAGTAGAGTGTGTAGTAGGGAGTAGAGTGTAGGGAGTAGAGTGTGTAGTAGGAAGTAGTAGGGAGTAGAGTGTAGAGTGTAGAGTGTGTAGTAGGGAGGAATAGGGATTAGAGTGTAGTGTGTGTAGTAGGGAGTATGGTGTGCAGTAAGGAGTAGAGTGTGTAGTATGGAGTGGAGTGTGTAGTAGGGAGTAGAGAGTGTAGTAGTTTGTGTAGTAGGGTGTAGAGTGTAGAGTGTGTACTAGGGAATAGGGTGTGTAGTAGGGAATAGAGTGTGTAGTGGGGAGTAGCAGGGAGAAGAGTGTAGAGGGTGTAGTAGGGAGTAGAGTTTAGAGTGTGTTGTAGGGCGTAGACTGTAGAGTGTAGAGTGTGTAGTAAGGAATATAGTGTGTAGTAGGGAGTAGTAAGGAGAAGAGAGTAGAGTGTGTAGTAGGGAGTAGAGTGTGTAGTAGGGAGTAGAGTGTAGAGTGAATAGTAGGAAGTAGAGTGTGCTTTACGGAGTGGAGTGTGTAGTACGAAGTAGAGTGTAGAGTATGTAGTAGGGAGTAGAGTGTGTAGTAGGGAATATAGTGTAATAGGGAGTAGTAGGGAGTTGGATGCAGAGTGTGTAGTAGGGAGTAGAGAGTAGAGTGTGTAGTTGGGAGTAGAGTGTAGAGTGTGTAGTTGGGAGTAGAGTGCTTAGTAGGGAATAGAGTGTAGTAGGGAGTAGAGTGTAGAGTGTGTAGTAGGGAGTAGAGTGTAGAGTTTGTAGTATGGAGTAGAGTGTGTAGTAGGGAATGGAGTGTAATAGGGAGTGGTAGGGAGTAGAGTGTAGAGTGTGTAGTAGGGAGTTGAGTGTGTAGTAGGGAGTAGAGTGTGTAGTAGGGAGAAGAGTGTAGAGTGTGTAGTAGGGAGTAGAGTGTAGAGTGTGTAGTAGGGAGTAGAGTGTTTAGTAGGGAATAGAGTGTAGTAGGGAGTAGTAGGGAGTAGAGTGTAGAGTGTGTAGTAGGGAGTAGAGTGTGTAGTAGGGAGTAAAGTGTAGAATGTGTAGTAGGTTTAGAGTGTGCAGTAGGGAGTGGAGTGTGTAGTAGGGAGTAGAGTGTAGAGTGTGTAGTAGGGAATAGGGTGTGTAGTAGGGAATAGAGTGTGTAGTGGGGAGTAGCAGGGAGAAGAGTGTAGAGGGTGTAGTAGGGAGTAGAGTGTGTAGTGGGAAATATAGTGTAATAGGGAGTAGTAGGGAGTAGAGCGTAGAGTGTGTAGTACGGAGTAGAGTGTGTAGTAGGGAGTAGAGTGTAGAGTGTGTAGTAGGGAGTAGAGTGTGCAGTAGGGAGAAGAGTGTAGAGTGTGTAGTAGGGAGTAGAGTATGTAGTAGGGAGTAGAGTGTAGAGTGTGTAGTAGGGAGCAGAGTGTGTAGTAGGGAGAAGAGTGTAGAGTGTGTAGTAGTGAGTAGAGTGCGTAGTAGTGAGTAGAGAGTGTAGTAGTTTGTGTAGTAGGGAGTAGAGTGTAGAGTGTGTAGTAGGGAATAGGGTGTGTAGTAGGGAATAGAGTGTGTAGTGGGGAGTAGCAGAGAGAAGAGTGTAGAGGGTGTAGTAGGGAGTAGAGTGTAGAGTGTGTAGTAGGGAGTAAGGTGTAGAGTGTGTAGTAAGGAACATAGTGTGTAGTAGGGAGTAGTAAGGAGAAGAGTGTAGAGTGTGTAGTAGGGAGTAGAGTGTAGAGTGTGTAGTAGGGAGTAGAGTGTGTAGTAGGGAGTAGAGTGTAGAGTGAATAGTAGGGAGTAGAGTGTGTAGTAGGGAGTAGAGTGTGTAGGTGGGAGTAGAGTGTAGAGTGTGTAGTAGGGAGTAGAGTGTGTAGTAGGGAGTAGTAGGGAGTAGAGTGTAGAGTGTGTAGTAGGGAGGAGTAGGGATTAGAGCGTAGAGTGTGTAGTAAGGATTATGGTGGGTAGTAAGGAGTAGAGTATGTAGTATGGAGTGGAGTGTGTAGTAGGGAGTAGAGAGTGTAGTAGTTTGTGTAGTAGGGAGTAGAGTGTAGAGTGTGTAGTAGGGAATATGGTGTGTAGTAGGGAATAGAGTGTGTAGTGGGGAGTAGCAGGGAGAAGAGTGTAGAGGGTGTAGTAGGGAGTAGAGTGTAGAGTGTGTAGTAGGGAGTAGAGTGTCGAGTGTAGAGTGTGTAGTAAGGAATATAGTGTGTAGTAGGGAGTAGTAAGGAGAAGAGTGTAGAGTGTGTAGTAGGGAGTAGAGTGTAGAGTGTGTAGTAGGGAGTAGAGTGTGTATCAGGGAGTAGAGTGTGGAGTGAATAGTATGGAGTAGAGTGTGTAGTAGGGAGTAGAGTGTAGAGTGTGTAGTAGGGAGTAGAGTGTAGAGTGTAGTAGGGAGTAGAGTGTAGGGAGTAGAGTGTGTAGTAGGGAGCAGTAGGGAGTAGAGTGTAGAGTGTGTAGTAGGGAGGAGTAGGGATTAGAGTGTAGAGTGTGTAGCAGGGAGTATGGTGTGTAGTAAGGAGTAGAGTGTGTAGTAGGGAGTAGAGTGTAGAGTGTGTAGTAGGGAGTAGAGTGTGTAATAGGGAGTGAACTGTGTAGTAGGGAGTAGAGTGTGTAGTAGGGAATAGAGTGTATAGTAGGGAGTAGTAGGGAGAAGCGGGTAGAGTGTGTAGTAGGGAGTAGAGTGTAGAGTGTGTAGTAGGGAGTAGAGTGTGTAGTAGGGAGTAGAGTGTAGAGTGTGTAGTAGGGAGTAGAGTGTGCAGTAGGGAGTGGAGTGTGTAGTACGGAGTAGAGTGTAGAGTGTGTAGTAGGGAGTAGAGTGTGTAGTAGGGAATATAGTGTAATAGGGAGTAGTAGGGAGTAGAGTGCAGAGTGTGTAGTAGGGAGTAGAGTGTAGAGTGTGTAGTAGGAAGTAGAGTGTAGAGTGTGTAGTTGGGAGTAGAGTGTGTAGTAGGGAATAGAGTGTAGTAGGGAGTAGAGTGTAGAGTTTGTAGTATAGAGTAGAGTGTGTAGTAGGGAATAGAGTGTAATAGGGAGTAGTAGGGAGTAGAGTGTAGAGTGTGTAGTAGGGAGTTGAGTGTGTAGTAGGGAGTAGAGTGTAGAGTGTGTAGTAGGGAGGAGAGTGTGTAGTAGGGAGAAGAGTGTAGAGTGTGTAGTAGGGAGTAGAGTGTGTAGTAGGGAGAATAATGTAGAGTGTGTAGTAGGGAGTAGAGTGTGTAGTAGGGAGTAGTGTGTAGGGAGTAGAATGTGTAGTAGTGAGTAGAGTGTAGGGAGTAGAGTGTGTAGTAGGGAGTAGAGTGTAGAGTGCTTAGTAGGGAGTAGAGACTGTAGTAGGGAGAAGAGTGTAGAGTGTTTAGTAGGCAGTAGAGTGTGTTAGGGAGTAGAGTGTAGGGAGTAGAGTGTGTAGTAGTGAGTCGAGTGTAGGGAGTAGAGTGTGTAGTAGTGAGTAGAGTGTGTAGTAGTGAGTAGAGTGTAGGGAGTAGAGTGTGTAGTAGGGAGTAGAGTGTGTAGTAGTGTGGAAAGGAAGCAGCCCTTACCCCAGCGGGGCGACGTCCGAGCCTGAGGTCCCTGGTCCCCGAGCCCGGTAATAACGCGTCCCTGACAACCAGGACTCCTCCCCACTCTCATCCTCGACAGGAACCAGTGGCGACGCGCGGAGGACCGGAAGCGGTTTCCCCTGACCCCGGAAGCACATCCTCGGAGCAGAGAAAAGCCGACAACCCGGAAGGGAGAGCGTTCAGAGCAGCAGACCCGTGGCAGGAGGAAGCAAGCGAAGAACCCTTGACGGAGAGCGGAGGCGAGTTGAAGACCCGAGGCGAGGACGAGGAGGAGGACGTCTGGTCCGAAGACTGGTGGAGTCCTCAGGAGGTGGCTGGAGAGCGGCCGCAATTCGCTGGAGAGTTGCGGCGGGGCTCGTGAGTACACTGTTACCTATTCTCCTTGTTCCCATTGTAGGTAGTTGTAAAGTAGTGTAAATAGGATCTCACCTGATAGACCACAGCGACACTGTATAGTATACATAACCCACCACTTGCACTGTTTCTTGTATAGCGACCATTGCACCTACCTTTCACGATATCACCCTTTTCCCCTCTTCTTTCTTGGCCTCTCCTTCTTAGCCTTACTTACCGTCCCGCCCTCACATTTTGATTTCCAAACCTTCCCAACCCGGTGTCGGTGGCAGTACTCAAACAGTCCTACGTTAAAGGACTAACGGCCCTATACTTTCTCTCCTTTGCATATACCTCCGAGGGACACCGGTATACATCCCAGGACAAAACAACCACAGCCCAGCAGAGAATCCCTCCAGACGACGCCAACCCAGCAGAAGACATCCGGGACCTACCGACCATTATTTCTTTTCCCTCTGACTTTCCTTCAATACCATCTAAAGTCAATAAATCTCGCTGATCATAGCACACTACATCCGGCCTCCCCGCCTGTTATTCCGGTCCGCCCAAACCCCTACTCCACAAGTAGGGAATAGAGTGTGTAGTAGGGAATAGAGTGTGTAGTAGGGAGTAGTAGGGAGAAGAGTGTAGAGTGTGTAGTAGGGAGTAGAGTGTGTAGTAGGGAATACAGTGTAGAGTCTGCAGTAGGGAGTAGAGTGTGTAGTAGGGAGTAGAGTGCGTAGTAGTGTGTAGAGTGTGTAGTAGGGAGTAAAGTGTGTAGTAGGGAATAGAGTGTAGTAGTGAGTGGAGTGTGTAGTAGGGAGTAGAGTGTAGAGTGTGTAGTAGGGAGTAGAGGGGGGAGTAGAGTGTGTAGTAGGGAATAGAGTAGTAGGGAGTAGAGTGTGTAGTATTGTAAGGAGTAGAGTGTGTAGTAGGGAGTAGAGTGTGTAGTAGGGAGTAGAGTGTAGAGTGTGTAGTAGGGAGTAGAGTGTGTAGTAGGGAGTAGAGTGTGTAGTAGGGAATAGAGTGTAGTAGTGAGTAGAGTGTGTAGTAGGGAGTAGAGTGTAGAGTGTGTAGTAGGGAGTAGAGGGCGTAGTAGGAAGTAGAGTGTGTAGTAGGGAATAGAGTAGTAGGGAGTAGAGTGTAGAGTGTGTAGTATTGTAAGAAGTAGAGTGTGTAGTAGGGAGTAGAGTGTGTAGTAGGGAGTAGAGTTTAGAATGTGTAGTAGGCAGTAGAGTGTAGAATGTGTAGTAAGGAGTAGAGTCTGTAGTAGGGAGTAGAGTGTGTAGTAGGGAAAAGAGTGTAGTAGGAAGTAGAGTGTAGAGTGGGCAGTAGAGAGTAGAGTGTAGAGTGTGTAGTAGGGAGTAGAGTGTGTAGTAGGCAGTAGAGTGTGTAATAGGGAGTAAAGGGTAGAGTGTGTAGTAGGGAGTATAGTGTGTAGTAGAGTGTAGTGTGTGTAGTAGGGAGTGGAGTGTGTAGTAGGTAATAGAGTGTAGTAGTGAGTAGAGTGTGTAGTAGGGAGTAGAGTGTAGAGTGTGTAGTAGGGAGTAGAGTGTAGAATGTGTAGTAAAGAGTAGAGTGTGTAGTAGGGAATAGGGTGTGTAGTAGGGAATAGAGTGTGTAGTGGGGAGTAGCAGGGAGAAGAGTGTAGAGGGTGTAGTAGGGAGTAGAGTTTAGAGTGTGTTGTAGGGCGTAGACTGTAGAGTGTAGAGTGTGTAGTAAGGAATATAGTGTGTAGTAGGGAGTAGTAAGGAGAAGAGAGTAGAGTGTGTAGTAGGGAGTAGAGTGTGTAGTAGAGTGTAGAGTGAATAGTAGGAAGTAGAGTGTGCTTTAGGGAGTGGAGTGTGTAGTACGAAGTAGAGTGTAGAGTATGTAGTAGGGAGTAGAGTGTGTAGTAGGGAATATAGTGTAATAGGGAGTAGTAGGGAGTTGGATGCAGAGTGTGTAGTAGGGAGTAGAGAGTAGAGTGTGTAGTTGGGAGTAGAGTGTAGAGTGTGTAGTTGGGAGTAGAGTGCTTAGTAGGGAATAGAGTGTAGTAGGGAGTAGAGTGTGTAGTAGGGAGTAGAGTGTAGAGTTTGTAGTATGGAGTAGAGTGTGCAGTAGGGAATAGAGTGTAATAGGGAGTGGTAGGGAGTAGAGTGTAGAGTGTGTAGTAGGGAGTTGAGTGTGTAGTAGGGAGTAGAGTGTGTAGTAGGGAGAAGAGTGTAGAGTGTGTAGTAGGGAGTAGAGTGTGTAGTAGGGAGTAGAGTGTGTAGTAGGGAATAGAGTGTAATAGGGAGTAGTAGGGAGTAGAGTGTAGAGTGTGTAGTAGGGAGTAGAGTGTGTAGTAGGGAGTAAAGTGTAGAGTGTGTAGTAGGTTTAGAGTGTGCAGTAGGGAGTGGAGTGTGTATTAGGGAGTAGAGTGTAGAGCGTGTAGTAGGGAGTAGAGTGTGCAGTAGGGAGAAGAGTGTAGAGTGTGTAGTAGGGAGTAGAGTGTAGGGAGTAGAGTGTGTAGTAGTGAGTAAAGTGTAGGGAGTAGAGTGTGTAGTAGTGAGTAGAGTGTGTAGTAGTGAGTAGAGTGTAGGGAGTAGAGTGTGTCGTATGGAGTAGAGTATGTAGTAGGGAGTAGAGAGTGTAGTAGTTTTTGTAGTAGGGAGTAGAGTGTAGAGTGTGTAGTCGGGAATAGGGTGTGTAGTAGGGAATAGAGTGTGTAGTGGGGAGTAGCAGGGAGAAGAGTGTAGACAGTGTAGTAGGGAGTAGAGTGTAGAGTGTGAAGTAGAGAGTAGAGTGTAGAGTGTGTAGTAAGGAATATAGTGTGTAGTAGGGAGTAGTAAGGAGAAGAGTGTAGAGTGTGTAGCAGGGAGTAGAGTGTAGAGTGTGTAGTAGGGAGTAGAGTGTGTAGTAGGGAATAAAGTGTGTAGTAGGGAGTAGTAGGGAGAAGAGGGTAGAGTGTGTAGTAGGGAGTAGAGTGTAGAGTGTGTAGGAGGGAGTAGAGTGTGTAGTAGGTAATAGAGTGTGTAGTAGGAAGTAGTAGGGAGAAGAGGGTAGAGTGTGTAGTAGGGAGTAGAGTGTAGGGTGTGTAGTAGGGAGTAGAGTGTGTAGAAGGGAGTAGAGTGTAGAGTGTGTAGTAGGGAGTAGAGTGTGTAGTTGGGAGTATAGTGTGTGGTAGGGAATAGAGTGTAGTAGGGAGTAGAGTGTAGTGTGTGTAGTAGGGAGTAGAATGTAGAGTGTGTAGTATGGAGTAGAGTGTGTAGTAGGGAACAGAGTGTAATAGGGAGTAGTAGGGAGTAGAGTGTAGAGTGTGTAGTAGGGAGTAGAGTGTGTAGGTGGGAGTAGAGTGTAGAGTGTGTAGTAGGGAGTAGAGCGTGTAGTAGGGAGAAGAGTGTAGAGTGTGTAGTAGGGAGTAGAGTGTGTAGTAGGGAGTAGAGTGTGTAGGTGGGAGTAGAGTGTAGAGTGTGTAGTAGGGAGTAGAGCGTGTAGTAGGGAGAAGAGTGTAGAGTGTGTAGTAGGGAGTAGAGTGTGTAGTGAGTAGAGAGTGTAGTAGTTTGTGTAGTAGGGAGTAGAGTGTAGAGTGTGCAGTGGGGAATAGGGTGTGTAGTAGGGAATAGAGTGTGTAGTGGGGAGTAGCAGGGAGAAGAGTGTAGAGGGTGTAGTAGGTAGTAGAGTGTAGAGTGTGTAGTAGGAGTAGAGTTTAGAGTGTGTAGTAGGGAGTAGAGTGTGTAGTAGGGAGTAGAGTGTAGAGTGTGTAGTAGGGAGCAGAGTGTGTAGTAGGGAGAAGAGTGCCGAGTGTGTAGTAGTGAGTAGAGTGTGTAGTAGTGAGTAGAGAGTGTAGTAGTTTGTGTAGTAGGGAGTAGAGTGTAGAATGTGCAGTAGGGAATAGGGTGTGTAGTAGGGAATAGAGTGTGTAGTGGGGAGTAGCAGGGAGAAGAGTGTAGAGGGTGTAGTAGGGGGTAGAGTGTAGAGTGTGTAGTAGGAGTAGAGTGTAGAGTGTAGAGTGTGGAGTAAGGAATATATTGTGTAGTAGGGAGTAGTAAGGAGAAGATTGTAGAGTGTGTAGTAGGGAGTAGAATGTAGAGTGTGTAGTAGGTAGTAGAGTGTGTAGTAGGGAGTAGACTGTAGAGGGAATAGTAGGGAGTAGAGTGTGTAGTAGGGAGTAGAGTGTAGGGAGTAGAGTGTGTAGTAGGAAGTAGTAGGGAGTAGAGTGTAGAGTGTAGAGTGTGTAGTAGGGAGGAATAGGGATTAGAGTGTAGAGTGTGTAGTAGGGAGTATGGTGTGCAGTAAGGAGTAGAGTGTGTAGTATGGAGTGGAGTGTGTAGTAGGGAGTAGAGAGTGTAGTAGTTTGTGTAGTAGGGTGTAGAGTGTAGAGTGTGTACTAGGGAATAGGGTGTGTAGTAGGGAATAGAGTGTGTAGTGGGGAGTAGCAGGGAGAAGAGTGTAGAGGGTGTAGTAGGGAGTAGAGTTTAGAGTGGGTTGTAGGGCGTAGACTGTAGAGTGTAGAGTGTGTAGTAAGGAATATAGTGTGTAGTAGGGAGTAGTAAGGAGAAGAGAGTAGAGTGTGTAGTAGGGAGTAGAGTGTGTAGTAGGGAGTAGAGTGTAGAGTGAATAGTAGGAAGTAGAGTGTGCTTTACGGAGTGGAGTGTGTAGTACGAAGTAAAGTGTAGAGTATGTAGTAGGGAGTAGAGTGTGTAGTAGGGAATATAGTGTAATAGGGAGTAGTAGGGAGTTGGATGCAGAGTGTGTAGTAGGGAGTAGAGAGTAGAGTGTGTAGTTGGGAGTAGAGTGTAGAGTGTGTAGTTGGGAGTAGAGTGCTTAGTAGGGAATAGAGTGTAGTAGGGAGTAGAGTGTAGAGTGTGTAGTAGGGAGTAGAGTGTAGAGTTTGTAGTATGGAGTAGAGTGTGTAGTAGGGAATGGAGTGTAATAGGGAGTGGTAGGGAGTAGAGTGTAGAGTGTGTAGTAGGGAGTTGAGTGTGTAGTAGGGAGTAGAGTGTGTAGTAGGGAGAAGAGTGTAGAGTGTGTAGTAGGGAGTAGAGTGTAGAGTGTGTAGTAGGGAGTAGAGTGTTTAGTAGGGAATAGAGTGTAATAGGGAGTAGTAGGGAGTCGAGTGTAGAGTGTGTAGTAGGGAGTAGAGTGTGTAGTAGGGAGTAAAGTGTAGAATGTGTAGTAGGTTTAGAGTGTGCAGTAGGGAGTGGAGTGTGTAGTAGGGAGTAGAGTGTAGAGTGTGTAGTAGGGAATAGGGTGTGTAGTAGGGAATAGAGTGTGTAGTGGGGAGTAGCAGGGAGAAGAGTGTAGAGGGTGTAGTAGGGAGTAGAGTGTGTAGTGGGAAATATAGTGTAATAGGGAGTAGTAGGGAGTAGAGCGTAGAGTGTGTAGTATGGAGTAGAGTGTGTAGTAGGGAGTAGAGTGTAGAGTGTGTAGTAGGGAGTAGAGTGTGCAGTAGGGAGAAGAGTGTAGAGTGTGTAGTAGGGAGTAGAGTATGTAGTAGGGAGTAGAGTGTAGAGTGTGTAGTAGGGAGCAGAGTGTGTAGTAGGGAGAAGAGTGTAGAGTGTGTAGTAGTGAGTAGAGTGCGTAGTAGTGAGTAGAGAGTGTAGTAGTTTGTGTAGTAGGGAGTAGAGTGTAGAGTGTGTAGTAGGGAATAGGGTGTGTAGTAGGGAATAGAGTGTGTAGTGGGGAGTAGCAGAGAGAAGAGTGTAGAGGGTGTAGTAGGGAGTAGAGTGTAGAGTGTGTAGTAGGGAGTAAGGTGTAGAGTGTGTAGTAAGGAACATAGTGTGTAGTAGGGAGTAGTAAGGAGAAGAGTGTAGAGTGTGTAGTAGGGAGTAGAGTGTAGAGTGTGTAGTAGGGAGTAGAGTGTGTAGTAGGGAGTAGAGTGTAGAGTGAATAGTAGGGAGTAGAGTGTGTAGTAGGGAGTAGAGTGTGTAGGTGGGAGTAGAGTGTAGAGTGTGTAGTAGGGAGTAGAGTGTGTAGTAGGGAGTAGTAGGGAGTAGAGTGAAGAGTGTGTAGTAGGGAGGAGTAGGGATTAGAGCGTAGAGTGTGTAGTAGGGATTATGGTGGGTAGTAAGGAGTAGAGTATGTAGTATGGAGTGGAGTGTGTAGTAGGGAGTAGAGAGTGTAGTAGTTTGTGTAGTAGGGAGTAGAGTGTAGAGTGTGTAGTAGGGAATATGGTGTGTAGTAGGGAATAGAGTGTGTAGTGGGGAGTAGCAGGGAGAAGAGTGTAGAGGGTGTAGTAGGGAGTAGAGTGTAGAGTGTGTAGTAGGGAGTAGAGTGTCGAGTGTAGAGTGTGTAGTAAGGAATATAGTGTGTAGTAGGGAGTAGTAAGGAGAAGAGTGTAGAGTGTGTAGTAGGGAGTAGAGTGTAGAGTGTGTAGTAGGGAGTAGAGTGTGTAGCAGGGAGTAGAGTGTGGAGTGAATAGTATGGAGTAGAGTGTGTAGTAGGGAGTAGAGTGTAGAGTGTGTAGTAGGGAGTAGAGTGTAGAGTGTAGTAGGGAGTAGAGTGTAGGGAGTAGAGTGTGTAGTAGGGAGCAGTAGGGAGTAGAGTGTAGAGTGTGTAGTAGGGAGGAGTAGGGATTAGAGTGTAGAGTGTGTAGCAGGGAGTATGGTGTGTAGTAAGGAGTAGAGTGTGTAGTAGGGAGTAGAGTGTAGAGTGTGTAGTAGGGAGTAGAGTGTGTAATAGGGAGTGAACTGTGTAGTAGGGAGTAGAGTGTGTAGTAGGGAATAGAGTGTATAGTAGGGAGTAGTAGGGAGAAGCGGGTAGAGTGTGTAGTAGGGAGTAGAGTGTAGAGTGTGTAGTAGGGAGTAGAGTGTGTAGTAGGGAGTAGAGTGTAGAGTGTGTAGTAGGGAGTAGAGTGTGCAGTAGGGAGTGGAGTGTGTAGTACGGAGTAGAGTGTAGAGTGTGTAGTAGGGAGTAGAGTGTGTAGTAGGGAATATAGTGTAATAGGGAGTAGTAGGGAGTAGAGTGCAGAGTGTGTAGTAGGGCGTAGAGTGTAGAGTGTGTAGTAGGAAGTAGAGTGTAGAGTGTGTAGTTGGGAGTAGAGTGTGTAGTAGGGAATAGAGTGTAGTAGGGAGTAGAGTGTAGAGTTTGTAGTATAGAGTAGAGTGTGTAGTAGGGAATAGAGTGTAATAGGGAGTAGTAGGGAGTAGAGTGTAGAGTGTGTAGTAGGGAGTTGAGTGTGTAGTAGGGAGTAGAGTGTAGAGTGTGTAGTAGGGAGGAGAGTGTGTAGTAGGGAGAAGAGTGTAGAGTGTGTAGTAGGGAGTAGAGTGTGTAGTAGGGAGAATAATGTAGAGTGTGTAGTAGGGAGTAGAGTGTGTAGTAGGGAGTAGTGTGTAGGGAGTAGAATGTGTAGTAGTGAGTAGAGTGTAGGGAGTAGAGTGTGTAGTAGGGAGTAGAGTGTAGAGTGCTTAGTAGGGAGTAGAGACTGTAGTAGGGAGAAGAGTGTAGAGTGTTTAGTAGGCAGTAGAGTGTGTTAGGGAGTAGAGTGTAGGGAGTAGAGTGTGTAGTAGTGAGTCGAGTGTAGGGAGTAGAGTGTGTAGTAGTGAGTAGAGTGTGTAGTAGTGAGTAGAGTGTAGGGAGTAGAGTGTGTAGTAGGGAGTAGAGTGTGTAGTAGTGTGGAAAGGAAGCAGCCCTTACCCCAGCGGGGCGACGTCCGAGCCTGAGGTCCCTGGTCCCCGAGCCCGGTAATAACGTGTCCCTGACAACCAGGACTCCTCCCCACTCTCATCCTCGACAGGAACCAGTGGCGACGCGCGGAGGACCGGAAGCGGTTTCCCCTGACCCCGGAAGCACATCCTCGGAGCAGAGAAAAGCCGACAACCCGGAAGGGAGAGCGTTCAGAGCAGCAGACCCGTGGCAGGAGGAAGCAAGCGAAGAACCCTTGACGGAGAGCGGAGGCGAGTTGAAGACCCGAGGCGAGGACGAGGAGGAGGACGTCTGGTCCGAAGACTGGTGGAGTCCTCAGGAGGTGGCTGGAGAGCGGCCGCAATTCGCTGGAGAGTTGCGGCGGGGCTCGTGAGTACACTGTTACCTATTCTCCTTGTTCCCATTGTAGGTAGTTGTAAAGTAGTGTAAATAGGATCTCACCTGATAGACCACAGCGACACTGTATAGTATACATAACCCACCACTTGCACTGTTTCTTGTATAGCGACCATTGCACCTACCTTTCACGATATCACCCTTTTCCCCTCTTCTTTCTTGGCCTCTCCTTCTTAGCCTTACTTACCGTCCCGCCCTCACATTTTGATTTCCAAACCTTCCCAACCCGGTGTCGGTGGCAGTACTCAAACAGTCCTACGTTAAAGGACTAACGGCCCTATACTTTCTCTCCTTTGCATATACCTCCGAGGGACACCGGTATACATCCCAGGACAAAACAACCACAGCCCAGCAGAGAATCCCTCCAGACGACGCCAACCCAGCAGAAGACATCCGGGACCTACCGACCATTATTTCTTTTCCCTCTGACTTTCCTTCAATACCATCTAAAGTCAATAAATCTCGCTGATCATAGCACACTACATCCGGCCTCCCCGCTTGTTATTCCGGTCCGCCCAAACCCCTACTCCACAAGTAGGGAATAGAGTGTGTAGTAGGGAATAGAGTGTGTAGTAGGGAGTAGTAGGGAGAAGAGTGTAGAGTGTGTAGTAGGGAGTAGAGTGTGTAGTAGGGAATACAGTGTAGAGTCTGCAGTAGGGAGTAGAGTGTGTAGTAGGGAGTAGAGTGCGTAGTAGTGTGTAGAGTGTGTAGTAGGGAGTAAAGTGTGTAGTAGGGAATAGAGTGTAGTAGTGAGTGGAGTGTGTAGTAGGGAGTAGAGTGTAGAGTGTGTAGTAGGGAGTAGAGGGGGGAGTAGAGTGTGTAGTAGGGAATAGAGTAGTAGGGAGTAGAGTGTAGAGTGTGTAGTATTGTAAGGAGTAGAGTGTGTAGTAGGGAGTAGAGTGTGTAGTAGGGAGTAGAGTGTAGAGTGTGTAGTAGGGAGTAGAGTGTGTAGTAGGGAGTAGAGTGTGTAGTAGGGAATAGAGTGTAGTAGTGAGTAGAGTGTGTAGTAGGGAGTAGAGTGTAGAGTGTGTAGTAGGGAGTAGAGGGTGTAGTAGGAAGTAGAGTGTGTAGTAGGGAATAGAGTAGTAGGGAGTAGAGTGTAGAGTGTGTAGTATTGTAAGAAGTAGAGTGTGTAGTAGGGAGTAGAGTGTGTAGTAGGGAGTAGAGTTTAGAATGTGTAGTAGGCAGTAGAGTGTAGAATGTGTAGTAAGGAGTAGAGTCTGTAGTAGGGAGTAGAGTGTGTAGTAGGGAGAATAATGTAGAGTGTGTAGTAGGGAGTAGAGTGTGTAGTAGGGAGTAGTGTGTAGGGAGTAGAATGTGTAGTAGTGAGTAGAGTGTAGGGAGTAGAGTGTGTAGTAGGGAGTAGAGTGTAGAGTGTGTAGTAGGGAGTAGAGTGTGTAGCAGGGAGTAGAGTGTGGAGTGAATAGTATGGAGTAGAGTGTGTAGTAGGGAGTAGAGTGTAGAGTGTGTAGTAGGGAGTAGAGTGTAGAGTGTAGTAGGGAGTAGAGTGTAGGGAGTAGAGTGTGTAGTAGGGAGCAGTAGGGAGTAGAGTGTAGAGTGTGTAGTAGGGAGGAGTAGGGATTAGAGTGTAGAGTGTGTAGCAGGGAGTATGGTGTGTAGTAAGGAGTAGAGTGTGTAGTAGGGAGTAGAGTGTAGAGTGTGTAGTAGGGAGTAGAGTGTGTAATAGGGAGTGAACTGTGTAGTAGGGAGTAGAGTGTGTAGTAGGGAATAGAGTGTATAGTAGGGAGTAGTAGGGAGAAGCGGGTAGAGTGTGTAGTAGGGAGTAGAGTGTAGAGTGTGTAGTAGGGAGTAGAGTGTGTAGTAGGGAGTAGAGTGTAGAGTGTGTAGTAGGGAGTAGAGTGTGCAGTAGGGAGTGGAGTGTGTAGTACGGAGTAGAGTGTAGAGTGTGTAGTAGGGAGTAGAGTGTGTAGTAGGGAATATAGTGTAATAGGGAGTAGTAGGGAGTAGAGTGCAGAGTGTGTAGTAGGGCGTAGAGTGTAGAGTGTGTAGTAGGAAGTAGAGTGTAGAGTGTGTAGTTGGGAGTAGAGTGTGTAGTAGGGAATAGAGTGTAGTAGGGAGTAGAGTGTAGAGTTTGTAGTATAGAGTAGAGTGTGTAGTAGGGAATAGAGTGTAATAGGGAGTAGTAGGGAGTAGAGTGTAGAGTGTGTAGTAGGGAGTTGAGTGTGTAGTAGGGAGTAGAGTGTAGAGTGTGTAGTAGGGAGGAGAGTGTGTAGTAGGGAGAAGAGTGTAGAGTGTGTAGTAGGGAGTAGAGTGTGTAGTAGGGAGAATAATGTAGAGTGTGTAGTAGGGAGTAGAGTGTGTAGTAGGGAGTAGTGTGTAGGGAGTAGAATGTGTAGTAGTGAGTAGAGTGTAGGGAGTAGAGTGTGTAGTAGGGAGTAGAGTGTAGAGTGCTTAGTAGGGAGTAGAGACTGTAGTAGGGAGAAGAGTGTAGAGTGTTTAGTAGGCAGTAGAGTGTGTTAGGGAGTAGAGTGTAGGGAGTAGAGTGTGTAGTAGTGAGTCGAGTGTAGGGAGTAGAGTGTGTAGTAGTGAGTAGAGTGTGTAGTAGTGAGTAGAGTGTAGGGAGTAGAGTGTGTAGTAGGGAGTAGAGTGTGTAGTAGTGTGGAAAGGAAGCAGCCCTTACCCCAGCGGGGCGACGTCCGAGCCTGAGGTCCCTGGTCCCCGAGCCCGGTAATAACGTGTCCCTGACAACCAGGACTCCTCCCCACTCTCATCCTCGACAGGAACCAGTGGCGACGCGCGGAGGACCGGAAGCGGTTTCCCCTGACCCCGGAAGCACATCCTCGGAGCAGAGAAAAGCCGACAACCCGGAAGGGAGAGCGTTCAGAGCAGCAGACCCGTGGCAGGAGGAAGCAAGCGAAGAACCCTTGACGGAGAGCGGAGGCGAGTTGAAGACCCGAGGCGAGGACGAGGAGGAGGACGTCTGGTCCGAAGACTGGTGGAGTCCTCAGGAGGTGGCTGGAGAGCGGCCGCAATTCGCTGGAGAGTTGCGGCGGGGCTCGTGAGTACACTGTTACCTATTCTCCTTGTTCCCATTGTAGGTAGTTGTAAAGTAGTGTAAATAGGATCTCACCTGATAGACCACAGCGACACTGTATAGTATACATAACCCACCACTTGCACTGTTTCTTGTATAGCGACCATTGCACCTACCTTTCACGATATCACCCTTTTCCCCTCTTCTTTCTTGGCCTCTCCTTCTTAGCCTTACTTACCGTCCCGCCCTCACATTTTGATTTCCAAACCTTCCCAACCCGGTGTCGGTGGCAGTACTCAAACAGTCCTACGTTAAAGGACTAACGGCCCTATACTTTCTCTCCTTTGCATATACCTCCGAGGGACACCGGTATACATCCCAGGACAAAACAACCACAGCCCAGCAGAGAATCCCTCCAGACGACGCCAACCCAGCAGAAGACATCCGGGACCTACCGACCATTATTTCTTTTCCCTCTGACTTTCCTTCAATACCATCTAAAGTCAATAAATCTCGCTGATCATAGCACACTACATCCGGCCTCCCCGCTTGTTATTCCGGTCCGCCCAAACCCCTACTCCACAAGTAGGGAATAGAGTGTGTAGTAGGGAATAGAGTGTGTAGTAGGGAGTAGTAGGGAGAAGAGTGTAGAGTGTGTAGTAGGGAGTAGAGTGTGTAGTAGGGAATACAGTGTAGAGTCTGCAGTAGGGAGTAGAGTGTGTAGTAGGGAGTAGAGTGCGTAGTAGTGTGTAGAGTGTGTAGTAGGGAGTAAAGTGTGTAGTAGGGAATAGAGTGTAGTAGTGAGTGGAGTGTGTAGTAGGGAGTAGAGTGTAGAGTGTGTAGTAGGGAGTAGAGGGGGGAGTAGAGTGTGTAGTAGGGAATAGAGTAGTAGGGAGTAGAGTGTAGAGTGTGTAGTATTGTAAGGAGTAGAGTGTGTAGTAGGGAGTAGAGTGTGTAGTAGGGAGTAGAGTGTAGAGTGTGTAGTAGGGAGTAGAGTGTGTAGTAGGGAGTAGAGTGTGTAGTAGGGAATAGAGTGTAGTAGTGAGTAGAGTGTGTAGTAGGGAGTAGAGTGTAGAGTGTGTAGTAGGGAGTAGAGGGTGTAGTAGGAAGTAGAGTGTGTAGTAGGGAATAGAGTAGTAGGGAGTAGAGTGTAGAGTGTGTAGTATTGTAAGAAGTAGAGTGTGTAGTAGGGAGTAGAGTGTGTAGTAGGGAGTAGAGTTTAGAATGTGTAGTAGGCAGTAGAGTGTAGAATGTGTAGTAAGGAGTAGAGTCTGTAGTAGGGAGTAGAGTGTGTAGTAGGGAGTAAAGTGTAGAATGTGTAGTAGGTTTAGAGTGTGCAGTAGGGAGGGGAGTGTGTAGTAGGGAGTAGAGTGTAGAGTGTGTAGTAGGGAATAGGGTGTGTAGTAGGGAATAGAGTGTGTAGTGGGGAGTAGCAGGGAGAAGAGTGTAGAGGGTGTAGTAGGGAGTAGAGTGTGTAGTGGGAAATATAGTGTAATAGGGAGTAGTAGGGAGTAGAGCGTAGAGTGTGTAGTACGGAGTAGAGTGTGTAGTAGGGAGTAGAGTGTAGAGTGTGTAGTAGGGAGTAGAGTGTGTAGTAGGGAGAAGAGTGTAGAGTGTGTAGTAGGGAGTAGAGTATGTAGTAGGGAGTAGAGTGTAGAGTGTGTAGTAGGGAGCAGAGTGTGTAGTAGGGAGAAGAGTGTAGAGTGTGTAGTAGTGAGTAGAGTGCGTAGTAGTGAGTAGAGAGTGTAGTAGTTTGTGTAGTAGGGAGTAGAGTGTAGAGTGTGTAGTAGGGAATAGGGTGTGTAGTAGGGAATAGAGTGTGTAGTGGGGAGTAGCAGAGAGAAGAGTGTAGAGGGTGTAGTAGGGAGTAGAGTGTAGAGTGTGTAGTAGGGAGTAAGGTGTAGAGTGTGTAGTAAGGAACATAGTGTGTAGTAGGGAGTAGTAAGGAGAAGAGTGTAGAGTGTGTAGTAGGGAGTAGAGTGTAGAGTGTGTAGTAGGGAGTAGAGTGTGTAGTAGGGAGTAGAGTGTAGAGTGAATAGTAGGGAGTAGAGTGTGTAGTAGGGAGTAGAGTGTGTAGGTGGGAGTAGAGTGTAGAGTGTGTAGTAGGGAGTAGAGTGTGTAGTAGGGAGTAGTAGGGAGTAGAGTGTAGAGTGTGTAGTAGGGAGGAGTAGGGATTAGAGCGTAGAGTGTGTAGTAGGGATTATGGTGGGTAGTAAGGAGTAGAGTATGTAGTATGGAGTGGAGTGTGTAGTAGGGAGTAGAGAGTGTAGTAGTTTGTGTAGTAGGGAGTAGAGTGTAGAGTGTGTAGTAGGGAATATGGTGTGTAGTAGGGAATAGAGTGTGTAGTGGGGAGTAGCAGGGAGAAGAGTGTAGAGGGTGTAGTAGGGAGTAGAGTGTAGAGTGTGTAGTAGGGAGTAGAGTGTCGAGTGTAGAGTGTGTAGTAAGGAATATAGTGTGTAGTAGGGAGTAGTAAGGAGAAGAGTGTAGAGTGTGTAGTAGGGAGTAGAGTGTAGAGTGTGTAGTAGGGAGTAGAGTGTGTAGCAGGGAGTAGAGTGTGGAGTGAATAGTATGGAGTAGAGTGTGTAGTAGGGAGTAGAGTGTAGAGTGTGTAGTAGGGAGTAGAGTGTAGAGTGTAGTAGGGAGTAGAGTGTAGGGAGTAGAGTGTGTAGTAGGGAGCAGTAGGGAGTAGAGTGTAGAGTGTGTAGTAGGGAGGAGTAGGGATTAGAGTGTAGAGTGTGTAGCAGGGAGTATGGTGTGTAGTAAGGAGTAGAGTGTGTAGTAGGGAGTAGAGTGTAGAGTGTGTAGTAGGGAGTAGAGTGTGTAATAGGGAGTGAACTGTGTAGTAGGGAGTAGAGTGTGTAGTAGGGAATAGAGTGTATAGTAGGGAGTAGTAGGGAGAAGCGGGTAGAGTGTGTAGTAGGGAGTAGAGTGTAGAGTGTGTAGTAGGGAGTAGAGTGTGTAGTAGGGAGTAGAGTGTAGAGTGTGTAGTAGGGAGTAGAGTGTGCAGTAGGGAGTGGAGTGTGTAGTACGGAGTAGAGTGTAGAGTGTGTAGTAGGGAGTAGAGTGTGTAGTAGGGAATATAGTGTAATAGGGAGTAGAGTGCAGAGTGTGTAGTAGGGAGTAGAGTGTAGAGTGTGTAGTAGGAAGTAGAGTGTAGAGTGTGTAGTTGGGAGTAGAGTGTGTAGTAGGGAATAGAGTGTAGTAGGGAGTAGAGTGTAGAGTTTGTAGTATAGAGTAGAGTGTGTAGTAGGGAATAGAGTGTAATAGGGAGTAGTAGGGAGTAGAGTGTAGAGTGTGTAGTAGGGAGTTGAGTGTGTAGTAGGGAGTAGAGTGTAGAGTGTGTAGTAGGGAGGAGAGTGTGTAGTAGGGAGAAGAGTGTAGAGTGTGTAGTAGGGAGTAGAGTGTGTAGTAGGGAGAATAATGTAGAGTGTGTAGTAGGGAGTAGAGTGTGTAGTAGGGAGTAGTGTGTAGGGAGTAGAATGTGTAGTAGTGAGTAGAGTGTAGGGAGTAGAGTGTGTAGTAGGGAGTAGAGTGTAGAGTGCTTAGTAGGGAGTAGAGACTGTAGTAGGGAGAAGAGTGTAGAGTGTTTAGTAGGCAGTAGAGTGTGTTAGGGAGTAGAGTGTAGGGAGTAGAGTGTGTAGTAGTGAGTCGAGTGTAGGGAGTAGAGTGTGTAGTAGGGAGTAGAGTGTGTAGTAGTGTGGAAAGGAAGCAGCCCTTACCCCAGCGGGGCGACGTCCGAGCCTGAGGTCCCTGGTCCCCGAGCCCGGTAATAGCGCGTCCCTGACAACCAGGACTCCTCCCCACTCTCATCCTCGACAGGAACCAGTGGCGACGCGCGGAGGACCGGAAGCGGTTTCCCCTGACCCCGGAAGCACATCCTCGGAGCAGAGAAAAGCCGACAACCCGGAAGGGAGAGCGTTCAGAGCAGCAGACCCGTGGCAGGAGGAAGCAAGCGAAGAACCCTTGACGGAGAGCGGAGGCGAGTTGAAGACCCGAGGCGAGGACGAGGAGGAGGACGTCTGGTCCGAAGACTAGTGGAGTCCTCAGGAGGTGGCTGGAGAGCGGCCGCAATTCGCTGGAGAGTTGCGGCGGGGCTCGTGAGTACACTGTTACCTATTCTCCTTGTTCCCATTGTAGGTAGTTGTAAAGTAGTGTAAATAGGATCTCACCTGATAGACCACAGCGACACTGTATAGTATACATAACCCACCACTTGCACTGTTTCTTGTATAGCGACCATTGCACCTACCTTTCACGATATCACCCTTTTCCCCTCTTCTTTCTTGGCCTCTCCTTCTTAGCCTTACTTACCGTCCCGCCCTCACATTTTGATTTCCAAACCTTCCCAACCCGGTGTCGGTGGCAGTACTCAAACAGTCCTACGTTAAAGGACTAACGGCCCTATACTTTCTCTCCTTTGCATATACCTCCGAGGGACACCGGTATACATCCCAGGACAAAACAACCACAGCCCAGCAGAGAATCCCTCCAGACGACGCCAACCCAGCAGAAGACATCCGGGACCTACCGACCATTATTTCTTTTCCCTCTGACTTTCCTTCAATACCATCTAAAGTCAATAAATCTCGCTGATCATAGCACACTACATCCGGCCTCCCCGCCTGTTATTCCGGTCCGCCCAAACCCCTACTCCACAAGTAGGGAATAGAGTGTGTAGTAGGGAATAGAGTGTGTAGTAGGGAGTAGTAGGGAGAAGAGTGTAGAGTGTGTAGTAGGGAGTAGAGTGTGTAGTAGGGAATACAGTGTAGAGTCTGCAGTAGGGAGTAGAGTGTGTAGTAGGGAGTAGAGTGCGTAGTAGTGTGTAGAGTGTGTAGTAGGGAGTAAAGTGTGTAGTAGGGAATAGAGTGTAGTAGTGAGTGGAGTGTGTAGTAGGGAGTAGAGTGTAGAGTGTGTAGTAGGGAGTAGAGGGGGGAGTAGAGTGTGTAGTAGGGAATAGAGTAGTAGGGAGTAGAGTGTAGAGTGTGTAGTATTGTAAGGAGTAGAGTGTGTAGTAGGGAGTAGAGTGTGTAGTAGGGAGTAGAGTGTAGAGTGTGTAGTAGGGAGTAGAGTGTGTAGTAGGGAGTAGAGTGTGTAGTAGGGAATAGAGTGTAGTAGTGAGTAGAGTGTGTAGTAGGGAGTAGAGTGTAGAGTGTGTAGTAGGGAGTAGAGGGTGTAGTAGGAAGTAGAGTGTGTAGTAGGGAATAGAGTAGTAGGGAGTAGAGTGTAGAGTGTGTAGTATTGTAAGAAGTAGAGTGTGTAGTAGGGAGTAGAGTTTAGAATGTGTAGTAGGCAGTAGAGTGTAGAATGTGTAGTAAGGAGTAGAGTCTGTAGTAGGGAGTAGAGTGTGTAGTAGGGAAAAGAGTGTAGTAGGAAGTAGAGTGTAGAGTGGGCAGTAGAGAGTAGAGTGTAGAGTGTGTAGTAGGGAGTAGAGTGTGTAGTAGGCAGTAGAGTGTGTAATAGGGAGTAAAGTGTAGAGTGTGTAGTAGGGAGTATAGTGTGTAGTAGAGTGTAGTGTGTGTAGTAGGGAGTGGAGTGTGTAGTAGGTAATAGAGTGTAGTAGTGAGTAGAGTGTGTAGTAGGGAGTAGAGTGTAGAGTGTGTAGTAGGGAGTAGAGTGTAGAATGTGTAGTAAAGAGTAGAGTGTGTAGTAGGGAATAGGGTGTGTAGTAGGGAATAGAGTGTGTAGTGGGGAGTAGCAGGGAGAAGAGTGTAGAGGGTGTAGTAGGGAGTAGAGTTTAGAGTGTGTTGTAGGGCGTAGACTGTAGAGTGTGTAGTAAGGAATATAGTGTGTAGTAGGGAGTAGTAAGGAGAAGAGAGTAGAGTGTGTAGTAGGGAGTAGAGTGTGTAGTAGGGAGTAGAGTGTAGAGTGAATAGTAGGAAGTAGAGTGTGCTTTAGGGAGTGGAGTGTGTAGTACGAAGTAGAGTGTAGAGTATGTAGTAGGGAGTAGAGTGTGTAGTAGGGAATATAGTGTAATAGGGAGTAGTAGGGAGTTGGATGCAGAGTGTGTAGTAGGGAGTAGAGAGTAGAGTGTGTAGTTGGGAGTAGAGTGTAGAGTGTGTAGTTGGGAGTAGAGTGCTTAGTAGGGAATAGAGTGTAGTAGGGAGTAGAGTGTGTAGTAGTGAGTAGAGTGCGTAGTAGTGAGTAGAGAGTGTAGTAGTTTGTGTAGTAGGGAGTAGAGTGTAGAGTGTGTAGTAGGGAATAGGGTGTGTAGTAGGGAATAGAGTGTGTAGTGGGGAGTAGCAGAGAGAAGAGTGTAGAGGGTGTAGTAGGGAGTAGAGTGTAGAGTGTGTAGTAGGGAGTAAGGTGTAGAGTGTGTAGTAAGGAACATAGTGTGTAGTAGGGAGTAGTAAGGAGAAGAGTGTAGAGTGTGTAGTAGGGAGTAGAGTGTAGAGTGTGTAGTAGGGAGTAGAGTGTGTAGTAGGGAGTAGAGTGTAGAGTGAATAGTAGGGAGTAGAGTGTGTAGTAGGGAGTAGAGTGTGTAGGTGGGAGTAGAGTGTAGAGTGTGTAGTAGGGAGTAGAGTGTGTAGTAGGGAGTAGTAGGGAGTAGAGTGTAGAGTGTGTAGTAGGGAGGAGTAGGGATTAGAGCGTAGAGTGTGTAGTAGGGATTATGGTGGGTAGTAAGGAGTAGAGTATGTAGTATGGAGTGGAGTGTGTAGTAGGGAGTAGAGAGTGTAGTAGTTTGTGTAGTAGGGAGTAGAGTGTAGAGTGTGTAGTAGGGAATATGGTGTGTAGTAGGGAATAGAGTGTGTAGTGGGGAGTAGCAGGGAGAAGAGTGTAGAGGGTGTAGTAGGGAGTAGAGTGTAGAGTGTGTAGTAGGGAGTAGAGTGTCGAGTGTAGAGTGTGTAGTAAGGAATATAGTGTGTAGTAGGGAGTAGTAAGGAGAAGAGTGTAGAGTGTGTAGTAGGGAGTAGAGTGTAGAGTGTGTAGTAGGGAGTAGAGTGTGTAGCAGGGAGTAGAGTGTGGAGTGAATAGTATGGAGTAGAGTGTGTAGTAGGGAGTAGAGTGTAGAGTGTGTAGTAGGGAGTAGAGTGTAGAGTGTAGTAGGGAGTAGAGTGTAGGGAGTAGAGTGTGTAGTAGGGAGCAGTAGGGAGTAGAGTGTAGAGTGTGTAGTAGGGAGGAGTAGGGATTAGAGTGTAGAGTGTGTAGCAGGGAGTATGGTGTGTAGTAAGGAGTAGAGTGTGTAGTAGGGAGTAGAGTGTAGAGTGTGTAGTAGGGAGTAGAGTGTGTAATAGGGAGTGAACTGTGTAGTAGGGAGTAGAGTGTGTAGTAGGGAATAGAGTGTATAGTAGGGAGTAGTAGGGAGAAGCGGGTAGAGTGTGTAGTAGGGAGTAGAGTGTAGAGTGTGTAGTAGGGAGTAGAGTGTGTAGTAGGGAGTAGAGTGTAGAGTGTGTAGTAGGGAGTAGAGTGTGCAGTAGGGAGTGGAGTGTGTAGTACGGAGTAGAGTGTAGAGTGTGTAGTAGGGAGTAGAGTGTGTAGTAGGGAATATAGTGTAATAGGGAGTAGTAGGGAGTAGAGTGCAGAGTGTGTAGTAGGGAGTAGAGTGTAGAGTGTGTAGTAGGAAGTAGAGTGTAGAGTGTGTAGTTGGGAGTAGAGTGTGTAGTAGGGAATAGAGTGTAGTAGGGAGTAGAGTGTAGAGTTTGTAGTATAGAGTAGAGTGTGTAGTAGGGAATAGAGTGTAATAGGGAGTAGTAGGGAGTAGAGTGTAGAGTGTGTAGTAGGGAGTTGAGTGTGTAGTAGGGAGTAGAGTGTAGAGTGTGTAGTAGGGAGGAGAGTGTGTAGTAGGGAGAAGAGTGTAGAGTGTGTAGTAGGGAGTAGAGTGTGTAGTAGGGAGAATAATGTAGAGTGTGTAGTAGGGAGTAGAGTGTGTAGTAGGGAGTAGTGTGTAGGGAGTAGAATGTGTAGTAGTGAGTAGAGTGTAGGGAGTAGAGTGTGTAGTAGGGAGTAGAGTGTAGAGTGCTTAGTAGGGAGTAGAGACTGTAGTAGGGAGAAGAGTGTAGAGTGTTTAGTAGGCAGTAGAGTGTGTTAGGGAGTAGAGTGTAGGGAGTAGAGTGTGTAGTAGTGAGTCGAGTGTAGGGAGTAGAGTGTGTAGTAGGGAGTAGAGTGTGTAGTAGTGTGGAAAGGAAGCAGCCCTTACCCCAGCGGGGCGACGTCCGAGCCTGAGGTCCCTGGTCCCCGAGCCCGGTAATAACGCGTCCCTGACAACCAGGACTCCTCCCCACTCTCATCCTCGACAGGAACCAGTGGCGACGCGCGGAGGACCGGAAGCGGTTTCCCCTGACCCCGGAAGCACATCCTCGGAGCAGAGAAAAGCCGACAACCCGGAAGGGAGAGCGTTCAGAGCAGCAGACCCGTGGCAGGAGGAAGCAAGCGAAGAACCCTTGACGGAGAGCGGAGGCGAGTTGAAGACCCGAGGCGAGGACGAGGAGGAGGACGTCTGGTCCGAAGACTAGTGGAGTCCTCAGGAGGTGGCTGGAGAGCGGCCGCAATTCGCTGGAGAGTTGCGGCGGGGCTCGTGAGTACACTGTTACCTATTCTCCTTGTTCCCATTGTAGGTAGTTGTAAAGTAGTGTAAATAGGATCTCACCTGATAGACCACAGCGACACTGTATAGTATACATAACCCACCACTTGCACTGTTTCTTGTATAGCGACCATTGCACCTACCTTTCACGATATCACCCTTTTCCCCTCTTCTTTCTTGGCCTCTCCTTCTTAGCCTTACTTACCGTCCCGCCCTCACATTTTGATTTCCAAACCTTCCCAACCCGGTGTCGGTGGCAGTACTCAAACAGTCCTACGTTAAAGGACTAACGGCCCTATACTTTCTCTCCTTTGCATATACCTCCGAGGGACACCGGTATACATCCCAGGACAAAACAACCACAGCCCAGCAGAGAATCCCTCCAGACGACGCCAACCCAGCAGAAGACATCCGGGACCTACCGACCATTATTTCTTTTCCCTCTGACTTTCCTTCAATACCATCTAAAGTCAATAAATCTCGCTGATCATAGCACACTACATCCGGCCTCCCCGCCTGTTATTCCGGTCCGCCCAAACCCCTACTCCACAAGTAGGGAATAGAGTGTGTAGTAGGGAATAGAGTGTGTAGTAGGGAGTAGTAGGGAGAAGAGTGTAGAGTGTGTAGTAGGGAGTAGAGTGTGTAGTAGGGAATACAGTGTAGAGTCTGCAGTAGGGAGTAGAGTGTGTAGTAGGGAGTAGAGTGCGTAGTAGTGTGTAGAGTGTGTAGTAGGGAGTAAAGTGTGTAGTAGGGAATAGAGTGTAGTAGTGAGTGGAGTGTGTAGTAGGGAGTAGAGTGTAGAGTGTGTAGTAGGGAGTAGAGGGGGGAGTAGAGTGTGTAGTAGGGAATAGAGTAGTAGGGAGTAGAGTGTAGAGTGTGTAGTATTGTAAGGAGTAGAGTGTGTAGTAGGGAGTAGAGTGTGTAGTAGGGAGTAGAGTGTAGAGTGTGTAGTAGGGAGTAGAGTGTGTAGTAGGGAGTAGAGTGTGTAGTAGGGAATAGAGTGTAGTAGTGAGTAGAGTGTGTAGTAGGGAGTAGAGTGTAGAGTGTGTAGTAGGGAGTAGAGGGTGTAGTAGGAAGTAGAGTGTGTAGTAGGGAATAGAGTAGTAGGGAGTAGAGTGTAGAGTGTGTAGTATTGTAAGAAGTAGAGTGTGTAGTAGGGAGTAGAGTTTAGAATGTGTAGTAGGCAGTAGAGTGTAGAATGTGTAGTAAGGAGTAGAGTCTGTAGTAGGGAGTAGAGTGTGTAGTAGGGAAAAGAGTGTAGTAGGAAGTAGAGTGTAGAGTGGGCAGTAGAGAGTAGAGTGTAGAGTGTGTAGTAGGGAGTAGAGTGTGTAGTAGGCAGTAGAGTGTGTAATAGGGAGTAAAGTGTAGAGTGTGTAGTAGGGAGTATAGTGTGTAGTAGAGTGTAGTGTGTGTAGTAGGGAGTGGAGTGTGTAGTAGGTAATAGAGTGTAGTAGTGAGTAGAGTGTGTAGTAGGGAGTAGAGTGTAGAGTGTGTAGTAGGGAGTAGAGTGTAGAATGTGTAGTAAAGAGTAGAGTGTGTAGTAGGGAATAGGGTGTGTAGTAGGGAATAGAGTGTGTAGTGGGGAGTAGCAGGGAGAAGAGTGTAGAGGGTGTAGTAGGGAGTAGAGTTTAGAGTGTGTTGTAGGGCGTAGACTGTAGAGTGTAGAGTGTGTAGTAAGGAATATAGTGTGTAGTAGGGAGTAGTAAGGAGAAGAGAGTAGAGTGTGTAGTAGGGAGTAGAGTGTGTAGTAGGGAGTAGAGTGTAGAGTGAATAGTAGGAAGTAGAGTGTGCTTTAGGGAGTGGAGTGTGTAGTACGAAGTAGAGTGTAGAGTATGTAGTAGGGAGTAGAGTGTGTAGTAGGGAATATAGTGTAATAGGGAGTAGTAGGGAGTTGGATGCAGAGTGTGTAGTAGGGAGTAGAGAGTAGAGTGTGTAGTTGGGAGTAGAGTGTAGAGTGTGTAGTTGGGAGTAGAGTGCTTAGTAGGGAATAGAGTGTAGTAGGGAGTAGAGTGTGTAGTAGGGAGTAGAGTGTAGAGTTTGTAGTATGGAGTAGAGTGTGCAGTAGGGAATAGAGTGTAATAGGGAGTGGTAGGGAGTAGAGTGTAGAGTGTGTAGTAGGGAGTTGAGTGTGTAGTAGGGAGTAGAGTGTGTAGTAGGGAGAAGAGTGTAGAGTGTGTAGTAGGGAGTAGAGTGTGTAGTAGGGAGTAGAGTGTGTAGTAGGGAATAGAGTGTAATAGGGAGTAGTAGGGAGTAGAGTGTAGAGTGTGTAGTAGGGAGTAGAGTGTGTAGTAGGGAGTAAAGTGTAGAGTGTGTAGTAGGTTTAGAGTGTGCAGTAGGGAGTGGAGTGTGTATTAGGGAGTAGAGTGTAGAGTGTGTAGTAGGGAGTAGAGTGTGCAGTAGGGAGAAGAGTGTAGAGTGTGTAGTAGGGAGTAGAGTATGTAGTAGGGAGTAGAGTGTAGAGTGTGTAGTAGGGAGCAGAGTGTGTAGTAGGGAGAAGAGTGTAGAGTGTGTAGTAGTGAGTAGAGTGTGTAGTAGTGAGTAGAGAGTGTAGTAGTTTGTGTAGTAGGGAGTAGAGTGTAGAGTGTGTAGTAGGGAATAGGGTGTGTAGTAGGGAATAGAGTGTGTAGTGGGGAGTAGCAGGGAGAAGAGTGTAGAGGGTGTAGTAGGGAGTAGAGTGTGTAGTGGGAAATATAGTGTAATAGGGAGTAGTAGGGAGTAGAGCATAGAGTGTGTAGTACGGAGTAGAGTGTGTAGTAGGGAGTAGAGTGTAGAGTGTGTAGTAGGGAGTAGAGTGTGCAGTAGGGAGAAGAGTGTAGAGTGTGTAGTAGGGAGTAGAGTATGTAGTAGGGAGTAGAGTGTAGAGTGTGTAGTAGGGAGCAGAGTGTGTAGTAGGGAGAAGAGTGTAGAGTGTGTAGTAGTGAGTAGAGTGCGTAGTAGTGAGTAGAGAGTGTAGTAGTTTGTGTAGTAGGGAGTAGAGTGTAGAGTGTGTAGTAGGGAATAGGGTGTGTAGTAGGGAATAGAGTGTGTAGTGGGGAGTAGCAGGGAGAAGAGTGTAGAGGGTGTAGTAGGGAGTAGAGTGTAGAGTGTGTAGTAGGGAGTAGAGTGTAGAGTGTGTAGTAAGGAACATAGTGTGTAGTAGGGAGTAGTAAGGAGAAGAGTGTAGAGTGTGTAGTAGGGAGTAGAGTGTGTAGTAGGGAGTAGAGTGTAGAGTGAATAGTAGGGAGTAAAGCATGACACCCATTCGGGTGTGTGAGGCAAATACATCTAACACAATGGATGCCCTAGGGTGCCACATGTACACCTTTGGACACGCCAAATACACATAATTCTTCATTTAGGAATGGCTCAGCTACCCACTTTGTTTTCAGTGTATGCTGTAACATAATTTGGCGACGAGGGTCAACTAAGAAGATTGAACACTCCACCAACATCATTGCGGCACAGGCGAGGAGTGAATTGACATTTTTTTCAGAAATTATCCGATTAACCTGGAACCTGGATTTAAATTTGGAGTATCGCTCTTGGAAAGTACTCTTGCTTCGATTCCGTGGAAACACGAATTTTCTATCAACTTTGTGTTGGGAGAAAAGGAATTTCAACTTATTTGAGGTATTTGAGAAGAAGTTTACTTTTGAAGCCTTGCTGGCGCTGCGCGAGGGATACCTACTAGATAACTCTTTGGCGTGCGCATGCATCTTTTCTTCGAGACGGCATCTGAATATTCCGTACCCACGACTACGAGAGAACCTTCTCAGCATTGGCGTGTACATAGTAATTGACTCTACGCGACGTATGCTACGTGACGTGCAACGTCATTGGATAAAACGTGGCGGCCATTTTGATGAACCAGTTTCCATGACAACAAGTCACCGAGTGAAAGGATTTTACTAATGACATATATTTACGGTGCCGTTACGAAATTGCAGCAGCATCATTTCTTCGGAAAAGAAGTATCTGGAGGTCATTTACTGCTTTTCTCTTTAAACAAAGAAAAAAAGAAGAGTCTTTGTTTTATTTTAAAATACTATATTTGGATCCAGGTGAGACTTTTATTTATTGGATATGACTCTTGGATGACTTTGATAGAAATAAGCCTTATTATTATTTAACATTTCACCAATATTTCATCATCACATACTTACATCTTTTTTTTTATCATTACCATTCCGTCATGTATAATTTTATATTTTTGATACTTGTGGTTCCTAAAGAGAAAACTCATGGCCATGCAATTCGATCCACCAGTCAAATTTTTACAACATAAAGGAGATCCACCTTTGCCATGGACACGATGGAAGGAGGAATTTATCAATTAAATGAAGGCTATTGATGGCGAACGCATGGGAGGAGAAAGAAAGAAGAGCATCCTTTTACATTGTTTAGGGTCTGAGGGAGAAATGGTGTTTAGGGCTTTGCCGCAAATTCCGCTCTCTGAGGGGGAGGGGGAGGGCACTAATGTTTATAAGGAAGCCTTATTAAGATGAGAGAAGAGGTTTAAACCTGTGACAAATATTGCTTTAAACAGGTATAAGTTTTATACCAGAGCGCAACTCGATACAGAATCTTTTGATGAGTTTATAACTGCTCTAAGGTCATTATCCATACATTGTAATTTTGGTAGTATGTGTGATGAAATGTTGAGAGACCAACTTATTGTACATGTAAAAAATAAGAAAACACAGGAATGTTTGTGGGAATTGGGTGGTCCAAAGTTATCTGAAGCCATTGCAATTGGCAAATCTTTAGAGCAGTCTGAAAAGTGGATGAGTACAATTAAGAAACACAGTGAACAGAAGACTGATTCTGTGGATGAAGTATGTTGGGTAAAACGCACAGAATCAGTTACCAATGAATATGCACATCCCAATTATAATTTCATTTCCAATAGGATCAATGTTCAGGGCAATGTCAGAAGATTTGACAAGTCTTTCATGTGTTTTAGATGTGGAAGTAGAACCCTTCTTGCTTCATATGGGGGATGCCCTGCTATCAACAGAGAGTGTAGGAAGTGTGGTAGGTCAGGGCATTTTTCTAACATGTGTAGAGATGTAAAGAAATGTGTTCCAAATTCTCAAACAAAGGTAGCATCTGTTATGGGAGAATTTCCCAAAGTGTGTTACTGTGAATGTAATGGGAATCACTGTGAAGACAAGAAGGGTTTTATGGTATATTTGATGGAGGGTGTTTCAAATGTAAATGATTCCACTGATTGCATCTGTATTAAAAAACCATTGTGTGAGGTTGAAGTCTTAAGTATCAAGTTAGAACTTATGGCTGACTCAGGTTCTCCTTGGACAATTATTACAAAGGAGTATTTTGATTTACGACTAAGTTCTACCCTTAGTTTGAAGAATATTTTACCATCCGACATTTGTGCCGTAAGCTTTAATGAGGATAAAATTGATATGTTAGGTTTTTTTCTGGTGGATCTTACTTTCAAAACTAAATGTTTGAGTGTTAAATTATATATAGCCATCAAAGGTGTCAATGTCCTGGGATGGAGAGACCAGTGGAAGTTTGGCATTATTCTCAATCCTCGTGCTAAAGAGCCAGTGATGTTGGATAGTAATGTGGAGGCAGATAATATTGCAGTGGTAAAAAAAGAAAATTCGGATAAGTTAGAAATGTTAGTTAAAGAAGAATTCAAAGATGTATTTTCTGATACCTTGGGTAAGATCAAGGACTATTCACATAGAATTAAACTTAACCCCTTCGATGCTCATGACGAGCTCAGCTCGTCATGAGGCACAGTGGAGCTGTGCTGATGACGAGCTGAGCTCGTCATGAAACAATGGGAATGACCCTCATGCAGCACAGGAGGGGAAAATGCACAGCAGCGATGTGGTTAAAAATGGTGTGATTCCCCTCAAACAAAAACTAAGAGGTGTACCTATAAATGTTAGAGAGGAACTTAAGAAAATGTTAAATGATTACGTTGCAGAGAGTATTATTGAGCCTATTGAGTCGGCAGAATGGGTTTCTCCCATTGTTTTAGTGAGGAAACCTGCTAAAAGTTTAGGAATGTGTGTGGACCTTCGGGATCTTAATGCAGGTATCATTGCGGATTGTCATCCCCTTCCAAACATAAATGAAGTTGAATCGATGTTGGAGGGGGCAAAGGTGTTTTCAACTTTAGACCTGAGATCAGCCTACCATCAGGTACCTCTTACTGAAGAGTCAAAATGCTTAACAGCTTTTATCACCCCCCAAGGATTATATCAGTACACTAGAATGCCGTTTGGGTTAGCATCAGTATTTCAAAGAGTCATGTTCAATATCTTTAGAGATTTGGATAAGCTTGTTAAATGCTTCCAGGATGACATTTTGATTTTTTCAACTAATAATGATGATCATTTGCAACATTTAAGGTGTGCGTGTGAAAAATTGAGAGAAAATGGTCTTACATTAAAACCTAGTAAATGTAAGATGTTTCAACACTCTGTAGAGTACTTGGGACACACATTGTCAGGTGACGGTGTGGTACCAAAAAAATCAAATGTTGATGGCATCACTAATGCTCCTGCTCCTGAAAATAAGGAACAATTGCTCTCTTTCGCAGGTATGTGCGAATACTATAGCAAATTTGTATACCATTTTGCATCCAAGATGGAGCCTTTAAGGAAACTTCTCAGACATAATGCTGATTTTGTTTGGGAACATGAACAACAAAAGGCTTTTGATCTCAAGTCTGATATTCTACAAGCTCCCACCCTTAGACCGTTTTGCTTGAACAAAATGTGTATAATCACAGTGGATGCTAGTATGTATGGGTTGGGCTCTGTACTGTCTCAAATATTGGGTAAGGGGGAGTGGAATGTTTGTTTTGCTTCACGTACACTGAATGAAACTGAAAGGAGGTATGCGGTAATAAAAAAGGAACTTTTTGCCTGTGTCTGGGCAATAGAACATTTTCGCAATTACATATGGGGTAGTAAGTTTCTTTTGCGAACCGACCATAAACCCTTGGTAAACATTCTGTCTACGGGTGGAGGATGGAGTTCTACTGCTCGTATAGCTAGATTGACTTCAAGATTGCAGGAATATTGTTTTACACCAGAGTTTGTGCCGGGTAAAAAGAATGTCATTGCAGATTTTATGTCTCGTATGCCTTGTAAATCGAGTAGTGATGACATTTCTATTGAAAAAGAAGTTGTTACTTGTTTACAAGATGTTCTTTCGGGTTCATTTGAAGATATTTCTGAACAGGCTTGGAACCTTGCGGATGATCATGACGTCACTTTACAAACTATCAAGAAGTACATTCTGGAGGGTTGGCCTGATTAAAAGAATATATTGGAAAGTGCCTTCCCTATGTTTACTGTTTTGGATGAGTTGGAATTAGAAAATGGTTTGGTTTTCAAGTCTGGGAAATGTGTGCCTCCTTTTGCAATGCAAAATGTAATTTTAGATATTGCTCATAGAATGCATCCTGGAATGTCTGCCATGAAGCGTCTTATAAGAAATTATTTTTGATGGCCCGGCATAGATAGAATGGCGGATCGCAAGGTAGGAGAGAATGTGATGTGTGTATGGGAAGTGAGAAGATGTTGAGGGTAAATGTTCCTCCATTAAAAACTTCTGTTTGGCCAAATGAACCTTGGAAGAAAATTGCTTTCGATATTTCAGGTCCTTTTATGTGTCTTCCACTTGATTCCCGTTATGCCTTAGTTTTGGTTGATTACCATTCTAAGTGGCCGGAGGTTAAGTTTGTTTCTTCAGTTTCCACTAACATGGTGATAGAGTTTTTCAAGGAGGTGTTTTCCAGAGAAGGGTGTCCTTCCATTCTTGTAACAGATAATGGGGTGCAACTTACCTCTTTAGAAATGGAAAACTTTCTCAAACTACAAAACATTAAACATTGTACTGTTTCTGTGTATGAACCTCATGAGAATGGTTTAGTTGAACGTTTCTTTTTTTTTTTTTTTATTAGAACCAGCATTTAGCAGAGGATAATACACATTCAGTGAAATACAATACATTCACTATTTACATTTAAATTCAGAAAAATTCAGAAAGATTCAGACAAAAAGAACCATTAACAGAAAGTACAAATAGGGCTTCCAGTTTAATTTACCCAATTCCACTAGGACAAAAACCTTCTTTCCAGATTGATATAGGGTGCCATAGTTCTTTGCCACAGAGTTTTGTTTTGATTCCCCTAGTCGCATATATTGCCGATTCAAAATTAAAAACTGCAAGAAAACGGGCTAGCCACATTTGGAAGCTAGGGGGAAGACTATCCTTCCAAGACACAGACAAAATTAATCTCAGTACGGCTGTACCAATAAATAATAATCTTTGTTCCGATTTACTTAATTTTAACGAGCTGTCAAATCCCAACACATACAAGGTATCGGACTCTGGAAGTTTGTGATGGAAGATTTTCTCCCAAAATGAGGCAATCATATTTTTTAATAGACGTAACTCAGGGCAGCTGCTGAACAGGTGGATTAGCGTCGCTGGACCTTGTGAGCAACGTGGGCATTGGTCGTTTTCCCTTTCACCCCATGCAAAAAGTTTGGCAGGGGTAAAATATAGGTCATAAATCGTTTTATACAGTTGTGCCCTTAAATTACTAGCCATAAATAATTTACTGCTCATTTCGAGTGTTTTATCTATGTCAATATCGGGGTTATTTAATTTTACCGTCCATTTAGTTTCTGTTTTCTCGATATCATCATTTACATTTGTTAATAGGATATTGTATAGTGTTCCTATCCTGGTTTTTGCGAGGTAGCATGTTTCTATTAGGTCGTTCTTCTGAAGATTAATTAGATCTTTTTTAGCTTTTAATTTTGCATGCAGTTGAGCAAATTTGAGAAAGTCCCCTTCGGGGAGACCAAATTTTGTTTTAACAACTTGAAATGTAGTCTGTGGGCCATTTATCCAAACCTCATTAATTGTTCTTATACCACTTCTTGGCTGTTTGTTCAAAATCAAGATCAGAGGTAATAGTCGAATGAAATAAGGGCGTATATCAGTTGAGTTTGCCAATCTGAATATGTTTAAGTATCTGATTCCAGATCAGCCAGGCACTTTTAATGATCTCACCCTTGATTTGCTTATAATGGGCATTTTCAGTTTTTCTTAATAACATGCCATTAGCTTCATGCCCAAGCGTTAGTTCATAAATTGTGGTAATAGTGGTGTTAATAATATCCATGGCAAGGGGTGTTTCTAGAATCATCGGTTTTAGGTGTTTTAAAAAGGCTGCCCAGTGGTACAAAATAACATTCGGTGCAGTAAGCCCACCTCTGTTGAGTGGAGTGGATAAGTAAGGTAAAGATCGTCTGATCTTCCTGTGTTGCCACACAAATTTAGAGGTGAGTTTATTAATTGAATTAATTATCTTAGAATCTATAATTAAAGGGATAGAGCGAAAGAGGTAAAGACATTTCGGTAGTATATTCATCTTTAAATAATTCACTCTGCCTATAATGGAAAGATGTAATCCATTTACCCTATCCAAGTCATTCTTAATTTTATCTATTAGTGGGTCAAAATTGTTTTTAGCTAACGTTTTTATGTCGGCGGAAAGAATCACCCCAAGATATGTCGCAGTTTTTGCTCTTCTTGTATCTGAGCATATAGTATTGTCTGTGCACAGTACAATGGTCTTTCCCCTATTCAAAGAATAGCCCGAATATTTACCATATTGGAGAGAGTACAGTTCGATTTCATATAGCGCTTCGATCGGGTGAGATGTTAATACCACGATGTCATCAGCATAAGCTAGAACTTTGGTTTCATAGTGGTTATATAAAATCGGCTTTATATTATTATTTTTTATTAGTTTTAAGATGAGGGGATTAATATAAAGGGTGAAAAGTAAGGGAGAGCAAGGACAACCTTGTCTTGTGCCTCTTGTTATATTGATGAAGCTTGATTCCAATCCTAAAATTGAGACTTTTGCTTTGAGTTGATGATACATAGATTTTATAGATTTAAGAAATTTGGGGCCGAAATTAAGACGTGCCATGGCAACCCACAAAAAGCTCCATGAGACACGATCAAAGGCTTTCTCAGCGTCAAGCAGGATCATAGACATCTGGTCCCCCGTGACCGACATGGCATCGAATAAAGCGATAGTACGGCGAATATGATCAGTTGTCCCCTTGCCCGGAACGAAGCCATGCTGCCACGGAGAAACCAGATGTCCAATGACCCTGCTGAGTCTGAGAGCCATCACTTTGGCATATAATTTGGAGTCCGCATTTATCAATGAGATGGGTCGATACGAAGTCAACTGTTCGGGTGATTTTCCCTTCTTAGGAAATACTATAATGCTAGCTTCATCCCAAGAAGGTGGGGGAATGCCATTATACTGTACGCCGAGAAATAAATCCAATAATAGAGGGCTTAATAGGGAGCTAAGAATCTTATAAATCTCGATTGGCAATTTATCCGGGCCTGCTGCTTTGCCTGAAGATAAAAGTGATAAGCTTCTACAAGTTCATCAATTGTAATCTCAGCTTCAAGTACTTCTCTCATCCCATCATCCAACAAGTTAGTAGCTGCCGTATCGTTAAGAAAACCAGCCAAAAACGTGTCAATATCTTTTTCAGAATTATTCCCTTCCTCAGTGTATAGATTTTGATAGTACTGTTGGAATTGAGTAATAATATCTGTAGACTGAACGTAAGTGCGTCCACCCTCTACAATAGAGGTGATATTATTATACACATTTTTTGACGTGTGCGCAGAGCCAGTTGTTTACCTATTTTTTCGCCCGTCTCGTAGATCTTCTTTCTAAAAGTTCTGTAGGTTTGAGAAGCTTTTTGACTTAATTCAGTATTAAGCTCAGGTTTCAAAACCGCCAACCGAAGCCATTGATTATTGGATTCTTTATTCTGTTCTATTAAACAAATATGCTCTATTTCGGCTTTCGCTAAATCCTTTAGCTTTATTTCATAAAGTTTTCTAGCTTTGATTCGAGCTGCATATTGAAAACTAGAGATCTCGCCTCTTAGAGCAGATTTATATGAATCCCAGACTATATTTCTGGAGGCACTAAAGCGATTTATGTTGAAAAACTCCTCAGTCCATTTTTTAATATGTAAAATAAATTCAGTATTGGAAAGTAGTTTCCGATCAAATGACCAGGATCTAAATTGAGTGGTAAGAGGATTAAATGTAATTGCACAAATTAATGCATTATGGTCTGAAATTATTCTTGGAATTTTTTTTATAGTTGAGAGTGGAAGAAGGTCTACAGTTGCAAATATATAATCAATTCGAACCTGCTTTTGATGGGGATGAGAGAAGTAGGTAGAGCCTTGATCATATGGATTATTATGTAGCCAGATATCTATTAATCCAAGATTGCTGATAGGTCTGCTGATGGTTTTATAAACTCTGGGTTTGCGTCCTTGGTATTTTGTTTTTGAGGGGACATTAGACACCGGTGGTATTAATGAGATATTAAAATCACCACATAGGATTAGCGGGCCCTGCCATGTCGGCAATTCGGTCTCTAGTTCTTCAAAAATTGTGGGATCGTCTAAATTTGAGCCATAAACTGTACAGATGTTTATACCACAGGCAAGTTTTGAAATAGCCCATCTGCCATGGGGATCTGATAAATGTCGTACACTTAGACCCAGATTTTTTTTCCCAAGTATTGCGCCCCCCTTATATTTTAGGTCTGTGTGGAAACAGCCAATAAATTATACCCATTAATATTTAACCACGATTTTTTATCCCATGGCAGATGCGTTTCTTGAAGACAAAGTATGTCTACCGGAGTTAATTTAAGCAATTCAGCCATTCGTCTTCGTTTATCTCCTGTTAACAAACCTCCAACATTCCAGGTCTGAACCTTTAACCTACCCATTATTAATTGAAAATGATTGTCGCAGTGCCTCAAGCAAATAATATTCTAGTTCTGTTACTGTACTGTCTGATCTCTTTTTTCCTATTTCCTCTGCAAAGAAAGCTGGTTCATTTTTTTCTTTTTTAGTTTCCACCTCCCTAGGTGACCCACCCAAGCCCCCCCTTACCAACCCAACCCCCCTCCCCCTTGAACCCCCCTCCCAATTCAGTGGGCAAACAGACTCAACCAGAGTCTGAGTGATGTGATTACAGCAATGTGTCTGAACAACCGCTTCAAGAAAAAAAAAACATTAGATAAGAAGGAATAGAAATAGAAGAGAGAAAGTAAGGAGTAAGAAAGACAGATTAATAAAGGGAAGGTCAAGATTTAAAGAGAACCTTTAGTCAAATATCAGTGCAATATAGCGTATAAAGCATGAAATACTCCCATAATAATGATAATATACATAATAGCAAATATGACGTGTCACTTAAACGTGTATGAGAGTGTAAAGCTATTAATTCAACAAAACAGTTTTTCAGTTTCATTCACATTCTAATAAGCATATTACGAAATCTGATCTAAGTACGCTTTTGCTTTGATCTCTGAAACGAAAAATTTAGTAAGACCGCCATGTACAATTTCTAACTTTGCGGGGTTATTAAGATATGCTTGTGCACCTTTGTCTTGAAACGGTTTAATCAGAGATCTCAGTTGCCAACGTCTTTCCACTGTTACATGGCAGAAATCTGGTCTTGAAAAATACGCAAAATCGTTATATTGTACTGTAACAACCTGGGGTCGTCACAAGCACATGAATATAGACAAAATGCAAATGAACAATGGGCCACTACTACCTCTCACTCATTGTACTCTCCACAGAACGTCGACACGGAGGTAGACAAACAATTTGAACACTGGCCCTTTAATGCTGACTGGGAATACGAGTGGGAGGAGTCACAACAAGACACGGAGACGTCTTATTCCAGGGACAACGAATCAGGAGGGTGTTTATTCACCAGGAGGGAGCAGACGGAGGAGCGGAGCGGAGACGGAGCGAGAGACGGAGCAGAGAGGAGTTCGGCAGCGTGTGAAGAGAGAAGACAGGGAGCCGTTGAAGAGGACGAGGAGGACGAGAAGCCAGGAGGCCACCGACCCCACGAGCCGCCCAGCCATACACCTGCGGAAGGTGTATGGCTCAGCCAGGTACGGGATAAATTCAGGGGCTGGGTCAAACGTAAAGCAGCTGGTACCGAATAAACCTGGGATATCCCCCCTCTTCCTGGAATCCCTTTCCCTGAGCACTAAACCCCTAACGCCGGCAATAGCTTACTTGTGTGTCACCGGTAGGTTGGTCCTCACTCCCTTACCCTTTCAACAAATAGACAGAGCAAACAGGCCACTTATACCCGTTGTCTTTTCTCTGTTTTCCACCGAGCTGCAAGACGGAAACCGAAGGTCCTATTCCGCGGAGGAGACTCGACAGAGAGCATAGAACATCGGCGGCGGAATCTGGGATTAGGAAGACTGCGAGAAGTCGTTCCCCGAGAGGAAAGATAACAACTAAGAAGAAAAGCTCAGACTCGTTGTATATCAAAATAAAACCCACTAAGACTAAAATCAGCGTGTTGCCTATTCCTCCCGCGCCCGTAACAGTGGTGGAGAATGCGGGCATAGGCACCATCTGTGGGGTGAAGATGGAAACTGTCGTGGAACAGCTAGTAAAAGGACAGGAAAGAATCGAGTGGGTACTGGAACAGCACTTAGTATCTGCACAAGCGGATAGAGAAGTAATAAAAAAAGCAATTGAAGAAAAAAATGAACAACCATGGGTCGACCCCGTTCTAAGGGGAGGAACAACTGAGAGAACCATTTCACATGGAACACCAGCAGTCTCCCTACAAAAATACCGTACAGGAGAAGATCCTGACGCATTTCTATTAAATTTCGAAAGGGCAGCCAGGGCTTGTGGATGGCCTGTAGCCAAATGGCCGTTTTTTTTGGCACCACTATTAGGAGGAGAAGCCCAGGCCGCTTACCAAGTGGCAAATCCTAATGGAAACACTACATACGCGGAGATAAAAAGAATAATACTTGACCATTTAGGATTAGATCCTGAGGTCTATCGCCTAAGATTTCGGAAGGAAAGGGGCTCTGTTGGGAAAAACCCCAAAACATTATTTGTAAGACTTAAAATGGCCGCGGACAAATGGCTTACCCCCACTACGAGCAGTAAGGAGGAAATACTTGACCGCATTTATTTGGAGCAGTTTCTTGAGGCTCTCCCATATGCCACCCAAAAATGGCTGCGTCAGCATCATAGTTTAACAACCGCCCAAGCGGTCGAAATGGCCTCCTCCTTTGCTCGCGCACAACCAAAAAGCTTCCCATTTGAGCAGGACAGAGAGAGAAAAATAGTTGTGCGACCTGGAATAAATGTTTCCCGGGGCAGAGAAATCACACGACCCCGCACCTGGAGAACCGAGAACAGCATCAATACAGGTCCGCAATGCTTTGATTGTGGGCAGTGGGGACACATTGCAAGGATGTGTCCAAGAAAAAGAAGCGAGGAAGAACCTATGGAGGTCGGTTACCTCCCCAAGGCCGTTCTGTTCTCGGCAGAGATGGGAGGATCCTTTAGAGTAAGTGTAAAAGTCAATGGACACTCTCTATTGGCTTTGTTAGACTCCGGCTGTCGCCAGTCCGTGATCTGGTCACCATATGTAAATTCAAAACAATACATTTCTCAGGGGATGGTTAACATTAAATGTGTACATGGGGATATCAGACCCTACCCAATTGCCGACATTATCATAGAGTCAACGGCGGGAACAACACAAGCGGTAATGGCGGGGGTGATGGACAATTTACCGGAAGATCTGATCATTGGAACGGATAACCCTAGCTTCTTGAATATGTTTAAAGACAAGCTGGCAATTCAGGGCCACACTGATAATAAGCATACTGAACTAAAGGAACGTCCACAGGTAAATAGCCATAGTTTTGTAAAATTGACTAAAAATGCAATGTCTCCCACGAAGGGCTCGTCAAAAGCAGCAGGTTACGATTTATACAGCGCATATGACTATGTAATACCAAGTAGAGAGAAAGCACTGATCAAAACGGATTTACAAATAGCAGTCCCCACAGGGTGCTATGGCAGGATCGCTCCTCGTTCAGGCTTAGCCGCTAAATATTTTATTGACGTTGGAGCAGGGGTTATTGATGAAGACTACAGGGGTAATGTTGTGATTCTCCTGTTTAACTTTGGGCCTGAGACATTTCGGGTCAATAAAGGAGATCGAGTGGCACAACTCATTTGTGAAAGTATAGCCTCTACTATATTGGAAGAAGTAGACCGTTTGGAGGACACAGACCGAGGGTCTAAAGGTTTTGGGTCCACGGACGCGCAGAATGAACCAGTACACACGTTCTTTCTCAAGACCCTTGGGTTTCGGATAAAAGTTTTAAATTTGCACAAATTAGTGACCCAACTCTGTTCAATGCGTGGGACCAGGCCCACCAAAGAGCTGTAGATTCTAAAGATTTTCCCGGGTTCATTATACAGGATGAGCTATTGTATAGAATAGGAAAGGAGGGGGGTTCTGCTCAACTTCTAGTACCTGTATCTTTTAGAGAGCAAGTCCTTTTTTTTGCACACAGCCACATTGTTGCCGGCCACACCGGCGCTGAAAAAACAACTCAGAATATCCTCAGGCAATTTTTTTGGCCTGGGATTTATAAGGATACTGAGTCTTATTGTAGAAAGTGTGAAATATGCCATAAGATGAATATGGTCAGACCACCAGCTGTGCCCTTGCAGCCGTTGCCAGTCATTGGGAAGCCTTTCGAAAGGGTTGGCATGGATCTGATAGGTCCGTTGCCCAAGACAGAAAAAGGGTTCCAACACATCCTGGTCGTGGTCGACTATGCCACGAGATTTCCGGAGGCATTTCCTTTATCTGCGGCCAATTCGAAACAGGTGGGAGATAAAATGATTGAGTTATTTAGCAGGGTTGGTTTCCCGAAAGAGATTTTGACGGACCAGGGTACTCCGTTCATTTCCAAGTTGATGAGGGAAATTTGTAATACGTTGGACATCCACCAGATCCGTACCTCTGTTTACCATCCTCAGACGGACGGACTGGTGGAACGTTACAACCGTACCCTGAGAGCAACCCTCCGTAAGATGATGGAAGTCAGCGGGAGTGATTGGGATAAAATGTTACCCCTAGCGCTATACGCCATCAGGGCGCAGAAACAGAGCAGTATGGGGGTCTCGGCCTTTGAACTGCTGTACGGCCGTCAACCCCGCTCCCTGTTAGAAATGTCCAGGGACACCTGGGTTAACGAACATTCAGAGGAAATAACTACAACCCTTGATTATGCCAAGGCCCTAAAAGCTAAACTGGGGAAATTAAGGGATTTGGCGCTGAATCATCTTATGGCCAGCCAGCATAGCCAAAAGACTGCTTATGACAAGGGTATAAAGTGGAGACAGCTCAACGTGGGTGACTGGGCCTTAGTTCTACTGCCTTCCTCCTCGCATAAATTTAAGGCCGAATGGATGGGCCCCTATAAAGTAGTCGCAGTAATTGGTCGCACTAGCTATAAACTACAGATCGGTCCCAATAAACAACAGTCATATCACATTAACCTTTTGAAAAAATGGTTGGGCCCACCCCCGCCGACGTTCACTTGACAGACGGATCACGATCAGATAGCTCGACCATTGACCTGCTGGTACACAATGAGGAAATGAAGACCCAGCAACAGTTGGAACTGAGAAATACGCTGGTGAATTATGGGGACGTTTTTTCAAGCCGCCCAGGGAGAACGTCTCTTGCTGAACATTGTATTGATACCCCACCTAACAAGAAAGTTAGGATTAAACTTTACAGAGTCCCCGAAGCCAGGAGAGCAGCTATTAAATCTGAAGTGGAGGAAATGCTTCGCTTGGGAGTGATTCGCCCCTCCAAAAGAGATTGGTCCAGTCCCATTGTTATGGTCCCTAAACCTGACGGCAGTCGGGGGTTTTGTATGGACTTTCGTGCTTTGAATGACATCTCGGTCTTCGATGCGTATCCCATTCCCAGAGTGGACGACTTAATAGAAAAACTGGGCAACGCTAAATACATATCTACCCTCGATTTAACTAAGGGGTATTGGCAAGTTCCCCTAGGGCAGGAAGACATCAAAAAGACTGCCTTCTCGACGGATGAAGGTCATTTTGAATTTACTGTACTACCGTTTGGCCTCCATGGGGCGCCGGCAACATTTCAACGTTTGATGAACACTGTTCTGGCTGGGTTGTCGGATTTCACGTCTGCTTATCTGGACGACCTTGTCATCTACAGTCCAGATTGGCAGACCCATCTCAGGCACCTATCCAAGGTATTGCGGACTCTCCGGAACGCAGGTCTTACTGTGAACGCTAAAAAGTGTAAATTGGCGTTTCAAAAGGTCAAATACCTTGGTTATGTTTTGGGACATGGACTGATTGAGCCGCAAATTGAAAAGGTGAGGGCAATTGCCGACACTCCTTTTCCATCGACTAGGAGGGAGCTAAGGTCTTTTTTAGGTCTTGTTGGTTACTACCAACGGTTTATTCCACAGTTTGCGGATATAGCCGCACCCCTTACAGATGCCTTAAAAGACAAGGGGAAGGCGTCTACTCCAGTACGTCCTACGGAACAAATGCAAGAAGCTTTTCGCATATTGAAGTCCGTGATTACCTCGACTCCAGTGTTGTCCTCCCCAGATTTCTCTCGCCCTTTTTCGTTGCACACGGATGCATCGGATTACGGCATTGGGGCAGTACTTTCCCAAGTAGGGTGTGATGGGTATGACCACCCGATCCTGTATGTCAGCAGGAAACTCTTTCCCCGGGAATTGAAATATGCCACTATCGAGAAGGAATGCCTCGCGATCAAGTGGGCCATTGAGAAATTGGCATACTACCTCGAAGGACGGCGTTTTGACCTCTTCACAGATCATGCACCACTACTGTGGATGGCCCGCAATAAAGCTAATAACGCTAGAGTCCTACGATGGTTCTTGTCGCTACAACCGTACACTTTTTCCATTCATCACCGGAAAGGCATTGAGAATGTGGGGGCAGACTTTCTATCCCGTCACCCACTCACCGATCGTGAGTGTCTGGATGGGGAGGTATGTAACAACCTGGGGTCATCACAAGCACATGAATATAGACAAAATGCAAATGAACAATGGGCCACTACTACCTCTCACTCATTGTACTCTCCACAGAACGTCGACACGGAGGTAGACAAACAATTTGAACACTGGCCCTTTAATGCTGACTGGGAATACGAGTGGGAGGAGTCACAACAAGACACGGAGACGTCTTATTCCAGGGACAACGAATCAGGAGGGTGTTTATTCACCCGGAGGGAGCAGACGGAGGAGCGGAGCGGAGATGGAGCGAGAGACGGAGCAGAGAGGAGTTCGGCAGCGTGTGAAGAGAGAAGACAGGGAGCCGTTGAAGAGGACGCGGAGGACGAGAAGCCAGGAGGCCACCGAGCCCACGAGCCGCCCAGCCATACACCCGCGGGAGGTGTATGGCTCAGCCATGTACGGGATAAATTCAGGGGCTGGGTCAAACGTAAAGCAGCTGGTACCGAATAAACCTGGGATATCCCCCCCCTCTTCCTGGTATCCCTTTCCCTGAGCACTAAACCCCTCACGCCGGCAATAGCTTACTTGTGTGTCACCGGTAGTTTGGTCCTCACTCCCTTACCCTTTCAACAAATAGACAGAGCAAACAGGCCACTTATACCCGTTGTCTTTTCTCTGTTTTCCACCGAGCGGCAAGACGAAAACCGAAGGTCCTATTCCGCGGAGGAGACTCGACAGAGAGCATAGAACATCGGCGGCGGAATCTGGGATTAGGAAGACCGCGAGAAGTCGTTCCCCGAGAGGAAAGATAACAACTAAGAAGAAAAGCTCAGACTCGTTGTATATCAAAATAAAACCCACTAAGACTAAAATCAACGTGTTGCCTATTCCTCCCGCGCCCGTAACATGTACCTTGTGATCTGGCCTAGCTTTCTCAGCTACAACCTGTCTCACTAAGAAATTACCAAAATAAATCAAAATGGCTCTAGGGTATATGCCAGGTTTTGTTGGAATATTAAATGGCATCCGATGAGCTCGTTGAACCTCTATATTCAAGTTCCAGTCTTTGAGTGCAGGGATAGAATCTTCTAATAGTTTAACCACACATGCTCTGGTATCACCCCCTTCAAGTTTCTCTGGGACACCTAAAATGCGAAGGTTGTTCCGACGTTGTTGGTTTTCAAATTCCTCTAGCTTCCATTTGATGTCAACTAATTTGGCGTCTTGAAGCTTGACGCGTTCAGCATTCAACGTGGTTTCTTTTTCATTGGACATAACCCTAGCTTTCATCTCGGTGACTCTTTCACCTATTAGGTTACAGGATTTGGAAAGTTTTCTGACTACTCCTTGCATTTTTCGGAGTGCAGCTCTTGATTTTTTACTGTCTTGTGCAGCCTCTTCTCTGTGAGCCGCTATGGCTTGTAAAATAGTCTCTACAGCTGAATTAGAAATCTCTGAACTTGCTGGGGTATTTGACGTTGTTGCTAGCTGCGGAGATGAATCAGGAGCTGTCTGTATATCCTTAGCGCCCTTTTCCTGTATTCTGGTAGTAGTTTTAGATTTGGCTCTAATCGTATTAATATTAGAATCTTGCTCATCTGTACTTTCATCATAAGAGCTAAACTGTAGTTCAAAATCTTCAAGACCCTCCAGTGAGTCAGTATCGTCTGACCACTCCGCCGGTACATTTAAACCATTTTCATCAGAGAATGAATAAAACTCTCTAGATTCCTTCTCCTTCTCCTCAAGAGCCTGATTCTTTAATATGCCTTCCCCTTCCGTTGTTTGAGTCAATGTACGGCCCCCCTCTAACAAATCTGAATCCTCTGAGGCAACTGTTTGTTGTACAGGGGTGTAGCTGTATTTGGGAGCTCGGTTAGAGTAGTTGTGAGTCTATTAGGGGTCACCTGGCTAGATTGAGCCGTGCCTGGTGAGGGTGAGGTTGAGTCTAGTTGCACCCCCAAAATATTTCCCCCTATTCCAGAAAAAGACATAGTTTGGCGTGCAGGCTCTGATGCATGGCTTGCGCTAGTCGGGACCTCAGAAATACATAGGGCAGGGGTGTTACTTACAGTTTCGAAGTTTGCAGTAGAATGTTGCAGCTCAGGAGTAATGCAAGTTTCTGTAGTTGGCTGACCTGACTCAACATCAGTGTTATTGGTGATAGTAGGAGGCAGAGTGGGGGTCCCATTCACTGAGATTTGTTTATTGGAGCCGCTGGGAAGTCCCTTCTTGAGAAATAAATCGAGAACTGTGTCCCCAGTTGAGTTTAGTTTCCTGTGAGCAGCATGGAGCTCCTGTCTTGCTGTAGAATCCAATAGTGCCTGTTGGCTTCTTGTCTTAGTCTTATCCATATTAGGTAGTAAGCGTGATCTTCTGTCAGGTTCCTCTAGCTGTTCATGCTGCTCATGTTGTTGTCGCTTAGCCTCTTTGCGTAAAATCCTGGCAGCCTTGGCTACCCTTGCTCTGGTTGCTGCAGCTGACGCAGAAGACTTTGCTGGCATTTTTTTTAATGAGCGTGGATCAATAGTAATTAATTCCTTCTCGCTCTGTACTTTAGTAAATTGCGCTGAAAAAAGCCCTCCTCGTTCAGCTTTTTCCAATCTGGTACCGCCGTGTGTAGCAGGGCTTGATGCAACAATGTTACCGCAGTAACTGACACACTGTTGCTGCTCCGAAGTCAAGCTCGATCTCTGAGCCGGAACCCCGCCCTGCTGCTCCGCGCTCGAAGAACACACAGCAGCTGCGACAGGGAGAGCCAGAAAGACTGATAGCGGTGCTGCTGCAAAGCCGAGTGAAGCCTCCGGCGCTGAAGGATGACCGTAGATTTCAAAGGTAAGCATATGTCTTTACTTTCCCCCTCTCAATTCAGACGGTTTTTGGTAGTTTCAGCAGTACTAGGCAGGGTGATTAGCGTTAACCATTACGCCATCCGTAATTCCTTCCGTGTGCTGGTTTAAAAAACGGAGCGGAGCGGAGCTCAGACACTGTGCTGCTGCTCAGTCTAAGGACAGACCGCCATCTTGCCCTCGGTTTAGTTGAACGTTTCAACAGAGTATTGAAGGGTTCTGTTTCCGATGTCATCAAGATGGGCTCTGGGTGGAGAAATTTATTAAGAGGAAAACTTTGGTTATACAGGATAACCCCACATTCTACAACAGAAGTTAGTCCTTTCCGTTTATTAAAAGGGCGTGACACAGCTTCTACTATTTGCCCATGGTGGTTTAAGGACAAGTGTTCTAATAAATCATTTTCTGATGATCTGATTAAGGATGTCGTAGAAAGAGTGGAGTGCAAACAAGCCAAGGTTAGAGAATGGTATGATAACAAGTAGAAGGTGAAGAAGTCACATTTTTGTATTGGTGATGGGGTCAGGATTAGGAAACCTGGTTTTCTCACCAAATGTTCAAACAAATTTGGTAAACCTATGAAGGTTGTAAAGGTTTTTAGTAACAGTATAATTACTCAAGATGGTAAGTTATGGAACATCAAACGTGTTGCTAAATGTCCTTCTTTGCAAAATGTTACCAATTTTCCCTCTTTGCAAAATTCTACTGTGCCTGATGTACAGTTACATTCTAATGGTGATGTTGCTTTAAGAGTTAAGATGTCTGTTCGCTCCAGATGTCCACCAAGTAGGTTTGCTGATTATGTAACCTGAATCTTCTGTCATTTTGCCAGATCAAATCTTTTCTTTTTATTTTCTTATTGTTTTTTTGTTAAAGAAAGGAGATGTGTTACATTCTGCCTTGTACATATTTATAATAGTAATGTCTCTTTAAACACTGTGCATCTTTCAGTGGTGCTGTGGTTCTACTTAGAATTTCCACTGCTGCTAGGCACCAGGTCAGCTGCACTGTTCCTGTCTGCCAGCCAGATGCTGTTTGTTGCTGTGCCGCAAATCTTGGATTAAAGATTTTAAAATAAACATGTTTCAGTGTATGCTGTAACAGTGTCGCATTTGGATAAGTCAGTTGCTGTGATTGGTTGACAAGTCATCCAGTAATAAGCGATGATAGGTTTGAGGGAAAAGAGATGTGACAGGATAGGAGTAAAGTATTAACATATACAGAATTATAAACAGAATAAAAACATTGAAATCTTGAATGTAATTAATGTTCATTCATTGTTGAATTTTTGCAAAAAGGAAATGTATTAAAGCTCTAAGAAATTTGATAAGGGGAGACGTGCAGTCCCCATTTGAGAGAGTGAGGAGGCACCACCAGAAGGTACACCAGCTAATTATATGGCAGCAAACGTCAGGATCCATACATGTTTGTGACTTTGTCAGTGGAGCAAGATTCCTGAAAATGAAGGACCGTTTACATTTCCACAATATGATATTTTCGACTGAAAAATTAGTGAAAATGTACGAGAAAAGTTTATGAAATGAAGTCACATCCTAAACCTACACAGTATGAAGCATTAAATGCTAAGGAAAGAGCAGCTCATATTCAGGAGAAAGAAAAGTAATGAATAGAACAAAAAGAGCAGTACAAAATTATGCAGATGCTCAATGGGATGAAGGGCAGAAAAGGTGGCTAGAATGTACCCAGCTATAACTACTGAAAAGACTCAAAATAATCGGAAAAAGGGAAATGACAATGAAGAAGCTGCATAGGAAACGGACACTTTAAGTGATTCAAGGGACAAGATTTTATAAGCTTTGCTGTTCTCCCTTCCACCTCCACATGTGTCCCCCAAAATGAATACAGATGGTGATACAACCAATAGTGCTACGGTGGCTACAACGCTTATCAATCCAAACACGATTCAGAATGAGAGACCACTTCCAGCACTTTAGATTGTTACTGCACCTACTGAAGCAGCCCCTACTGTACTTGCTCCGGCTGTTACTGCTTTAATTGTGACTGTTCCTGCTCCAGTGTCACAAGTTGTATCAGCACAGACATTGGTAGTGCCAGTTGCTACTGCACCTGTAAATATTGTTCCAAATACTGTTACTCAAGGTGCTGTAGGAGGAGTAAATACAACAGGGTTTACCCCGACATTGCAGAATTCAGATTGTTGCTTGGACACCACGTCATAATGTTCAAACATTAAGAGATAGAGAGGAGAATCGTCTTTACTACACCAATTACATAGGGAGAAACAGGACAATTTGATGAAGGGATTTTTTCTCCATGATTTGAGGCGACTGGAAGAGACAGAGTGGCATCTACTAGTTAGGAAAAGGCCAAACCCTTATATGTGCCAACATTTAAGATAGAATTAGAAGAAGCTATTAGAGGGTGTCTAGACATTTCACTTCTAAATCAATATCAGGATAACAAACTGATATATTTGAGTAAAGAAATTACAAGATATGCGACTGCCACCCACGATAAATTAACAGAATTGGCAAGAAAATATGAGGTGGACCTTTCTAAGAGTCAGCCCTGCCAAGTGCCGCGCATCCCACGTTAGCCTAATGCATTTGAAGGCAAGTACGTGCATCACAGCATAAAAAATAATGATCACATATTATCAGCGGTACAAAAGGGGGTGTTGATGGACGGAGCATCTGAACCAATCAAACACTCACACCCAGTCAACTGATCTGGATTTAATCCATCACCATTCTTTAGCCCACTCTGCCACCCCAGTTCAGACATGGCCGTATGCAAATCAGTCTGACCCTGTGCCTCATGGGAACAGTCCAGCCCGAACTGCCAACGTCCATCACCACCCCCTTTTGTACCGCTGATAATGTGTGATCATTATTTTTTATGCTGTGATGCACGTACTTGCCTTCAAATGCATTAGGCTAACGTGGGATGCGTGGCACTTGGCAGGGCTGACTCTTAGAAAGGCCCACCTCATATTTTGTTGGTAGGGTATGCTCAGAAGTGAGTCCCTTGCTCACTTTGCCACTGGATTCAAGCAAGCCGGGCTGAAGACAGCTGAAATGCCAGAAACTGGTCTTTGGAAGCTTGTTTCCGGTCCAGGGAAGGCATGGCTTGGCAGTTCGGGCTGAAACACGTGTACAGGGATGGCGAAGAGAGCGAAGATAGCAGAGAATCAAAAGAAGATGCATCGCAGAACACAAAGTACATTTACCACAGTCCTTAGGGGCGATCCCGCTGGTGTGTGAGCAGTGTGCGACCCCACCCCAATTGTAATGTTAAATGCTCCCTTGAGCAGCGGGCTGACGAGCCTGGGACCCCGCACCTGCGCGCCTGTAGTGTTACTAAACCTGGTAATATTTGGCAGCCACCGGCAACCCCAGAAGATGGCCTAATCCCTGCTGATGAGGAGTAAATACCCCAAAACACGTGTACAGGGATGGTGAAGAGAGCGAAGATAGCAGAGAATTGAAAGAAGATGTTAAATGTTAAATGTCGTATACTTGTAAAGCGCACAGCTGCCCCAGCAAAGGGGCGTCCCGGCGCTGTATACCGCTGGGGAACCCGTCCTGGCTTTCCCAGTGAGATGGTCCCTACTGGGAATCCCCAAGGTGGAGCCAGGCATCCCCGGCGTTGGTGGGGCCGTTGTGGAGATGAGGCAAGCTAATGCCCAGAGTTGCCGAGTGTTATCCCTGGTTAGAGTAGGCACCGAGGCGAGAATTGTCGAGTCCGCTGACCCTGGTCCACGACCCTGCCGCATCGGGAATTGAACCCTGGTCCCGGCCGACTTCTGCTCCCGGGTCTGCCACCTCTGACCAGTGAGCCACACCACTCCAATGCATCGCAGAACACGAACTACATTTACCACAGTCTTTAGGGGCGATCCCGCTGGTGTGTGAGCAGTGTGCGACCCCACCCCAATTGTAGTGATGCTTAGGGTGCACAGTGTCTCACTCCCTCAGTCAGGACATCCTTAGGGTTGTGATCCTACTTTTAGCCATGATCTCTCATTTGCTACCTAGCTTTTACCTCAGTGGTTATAAAGGTTAGAGTGTTATTGCACTCTATCTTTTAAGGTGATCTCGTTTGGTGGTTGAGATGCTCCTGGTCTGTTTCATTCTCCCTGTGAGGGGGGAGATATTGTTAAGGTCATGTTGTGTTGCACCCTAAACTTGCACAAGTCCTTCTTCAGTGGGTAATGAGATGTGCCATTGCAGACTGTGGTTTACGACAATCTCCCTCGGTGGTTGAGATGCATCTAGTCTGTATCTGTAGTGTAGTTCCTATATTCCCAATATGCTCTGCACATTGGAATAATATATCCTATAGATTAGATGTAAGACTGAGGTCGACTAGGTCTCTATCGAATATATTAAACTTAATAGTGGATACCAGCTATCTCAGAGGTCACTAGAAACTTTCTCGAATTCACAAGAAGGGATTATTTTCGGACAACCGCATAAACATGACAACTTTGTTTCCCAAGAATAAGAAACGTATCTCTAGAGTCGTGGAAACAATAGATAAGTATTTCACTCAGTCACTCGTGCATGCTTCGTTTCTACAGAGGTGCAGAGAAATAGAGAGACGGGCGTCTTCTCCTAGGGATTGAGGAGTTGTAATTAGGACCATGGTGTGATGCATCCTTAACTTGCAAAAGTATTTCCTCAGGAAATGTTAAGGATATGCTTTTTTTGACTTATTGTCACGCATCCTAGATTCATCCCTCAGTGGTTAAAGAAAAGTTGCCAGGGTCGAGTGTGTTGAACACAGTGTTTTAGGAATCCTACCACAGCAGTTGAGAAAACTTTTTTTGTGTTGCTATTTTCTAGCCCACATCCACATTTTTGTGAGTGAGTCTTGATCTGTATGCACAAGTGTTTGTTTAGGGATATTTATTTTGCATTTGCCTTGGCTTTTGAGTGGCATTTTCACTCTTGGTTCTCCATTAGATGAGTCTGGTAGCTCACCTTGGTATGTGTTGAAGGTGTTGAGTGATTTTGTTCTTGGTTGTTTTGTTTGCAAACATGGGTGTGTGTTGTGGTTTGGAATGATTTTCATATGTATGTGGCTTGGAAGTGTGCTGATTTGAATAATGTGTCTTATTGTCTTTGTCTTCATAACATTTTAGGGTTATGTAGTTTCCCATGGGGGCGCATCTTGGTGTGTGTGTCCCATTGGTTTTTTGTTTGTTCTGTGAAGAAAGGAGATGTGTAGTATCCCTCCTTACATGTTTTCCATGTGGGCTATCTTGCGTTCTCTGATCCCCATGATATCATAGAATATGATGAGCTGAAGGCTCTGTGCTAGTGTGCCCTGGGGGATTAGACTTGGGCTGAGCTATGTCGAACACCTGCTCCTGGTGTGGAATAGGTCTTTCCTGAACTTCTACTTGTGCCAGCTTGAAAAATAAAGTCTATACGTAACTTCCATGCATCTGTGAGTTCCTGTGCTTTTCTGACCAGCTTCCGTATAGCATTACGATTGCTGTAATGCAAGAAGCATGGAAGTAGTACGCAGGAATGGAGGTCTGCTAGTAGAGGGTTTGTTCCAGCTTTGAAAGATACATGAATTGTCCCACCAAGAGCAGATGTAGCTACTAACTACGCTCTGATGACACTGACACACTGCCTGCCAAGGAACCTCCATCACCTTGGCATTCTATGACATCACTAGTTATCTTGACAGGCATGATACTGCATTCCTTGATCCTTATGAAATAAAAAAGAGGCACACATAAATCAACTGAACAACAGAAATAAGCCACTCAACAATATACATAACTCAAAACCCTGCAAGGCATGCCCAATTAAACCTTCACAAAAAATATAACCAAAACAACCACTACAGACACTCAAAATCCCAAAAAGATCAACAATAGAAATATACACATGCTCTAACTAAGAGCATACAAAACTCATTCCCTTTTTTCAACTACACCACACTACATGGAACAATCATACACATACAATTCATAAAGAAACTAACATTACTACTAGACTGACCCAGTTGGCCAGGCTAACATTATCTTACTTAATTCACCATAGAGCTCAAGGGGTTCAATGTAGGCCAGGTCAAGCCCCCACTCACTGAATATTACACAATCTGATTAACCTGGTCGTAATTTGATGGAGCAAATAACTTTTGACCACTTCTGTATGTGTATTCACTACTTTTTATATAATACACTGGCACTTGTCAAGGTCCAAGCTATGCCACAGTCGCTCCCTGCTCTCTCATGTATTGTGTCCCACCTCTGTACTCATCTTCATGTGTGATATGCCATAAGTCATTCTAAACCAATGTGAAAAGAAATTTCAACATATGTGTGATATATACAGTTTCAGTTTATAAACTTTATTCAATTGTTTAAAAAAACATCATAAAAGTATACAGTTAAAACATTACACATTCATGAATACATTCAGGAAAAAAATACAGCCCCGGGAAGGGGGGGTACAAATGAAATTAATTGGCAAGAAAAATTTGGCATAAAATGTAGGAATTACTGTACATAAAATTATGGGAAAACCATACTTAGTCTTACTGAGATTGATTTCAAAATAAAAGTAGCAGTAAAGAAACATAAATCTGGGCTCGCAAGTGAGAATAATAGCCTCATTGCATTCCCTGTAGTATACGTAGAATATTTAAAAAACATAGGTTTAAGATAGCAAATACGCTGGGCTTTATACAAAGGACAGAGTAGAAGAAAGTGCGGTGTGCTTTGCTTAGTTAAACCATCACACGGACAAGGGGTAACCGAGTGACATTTCATTGTGGGGAAGGCAACCAGGTTATGTGCTATGCCTAGTCTCAATCTTGAAAGTACAAATTGATGGGACTGTCTATGGATAACATTAAGGTACATAGGTATACCAGGTCTGTCTTCTTTCAAAGAATAATGGAAAACATGAGTAGAATACTCTTTGGTTGCATTTTTCCGCTGATCGGATTTGACCCTCAAATATTCATTTTTGATTTCCTGTTTGGTCAAAGAGTTCAAACAAATAGGGTCATTACGCACATCCATATCAAACAGATCCTTAACAGTAGAAATCACATATTTTAACCAAGGAATATTTGAAACTTTTTCCAGAAGTAGACAGTCCTTAATAATGTCTTTGGTAAAGGCAGTTTCCATCTTGGTGAAAATGGATTTCCAGACCAACAGTGGCCTTAGTCCTGTTAGATCAGATAAGTAGTCCAGATCTAGTTCCATGTGTGTTAAAACAGTGGATGCCGAAGATGGAAGGCAGAGCAACCGTTTGAGGAACATGTTTTCCATAATTTGCAGGGCCCTTACATTGCAATGTCCCCACACCCCTGAACCATACAATGCTACTGATATACATCTGTGCTTGTAAATATTCAGCACATCTACAATACGGCGGCTTCCCACTTTAGATGCAAAGCGAAAGACGCCTAGGGATGCTTTCCCCATTCTAGCTTTAACATTTGTCTGCTCTGGTGCCCAGGAACCTCTGTTATTAAAAGTAACGCCCAGATAGCAGAAATTGGCAACAGTCTCAATATGGTTTTCATTAAAACAAAAGGGTTTAAGAAGTTTTGACTTTTTGCCACAGACCAGAACAAAGGTTTTGGAGTTATTGATTTTTAGTTTCTTCCTTTGAATAAAATCATAAAACCCATTCATCAATTTTTGAAGGCCTATAGGGGTCCTGGAAAGTAAAACAGTGTCATCGGCATAAAGTAATACCGGTATGGGAAGACCTCCTACTTGGGGGGCATCGGCTTGGATTTGCTTTAAATCTTGCTCAACTGAATTAATAAAGAGCGAGAAAAGCAACGGGGCCAGAACACATCCCTGTCGGATGCCAGATCTTACCTTGATCTTTCGTGTACACTCCCCCGCTGGGCCATAACGGATTTGGGCCGATAGGTTGGAGTAAAGTCTGGCTAAAAAGTGTATAATGTCAGGGGGGGCCCCCATGCTCAATAAGGTTGACCATAACAAGGCATGGTCAACCAAATCGAAGGCACTAGAAAGATCCGCAAAACACAGGTATAGTGATCCCGGTTTGGCCTTGGTATATTTACCAATTAAAAGGTTCAGATTAATACATTGTTCAATGGTACCAAGGCCCTTTCTAAAGCCATATTGGGATGGGGCGAGAATATGGTTATCTGAGGCCCAGTCTTCCAATCGAGTTAACAAGACCCTACTCAAGATTTTTAATGAGGAATCCAGAAGGGAGATAGGGCGGTAGTTCTTAGCCTCTCCTCTATCCCCCTTCTTGTAGATTGGAATTATAATGGATTCACCCCAGCTTGAGGGAGTCCTGTTATCCACAGCGGCATTAAATGCTATGGTTAATAATGGACTCCAAAGGGCCAGATCATGTTTATAAAGATCAATTGGCACCCCATCTGGGCCAGGTGCCTTTCCCCCTTTACTATTCTTTATAGCCATATCCACCTCATTGATCGTGATTCTCGGGGTTTCAACTGGGGTGATAAGATTGTTACAGAAATTTTCATTAGGCTCTCCAGTTGGATCAAAAATCCCTGTGAAGTGTAACACCCAGCTGTCTTCGCTTACTTGGGCAGTAAGGACTGGAAATTCTTCCTTTTGAAGGAATGGGCTGTTGATAGTGGTCCAGAACAGCTTGCTGTCCCGGAGGGCTGCAGCTTTATTCAGATCTTCCCAGGCCAGTTCTCTTAGTTCTTGTTTCCTGAGTTTCAATTCGTTTTTATAATTAGCCCTCAAGAGTATAACTGCTTCCCTATCTCTGGGATTAATGGAAAGAGCAAGCTTAAGGGCTTTTAACGCCCTAGTGCACGCCTGATTAAACCAACCCAGTGTTTCCCGTTTAATTGGGGCCTTCTTGGTGGTGAGGGTTTGCTTGATTATGGTGCCCAATTTCTCGAAGTTATTTACAGAATATTCAGGTGGGACATCGGTTTCAAGACAGCAAAGTATCACATTTAGGCCAGCTTTCACAACACTACGGTGTAATTTCTCGGATTTTTCCCCGCACCACTTAATGCGTATCCCATTTGGCCTGCATGGGATAATGTCATCAACAACCCTACCAGAAAATACCTTCCTAGTAATCTCACAGAAGATGGACATAGTTAGTGCATTGTGGTCACTCAGTCCAAGGTCCAGGATATGCGGGACCGTACAATGCGGAACTATCCGGGTGGAGATGAGCAAAAATCAATAATAGAAACAGTATTTCTCCCCGTAAAAGTAGGGGCCAAATTACCCTCGTTGTCAGGGGCATGTTGATGGATGGACACGTCATACTTTAACATCAAGTTGTTAAGGGAAGTACCATAGGGGGAGTGTAGAAAATGTAATAAATACTCCCCATTATCCCCATCATATCCACATGCAGTTGTAAAAGAGAGAGGGCAAGTCTTGATGTTAAAGTCTCCCCCCCAAATAATATCATAGGATATGGCAGATTTACAGAGAATTGAATCTATAACAGTTTCAAGTTCATCCACAACAGTGGTACTGGAAGGGTCAAAGATGTTATTATAGTGGTTGATCAATAAAATATTTCTATCCCTGCTAACCATTATTTCCAGTATCTGCGAATGGGACCCCACTAAATGGCTTTCTCTAACATGGATAGGGAGGTGTACAGATAGTAGAATCAATAATCCACCTTTAGCCCTCCCCATAACAGACTCAACAGCATTACTATTGTAGGAAACAAAACCATCATAGTGGATATCTTCCACTGACCACGTTTCTTGCAGGCACAAAATGTCAAAGTCCCTGATATGCTCCCTCCAACCCAGGGCGAAACTTTTTGCCGCCACCCTGCGATATTCCAACTCGCCATTAAATATCCTTTTGGCCTAGGGGCCTGTACCGTATCGGTGGGGATAGCTGTGATGGAAAAGGTTGTATTGCCCCCATCGGGGGGAGCCCGTACCAAATCAGTGGGGATAACTGTGATGGAGGAAGTTGCAGGGTCCACATCGGTGGGAGTGTGTACCATATCAATGGTGGTAGCTACGATGGGAGTTTGTACCATATCAATGGGGGTATCTGCGGTGGAAGGAGTTACATGACCCACATCGGAAAGAACCATCACATGGGGTACAGGAAGGCCTGCCTTCAGGACAATAGATGTCGGGTTGGGAGCGCTTTCCATGCATTGGGTCGTTGGTTTAACAGTAGATGGAACTTCAATGTTTACTGGGGCAGGAGTCGGCTCTGGGGGAGAGGAACCAGGGTGTAGTCAGTCAACTCCCTCCAGGCCTTCTAGGCAACCATAGCGGTTATAATCCATAAAGGCGTGGAATTGGGGCGCGTATTGGGGTTGTCTAGGTGGTCTGGTATCGTAAGGTCGCTGCCTGCCCCTACGTTCCACAACAGTCCAGTCCCCTCTTCTCGATTGGTGGTGATTGTTGGTTGGTGGGAAGAAGTGGGAAACTGGAAGGGTCTGGATGGTGGAGTCGAAGGATCTGTTGAAGCCTGCACATATATGGGATACCGTACGGGGATCTCTAAAGCTAACGGTTATGCAGTCTCCATCGATATTTTTTGGAGTCCTACCTATCCAGGGAACCCTCCTGACCATGATGATTTCATTATGTAAATGGGTCGGGAGGGGTCTATTCCAATTAAGCCATTTGATTATCTTGCTTTTTAAGGAACTGAAAGTTTCTGTCTCCCCTTTTTCTAATGGAGGTACTCCAGCTAGGATGACTGTGAACCGGTTAGCCTCTGGTGGAAGATCAGGCCGTCTAGGTCTAGGAGTATTGTATACCTTGGTCGGGGATCCCTGATTTGCCCCATCCATGTGAGCTGGGGGATTAGATTGACTGGGTTGATGACTCGCCACATGCTCAGCGATTGTATTGCTAGGCAAGGAGAGGGTCGGTATACTATTATTTGATGGGGGAATGGTAGGTTGGTTCGGATTTGAAGGTAGAGGGACCAGAGGTGGTGGGACAGTGGGCGGGGTGATTTGACTTTGGGGATTACTAAAAGTAGCTAGAATAGAGGCAGTGGTTTTCTCTATGTTGGATATTCTAGAATTTAACCTATCCAGTTTTGCCTCTAGTGGTGAAATAATTGATTTGAGTAAAGCCACAGCCCACTCCATAGATACCTCACTACCCGGGGGGGTAACATCATGGGGGTTGGTAATCAGGGGTGGCTCGCCCCGCACTTTAGCTGACTTTACAGACCTTCCCATTTTAGTTTCTTTTTTATTATACACTCTTTTCCGTTTCTTAATTGCGCCTTCTCTATCCCCTTGACTCTTAGTTTGGATAAGGCTCTCTTCAAGATGGGACAAAAGAGAAACATTACCGCTTTCGGGGACATAGTTAATGTCTGCGACAGTCTCAATTGTGGTAGCCAAAGTGCCAGGGTCTTCTCTTGGTGGGGGTGTTACCTCCAAGATAGCAGATTGATCACTATTTCTGTTGGGTGTTTTGGCATTGGCAAGAGGCCCTATGGAAGAACGTTTAAGGGAAATAAGTTCAGTTGATAGACGTTTTTCCAGGATGACAATCTCCTTGTCTATGATATTATTAGCCCTTATGAGAAATTTCTCCATACCTCCTGCGGTTGAGAGACTTCCAGTTAGAGATGATTTAATCCTGGTTTCTCTTCCAGCCATGGCCCCCGATAGGAAGGGAGGGGACCTACCCAGGTTAGAGGGGTAGTCCGGTCCGGTCACTCCTGGTCACGAACGGGCACAAACGGGCCCGCTCTTGGCCCGGTCTTTGCCCGCTTCTCCGTCCGCGCGCGTCCCGCGTTCGCGTTCAGGGCGGGATTAAAATAGAGGAGGAGAGGAGGGGGCGGGAAGAGGAACCAGGTGCGCGCGGTGGACGGCGCAAGCACTGCTGGACCTCGCAGTCCCGCTCCCCTCTGCAGGCGCCGTCTGTGACACTCCCCCAGGTGAGGTGACTGAGCCGAAACGCTCCCAGGTCACAAAGATGGTCTGTTAGGGGTCTCCGCTGTTGATACTGCCCCCAGTATGTCCACAAGCACAATCCATAAATTGCACGCTTCACGAGCGGCACCCGCGCCAGCGGGGGCTGCGAGGAGTTTTGTAGCGTCCAGGAAGGTCAGAGGGAGGAGGGGGCGGGAAGAGGAACCAGGTGCGCGCGGTGGACGGCGCAAGCACTGCTGGACCTCGCAGTCCCGCTCCCCTCTGCAGGCGCCGTCTGTGACACTCCCCCAGGCGAGGTGACCGAGCCGAAACGCTCCCAGGTCACAAAGATGGTCTGTTAGGGGTCTCCGCTGTTGATACTGCCCCCAGTATGTCCACAAGCACAATCCAGAAATTGCACGCTTCACGAGCGGCTCCCGCGCCAGCGGGGGCCGCGAGGAGTTTTGTAGCGTCCAGGAAGGTCAGAGGGAGGAGGGGGCGGGAAGAGGAACCAGGTGCGCGCGGTGGACGGCGCAAGCACTGCTGGACCTCGCAGTCCCGCTCCCCTCTGCAGGCGCCGTCTGTGACACTCCGCCAGGTGAGGTGACCAAGCCGAAACGCTCCCAGGTCACAAAGATGGTCTGTTAGGGGTCTCCGCTGTTGATACTGCCCCCAGTATGTCCACAAGCACAATCCAGAAATTGCACGCTTCAACATATGTGTGATATATACAAAATTTTGACAATGCAATTAAACAACAAAAATGTGACAAAAAAATGTGTACACGGTATGGAACACCTCACGGAAGTAACCCCATGGGAGTCCACTGATAGGTTCTCACCAGTGGACTCTGGTTCTCATCATTAGCGCTTCCATATCTACAAAAAATGTGAAGTGTGCAAGTGTTGTGAGCAGATACTATCCCTAATCAGTGAGTTGTGATTAGCTGGATAAAATAAGCTATAGGACGTGTCTCCCTATTGCTTAACTCCTGACCCCTAACAAAGTGGTACCTACTGCTATTAGGACTACCTTGTTCTATTAACAAGCACTGGCGTTGCCAATAGGTCTCGTAGTAGGAAAGTTGGAGCTATTGGTTTTGTAAATGACAAAGCCCTTTATGTTTTAAAAATAAAAGGCATTGTTATTTGCAATTGTTGCCTTACCCATTTCAGACCTTACCTATACGATTGAACCATGAAGCCATTGTTATAATGTATTGCTGTTAAGATCACACGTTCTCTCTGTCCAAAGCAATTGAGTTTACAGAACATGTCCGAGCCCGACCGCCTACCCCTGCAAAGTGCTTCTTCAGTTACATGCGAAAACTCGGGTTCCATGAAACTAGTAAATATAAGTATTCCTTTGCCGTTTCAACGTCGCTCCTGTTTATACACTTGTGAATCACCAGCGCCGAGAGCACCGGGTAACAAAATGGGGCTGAGGATGAGAGAACCGAGCGACCCGCACCCTTTCCAGTCTGCGGTTTTGTGTATTAGATAATGTATGTTAGGTACACCAATGCAACAATCTGCTGGGTGCTGAGGGACCCGTGTGCCTCCGTTGCTAACTGACCAAACTTAAATGCGGCCCCGGGCCGGATAGCACAGAGCTGGTATAATAGGTCGCGACCCCTGTTGTTGTCTGGGGCTGCCTTCTGAAACAACCATGGGGTGGGCGTCCTGGGGCACTGGAAGTACACAACGGCCATCGGATCGGCCTGTCTGCTGCAGTCTGATCCGAGCAGTCGGGACCGACGCAACGTCATTTAAAAAATCTACATACACTAGATGACGTTTCAGTTTACATATGATTCCACGAGCTGAATAAGCCACACAACTCAGTCCGCTTTTTATGCGTGGCTAATGATTATTTGTGACACTAACTTGTAAAACTATTGTGCATTATATGTCAGAGGTGTGTTGCATTAAGCAATGGCACTAGAGAGTGGCTCAGGTTTTGATTACCTCGCAAGGGATACATAACTATGACCAAAAAGCAATGCTCAGACCAGCTACCTGATAGGAAGAAAGCCACGCAGAGACACGGACAAAAAAGATCTCATGAGGCATAGGAGCTGCATTATAAGGCAACTGGAGGGAAAAATAATGGCAAGAAAATACAGCAATGCTGGCCTGGCTTTTGTCACGCAGTTAGTCCTTTCTCCTCTGTCTCTGGGGGAGGGGCGCTAGATGTGTTGCTGCTCGCGTATTTTAACAAGAGGCCTGTTGTAAAAGTTTATCTCCATCCCAATCATTTCTTCACTCACCCCACCTTTGGTTTTGTAAATTTCACCCCACAAAAAGTCATCGCGCCGAAACCTGTTGGTTTACTGATTTTGTTAAGTGCACATATTTCACATGGCAACCAAAAGTCCTTTGTTCTGTCCACTGCGGGTCTGTGTGTCATCCAGTTCCTCGTTCGTGGAATCGGTTGACTGATCCAAATGAATAGGAATGTGGGGTGGGGGGCGCTCCCACGTTTATGAATAACCGCTTTCTCGTTCTGCTTTTGTGCCTATTTTGCCCCCGACACATGCTTTAATTTGTTCGGTTTGACATCCTAGCTTAGAGGTTTGACTTCCTTACCCATTTCAGACCTTACCTATACGATTGAACCATGAAGCCATCGTTATAATGTATTGCTGTTAAGATCACACGTTCTCTCTGTCCAAAGCAATTGAGTTTACAGAACATGTCCGAGCCCGACCGCCTGCCCCTGCAAAGTGCTTCTTCAGTTACATGCGAAAACTCGGGTTCCATAAAACTAGTAAATATAAGTATTCCTTTGGCGTTTCAACGTCGCTCCTGTTTATACACTTGTGAATCACCAGCGCCGAGAGCACCGGGTAACAAAATGGGGCTGAGGATGAGAGAACCGAGCGACCCCGCACCCTTTCCAGTCTGCGGTTTTGTGTATTAGATAATGTATGTTAGGTACACCAGTGCAACAATCTGCTGGGTGCTGAGGGACCCGTTTGCCTCCATTGCTAACTGACCAAACTTAAATGCGGCCCCGGGCGGGGTAGCACAGAGCTGGTATAATAGGTCGCGGCCGCTGTTGTTGTCTGGGGCTGCCTTCTGAAACACCCATGGGGTGGGCGTCCTGGGGCACTGGTAGTACACAACGGCCATCGAATCGGCCTGTCTGCGGCAGTCTGATCCGAGCAGTCGGGACCGACGCAACGTAAAGTACGCATGGGGGCCACCCCACCTCCATTATCAGTGACGGGGCCACCCCACCTCCATTATCAGTGACGGAGTCATGCAATTTCCCTTATAGGCGTGTTCTGCACCCACTGTTCCACCTTTCAGGAGTATTTCTTTTACCTGCGTGCGTTAGCTTACACTGCTTGTTGGAATGCATCGGCTGGTTTTCAAAGCAATGGAAAGAAGACGGAGGGAAGGCAGAGAAGGGGAGGGGGAGGAGAAATGCGACAGCAGGGGCCTTTGAAGTGAAGCTAAGCTTCACTTCAAAGGTGTGGGAGGAGTGCTGGCTGGGGAGGTACGGCCGGCCTGTGGCCGGCCATGAATAATTAGGGGAGGAGAAGCCCTGGGGAGGAGAAGCCCTGGCCGTGAATGCGCGTGCTTGTTTGCTCACGTGATTCACGTGAACTTCAAGAAAACCGCGGCTGAAAGCCCTTAGTTTGACGAGGATTTTGCCGACTTGAATTCTCGCTCCCTCAATGCGCTTGCGCGCATTGTAGGTCACGAGACCTAAAAATTAGCTAAACTATCACTAGCTACCATTCTTTATTCTCTGCCGTGGGTTTGCTAGTTTAAAAGACACTCAGTTGCCTTCTAATTTTAGAGGGACGACAATGCCATAAAACGTACATCTGTATGGGTATCTTTCAATCATACACAAGGCAACAAAAACTTGAGAAGGAAGGATGTCTCTCACCCCTTACAACTATATTAGTTTTGGAATGAGCAAAAAAGTGTTTTTCATCCTAAACAAACAGCATAGTTAATGTGAAAATATGTATTCTCTCAACCCACACATACTTAGAATTAACAGTGATGTAACAGAACACATCACAGTGACTTTCAATGCACACATATAAAATTGCATATGGTATATGGTTCCCTTCAGTCCAGGTACCAACCTAGGACAATTTACATATATTTCAATAAATGTCACTCATGCTCACTCATGCAGAGTATGTTGCACACTTCACAATAAATGTTATTGGAGAGTTGCACAACCAGTGCACACCCACTTGGGGTACCTTGCACTCTTCAAAGTAAAAATCAAAGGGTGTCTTTCAATCCATGGTGACCCACTCTGGATATCTCGCACGCCTCAAAGAAAATGTTAAAGACTGGCTTTCAACCCTGCTTAACTACTCAGGGTGTATTGTAAATATAACAACAATTGTACATACTCAAAGACACCGATATCTAGCGAAATAAAGATTACTGATGTAATGAAATATACAGGTTTTCTTATAGAATACACTAACTGGGATGCTTCACAATGGACACTAGCATTCAAACAGGAAAACGTCTGTTTTCTCCTCAACTTTCAAAGAATGCATAGCACTCAGAGAAAATTAAACCCGGCGAGAGTCTGAGCACGTATAACTCAGTAATGTTCAACTCTGTTCCCTCCAAGCATCAATGTTATGCAGATGCACACTTATTTCCTGTTACTGCACAATGTTGCTAGAGAAACATTTAATAAAAACTAAAAAAGAACATTTAAACTCTGAAGTTAAAGCTTGCACACACCATCTGAGATCTTCAATATCACATTAAAAAAAGATACTCACTAGGCAGGTTCTGGTATTAGATGTGCTGATGAGAAGCCGATCCTTTTTGATCGTCTTTATATATTTTGTGCCCGACAGATGAAGAATATAGGAGTGTGGTTGCATCACAAAAAGACAGAAGCACAGATACCGGGTAACATAAAGCACAACAACATTTCACAGGCACAAGGCACAATGGGGTGTCGGAGAACAGGCCACTCATGCATCCTGCTCAAAACAACCTTACAGAGAAATAAAAGTTGACTCCTATGAAGGCTCCCATGAGCTGGAGAGGGATATGTGCTTATATGGTAGGTGAATCTTTATTGCATAATTTATGTTAAAAATAAATGCAAATCATATAAGCCACGCTCAATCCACTCTACTAAAATAGCCTTTTATCCAGCTGCTGAGGGCTATACTGGTTGTTAAAGGCCATGAACCCGAGTTATTAGCCCGAGCCACAGGCAAGGGACTATAATGAGGGAGAGGGCCTTTACCAACCGGTATAGCCCTTGGCAGAAGGGCTATAAGGTTATTAGAACATTTCACCCACTTTGGGTACAATGTTCTAAATTGAAAAGGGAGAAACAGGATGACAAACATTGGAATGTTGGAGCTCCGGGTTTATACCAGCCCTTGTAGGACTGGAGCTACTGCATTGCCTTCAATGGAGCTCTCAACGTTCCAATGTTCTAATATAGCATAAGAGCCCAACAGCCATTAAAGGCCCGCTCCAGCGTTTGGGCCTTTAACAAGGGAGCAGGTCTTTCATGGTCGGTAGAGCCCGCTACGGAGGGCTATTAGAACATTTCGCTCGATGGGCAGAATGTTCGAATTTGTAAAAAAACATAGGCTTCACAGAACCCAAGGGGAATGAAATCCCCTCGGGCTCTGTGAAGCCCTTTGTTCACAGCAACAGCTGTGAACAAACATTGGAATGTTGGAGCTCTGACTTCTAACGGCTATTAGAAGCCTGGAGCACTTCATTGTTTTCAATGGAGCTCTCAACATTCCATAGTTCTAATAATACTCAGAAATTGCACAATAAATTCATTAAAATTCCTTGAGTTCCAATAAAAATATTTGCCCTTTTTCTTCATTAAGATAGCCCGTACAATGTTATTATTTGATCAACACTATATTAAAATTTCATGTGAGAGTTTACAAATCAATTCATTAATACTGCTATCATATTCAATGAGATAGATTATTTCTATTACGTCATTAAACCCCTACACATCACCAAAATTGGCCTATTTAAAATATCTCAGTGCATTATTAAACTGTAAAATCACAAAATTAATTATTTCTGTTGATTCTTGAAATGATTCAGACGCAGGGCCATTAGCGAGATGAACCTGATCGTACACCTAATTAGTTTGTTTGTGTTTCCTGCAAAACAGTAATCAGGTGCCTCTTTAACCCCTTGGGCGCGGCCGCGAATCTGCGCCTGTGCTGCAGAATCGCGAGTGGGCGGGTTTATGGCGGCCCCCGGCCGTCATCAGCACACGCCCACCGTAGTGCATGACGGCTGGGGGCCGTCATCAGCATCGAAGGGGTTAAGTGTTCTAATCCTTGCTTCCCTAAAAAGTGTTTTTAGGTACTTATTTCTTATATCGTTTAGATAGGGACACATCAAAAGATATGCTCAACTGTTTCAGAATAAGCGATACAAAAAAGCAGCATTGAGATATTTGATCATTAGACTTATTTCATCATCCCTCGAACTGCAGCAGTGGGATATATATATATATATATAGAAGCCTAAAATGTAGAAAAGCCTTTTTAATGTTCTGGCTTAGGTTGGAGTCAAGATACAATTGCCTTTTCTCTGAGATGGTTCCAAAAGTGTAGTGTGTGTTCTTATAATTTGCTCCTGCCACTAAATCTATTTCATAAGATACAGAATTCATGATTCTGTTTTTGAGTTTGAGTTTTATATAGCGCTAGCTAGACTCGAAGGTATCAAAGCGCTTTACATTTTATGAGATAACATTTACAAGAGATGCATGAGGGGATTCATAAGAGTTATAGTTGAGGAATACAACATTAACAGGCAGATGCATCAAAGAAAATACCGGGAGCAAACGGGCAGATTCTCAGAATCTGCCCGTTTGCTCCCGGTATTTTTGCATTTGGGATGCATCATCCCAAATGCAGAAATCGCAATTTAAGGAATCTCTAAATAGCGATTCCTTAAATTGCTCTTGCATTTAAGGAATCCCAAAATGAGATTCCTTAAATGCAATGCATGAAACCTAAAAAAATAGCGATTTCGCTAATAGGGGGAGCAAATTACCATGAAGTTGAACTTCATGGTAATTTGCTAAAACTTTGAAAAATGCACTTTTGTGCATTTTTCAAATTTACATATTGCGCACACACATGCCCTTAGGGCATGTGTGTGTGTAACATTTGTGCACAGGTCCATTTCAGGGGTGCAACAGGGTGTCCTTTGGACACCCTGGCACCCTTGAAATAGCGGAACATTAGCGATTCGGTAATAGCTAATCGCTAATAAGGAATGGCTTTCCAATTCATTCCTATGGGCCAGGCCCATAGGAATGAATGGGAAAGCAATTCCTTATTAGCGATTAGCTATTACCGAATCGCAAATAAGGAATCTGTAGGAATCGCTAATAACATTGCGATTCCTACATGCATCCCGTTTTGCGAGTCTTTAATAGCGATTCCTTAAAATTAGCTATTAAGGACTCGCAAAACATAACTTTGATGCATCTGCCAGCAAGTGGTTATAAAGTCACTCAAGCATAAAACAAGGACACACTGAGGAATGGCATCGGGGACAGAATAGGAGACCATAAGTGTGTTGGTTCTTGGTGGTTCCGGAGACCTTCGAGTCTTCTTGCTACAAACAGGTCCGTTGTTCACAGGAGGTCTTGGTCTTTATTGAAGGCAGGCAGTCCTCCCAGGTTCTGGAGGCACTCATCTGCAGGATGGGTCAACTTTGGTGGAGTAGGCGGAGAATGGCAGACAGGTCAGTAGGGCTGGTGCCAAGTCAGCTGCTCTCTTCTGCTTTCGTGGCTCTTCATGTCCTTCTTCTTCGTAGGTCATCAGGAGCTGCTTCTCTGGTGCCAGGGTGACCACAGTAGTCTGATTAGTAGCAGAGCCCGGTGTATGTTTTGGCCTCTGTTACACCCCAGGGTATTTAAAACAAGCAAAGTGTATCCTTAATAGAAATTGGCTGTATGTGTTTGGGGTTCATGTGAAGTAATTTTGTAACTCCAAATACATAAATAATAAAAATATGGATAAACTTTGATCACTGTGAAAAGCAAAGAAATAAGACACGGTTAAAGAAACAAACGTGATCGCGAAAGTAGAGATGTAAATGTTAGCAACAAAATGTGCCAATAGGCCCTGTTTGCAAAGTAAGAAACAACTGTAAAATAACCCAGTGCATTAATGCAGTGCAAAAACGCGACCTTTAAAGAAATGTGTGTAACATTGTAGCGCACTTATTTTTTTATTTAAATAATGTGCCAGCACACTCTGTGTGCAATAACACCTTGCAGAGTTAGGCAAATAACTGAATCTAAACAAACCACACTGCTTAGTGGCTTCCTAGTCAATTTTGAGATTGCCACTAGTTTTTGTTATTGTACGTAATTGAACATTTCCTAATATTAGTTCCAACTCGGTTCCCGTGGCTACCACACTTGTTTCTTCCAGATGTTTTCTAATAAGGCCCTTTAAACTAGACGATGGTGCATTCTCACAATCACCTAAATAATTAACCAGATTATTATAGTTTAAGGTAGCTAGCTGCTTTAATCCAAATTCTAATCTTATCCAAGCATGCAGCGTACCAGATCGAAACTTAAAAATAAGCTTCATAATAAAAATAAACAAGGGTGTTATCACCTCCATCTTTTATTTCTTAAAACTGATGGCTCCCTATAACAGGACTGGGCATATTTTCATAGTTACATAAGCATGGGGCCTATTGTACCCCCATACAAATGTGCAAAACGTGCAATAGCTCTAGCTGTTGCTAACACTCTATTTCTAACCCAGTCTAAGTGTTACGACCAGGGCAATTTTAAATCAAAGGAAACCCCTAAATAAGTGTATGCTGTAACTTGCTCAATTACTTCTTCCACATACCACTTAAATCTGGACTTTGGGTTTCCAAATCACATCATTTTTGTTCTGCTATAATTTATTAAGAGGCTATTCTCTGAGCAGAAATCTCCTAGTGGTTTTAGCTGCCTCTGTACACCATTCTGAGACTTTGATATTAAGACAAAGTCTTGTGAGATTTCAGTCACCTTTATTGCTGATTGGGGTGCAATCCGCAATATAAATTGCAAATAACATAGGTGCCAGGGTACACCCTTGTTTGAGACCAGTATAAGTTTGATTTTAGGTGATAATCCTTGCCCCTGTGTTAATTTAACTTGCACCCAAGTGTCAGAATAAAGATCTATTTGTAAATGTAAAAGGGTTGATGCTGGCTGACGTCTAATCTAGAAATAGCGGAAGCTTTTGCCCCATACTACGAGGGGCTATATTATGCACCGAAGTGCACGAGGTCGGAGGGAGACTGTGATGAACTATTACATGCCTTTAAGCTGCCAACTCTCTCAAAGGAGGCGAGAAATGCCCTGGACGCAGACCTTACGACTGAGGAGCTGTCTGAGGCATTGGGTGCCCTAAAATCAGGGAAGGCAACTGGTCCGAATGGCTTCCCAGTTGAACTATGTTCATGGAAGCACGTGAGGAGGGGCGACTGCCCCCGGATCAGCGAGAGGCAACTATTACAGTCAGTCATAAGGCGGGCAAGCCACCAGACAAATGTAACTTATACAGGCCAATATCTCTGCTTAATGTGGAGACCAAGGTCCTGGACAAAGTTTTGCTAAACGGCTAGTGCCCATCATAACAACAATTGTGCACATAGATCAATCCAGATTCATGCCACACAGAAGTATGCGTCATAACACTAAAGACCGAGTCACGCAACAGACGGCATTGATGGCACTTGACGCCTCAATGGCCTTTGACAGTATAGAGTGACCCTACTTGTTTGTGGTCCTCATGAAATAGGGTTTTGGTCCCACCTTCTGCAGTTCGGTGAGGCTGTTATACTGTGGCCTGCTCACTCTTGTGCGGGTCAATGGCGTGTTGTCCAGACTGTTCCAAGTGAGAAGAGGTACAAGACTGAGTTGTCCCCTGTCACCCCAATTGTTCGCTTTGACTCTAGAGCAGCTGGCACACTGGGTTAGAATGGATCCAATGATCTGGGGCATAGTAATGCCAGAGGGTTGGGAGGAGCGTATATCTTTGTACACCGATGGCCTACTCCTATATCTTGCAGGACTCTATTACTCAAAAGCACATGTATTGCATATATTTGAACTGTTTGGCAGCTACTCGCTTTCTCCATAAACTGGGCCAAGTCTGTGATCTTCCCTATGGCTTTGATAACTTAGGAGTGTATGTCATCCGAGATCACCAGGTATTTCAGGTGAGGAATCTCACTCCCCAAATAGAGAGACTTCATGCAGATGTGCAGCATTGGAGAGCCCTGCGGTTGTCATTGAGGAGCAGAGCTTCATTATAAGATGATGTCCCTGCCGCGTCTTCTATATATCATACAAAATTCTCCCTATCTAATCCCCTCAACAATATTTGGGTGAAAAGCGCAAAATGTTCAGACATTGTTGTGGCAAGGAGGAGCACCAAGAATAGCTTTGGGTAAGCTGCAGAGAGGAGTCTACGATGGTGTACTCATGGTTCTGGACATAAAGCTATATTATCTCACCTCACAACTAATGGTCATAAATGACTGAGTATTCGCGGACAGAAATGAGACAGCCTATAGAGAGAACAGAGTGGCAATGGCGGGGGTAGCTGCGAGTCACTTCTCTACGGGGGAAAGGAGTGCCCCACATGGCCTAGACACACCGCAACAGTGGTGGCATGTTGGAAGGAAGCGAACAAAATACTGGGATGGCGGGGCAGGTTAAAACGCATGACACGCCTGTGGAAAGGGGACCAGTTGAAAGAAGTGGCAGCATTGAGTGGCTTCAAAAGTTGGCAGACAATAAGAATAGAAAAGTTGGGAGATGTATGGCAGAACAGAGCACCTTTATCTTTTGACGACCCACAGCAGGAGTACAGTTTAACCCTGACTCAAAGATTCTCATACTTGAGACTCATGCATGCCTTGCAAAGCCATATACAGCGTGGTGAGACTCTTCCAGACCATCCCTCCTTGGAGGATAGACTTTTGGCAGACCCCATACTTGAGAAAGCCACATATGGAGTCTACCGTAAACTTATAAATAAGAAGCCAGACCCTCTGATAGCCCTTAGAGCAGCCTGGGTAGAAGACTTTAGCAATGTAGACAATGAGGAGTGGATGGAGGCGCTCCAAGGCCCTAGAGAAATAGCGATACAGTCACGATTCCGGCTGGTGCAGCATAAAGTGCTACACCGTACATATTACCCATGCACCAAGCTGTTTAAATGGGGGAGAACGCTGATGCCGCTTTGCGCTAGGGGTTGCTAGAAGGAAGGTTCATTCTTACACATCCAATGGAAATGTTCCAAGATTGTGCCCTTTTGGCGGGAGATTGTAGAGGTAATGGCAAAAGTCTTGAATGTGGAGGTCACACTGGATGTGAGGGAGCTGCTCCTGTTGATCAAAGTGGAATCATAGGGACCCAAGTATTTATTTATATTTGGCTGGCCGTGGAAGCGGGTGAGGCAAAGCAAAATATTGCTAGACTGTCAGGAGCACCCCAGCCACCATTAGCGGCGGAGTGGGAAAACGATTTGGACTGGTGCCAGCGAGCAGAATAAACAGTGTACAAACGTAGGGGTTGCATGAAGAAGTGGGAGAAAGTCTGGTTGCAGTGGCGCAAATATAGAGAGAGTTGAGGTGCCTACAAGTGTGTACTACATGTATGGATGTACAATCGATTTAGCCAGTTTCATATATACATTAAGTTGACGCTCGAGACATAAACTCTTGTAGCAGAACCTTAGGAGGCTATTGGGGGTCGATGAATGTTCTTGATATCCAACAAATGATACACAAATTTGTCAACCGTATTACATGCAAGATTAATTGTGAAAAGTATGTATTCAACTTAAGCTTGTTTAATAAAAAGAAAAAGAAAAAGAAAAAGTACATATAAAAGGGTGACATCAATACCCCACTTTAATAGTTTTGCCCAGAGCCTATGTCTTGGGACCTTATCAAAAGCTGTGAAAACCAATATATTGTCAATGGTGAAGCAGTTTGGCCTAAAAGCAGTTTGATTTATCGGGATATGGCCACCCTCCTTTGCCAAGGCTCGTATAAATGTCTTAAGATGCTTTGAAAAATATTTACCATGTGCTTCTAACAGTGCGATAAGGCGATAACTACTCGGATCAGATTAAGGCTCTTTTTAAAACTAGATGTAGATAGGAGCCTTTCCAAGATGGTAACACTTGACCAGGAAAAACTGGTTGGTTAATTAATAAAGACAAAATGTTACTCCAGTTACTTATGTCCGTTTTGATGACCGCTATCGGTATACCATTTGGGTCAGCTGCCTGGGATTCTGAGCAGTGGCGGTCAGCATGGCTTACGGGTGGGGAGGCGGGTGGTGGGCCGCGGTGGGGGGGGGGGGGGGCTGTGCAGTAAGCAGGGTTTACAACAAAATAAATACAACTTACCTCGAGGCCGGGTCCCATGTCTTCTGTGCTCCTGCTCGCAGGAACAGGAAGCAGGCGGCCAGACTCCCACCCCTAAGCCAATCACTTAGGGGTGATTGATCTGAGCGCCGTGACATGGCGCTCAGCCAGGGATTGTAGGGATGGGCATGTTCTCCATGCAGGCTGTAAAACAGAGAAGTGCGCATTACTGCTTTGGGTGTCCTGAGAGAGCCGACCAAACAGTCATTGCGCACTTGAGTGGGAAAACCACCCCGCCCCTGCCCTGCTCTGTGAGCAGAGCAGCCCAGAGAAAAGGAAACATAACATGATAATAACTGAAAGTTAATATCATGTTATATTTCCTCTTCTCGCACTGCTTGAAAGCAGTGGGGCGACTCTTTTTCTCGCCTGTTTCTTATTAAGAGCTGGATCGCTTTCGACGTACAGATGTGGTGCTCAAAGTCCATATCACTCGAGCAAGCTGTTGTAGGGGCTGGACCTTTTCCTTATAATACTGCTATAAACTAAGCATGAGCGAATTTTGCGGATCTCGCGTTCGCGAATTTTGCGGATTTGCGGATTCGCAATCCGCAAAATCCGCGAATTCCCGCGAATTTGCGGATTTTTTTTTTTTTTGTGTTCGCCCGTGTTTCTGCCAGTTCGCGAGGGTTTTGTACACTTTCGCAAATTGCGAACTTACCTGTCGGGTCGCAAGTTTCGCGAACTTGTTGTTTCTACGTGTCCAGCCTGTTTGGGACACTCTTCTTCATCACTGCCACTCTCTGTCACCACTGCCACTCTCTGACTACTCATGCCACCCTCTGGCCCACCCATGCCACCCTCTGTTTCATCACCACACCCTCTGGTTGTCCAGTGTACATTATTTTCGGCAAAGCAAAGCACACCTTCCCTGCCTCAAGTGACCTGAATTAATTTGGGGCTGATTCATGTGTCACAGAATATTTTTTTAGCTGGCACCTGCTTCCTTAGTGCGCCCTGATTAGTGATCTTTTGCACTTGCTAAGTGCTTTCATTGTTGCAAAATTAGTTACAACACCTGCCCTGCCCCAACTGACAATAATGAATTAGGGGCTGATTAATGGATTTTAACTTCCAGCCTGGCTCCTGCTTGTCTCCCTTAGCTGTAATTCAGGACCTTTGTGGCATATGTGTAACTATTCTGAGGTTCAGAGCAGGGTCACATACTAGTTTCAACTGGCAACTGAACTCTGGAGGGGCCCCTCAGGAAGCACTCCAGGAAATGGCTACTAATGATGAGCCTGAACTTTTGAACCTGGTAAGTAGTTACTTTCAGTTTTGCTAAAATCGTATTTCTGCAATTTTGCACTTATTCGCGGGGCGCGAACTCACGCGAACAGTGCGAGCAGTGCGAGCAAAATCCGCTGCTCGCGGATTTGCGGATTTTGCGGGAAATTCGCAAATCTCGCGGATTGCGGATTTCCCGAAAATCCGCAAAATCCGCGAGCGGAACGGATTTTCCGCCCACGCCTACTATAAACTCTTTCTATTTACTGCATGAGATGTGATTCTCTGCTCTGTGCTTAGGTTGCTGTGGGCTTGTTGATAAGGACCAACATTTGGGATTATTGCCCATTTTTATTGTTGATGAAAGGGCTAGCCAAGTATCTGACCGTACCTTAATTTTTATTTTTATTTGAAGTTCATATCCCTTCTTGAATGTTCTTATGCCCTCTGATGGATTGTTCTTTTTTTTATTAGCATTCTTAAGTTTTTTCATTTTTTTTTCATGCATATGAAATTTTCCATGCGACTGTCTTTCTGGGCACCTTTATTTGTGACGGTAACTGCTGTTGATAATAAATTCCAGTTATACCATAAGGCTTCCTAGTCAGCCCACCAAGTTTCCTTCTGCATAGCTGATAGTATTATTCCTCTCATTGTATCCATTATTTTATCAGCCAGATCTTGGTTAAGCGGTTTGCAAGGGCATTATTCCATGATATTCTTCACCTTATCCTCTCACTATACTTGTCATTATACACGGATGTTGCAAATGTACTAACATCCATATTTAAACAGATACTCTGTGGGTCATGGTCACTCTCCAGTCTGCTGGTGCTTCGAAAGTCAGCGCATAAATGGAAGTTAGAGTGTTATAGATTTGTCTTCCTTTATATGAAGTACTGATTTTCTTGGCCATATATTGTGAAATATAAAAGAATCATCCTGCTCAATAAACTCCATGTTTTTCCAACTCGTAAATAAGTCATCCATGACTCATGTAAACATACTATTTGGTACTAATTTAAAAAAAAAATGAATTATTTTCTATTTGTTTTAATATGTCAGTTAATCCCTATTATGTTCCATGTAAATATTTTAATCCTCTGGCTCCCAAGTACATCAGTACAGTATATCCGTCTGGTGGATGATCGAAGATTTAATGAATCCCCGGTGGGATTTTTCCATGCTTGTCATTGGCTCTTAGTTACTGCTCCTAACGGAAGACTGACTTCTCTGTTTGTTAGACATTAATTATTTATTTTTATTTGCACGTTTTTTACCTCGTGTCTTGGACAATTGTCTTTAATCAATTCTTCTTTCAGGGCCTCTTGGGGGTTATTGCTGGCAAGACATGTTTCTTGTTAGTTGGCTCATGGTTTCACAAGATGTGGGATACCTGTCCTATTTTACAGCTTTTAATGAGATTCCCCATTCAGCAAGGTGGATTAACTTTGTCCAAACCGTATTTGCAAGCTCTTGCGATCTCCACCATGTACGAGTGAATTCTGATGAAGCAATTACATCTTGTTTAAATTCTATATTTTGTAGGTCTCCTGAGCTGAGATCTTTCAAATCCTCGAATCCGAAGAGTAGCTTTAATATATTTTGTCTATTTAAAACGTCATGTTTACCTTCAGAATACTGTTGAAGATAAAAATCAATTTGCTTGTTAACCCTTGAGTCTTCAATTTTAAAACTTCCTTATGTGATTTGATCCCACCATTTATTTCGATTACATTTTGAGACATAGTAAGCCCATGAGAAACAATGCTCAACGGTGTCAGATTCAGGGGATGTAGTTTCACTATCCTCTTTGAGGGAGAATGATATACTATCACCTGATGTGCATTGGCTGGCTATAAGGGATTTCTTATATCTTCATTGCTTACAACCATCTTGAAATTGAGGTGGGACTTTTAGGCTATTCACTATATCCTTAATACATTGAACAGTTTCTATTAATATTTAATTTATACTTGAATTCAAGTCGTCACTGAATAAAGTTGGTACTACACTACTTGACAGTGCAATAGTTGGGTCAATATTCAATTTCCCCTGCTTGTCAGGGATCGTTGTTATTACCTGGAATTTTTCCAATTCATGTGTACTGAGGCCCTTTTCTTGAGTAAGATATGATTCCCCATCCCCTGCTGTCTTCATTGGCCCAGTCTCATAATTTGTAACTTTCTCTCCCTTTTTTTCCAATGTACCCTTATGCTAAGAATTCACTTCAAATGCTGGGTAAGTTTTGTCATTTTTATTGTTAGGCTCCGGGCCATTTTCTGTTTTACTGTTTGTTTTATTTAAATTTCTCAATTTTTTTCAACCTTCACATACTTATGAATTTATCAACCCTTCTTCATCCTTACAGTCTGTTGAATTTTTGGACCCTGAGCTGGCAACTTCTTCAATTTCATAAGGGCAAGCCACTGGTTCTGCACTATTTCCTTTAAGTATTCCTACACCAGTATTTTATCCTATATTTTTCTGACGTTGTTCCTAATTGGGCTAGTAGTTAGTTGTTACAGGGCCCTCTGTTGGCACTACTTTCCCTGATGCATTAATAACGTTGTCTATGGAATCATTTCCATTTGTTATTCCTTGTGTTTTAATTACGGATATCAGCACTTTTGTACTGGACTTTGACGTTTGAGTAAATTGCATTCCCAGCCTAATGGGCAGTAATTGTAATAGATCAATATTATCCTCTATTTGCAATAAAGACTTGAATTGCCACTAATAATTCCACACCTTTCTGTGTAAATCCAAACAGGGTTACAAGATGCCACCTTTCAACCCAGACAGAATGGTAGATGATGGCGGGCAGCATAGCACACAGCCATCTGATTTATGGTAACTCTCTCTGGGTTAATAGCTCATTTAGTCTATTAGTGCAACTACACAAACCACTTTGCAGTGATCTTGATGTGGAGTAGAGCCCACAGCAACTCATCAACACAAGCACCAGGCCTGCAACTGGCTTGCAGGTGTTCCTACACCAACTTTATGGTGCTTGCCCTTTTTCACAAGAGTTGGTTGCCACTTAATGCAGGAGATCAAACCCTATGCCCCTAAGCAGGAGGTAGGCCCTTGCTTCCAGATTCAAGCAATCACCCCCAATATACAATTACATACAAATGGTGATGACTAATAATGCATTAGAATATCTGTGCATTTCCACCAATCAAAGTCCAAAAAAGCTGATTAAAACGTGTCTGTTCTACTTATGTTGGTATGTTAAACTTTTCATTGATAAACTCCAATTTTCCTTTTGTAATCAACATTTGAGAGCTGTGTCACAAAGTAACTTAATTCTGCATTTTTCTACACTGGTTATAGTTTAGAATCGATTGTTCAGGGGGTGTGACCAGGCCTCTATAATCTTTCTGTGTAGGCCCCACCCGACCCTCTTGGGGGCCCTCAACCTTTCAGAGGGCCCCAGTCATCCCAAGGCGAATGAATATCTGTGAGATTTGGGCAGCTCAGGCCCCCTCATCACATTCTGTAAGGGGGCCCCATAATGTTAGGTTATCCCTCTGAGAATGATCCGGCTCCATCAGGGTCCAGACGATCTCATCAATCAATCACGCAATCAATCAGGGGTTTATAAAGCGTGGCTACTCACCCATGAGGGTCTCAAGGCACGGGGGCTGCTGATCCGTTGGGCCACAGGGTTTCAGTCTAAGAGACAGGTCTTGAGATCCTTCCTGACCCCACTGCAGTCTTAAGAAAGGTGTACAGTTGTCGTGATTCCATACAGGTTCCACTAACCTGTTAGCCGGGTACAGCAGGAGCAATGACCGAAGCTAATTCTCCCTATCCCCAGGTAATGGCACACCCTGCGAGTATGTAACAAACGCCACAGAGTGCAACACCACCAGGGAAGGGAAAAAAGGGACAAAAGAAACAATAAAGATGCAGCGGCTTCAAATAAAAAGCTGTTATCTTCGGATATGTGGGTGAAGTATTAACTCTCTGATCTCTGGTGGTAGACCCTGCAGAGGGAGAGACAAGGTGTCATTCATACATTCATAAACCCTTTGTAAGATCAATGAACTATGTGTGGTATTAACTTACAGTTTACATAGCCGCAAGAATCCCATTCAACTCATTCAAAAAACAGAAAATAAAGCATAAAAGAAAAGAAACGATCTTGAAGGTAGCAAGAATAATCAGGATAATGTCAATATAGTCACCATCAATTTCTCTGGCAATTATAACATATGCTCCGGAGTAACTCAAAGTCAAGGTAAGCAGCACAAACGATTTGCATAGGGATACTTTGTTGCAACACAAGAAATATCCACTGAGCTGCAATATACAAGAATTCCTGTAGACTCCTTCCAGGAGAAACGAGAAGTAAGCAAAGTTCATTCCAAAACAAAAATAATACGCGCTACTTGAAATGTTCATATCAAGAAGCAAACAACCTCAAAAGACCTTGAAGGAAATATCTTCTCTTGTTCCAACACGCTCGCGAGCAGCCGCTCTTTCTTTTGTAGTCTACGCGTAGATACGCGAAAATGGAACAATACGTCTTACCATGAGGCTGGCCGTTTTTGGAAATGTTTGTCAATCGTCATCCGACGATGTTTCCCGCCCGCCTCAGATCCCAGCGCATTCAATGCGCGATCGAGGCAGGGTCCTAGGAAACGGAGAGTATTTCAAGGACTGAACTGTTACCCAACGAAGCAAAAACGTGATCCAAAACCGGGAGAGAATTCTTCGTAGATCCAAAGGAACTCTCAGGCTGCAACAAACAACACAGCTACTCCTGTGGTCAGGTGACAAGCACCGGACTGTAGACAGAGGAGGAGTATAAGTAAGAAAGACAAAAAAGAAAGATAGGACATCACCCCTAAGCATTCTGGGTGATGTACTTTGGTGTTCTTCCTCATTCGTTCTTCATTCTCACGGGAAACCCAGGGCGAAATGTGACAGAACCCTCTCTCTATGACCGACGTCTCGGCGGTCCACCAGGCTTCAGAGGGAAACGTGTGTGGAAACGCCGCAATAAAGCCGGGCAATGGAGACTTGCACGAGGCTCCCATGACCGGTCTTCAGGGCCATACCCTTGCCAATCAACAAGATACAACACCCTTCCTCTCACGCATTTAGAATCCAGAATGGCTCTCACCACATACTCTTCTTCGCCCTCCACTATAACAGGGGAAGGTTTAGATGGCAACCTAGTGTGAGGGGGACAGGGTTTCAATAGGGAAACATGAAACACTGGATGTATATGCCAGGAAGACGGAAGGGTCAATTTCATAGCCACTGGATTGATGACACTGCTTATAGGATAGGGACCTACATACTTGGGTTTTAGCCTAGTGTTTCCTTTAAATCTCAAATGCTTAGTATCAAGCCACACCTTATCTCCTACCTTATACAACGGTTCAGGTGTTCTTTTCTTATCTGCCTGGTTCTTATCCCTAGCTCTAGATGATTCTAGATGTACCTTAGCTTCTTGTAGTACTGCTCGAAGATGAGTGTGATGCTCTTGAATGGTAGGATGCATAGAGGCAACTGGATGCTCAAAGGGAATCATATTCGGATGAAAACCGTTAAGACAATAGAAAGGAGAACAGCCCAATGAAGAGTGGACCGCGTTATTCTAGGCGAATTCCGCTGTCCAGAGAAGCAAACTCCACTCTTCACTGTGCTGTAAGGTGAAGCATCTGAGATATTGCTCCAAGGTTTGATTCAACCTTTCTGTCTTGCCGTCTGTCTGGGGGTGGTAACTAGTAGATAATCTAGCATCCACTTTCATGGCTGAGCATAGTGCCTTCCAAAACCTAGAAGTAAATTGAGTCCCTCGATCTGTAATCAACACGGAAGGTATCCGTGTAACCTTACAACTTGGTGAAGGAATGTTATAGCTAACTCCCCTGATGTAGGCAACTTAGGCAAGGATACAAAATGGCCCATTTTAGTCAGATGGTCTATAATTACTAGAATGGTGTCATGCCCTCTACTAGGAGGCATCTCCACTATGAAATCCATAGAGACAGTGTGCCAGGGTGCAGGTGGTACAGGTATGGGTCTCAACAGGCCACAAGAAGGCTGATGTCTAGACTTAGATTGAGCACAAATCGCACATTGTTTGATATAAGTCTCTGAGTCCTTTCTCATAGTATTCCACCAAAAGTATCTAGACAAGATGTGTAAAGTCTTTTGTAACCCCAAATGACCAGCTAGGGGAGAATCGTGGGTCCAGGAGAGCACTCTTTGTTGTAGCGTTATATGAGGAATAAACAACTTTTTATCATGAAACAACAAGGCATGAGTCTTAGTTCTGTGCAGTGGAACCTCGTCCAACCACTCCTGTTAGTCCATTTGCTGATATTTGGTTTTTACTTCTTCCAGGAAGTCATCAACTGTTGTCACCGCTGGAATCATTGAGTCGAATGAGGCTTCCTGCAGGATTATAGGAGGTTCTTCCATTGCCATTTGGGTTTCACTCACACTAGAAGAGGGTCTTGACAAGGCATCTGCTTTGCCATTATGTGGTCCAGGTCTAAACTTGATCACAAAATCAAAATCGGCGAAGAAAAGTGACCACCGAAGTTGTCTAGGCGTTAAAGCTCTTGCACTTTTCAAAAACAGTAGATTCCTATGATCCGTAAAGATTTCCACTGTATGCCTTGCTCCCATCAAATGATGTCTCCATTCCTCACACACTCTCTTAATAGCCAGCAACTCTTTATCAGTAATGCTATAGTTCACTTCACATGGCGTGAGCTTCTTTGAAAAATAGGCGACCGGATGCAATTGGCCTGTGTCTGGATTCCTCTGGGATAATATTCCTCCGATGGCATAATAGGAAGCATCCGTTTCAATTACAAATGGCTGACTAGGATCGGGATGTCTTACAATAGGTGCGCTGATGAAACACCTCTTTAGTGATTGGAAGGCGCCCTCAGCCTCGTCGGTCCAACGAAACTGTACTCCTTTTTTCAACAGATGAGTCATGGGTTGTATTATTTTCGAGAAGTCTCTGATGAACCGACGGTAAAAGTTAGAGAACCCAAGAAAACTCTGGAGACTTTTCACACTGGAAGGAGATTCCCATTGTACGATAGCATCCGTTTTCTTTTTATCCATACAGAGCCCTCCTGGCCCGATTACGTATCCCAAGAATTCAACTTCTTCCGTATGAAAGAAACATTTTTCTAACTTGGCATACAAGGCATGTTGTTTCAGTCTTTCCAACACTGCGGCTACATGAGGCACATGCTGCTCCAAAGAAGCAGAGTATATCAAAATGTCATCTATGTAGACCATGCAGCATACATCCAGTAATCCCCTCAACACATCATCCATAAAATATTGGAATGCGGCGGGGGCGTTGCAAAGACCAAAGGGCATTACTTGAGATTCGTACAAGCCGTATTTTGTACGAAAGGCCATCTTCCATTCATCCCCCCGCCGCATTCGCACCAAATGGTATGTTCCTCTGAGGTCCAATTTTGTGAAGATGGTGGATCCTTTCAGTTGGTGAAGTAACACAGGAATCAAAGGTAGTGGGTACCGGTTCTTTTTGGTAATCCTATTTATGGCTCTATAATCTATGCACACGCGTAAGCCACCTTCCCGTTTTGGTATGAAGAAGAGCGGCGACGATGCAGGAGATGAAGATGGGCGGATGAATCCAGAACTCTGCATTTTCTCCAAATATGATTGCAAGTACACATTTTCGGCCTCCGTTAGTGCATATATCCTACTACAGGGTATAGACGCCCCTGGCTCCAGATCAATGACGCAATCATACTCCCTATGGGGAGGCAATCTACTCGCTTCCTGGTCATCAAACACCTCCTTATACTTCCTGTATTCTTCGGGTATAGATCCAAGAAAACACACCGAAGGAGTGGTACAACTGGAAGCTAACAGTAAGGCAGGGGTCTCTGGTTTCTGTGAGGAATCAATTGTCACTCGGGTACAGTGTTCTGCACAATAGGTAGAATTGAGGTCTATTGTGCGGGCCGCCCATTTCACCAACGGATCACGTAAAGTGAGCCAAGGCATCCCCAAGATGAGCTTGAAATTAGGAGCATCAATAAGGTCAAATTGCAATGTCTCAAAATGGGTAGACCCTATTTGCATGGGCAACATCTGCGTGTGATAACACACTGGTCCTGATGTCAAAGCAGTTCCATCCACTGCTTTTACAGGTTCTGGTTTCAATTTTTTAACGCACTGAATGCCCAACTCATATGCGTATCTTTGATCCATAAAATTTCCAGTAGCCCCGGAATCCAAAAGGGCATGTACTTGTGTGATTCCAGAACCTTGGATCTCCAATGCCACACATACATTCATGTGAGCAACAGAAGTTTGTACCGTATTAGCCAAGGTAGGGAAGACCTCATAACCATCCAGCTGCAAACAAGGGGTCTCCTGCTTCTTTGCGCTCGTTAGTTTTCCGACTTTTCAAACTGACAGTCAACAGCAGATGCCTTTTTTTTCTCCTTGAGGATTCTTATATGGAGTTCTCATCCGAGATTTACAGTGTTTAATTAAATGACCCGACTTCCCACAATACATGCAGAGCCTCAAATTCCGTCTTCTCTGTCTTTCTTCGGAATTAAGGGGCCCTCTGATTCCACCCACCTGCATGGGTTCCACTCGATCCCCGGACGAAGGACGTTCTTCTGCAAGGGGTTTTGTTCTGGTGAATAAAAACCGAGAATCATTCCGCTGTTTATCTCCCTTCCTCTCCTGGAGACGATGGTCTAACTGGACTGTCAAATCAATCAATTCATCACAAGTAGAAGGCATAGTCACTACCTGTGACAACACATCTTTCAATTCACCTCTTAAGCCTTGATAGAATAGTGATGTTCTTTTACCCACGGGCCAATCGATCTCAATAACCAATCTGTTAAACGTAGTGATATACGCTATCAAGTCTTGTGAGCCCTGCTTCAGCGTTATGAGTTCCCTATCTAGTGACAGTTGGTGTGCCTTCCTATCAAAAGCTTGCGCATCTCTTCACAAAAATTATCAAAATTGTGCAACACCGGGTCGTTCCTTTCGATCAAAGGGAAGGACCAACTGGCGGCGTTCCCCCCAGATAAGACATAACAAAAGCGGTCTTAGCTTGATCATCCGGAAACACAGCTGGTTTACACATAAAGTGTAATTTACATTGCCCCAAAAATATACCAAACTTTCTTGGATCACCAAAATATCTCTCGGGAGGGGCTAGTGGCAGTTGCAGGGGTTGTATTACTTGAATGGTGGACGACCCAGATCCCCCTGCCTGAGCCTGTCCTGCATCATGGGGTGTGGGAGGAGGAAGAGTCCAATTTCTAATGTAAGGGGTTCCTCGCGTACTAGTCGGAGTAGCTCGAGTGAATCCAGCTACCTCTCTACATAGTGTACCTAACTCAGTCCTCAAGTCTGTAGTTTCTCCCCTAAAGGCATTCACCTCCATCCTCAAGGCAGTCATCGTTTCCAATACTGACGTTAATACAGTATCGGTATCCATCGCTCAGGCTGTACTTAACCGTGGGCTTGTCACTCTGTCGTGATTCCATACAGGTTCCACTAACCTGTTAGCCGGGTACAGCAGGAGCGATGACCGAAGCTAATTCTCCCAATCCCCAGGTAATGGCACACCCTGCGAGTATGTAACTGTGGTCGTGGGCAGTCGGCGGACTGGTAAAGCAGGCGAGGAGGCCGGATATAGTGGGCGATAGTGATTTATTTGGTCTTTATACAGTGGTTTACGGGGACAGAAGGAGAGTTCCGGTCCAACAGCCAGGGAAAGGTGCACGTCTTCTTCTCTGTATCGTCCGGTTCCGTCGAGGGTCCAAGGGGCGTCCGGGTCTTGGGTGTAGCTGCCTCGATATGGTCGGAGAACACCTCGGAGGGCAAACAAGAGAAAGAGGGAGCCGTTAGCCGTGCTTGGACTCAAAATCCGATCCCGCCACCGTTACCCGGTAGTGTGAGGAAGCGAAGAGGAAGTGAGGGAGGTACGGGTAGGGGAAGCTACGGGCAAGAGTCGAGGAAGGGGAAGTAAAGGAAGTGCATAGGGTGGTGGGGAGAGGGGTGCTCTTTATACAGTGCTAAGGGCGTATTTACAAACTACCTAGTGCCTACTGGTGACGTGCCTAGGATAGCGGGAACAATTTTACACGGGGAGGGGTTTCTTACTATGTACACAGTGCACCTAATGTGCTTAAGAGAGAAACTGGTACTCACGCGCTCCGCCGTAACTCTCCTCCGAGTTACGGCCGCTCTCCAGCAACCTCCGTGGGACTCCACCACTCTTCGGACCACTCCTCGCTGTCTCCGTTCCCGTCTTCTCCGTCCGTCACCGATCTAGCCGAAAGCTCCTGCCACAATCCTTCGACGCCGTCTGTCTCTTCCCTTCCGTCTTTTCTGTATCCGGCCGTCTGTAGAGAGGCGGGACTTCCGGGTTCGCGGGGTAGTCCTTCCGGTCCTCCGTTACCTCTGATTGGGCCCTGCAAAGGAGAGAGGGGCGGGATTCCGGTCGTCATGGGCGCTGTTGTTGGGGATTCTACGCGTCTACCCGGACATGGTGCGGTGCGATGTGGCACCAGAGGTGAGGGGGCGTCTCGGGATCGGGTGTCCCGTGGGGCCGGATCACATTCCCTTCCCCTAGCTGTCTTTCTTGTACCCGGTATGGATACAGGGTATCGAGATAGATAGTCGGCATTGCCTTGTTCTAAGCCCTTCCTGTGTATGGTTGTGAAGTGGTAGGGTTGGAGGGACAGGAACCAGCAGAGGACTCGATCGTTGTGACCTTTATTTTGAGCCATCCACTCTAAGGGAGCATGATCGGTATAGATGGTGAATTGTCTCCCCTCCAAATAGTAACGGAGGCTTTCCACCGCCCACTTGATGGCCAGGGCTTCCTTTTCTACGACGGCATAGTTTTTTTTCTCGTGGGAACAGTTTCCTGCTAAGGAAGAGAATAGGTTTCTCGTCTCCCTGGGGTTTTTTTGTGATAGGACTGCCCCGAGTCCCTGTTCTGAGGCGTCTGTCTGTAATACAAAGGGCTGTGTATAATTAGGGCTTACTAACACGGGATGGGAGGTCAGAGCGTTCTTCAGATCGGAGAACGCCTGCATCAACTCGGCCGTGGGAGATCTAAGGAGGGTGTCCGTTTTTACGGATTTTTTTAAGAGGTCAGTGAGGGGGGCTGCTCTTTGGGAAAAGTTTGGTACGAAACGTCTGTAGTATCCCAAGAGTCCCAGGAAAGCACGAAGGTCTCTTTTGGTCTGAGGGAAAGGGAGGGACTGTATGGCTTCGATTTTGCTTTCCTGAGGTCTTATCAAGCCTTCACCCAGGAGGTAGCCTAGATATTTCACGGTCTGTGCTGCTAGGGTGGTTTTGGTGGGATTTATGGTAAATCCGTAAGTCCCCAGGGAGGTGATGACCTGGTGTAGGTGTTCCAGATGCTGTGTCCAGTTGTCACTATAAATGACGATATCGTCAAGATACGCGCCAGCATATAGTGAGTGAGGTTGTAAGATTTTATCCATGGCCCGCTGGAATGTGGCTGGGGCGCCATGAAGACCAAAAGGAAGGACTAGGAATTGGTACAACCCATCAGGGGTGGAGAAGGCCGTCTTTTTTCTGTCTTCTTCTCGGAGGGGGATTTGCCAATACCCCTTACAGAGGTCTAGCGTAGAGATATACTGGGCCTTCCCTATGCGTTCGACCATTTCGTCGACGCGAGGTAAGGGATATGTGTCAAATGAGGATATCTTGTTGACCTCCCGGAAATCAATACAGAACCGGACAGACCCGTCCGGTTTGAGCACAAGCACTATCGGGGAGTTCCACTCGCTTACCGAGGGTTCGATGATACCCATCTTCAGCATTTGTTCTGTCTCGTTCCGTATTATCTCCCTGCGGGCCTCGGGGACTCTGTAGGGCCTTTGTCGTATTACCTTCCCAGGAATGGTCTGTATCGTGTGTTCAGTGATGGTGGTGTGTCCCGGGGAAGAGGAAAACACCCGTCGCAATGGAAAAAGGACTGTCTCGAGTTCCTGTCTCTGTTGTGGCGTGATATCGGGATCAATACAGGGGGTGAAAGAGAGGGGACCCGGGTTAATTGATCCAGTTAAAACCGGACGAGGGCCTTCCCACTTTTTGAGAAGATTGACATGATAGATTTGGGTTATTCCATGGGTGGGATCTATGTCTAGCTCGTACGTGACCGGGGTCACCTGCCGTAATATGGCATAAGGACCCTGCCACTGTCCCAGAAGTTTTTGATCGGAGGAGGGTAACATCAGTAACACAAGGTCGCCTGCCAAGAAGGTTCTGGGTTTGGTGCCTTTATCATACTGTCCTTTTTGCCTGGTCTGGGCACTCTCGAGGTTCTGTTGTACTATATCTCTCATGATGGCTAGGTGGGTTTTCAGGTTCTCCATGTATTCGGGAAGGGGCCGAGTACGGTCTGGTTCTGCTTCCCAAGCTTCTTGGGCCATATCTAGCAGGGTACGAGGGGGTCGTCCATATAACAACTCGTAGGGCGAGTACCCGGTGCTACTCTGGGTGGCGCAACGGATGGCAAACAGGGCAAGGGGTAGCATATCCTCCCACCTTTTGGCTTCCAAACCCAGCAGTTTCTTAAGGGTCTGTTTCAGGGTGGCGTTGTACCTCTCGACCAACCCGTCGGTCTGGGGGTGGTATGCCGATGTGCGGATTTGTTTGATTCCCAGGTGGGAGCATACCTGTTTCATCAGCGTGGAGACAAAAGGAGTACCCTGATCTGTTAAAATTTCTCTGGGAAAACCCACCCGAGTGAATACTGAAATGAGGGCCTTCGCAATGTTCTGGGTGGTGGGCTGTCTTAAGGGTAGGGCTTCAGGGAAACGGGTGGCATAGTCTACAATAACCAGGGCGTAACGACACCCGCTACGGGAAGGCAACAGGGGTCCTATTATGTCCATCCCCACTCTGCTGAATGGGACGTCAATGATGGGAAGGGGTTGCAGCGGTGCCCTAGGGGGTCGATATCTGCTATGTTTTTGGCATACCGGACATTCTTTACAAAACTTTTTGACGTGTTGGTAAATCCCAGGCCAATAGAACTTGTCCAGGATTGTTTGACTGGTCTTTTCTTCCCCAAAATGACCTCCCAGAAGGTGACTATGGGCTAGGAAGAGTACCTTCTCCTGAAAGGGACCGGGGACCAGGAGTTGGGGCTTCTGTTGGTTCCCCCCCTTGCGATACAAAAGCCCGTTTTTCTTGAAGAAGTATGGACCTACGGTAAGGGGATCCTCTTGGTCCACGGCCCTTCACCAGGCTTCCTGCAATAGAGGGTCTTCCTGTTGTGCTGCCCTGAATTCTCGATCCGTTTGCCAGGGGTGTTCATCTGGGATCACGGGGTAGGCGCCTGTATATTCTCTTCTTTCCTTTTTCTTGTGTGCTTTGGTTTTGGGTGGTTTACATGCCTGCATGGGGGAGGACAATCCTTTTGGGAAGGGTGCTTCCTCCCACCAGTGTGACAGGGATTCAGTGGTGTCACATAACAATCCGGGTAATCCGGGGGTAATCGCTCCCTAGTATCGCCTGCTCCGGTAGGGTGGGGATCAGTCCCACAGTGAGAGCGGTTCCGGGATCCTTATCATGGTGGACCATTACCTGGGTGGTGGGGTATCTCTTTGTATCCCCATGAACACACTGAATGGCGACAATGTCGGGCGGGGGCTCAACAGGGTGCGATAAGTCCTGAGGTCTGAGGACGCTCTGTCGACACCCGGTGTCAGTTAGGGCCATGAGGGTCTGTCCATCAAAACTCACTGGGCATCGAAAAGGAGGTGGTGGGGCCCCAGGTACGGAACATACATAGTTACGTGCCAGACCCACTTCCATCGGCTCGTCTTTGTGCGGACATATCCTGGCGATGTGACCGAATCCGCCACAGCTGTAGCATTGTGGACCAGGATTGACAGGACGTGGTATCACCGGGGTGGGGAACAAAAGAGGAGGGTCAGGTCTTCTTGGAACAGGGGGACGTGGAGGTCGTATGCCTGTAGGAGGGTGAGGTTTGTGGGGGTGATCCTCTTTTCCTCTCTGGGCCTCCTGGGCCCTGCTATAGGCGCTTGCAATTTCTATTGCCGTGTCTAGGGTCAGGTGGGCATGCTGGCGCACCCATCTTTGCGTGCCTGGGAGCAAAGACGACAGGAACTGTTCCAAGTAGATTTTTTCTAGGATGTTCTCTTTAGTAGAGGTGTCGGGTTTCAGCCAGCGATTGGCTAAGTCTTTGATCCGGAAGGAGAGGGCCCTGGGGGTCTCCTGGGGTCCTTCCTTTACTTGGCGTAGTCGTACTCGGTAGGTTTCCTCATCAATGCCTAGCCTTTCAAGGATGCACTTTTTGACGTCTGCATATGGAGTGTTGCCCTGAATGTTCGCTTGCTGGTAGGCTGCCTGTAGGTCCCCCGTTAGCAGGGGTCCTAGATAATGAGCCCACCGGTCCAAAGGCCAGGTGGCCGCCTGGGCTAGCCGTTCAAAGTTGGTAAAAAAGAAATCAGGGTCCTCCCCCGGCACATATTTTTGAAGGACCACCGAAGGGAGAGAGGACATCGGTCTCGGTTGACCCAGGACATCGGTCAGTTTCCCCATAGCCTGGTCATGGGAGGTTCCCTGTCCCTTTAACACATCATGGAGTTGTCCACGGTCATCCTCAGCAGTTTTTAGGAACTGCTCCATTAGCTTTCCCAGTTGTTCCTGGGATTCCGCCATCTTCTTCATCACGGCCTCCATTCCTCCAGTTAATCCCACTTCTGACACCAGATGTGGTCGTGGGCGGTCGGCGGACTGGTAAAGCAGGCGAGGAGGCCGGATATAGTGGGCGATAGTGATTTATTTGGTCTTTATACAGTGGTTTACGGGGACAGAAGGAGAGTTCCGGTCCAACAGCCAGGGAAAGGTGCACGTCTTCTTCTCTGTATCGTCCGGTTCCGTCGAGGGTCCAAGGGGCGTCCGGGTCTTGGGTGTAGCTGCCTCGATATGGTCGGAGAACACCTCGGAGGGCAAACAAGAGAAAGAGGGAGCCGTTAGCCGTGCTTGGACTCAAAATCCGATCCCGCCACCGTTACCCGGTAGTGTGAGGAAGCGAAGAGGAAGTGAGGGAGGTACGGGTAGGGGAAGCTACGGGCAAGAGTCGAGGAAGGGGAATTAAAGGAAGTGCATAGGGTGGTGGGGAGAGGGGTGCTCTTTATACAGTGCTAAGTGCGTATTTACAAACTACCTAGTGCCTACTGGTGACGTGCCTAGGATAGCGGGAACAATTTTAAACGGGGAGGGGTTTCTTACTATGTACACAGTGCACCTAATGTGCTTAAGAGAGTAACTGGTACTCACGCGCTCCGCCGTAACTCTCCTCCGAGTTACGGCCGCTCTCCAGCAACCTCCGTGGGACTCCACCACTCTTCGGACCACTCCTCGCTGTCTCCGTTCCCGTCTTCTCCGTCCGTCACCGATCTAGCCGAAAGCTCCTGCCACAATCCTTCGACGCCGTCTGTCTCTTCCCTTCCGTCTTTTCTGTATCCGGCCGTCTGTAGAGAGGCGGGACTTCCGGGTTCGTGGGGTAGTCCTTCCGGTCCTCCGTTACCTCTGATTGGGCCCTGCAAAGGAGAGAGGGGCGGGATTCCGGTCGTCATGGGCGCTGTTGTTGGGGATTCTACGCGTCTACCCGGACATGGTGCGGTGCGATGTGGCACCAGAGGTGAGGGGGCGTCTCGGGATCGGGTGTCCCGTGGGGCCGGATCACAGTAACAAACGCCACAGAGTGCAACACCACCAGGGAAGGGAAAAAAGGGACAAAAGAAACAATAAAGATGCAGCGGCTTCAAATAAAAAGCTGTTATCTTCGGATATCTGGGTGAAGTATTAACTCTCTGATCTCTGGTGGTAGACCCTGCAGAGGGAGAGACAAGGTGTCATTCATACATTCATAAACCCTTTCTAAGATCAATGAACTATGCGTGGTATTAACTTACAGTTTACATAGCCGCAAGAATCCCATTCAACTCATTCAAAAAACAGAAAAATAAAGCATAAAAGAAAAGAAACGATCTTGAAGGTAGCAAGAATAATCAGGATAATGTCAATATAGTCACCATCAATTTCTCTGGCAATTATAACATATGCTCCGGAGTAACTCAAAGTCAAAGTAAGCAGCACAAACGATTTGCATAGGGATACTTTGTTGCAACACAAGAAATATCTACTGAGCTGCAATAAACAAGAATTCCTGTAGACTCCTTCCTAGAGAACCGAGAAGTAAGCAAAGTTCATTCCAAAACAAAAATAATCCGCGCTACTTGAAATGTTCATGTCAAGAAGCAAACAACCTCAAAAGACCTTGAAGGAAATATCTTCTCTTGTTCCAACACGCTCGCGAGCAGTCGCTCTTTCTTTTGTAGTCTGTGCGTAGATACGCGAAAATGGAACAATACGTCTGTGGGGTTTCAGGTTGTTCGCCAAACAAATCCACTGACAAAGGAGTTTTAGGTAGTGCAGGTTTTATTATCTTGTACAGTCTCCGCTTTATAACAGGTATCCTGCAGAAGGGAAGAGGGTTTGCAGCCTCCTCTGCAGCCTCTCGTATTCCGCCCTGTCGTCTTGTCTCCCGGTGTCTTCTGGGAGGCGTAGTCCGTGCTTCCGCCGTGGTCGCGTGGGATCCGGGTGGTGTCACCAAAAGTTAAAGAAAACCAGTATTACTCGGCTGGTCTGCCGAACAAGTGTAAGGGAGGGAGGTGAGGACACGTGCAGACTATCTACCCCGCTATTCGTGAGGGACTGTGAAGGGAGGGGGGGGATGTTTGTCAGCGGTGCTCCTTATGGGTCAAGGGGGTTTGCCCCGATTACGTCCCGCCCAACCCAGGAAACGAGACCGTACCTGTCCTAGCCACACTTCCCGGGAAGCGTGGCTGGGCGATGCGCCTTCTCGGTGGCCTCCTGGCGTGTCGCTGCAGTCCCGCTGCTCCGAAGGGCTGACTCCTCTGTTCTCCGCTCCAGGTTCGGTCTGGTCTTGCCTGTTCCCGCTCGGCTCGTCGCTCTCTCTTTCCTCCACCCCGTCCTCGATCCTCCACCACTCCTCTCCGTCCTGGCTCTTCGTCCGCTCCACTCCGTCCTCGATCTTCCACCACTCCTCTCCGTCCTCGCTCCTTCTCCGCTCCTCTCCGTCCTCGCACTCCAGTCTCCACTCTCCTCCTCCATGTGTAACACACACCTGTCTCGCTTCAGGGTAGGGTTTTACCGAGCTGATGAAGGCGGGTTCGCGCTCCGGGGCCGCCCATTTAAAGGAACAGGGTCCCTCACTGTCCAGCACGGGAAGGCAGCTGACCACATCAGGGGTTTTCCAGGAGTCGGTATGCTGTGTAGAAAGAGGAAACACATGAATAGGTAGGCCAGGGGGTCCCGAGTCCGGGTCCCCCACGTCACACACCTCCCCCCTAGGATTCTCCCGATCGGGGAGAGGAAATCTGGACAGGAAATCCGCGTTGATGTTGTCACTTCCCTTTTTGTGGCTGACCTGGAACCGGAATGGTTGCAGGGCAAGGAACCACCTCATAACCCGTGGGTTGTTGGAGATGTTTCTGCTCATCCATAACAGGGGTGCGTGGTCAGTGTATAAAACGAACGGATGCCCCTCCAGGTAATAGTGCAGCTTGTCAATCGCCCATCGTATGGCGAGACACTCTTTCTCGATAGTGGGATATTTCACCTCTCTAGGGAACAATTTCCGGCTGATATACAGTATTGGTTTCTCACCCCCCTCCCCTGAGTCTTGGGATAACACGGCCCGATACCAAAGTCTGAGGCATCCGTGTGTAGGATAAACGGTTTTGTGAAATCTGGTGATGTTAACACAGGACTCGTTGTGATGGCTCGTTTTAGTGTCTGGAAGGCCTTCCACATAGCAGGCGATGGATTAAGGAAGTCGTACCCCTTTCGGTGCTTCTGCAAAGTATCCATCAAAGGGGCTGCTACATCAGAAAAGGAGGGGATGAATCTTCTGTAGTAGCCCACTAACCCCAAGAAGGCCCTCATGTCTTTTGTGTTCTTGGGGAAGGGTGTCTCTGCGATCGCTCTCACTTTTTCTATCTGCGGTTCTATTGCTCCGTGTCCCAACAAATAGCCTAGGTACTTGACCTTCTGAAACCCAACCCGGGATTTCTTGGCGTTGACGTGTAGTCCTGCGTCTCTCAGTTGTTGGAGGATGACCTGTAGGTGTTGTAGGTGGTCCTCCCATGATGGACTAAAGATAATGATGTCGTCGAGATACGCTGAGCTGTATTTCTGGTGCCCCCGCAACACCTTGTTCATTAGTCTTTGGAATGTGGCCGGGGCACCGTGTAAACCGAACGGGAGAACATTGAATTCATACAGCCCGTCTGGTGTTGCGAAAGCGGTTTTCTTTCGGTCCTCTTCGCGAAGGGGTACCTGCCAGTATCCCTTGGTCAGGTCTAGGGTACTGATATATTTGGAGTCTCCCAGTTTTTCAATGAGCTCGTCTATCCAGGGTATGGGGTACGCGTCGAAGGAGGATACCGCGTTCAACGCCCTGAAGTCCATACAGAAGCGGCTACTGCCGTCGGGTTTCGGCACCATCACGATGGGCGAGGACCACTCACTTCGGGACGGTCGGACCACTCCTAAACGGATCATTTCGTCTACTTCTCTCCTTATAGCTTCTCTCTTCGCTGCTGGTATCCGGTACGGGCGTTGCTTGACTGTGACGCCCGCAGGTGTCTCTATCCGGTGTTCAGCCAATCGTGTTATGCCCGGTAGGTTAGAAAAGATCGGTTCAAAAGGGAGTAGGACCTGATGTAATCCCTCTTGTTCGTTCTGATATAGCTCATCATTGACCACCAATTCACCCAGCGTGGTCTCCTGATTGACACCAACCGTGTCTGCCAGGTTGGAAGTCACCGGGGGTGTACCCAGCCATTTTTTTAGGAGGTTAATGTGAAATATCTGGGACTTCTTCCTGCTCAGGCGTAGGCGATAGGTGGTTTTCCCTATCATCTCTATGACTTCGTACGGCCCTTGCCACTCGTTCTGCAAATTCTTGGAGGTAGATGGTAGTAGTACAAGGGCCCAGTCGCCAATGTGTAGTTGTCTCCACTTCTTCCCCTTATCGTAGTGAACTTGTTGCTTCCTTTGACTCTCTTCCAGGTGTGCGAAGGCCAGCTCACGTATCTTCCCAAGTTTATTCTTTAAGTTTTGGCTGTACTCCAACAGGGTTCTGGTCTCACCCGACGGCTCGGCCTCCCACACCTCTCTAGTCATGTCCAGGAGGCTCCTGGGTTGTCATCCATATAGCATCTCAAACGAAGAGCAGCCTAAACTGCTCTGCTTCTGGCCACGGATAACATATAAGGCCAGCGGAAGAAGCAGGTCCCAATCACTTTCGTTCACTGTTAAAATTTTCTTCAGTATGGACTTTAGGGTACCGTTGTATCGCTCCACCAGGCCATCTGTCTGAGGATGATACACCGACGTTTTTATCTGGTGGAGCCCCAGGAGGAGGCATACTTCTTTCATGATCCTCGACATGAACGGAGTCCCCTGGTCCGTGAGGATTTCCTTGGGGAATCCTACCCTTGAAAACAGTTCCAGGAATTTATCTGCGATGTTCCTGGAAGTGGGGGCTTTCAGAGGGAACGCCTCAGGGAAACGCGTGGCGTGGTCCACGATTACGAGTGCATAATTGTATCCTTTTCGTGTCTGGGGTAATGGGCCGATGAGGTCCATGCCAACCCTCTCAAAAGGGGTTCCGATTATGGGAAGGGGTTGGAGTGGCACAGCTGCGGGCCTCTGTGTGTTCTTTCTTTGACACAGATCGCAGGTCTGACAGTGTGTCTTAATGTCATGGTAGATACCAGGCCAATAGAAGCTCCTTAGTACATTCTGGGTGGTTTTTTCACTCCCGATGTGGCCTGCAAGCAAATGCGTGTGAGCGTAGAACATTATTTGTTCTCTAAAACAGGTTGGTACAAGCAGCTGCATGGGATCTTCCTCTTTGGCTTGTCTATACAGGAGATCCTCTTTAATCAGGAAGCGAGGATAGCGAGGCTGTGGATTGTTCAGGTCTTGGTGGGCTTGTTCCCAGGCGTTGAGTAAGCTGGCATCGTTGGCCTGAGCAAACCAAAAGCTTCTATCGCCCTCCCATGGATCCGGGGAGGTCAGGGCAGGGATGGCAGCAGTCTCGGTCTCCCTGTTCTGCTGAAGGCGGTCCTTAAAGAGATCAAGGAAGTGGGGATTGTCTGTCCCAAATATAAGACTTTCAGGTAGGGCATCCATTACTCCGACCTTTACTACCAAAGTGTCCTTTCCCTCTACCACAATGGGGACGTAAGCTACTGGATACCCCTTAATGTCCCCATGTACACATTTGATAAACACTAAGGCGTCTGGCATTACCTGGCGGGGCTTCACGAAACAACCCTGTATCACTGACTGCTTGCAGCCCGAGTCTAGGAGAGTCTTGACTACCGTAGCGTTGACTGTAACACTCACGTGATAGGCACCGCCCAACTCCGCGGAATACATGACCACCTTGGGTAAGAAGCTGACGTTCATGGGTTCATCCGGGGGTCGTTTCTGAGGGCAGAGACGGGCGATATGGCCCCACATTCCACAGTCGAAACACTGCGGACCCCGGAAGGGTGGGGTCTCTGCTGGCATTGGTCTTGGCAGGGTTAATCCAGGGGGAGCCCCCAACCTACGTTCCGGCCGGGGCGCTGGCCGGGGTGCTTTCTCAGGCTCCGAAGTATGCAGGCGGGGTTGAGCGCGGACATAGGTGGCCACCATTTCCATCGCCTGGGTGGTCGATAAATTGGAGTGTTGTCGGAGCCACCTCTTTGTCCCAAAGGGAAGGGCTTCGAGGACCTGCTCTAAGTAAATCTTATCCATTATTTCTTCCTTTGTACTCGTAGAAGGGACAAGCCACTTGTCTGCTGCAGTCTTTAGGCGAAAGAACAATGTTTTCGGGTTATCCCCGGGTTGCCCTCTCTCCTTGCGGAAGCGTACCCTATACGCCTCCGCGTCCAATCCCAAGTGATCTAGAATGATCACCTTGATCTGTCCGTATGGGGTCTGTTCGTCACCGTTGGCGACTTGATAGGCCGCCTGCGCCTCGCCAGTCAATAGGGGAGCAAGACAAAATGGCCATTTATTCAGGGGCCATCCACATGCCAGTGCCACCCTCTCGAAATTCGTGAGGAACGCGTCGGGATCCTCCCCTGAGACGTACTTCTGTAATGATATTCCTGCTGGGGTGGCCGGTGGTCGACTCTCTCTCACCGGGTTACTGGCTGGGTCGGCTGTGGGGCGCATCCCCTCGAGCTGGTTCACAACTGTTGTTCTGAAGGTCTCTCTGTCCAGTTGGGCGGCGGCCAGCTGCTGTTCAACCGCCCATCCCAGCTGCTCCTGGCCTTTCACTAATGCCTGTAATATTTCCTCCATCGTTGTGTCCCGGATGGGTTCCTCGGTTATGCCCGCATTCTCCACCACTTGTGGGGTTTCAGGTTGTTCGCCAAACAAATCCACTGACAAAGGAGTTTTAGGTAGTGCGGGTTTTATTATCTTGTACAGTCTCCGCTTTATAACAGGTATCCTGTAGAAGGGAAGAGGGTTTGCAGCCTCCTCTGCAGCCTCTCGTATTCCGCCCCGTCGTCTCGTCTCCCGGTGTCTTCTGGGAGGCGTAGTCCGTGCTTCCGCCGTGGTCGCGTGGGGTCCGGGTGGTGTCACCAAAAGTAAAAGAAAACCAGTATTACTCGGCTGGTCTGCCGAACAAGTGTAAGGGAGGGGAGGTGAGGACACACGCGTGCAGACTATCTACCCCGCTATTCGTGAGGGACTGTGAAGGGAGGGGGGGGATGTTTGTCAGCGGTGCTCCTTATGGGTCAAGGAGGTTTGCCCCGATTACGTCTCGCCCAACCCAGGAAACGAGACCGTACCTGTCCTAGCCACACTTCAGGGGAAGCGTGGCTGGGCGATGCGCCTTCTCGGTGGCCTCCTGGCGTGTCGCTGCAGTCCCGCTGCTCCGAAGGGCTGACTCCTCTGTTCTCCACTCCAGGTTCGGTCTGGTCTTGCCTGTTCCCGCTCGGCTCGTCGCTCTCTCTTTCCTCCACCCCGTCCTCGATCCTCCACCACTTCTCTCCGTCCTGGCTCTTCGTCCGCTCCACTCCGTCCTCGATCTTCCACCACTCCTCTCCGTCCTCGCTCCTTCTCCGCTCCTCTCCGTCCTCGCACTCCAGTCTCCACTCTCCTCCTCCAGGTGTAACACACACCTGTCTCGCTTCAGGGTAGGGTTTTACCGAGCTGATGAAGGCGGGTCCACGCTCCGGGGCCGCCCATTTAAAGGAACAGGGTCCCTCACTGTCCAGCACAGGAAGGCAGCTGACCACATCAGGGGTTTTCCAGGAGTCGGTATGCTGTGTAGAAAGAGGAAACACATGAATAGGTAGGCCAGGGGGTCCCGAGTCCGGGTCCCCCAAGTCACAACGTCTTACCGTGAGGCTGGCCGTTTTTGGAAATGTTTGTCAATCGTCATCCGACGATGTTTCCCACCCGCCTCAGATCCCGGCGCGTTCAATGCGCGATCGAGGCAGGGTCCTAGGAAACGGAGAGTATTTCAAGGACTGAACTGTTACCCAACGAAGCAAAAATGTGATCCAAAACCGGGAGAGAATTCTTCGTAGATCCAAAGGAACTCTCAGGCTGCAACAAACAACACAGCTACTCCTGTGGTCAGGTGACAAGCACCGGACTGTAGACAGAGGAGGAGTATAAGTAAGAAAGTCAAAAAAGAAAGATAGGACATCACCCCTAAGCATTCTGGGTGATATAGTTTGGTGTTCTTCCTCATTCGTTCTTCATTCTCAAGGGAAACCCAGGGCGAAATGTGACAACAGTGTTCTCACGTCACAAGTCCTCCAATAGTTGAGGAAAAAATTACAGTGTTGAGCTATAATTTTAAACTCGAAACACAAATGCATAAAGCCTCACTTCCAAATACTTAATCTCTGGCTGATGTCAGTGGCATAGCCGGTGTGTCACTGGCCCAAGTGCAAGAAACAAAGTGGGTCCCCTGTTTGAACTGTGAACTACAGCAATAATCAGGTGTCAATATCCCCCTCTGACCTCTGGGCTCTGGTGCCACTGCATCTGCTGCACCCTGGTATCTTTTGTCTTCTGCTGGGTGATGGTGAATAGTGTGGTAGAGTGCAACGTGAATGGTGCGAGTTTGGGGTTAAAACTGCACCAATGTGAGTGTCGAGTGAGCTGCATGAATACAATACGAGAAGAAGGTTCATGTGAGTGTCAGGTGAGAGGATTGAGTGCAATGTGGTGTGAACAGTGTAAATGCAGGGTGAGTGGTGTGCCTGTGTGTGAGTGCAGGACGAGCGGCAAGAGTGAAGGGTGATCTGTGAGAGTGACTAGTGAGTGTATGGTGAGAGATGTTAGTGCAGGGTGAGTGGTGTGTCCCTATGACTTCGGTAGACCATTCTGCCTGTGTGCAGGCACAGTTAACACATTTCTTTTTGCAATTTTCACCCCAAGTGGGCTGGGTATGCTCAGACGTGAGTCCCAGGCTCTCCACATCACTGGAGTCAAGCTATCCAGGCTGAAGAAGGCTGATAGTCAGAAACCGGTCCTTGGATGCTTGATTCCGGTCTAGGAAAGACATGGCTTGGTAGTTCGGGCTGGACTGTTCCCATGAGGCACAGGGTCAAGGCTGAATTGCATATAGCCAGTGTCTGACCTAGGGTGGTGTGGAGTGCAAAAAAACGATGGATTTAGGCCCAGATCTTTGTACTGGGGTGAATGTAAGGCATTGTTCTGCATTCTGCCCATCAACTGTGTTTTTTGCAATTTTCACCCCGAGTGGGCTGGGTATACTCAGACGTGAGTCCCAGGCTCTCCACATCACTGGAGTCAAGCTATCCAGGCTGAAGAAGGCTGATAGCCAGAAACCGGTCCTTGGATGCTTGATTCCGGTCTAGGAAAGACATGGCTTGGTAGTTCGGGCTGGACTGTTCCCATGAGGCAGGGTCAAGGCTGATTTGCATATAGCCAGTGTCTGACCTAGGGTGGTGTGGAGTGCAAAAAACGATGGATTTAGGCCCAGATCTTTGTACTGGGGTGAATGTAAGACATTGTTCTGCATTCTGTCCATCAACTGTGTTTTTTACAGTTAACACAGTGCCTGTAAGAGTGCAGGCTCATAGGTTGTCCGTGTGAGTGCAGGGTAAGAGGAGGGAGTGCAGGGGGAGTTCGGTGACTCCAGAGTGAGTGATGTGTTTGTTTTGCGTGGTGTGAGTGCAGGGTGAGTGGTATACCCATGACATTGAACAGTTAGCTGTGGGAGTTCTTTTATAAGTGCACATGAGCGATGTGCATTGTGAGAGTAGGGTGAGAGGAGTGGCTGCAGGGTAAGTGATGTGACCATATGAGTTTGGGTGCAAGTGAAAGTGCAAAGTGGGAGGAATGAATAAATGCATGATGAGTGACGTGCTTGTTTGAGTGAGATTGCAGGGTGAGCAGTGAGAGTGACAAGTGAGTGAAGTGTCACATGAGTGCGGGGTGAGTATTGTGCTTGTGTGACTGCAGGGTGAACAGTGTGAGGGCATGTTAGGGTTGAAATTCTCATTCCTGCAGTGCACTCGTTTCATGCTCTATTAGGTTAGCAGTATGTGGCTAAATAGACACCATTTGTATTCACGTTATGCAACATACTGAGTTATTCCCATAATGTGCAGGCTTCAGTTAGCAAGTGTGACTTCATTTTGTATTTTGTAATCCCTATTAGGCTGCTTAGGCTGTGCCCGAACTAGGTCTCATTATTTAGTATTGCTAGCTTCAGCAGAACACTGTATTTCTTTATTATTTTCTATTCTGTTCAAGGCTGTTTCTCGACTTACTAAAGAATAGGCCATTCTGCCCTCGCATACCTATCCGAGAGTGTAGGTCTGCTCCGAAACTAGGAGACACTGAGGCTCAGGATGGTAACCTTGAGTTGCAGATAGCATTTACCCATCTGGCAGGTGGTAGCTCATCCATCTGTGCCCTCTTTGTTCATGTTCGGCCCATGTAGGAGAGTAGGGTCTGCAATCCTATGATCACCCAGATTTTTTTGCTTTTGTTTCACTGGTTTACGACTTTCTCTGGCTGTGGGCCTGCCAATCAGACCCACAGCCTGGCTGTTCTCTTTCTAAATTACCACATGTACCCTAGGTGCATTTACCAATTGGTACTGGGCCACCTTATCAGACCCTGTAACTCAGGGCATAGGTGTACCCAGGGCTGCCAGGGGCTGCAGCATGTATTATGCCACCCCTGGCTGGCCTCCTAAATTTGACACAACTGGCTGCATGACAGCTGGGGCAAAGTCGTGTAATCACCCTTTGCTGTAGGTGTAGTATACCTATACCTAACCCTAAAAAGGACACACAGATTCCTATCAGTCACTCCTATGGCAGGCCTTGACAATCCTGAAGGCAGAGTGCTTGGAATCGTGTGAGATGGTGCTCTGGCATGAGCTGAGCCTGTCTGCAGCTTGCGGAATCAAGTCCTAATAGCTGTTCCATGATATCGCATACCATATACTCTTAAGGGCATTATAATCCTCGCGGTTAAATGCTAACTTTGGTATTGCTTTATCAAAACATGTCGAGTAAGGTGTCATACGAATTGGAATACTAACCCCTCGCCAATTCTGGCGACGGGGTTAGCATTCCACCCTTCTAGAGGGACACGACATGTATGTAACTGTGAACCCCGGTTAAAGTTAACTGAAGCCTCAGCTCCACAAAATGGATGCTGCCACCACAGACACGAGTCTGACCTCCTGCTGCTGGGAGTCCTTCCAGCGAGGGAGGCCTGGACAAAGGGTTTCCTGTCCGGGGCGGTGCTAGCACCGTCCCAGACATGGTTTTGTGTATCCTGGGTAGGCAGGGCTTTTCAGGAAGGTGACTGCTGAGTGGCACCCCGGTGCTCACTACGCATAGGCCGGTCAGAACCAGTTCCAGGGGCACACCAGCCCCTGGCCTGGGGAAGTCCGGCATGGCAGAGGGGTGTAACCACCCCCCTCCTAGTCCCACCCATAGGCAGGACCTAGTCACCGGGTCAGCCCCCCTTTTTTAGTATAAAGATGGGAGCGGGCCCCCTGTTCAAATTAGATCATCTTTGGAATCAAGACACGACTTTCTGCGAAAGGACATCAAGATTTCTTCTTCAAGATTCTCCCTTGTGGCTAAGGAGTAGTCACCCTGCATCCGCAGGCACCATCCTAAGAACACTGCGGTCTGCTGCAAGTCCTTCTTCACGAATCCGACGACCCAGCTCGACGAGACCCGGCTTCCCTGGCACCTCTGACCTCTACTCACCTCTACAGCAAAGCTGAGAACCGTGAGTGCGACGAGACCTCGAGGGACCGATGATCGCCAAGACTGCACGACTTCTTTGTAACAAGCCCACCGAGTCTTCCACTGGTGAGTGCTTTGGGGTCCGAGAAGCCCCAACCCTGAGCAGCTCCAGCACCGAAGATCAGCCCTCCAGCATCTCCACGATCTGCGTGGGGCCCTTCTGCTTTTGCGTGCTCACCGCGCTGTGTGGCTACTAGCCGGCTGGCTTGTGGCCTTCTTCACGACGCCCGACGACATCACTGCTGCTGGTCTGGTTGCTCCAGACTGGCCCTTGCTTCCTTCTTTAAGAAAGGCACCCCGGACCCTCCTGGTCCACTCCAGACGCCATTTTAGGTCCACCGCGTGGGCTTGAATTTGCCAAGGCTTTGTTGCCCAATCCTGGGCCCAGCGACGCCGACAGCTTCCATCTCCGTGGGACAGCTCGCTCCTCCTTCCTGGTCGCCGACAACGCCTCCTGGTCCGTGAGATCTTCGAGCACAGCGTCACCCACTCACCTTGTCGAGGTGGCTACCATCCGGTGCCCTCCTGGTGCCCACTGACTACTGGCTAGTAGTCTCGAACTTGGTCCCCTCTGCTTTCAGGTGTCATCTTCCATCGATCCAGGCTTGGATCCACCGAACTTTCTTCACTGGTCGCCTGCCAGCAACTTCTTTCTTCCAGGCTCCTGGTCCGGCAACGAGGATTCCCGACGTCTTTTGAGTCCTATGCAGCTGCAGCCCCTGGGCTAGGTAACTTCGGCATTTCGGTGCCCCAGCATAGCCTCACTATCCAAGGGTCAGGATCCACTTTCGTTTTCTCCCTACCAGGTCGGGTTCGCCCGAGAACACTAACTTTGCAATTTCTAGCTACCATAGACTTTGTCCCGCATCTCGCGTGAGAGTGCACACACTGCACCCGAGTCCCCTGGGTCTCCTAGAAGTAATCTAACGATTCTATAGTCAAGTCCTAGCGATTCCAAAGCCTATTAGTACTGTACTTACCTGCTAGTAATTTCGCATTCCACTTTCAGAGTATATGGTTTTCCGTGCCCCTCGGGCATTTGTATATACTGTGCTAACTTAAGTATTTTTGTAAGAGTTTTGGTTTGTGCTTAGTACCCTGTCCTCATAAAGAGTACAGGGCTGTTGTGATTCTTAATAAATATCTGTTTATTTTCATAACACTTGTGTGGTGTCCTTTCACTTGGTGTTCAAGGGGTATATGTGTGGTATAACAGCTGGCTTAACACGCCCTCTCGAGTCTTTAGCCTTAGACTGCTCGTATCCACGCTACTAGGATAGCTGGTCTATAAGGTTGACTTACAACCAATCATCAATAAGGGTTGCTGGACTGATACATAGTGTTCACTAGAATAGTGAGCACTGCATATCAGGCCACCTTCTCACAGCCCAGGCCAGTAACTTTCCACTGTAGGAATGGTTGGAGGCTCTTGCGAAGAATCATTATGTGTTGTAGACTGTTGGAGTGGTCAGTCCTTTGGCAGACATCTTAGTGTGCAGGTCATATTGGACTCCTCTGCAGGGTATTGCTAATAAAAGTATGTTTGTATTCTCTACTGTCTGACAACTCTTCATTACTTGGGAAGGCATAGCAGGTAGTTGTAAGGCACCCAAGCAGGGACCCCGTAAGATGACCCAACTCACTTGGAAACGGGTTGCAGGATCGGGGTTGCGTCCGGTCAGTTAGTGGATCAGGGTACCAAACACGATCTAGCTTGGTTCTCGCAGCTGCCCCGTCCGTCTGATCGGGTGACTCCTCATCTAGTGGTCACCGACTGGGGTCCTGAGAAGGTGAAACCTTGGAGCTGATTGTTTGGTCTGAAGAGTTGGCAGTGGAGAATAATTTGACTCGACCTAAGTGCACCAGGTGAGTGATTTGATTCTTGGAAAAATTGTGCCATTCTTGAATGGCACAAGCCTGCGGGCTGTGTCTTTGTACAGTTTCCTGACTATCTTGGTGCAGTTTTCATACTCCCTTGCTTGAACAACACGAGTTGACGGGCTGAGTCTTGGTACGGTCTTCGGGCTCTCTTGGTTTGAACTTGGTGGGTCTGCGGACCCCTTTAAAAGACACAGAGTGTTTGTGAACAATCTGCCAGGCCAACTGGAAATTTGGTCTACCCTTGAAAAGGTCTGAGGCTAGAGCCTTTCTTCTTGAACTTGTTACAGTCTCCGGACTGTCTTCTTGAACTTGGTACAGTCTCCGGACTGTCTTCTTGTCTTGGTGCAGTCTTTGGACTGTTTTGTTCTGATGCAGTCTCCGGGCTGACTTGTGTTTGATTGTTGTGTTTGGGTGCTATGAGGTTTGTGGACCGACATCGCTGATGGTGCTTGTGAAATGCTTGTTTCAGCAAGTAGCTTTGTGTGGAGGTAAGGATGCTTCGCCTCAGCAAGCTGTGTTGTGTGGATTTTTTTTGTTTGACACGGTATGAGGATCGTCTTTGGGAAAAGTACTTGTAATTCCTTTGCCAGGAAAAATTATGAGTGTGGCCCCTTCTTGAAAATGTCTGGAATGAGCTTAATTTGGTCTCTGCAGATGCCCATTGGAAGGAGATTAGCTGGCGCCTCCTGACAACACTTTAAATTTTGAAGAATAAAGAAATTGATAAATAAATAAAATTCTGGTTTGATCAAAAATCCTGGCAAGAATGTACATTTGTTTTGACATAGGAAGAGTACAACATGAGAAGAATGTAAGGAAGGGATACACATTTAAATTGAAAATAGTGTTGGAACGAATCAAGGTAATGTATATTTATGCTGAACAGACACACATGCTAAAGGTACATTAGGAGAGGTGAAATACACACTCGTAATTCAGTAGCGATTAATGTGTTCGATCTCTCCATGAAAGGGGGGTAGGAGTTCTGGAAAGGGAAAAGGGGCAGTGGGTTGGTACTTAGAGCTTTCCAGCTTCAGACACAAACTGCATTCTGAAAATTGGCACATAGGAATTCGGTGCAATGCTCAGAAGTTAACTTATGATTGATTTGAGTGGGTGTGTTTCATTTGGATTTGCCCACAATAGAATGTGTATTTAATTCGGAAAAAGCGTTTCAAGCACTCCAGGCAGTGTGTCTTTATTCTGAATAAAAAGGATTTTCAAAGTTGAAACACATAGCATATGAATTCAGTGTGTGGCAGGCTTGCTATGGCCTTCAGGAGAGCCAGCAAAGGATGTTAATTGGGTACAGATTAAAGGAACAGCACAGGAGCTAAAAGAATTGGTTCATGAGTTTTGTAAAAGTGTGTATCTAGAGTTTCCACAGCACTGTGGGATAGAATGTCCTGGAGCCAGTGGCATGAGATTCTTTGTGACTCAGTTGGCTATTGGATTAATGTTCTCTGATCAGATTAGTGTGCACATATAGTAAATATTGGTTTGTTTTCAAGGAAAGGTGATAGATGTTATTCAGAAGGATGAAGGGTACTATAGCGTTGGACAAGGAATGAAGTAGAAGAGTTTTAAAAAAAATATGATGGTACAGAGAGGGGTTGCTAAAAAAAAGTGATTTTACCAGCCTTGAACATAGAAATCCCAAAGATCTCGGCCAATCGGGCTTCTGAACTTGGGCTTGAAATTAGTATAGGGGAAATAGTACTCTATAAAAGCCACAGCAGGGGCGAAGGCTTGTGGGCAGGACGGATTCCCAATTGAGTTTTTTAAAACCTTTATAAAGGAATTATCGATACCTCTCAAGAATTTATTCAATCATATTAAACAAGGTGGACTGGTACCTGCATCCTTCAAGGAAGCCACTATAGTATCATTTGTCAAAAAAGATAAAAATCCAGAAGATGTCAACTCCTATCGGCCTATTAGCCTTTTAAATTCAGATTATAAGATCCTTATGAAAATCTGGGCTTGCCGTTTTGTATATGCTGCACAACAAGTTATACATTTCGACCAGTCTGGATTTATAGCTGGCCGTTCAATGGCCTCAAATACTGAATTTTTAATCCAGGCTCTGGATTTTTTCAACATTAATTCAACCCCTGCTTGCATCCTAATGGTCAATGCGGAAAAAGCATTCGACCTAGTGAACTGGTCAACCCTGTTTTATTCTCTGGGGCAGTTTGGGTTCCCAGAACAAGTGATTAAGATGCTTCAAAATATTTACCAGGATGCTTCAGCGAAGGTTATAATAAACTCAAACAACGCCGGTTCTATCAAAGTCAATCGTGGTACCAGACAGGGCTGCCCGTTATCTCCCCTACTTTTTACTTTTTTTATTGAACCCTTGGTGATCAAAATTAGAAATAATCCGTCCATTTCCCCCCCTATCCATGGGATGGCGAAGCTCAAGCTTTTCACAGACGACATTATCCTCTATATAAGGCCGAATAAAGAGAATATAGATTGTATTTTGAGGGAATTCAAGGCCTATGAACAAATAGGAGGATACAAAATAAATCCAAGGAAAACTGAAGTTCTCGCGTTAAATACTAAACTCAGCCTCTTTCCATCTTGTCTACGTGCTCAGGCTGCTAGCCGAGACCCGATAAGATATTTAGGCATATATGTGACCCGCAAATATAATCAGCTGTATTCTCTCAACTATGGAAGAATGATTAATAAAATTAAGAGTCTTTTTGCTCATTGGCTTTTACTCCCCCTCACTCTGATTGGCAGGGTATCCTTGATTAAGATGTTGATCCTTCCCCTATTAATATTCTTGTTTTGTAATGTTCCTATTAAATTGAATTGTATCTTTTTCAGGGACATGGAAACTATGATTAGAAGTTTTGTATGGGGTGGGAAAGCACCTAGGGTGAAGTTTTCCGTAATTCAACTTCCAACTGAACAGGGAGGACTGTCTCTGCCACATGTTAAAACGTATTATGAAGCGGCCTTTATCGATATAGTGGCAGGCCTGATAGGCGCAAAAAACATTCGTGATTGCTTCTTCTTAGAAAAGATGTTACAGGAGGCTGACTCTCAAGTCCAGGTATTTTTAAAAACTGCAAAGCTCCCAAAAAGGACACGATATAAGACTCTGAAAGATTATTTATTCAGAGTACAGTCTTTTTTTAAGAAAAACCTCGGCTCCCCTGCCTCTAAGTTTTTGAGTCTACGAGAGTGTACTTGCTTGGGCCTGCAAATTAGAAACAGCCATATAATAAATTGGGAGAATCTGGGATTTAGGGAGATAAGGCATTTCATTATCCACAATAGCATTATCACATGTCAAGAAGTATTGGCTAGAGTATGTAATTCTGACAGACTTGTGTTTTTTGAATATTTACAAATTGTTCACTTCCTAAGGAAAGATATAGGTGGTTCACTAGATTCAACGAGCGAGATGGCAACACTCCTGTACGAGTCTAAAATCAGCGGGATAGGAAACTGGTATAAGAAGCTTCACTATGAGGGGCAAGCCGTTATGATAGATCGTCATCTAGCTAAAATAGTCAGCCTAACACAATGTAATTTTACACATAAAGACTGGGAAACTTTAAGTGTGTTGGGTCATAAATCTTTGCGTGCTGCCAATTTCAAGAGAATGGCTTTTTTGTCCCGCTGGTTGGCGTATTGCATTCCGGAGGCACTTGGGAAAAGGTTCCCTGAGGTTGTGAATAAGTGCTTCAGATGCCAAGCTAAGAGCCAGGCTTCATATTGTTTTCACTTGTCCCCAGAATACATCTTTCTGGGAAGCCATTTTCGCAGACTTGGCGGTGCCTTTAGGTCAGGGTTACTCATAGTACGGCCCGCGGGCCAGTGGCGGCCCGGCAAGCCTTCCCTGGCGGCCCGCGGACCTTGCACACATCATTACCAGTGTTTGAATTTTTTTTTTTTTTAAAAGAGTGTCTGCAAACTAAGTTACAGCAGCGCGACTCAGAGACTCTGCTGCTCTGTGGGGGCCGGCCGGGGGATTCCTGCCATAGTTAGAGTGGAGCTGCAGGGGCGCTAAGAGGTCAACAACACAGCCTCATTAACATGCTAATGGTCTTTTAAAGACCTGTAAATGCGCTTGTGCGGCTATGTGTGTGTGTGTGCTCCGAAGCTGTCTCAGCCCGGGCTGACACAGAGGCAGGGTAAGATGGCAGAGGAGACAAATGGAAGGGAAAGGGAGACCGGGAGAGGGAGTAAAAGAAAGAAGGAGGGAAAGGGAGGGAGGAAGGGAAAAGGAGAGAAAGGGATCTGAATTTTATTGCAGCATCGTCAAAATTGTGAATCGATTATTATTTGCAATTTATATGCTCTTTAAAAAACATTCACAGCCTTGGGTGGCTACCCCCAGAAGTCTGTGACTTAAGGGAAGTGGTGATGGCAAGCCAAAGGTATGCAAATCGTGAGTCACACACAATTAAACTGTAAAAGCCTGCACGCAAATCATTTAACCTGCAAGTTGCCATTTTAGATGCCAGATTCAAGCACATTTTTATAAATGATTCACAAATCGATTGTGATTCACAAGTTTTGTGTGGTGAAAATAAATCCACAGGCAGAGGGAGACACATTCATGAGTTTCTGACCCAAAGGCATAGGTGGGTGGAAAACACAAGGCTGCTGGCAGCAGCTTGGCTGTTGATGAGGTTAGGTGCAGGGCTGGTTGCAGCCCAGGCCCTATACCCAACCCCACTGTGTGCAACCTGTGGCCGTGTGCAGAAGGGGTTGGCCAACTGCAAGGTTTGAACCCTGCGCCCACTAGATATCTAGCTAGGTAGACAGCAGACAGACAGATTTTTTTTTTGTAGAGCCGCAATGACCCCACTTCTACCAGTGGTCCACCTGCTCTATTAAAATATTTCCACTTTATTAGCATGATGTTTCAGTCAAAAGCGATTTCATCAATGTGGCAGGAGCGCTTTTTGAGAAAATACATATTTGTTAAATCCAGTGGCGTAATGAACCTTGAGGGAGGGAAAGGGAGACCAGGTGAGGGAGTGAGAGAGGGAAAGGGTAGGAGGAAAAGGGAGGGAGGAAGGGAAAAGGAGGGGAAGGGAGGGAAAGGGAGTGACAGTGAGGGAGGGCGGGAAAGAGAGACAGAGGGAGGGAGTGAGGGAGGGAAAGGGAGACAGAGGGAGCAGTGAAGGAGGGAAAGGGAGACAGAGTGAGGGAGGGAAAGGAAGTGACAGAGAGAGGGAGTAAGGGAGGGAAAGGGAGATAAAGCGAGGGAGGGAAAGGGAGACAGAGCGAGGGAGGGAAAGGGAGACAGTGTGAGGGAGTGAGAGAGGGAAATGGATACAGGGAAAGGGAGGGAGGGTAAGGGATGGAGGGAAAGGGAGTAACAGAGTGAGGGAGTGAGGGAGGGATAGGGAGACAGAGTGAGGGAGTGAGAGAGGGAAAGGGAGACAGAATGAGGGAGTGAGAGAGGGAAAGGAAGGGAGGGAAAGGGAGTGACAGAGTGAGGGAGTGAGAGAGGGAAAGTGAGGGAGTGAAAGGGAGTGACAGAGTGAGGGAGTGAGAGAGGGAAAGGGAGACAGAGGGAGGGGGACAGAGTAAGGGAGAGGGAGGGAGAGGGAGGGAGGTAGACAGAGAGAGAAAGAGAGCGAGAGAGATATATGTATGCCAGGTCTGGTGGCTCAGTGGACGAAGGTGTCCGCTGCAGGGATCAGTGATCAACCTCATGGTCAGTTTTTTTTTAAATTGCTCTAGCCCCGCCCCTCCCCCACTGACCCCGCCCCCACTGGTGCGGCCCTCGGACACAAACCACAGTGTAAATTTGGCCCCCGAGAGAAAGTTTGTGAGTACCCATGCTTTAGGTGGTAAAAAACTTTTGCCCACGCCAGAGTTGGCCCTATTTGGGATAAGTAATGACAGAGGGTCCCTTAAAAATGCAGAGGAAACATTTGTATTTATTTCTTGTGTCATTGCTCGTTCCCTAATTCTCCAAAATTGGAAAACCAAGGAAGTTCCATCACATCTGAAATGGCTTAATAAAATGAGGAGATCAAGGAGTTTTGAAAAAGCTTATGCTAAGAGGGTGGGTGCAATCAGGAGATTTGAAAGTAACTGGAAATATCTGGAGACTCGAAGTTACGAGGGGGTTAAGCTAAATAAGCTAAACATCCCAGATTAATGTTGATATTAAGTTAAAAATATACGGTAGCAGTCCTAAGTTTTCGACAGGTTCAATTGATAAGCTATTAAATGCACTTTCTTTGGCGTATTTTGCACTATTTGAAAATTCCAATGCACTGGCACTTTTTGTCTCCGTTTGGAGTGTACTGTAATTGCATTTGCACTTTAGATTTGAATTTGCGTATTTTGCACATAGCTTGTAAATTGATAATGCATTTATACTCTGTAACTTGACTGCTTATGGACTGTATTTAGTTGAAGAGCTTCCTTTCGTCGCAGTTCTTAACATGAAGAAGTTTTTTAAGGTTTTTTGTTTTTTTTTCTCAAAATTCCATTTCTTGTATTGTACTTTACCTGTGCTCTGCTCAATAAAAAATTAAAAAACAAACAAAAAATGTGTTAGAAGTGTGTTACCTTGAAGTCAGCCATGTTACTGCCCCTCCTTTCTGTAAATTGGTGACATTGAATTGAAAAGGAGATGAAAGGACGGGTAGACTAGACTGATATTCCCTTATCTGATCCTTAAGGGGAACTATAAGTTGATGGCTCCTGTTTAAATTCCCAGGTGGCACCACCACTATTGCTCATGTTACTGCAACACTACATACAGTCGCAGAGACATCACAAGTCCCTTATCAGTTAGCCTGTGTAATTGAGCTGACAGCCCTTACTAGAATTGCGTACCACATGTTTTAGATCTACAGGAGCTTGTTTGGAACAACAGGTTTTGTTGGAGAATTCATGTACTTGCTACATTACTCTTAATTTGTCAGTTATTTATATAATCAGGATCTCTGTTAAATTAACAATTTAACATTTTCCTGCCACAACTATAACTTGAGAGCATGGTCACAAATGCAATATTTATGTTGGCTTCCTTGGAAAAATAATTCTAGAGGTGTCTGCAGACCTACACAGCACAGCAGCAAAAATTCACAAAGTGGAAGTTGTGTTGTGATCTCTTTGACTTATTGAACACAGGCTTGCTAAGACAAGAAACACAAACAAGCCATTGCTTTGAAATTCCCTTTTGAGGTTCTTCAGATGAATAATATAGGAATGGACAGATGCAATAATTCAAAGTATGTCCGGATTGTTCTTTCAGAGCTTAGTAAATGAATTAAGGCTTACCCCACTACTTGGTGTTGGGAGAGAAAACAATTGATTTTATAATGTGTTATCCTTGCCAGTTAATTACAATTCTGCGTTCTAACCACTAATAGTCCCGGGACACCCTGCAGTCATTAAAAGAAAGAAGGGCCCCGGATGTGATGAAGAACCTGGCTGCTTGTTATGGAAGATCCATTAATATAACTGAGGCAGAGCTGCAGAGCAAAGAAGTTCTGGACGACGCACTACCAAGGAAAAATAAAAGATAGAGGGGCTATCCAGGAGCCCCAACCTGTTGGTCCACCTGTGCTTGAGTCCTAGCCCATTGAGCCCAGCTTGTGGGATTGCCTGTGTTTGGGTCCCTGCTCCCTTGCCCTCTTGAGTCTGACCCCATTTTTCTTTGACCCCCCCTGTGCCCGGAATATTGAGGCACAATTTGTGCCCCAACGGAAGGACAGTGCATCAGAGGGAAAGTTGTATTAGTATGCATGGACTTCATGGATGAAGAATAGGGTGCAGGCACCCTGTTGTCAGGGCTCACGGGAGGTTTCCTCCTCGCAGCCCTGTTGTGGCCACTATATCTGCCCCCTTTCTACATGGCACTACGAATAGAGCTTGCCCTGTCTGGAGTTGGCGAGTGTGCTGGCGACGCTGGACATCTAAGATGGCCGCCAGCACACCCGCAGTTTAGCAGTCTAGTTGTTGTGGCTTCCTGATTAGGATCCTCAGGTGAAGCGCGCTCCAACGTTCTGTGGCGCACTTCACCGAGACTTTTCACAGGTTAGGACCTACCTGAAACTTGTCGTGACTAGATAGATAGTTGGCGTCTGACAGCGTCGGTTCTTCGACATCGGGCTTGTTAAAGCGACAAAGTCTACTGGTTAGAGTTCCTGAAGCCTTTTTTCGGAGAAACGAATGTACCACGCATGTCAAAGTGAGTAGCATTCGAGACTCCTCTTGTGCGCATGTGTATTCGGTTAGAGCTGAGTATCTAAGCATTCATAGTTGATTTTCTTGGCGCATGAGTATTAAAGAGAGCTTGCTTCATGAAAATTTGCCTAGTGTAGCGTTCTCGTGTTGTCGACCATTGCGCATGATATGTTAGAGTCGAAATTAGTGCGCAGGTCTTTGGAATTAAGCTCTTAAGACTGACAGGTGCGCAGTGTGCCATATTACAATAGGGTAAGTGCTATAGCTGTTGAGTTAAGGAATGAACTATCTTCCTACCAATGAATGTGGAATTGGTAGAAGCGTTTTGAAGGAAGTTTACTCAAACAGTGTTGGTTTTCTCTAGGAGTGAACTGACTAAGAGCTATTCCTTTATTATATCCAGGTTTTTCTAAGGAGTTGTTTTGCCTTGTGATTAAGTTCTCTCAAGAACCAATAGCTTGTTATCACTCTTACCTTTTTTCAACAATTATAAAAGAAGAAGAATTAAAGAAAGACTGGAAATAAAAGAAGTGAGTAGATTAGATATAGGTAAATTTTAAAAGACAGTCAATGTTATGGTTACTTACTTGTTTACTCTCTTGTGAAGTAGATACCTGAGTTCAGTCATACCTGAAAATAAGAAAAGAGAAAAACATACACCGTTATAATAAAATTGCATCACTCACCACAGAAGAGAAGCTAGCCCCTACGAGTCTCCTATGTAAGATAAGAGTACAGTTAATAATAGTCTGAATAACAATTTATTAAACTTTAATTGTGGAGTCAAAGTTGATGTTTAGAAGTGTAATCTGCACAGCCTTGTAAGAAGAAAGAAGAAGAAGAAGAAAAAGGCAGAGCACTAAAGTAGATAGCGGGCAGTCTCTTCTTTCTCCCACTCCCCTTTCCCCCCTTGGTACTTACCTGCGTAGGTTACTAAAGATAAACCTGGCGAAGAGGTAGCTTGGGGAGAGTTGGGAAAAGGCATAATTCTGCTCCTGTGTGGTACTAAGCTATCAAGCCCTGACACCTGTCTAAGGTACAGAGATAGAGTAGGGAAAAAGAGATTGGTGCACTGGCCTGGACACTGAACAGGATTAGTTGAAGGTGTCCTCCTAGGAGGGAGGGAGGGTGCCCTATCCTGAGTGAAGATGATTTTTCCAGAAAGAGCTAGACGAGTAGCTCCACCGATGGTACTCAACAGCGCCTAAACCAGATGAACAATAGGAGCCTACCAGTGATGGCTCTCTGAAGGACACTGGAAAGAAGAGTTTTGCCCATCCTGTTCCCTGGTAACCAATTCCATTGTGTTACATTTCTCTCCCAATCAACATGTAACCGTTTGGTCACCCAATTGATGAAGAAATAGCCTTTTGCACCTCCCTGTCCAGAGCGGGGTCGGTACATAGAAAGAGCAAGTTGCATCCCTAGTTGTTATTGTGCTAATAATAGTGTTAGGAACATCCTACTTCCTGAATGAGAAGTATCCTGTGCTCTCTCAAGTTCATGCAGCACCTGCTTCTCTTGTGAACATGTTTGTTACTTTGGGTCCTCGCACAGGGGAGCACAGGAGGACATAAAATGATGATTCAAGTGTCTAGATTAGTGTACCTTCGATTCTGTTCTCCAGTCCCAGATATGACATTTATTGATTTCTGCACGCAAATGAATGTGTACATTATGCACCTGTCATGATCATTAATGTGACAGTTCGTTTTTGTAACCAGGAGCGGGGAGATTAAGGTGGGTGAGAACCTATGACTTAATTTACAGACCGAACATGACAATAGGCCCGTCTTAAATTCTGTATCATAATGTTCACTTTGCCCCTGGTACACAAGTTCATACTTAGCATCGGAGGATATGGTTTGCAAATGTTGCCTTTCTTTTCTGTTTTTCCCACTGTATTTGTTGCCCCATCTACATATCGCACATTTCATCAGCTACAATGTAAGAATATGTTATACGAGAATAGGCCCTTGTATGCACTGTCTCTTAGAACAGAATATCCATGCATTAAGATATTGATCATGTGAATAGAGATTTCCCCTCCTGATTAGAATTGTAAAGACCCTACCGGATAGCGCCAATAAAACATTTAGCCACCCATGCTAAAAGGAGGGTCTGTTAGGTTTTAAATTCCCATTCCTGCAATGCACTCGTTTCATGCTCTATTAGGTTAGCAGTGTGTGGCTAAATAGATGCCATTTGTATTCATGTTATGCAACCCATTGAGTTATCCCCGTAATGTGCAGGCTTCAGTTAGCAAGTGTGCCTCCATTTTGTATTTAGAAATCCCCATTAAGCAGCTTAGGCTGTGCCGAACTAGGCCTCATTATTTAGTATTGCTTGCCTCAGCAGAACACTGTATTTCGTTATTATTTTCTCTTCTGTTCAAGGCTGTTTCTCGACTTACTAACAAATAGGCCATTCTGCCCTCGCATACCTATTCGAGTGTGTAGTTCTGCTCCCATGTTAGGAGACACTGAGGCTCAGCACGGTAACCTTGAGTTGCAGAGAGCATGTACTCATCGAGCAGTTGGTAGCTCATCCCTCTGTGCCCTCCTTGTTCATGTTCAGCCCAGGCCGGTAACTGTCCACTGTGGGCGTGGTTGGAGGCTCTTGGGAAGAATCATTACGTGTTGTAGACTGTTGGGGGGTCAGTCCCTCGGCAGACATCTTAGGGTGCAGGTCAGATTGGACTCCTCTGCAAAGTATTGCTAATAAAAGCATGTTCACTACTGTCTGACCGACTCTACATTACTTGGGAAGGCATAGAGCAGGTGGTTGTAAGTAACCCAGGTGGCCCCTAAGGGCAACTTCCTTCAGGCATGGCGAGTAAAGTGTGAAAGCTGTGAGTGCAGGGTGAGAGGTGTGCTCATGTGACTGAATGGTAAGTGGAAGGAGAATGGCGTGAGTGCATGGTGAGCAGTGTGGGTGTAGTGTGATCACTGGGAGTACAGGGTGAGCGTGAGCTGTGAGAATGAGGAGTGAGTTGTCTGAATACAGGATGTAGGCGTAGACACTTGGAGTAACACAGCATAGTATGGACAGTTGGCGGATTTCAGATACAAGTTAAACTATCGCTATTATGGCATCAATCAGGGATGAAGGGTGGACGAAATAAATAATTTGCTGATCCTGCAGCAAACAAAATCTTGCCACTAGGGTTGCCACCTGACCAGATTTCTACCGACACCACAGGTATTTTGATGTCCCAGCCAGTACATAAAGCACCTAGTACCGGTATTTTTAGCCCTTGTCTGTGCATTCTTAAAACTGCACATATAAATAGAAAACACTTTTAAATGTGTTCTAAAGCTGCATTAATGATCCATGACTAATAATTAAAGGAAACAAAAACAGAAAAGTCATGTTACAAATGAATACATTCAATTTGATATACAACCCTATTTAGTATCACAGACAGAGCTTTGCAGACTCTTTAAACAACAAATGGGCAATATTTGTTGCTTGAAAAGGTGGCAACCCTACTTGTGATATGCCTTTTCATGAAATGCATTCTCCTTCTGTGGCAGTAAAAGTAAAATACAAATGTAAGGAATAGGCAGAGTGGGGACTCAAGGATACTCAAGGGGTGCAAACAAAAGCCTCCTTAACCAGTTGACAAAGGTATGTAAATGGTCTTTACAGACCTGTGAAAAACTTGGGTAAGGCTGAAATAGGACCAGACACTGCCCAGCCCAGGCCACAGCAGCTCAAGAAAACAACAATGTTCGGCCCGATGACACAGAGAAAGAGAAATTTAACATGTGCATTTTACAATTGGTTTTATGCCGTGATTGGGAGGGCCAAGGTTGGTGTTCACTGTCTATGCCTGTGGTTGTTACAGTTAAAAATTATAGTTTTAGCCTGCCTGTAATTGCATATTGTATCACCTGTGTTGTGTTTTAAATTTGTGGTTTTCCCTGCCCATGATTGCCTCCATTTAGTGCGTTGAATTGTGGGATTTGCAGTCCAACCTCTGTAGTTTGTCCCTCTCATTCCTTGGTGACAAATCTGTTTTCCCTCCAAATTTCTCCTTTGCTCTGTGCTAAGATCTGTATGTTAAAACAGTGCACACCCAGCCACCATTTTGTGTTCACAAGCCAGTGAAACCAGCCCCCCTGCCTCCCCACCCCAGCAACAGGGTTTTTTCTACATCAGAGGGTGCTTCTGTGAGCTGTTTAAACTGTGTTTTACTAGGGCCTGTGCACTTCATTCTTTGGCCAGCAGGGGGAGTAAAGTTTTATTCAAACAGTATTGTTAGATTTCAAGTTAGTGAGGCCCTTTACCTGCTGAAGTCCAAAGTGTGGATTGAGCCTGTCTGTCTCCTAGGAGATTCTGAACAGGAGAAGCAGCTGCCCAGCCCCCACCCCCAGGCCAGCAGACAATTGGCTATTCAGCTACCAGGCAAGTCTGAGCCCTCCTCTCACACCTGCCCAGGCCCCTTAAGGCCTTGCTGGGTGCACCGCAAATCATTTTCCTCCATCTTGTGAGTTGAAGCCTACCTGTGCCCCAAATTGCAGTGCGCAGAGTCCAGGAAGTGGTAAGGAGACAGACTAGTGCTGTCTCTTCCCAAGGCAAAAAGTTGTTTAAAAAACGATTTTCACTTTCTGTGTTTACTGTCTATGCCTGTGGTTGTTACAGTTAAAAATTGTAGCTTTAGTCTGCCTGTAATTGCATATTTTATCAGCTGTGTTGTGTTTTAAATTTGTGGTTTTCCCTGCCCATGATTGCCTCCCTTCTACAATAATAACACTAACGCACAACACACACACACACACTGCACACCACCACACGTTGTAACTCTTGCAACACATATACATTCAATGTAATTATGGATTTACATATTTATCACTTTCTTCTAATTTAGCATTTCCAATGCACTACCCTATCACTCATCCTATTCATCTATCAATATATCCTCTACATCCACTCTCTCAGTTATCCCAAACCCCATACTACTACTATGATTGCCAAAATAACCCTTTCTGGACTCTCTCCTACTCTACCCCTCCTTGTATCATCTGACACCTCTTTTACTATATCGATCCCCTAAAACAAACCTTTCTAAACTCTTTCCTCTGTGTCTTCCCCTCCAAAACTCCTTTTTACTCATCCAAAAGCCTCCTCCTATTGCTAAGACCTAAAAAAAAAAAAAAAATCTTTCACTGCTTTATCCCTCCACTATCCTTTTCAATCGAAATTAACAGACTAGCATGTTCACTTCTCAAATTCCATATTAAACTATACTAATATACTACCCAAATAATTGATTAACATGTCCATTACTCAAATTACTTCATATTTTTTGTTACTATACTAATTTTCAACAGTAATCCTTTATGGGTTCCAGAGTGGCGTGCTACTCGCCAGAAAAGGGATTCAACACCCATCAGGGGTAACAAGTGCTATATGAATGCAAATCTTTCTTCCCCTTTTATCCCTCCGCTATCCTTCTCACTCCAAGTAACTGACTAATATCCACCACTGAAATTACTTCATATTTCACTATATTAATTCACCACTAATCCTTTGTAGGCTTCATGAATAGCGTGTGTCAACAAGCGCTATATAAATACAAACCTTTGTCCTCCTCTATCCTTCTGCTATCATTCCAAATCCAAATAACTGACTAACCTATCCACCACTTAAAATGTACTTGCATGTTTCACTATACTAATTCAACACTAATCCTATATGGGTCCCGGAGTAGCGTGCTACTCACCGAAAAAGCGCTTCGACGCCTCGCCAGAGGTAGTAAGCGCTATATAAATGCAATTACAATACAATACAATACATTAAGAAGATGGTAATTCCTGCTCCCAGGTCAAAGGTTGCAGCAATAGCTGTCAGCCGGATCAAGGTCTCATGCCTGCCTTGCTCCGCCCCTCCTCCAAACTTTTACCCAGACTGTAACCTCCACTGCTTTACACAAACAGGCCAAAAAACCTCACTCACCTGTTGCCTCTGCCGCATGTACAGACAGGTATACGTAACCAAAAGCAGGTCGTAGTCTAGCAGAAAACAGTGCTTTAAATGGGCCAGTACTCACCAGTGCTGAGTACCAGTACTACCAAATTTTCTAGCCGTCAGTACCGCAACTTTTTTTTAGTCAGAGAGAGTACCAGTACCCTGATTGATGGCACAGCAGGCTAAGGTATGATATCTCACCCAACGCAGGACAGATAACGCTCTGCTACCGGATTTCGCAATCGCACTGAGCCTCTGAAGTAGACTTTTGCACGGACGATGCTAAAGTCCAGAGGTGCTCTTTTGAATTTCCCCACACTGCAGGTGTTGAGAGGTCTTCCATCACACTGTGATTAACAAGACAGGATGTAGGCAGACCTTGCACTGTTAATTAGGTGTGCAACGACCATTCAGGTGAAAGTGCCTTAGCCCCCTCCCCCAACCCCCATCCCCCTCTCCATCAGGTGCGTGAAACTTCCTGGGCTGGGACTGCGGTCAGTAATCCAGTCCCATTTAGGGTATTGCACTGGCCTTACTAAAGCGAGTGGCAGGGCAGCACAATAGTACACCTTCCTCAAAGCCGGTTTTCTTTTCATGTTTGTGTTTTTTCAGCGCAGGAACTGCTTCCCTTTGTGTGCCCCTCCAACACTAATGGCTGCATTTACATAACAGCGAGAGATCTATGGGTGTGAAGGTAGCCCAGCCCAAAGAGCAATAAATAGCAGGGAACGCTGCTGCACTCCAGGAATGAGCTCCCATGACAACTGGTGGTTGGTCTGATTGGGGGAAAAGCGAGATGAACATAGAAGGAAGGGGGAGGGAGGAATGTAAAAAAGTGAGGTGACGGGTGAATTTAGAATTGACACTTTTTTCAGGTTAAAAATAACGGATATGTGTTCAGTTCTGAAATCGGGGCTTAAAAATGGCATTTTAACACAAATTTGTATAAAGTTAAAAATGGATACATAAGTTAAGAATCGGCGGCAGTTCTGGGCATCGCACAAAGCAATGAATGCGCAAGGCAGAGTTAAAGCAATGTTGATATATACACAAAGGTCTAAGCTTTAAAATAAAATCGCATGTAAAGCAAACACACTTTAAACAAGCATTTACAATGCAATGGTTTTGCCTTTGTTAAAGTTAGAGCTATTGGCATTGCCCTTGACATTATTTTTATTTATGTTTTTTGTAAACATAAATAAATGGCATTGTTATTTACAATGGCAATAGCTTAATCTCTTGCCCCTCTTCATGAATGATGAGATTCTTTAAAAGATGTCGGTATTTGTCTAACAAGGTTCCTTTTAAAGTTAAACTGACTGCTTGGAGCTAAGGAGTGGGTGTTCCCCATTGAAGTCGATTCACTTCTGCGGTTCTGGGGAGAAGCCGTTCAATTACTGGTTGCAGGGCACCATTTATGTATTTTGTCATTTATGTTTCTGCTGCACGCAATGCTTAATTTGAACCAGTGGTTGACGGTGGGGCCCACAGGCTCTCATTTTTGCAGACCGGCACTTATTTTCTTGCATCAGACATTTACTGAGAGCAAGAGAGGGGAAAATACACAAAAAGGAAAGAAGGAGGAAGAGAAAGAAAGAAAGAAAAACATTGCAAAGGGATAAAGCAGGTACCTGCAAGAGTTGCACTTTACAAATACTGACTAAGATACAGGGTGCGGGAGTGCCACGTGGTGGATTAGAGAGGCATGAGCTGGATTTAACACTACGAAGCCTTGGTGATTGGTGTACCAAATTTAATAGCGCAGGCCACAGACATCCGAGCAGAGCTTTGGGAGCCTGCACTGATTCTTTTACAAAATAAGCACTGGCTGCATGTGGTTGGATGACGCCATAATGCTCTTAGAAGTCTTCAAAGCTTTGAGCCTGGCTTGCTTCCTGCTGCACAGTGCAGCGCACACTGCAGGCCTGCAAACCTCAAGCACTTCAGAGACAGGCACTTTGCTACAGGTGAACCTGATTTTGGGTGGTGCACTGCCAGTAAACAGAGTGCTCAGGAGTCCAGACAAAGTGTGCAAACAGCTGTTTAAAGCAGCACCGGCTGCGGGCTTCCGAGCAGACCTTTGGGCACCGGCACTCAATCTTTTACAAATTAAGCACTGATGGTGGTCCATCAGGAAGTGGGATTTTACCATTACTGCTGCAATGAAACCGAGTACTGGGGGTCTTAGCCTGATAACGGGGAATAATTAAAGCTTGTAAATGCATAGAAGATGCGAAGCCTAGAGAATATTTGTTAAAGGTAAAATACATTTTTATTTTGTGTATAGTAGCTCCCGTTGGCTGTGTCCAGCTGGCAGTACCTACTTTCAATCCCTGATTAGGCTAGGTTTAAAGACTGTAGTGGGTGAGAAATACGGAATTTGTGGGAATGTGCATGGAGAGTAGGCTGTACTCACTATCCACACCCTTTGCAAGTTGCTGCCGAGTTCAAAACTGAAAGGCAACAAGCATGTTATTAGCAAAAGGGGGTATATTTTAAATGCGGATAGTTGCTGTAAAACGTAGTTCAGTGACACTTTCCGTCACGCCTGCCACAATATGATGAAATGAACGCAACCATAAACTGAAGGGCCTGACTGCTGTCTGAGATTAGTGGCGCGGAGGGACGAAGACGAGAGGAGGAACGGAGGGAGAGCACGCAGGAGAAGCCGGAGAAAAAGGCATCTGGAAAGCAAACATCTCACGGAATAAACGGGGGTCAGAGCCGGACATCTCTCCGTATCCCAAATATTCATCTTGGTGTGCGCACGCTTCCGAGACGTGCCCCGAGCTCTTTCTGGACATTGCTTTTCTCCCCAGTAATGCGCTTAATCAATAGTGCTATTCGCTTTCATTTTGCTACACAAGCAGTGCTGGGGACGCTCTGGCTTTTTTTTTTAATAAGCCGGAGTTTCCTCCAGGCTGTTTAGTACTCATTGCTTAAAACCCTATTATTTCCCCTGCATTTTATGGATCTTAGATCTGTGTAGATGATAATAGTTAGGTTTCTATCGGGGGAATTTGCACAAGGAGAACCTTTTTTAAATGTTATTTGTATTTCCTTTCAATGAAAAAAAAGCTGTTTAAAACCATTCTGGTCAAAATAAATATTTCTTTCTCTTCTCAAATACCATCGGGTAGCAAACATGCTGGTACATTTATTCGAAAATATGCACAGAGTAATGTCATCTGCGCTGTCGTCCTGTGAGTTTTAATGGCATCATGGTAGGTAAAATAACGCAGTATTTATTTTCGTAATCAAAATATCTACACTCCTGTCAGATACACGCATTTTCAACGCGCCGAGCAGAACAGGTGAATCAAGTGTCTACACTCTCAAATAACAGTTCTGTTTTTTTGCCGCTTTGAGTTCAACGAAGTTTTCAGAAGGGCCCGACCGGAAGTCCAATTGGCTTGCCATCTGTAAGGTCCCAAAGAGTCCGAGGTGTTCCCCTTCTTCCTTCCGTGATCCCGCGGTCGAAATGAAATACGTGATAAGTATAGGTGTCAGGTGTTCAACATGCAGTGGAAATAGTGTGCCAGGTGGGTGTTTGGGGTTTCCCCCTAGGCTGCTGGTGGCATCTGCACCCAGTGTGCCAGGTCCTAAACCGAAGAAGCTTCAGCGTACTCTACGCTGTCCCCACTAACTAATCCACTAAAACATTTTTCCATACATATTTTGTTTTTTTACTATCTGTATTGTATTGTTTGAATTGTGTTTAGGGCTGTATGTTAAACATTGCAAGCATTGGCCCTTTAGATGCGTATAACATACGAGTAAAAAATAATGAAATATAAGAAACCGCCCGCACTCACCATGAAGGGTAAGCCTGTACCCGTCCGCTCTTTTAATGCCGATGTATGTACAACGAAAAAAACGGTATATAATATATATAGCTTTTTTTAATGAGCTGTACTTAGCAATTGGGTTTACGGTCGAAGAAAACCCTAATACACATTATTAAAGAACTAGCACGGGTACACCGAACTCGCTTCGCTCGAGCTGTCCCATCTCTTAGGAACAAGGGGCTGGGGTTACAGAGTCTATTGCGTTCGTTGCTTCTGCCTCCTGGTGCACCTCTCTGCTCAGTCTCCTGACCCACCCCCTGGCTCTGGAGGGACCCTTCTGCTCTGAGAACCACTGCTGGGTACAGATCTCGCTGCTTCCGCCTGTCTCCGTGTTCCTTCCTTAACATACCGGCTGCAGGCAGGGTGGATGCCTCCTCCAGGAACACCAGGGGAGCCCGCTCAGGATAGCAGCAGCCGGGGGTAGAGATCCCGAGTTCTAAATCTGGGGTCAAGTCACGAGCTGCCGGAGGAGTGGGATCATCATTGGAATCCCTGCAGTTGTATTCACTGTCTGAGACTGTAGCGCCCAGAAGAGTAACGGAGTACACGTGCATCAGGAGACGACGATTGCAGAAGCAGATTGGGCTGCGGCTGTTGTTCCCTGTTCTGCAATGCACGGATTAGGGGTAAACAGTGCGAAATTCAGCTCTCGGCTTAACATACCGGCTGCAGGCAGGGTGGATGCCTCCTCCAGGAACACCAGGGGAGCCCGCTCAGGATAGCAGCAGCCGGGGGTAGAGATCCCGAGTTCTAAATCTGGGGTCAAGTCACGAGCTGCCGGAGGAGTGGGATCATCATTGGAATCCCTGCAGTTGTATTCACTGTCTGAGACTGTAGCGCCCAGAAGAGTAACGGAGTGCACGTGCATCATGAGACGACGATTGCAGAAGCAGATTGGGCTGCGGCTGTTGTTCCCTGTTCTGCAATGCACGGATTAGGGGTAAACAGTGCGAAATTCAGCTCTCGGCTGAGGGCGGGAACGGGCATTGTAGAGCGGGAAAGGGGGCCCGGAGACACGGGGGGCGGGAACGGGCATTGTAGAGCGGGAAAGGGGGCCCGGAGACACGGAGAGCGGGAGGGGGGCGGGAACGGGCATTGTAGAGGAAAGCACGCTCACCAGCGGGAGGGGGGCGGGAACGGGGACGGGGGACGCTGCGAGCAGGAGAGGGGGTGGGAACAGCGGGAAATTAAAGCAAGCACTCACCTGGACTTCTTCCGGGTGCCTTCAATGCCGGACCGGATTCGGGGGCGTTCCCGGCTTTCGGCTGACGTCGCGTGACGTCGGCAAAAGCCAAAGAATGTCGGGGACGCCCCTGTGTCTGGTCCGGCATTGACGGACAGGCCCCTCATCCAATGGCTAGGCTCCATTTATGGAGCCAGCCAATGAATGACGAGGGCCGACCCAAAGCCACACTACAGTTCTCATCAGGTTTTCGCCTGCGCGAAAAAGATGCGCAGAGCGCATCTTTTTGGCGAGGCAAAACCTAAAAAGGGGTATCACATAGTTGGGTCAATAGGACCCAGTCGTGTGAAAACAAGTACAAGTAGGTAAACAAACAACTGTATAAGCACAAATGCAATGAGAGTACTTATCTTGTTGAGCAGCAGCAACAAAGAAGGAAGATGGACGTGTGCTCATGCACTATATACTAGATTGGAATGTTGTTTGAGTTCTATATTCTCTTCATTGTTACTGCTGAGCTGTGGCAATAAAGGAGATTTGCATAATATTGGCCTCTGTGTCATGCCATAAAATCTGCTGTATTTCTTGTTAACTTTTATAATTATATATATTAAGACCGGCATCAGGGCAGCAGACAACAGAGGCTGTCTGGTACAGTGTGACGCACCGTGGCAAGAGGGCTGCCAGCTGTGACCACCTTTCGGCCTTTGATTACGGCCTTGGTGTTAATTGTTAAAAAACATTTTTAATATTAGAGACATCAACACCTGCAGATCCACCATACTTAATTGTCTTAATCCGACAGACCCTCAGCTTAACTGCAAAATGATAACATTTCTACTCTTATACTAGGAACTAATCAGGACAGCTCATCTTTCCGATTAAGACTATGGTATTAAAAGCACAGTAGCACTTTATGTTATTAATATATATATTTTTTTATTGATATAACAATAAAGTACCAAGGATACAATGAAGCATAAGATGAAACAGTAGAATAATAAAACAAATACTATTAAAAGATATTATAATAAGGAACAATCAGTTGTGGTAATAATGAGAAAAAAGGGGTAAAGAAACCATCATAAAATGAAAATAAGTAAGAAAAGTAAAGGGTACATAGTAAATCAGGTGATAGTGGAATAAATATTTAAGATAACAAAGAAAAAGAACGAAAAATAGCAAAAAGAGAAAAAGAAAAACATGAAGAGAAGAGGAGAGGGGAAAGATAAGATAAGTAATTAAGGTACAGATGTGTGTAAAGATAGGAAAGTAGTAAAGGGAATCCAAAAGAGATCAGATTTGATTTTCTGAGATAAGGTTGATGATGAGACCGTAGAAATTCTATGTTCATTCCAAATTAGGCTCCACCACATTAAAGTACAAACTTTAGAGTTATCTTTCCAAGAAGTTAAAATAGCTTTAAATGCAAGAGAAATTAAAAGATCAAACAGTTTCAACTTTGGTGAGGTGTCCAAGAAATACATTTGTAATTGATAATGGGATATTACAATGAAATATCTTAGAGGACGTAGACCAAATGGATTTCCAGAATTTAAAAACATTAGGACAATAATATATTAAGTGTAACAATTTGCCATCCGAGGAGAGACAAAACCAACGAGGGGGCGGGGAAGAGGGGTAAATCTTATGAATATGAACCGGAGTGCAAACTGCTCTGTTGTAGAGGAAAAATAAAGTTTGAGGAGTGTTAGCAGCTCTTGAGGTAGTGAAAATGTTATGCCATAGTTTGTTCCATCGATTGGGGGAAAGAGATATAGGGATTTCTTGTTCCCACGCTAATTCTATGATGGATTCTGATCTATCAGATATGGGAGTAGACAAAAGCTTGTATATAACAGAAGCTTTAGGAGTGGAGTCAGGGAGGATTGTGTTCAAGGGGTCAGGGATGCAAATGAAATGGGGTCATCAGAGAAATGTTTGGATAACAAGAATGGCTGTAGAGCATTTGTTATTTGTGAATATTGGGGAGAGTAGGATAGGGGTAAATGATAGTGTCCTTGTAATGCAGTGAAGGGTATTACAGAGTTATGGGATACTAGTTCATGAACATAAAAATTACCATTTTCTTTCCAATGTTTGAAATAGAATGATTTGTGTTGAAACTTAATGAATTTATTATACCAAATGGAAGAAACAAGAAATGCTTGTTGAAAGGTAGCATGATCTGTAAACAGTGAATGTATCAAATGTTGGGAATATTTTTAAATTTGAGAAATAAAGGTGCAATTGGAAATAGAGCAAATGATGGAAAAGGAGAGTTAATGTAGTAAGGAGCGCTCAAAAGTAATCCATCTGGGTATCGGTGAATCTTGATCCTGCTTATTTAAAGCATAAAATTGTCTAAATAAAAAAGCAGTATGGTATAATTTAAAATTAGGGAATCTCACACCCCCTTCAGGTTTTGGTTTAATTAATTCAGATAAGGCAATGCGAGATGGCTTATTATTCCATAAGAATTTAATACAGAGAGAGTCAAGTTGTTTAAAATAGTAATTGGGAATTTTAAATGGTAGCATAGAAAGTAAGAAAAGAATGAGCGGAACAATCATCATTTTGATAGTGTCCAATCTACCCCACCAAGATAGAAAAAGAGGGGACCAAGAATTAAAAGAATTTTGAATCTTAAGTTTTAGTGCATTTAAATTGTGTAAAAGAGTGTGAGGGATAGTAGGGGAAAATCATACGCCCAGATATTAACATTTTGAGGGACACCATTTAAAATTGGTGTCAGAAAACATATATTGATAACAAGCAGAGTTTAAAGATAAGACCTCAGTTTTGGAAAAAGTTTGTTTATAGCCAGAAACTTTAGAGTATAAATCAATTTCCTGCAAAAAAGGAGGCAGAGAGGAAGGAGGTTTAAAGAGATAGATCAAGATATCATCTGCATAGGACGATAATTTGATTTTGTGGGATTTATGTTGAAACCCCGTTATTAAGGGGTTATGACAAATGCGTTCAAGGAAAGGTTCAAGGCACAAGAGAAACAAACATTTACAATGCAATGGTCTCGGCAATATTATAGGTAGAGCTATTGGTATTGCTCATTGGTTTTTTTACCTTTTTTGTATCCCTAAATAAATGGCATTGTAATTTCTATTGGCATTAGCTTTTTTTGCATATGTGGTACCTACTGCATTAGCAGAGAGAGAGTGAGGTAGTGAGATAGAGAGAGAGAGAGTGAGGTATTGACATAGATAGAGAGTGAGGTAGTGAGAGAGAGTGAAGTAGTGAAAGAGTGAGGTAGTGAGGGAGAGGGAGGTAGTGAGGGAGAGGGAGGTAGTGAGGTAGTGAGATATAAGCATAGAGTGATGTTGTGATGTAGTGAGATGGAGAAAGAGGTAGTGAAAGAGAGTGAAAGTGAGTTAGTGAGATAGAAAGAGTGAGGTAGTGAGCTAGAGAGTGATTGAAGTAGTGAGTTAGAGATAGAGAGAGCGAAGTTGTGAGCTAGAGAGTGAGGTAGTGAGAGAGTGAGGTAGTGAGATAGATAGTGGAGTGGTGAGGCAGAGAGAGTTATGTAGTGAGGGAGAGGTAGGTAGATAGAGTGAGGTAGTGAAAGAGTGAGGTAGGGAGGGAGAGGGATGTTCTGAGGTAGTGAGATAGAAACAGTTTGTGAGGTAGTGAGATAGAGCGAGAGTGAAATAGAGAGAGAGTGAGGTAGTGAGTTAGAGAGAGAGTGAAGTTGTGAGGTAGTGAGATAGAGAGTGAGTTAGTGAGAGAGTGATGTAGTGAATTTTTGAGGGAGTGAGTCGTGATATAGTGAGGTAGTGATAGTGAGATAGAAATAAATAGAGTGAGGTAGTGAGATAGAAAGAGAGTAAAGTTGTGAGGTAGTGTGTTTGAGAGTGATGTGGAATGCATGCTAACAATAAGCAACAAACAAACATGCTCCAAATACCTCCCACCCCAAGACCGGCACTTACCTCTCATGCCGCTGATCAGCACACATAAGCGGTCAGGCGAAATAAGAACAATCTATCCCAGGCTCATTAGTGCTCGTTCCACTGCACATCATGGACCGGGCATAAAAGGCAACAGTTTCCTGATACACCGCCAAACTCTCCAGGCACAAGAGAAAAGAGAGCGGCGACCTCATCAGCGGGAGGGGGCGGGAAAAAGACACGGACAGCGGGAGGGGAGCACCCCTGGGAGTTGGAGGGCCCACTTTGGCATGTCTCTATCGAGAAAGCCTGCTGTCACTTGGGAGCAGGCCTTGGGTTAGAGGGATCCCTCAGAGGCTGCAGCGCCTTTTGTAAAGTGATCTCCTCCAAACACATTCCCAAAACCCCAAAACAGGAGGTGAAGAAGGACCAGGGCACCACAGCGAACAGGCAAGGCCCAAGCTAGTTAATGGGGCTTTAAGGGGAAACAGAGGCCCGGACTGTATCACGTCTTCAGAGGCATGAGAAACATAACTGAGGCTATTGCTCCAACAGCCACAAACAAGCTTTCCCCTACAAGGTTTTTTACTGTCTTCTTTTTTGCCCGACACTCAAACAGTTGCTTCAAATAACACACTTAACACCATAATATGCCACCTTTTTTGACAAGGATTCATGTATATCAAGAAAATTGAGTTTTTTGTTCATGAAGGAAAGATGCACCCGCCTTGCCTAAATAACCAGAAATCATCTTGCAAAACGTTGCTAGGCTCAGGAAAGCCAATTTCGATGAAACTGCAAAATCTTTGTATCTCCTTATTCACATTCCACCTGTCCTTATCCACTGCATTATGCTTGATCGCCCAGTGCACAAGCCTTTGTGCATGAATTGCTGCACACAATTGTGTGCACACAATCGTGATCTCGCAGCTGCAGGCGTGTGTGTTCACACGGTGCATGGACTGCTGCACACGTGTGTGCAGACACAATACGTGACCTCACAGCTGCAGGTGTGTGTTCACACAGTGCATGGACTGCTGCCCACACCTGTACACACACAATACGTGATCTCACAGCTGCAGGCGTGTGTGTTGACACAGTGTTTGGACTGCTGCACGCGTGTCTGTGCACGCACACCACCGGGGCTCTGCTGCAGACAGGTGTGTGCACACAATAACTGCTCTTACTGCTGCAGACGTGTGTTCACATACACAAACAGTGCATCGACTGCTGCAGATCCGGTTGTGCACAGCACACCACCAGAGCGATGCTGCAGGCGCTTGTGTGCACACACAATGATTGCTCTCACTGCTGCAAACATACCAGTGCGTGCACAGCACACCATCAGAGCTAGGCTGCAGACGCTTGTGTGCACACAAACAAAATACCGGCGCTCTGCTGCTTACACGTGTTTCCGTGCACACGTCAGTGCCGGGGTTGCTTTGAACAAGTGTGTGTGTTTGTTTGTATAGAAAAACCTGGCTAGAGAGCAAGGAAGCACTGGAATAGTCCTAATGTTTAGTGTTTAGGGGCCTGTACAGCGCTCCGCCGCCTCTTGGCGCTATAGAAAGCCGCATACATTAGACAGCTGGTGTCTTTTAGGGAGGGGTCTTCCGGTCCGGTCTGGGCGGCGGGAGAGTGAAGGGGGCTCTCGTGCTGGTTTGGATTAGGTTTCCGAACTTTTTTTTGTATTACAGATTCTAGTTTGCAGTCCAGCGATGCTGTGACACCGACAGCCAGAGGCCGTGCTACTGATGTGTACACACACAACACAGTTACACACACACCATCAGGGCTCACTGCTACACAGAAACACCTTTAGTGTCACACTCTTTTCAGGACTGCCCATCAAATCAGTGCTCGGCTGCTGCAGATACCGGCGCTCTGCTGCTTACATGTGTTTCTGTGCACACGTCAGTGCTGGGGTTGCTTTGAACATGTGTGTGTGTTTGTATAGAAAAACCTGGCTAGAGAGCAAGGAAGCACTGGAATAGTCCTAATGTTTAGTGTTTAGGGGCCTGTACAGCGCTCCGCCGCCTCTTGGCGCTATAGAAAGCCGCATACATTAGACAGCTGGTGTCTTTTGGGGAGGGGTCTTCCGGTCCGGTCTGGGCGGCGGGAGAGTGAGGGGGCTCTCGTGCTGGTTCGGATTAGGTTTCCGAACTTTTTTTTGTATTACAGATTCTAGCTTGCAGTCCAGCGATGCTGTGACACCGACAGCCAGAGGCCGTGCTACTGATGTGTACACACACAACACAGTTACACACACACCATCAGGGCTCACTGCTACACAGAAACACCTTTAGTGTCACACTCTTTTCAGGACTGCCCATCAAATCAGTGCTCGGCTGCTGCAGATACCGGCGCTCTGCTGCTTACATGTGTTTCCGTGCACACGTCAGTGCTGGGGTTGCTTTGAACATGTGTGTGTGTTTGTATAGAAAAACCTGGCTAGAGAGCAAGGAAGCACTGGAATAGTCCTAATGTTTAGTGTTTAGGGGCCTGTACAGCGCTCCGCCGCCTCTTGGCGCTATAGAAAGCCGCATACATTAGAGAGCTGGTGTCTTTTGGGGAGGGGGTCTTCCGGTCCGGTCTGGGCGGCGGGAGAGTGAAGGGGGCTCTCGTGCTGGTTCGGATTAGGTTTCCGAACTTTTTTTTAATTATAGATTCTAGTTTGCAGTCCAGCGATGCTGTGACACCGACAGCCAGAGGCCGTGCTACTGATGTGTACACACACAACACAGTTACACACACACCATCAGGGCTCACTGCTACACAGAAACACCTTTAGTGTCACACTCTTTTCAGGACTGCCCATCAAATCAGTGCTCGGCTGCTGCAGATACGCGCCCACACACGCACACACATCCACCACCAGCGCGTGGGTAGCTGTCGCACGCATTCTTGTTTGTGAAACTACCTACAACTTAGAATGTTGCGTTTTCACATTTGAAAAGTGTTCACTATCTCGATTACTATATAGAACCGCTTCGAAGTGCTAACAGCGTGCATGCAGCTTTACATACAAACAGTAGGTTTAAACAACCGAACAAAACGCCCCACATTGCGTGAAACAGTGCCCCCCCCACCCGCTGACACTCCCAACAGACAACAGTTAGGAAGCTTAACTGGGGGCAGAAGGCAAGAACGAGGAAGCGAGAGTTTGTGCCTCCGACGCCTGGAGCTCGGAACGGGAGGAGGGAGAGCTCAGGCAGCTTTACATACAAACAGTAGGTTTAAACAACCGAACAAAACGCCCCACATTGCGTGAAACAGTGCCCCCCCCACCCGCTGACACTCCCAACAGACAACAGTTAGGAAGCTTACCTGGGGGCAGAAGGCAAGAACGAGGAAGCGAGAGTTTGTGCCTCCGACGCCTGGAGCTCGGAACGGGAGGAGGGAGAGCTCAGGGCGACGAGAAAAAATGGCGCCCGCCGGCTTCTGAATTTTTCAGATTTGGGGGCGTGGCTTTGCTGTCCTGAGTGACGGACGACGTCACTGTCTAAAGAACAGCAAAATCTACGCCCCCAAATCCGAAAAAGACGGAGCTTATTCCGAGGGACAGCTCTCTCCTCCAATGGCTGGCCTCTGTTTAGGAAGCCAGCCAATGGAGGGAGAGCCAAAAAGAGGGAGGGATAAAGCATCCCTCTTACTGACAATAATTCTCGGACATCCGGTCTGCCTTCGGCAGACCGGATATTACCGAGACCTAATAAAAGAGGGGAAGTGGACAATCTTGTCTGGTACCTCTATGTAAGGTAAAATATGGGGACAAAAGACCATTGACAGAAACAGATGCTCAGGGTTCAGATTATAATAATTTATTAAATGAAATAAATTTGGGACCGAAACCAAACCAATGAAGAATTTTGAACATGAATGGCCAATTTATACGATCAAATGCCTTTTCTGCATCAAGGGATAATGCAGCTAGCATTATCCCCAACAAAAGAATATTAGAAAACATCGTAGCATTATTAGAAATAGGTCGACCTCTAATAAATCCAGATTGGTCAGGTTTGATTAGTAGGGCTATAACATTATCCAATCTAGAGGCAAGAATTTTTGCAAAAATGTTACAATCATAATTAATTAATGAGATTGGACGATAATTTTGGCATAGGGTATGATCTTTATCTGGTTTAGGCATGATTACAATAAGAGCCTCTAAAAAAGATCCCCCAGGTTTTGATTTGGAAATAAAGGAATTAAAAAGTTCAATTAGACGAGGAGCAAAAATAGAGGAGAAAGAAGAAATTAGCTCAATAGAAAAACCGTCTGGACCGGGAGCCCTGGCACTCCTCAAAGATTTAATGGCATCAAGGATCTATATATCTTTTTCAAGTAGAGTCATAGAATCCGGCACAGAGAGGGGAGAGGAAAGATCATCAAAAAAAGATTGAGTATCTCAGTCAGAGGGATGTGTATCATCTGTATATAGAGAATGATAATAGGATTGGGAAGCATTAACAATATCTGAATCAGAATTAAGTAAGTTATTAGTGGCAGTATTACAAATAGAACCAATGGTTTTCTTTTCCATACTAAATTTTTAAATAGTTGTCCAACATTTTACCTGCTTTATTTTGACCCCTGTGATATTTGGATTTTATTTTAAGTAAAATATTGCAAGCATCAATTGTAGCTAATTGATTAAAATCTGATTTTGCCTTAATAAAGTCACAAAGATGTGTGGAACAGTTAGATGTGAAGAAAGATTGTTCGAGAGATTTGATATGTTTAAGGTCAGAGAGCTACTGGAAGTTCAATATTTTCTTTTTTTGGGCCGTGTATGTAATGGTGAAAGCCCTAAAGGATGCCTTAAAGGCATCCCAGTTGTTGTGGATAGAAGTATCGCTAGATTTATTGAGAAGAAAAAACTCATTTATGAAAGAAGTAGCCTCAGATATATAGAATTGGTCAGACAGGAGTAAATTGTTAAATCTCCACTGGGCATGCTTGGAGTTGGAGAGGGAGAGATCTAATGATGAAGAGACAGGGGCATGGTCAGAAATAAAAATGGATCCAATTTCTGAAGATTGAATAGAGAGTAGTAGGGGCTTTGAAACCAAAATATAATTAATGCGCGACATAGTATGATGAACATTTGAGAAAAATGTAAATTCCTATTTGTCAGGCTTGCAGGTCTTCCATACATCAAAAAGTGGACGAGAGGCAATAGCAGACTGAAATATTTTATGAGACTTATCAGGTTTAAATTTACATTTTGATTTTCAATCAGAAAAAGGATCTATCCAATTGTTAAAGTCTTCAGCAACAATAATATTGGGATTGGTAATGGAGGATAATTTTAATTTAATCCTATTCCAAATATCAGGGTCAGGTTTAACTGGTCCATAAATATTAAAGAAAGTGATCGTTTTATTATGAACCTTAGCCTGAAGTATTGCCCATCATCCATTTGTGTCACATTCAGTAGACAAAATTTGAATTTTTAAGGATTTGTGACATAGAATTGCAACCTCACCCTTACGGTTAACCGCAGGCAAAAAAAACAACTTGGCCCACCCATTGGCGTTTAAGTTTAAGAGATTCAATATCATTACAGTGTGTTTCCTGCAAAAAAGCAATTTGACAATTTAACTTCGATAAATGAGAAAGTACCTTCTGACGCTTGACAGGGTGACCCAGACCACGGTCATTCCACGACACAACATTAAGAATGGATCACTTTAAAGACAAGGGTACAGGAACAATGATGACACACTGCAGAGACAACAATGAGAATAAAAAGGCACTATTTGTCAATAACAAGGTAACACAAAAGAATTAAAAAGAACCTGAGAGGATAAGAGAAGAAAACCCATATGGAGTTGTAAATAGAGAAAGAAAAGGAAGAAGGTGATAGAAGGTAAAGGAGAGAAAAGGGTGACAAAAAAGGGCACACTAGAAAAATGGGAAAATTAGAAGGAAAACGAGACAGATCAAGAACAAAAAGCCAGATCTGAAGCAAAAGGAGAATAAGATAAGAAACGGGCATGTCGGAACCGAGAAACAAGAACAACAGCGGAAAAAAGAGGAACAATTATAAAATAGAAATAATTAATTCGGCCACGTAAAGTGAAAGAGCCAGTTTTGTAGTCTGGCACCCTATGATGACCTCCAACTACCGCCATTTTAATTGATTTTAGTGTGTTATTTTACCCTAGCCTTAATGTAGGATGTTCCTGCATTTGTCGGCTTCTCCAATGTTCTGTAATCTTGCTGTCTTTCAGTGGGAGCTGTTACGGAATGGAACAGTCTTGCCAAGAGCAGAGCATATGGGATGTGTATTTGAAGGTGTGCAGTTGTGATTGTATTGTGCATTGGTGAGAATTATAAGTTCTTACTATTGGCTTTGACCATTCTGTTTTCTGGACGCCCTGAGAGACGGTGTTGACAAGGCCGTTCCCCAGGCCCTGGTACTACTAGATCTGTCAGCCGCCTTCGACACGGTGGACCATAACATCCTTCTCCACCGTGTCGAACAGGCTGGCATCCAGGGCCTGGCGCTGGCCTGGGTCAGATCCTTTCTGACAGGCAGGTCCCAGACCCTCAGCCTGGGTTCCTTCAGGGCTCCCAGAGAGCACTCGCTCTGTGGGGTTCCCCAGGGTTCTTCTCTGTCCCCTCTTCTCTTCAATCTCTATCTTCGCCCCCTTCTTTTTTCCTTGAGGCAGTGGGACGTCACCGTGTTCAACTACGCGGACGACCTGCAACTCATCTTTTCTCTTAACTCCCCCTCCGCTATCCCCAATTTTCAAGCAGTCATGTCCCACATTCTCCAGTGGATGGGCCAGAATCAGTTAAAGCTGAACCCCGGAAAGACGGAGCTCCTCCTCCCCGGCAAGAGCGCCACCTTCTGGGGGCCTCATTTTTGGCCGGTGGATATGGGCCCCTCCCCCACTCCTGTAGCCTCGGTGAAGAGCCTGGGGGTCACCATCGACTCCGCCTTATCCCTAGGGCCGCAGGTAGGGACCATGGTCTCGTCCTGCATTTACCAACTGCGCAGGATCAGGAAAGTGGCATATCTCTTTACACCCGATGCCCTCCTGTATGTTATCATGGCCCTCGTCCTCTCCCGCCTAGATTTTTCTAATTCGATCTACCACGGCCTGTCCAAAACATCGATGGCTAGACTGCAAGTGGTCCAAAATCAGGCGGCGAGACTGGCCTTAGGGATTCCGAAGTGGCAATCCGCCAGGCCTCTTCTTGTCAAACTCCACTGGCTCCCTGTCGCCTCCAGGGCAGCCTTTAAGATCGGCTGCCTCGTTTTTAAGTCATTAACTGGCCCCTGCCCTGCTTTCGTCAAATCCCTCGTAACCTGAGATCCTCTCATCTCCAATTCTTGACTGTTCCCTCCTTCAAGCTCTGTAGATCTGGAGGCCGGAGATTTGCTTACCTGGCCCCCAAGCTTTGGAACTCTTTCCCCCTCCCTCTCAAAACCTCTAACTCTTTAACCCTCTTTCGTAAGTCTCTAAAAACCTGGCTCTTCCCCCAACCTGCCTAGTCTCACTGCCCTCTGTACTCCCAACCAGCGCCAGGAAACCCATGGTGTCAGTGCGCTTTATAAGCTCCCCTTACGATACGATACGATACGATACCTTGCTTTATGGCAGCGCTTGCTTTTCAATTCCATTTTGCTTTGGGCCGTTCCGTGTGCATGGCTTAACTAACTCCATTTTCATGACTGAAGCCATTTTCTGTGCCTGCACGAAGCTGCAGAGCTGAAGAGGGCATGTTTTGCTTTCCTCCTGTTTTTCATACTTTTCTGACTGGAGGAAACCGGTTCTTATCAGAGGAATGTACAGGCTCCTTCTCGAAGTCATAGCAAAGGCCTGATCAGCTGATGCTGTGTCCTTGGCACGGAGTGGTACGGAATCAGATGGGAAAAGGAGGTGAGGCTTGCTAGAAGCTTCGACCAACGTTTCCACTTGTATTAAAAGGGGGAGCCTCCACTGGTCTGGTGGAAGTTTGGGAGTTTGGATTCCGAGTGAGGGCAGACGTGTCTATCTCGGATTGAACTCTGATTGCTGAGCTCTGATCCCCGGCTGTGTGAAGACTTCCCCCGGCCAGACGTGGGCAGTGTATGCATCAGGTGATGTACTGAGTTTTGTGGTTATTGCCATTGTGATGTGAGCCAGTGGCTGTGATCGTTTGAGGTGTTTTCTTTGTGGTGTGGGAGGTGCACATCCAGAGTGATCCTCTACTCTGTATATATATCTTTCTGATCTCTTGCAGGACGTCCAGTGTATCTTATCTTATATCAGTTATTGCTTGTTTATTATTCAGTATAATAGTTTGCTCAGTTATTGATTCATGCCTTTATATTATAAGTTTGATACATATATTTGAACCTAATGCATTGGGTATCTGAGACAGCCTTTGTTTAGAGAGTATTATGTAATAAACCCCAAGCCTTATTCTAAAAGTGATATTCTTTGCATTTTGTTAAATAAAACTCCTTTTCAAAAGGTGCTGTTTGTTTTGTGTTGCAGTCTTGCTGTGCTAGGGGTGGTAAGACATGCTTAAAAGTGTATATTATTCAAAGGTGTAATGATATATTTGCCTCCCAGGTGGGAGTGCAGTGATTGGGTGTGGCTTATTGGTGAGAAGCCACATTCAAAACATCACATAGCCCATGTTAGAAGAGCAAATCTGTGGAATAAAAAAATTAGAAACAACAAGCCCCATAACAGAATCAGTAATATAACGGCTTAAGAAGAGTGAGTATTTGTGTCCATAGGTGTTCTAGTGATTGATTGTAAGAACAGTCTTAACTTAGCCGGATCATCAAAGGAGCGAGAAACACCTTCATGAGTAATCTTACAGAGACAAGGATGAAGAATGCCATAACGAATATTCAGGGATCTCATTTGAGGACAAAGTGTTAAAAACTCCTTAAGTCTAGCATTGGTTGCATTTGAAAGGTCCTGACATATAAAGATATTATGACCAGACCAAACAAGACAACGTTTCTCTCTGGTGCACTTAAGCACTTGCATCAAATCCGTGAATTCTAAAAAGAGTATTATGATACCACATGGTCTGGTAGAATGAGGTTGAGGACGACCAAGACGATGTGCTCTTTGGATGTTTAAAGTTTTAGAGGGCAAAGATTCAGAAGGTCATTCAAACATTTCTTTAAAAATTAGAGTAAGTCAGGGCCTTCAATGTTCTCTGGTTAACCATAAAGATGTAGGTTATTCCTACTATTGTGATTTTCAAGATCCTCTGTGTGAAGTTTAAGCTTTTGAATTTCTTGCTACAGCAGAGGGATTTCGGTTGCTACATCCTGAATTTGACCAACACGTTGTTCCATGTCAGTTATTTTGCCTTCCATATTAATCCATGGATCCTCAATTAATTGAAACTTTTGGGTGGTGGCATTCATGAAGGGTTTGAGAGCATGTAATTCCTCCAAAATTGCATCCAGTACAGGATTTGAAGATGAATGAATTGGAGATGGAGGATCATTTTTAGCCCTTTTAGGTTTAGCGCCAGAGGCAGACGCCTTAGAGAGATTAAGTGCGTTGTTAGACATGTTAGTCAAACGTGACTGGCATTGAGAGATCTTTGTAGTATTAGTAAGCCTGCCCATACAATGAATGATATAACTGTACAAACAGCAATAGTAGTACAGGCACCATTAAGAGGAGAGGAGGCGTAGAAAGGAATCTGATTTGAAAAACCAGTAAGGAACGCCTCACAAATCGTGTATCAGGAACATTAACATTCAAAGACCATCAACAAAGGTGCAAAAAGAGCTGATGTAGTGACAGTTTATGACAAAAATAAGCTCCAGGTAAAATAAACTGAGTGCACCATATGCAGACAAATTCCAAGGTGTATGTAGTCATAATAAATAGCAAATTCCTTTTACCATAATGTTAATAAGAGAATATCTTAAGGGCTGATTGGTTCAGATGTAGTAGAAGAGTCAAGTAAAACAAGCACCATAGCACAGGCTTAGAGAAAAAACCATGGTTTAATGTAAAGGTGCTGAAAAATGTTGAGTATAAAACGAAATTGCAGATTAGGCTCACCTAAAAGATATTGGCCGCATGGAGAACACCAAGAGAAGACTCGCGTAATGCGCCATACAAAATGGTGGCCGCCCGAGAGTGCGGAGATCCATATTTGTGGCACAAAAAGACGAGGAAAGGGCATGAGTCCCAACTTCCTTCAATAGCATGCCGGAAGCATTAGGTGTCCGGGACCCTCTGCATGGACTCGAAAAGAGGTCCAAAAGCGGCCAGAAATGTAAAACGTAGCTCCGTGAATTGCGGCGCTCAGAAGGGCACTGCCATCTTGTTGCGGCGCTCAAGCCACACCCCCCAGCACTTTAAGTTAAACACTGCACATCAGTCCATGCTTCATTTCGTCCTCCACCACCACTGATGTATCATTGTTCACTCGCAAATATTTAGTGATTATAATCTATTTTACTGTAAGATGTATAGTTTTATTGGTATATTGTTATGGTTTTAATTAACTTAAACAACAACAAATTTCAATTCAATGCAATTCAATTAAATCTTCAGCCTCACTGCATTAAGCAACTCATCAGGCTTCGAACTGACACCTCTGTACTGTACATTTTCTCCATCAGTGTCTGTCTTCTGCTTCATCAGTATTGTAAGCAGCTTTTGTTTTCTAGGCATTTCTTCTGGATGTGAGATTCTGTCACAGTTGCTATCAGAAATTGCAGCGTCTGTCGATCTCACATCCAACATAGACAGCATTTACTGTTTCACTGCTGCTAGAACCTTTATCATACATTTCTTTTCCTTTACAAATTTTTTTCCTTCTCCCTTTTCCCTCTTTCCCTCTCCATTTCCTTCTTTCGGCCCTTCTGTTGAAATTGGCAGTGATCACTGTTAGCATGAGATGAAGCCATTTTGTTTGTGGCAGCCATTTCAGTTAGCCATGTGCTCGCCACATGCTTTTCTGTCCTCACTGTTGTCTGCCCTTGTATTTCGCTGGAGTCATCAAGTATAGTTAACTGTTTCAGCACTGAGTTAGAGCCTTGTGCATTCTCAGAAAGACTTGTAGCTGCTGGAATGCACCTGTTATAATTGTAATTGTCAGACTATTTTAGTTAATGTCAGCAGTTGTGTAGCTCCTCCCACCTTGTTGACTAAGCGATTCTCATGTGTTCATGTATGTACAAATGACTATCTGTGTGAACACTTGTACTGTCTCTTTTTGAGCTTCCATGCGTACTCTGCAAGTATTATGGCATAAAGGCACCATGGTTTTTGTACTCTGTGTGCTGCCTCTTACATTGCCTGAGGGTTGTGTAGAGACGTAGTTCCACCTCATGAGGTTTAATAAACTATTTGTTTAATATTACAGCTTCCGTGACAATTTCTACTTTGTCAGTCTAAAGACCAGTGCGATAAGAAGGGCGAACCCCTGCACCAGTGGGCTCGGTAAGGCCCATCCCACAAATTGGCGCCCGTCACATGGGGCTCATCAGTGACTCGGATACCCGAAGGAGTGGTCTCGACGGAAGTTTGGAATTTCGCTAAGGACGTACACTGCATGAGGAGGACCTTGTCTGTGCAGGCCGAAGTGCTTTTCCGATTTTCCCGATTTGACCCTCCAGGTGGTGCTGGTCTCCGACTGAGATCCCTTCTGGCGTTCCTCTTGTAGTGACCATTTGGTCGATTCAGAACTTGGAAGTTGGAGGCTAGAGACTTTTGTTTGGTAAGGTCGTTGGATGCAACGCTTTTTGATTTGTTTGCCAAAGATTCTGGTTTGGTTTGGATATATATAAATTGCAATTTATATAGGCAGGTAATGAGGCGAGTGTTCTCTAAATTTTGAAGTCTTCAACATTACAAATTGTGTTAAGTACTACTTTGTTATAATATTCTATATACTATAATATTTTTGACATGCCTGTTTCAAGCATGCTCCGAAGGATGTGTTGCTTTCTTGGAGGCACCAATATGGATTTAGAGCGAAATCAGCCGGCTCCCCCCAAGGGGACACCAAATAGGGATATGTACATTAAACACTGTATTTCTGGGGCGTGGCTTGGCCAGCGAACATGGCGGTCGTGTAGAGCCGGAGCTCCGACCAGCCGATCAACATCCTTGCTTAAATATCCTGGCCCTGGTCGAATATCGTGGCTCCCTGCACTCTGACCTAATCTCGAACCCCGGGTCACTTGAAATCCGCTGCTGGGGCCGCCTGCGCTGCATCCTGAGGCGGTGAGGCGTCGCGGAGGGAAACCGCGAGTTGAGCTGGTTGGTGCGGCCTGTGGAGCCGGGGCCTCGATTTTCGGAGCGTCCCGCCAGGCAACAGGGGCCGCGCCGAGAGTTGCTGGGGTGCCCGAGCCGGGTGCTACCGGAGCGCTGGCACTGCTGTGGATCGACGGCCCCGGGCCCCTAGAGAGGCGATCCCCGCCGGGCGACGCCGCGGGCGGCGGCTGCGGAGTGGGTTCGGCAGGTCCCTGCAACGAGGAGAGCAGAGGAGCGCGGCCGCCATTTTCACCGCGAGGAGGGCCGCCATCGGCATGGAGAGAGCTGCGTTGCCCTGACGAGTGACTGTCTCGGGCCCGGCGAGGGACTGCTACAGAGCCAGGTCAGAGTGGTGCCCGGTGGGAAGACAGGCGGGGAGGTCGCAGTACTACACTGCCATATCGAGGGTTGAGTCGGGCCCCGGGCTCACCTCTGCCCGCATTCCTGAACGGCAATCCACCGCGCTACCCGGGAGACCCGGACCCAGCCAGGAGGAGGGCAGGACCGGAGCTTGCTGGACGCCGCAGTGGGTCTTGGGTGGCCAGACAGCGGGTCCTCCCGGGGTCGGCGGGGCCCTGCCACATTTCGGGGGTCGGATCGGACCCCGGTGCCTGACATTTGTGGAGTAGACTGCATTGTGGGCCCCCCCCCTCTCCCCGGCGAGAGCCTGGTGTCCCCATATTGCTGACTAGAGATCTTGGGGAGCTGGCTGGGGGGTGAGGCTGCTTCTCACAGACTGCAGTGAGTGAATTATTCCCGGTGTCGCCATCTTGTCGCGGGGTGCCTGGTGGCAAGCGTCGCTTGTTGAGCGGCTTCAACTGGGAACGGCCGGTGAGAGGCCCCACTCCTCCGCAACACCATGACACAGGATGGAGGTGGAAGCCAGGGCAAACAGGGCCCCAATGATAAGTTTACCGAAGCCGCTGGCGCAAAGGGGGCGCAAACTCCGGTGCCGGACAATGCTGCACTCTTGGCCGCGATCACGCAGTCCAGGGACGTCCTGGATGCCAAGATTGGGGCAGTGGGCTCAGATGTTATGCTCCTTCGGCAGGACTTGCGAAACGCCGTGGAACGCATAACAGGCGCGGAAACACGCATTTCAGCCATAGAAGACGACATGACTACCCTAAAGAAGAGGGTCGTTGCCCTTGAAAGGACACAGAAAGGACTGGTGGCGAAAGCGGAGGAGGCAGAAGGACGCGCCAGGAGCAGTAACCTTCGCTTCCTGGGGTTTTGTCTTGACCGGTTTTTTGGCTCTATTTCGGAGTGATGAAGACTTTAAACTTGCTCACAATCATTATCTGTATTCTTACCTTGTGTTGGCCCTTTTAAGCCCTTTCTTTCAGACCTAGAAGAGAATAGCTGCTTTATATGATGATAGATCCCTTATTCTTGACTCTAATGCATCTATTGCCTATTGGCTTTGACGTGGTTATGTGTTCTTTCATTATCCTGCCTATAGTAGAGGGTGGATCCTGTGGTCCTGACTTTATATTACATATTGGTATGGTTTGTGTAGGTACTCTGACAGAGCTAAGGGTTATTTCATCCTTGTCAGGCCTACAAGGCACAGAACTAGAGAGACTCCATTTTGCTTTCTATCCCTGCAGAGCTGAGATGCTTGAAGGGGAAAGGTAATATTTTGGTTTTGAGCTGTTGTTCGCCCTAAGCGAACCGGAGAGAACCGGCCAGAGCTGAATCTAATCAAGAAGTGTCCCTGGGCGCAGGTCTCTAGACGAAACAAGCAGCTGATCACTGTGGGGGCGTCTAGAGCAAGGAGCCCGGTGCATGGACCTGGTGGGAGGAGGCTACTGGCTGGAGCTTTCCACTAGAGGAGAGGATTCCATATTAGCGAACTGCAGGAGAGGAGGAGTGGTCAGTTTGGTTCTTGAAGAGTGGAGAGTAGGATGTTTGCTGGAGCTGCAGAATACAGTTCATTTCTGGAATGGAGAAAGAAGGCAGATGATTGCTGAAGCTGGAGAGAGCAGTCATATGAACAACTATCAGCTGGGACTGCCACTTTATCAGAATGCATTAAAGCAGATGGAGGAGTTGAGGCTGTCAGCTGAAGCAGTTGAGCCAGAGGCGTGAAGCTGTGGTGACGGAGGGAGAGACAGAGAGCCCTGATCCTACCAGAGAGATAAATCTTCCTTCTAATAGGTGAGGTAGTCTGAATCAGCTTACTTTACACTTACACCTTAATCTTGTCTTTATTCCCTAGGCTATTGTATGTCTAATCCTTTTTCTTTCAGCGGTGTGTTACAGTTCCTGTTAGGTATAGAGACCCCGCAGATTTGTGTATGTGTATTCTATTGTTATTGTAATAAAGATACCCCAGTTCTTAGTGAACTAGTGTGCATGTGTTGTTCTTATGATAGAGAGCGTTTTAATCAGGTAATAACTCTTGCATACAGTGTGTGTCTATTGTTCTTAAAGCACAGGTAACCTTTCCTTCTAGTCAGGTGTTACAGCCAGAACAGATGCTGCCCCTGATCCGGTAAGTAGCCACGGAATAATTAGGGAGAGAGAGGAGCCCTTGAGCTAGGGAATTATTGACACTAAGTGATTCGGCCATCCCATAATATTATTGTAGTAGCGAACCCTTAGTGAATAGTGAGAGAGACTTCCCAACACAGAGAGACAGAGAGCTGAAGGTATTCATAGGACAGAGATTGCCACTAGAGAGAGAGTGGCATTAGTGAGAGCACTCAGTGTGTATACCCACAGGATTGTGGCTTGTGTAAAAGGAACAGTCTTACGGGACTCTAAAGATAGAGAACAGTCTTACGGGACTCTAAAGATAGAGAACAGTCTTACGGGACTCTAAAGATAGAGAACAGTCTTACGGGACTCTAAAGATAGAGAACAGTCTTACGGGACTCTAAAGATAGATGGGCTTGAGTGAGCACTGAGGGTGATCAGTGTGTATGGCACGCCGGATTGCGTGTTGAGTGAGCACTGAGGATGATCAGTGTGTATGGCACACCGGATTGCGTGTCGAGTGAGCACTGAGGGTGATCAGTGTGTATGGCACGCCGGATTGCGTGTCGAGTGAGCACTGAGGGTGATCAGTGTGTATGGCACGCCGGATTGCGTGTCGAGTGAGCACTGAGGGTGATCAGTGTGTAATGGTAAATAATCAGAACTGCCCCAGGGTAGATTAGTCTGGACCCATGTGGTCGCGAGACTATGAGGTATGAGTGTGGTGTAGGGCACGGACGTCCTTGGTAATCAGTGAGTATTCCTAGTAATCCCTATAGATTTAGTGGTGTTTCTGATGATATGAGCTTGTATATTGCGAGTTCCCCATCCTCAGGTAGGTACCCAGGTGCCTGGATAAATGGGTCCTGAGGAGGGAGGTGGTTACGTTTTGGCCAGGTTGGTGTTGCTCGGTGAGCTGGTTCTATCTGGTCTGAAAATCTGGTCATTACATCTGGCGTCAACGAACTGTTTACGAAGCCTGTGTGCGCTGTATTGGTTTTTATCTTGATGGTTTGCACTTGGCACGAAAATTGGCCTATGGGCTTGAACAGTTGCAGTGTAAGGAGATTGCAGTACATCATGTCATTTGACTTATGCAGGGTGGAAGAAATGCTTTTCATCTTGGTGTTTGAACTGTCAGGCTTGAAGGGTGACATTACATGAGGGAGCCAATTACATCTTTGTGATGGTCCAATTGTACAAATGTGTGTGAAAAATGCTTTTAAATTGCCCATTAAATTGCTTGCTGCGTTTGCTTATATTGTGCAATGTGAAATGTGTTCAATGTAATATGACTTGTGGAGTTCCTTGTAAATAGCGCCATGTAGATGTGGCTTGTGAGGTGCATGTTCTCATTTTGACCTGCTGTGTTCCTTGTGAATTGCGCCTTGAATATATTCCTTGTGAAGAGCATGTCATTTTTTGGACTTGTTGACTTTCTTGTAAATATGGCTTGTACAGAGCATGCTATTGTTGCGTTAGGCAGGAGAGAACTGGATCTCTTTCAAATGCTTGGGGAAATTGTTTTGTAGATGTGCGCGCGTGTTATTTGAAAACGTGGAGTGATAAGTTCTTGAATTTCCCATGTACTGCGGACATAGGGGAATGATTGTGTTTGAGCTGCCAAAGGGTTAATATCTTGTATTGAGACGGCAGTTTTTATATTAACATGCTGTTTAACATGCATGGTTATGTGAACTGACGCTCGCTCAGAGGTTTTCGTCAGAAACTCTTGCCTGCCGCTACAGGAGTAGCTCGTCATTTCTCCAGTGCTCCAGCCCTTGTGCCCTTGGTGAAGAGGAGGAAAACCACCTGCGAGGCCGCAGAGGAGGCGAGAGGCGCGGCCCCGGGACTGCGAGGCTCAGTGTTCAATTCCATCAGCTGTTGCCTCTTCCCGCGTGAGCCGCGCCCCTCCCAGTGCCACGCCCCCTCTCACCTTACAGAGACTTAAACAAGGGCATTAACGCGCCTCGCGGGACGCGCGCGGGTCGCAGCCCGGGGCAAAGCCCGGGCCAAGGGCGGGCCCGTTGTTGCCCGTTAGTGACCGGTAGAGACCGGACCGGGCCACCCCCTTTGGCCCTGGTTTCAACAGCTATCAAATCAAATCCATTCATCTCAGAGCCTTTTGACCTGCAGCACACTTGTACCATGCCTACTAGAACCAGAAGTAACGCCAAGACCAAATCTAAGAACGCCCAAGAGGTAGCTCAAATAACTGGACCGATCGACCTATTTATCTCACGGACCCATGAGGTAATCAACCAGAGTATCTCTCTTCTTGAAAAAAGAGTGTCACTGGACCTTATGAATGCAAAACGCTCGTCTTTGGGCACTCTAGCAACCGAAACTTCTCCCATTCACCAAACCTTGCCAAACTCCTCTCTTCCCACAACTGTGACTGTTCCTGACATCAATACAGTCCCGTCCACAGTCGATTTATCTGTAACTCAATTTGAATCTGACCTATCATCAACATCAGATAACCTAGAGGCATCTCCTGATCTAGCAGCCTGTCAAACACTCGAAGGATCCCACACCAACATAGATACCTACCTTCGAGGGGATAGAGAAGGAGCCATCTCAAAACTAGGTAGTACAAACCCAACCGACTCTGCAGTAGCCACGGCTTCTTTCCCGGGTCATGAGACGGAGCTGGGGAGGGAATCATTAAGTCAAACAACACAATCTGTGCAACTAATTACAACAATCCCTCCAGAAACCAACCTCTTGCTTCCTATCACCCCTAATGAGGTCACAGATAACCCCTGCAGAATATGCAAAACCACCTCACAAATACTAATCGCAACTAAAGACCTCTTGGTACAGTACTTGAAACCTATACAATTAAGTATCAGGAATCTTGAAGCCCAATTGGCAATTCTTTCCACCGTACTCCTTGACACGAACGCACAACCTGTAAAAAAAGGGCCGCGAAATGTGATTCAGCCCTCGAAAACATCTCTCCAATCACAACCACCCAAAGTAACAAAACAACCAAATCCGACTATTTCACCCCTACAAAATCCAAAACAAAATGTTTCAAAGCAAAACCTGCATAATGTAACGCCTCGAGCACAACAGGTTAAAACAACTGTGGTGCCGAATCAACATACACCTAATATAGGCCCGGTAATCCCAGGTACCATAGGGGCCGCAACAGGAAATCCGAACGCAACTCACTCCATTAAAAAGTCAACACCTTTACCATCTAAATTAACGGTCCCACCCCAGTTGTCATCCAAAAAGACCCCAAAAAAACACCAGGAGCCAGGCGTTCAGTCCATCTGCCCCCAGAGGCTACGCCATATACAATCGTACTCACTGGTGTACCCGAATTAACAGAAGATACACCGAAACTGCCTGGTCACTCAAAAACAAGGTCATGCAATGGCTAAGCATCAACAGGCCTTTAGAACCCCATCATTCTGGAGGGATCTCAACAGTCCGCAGGGTAGTATGGGTAGGTAAAGCACCAAAGTCGACCCGCGGTGACTGCATCATCGTAACGTGTAGAGACCCTTCCACTGTGGATTATATTTGTGCTTGGCCCTCGCTGTAGAAAAAAGGTGGAATTGATGCTCGTCATCTCTCTTTCTTTTACCCTCCAACGAAACAACATCATTATACCCCAACCTGGAATTGGCCCCACCCCCAAAGCGATCAGTGGAAACAGGTGGGGTATACCTATGACCACGGAAACAGAAATATATCTAGAGATTGGCCAAGGCAGTACTGGCAGGACAGACCCCACCAATCATACGAAGGCTGGCAGGGCTTTCCAACACAAAATCGCTTCGACTGCCTAGAGATGGTCGATTGACCGTTCTGGTCTGAATCAATGAGTAAAAACATCAATATTACTTACCCTCCAGTAAATCTAAGCCAGCAGCGAGTGACACCTAAGCCTGTTCCCCATATCCACGCAAACCAAAAGTCGGAGACTACCACTGATGTCTCCTGCAATCCTACTAATGTTATGCATAATATATCCACCGACCCCTCTGGGACTGGGCCCGACTCATACTCTCATCAACTAAAATCTTTAAGAGATCCCATCAATCCCTCCCTGACCCAGATAGAGTACTCAACAGACACCCCGATAGTGAGTATCCTGAGGGAAACACCTCTCCCTCATGTATCCCCTGAATCTACCAATCTGAGTCTTTCCATTACATATTGGAACGTCGCAGGTCTGTCTTCAAAAATAACAACAGAGCTATGGCTTGACACAGCCAGGGAACACCAGATACTCTGCCTACAAGAAACATGGTGCACAACCCCGATACACCTAACGGGATATAAAACTTTTTTCACCCCAGCAGTGCAGGGAAATATGGGCAGGCCAAAGGGGGGGCTCATCATCTATGTCGCCAATACTCTTCCCTTTATATCGAAACTGTTAAAAGAGTCTCCAACACACCAAATTATGCAGATAATCACCACTAATGGTAACACCTATATTTTGGTCAACTATTACAATAACTCTGGCACCTCGGAATGTTGGTCAAATTTGGTAGAGATTGCCACATTCTTAACAACATTGCAAAATGATAACAATAAAACTACAACACACCTAATCTGGGGTGGCGATTTCAATCTCCCTTTGTGCCCAAATCATAAAAGAGAAATTTGTGAGCTGCAAAACGAACTTGGCAGCCCCATACCCCACTTTGTGCACTCGACATGTGGAAGTAAACTGAATGACATTATATTCTCTTTAGATTTGGATTTTGTGAATGAATTAGTTGACCCGCAGCAGGATTTTCTACCAACGTTCCACGGAAGAGGCTACTCAACAACCATAGACTACATAATAGCCTCCCATTCACTTAAAGTGCAATTAGCAAACTTTGAAACTGGGTCTAACGTAATGAGTGACCACTACCCACTCAGTGTAGGAATCATCATCAAACTGGTAAATGGCCACCCTGTAAAGCCAACCCTCTTAAATCAGCAATCACTTACCATGAATAAACTGAACGGCTACACGGGTAAATGGGCTAAGATCGACCCGGAAGAGACGACGCAGAGGGTCCTTGAAAAATCCAAGCATTGGATATCTGAATGCATGTCCCTGGAGACGTCACCTCAAATGATCGTTAGTAGTTTCCAAAGCATCCAAGAAACAATAAGGAATGAACTATTTGTCAAGCTAAAAAAGAACAACAAGTCCCCTACCACGAGATGGTTTGACACCGCTTGTCGGAAGGCACTTTCGACTCTTAAAGAAGCCTTACACAGACCCACGAGAGACCCCCTGGAAATCTCTAACTTAAGAAAAGCATATAATTCTGCCAGACGGGAACGTAAAAAACAAATCAAACAAGAACTATGGTCACAACTGCACGACAGCACCCAAAGAAAGGATAGTGCCTTATTCTGGCAAGTCATAAGATCTCCATTCTTGGCCAATAGCTCAGAAACTCAACACCTAGATGTGGCAGTAACCGAAGAAGACTGGGTCACCCATTTCTCAAAAATCTTTGGCCCACCTCCGGACTTTGTAGTAGTTAACGGTTCAGTAACAAATGAGGTCCATCTATCGGAAAACAACATCTATCCGATAAATATTCACTTCCACCTCAGCGAAGTCATCAAAGCAATCAGGGCATCAAAATCTGGCAAGGCTCCTGGCCCTGATGGAGTTCCAATGGACATCTTCCTCCACAATGTAGACTTTTGGTCACAGCTAATCACTCGGGTTATGTCAGCTGTAACCTCGGTCGGGCTTTTCCAGTCATGGTCGACATCAATCCTTTTAACCATCTTTAAAAAAGGCGATCGCAACGACCCAGCCTGCTACAGACCAATCTCCCTTCTGGACTCCATGGGTAAGATCGCGGGTCGAGTGCTCCTGGACCGTTTACAATCTTGGGCCCGGGAGAATAACATCATAACCGACCTACAATATGGCTTCCAGAAGGGGCTTGGGACCGTGGAACAGGCCCTTAATCTTGCCCTTTTGGCAGGGAAATATGTTGGCGCCAAAGGAGGTAACATCTTCCTTGTCTATGTCGACCTAAGTGCGGCATTTGACTGCGTCCAACATGCAAAACTCTGGCAAATACTTAGTGACCTTGGAGTGGACCCCCCATTAATAGCCTTCCTACGTGAACTCTATTCAAATGCTGCAGGGCGAGTAAGATTTGGTACCAGTGGTGAGCTGTCCCGCTCATTTCAAATAACGAAGGGAGTAAGACAGGGATGTGTACTGGCTCCCTTCCTGTTCAACCTTTATACAAACGGGCTTGAGCAGGCTATGTTGGAAGGGAGCCAGGACTTACCCCAGATAAACCACCGCCCGATACCCACACTGCTATACGCTGATGATTCAGTTATTTTAGCACGGACCTTGAACCAACTCCAGATACAAACTAACAAATATGCCACTTTTATGGACTCACTCGGCCTCAAAATAAACATAAAGAAAACTTTCATAATGCACATTGGCCCCAGGGTTAAAAACCCTAAACTGATAATGGTGGATAAAACGAAGCTGGAAAAAACCTCAGTCTACCCCTACCTGGGAATCTTAGTGGATGATGCGGTAAACTGGCGCCAGGCAATCGACGCCAGAAACCTCCACTTTCGTCGGGCAACATCGGCTTTGATTTCTTTCTCGAGGAAACTGGGGAAACCAGCGCCACCCGAACTTCTGACCATATATTACGCAAAGTGCCATAGTGTGGCTACCTATGGAGCTGGCGTTTGGGGTTATGGGCGCATAGATCAACTACAAGTAACGGAGAATGGCTTTATCAAATATATTTTAGCCCTCCCTCAAAGTTCCCCGATACTAGCCTCGCATTGTGACACTATCCGCTGTCAACCAATCTTACTGTGGCATCGCATATGGACTAACCCTGAATGCCATCTAACTCGCTCCCTTATTACAGACTGCTTAGCTTTGACAAACTGGCGAAAAATTCCTTGGCTGACCTACATATGGAACTTCTTCAAAGACCTGGACCATAAGTCTTACTTCGAAGATCCTGCTTCGATTGAAGATATTTCCAGGAAACAACTAAAATCAATGTGTTTGGGTCACCTGAGGGAGTTACGGAATCAAGCTGAGATCTTAAAACCATCTAACGAAAAAATCTGTGCACAACAATCTTGCAAAGGCATACAACCATATTTGACGTATTTCTTATCAAACCACGAGAAATTTCTATTAACAAGACTTCGTTTTAACATTTTTTTCCGTTTAGTTTCATTTCCGGAAACTCAAAACTGGTCCCGCAATCTGATGAACTGTCCATGTGATGAAATTTCCCAACAGTCATCGATTCACGTTGTTCTATTTTGTAAATATTACAAACTTCCACGAAAAATCTGGATTATTCCACTTCTTCGATCCAGTGGCCATAGAAAATGCTATTCGGCGTTTCTTTTTTTGCAGTCTCTGAACACGCCCCATGAAGCTAAACTTATAGTGACTTTTCTTAAAGCAGCCATAACAATACGTCAAAATGTTCTAAACTAATCAGAAGCATACAAAACTGCAAATTTTATTTCTAGTATGTTTCTTTGTATTTCGACTCATTTTTTAAATTTATTTATGCGCTGAAAAGTTTTTTTCTTCTGTATGTACTTTTTATGATTATACAATTGATAATCGAATAAAAGTTTATGAAACCGAAACCGACACTAAAAGTCAGTGAGTGTTTAGATGACTGATGGTTTGATTTGACTTTCATTGGTTGCTGGGTTCTGCCTTTGTGCTTTGTCAGCTTGCTGACAGAATGGTAAAATCTTGCATAGAGAGAAAAGCTGTGTTCATTTAACATTCTATTTGAAATGCGTCCACGAATTTGTGTGGGTTTGCCTTGGAACACATGATTTAATGTGTCTGACTCAGAGGTCCGAAAGTTATAAATCAACCAGTTGGATTGAGATAAGGGTTTGCTCGGAGGGTGCTTTAATTGATGCTTTCGCGGTTGAGAACAAAATAAAACAGACCCATCATAGAATGTGCTTTTAATTAGTGAAATGCAACTGTGTGCTTTTTAAAAAAAAAATGTGTTCTAGAAAATATACATTATTATTTTTCCAATGCAAGCTGCCCCTTAGAATAGCGTGTGAAAGTTAACCCACTCAGTTTGAAAAAATGGCTATTTGAAAAATAAATGATGTTGAATCTGGCCCTTTTTAATAGGTAGAGTAGAAATGCTTGCACACTAAATTATGAATTCTTGGTTCTGCAATGCAAAATTACATGTTACCCTTGTTTAATTTGAAAAAAATGTAATGTGTTTGCATGCAATGTTGTTCTATTATTTTTCCCTTTCAGCCTATAGCTGTTTTTATACTAGTATTATTTTAAAATGCTAGCATGTGACTTAGTTGCAAAAAATATGTCTTTATTAATTTGCTTTTTACCACGTTTCAATCTGCTTCACTTAGTTAGAAAATAATATTCAGTGCTTCTGGCCTGGGAAAGGCTGTAATGTTTTCAGTTTCACGGCATCTGCTTTGACCTTGACTGATATGAGCCCTGCATCTGTTCACGCTCTGACTTTTGAAAGGGTGGAAGATGGGTAACTTCTGAGAGCAGAGAGAGCCAGCTTGTTATTCTTGGCTATATTCCAATTTCTTTCCACGGAGAAATGTTTATGTAAGGGGGGGTCAAGTCGCTCTTCCTTGCTGTCGGCGCAGACAGCTTCATTGACTTCAGATAAGGGATCCTTGCACATGCAGAATAATTGGCAGACGCTTGGCCCTTGGAGTTAGATAAATACAGTAGGCCTAAGTGAGCTTCCCTGACTAGAGATTATAGATGCTTGGACAGAATGGTTAGCAGTAGCCTTGCTCCTGCAATGAGATCAGCATTTGGCATTACATCGCACTGTAGCCCGACTTCTGCTTATTTTGATTGGATCGGATTCAAAACTCTGAGCCCGAACATCTTTCTGAAGGGAGGGGCTGTTTCTCAGATGAGTAAGGAGTAGCTAGGCCCCAGCCCTTCTGGCTGTGTATGACAAAATTGGATTTTGCCCAAACAAATTTAAAAGAATATGATTTGAATTATTCCTTGAATTTAGAAGAATTACTTTTATAAATTAGGAGGTTTCTTTCGACAATAAAAAGCACTTGGGGTGCTTTTTAAATGGAAAATGTATTTTTGCTAGATTAATGATACTTGTTTTTTCGTTTCAGGTTGTTGGGTTGTGGTGTTTGGTGTGTGCGTCGGCCCACCCCCCTCCCACTCCCTTTGTTATTTTACTTTATTGTTTTTATTTTTTATGTTAGTTTGTTGTTTTTGGAATATGGAACCAGACCAGACCGGATGGTGGCGGATGAACGGCGGAAGCTGGTGACTAATGACCAGATCGGAGGAAGTGCTTCCTTGGCACCGGATACAGATGAAGATGAAGGGTGGTGACCTACACTGATGAATCAACAGACTGTCTTTCCACAGTTGACTGCCTTGAACCCTAAATTACAGTATTGCACGAGTCATGTGCTATGATCCCTAATGATGGTATGCTGAAGAACCCATCTTTATTTGGTTATAATTATGTTTCCTACAGAAGGAGTCTGAAAAGTAATTTTTTTTTTTTTGGCCTGCGTTTTTTTTTAGCCTTGCATTTTTCCCATGTTTCTATTTCAGATGGACATTATGCCACTTTTGCAGTTACCATATACAGGCCCCACTTAAAAAAGTCTCACAGTCCTGTTCATGGTTTTGATGTTTATGCAGTGCCATATGAATGAAATAATTCATATATATTTTGCCTTTAGTATGCTATGCTATTCTATCTTTGATACAAAATGACTTTACACTTGTTTATCTTTCACCTATTTCATAGTTTTCCTGTTTTCTGCAAAACAGTCTTGCCAATGGCAGTGTTTTAAATTATGGTGCACACATGTGTTCCACAGTGTGATACAGTGAGGAACTAGGTGCTAACTGTTTTGTGATATTGTGTCCTTTACCTATTGCCTTTGGCATGGTTCAAATTTATATTTTAGATATGCACCACACTTAGATAATTTTCTTTGACTTATTGCTTGATATGCATAGTGCTACACCAGCTATTTTGTAGGAATGGGGTTATCCTTATTTTTCCTGTTATTACATTTTCACTTTGATTCATCAACTCTTATTTAGAACAGTGGGATTAGTTCCAAGGGTGGTCACCCTAAACTTTAAGTTGTCCTGGGAGGTGTGTCTTTTAGTCAGGTTATGTCCTACATCTATTAGTAATGTTTGCCCAGACCTTGAGGACCGTTTGTCATGTTTATTTGTCAGATTTCACCAAATTCTTTCTTAAGTTGACCAAAGTAGGTAGGCCTCATTTAGGCCCTTTGTTGTTTTATCATTAGAAGTTGAGGTACATTTAGTTCTTAAGTTGACCGAAGTAGGTAGGCCCCATTTAGGCCCCTTGCTGTTTTCATTCTACAAACATGTCCCTACATCAATAGATTTTATCAGTTATCACTAGAAGTTGAGGCACATTTAGTTCGAGGGTGCTTTGGTTGGTTTCTGTTGTTATCAGATCAATCTTAGTTATGTTTCAGCATTCAGGTCAAGGGTGCTTTGATTTGTTTTCAGTTGGTTGTTAGATTTGTATTCCCTACATCAAGTTTCAGGTGGAATTTCCTTATGTTGTCATTTATTTTAGAGAGTTTTTTGGTTTTTTTGGTTTTGTTGATAGATTATGTTGATGTTTGTTTATTTGTTTGTTGTTGTTTATAGATGTTCGCAAGATAAAGTCTAGGGTGGAATGTCTTGACAGGTTTTTTGGCTCTATTTCGGAGTGATGAAGACTTTAAACTTGCTCACATCCATTATCTGTATTCTTACCTTGTGTTGGCCCTTTTAAGCCCTTTCTTCCAGACCTAGAAGAGGACAGCTGCTTTATATGATGATAGATCCCTTATTCTTGACTCTAATCCATCCATTGCCTATTGGCTTTAACATAGTTATGTGTCCTTTCATTATCCTGCCTATAGTAGAGGGTGGATCCTGTGGTCCTGACTTTATATTACATATTGGTATGGTTTGTGTAGGTACTCTGACAGAGCTAAGGGTTATTTCATCCTTGTCAGGCCTACAAGGCCCAGAACTAGAGAGACTCCATTTTGCTTTCTATCCCTGCAGGGCTGAGATGCTTGAAGGGGAAAGGTAATATTTTGGTTTTGAGCTGTTGTTCGCCCTAAGCGAACCGGAGAGAACCGGCCAGAGCTGAATCTAATCAAGAAGTGTCCCTGGGCTCAGGTCTCTAGACGAAACAAGCAGCTGATCACTGTGGGAGAGTCTAGAGCAAGGAGCCCGGTGCATGGACCTGGTGGGAGGAGGCTACTGGCTGGAGCTTTCCACTAGAGGAGAGGAATCCATATTAGCGAATTGCAGGAGAGGAGGAGTGGTCAGTTTGGTTCTTGAAGAGTGGAGAGTAGGATGTTTGCTGGAGCTGCAGAATACAGTTCAGTTCTGGAATGGAGAAAGAAGGCAGATGATTGCTGAAGCTGGAGAGAGCAGTCATATGAACAACTATCAGCTGGGACTACCATTTTATCAGGATGCATTAAAGCAGATGGAGGAGTTGAGGCTGTCAGCTGAAGCAGTTGAGCCAGAGGCGTGAAGCTGTGGTGACGGAGGGAGAGACAGAGAGCCCTGATCCTACCAGAGATATAAATCTTCCTTCTAATAGGTGAAGTAGTCTGAATCAGCTTACTTTACACTTACACCTTAATCTTGTCTTTATTCCCTAGGCTATTGTATGTCTAATCCTTTTCTTTCAGCGGTGTGTTAAAGTTCCTGTTAATAAATAGACCCCGCAGATTTGTGTATGTGTATTCTATTGTTATTGTAATAAAGATACCCCAGTTCTTAGTGAACTAGTGTGCATGTGTTGTTCTTATGATAGAGAGCGTTTTAATCAGGTAATAACTCTTGCATACAGTGTGTGTCTATTGTTCTTAAAGCACAGGTAACCTTTCCTTCTAGTCAGGTGTTACAGCCAGAACAGATGCTGCCCCTGATCCGGTAAGTAGCCACTGAATAATTAGGGAGAGAGAGGAGCCCTTGAGCTAGGGAATTATTGACACTAAGTGATTTGGCCATCCCATAATATTATTGTAGTAGCGAACCCTTAGTGAATAGTGAGAGAGACTTCCCAACACAGAGAGACAGAGAGCTGAAGGTATTCATAAGACAGAGATTGCCACTAGAGAGAGAGTGGCATTAGTGAGAGCACTCAGTGTGTATACCCACAGGATTGTGGCTTGTGTAAAAGGAACAGTCTTACAGGACTCTAAAGATAGAGAACAGTCTTACGGGACTCTTAAGATAGAGAACAGTCTTACGGGTCTCTAAAGATAGAGAACAGTCTTACGGGACTCTAAAGATAGAGAACAGTCTTACGGGACTCTAAAGATAGATGGGCTTGAGTGAGCACTGAGGGTGATCAGTGTGTATGGCACGCCGGATTGCGTGTTGAGTGAGCACTGAGGGTGATCAGTGTGTATGGCACGCCGGATTGCGTGTCGAGTGAGCACTGAGGGTGATCAGTATGTATGGCACGCCGGATTGCGTGTCGAGTGAGCACTGAGGGTGATCAGTGTGTATGGCACGCCGGATTGCGTGTCGAGTGAGCACTGAGGGTGATCAGTGTGTAATGGTACATAATCAGAACTGCCCCAGGGTAGATTAGTCTGGACCCATGTGGTCGCGAGACTATGAGGTATGAGTGTGGTGTAGGGCATGGATGTCCTTAGTAATCAGTGAGTATTCCTAGTAATCCCTATAGATTTAGTGGTGTTTCTGATGATATGAGCTTGTATATTGCGAGTTCCCCATCCTCAGGTAGGTACCCAGGTGCCTGGATAGATGGGTCCTGAGGAGGGAGGTGGTTACGTTTTGGCCAGGTTGGTGTTGCTCAGTGAGCTGGTTCTATCTGGTCTGAAAATCTGGTCATTACAGGTTTCCAGAAGATTGCGAAAAGGGCAATGCTGAGCGCTTCCTAACACAATGGCTGGAGGGGTGGATGCCGGCTGACACCCTCTCGCGCTGCTTCGTGGTGGAGAGGGCCCATCGGGCCTTGACTCAGAAACCTCCAGTGGGAGAACGCCCTCGTCCCATGATCGCCAAACTGCTGAACTATGCCGACAGAGACGCTATCCTGAAACAGGCGAGATTGAAAGGCCAACTTATTTTCGAGAACTCTCATATTCTTATCTTCCCGGACTACACGAAATTGGTGCAGCAGCAGAGACAATCCTTCGCCGCGGCCAAGGCCCACCTCCGGGGCCTGAAGCTACCTTATGCCCTGCTATACCCAGCTCGATTGCGGGTTGTCTTCCAGTCCTGTACCTTCTTCTTTGATACCCCGGAGGCCGTCTTTCAGTGGACGGACGAGACTGTAAGGGTGCGGGTCAACGCGGCAAAAGGCGGAGAGTCTGACTCCTCGACCGAGGGCCCCTCGGGTAGGGGTCCTGAAGACCAGCGTAAGCGCCGAGGCAGATCTCGATCGAATCGCAGCTCACAATTGCGGTCCAAAACACGCAAAGACAAGGAGTCGCAGGAGGCCAATGAAGATGTGCCCTGACTGTGGGGGGAAAGAACAATTGCCCATCCAATTGACTGTTATCTTTGACCAGGGCCCTTTAGCTTGGCTGGAAGCCACGCTTGCTCAGGGTTGGGAGGGGGCCACAGCCTAGTTCGACATGGGTTGTGCTGAGGGGATCCATTGGAGGGGGTGCTCCCGGGCTCCCTGTTGGGACCAGGAACACGCCCGACCACGACAGGTGCTTCCATGTTTGGGAGGTGCGGGGTGGGGGTGGGGGGGGGGGGGTTGGTTGGGGTTGTTCTGATTCAGGGGAAGGGTCTGTGCGTATTGTGCTGCTTCCGATCCGTGGTGGGTGCTGCTGTTGTTGCCTGTGGCGCGACATGTATAAGATATATGCTTTTACACAAATGTCATTTGATGCTGGGGGTTCACGGATGGGGAACCGCTGTTGGAGCCCGGTGCGATAGCGGGTAGCTTCGCCTCCTACTACGAGACTCTGTATGCGCCCCGGGAGTGCCTGGATGCCGAAATGGTGCAGCGATTCATAGATGATCTTCCACCGAGGGCCGTCTCGGATGAGGTTCGTGATGCACTGGACCGGCCACTGTCGGACGACGAGCTGGCCACGGCCCTGGGCGAACTGAACCCGGGCAAGGATCCGGGTCCGAACAGATTTCCGAGCGAATTTTTTAGACAATATGCGACGCAATTGACACCCCACTTCCGGCCGGTCATCGAAGAGGCACGTGAGAAGGGTACGCTGCCTCCGGACTGGAGACATGCGGAGGTAGTAGTCTTTTTGAAGCCAGGGCGCCCCCCGGAGAGACACGAGTCCTACCAACCTATCTCGCTGCTCAATACCGAGGCCAAGATACTAGCTAAGGCCCTCGCTAATAGACTCAAGCCCCATATCACGGACCTGGTCCACCCGGACCAAGCTGGCTTTATGCCTCAGCGAGCCACTCGGCATAACATCAGGCGAGCTCAAGTTGCGATTTCAGCCTGGCGGGGTCTGGGAGAACGGGCTGCGCTGCTGCTGTCGGATATGGATAGGGCATTCGACTCTCTGAGCTGGACGTATTTATTTGCCCTCTTGGGCCGCCTGAACCTGGGCCCCCAATTCTTGGCATATATACGGCTCCTCTACACGGACCTGACGGCAGCGGTGTGGGTGGGCGGTGGGATCTCCCATTCTTTTAGTATCCAGCGGGGGACTAGGCAGGGGTGCCCCCTCTCCCCGTACCTCTTTGCACTCGCAATGGAACCCCTTGCGGCATGGGTGCGGATCGATGCCCAATTGAGGGGTTTTCAGTGGTCGACTGGTGTGGCGGATAGGATAGCACTATACGCCGACGACGTGCTATTTTTTCTCACCGACTTGGATCGCTCGGGGCCTCGCATTCTGCGGATCCTGCAAATTTTTAGAGAAACATCGGGGCTCTATATGAACCCCGGGAAGTCCACCCTCTGGACTCTAGGGGGCCCGCAACCAATTGGTGAGTGGGCCGACGGGATTCAGGTAGCCATAGATGGAGTGAAATATCTGGGGGTATACCTCGCGGAGGATGCGTCCGTAGCCCTGGAGCGTAATATTACCCTGGTATGGGAACGCACATGGGAAGATCTCAAGGCATGGGCCAGGATGCCGCTCTCCATTCAGGGCAGATCTGCCATTTTTAAGATGGTCGCGCTCCCGCGCTTATTGTATCAATTACAGAACCATCCGGCGTTGGTTCCACAATCTTGGTTCTGGCGCCTGAACGCGGCATTGAGTGGCTTTCTGTGGGAGGGGGGCGCAGTGCGGGTTGCGTTGCGGACTTGCTTTCGCTCCACATATACTGGAGGCCTTGCCACGTCGGACGTACTGTCATATTATCAGGCATCCCACCTTCTAGTACTGAACGACTGGTGGTACGCGGACAGGGGAGATCCTGCTTATGCGGTGGAGCGAACCCTCATGGGCTCTGCCTCCCTACACACGCTACTATACTCGGCATCTCTTCGGAGATCCCTGCCATCCGGCACGCAGGTGGTCTTTCAGATCTGGAGGCAGGCCCTGCGCAGGGTGGGCTGGTGGAATGTCCTAACCCTGGAGACCCCATTGTGGCAGAATGGAATATTACCTCAGCTAGCGGAATGGAAGATTACCTCAGCTAGCGGCCCTGGTGGGCTTCCGGAGTTGGGATGCGATAGGCATCTCTACCGTGGGCGATGTCATGTCTGGGGGTGTGCTCAAGTCCTTTGCCACGTTGCGGGAGTAGTTCGAAATGCCACACGCCCAATTTTATAAATACCTCCAATTCCGACATGCTTTGACCCCGTATCTTCAGGGAGTGGAAGACATACCAGAATTTAGTCCTATCGAGGCCAAAGTCTTTATGGGAGAACTGCCAGACATTAAGATATCCCGCATATATCAAACCCTTGTACGCCACAGCGCCTCAGACCTTGCCCATCTCAGGACCCAGTCGGTGCGGGATGTTGGGGACGAGGAGGATTGGGTGGAGGCACTGGAGGGGCCCAGGGGAGCGGCCATTTCCACGCGCTTGCGACTGATACAATTCAGGTACCTTCATTGTACGTACTACACTAGACAGCGCTTGTGGAGAGTGGGATTGATTGCATCCCCAAATTGTCTTAGGTGCAGCACAGAGGTGGGGACGCTGCTGCACACAGTGTGGGACTGTAGGGCTCTCCAGCGGTTCTGGGACAGAGTGTTTCGTTGTTTGAATGAGGTTCTGGCCTGGGAGCTGCAGAAAGACCCTAAACTAGCTCTTCTTCATGTGCTGGCTGGAGTGGGGGGCAACCGGTATAAGCGCCATTTACTACTGTTGGGGCTGACCTTGGCCAAAAGGGACCTTGCGAGATCTTGGAAGGCACCCCGCGCCCCTTCATTCATAGCTTGGCAGAACGGAATGGACTTTTGTATGGGCCTGGAACAGCCAGTATATGTAGCAAGGGGGTGCCCGCTCAAGCATTACAGAATATGGAAGCGGTGGGCGGACTATCGGGGCCTGGACCTGGACCCGCCCCCAGAGGAAGATGTCTTACAGCTAATCTAACAGCCAGATAGCCTATGATATGGCGGACATTGTAGCACGCTTAGCACGACACGGACGGAGTAGGCAGCGGCACGCGCGGGAGGGTGGGGGGAGTTGAGGGTAGGTGGGGGAGGGTGGGAGGGTTGTGCAACAATGCATTTCTTTGTTTGTTAATTCAACTGCATAATCACCTATGAAAATGCTTGCATGTCAAAGTCCTTGATAACTTGTTCTAGTGATTGTCTCTGGATGTCAGAGAATTCCTTGATGTGTTTCTACCATGCAACCAATAAAATCTGTTTAAAAAAAAAAAAAAACACGGTATTTCTTCCATAATGTATAGTGCGCAATGGAATAAATATACTGGAAGGATCATGGACTACTGAAAGCCAGAATGCTTTCCAGCAGTTACCTCAAGCTTTGTGTTCTGCACCAGTGTTAGGCACTCGAGACTAAACTAAAGCCTTCACACTCTATGTACACGAAAGAGATGGTTGTGCTCTCTCGGTTTTAGTACAGACACACGGTGATAAGCAACGTCCTTGTGCATATTATTCAGCTGTCCTTGATCCCGTTGTTTGTGCATTGCCTGGGTGTTTTCGCTCTGTGGCAGCGGCAGCTGTGTCCATACACCAGATTGAGGGCATTGTTTTGTCACATAGATTGCTGGTGTTAGTACCCCATGCAGTTGATGCCCTTTTGAACCAAACGAAAACGCAGATTTCAACCAGTGCCCTCTTGACAGGATATGAATTGACACTTCTGGCCCCTCATATCCCTTTGAAAAAATGTTCGACCTTATTGCCATTCCCAGCTACTAAGTCTCAGTCACAGGAGTCTCATGATTGTATATTCCTTACTGAGGAACAGACAAAGAGTCGCATTGACCTGCAAGATACGCCCATTTCAAGTGTAGATGAGGAATTACAGAAGTCAGCCCAGGCAGCTGAGTTGATAGCCTTAACGAGGGTGTGTGAGCTTAGTACTGACTTGTCTGTTAACATTTACACCGATAGCCAGTATGCCTTTGGAGTGGCACATGATTTTGGGCTACTCTGGAAGGAAAGAGTCTTCCTTACATCTCATGAGATGCAAATAGTGCATGGAGAATTAGTGCATAATCTCCTTACTGCCTTGACATATCCCAAGAAAATGGTGATTGTTAAATGTAGTGCACACAAGAAAGTGACTGATAAGATAAGACAAGGCAATGCTTTTGCAGATTACACAGCTCATGAAACAGCAATGCAGCAAAGCACTACATCCATGTATGTGGTGAAGTCACAGGGTGAGCGCCGGCATGATGCTAGACAAGAAGTGCTGGATATACAATGGTCTGCTTCCACAGAGGCACTAGAACAATGGGCTAAGGAGGGAACATTGGATGATGAGGACTGTTTGAGAAATAAAACTATGACTAAGTGGAAACTGCCCGCAGCCTATTTACAACCTATGATTCATATGGCACATGGGCCGGCACATGTTGGAGCATCCTCAATAGCAAAGTTACTTACGCAAGTTTGGGATCATCCTGAAATTGCCGGCACAGCTAAAAATATAGTCCAGTCCTGTCTGATTTGTCTCCAATATAATCCTTGAAAGGGAACACGAACTCCAACAGGAGGGTTTGCTACACCAACCACACCTTTTGAGGTTCTGCAGATGGATTACATCCAGCTTGAGCGCTGTAATAACTTAATAACTTAATAACTTAAAGTATGTCCTAGTTGTGGTATGTGCATTCAATAAATGGATTGAGGTGTACCCTATGAAAGATAATACAGCTCTTATTACAGCAAAAGTGCTTCTGAAAGAAATCTTTCCTCGATTTGGTGTTTGCCGACTTTTGTGGAGTGACAACGGACCCCATTTTATTGGGCAAGTTGGTGAGTATGGTTTGAAAGGATTAGGGATTAGGCAGAAGTTTCATGCTGCTTTCCATCCACAATCAGCAGGACTAGTGGAGCGACACAATTCCACCCTCAAACTTAAGTTATCGAAAATGCAGGCGTCTACATCTCTGAAATGGCCCGATGCATTACCTTTAGTGTTGCTATCCATTAGATCAGTGCCACATACACGATCTGGCCTCACACCGTATGAGGTGGTATTTTGAAGGCCCATGAATATTTGGGGGACTCCTAAGCCACGCCCTATACATGATGTACCTTGTATCTTGATGAGTGACTACTTGTCACAGTTGACTGATAGTTTGCTTTCTATTCATAAACAGGTTAGAGAAGCTCTTCCTGGCAGGTCAGAGGGTGAAGGCCATAACCTACAACCTGGCAACCAGGTCATGGTGAAAAATTTCCAGAGGTCGAAAAGCCTGGAGCCAAGGTGGCGAGGTCCAGAAACGGTCCTCCTCGCGACTAGAACTGCAGTCCGAGTCACCAATAAGAAGGCCTGGGTCCACTCCACGCACTGCAAAAAGGTGCCCTCTGCCTTGGTGGAGCCTGCCGCACTTGCCGACCATCGAGACCTCCTGGATACCGAGAAAGGCCAAGACATATCACCTGAAGAACCTGAGGAAGTCTTCCCGGACCACACGATCCCTCGTGCATCTCGATATCAGCTGCGACCCGGAGAGAAACTTTGTTGTTGAAAAAGATTGGTTAAGCAACCTTCCTGGGTTAGTGAAAGACTGAGCCAAAGAGGGGGGATCATTTGCTTAGTGACACCAGTCTCAACCCTCAGTGAAGAAAGCAACGGCTGCCCAGGACTTTAGAGCTCCATCTACTTTGTTGTTTCAACTTCGAGATAAACATGCCTATGGAGAAGATATCGACCGTTGCGAGAATCTGCGACAAGAAAACTATGGTTATTGCTGGGTTCACTTTCATCATGAATAATTATGGCAGTAATAGCTTGGGTTGTAGAGGAAGTGGCTCCTGTTCGACAAATGCTGAGTACCACTACTCTAGCCCCCATTGAGCACCATTATTTCTCCATTCCCTATCATGAGCAGCAGCATAGAATGCCCTACCTCAATAATACGTTCATCCAGATGTTGCATCACACGGTTGAGTGTGTGGAATGATGCCAGCTCATCAGAAAAAGCGAGGAACACCTTTTGTTCCTCTCCCATTCTCTCACAATGGTTCTTGTTGAGCCTGGTTTGCACTCTTGTGGGCTTCTGAGGTGGCTAATATTACTGATGCTGGTGTAGGGAGACTGAATTATTATCTCAATAAAGTGTGCTATCCTGATGAGGAAGGAGATCCACAGGATAAAGAGACTGTGTGGGAAATGGAGGAGTATTGCAGAGGAAACTCTTCTCTGCGTTATGTTTTTCCAAACACTCGAACATCTAAGGGTAATGGACCTCCTATTATAGCTGTTACTAGAGCCCGAGCAGACTTGTGTGTGAATAGTGTTGGAAGAATTCCTGTGGGGAAGAGCGACTGTACCCTAGTACTGAACATAACTGGGGTCAATAACAGTAGTTCTATGTCTTCACACAATACCTACTTCATCTGCGGGAATAAAGGATACTACCATCTGCCCATTGGATGGTCAGGAACTTGCTATGTGTCCTTTTTGTTGCCACCTGTGTTCTTGGCTCCTGCATCCTATCATAAAGACTATAAACTGTTTAATGACATTTCCTTTTTTTTTTTTGAATATTTTTATTTATTCAACAAGTCAGCGAAAATAATATACACAGTATTCCTAATTTCATACAATATTGCTAACCAGGAATTTTGGCATTGAACGATAGAGATATTATAAAGAAATAGAGAGAGGCATAGAACATAAATTCAAATAGTATAAAGATTAAGCTGATACAGAAGGCGTCATATATAGCCTGCTCATTCTGGTTCCTTTCAAAAACATTCTGAAATAGGTTCCCAAACAGAATTAAATTTATTCTGGGCCTGTGAGCCCCTAGACTTTGCCAGTACTTGTTCCATTGAGTGTGTTTCCTTCAACAGAGCCCACCAATCCCTAAAATTAGGAGGTTGTACATCGATCCAAGCTCTAGCAATAATCAATCTACCCATTACAAACAATATCAATAATAGCCGATTCTGTTGATAGCTGTACTCACAAGGTCCCAATATAATATCCCTTGAGTTTATGGAAGAGTCGATCCCTAGTTTCTCAGAACATACTTGAGCAAGCTGTTGCCAAAAGTCCTTCAATTTAGGCCATTCTAGAAGCATGTGTATCAGACCTGCAGCAGGGAGATCACATTTAGGGCATTTCGTACGTGTGCTAGTTTGATTAGTATGGACCAATTTTGTTATTCTTTCAGGTGTATAATATAAATGACAAATAGTACGAAATTGCTGCATTTGTAGATTAGCATCATGAACAGACTCCCTCACTGTATGTAGGCTTAGCTCAATATCTTTTTCTGAGATTTCCTCGCCCAGCATCCAGCTCCATTTTTGGGCCAATTTATTGCTGTCCCCTTTTCGATTACTAGCGAGGATTTTGTACATGCCACTGATCTTACTTTTACCACTGCTCTGATATAAGAAGTCCCATAAATCGGACTCCATAATACTAATCAATTTCAGATGTGTCCCGAGGAATCTATTGATTTGTACATATTTAAAGAACATATAATTCAGGAGTTTAAATAGATTTTGTAGTTTCTCAAATGATGCAAGCCCGACGTGATCATATAGATCGCCTAATGTCTGGATTCCTAGCTCGGCCCAATGTCGTAGTATGTGATAGTGAAAAATCTCCGGGAGCATTGGATTGTTCCAGAACGGTAGTTTATCATGATAGTAAGATTGGCCACAGCTATTAAAAATATTTCTCCAAATAAAGATGGTATCCCGTATCGTCTTAAATTTAACCCGCTTAAAATAGTTGGGATCAGTAGTCTTGTAAATATACATATTGCTAATTTCACCTAATAGCAGTTGATGAAAAAAAGTTGGACAAGAGGGCACTAATAGGCTCTGGAGACGTGCTGTAAAGGAAGACCAAAAATACATTTTAAAGTCTGGGAATTTTATGCCCCCTTGTACAAAAGGGCACTTCAGTAGAGACATAGCTCTTCGTGCAGTCTTGTAACCTCAAAGGAATCTGCTGAAAAGGCCATCTAGCCTTTTAAAAAAACTATTGGGAACTCGTAAGGGAATAGACCTGAAAAGATATATAAATCTTGGTAGTATCTTCATCTTAATTATATTTGCAAGACCCAAAATGCCAATCGGGAGTTTATGCCATTTTTTTTAAAAGAGACGCTGTTCCCTTAAATAATACATCATAATTTAATGAAATTATTTGGTTAACCCGCACGGTTACTCTAACTCCCAAATAAACAGCTACCGAACAGGCCCCATTTAGGCTAGCTCCAGTATTAAAATTGACCACCACTTGTGTATTGTGTGCGTTCAACTTGTATCCAGATAATTTGTCGAATGTGTCTGCTTCTTTTTTTATTTCTATCATTGCTTTTACTGGGTCTAGTGAAAATATAGCTAAGTCATCTGCATAGGCTGTTACTTTTAAAATACTTGTGCCTTGCCTTATTGGGATAATTTGAGGGTTAGCTTGCAGGGAGTAAATAAAAGGTTCGATATAAAGAGCAAATAATAAAGGTGAAAGCGGGCAACCTTAGCGAGTGCCCCTGTGTATATAGAATACCTCTGATTGTGTGCCAAGGTACATTAACTTAGCACAAGGATTGCAGTATAAAGCTTGAACCCATTGTTTGTATCGCCCCCGTAAACCCATCCTCTCCAACACCCCCCATAAAAACTTCCAATCCAGCTGATCGAAAGCTTTTTGTGCATCTAAAAGCAACATTCCCAATTGAGTCCCCCTTTTTTTTTGCTAAATCGAAAGCAGATATAGCCGTGTTTACATGAGACGTAGTCTCTCTGCTCTGTATAAATCCATGTTGATGGCTCGATACTAACTCAGTCATTACTGGTGCTAGTCGGGTAGCTAAAATTTTAGAAAATATTTTGGCGTCCGAGTTGATAAGCGATATAGGTCTGTAAGACCCGCACTCAATAGGAGATTTATCCTTTTTTTAAAGAAAACAATTTGAGTCAAGTTCCATGATTCAGGAACTATTCCCTTGCGTCCAATATCTTGTATTAAATCCCTAAAAGGCTTGATTAGATGTGCCTTAAAAACTTTATAGAATTCCAAGGGGATCGTGTCCTCCCCACTAGCTTTACCCATGGGTAGCGAAGAAATTGCCAATGTTATATCCTCACAACTAATATCCTTAACCATAATACTAACATCCTCTGCTTTTAATTTTGGCAAGTTCGTGTTAGACAGATAATGTTGTATATCATGATTGTTAGCAATGTTCTCAGGAGTATAACGTTTCTTATAGTAGGCCAAGAACTGTTCTAAAATACCCCTTGGCTCTGTACATAAAGTCCCATTTTCTGCTTTAATTGCTTTGATGTAGGTCTTAGCTTAATCATCAGCTACCTTATACGCAAGGACCTTTCCCATATGTTCCCCAAATTCATATTGTGTAGCCCGATAGTCTATTGACCATATTTTCCCTGAATTTTTTTTTACGAGTACCCTTTGATCAATTAATTTTTGAAACAACTCCTCCTGGTTGGCTAAGCCGAGTTGAACTGCATTTATATGGGCCGACTCTGCTTGTAACAATAATAATATATTTTGTTGTTTTTGATCTTGTTTCTTTTTGTTTTGTTGTAAGATGAACTGTAGTGTCAAACCACATACCACCGCCTTCCAAGTGTCCCAAATAACGATAGAAGTAGCAGAATCCTTATTTTCTTCAAAAAAGAGTTTAAGCTGCTTATTGATGGTTTAATGACATTTCCAAGAACAGATATAAGAGGACAATAAATCATGATGAGGTGGATCAGACTGACACTGCACTGCAGCAATATGTTGACTTTAATTTGGGAGTGTTCTTCTTTGTTGGTGTCGCTTTGAACAGTAGGAAAATCAGACGCTTGACACATATTGTAGAGGCTGTGAGCAATCAGACAGCTATGGCACTTTAAAAAATCACAGCAGAACTGCAAATTGCGAGGATTGTGGTGCTCCAGAATCGAATGGTCCTTGATGTTGTCTTGGCTTATTGAGGAGGTGCATGTCGCATCATCGGGAGCAGTTGCTGTGTCTAAATTCCTGATTATGCCCCTTCTGTTTTCAACACAATTTCTAAACTGCATAAAATTGCTGCTGAGATTCACCCTGACACTGGAACATGGACTTTATCTGGTTGGCTGTGGACACTATTTGTAACTTGGGGCTGGAAGCTCTTGACAGTACTATGTGTATTTTGTGCGATCCTACTATTATGTTGCCTATGTCTGCAATGTGGTCCAATGCTTTGCTCCTTTTGTATTACGGCTTGTATACCTACCAAACACAACGTTAAAACTATAAATGCTCAATATGTATTGGATCAAGAAGTTAATGAAATGATGAGCATTGATATACAAGATGTGTACCTTGTTCCTTCTTTTTTAATTTTATTTTTTTATTAAGCAACTTCAAATATTGTACAAAAATTTATGAAAACATTCAAATACATCCACAATAAAAAGGTCACAAATAATTAAATATTAATCTAAAAAGATAAAACCTTACATTTTCCCCTACATACACCATAAAGCCTAGGATCTATACATAGGTGATAAGACAGATTAAAAAGAGAACAAATCATCACTGAGCATTCCTTAAATCATTACTCCAGTCGGCGATTGGCTGCCAGATTTTGCAGCCACGTATTCTAGATTTTTTGCCTCTGGCTTTATAAATAGCTTTTTCTTGATTGTAGATTCCTAAAAAGCGAGTTAACCACATTTGGAAATTCGGGGGATCAACCTCCTTCCAACGAGCTGCCAGTATTATTCTATAAACCGCCGTGCCCAGAAATAAACATGTTTCCTCATCCCTGCTGTGTCTAAGAGTATTATCATAACCAAGTACATAGAGTGTAGGTGATACCGGTACTTTATGGCCAAACACTTCATCCCAAAATTCAGATAGAATTTTTTTTAAGGGATCTAATTTAGCACACTCATAGAACATGTGTAGTAGGTTTGAAGGGCCTATTCCACATCTTGGGCATTCATCATTTATTCTTTTACCCCAGGTGTGTAGCTTAGCTGGCGTATAATATAAGTTATAAATAGTTTTATATAATTGTACCTTAAAATTAGATGATAGGAATAATTTGGATATTAACAGCAGAGACATATCGATGTCGACATTGGGGTTATTAAGTTTGCTCGCCCATGATGCCTCAATATGTTCCAAATCGTCCCTTTGTTTCTCCATTAGTATATCATAAATAGTACCTATCCTAGTGGAGCATTTCCCTATAAGTTCAAGGAAAGGAATGTTCTCGAGTGTGATTCTCGGAATTTTTAAATTAAGGATAGTATTAACTTGTATGAATTTAAAAAAGTCGGTACTGGGAACAGCAAATTTTGTTTGAAGATTCAGGAACTCGGTATCTGATTCGTGACCAAGAAAATCCCCCACTGTAGTAATCCCCATGTTTTCCCATTTTTTGGCAACATTGTCATTAGTGTGTATTGATAATACAGAAGAATGCCATAGTGGGGTATATTTATTACATTTTGGAATTGCTAGATGTTTGGAGGACTTTTTCCATATTTTCCATGCACTATTAATAATCTTAAATTTTACTTTCTTAAAGTAAGACGGTTCTAATTGTCTTAACAAAAGACCTTTTTGCTTTATTCCCAATTGCTAATTCATATATTGATGGTATCTCATTGTTCTGTATAATTTCAGTCAGAACTTTCCAATTAAACAGTGGTGTCATTTGCTGGAGAAGAGCGGCCCAAAGATATAACATCATATTTGAGATCGCCAAACCACCCCTATGTTGAGGTAAAGATAGATATGTCATAGCCCTCCTGATTTTTCCATATTGCCAGATGAATTTGGACATATGTGACTCTATAGATTTAATAATATTATCTTTCACTATAAGGGGAATGGCTCGAAATAAGTATAATATCCTGGGAAGAATATTCATTTTTAAAAACTTCCCCCTGCCAATGATTGATAGATGAAGGCTATTCACCCTGGTTAGATCTTTTTTATAGCCTTCATTAGGGGTTCAACCCTAGGTGAAATACATACTCCAAGATATACAGCATTGTCTACTTTCTTTGGATTCTCATACTCAATATTATCCGTACATATACCCACTGTTTTATCTCGGTTAAGATAATACCCCGAGTAATTGCCAAAGGCCTGAGTGATACACTCAATTTCGTCAATTGCCTCAGCAGGGTTAGGTGTTACAACTGCCACGTCATCGGCATAAGCCAGTATCTTAGTTTCATAGATACCCACCCTAATGGGTTCTATTGTCCGGGATATAATTAATTTTAAAATTAGTGGATTAATCAATCAATCAATCAATCAATGACATTTATAGAGCGCACTACATACCCGTAGGGTCTCAAGGCGCTGGGGGTGGGGGGGTGCCGCTACTGCTCGAACAGCCAGGTCTTCAGCTTCTTCCTGAAGGAGGGGTGGTCTTGGGTCAGGCGCAGGTCGGTCGGGAGGGAGTTCCAGGTCTTGGCGGCCAGGTAGGAGAAGGACCTTCCTCCTGTAGTCGCTCTTCGGATGCGGGGGATGGCGGCGAGGGCGTGGTTGGCTGATCGGAGGTGGCGTTTGGGAGCGTAGAAGTTGATTCGGCTGTTGAGGTAGCTCGGGCCTTGGTCGTGTAGGGCTTTGTGTGCGTGGGTGAGGAGGCGGAAGGTGATTCTTTTGTTGACGGGGAGCCAGTGCAGGTCTCTCAGATGTCCGGAGATGTGGCTGGTTCGTGGGATGTCGAGGATGAGTCTGGCTGAGGCGTTCTAGATCCGCTGGAGTCTCTTCTGGAGCTTGGCGGTGGTACCGGCGTAGAGGGCGTTGCCGTAGTCCAGTCGGCTGGTGACGGTCTTCCTGGTCTCGGTGGGGATCCACCAGAAGATCTTCCGTAGCATGCGTAGGATGTTGAAGCACGCCGAGGAGACGTTGTTGACTTGCCTGGTCATGGAGAGGGAGGAGTCCAGGATGAAGCCCAGGTTGCGTGCATGGTCTGTCGGTTTGGGTGCGGTGCCCAGGGCGGGAGGCCACCAGGAGTCATCCCAGGCGGAAGGTGAGGAGCCCAGGATGAGGACCTCCGTCTTGTCCGAGTTCAGTTTCAGGCGGCTGGTCGTCATCCACTCGGCTACCTCTTTCATCCCTTCGTGCAGGTTGGCTCTGGCGGCGGCGGGGTCGTTGGTCAGGGAGAGGATCAGCTGGGTGTCGTCGGCGTAGGAGATTATGTTGAGGTTGTGTTGGCGTGCGATGGCCGCGAGGGGGCTCATGTAGACGTTGAAGAGGGTGGGGCTCAGTGAGGATCCTTGAGGGACGCCGCAGATGACTTCGGTGGCCTCTGACTTGTACGGTGGTAGACGGACTCTCTGTGTTCTTCCGTCGAGGAAGGAGATGATCCATTCCAGCGCCTTGTCCTGGATTCCGACGTTGCTGAGGCGCTGTACTAGGGTGCGGTGGCAGACAGTGTCGAATGCTGCGGAGAGGTCTAGGAGGATGAGGGCCGCTGTTTCTCCGTTGTCCATCAGGGCTCGAATGTCATCGGTGGCGGCGATGAGGGCGGTCTCGGTGCTGTGATTGGCTCGGAAGCCGGACTGTGAGGGGTAGAGGGATCCATTCGTCTCGAGGAAGGTGGCCATCTGCTTGTTGACGGTCTTCTCGATGACTTTGGCTGGAAACGGGAGGAGCGAGATGGGGCGGTAATTCTTGAGTTCGGTGGGGTCCGCTGTGGGTTTCTTGAGTAGAGCGCTGAGTTCGGCGTGCTTCCAGCTCTCAGGGAAGGTGGCGGTGTCGAAGGATGTGTTGATGATGTCTCGCAGGTGGGGTGCGATGACAGCGTCAGCCTTGTTGAAGACGTGGTGAGGGCAGGGGTCGGTCGGTGATCCGGAGTGGATGGAGTTCATCGTGCGGATGGTGTCTTCGGTGCTGATCAGGGTCCAGGCGTGGAGGGTGGTGGTGAGGGGTGGTTGTTCGGTCTTGGTGTGCGTTGGTTGGTTGTTGAAGCTGTTGTGTATGTCTGCGATCTTGTTGTGGAAGTATGAAGCGAGGGAGTTGCAGAGGTCTTGCGATGGGGTGATGTCGTTGTTTCCTGCGCTGGGGTTGGATAGCTCTTTCACGATGTTGAAGAGTTCCTTGCAGTTGTGTGCGTTGTTGTCCAGCCGGTCCTTGAAAGCAGTTTTCTTGGCGGCGCGGATCAGCTGGTGGTGCTTCCGGGTGGCCAGCTTGAAGGTGGTCCTGTTGTCCGGTGTAGGATCCCTTCTCCAGACTTTCTCGAGGGCTCGGCAGTTCTTCTTGGAGCTCTTGAGTTCGTCGGTGAACCACAGGGCTTTCTTGCTGCCGGGTCTGCTGGGCGGGGTCCTCAGCGGGGCGAGTTCATCCGCGCAGTTGCTGATCCACTTCGTGAGGTTGTCGGCGGCCTGGCTGGGGTTTGCTGAGCTGGCAGGAGGGTGCTGGCTCAGGGAGGTGGCGAGCTGGTCTGCTGTGATCTTGTTCCAGCTTCTGCGGGCGGCCTGTTGCTGGTGGTGGTGGGTCGTCGTTCTCTTGAAGGTGAAGTGGACGCAGCTGTGGTCCGTCCATTGAAGCTCTGTGGCGTGGCTGAAGTCGATGTCTGTGCAGGAAGAGAAGACTGCGTCGAGTGTGTGTCCGGCGAGGTGGGTGGGGGTGGACACCAGCTGCTTGAGTCCAAGATTGGCGAGGTTGTCGAGCATATTAATATATATGGCAAACAGTATCGGCAAACATGGGCAGCCTTGCCTTGTGCCTCTTTGTATACTAATTAACCCAGATGCTATGCCCATCACTTAAATTTTAGCCCTAGGTTCTGAATACATTGCCTTGATTGAATTGGCAAAGCCGGGTCCAAAGTTATTCAGTTCGAGCACCTCCCATAAGAATTTCCGAGAAACTCGATCTAAAACCTTCTCGGCATCGAGGAGGATCATCGACATCTGGCCCCCGTCACACTCATGATGTCAAAAAGAGAGATGACCCTGTGAGTGTGATCTATAGTGCCTTTCCCGGGAAAAAAGCCATGCTGCCAGGGGGAGACCAGATGTTCGATGACCCTACCGAGCCGGTTGGCCAGAATCTTAGCATAGAGCTTCGAGTCGGAGTTAATTAATTAAATTGGGCGGTATGAGGATGGGTGTTCCGGAGGCTTTTCCTTTTTGGGAAAAATTACTATATTGGTTTGCTTCCATGTCTCGGGTGGAATGCCACTCCATTGTATCCCTATAAATAGATCTAACAAATAGGGAATTATTTGTTCTCCAAGAATTTTATATAATTCTAATGGAATTTTGTCTGGGCCTGCGGCCTTCCCTGAGGCAAGGCCTGAAAGGGCTAATTGCAGTACAGTGACCATGGAGAAGTGTGGCTCAATGGTTAGAGCAGCAGACCTTGATGCAGAGCGCTGGCCAGGGACCAGGGTTCGATTCCCGCCTCGGCGGGATCGGGCTTAAATTCCTCTGACCGGATATTCTCGCCTCAGTGCCGAATCTAAGCATGGGCCCCACGCTGCAACTCTGGGCAATAGCTTGCTTAGTCTCCACAACGGCCCCCGATACACAAGGAATGCCTGGTTTCACCATGGGACGCCCAGGAGTGGACACCTCATAAGGAAAAGCCAGGAGGGGTTCCCTTGTGGTAGGAGTACAAGCGCCGGGATGCTTACGGGTTACTGTTCATGCTATACAAATACAACACATTTACATTTACATTTACATTTCTTTTTCTAGGTCTTCTCTAGTGATGTCATCGATGGTCCTACATGGCCCCGTCTCAATTAACCATGCTCTTAGAAATTCTTTAATGTCACTCGGTTCAATCTAATCCTCGTTTTGATATCATTTTTGATAGTATTGCAGAAAGATTTCAGCAATTCCGACAGGTGTATATTTCTGACCCTCAAAATCAATAGCAGTAATTACAATATAGGATTGCTTCTGACGGTTACGTATTGCCAACTGTTTTCCCACCCTCTCTCCATTTTCATAGATTTTATTTTGATTTGTCTGGAAAGTTTCCACCATCTTCCCCTCGCATTATTAAGGTGGTATGTTCTTCCATTTTAGCCAATTCACGCATCTGTTGATGGTTAACATTGTCTTGCATTTTCTTGCGCTTGACTACAAAGCTGATTGTCTCTCCCCTTAGGGCAGCTTTAAAGCAATCCCATACTACGCTCCTAGATGCACTGTAGTGGTTACAATCAAAAAATTCCTGTGTCCAGGCAACTATATATTTTATATATTCTCAGTTAGCCAGTAGTTTTCTATTGAATGACCATTCAGAACGAGATCTATTAAAATTGGCTACATTGATTGTGAGAATCAGAGAATTATGATCTGAAATTGTCTTTGGACACTTATCTATTTCTGCGTGAGTAGAGTATTCACTAGTTGTCATTATATAATCAATCCTCGCATACTTATTATGGGGGTAAGAAAAATAAGTGTACCCGGGGTCCGATTGATATTTATAATCCCAGATATCTATCAGGTCTTAACTAGCCTTAAGTTGATTAACTGCTCTAAAAACTTTAGGTTTACGACCCATATATGTGTATTGTGTCTGCCTATTCCTTATAGAGCCCAGGGACACGTTAAAGTAACCACACACAATTAATGTTCTAGGCCAAGAAGCCAGCTCTAATTCCAGTTCTTCAAATATATGTGGGTCGTCCTGATTAAAACCGTACACTGAGCAGATAGTAATGCCCAGCTCTAATTCTACGATGACCCACCTCCCCAGTGCATCAACCACCTTACGCTTGGCTTGTCCAAGAGATGTTTTGGCTAAGATAGCTACCCCGTGGGTTTTAGAAGTTTGTGTTGTGAACGCAACTAGATTATACCCAGGGACCCTCAACAGATCCTTCTCAGACCCCGGTAGGTGAGTCTCTTGAAGACAAAGTACATCATAGGAATTCTGTCTGATTATTTCGCATAAGCGGGCCCTTTTCCCTTTATCATTAAGTCCTGCGACATTCCAGGAGCATAATTTCAACCTCCCCATTGTAGTTTCTTTTTTATTGACACGTACATAGCACTAGTTCTTCTCCTCTTAACAACTGACACCAACATTTCAAACTTTTGTATGTTTTTACACAAATCTATACTTATTGTACATTTGAAGTTGCTTTTTTAATGCTTTTTCCCCCTACCTCCCCCTGCCCCACCCCACTCACCCAACCCTCCCTCCCAACACCCAAGATAGGACATTCAGACTCCCATCAGAGTCTGTTGTGATGGAAGTGTGTCTCCTAACCAGTGCTTAAATTTAATACGCCTGCCATAGTAAACTTGCAGATAAAATACTCCCATATATCTCTCTCTTTTATTGACATGCGTGCAAATTAAACCTTACCCCTGTGTTACCTATTTTCACCCCATCTATCCCCCAGATGACTTGTACATATTGCAGCATATATTCAAATTGCTTATCAGATTCTACTCATACTTATATTCTACTTGAGCCCATCAAGATATTCTTTTGCTTTAATTTCTGAGGTAAAAAATGTTGTCTGACCCCAGTAGATCACTTTCAACCGAGCAGGATTATTAAGGTATGTCTGTGCCTTCTTCTCTTGAAAGGGTTTAACACCTTGAATGCTAAGGCAATTCCCGCTGTGCGCTGAGAAATGCAGGATCCCATTATTCATGACGAGCTCACCTTGTCATGAGCACAGCTCCAGTGTGCCTCATGACGAGCTGAGCTCGTCATGAGCGTGGAAGGGGTTAATCAGCTGACGGAGCCTCCGCCTCCTTACGACAGTTACGTGGCAAAAGTCTGGGCGCACGAAATAAGAGATCACGCCTCTGGTACGTCTAGCTTCAGGTCTAGCTTTCTCAAATATTGCTTGTCTAAGAAGAAAGTTTCCAAAATAAACAAGAATAGCCAGTGGATATCCCCCAGGTCTCAGTGGATGTTTTACAGTAAGGGGAACACGATGGGCACGCTGAATTTCGTGTCCAAATTCCAACTGGATAACTCAGGCAAGGATTCACGGAGAAGCTGTACCACGAATGAGCGAGCATCATCCCCCTTTGCCGCCTCCGGAATACCTAAAACGCGCTAGTTGTTTCTTCGTAAGCGGTTTTCGAAGTCTTCCAGCTTCCACCTGACATCCACCAGTTCAGCCTCATGGGATTCGACTTGCTCATGGGTTGCGGCGATCTCTGCCTCGTTGGTAACAATTCAGGACTCCACATTCGTTATTCGCTCGTTAAACGTATTAACCGTTCTTGTCAACTTGCGTACCACCCCTTGCACCTTGCGTAGAGCTACTTGGGCTTTACACCCATCTTGAGAGGTCTCCTCACGGTGTGCAGCAATGGCTTGGAGTACAGTGTCCAGTGTTGGTATGCTTGGATCTGATTGTGTTGAATGGATTGGGTTCCGTGGGACACTCAAAGAGCCAGATGTAGTAGCAAGCTGAGTTGTTGGAGTATAGTCCCAAGCAAATTCTGCTGCTCCATGATGACTCTTTTTCCGCTTCAGAACAGTTTTTTGGCCCCTTGGTAAGCATGGGCGAATTTTGTGAATCTGGCGTTCGCGAATTTGCGTATTTGCGAACTCGCAATCCGCAAAATCAGCGAATTCTCTGGAATTTGCGGATTTGTTTTTTTTTTTTTTGCAAGGGTTTCTGCCAGTTTGTAAGGGTTTTGTACCAGTTCGCAATTGCAAACTTACTTGTCGGCTCGCAACGGTCGCGACTATGTTGTTTCTATGTCTGGTTCATCATCACAGGTTCACAGCACCCTCTGTTTCACCACTGCCACCCTGTTTCACCCATGCCACCCTCTGGTACATCAATGCCACCCTCTGGTTCATCACTGTAGATTATGGGGGGGAAAAGCAAGCACACCTGCCCTGCTTCAACTGACATGAATTAATTTGGGGTTGATTTATTAATGTGTCACTGTTTTAAAATTCCAGTCTGGCACCTGCTTCCTTATCTGTAATTTGCTTTCTGTTGCAGTGCAATTTCTTTGGACCTTTGTGGCCTACTTGTAGCTATTCTATGAGCCTGCTGTGAGGGTCAGAGCAGGGTCATAGAATTGTTGCAACTAGCAACTGAACTCTGGAGGGGCCCCAGTCAGGAAGCACTACAGGGAATGGTTACTAATGATGAGTTTGAAGTTTTGCACCTGCTGAGTGCTTTCAGTTTTGCAAAACTCGTTTTTCTGCAGAACAGCAACTGTAATGCCCCAAACAAACATAGGCAACTGAACTCTGGAGGGGCCCCTCAGGAAAAACTACAGGGAATGGTTACTAATGATGAGTGAACTTTTGCACCTGCTGAGTGCTTTCAGTTTTGCAAAACTCGTTTTTCTGCAGAACAGCAACTGTAATGCCCCAAACAAACTTACTTGTGAAAGTTGATTTCTAATCCAAAAGTGATCCAAAGAAAGTCAAAAGGCCTCAAATCCCAAAAAGTGCAGGCAAATGTCAACCTGAGGAGTTATTCTGATAAAAATCATCATTTTCAGAAGGTCTATGCTGCTTGCTAGTGGATTTCTTGTGCAGAATTGCAAATTTTGTAATTTCGCGAGTGCGAGATTGTTGCTGCCCGCCGCACCTACATGTTCGCAATTGCGAACTCTCGCGATGCGTCGCCAAACTCCTGCGGGATTCCGCAGCAAGATCCAAAATGGCGCAGCACTCGCAAAATATCGAGAAAAACAACTCTGCAAACGCTGAATGACGGTAAGTGAACGCCGCACGCCGCAATATTGTATCATCAAGAAAAAATATCTGCTGCGTGCGAAATTGCGGATTTTCGGTAAATTCGCGAGAGTTCGCAGATTGCGAATTTACCGAAAATCCGCAAAATCCGCGAGCGGAACGGATTTTCCGCCCATGCTTACCCCTTGGGATCATTCAATTTTATACCATCGTCACTCTCAGTAGTGAGGTCAGATTCAGCTTCATCTGACCATTCAATTTAATCCGAGAATGAAAAGAAGTCACTGGGGTCTTTATCCATCTCCACTTCGGCTTCCTTTGTTAACATAGCCTTAGCGGTGCCTATCGCTGTATTGCCTTCAGCTAAACCAATTTGGGGCACTAGGAGCTTTCCCCGCAACTGATGCTTATTAGTCTCTCCAGCTCCGGCAGGGGCACCGCTCAACATGTTAGATTTATCGTGGGAAATAGCCCTCCCCTCCTCGTCTTCAATGTTAGCCCCAGCATTACTGTCGATTATAAAGTCCGAGGTAGCAAGCATCTTTATAGCTGTCATTGGAGGAGAAAGTGGGGGGTAAATACCTTCCTGTTGTACCTCCCGGCCCATGTCCACATTCAGCTCCGGTATCTCATTGCTGGCCTCTGAGTTTGTTCCTTCAGCCCCCTTCGGGGTATCGGAAATGGCTAAAGCATCAAAGGCGCTGACTGTAGCGGCACAGCTTTCATCAATATGCACTGCGGTGGAGTTTTTCAAAACAGGCTCTCCTGCCTGACTCTTCCCCCGCAATCCGGAAGGAGTTTTGTTGGAGCTTTCCGGAGTAGGTCAACCACTGAAGGGCCGGCCACGCTCCCTTTCCTTGTTGACGCTCCTCCGTCCTTGGGGGTTTTGGAGCTTGGGGTTGCCTCTGCTTCTGCTTCTAAGGTGGTACCGCTGCCTTGTTTCCCTGTTAGCTCGCCAGTTTCAGTTGAGCCTGTCGTGCCGCTCTAGCCTTGGGTGCGGCCAGCGCTGCTGCATTTTTCGGAGCCATAGTATCGAGTCTGCCGATCCTCCCCTCGTGAGTCACCGTCAGGTATGCTTTTTCCTCTATTTCACTTTTGGTTTAAGCATGTAGCAGCAGGCCCTTGGATCTCACTTTCCATAGGAATCGCAGCACTATAAGGCCAATCAGGGAGCTTAGTGTTGTTAGGTGATTTCTAGCCGGCTTCTTCCCATCAAGAGCGGTTTCTGTCACCATCGCCGCTGCCGTTTTCGCCTCTCTTAGTTATTTCTTATAAATCTATATTGCTGTAATACCGGACATGGGAACTCTCAGAAACATAGCTCGATAAGTCTCACAGGATGCATCGGACGGTTTTCTAATATAATTGACTTAATCTGCATTCTTTTTCTCAAAAAGCACTGGTCGGAGCGCACAGCACAGCGGTCTCTCACACAGCTGCCATCTTGCCCAAGTAGGATTGACGTACCTTGCTCCTTCTAAATCATAAATGTCTTCAGCTAATGCTAAAAGGGTTGTCTGTGGAAATTGGCAGTGATCGCTGTTAGCATGAGCTGAAGCCATTTTGTTTGTGGCAGCCATTTTAGTTAGCCATGTGCTCGCCATGTGCTTTTCCGTCCTCACTGTTGTCTGCCCTTGTATTTCGCTGAAGTGTTCAAGTATAGTTAACTGTTTCAACACTGAGTTAGAGCCTTGCCCATGCTCAGAAAGACTTGTAGCTGTTGGAATGCACCTGTTATAATTATAACTGTCATACTATTTTAGCTAATGTCAGCAGTTGTGTAGCTCCTCCCACCTTGTTGACTAAGCGATTCTCATGTGTCATGCATGTACAAATTACTATTTGTGTGAACACTTGTACCTCCTCTTTTTGAGCTTCCATGCTTACTCTGCAAGTATTATGGTATAAAGACAACATGGTTCCTGTACTCCGTGTGCTGTCTCTTACATTGCCTGAGGGTTGTATATAGACATATATTATAATTCCCAGAGACAGTATAGGGTCTCTTTGTGTGCACCAAAAGGTTGTTCCCTCAAAAATAATCAGTTCTAGCAATTTACGATCTGTGCACATGCTCAACCTCTCAAACGTACCCCGTCAGAACGTCTAAAACACCTAGAAAACCACAACATAGAGGGAGCATGTAAATTATATTCC